>NC_087346.1:55135000-56385000 GCF_030014295.1 Loxodonta africana | reverse complement strand
TGCTTGATAAAGTAGAGGGTCAATGAAAAAGAGGAAAACACTCTATGTAATGGATTTACACAGAGGCTGCAATAATGGGCTCAAGCATAGCAATGATTGTGAAGATGGTGCAGTACTGGGCAGTGTTTCATTCTGTTGTACATAGAGTCGCTATGAGTTGAAATCAACTCAAAGGCACCTAACAACAACAAACCTTATTGAATCAGACTGTCATATCTTTCTCCATGGAAAGGCTGGTATGTTTAGCCTGCCAACCTTTCAGTTAGCATCTGAGCACTTAACTACTGTGCCACCAGGGTTCCTGAGATTGAGATTCGAGTTGGAAAAGTCCAGTGCATTTGGTTACTCTAAAGGTTAAGGAGATACAGCAGTTAAAAGACACATCTCTGTATCTGCACTGCCTGAGCTCATCATTTAAAATGTGTGTGATCTCTGACACCTTACTTAACATCTTTGTGCCTTGAATTTTTCATATACCAACCTCAAAGCAGTGCTATACAGTTTAAATGAGTTGCTATGTGTAAAGTACCTGGAACGCAAAACCTGTATAAGTGTTTGTTGAATACATAGCTTTTCAGAGAAGGAAGCAAGATCAAAATCTCATAGCAGACAGAGCACTTGAGAAGCGATAAATCAAATGGGTATTTAATTCAAATTTTCACCGAGCAAAACATCTGTTCTCTTCCAAATCATAACATTAAAATGCAATAATCCTTACTAACCTTTCATAATTTATTTATAAAAGCTGTGTTCTGTATTTCTTAGTAAAGGTTTTCAAACTACCTTTTTCTAGTTTCTAGATTCTAATGCAACTAGCACCAGAGACAGGAAAATTACACTGTTTCCTATCAATTACCTCTTCAACGCAACGCCTCCTGAAACCATTTCCGAAAACGTGCACCAATCCTATCACGTAATTGTGTAGAACTCAAGCAACTGATGCCTGTTGTTTCATGCTAATTTCCTTGAGCCTCCTAAGAGGAATTGCTATTGACTACTTTCATTAGGAAACTATTGACCCTTCTCCACTGGAGCATCCTGAGAAGAAATTCACTAAATATGTCCATATTTCATCTTCTGAATATCAAGGTGCAAGAGGTATGCTGAAGGATATGGTTTATTTAATCCAAAATTAAAATTTTATAGGCTACATTACCTAACGTAAATTGCTTAATATATTTAGTGGAACAGCTGCTTTTGGAGTGTTTGGCATCCATGCATTTGAGGCTTAAATTAGGCTAAATCGCAGACACAAGTGTAGACATGATGGATTCCACGGTATTTCAGATCATATCTAGTCTTCCTCTTTCTCACTACACCCGGAGAAACACTTTACAATCAGGAAAGATTTTCTCTATCAGGCATCATTGGCTCCAAAGAGATTTCTTAATTCTTCTCCTTACTGTCTTAGTCTATAAAATTGAGAGATATTCAGAAACATTTTTTTCAGGATTTTATGTCCTGTTTATCAGCTTATTTCAGTCTTGTTCAGGTAATATTATATTTTTATTAAAAATTAATGTTCATTCAAAATTGAATTAACAAATTTGAGGCAACTGACAATAAAAATAGATGTACAAGGGAAAGATTAGTCCAAAGCACAAATGGACCACCTCTACCACGGCCTCCACCAGACTGAGTTCAGTACAACGAGATGACGCCCGCCTATCACCATTGACTGCTCTGACAGGCATCACAATAGAGGGTCCCGGGCAGAGCTGGAGAAAAATGTAGAACAAAATTCCAACTCAAAAAGACAGACCAGACTTGGTGGCCTGACGGAGACTGGAGAAACCCTGAGAGTATGGACCCTGGACACCATTTCAGCTCAGTAATGAGGCCACTCCCAAGGTTTACTCTTCAGCCAAAGATTGAACAGACCCATGGAACAAAACAAGACTAAAAAGGCATATCAGTCCTGGGGTGGGGACTGGAAAGTAGGAGGGAACAGGAAAGCTGGTAATAGGGAATCCAGGGTTGAGAAGGGAGAGTGTTGACATGTCATGGGGGTTGTTAATCAATGTCATACAACAATGTGTGTCCTAACTGTTTGATGAGAAACTATTCTGTTCCCTAAACCTTCATCTAAAGTTCAATTAAAAAAAAAGAAAGAAGGAAAATAAAATAAAAAAAAAATAGATGTAAAACCTAGCATTTGAAATAAAGCAGGAACTGGTGTGTGGGAGTGGAGAGGGGAGCCCTGGTAGTGCAGTGGTTAAGAACTTGGCTGCTAATCAAAAGGTAAACAGTTTTAATCCACCAGCCACTTCTTGGAAACCCTATGGGACAGTTCTACTCTCTCCTGTAGGGTCACTATGAGTTGGAATCGACTCTACGGCAAAAGGTTTGGGTTTTTTTGGTGTGTGGTTGGTGATCACTGAACACATTGGAAACTTTCTTGCTCTGTTTGCAAAGCACCCCAAGACCATTCCATTTATATATATATTCCATATATAGTGCTCAGTGGAAGCAACTATAACAAAAGAGTATAATCTAGATTTCTATTCAGTTGGGTATAAGAAATGGCACAAGCCACTAGGCCCAGATGGGAAAGAATCCTCAGGAAGCAATACTATTAAAAAAAAAAAAAGAAAAGGTAGCATGATTCTGCTAGCACTACTCTAGCTAGGATTAAGCAAGAGCTGATTTCCACAAGACCAGAAATACCCCAAATTCGACCATTTCCTACTGCATCCTCTGCTGTCATCCAACTCTGAGTCACCATGGTCTCTTGTCTGTACTACCATAATGGTCTCTGAACAAATTTGGGGGACACCTTAACTTGAAACCCTGTAAGTGCGACTATCCTTCAACAGCCCGGTGATCTTTTTAAAACACACGCACACAAAAAAGTCATAATACTGCTTAAAACCCTCCAGTGGCTCCAGTTTACTATGACCTAGAAAGCCCTATGATTCCATGACCTCAACACAATCTTTCCATCCTTATTTCTCCCCAACTCTGTTTTAACCACTTGGATTTTCTTGGCGTTCCTCTAACACCTGTCAAACAAGCTCCAGCCTCAGGACCTTTTATGGTTCTGTCAGCTGGGAACGCTCTTTCTTGTTATTCACATACCCTGCTCTTTCAAATCATCCAGAGCCCTTCTCTACTGCCACATCCTCAGAGAAGCTTTCCCTCATCAATTTCTGTCTCCTTACTTATTCTTTTATTCATCTTTATGGCCTTTGTCTTCACCCAACATTATGTTGTTGTTAGATGCCATCGAGTCGATTTTCAACTTGTAGCAACCTATGTGACAGAGGAGAGCTGCCCCTAGGGTTTTCTAGGTGGCACATTGGTTAAAGCACTTGACTTATAGGTGAGCAGTGTGAACCCACCAGCTGCTCTGCAGGAGAAAGATGTGGCAGTTGACTTCTGTAAAGATTTACAGCACTGAAAACCCTGTAACAACCAAAATCCGAACCCATTGCTGTGGAGTTGATTTTGACTTATAGTGACACTATAGGACAGAGTAGAACTGCCCCACAGGGTTTCCAAGTAGCGCCTGGCAGATTCAAACTATGAGCTTTGGGTTAGCAGCTGTAGCTTTTAACCACTACACCACCAGGGTTTCCTGAAAACCCTGTAGAGTAGTTCTATTCTGTCCTATAGGGTCATTATGAGTCAGAATCGACTTGACGGCAATGGAATTTTTTAAAAAATCTTAATAGGAACAAATTACCAGGTCTTTCTCGTATGCAGCTGCTGGGTGGGTTCAAACTGCCAACCTTCTGGCAGGCAGCTGAGCACTTAACTGTTGAATCACCAGGGCTTCTTCACCAAACATTATGACATACGTTCATCCACTAACACGCTTTTATCTGATTCTTCCTCTCAACTGTCGTAAATTTTGTTTGCTTCACTGCTGTATTCTCAGCACCAGCACAGTAACTGGTACCTTATAGATCAATAAATAACTACTAAATAAGTGAATGAATGAATCCCTAGTTTGTAGGAAATAAACTTCTTAGTTGTTAGAATATGAAATAAGGGGCATCCATGACTTTTTTTCAAATACGTGAGGGGGTGACATACTTCTATCAACTACCCTCTTAATGTTGAACTAGATTAAACCAAAACCAAAACCAAAACAAACCAAAACAAAAAAACCAAACCCGTTGCCACTGAGTGGATTTCGACTCCTAGAAACCCTACAGGACAGAGTAGAACTGGCACATAGAGTTTCCAAGAAGCAGCTGGTGAATTTGAACTGCCAACTTTTGGGTAGCAGCCAAACACTGAAACCTCTGCACCACCAGGGCTCCACTGTTGAACTGGGTTAGGCTTTAAAATAAGGGGACAATAAGTATATTGCTTCATTTTGGTTTGTTAAACAATTCTAAATATAATGGAGTTGTTTGGATGACAATTGTTCATAAAACCACCATACATGAAACCTGATTTCTAGTTGTCTTCCAACTTCCATCTGCCCCTGAATCTAAATAATGACACTGAATTAGCTTTTTGATTGTGTTACATGCAGGTTTTTACCTCAACGCAAAACTCAGGGAGCATGTACGCTGATGTTAAGTGAATAACATGGGATGTCAAAGCAGCATCCCACAAGGACTGATTTCAACAAATTAGAAACACAATTGAAGAAAACAAAGGAAAATGGTATCTCAACACAGGCTTGCCCCTGATATTGGCAGGGCTCAGGACAAAAGTGCTAAAGGAAGCCCATATACCATATGTCTAAATATTTTAAGGTGATAAACCAAGGTAATGAACTATTATATAAAATATTTATTATCCTCTGACCTGGACAAATATACCTTCCAGAAATTTGTTTGTAGGGCCAAGCTCCAAATTTGTAACACTTTAAGTGCCATGAACTCCATGCTCAATTCCATGTACGTATGGGGACAGCCGACCCCTTCTCTTTCTACCTCTGGTTCCTTCATTCTCTACAAGTAGCCTTATGTGTACCTGTATGGCCATCCAAGCCCACCCACACAAGCTCTGTCCACACCCTTTAGAAGAAGTTGCTCCTTGGCCACCCTTTAAGCCTAAAAATATACACACTGACAGCTACGTTTGCTCTTTGAAGAATAGCCCAGGGAAAAGGTCCTTGAAGGCCTTGGAAGCAAGCTCAAGTCACTTGAACAGGGAACTCGAGGTTCTGAATACCCATATCCTAGTCTGAAAGAGGAAATCCTGGTGGTGTGGTGGTTAAGAGTTATGGCTGCTAACCAAAAGGTCTACCAGACACGCTTTAGAAACATGAGGGGGGCAATTCTACTCTGTTCTGAGGGTGTTGTGAGGAGGGGCATGGCTGGAGGAAGGTCAGAACTGGGACCCTTTAAAGTGTGAGTGCCAGGCAGCAGACCCACTTACCCAGGTCTAAGGGTGGTGGTCTGACACTAGTCAGACTCTTTCTACACAAGACAAAAAGAAGAAAGCAAAAATTTATTCAAATCAGACAGTACATATGCCGTATGAAGTAAATGTAGAATTCAGAAAATAATTGTATTATTAATTCTCAGGAAGTTGAAAATAATAGGGAAGCTAAATTACAATAATGTAATGCTGAATATTTAAATCAGTGTTGTAATAGTGGATATTTAAATCAGCTTGTCAAGCATTAAACAGAAGAAAACAACACAGACTGAAGAATCATATACTGAAAATACTTAAAAAGAGACTGGGAAATGGGCATTTTATCCCATTTGTCATCCATTTATCCCCTTGTCTAGTGGCTTATGACATAGTAGACTCTCAATAAACATTTGGGTAAGAAGTGGATAAACTAATAAAAAGCCAAATTAAGAAGAGGTGACAGAAGATAACATATACGGACAGTAAGATATGAAGATTAACCTTTATTATGCCAGAAGTTTTGAATCAAAATAAAAATGAATTAGAACTGATTAAGGACATAATTGAAGAAAATGTGGATTATAGCTCAACATAAAGAAAACAAGAATCCTCACAACTGGACCAATATACAATATAATGATAAATGGAGAAAATATTGAAGTTGTCAAGGATTTTCATTTTGCTTGAATCAACATCCATGGAAGCAGCGGTCAAGAAATCAAAAGATGCATTGCATTGGGCAAATCTGCTACAAAAGACCTCTTTAAAGTGTTAAAAAGCAAAGATGTCACTTCGAGGACTAATGTGGGCCTGACCCAGGCCATGGTATTTTCAATCCCTGCATATGCATATGAAAGCTGGACAATAAATAAAGAAGACCAAGGAAGAATTAATGCTTTTTAATTATGATGCTGGTGAAGAATATTCAATGTATCATAGACTACAAGAACAATGAACAAATCTGTCTTGGAGGAAGTACAGCCAGAATGCATCTTAGACATGAGGATGGCAAGACTTCATCTCACATACTTCGGACATGAAATCAGGAGGGGCCGATACCTGGAGGACATCATGGTTGGTAAAGTAAAGGTCAGTGAAAAAGAGGAAAACCCTCAATGAGATGGACTGACACAGTGGCTGCAACAATGGGCTCAAACATACTAACGATTGTGAGGGTGGTACCAGACTGGGCAGTGTTTCATTCTGTTGTATTATGGGTCACTACGAGTCAGAACTGACTTGATGGCACCTCACCACAACAACATATATATATAACCCATTGCCATCAACATTAGTTAACATTAGACACAAGTGGTATAAGCTAACTGTAAACATTCATATGAAAAATAGAGCCTTTCGACATCAGGCCAACATGAAATAAGAATATGCTGTATAAGTTTTTACTTAAGCATTTTCAAATTACTGTTCAGATAAAGCACTGTTATTTTCCATAATATACCACCCATCATATATTTTATGGTTAAAAATTCAATTTGACCATTTAAAATGTAAGCATTTTTTCTTGAAAATATTGTTTCTTCTTGCAAACTGAGTGGAGACTCAAGGGTCTCCCCAGTGCCCCTTGGCATGGTTTTGGTTCTCTTCCTTTTCTCTGGTGTTTTAGGCTAAACCTAATGAAGTGTTAATATTATTCCCCAATCGTAGGTCTCAATACTTATTATTTAACATTAGACACAATTGGTATGAACAAATCACTTATTCCTGAGTAATGTAATATTCAAGAACCGTAATCAGTTTCTTGATTTTATTTTGGATTGTAATAGCACTGAGGGGGAAAAAATCAAGCAGCAATGACAAAAAGAACAAGTAAGTAAGAAGGCTTTATTTGGTGAGAGACGGGCAGGCTGCACTTAGTATTCTTATTTTAAAATCACACATTTCAATTTTCTGCTTTATAATGAACTACAGCCAATTTCTTACCAACAACACTGATAAAAAGAGCTGTCCAACTGTTCAACATTTGCTCTACTAATTGAACGATCAATTATTCAAATGAATGATCCTCCCTACCAAGCTCTAGGAAAGTCTTGGTTGCTGTTCCAGCCCCAGTTATAACAGTGCAGAGAAACAAAGAGATCAAATCCAGATAGAATTCTAAAATGTTAAGAGACAGTCCTTCTAATCGAGCTAAAATTTATGGCAATTGAAACTGCTTTGGCATTTCGTAGACTCTTGATCTTTTCCAAGACTGCTAATCTCACTTTCTCATAGTCTATTTTGCTGATTAATTCATTGGCAAGTATCACTGTGTTCCTTAAGAACATGCACTTTGTTAGGTAATGGGTTTTAATGATTTGTCTAAATGCACTCCTTCCTTGCCAGCGAAGAAAGACCTCTCCCTAAGTTATCTTAGCCCCAAGAGGACTTTATGGGGAGCGGGGGTTGGGAGAGTGGCAGGGGAATTCTCAACTGGCAGATGGCAGATGTATTCTGCATTCAGGCCTACATTTAGATGGATTAATAGTAGCTGAAGGTCATTCTGTGGATTTGTGGACAAAATAACTTTTAAAACACCCAGATTGCATGTGTAAGTGGATACTACCCATAGTGTTGCTCGTATTCAGAAGGATTCCTTCTCAATAAGTGACTTGCTTTAAATATATACACAGGCATCCAAGCAAACAGAGTTCTCACCAATGGAAGCAGCCTCCCCAACTCCCCCCACCCCTTAATTATTTTCACACATATAGTCAGTGCAGAAGCGTTCTCAATGATTTTCATTCATGTCTTACCTTACAGGGAAACAAATATTCTTTTCTATCACTACCTATGTCTAAAAGCCACCTCGTTAACAGAAATTCAAGATCTAGTAGTTTATGTAGAGAGTGGCCTACCTTTCATTGGCAAGTCATGCTCCTCCCCAAATTAAGAATACGATGATGAGAATGAGAATTATAGTTCTTAGAATTCAGATTAGCTTGCAACTGACTCTTAAAAAAAAACCCAGTGCCGTCGAGTCGATTCTGACTCATAGCGACCTTACAGAACAGAGTAGAACTGCCCCCACTGACTCTTGCACATGAAAATTGTACCGTAAATGCTAAGTGTAACCCACTTTCACAACAGGAATTAAAAACCAGATTCTCAGATAAAGACATAATCTACTAATTACAAAAAATCAAAACCAAACCAAACCCACTGCTGTCAAGTCGATTCCGACTCATAGTGACCCTATAGGACAGAGGAGAACTGCCCCATAGAGTTTCCAAGGAGCACCTGGCAGATTTGAACTGCCAACCTCTTGGTTAACAGCTGTAGTAGCACTTAACCACTATGCCACCAGCGTTTCCAAACTAAATTGGGCAGAATTTTATCTCAAAACAGGCTAGATTAAAGTACTGATAAAAGCGTATGTAACTATTTTTTATGATATCCTAAGGCCATTATGGCTGATAATCATATCAGAAGCAAAAAAGAGTCAATCTTTTTTGCATGTACCACAAATATGGCTTATGCCATTCCAACAAGTAACAGCTTCCCTTATAGACTTTAGGAGGGACCAATGGATTATGAGCATTTTAAGAGTCAGGGCCTTTGTCCCAGCACCCATCAGTACATGACTACCAGGCAGCCTGGCACATCACAGGTCTAAAATAGATAGCTGTTTAATGAACGAAGGAATGACTCCAGGTATCTATAACCATTTCAAACTGCATTTACTAATTCTGTCATAATAAATTTGAGCATGTGATTTAAAAATCTTAATATAACTAGATTAAAAAACACAATTTCTACATCAGTGACTTCCTGTTGACTCAGCATAATAATTTAGAGTTCCTTAAGTTTATTTAGAAGTAACCAGCCATCTGTGGTGGCCTGTTTGTAGCTGTGATGCTGGAAACTATGCCACCAATATTTCAAATATGAGCAGGGTCACCCATGGTGACAGGTTTTAAGCATAGGGTCCAGACTAAAACAGACTAGGAAGAAGCCCTGATGATCTACTTCCCAAAATTAGACAATGAAAATCCTGTGGATCACAACAGAACATTGTGCTGACAAATGAGCCCTGTAGCTTGGAAGGTGCTCAAAATACACAGTGCCTGCAACAATAGACATGAGCATACCAATGATCATGGAGATGGCCCAGGAGCGGGCAATGTTTTGTTCTATTCTACATGGGGTCACCATGAGTGGGAGCTGAGTTGGTGACAACTAACAGACGTACTGACTTTGTCTTATGTTTCTAAAGATGCACTTCCTTATAAAACTTAGAAACTTTGGTAATATTTTACTGGCATTTTAAGACTTAACTGGCCACAAGGATAGTTTATTGGTTCAAACACACATAATTTAAAAACTACTGGTGAACACAGGAGGGAGGATAACTGGGAAGAGGAGTAGAGAGTCAATAAAGAAATAGTCTGATCAATAATAGGATACTAAGAAACGCCCCAGAGACTCCATGCCTCCAAGTTCACTTAAGTCTTAACGTACTTTACATTTCAAATCATATCTCACAGAACAAGTGATAGGATTACACGGCTAAATCCCTAAGCATTGATTTTTGTCTCAGTCACAGATGCACACGGTGCACTATTGGAAAATTCACTAAAATAGGTTTCTGCCAAACAGTGACTACCATGCAGCAAGCACTATTTCTACAAACTTGCTCAAGTCTTTAATAAGCAATTATCTAAGCTTCGGAAAACACAAACAACGTTAAATTATGCAAAAACCTCCCTGAAGATGCTCATGAATCTTTCCCATTTCTACCATTTTTTCAGAGTTGCAGAGGCCTTCCTATTCCCCAAGCAGAGTATCCTGCTTTCTAAAAATCACAGCACACATGTGTGAGCTTTTAGGATATAGCCCCAGTGGACTCTGGAGAGCTTGCCTTCCGGTCAGAGAAAGCAGCAGTGCTCAAATGGGCTATTATTTTCACTGAAAGATTGACCCCATTCCTTGTGGAATTTTGCGTTTAGTTTCACATGATTTATTTTCACGCGGTGGTAGATGGAAGCACAGCAGCCATTCGAATAACGACTTGGCACTTCTCAGGCACACTCCGGAGTCTCTGAGCACAGGCATTAAGTATGGAGGGGACGAAATGGCAGGAGGCCCCTGCTTTTGTTGGTTCTGTCAACTATTTCCGGGGAAGGGTTGTTGGATTGGGCCTGCAGATGTGATAAGAGCCATGAATAGACATTGAAAGACATGTGGCTTGATTATGTAAAAAGCATTTGTTGTATTTATCACTTTGCTCCTTCCCCATTAGGAAGCTCCCTGAAATACCTGTTTACAGTATCGGTTCTGAAAATTCTCTTTGTTCTTTGTTCCATTTTCATGCTTTCTCTGTTGACTTAACTCTCTGGGTCTTTGCTCACTTTGATGGGAAAAGGAATCACATTTTGCCCCATTTTGTCCTGTACTCCAATTTTTATTTTAGCTAGTCTGGATTCTTTCTACAGTGAAGCCTGTGAGAGCCGGAACTCAACAGGACTGCCCTGTTTTTCTGGGTCTTGCAAATTTTCCACCTTTGACAGGTTTTTGTCAAATCTTACCTCATAAACACCCACTGAGTTTTCCTTCTCTGACAGGTTTCTCTCTTACATTGGTTCCTGCTTTCACAGCTTTTACTGTATATACTTTACATGTACCTTAAAAATTATTTTGATTTTAATGTTTAAAATAATATGGAACATTTTATATTTATTAAAAAAAAATTAAGGCTATCAATTTGCATTTTATGTCACATTGACATGGTCAAGTCTGGATAAAATATAAACAAAAAACATAGATAACAACACAGAATCACTAATATAATTATTATTACAAATTAGTATATTTTCTTATGCCTAATGACTTTTGGAAACCCTTCTGGCATAGTGGTTAAGTGCTACGGCTGCTAGCCCAAAGGTCAGCAGTTTGACTCCACCAGGTGCTCCTTGGAAACTCTATGGGGCAGTTGTACCCTGTCCTATAGGGTCACTATAAGTTGGAATTAACTCAATGGCAACGGGGTTTAATGACTTTTATTTTCCTTATGTGACCATTTTTAAAATAACTTCTTAAAAGTAGTTATTTATAAAAAAAAAAAACCCTGCAAACTAAATCTCAGATTTGCTGCGATGCTATTTTTCTCACTTACTTTCAATGTGTGACAAACAAGTAACTCTTTGTGAATATCCTAGAGTGAAACCACACTGTTTACTCAGAACTTATTAAGGGATCATCTTGAACTTTTATGATTAAGCATTTAGCTTCAGCTGTTGCATGTAGCTAATAGCACTAAGCCCACTCTAATTCACTTAACCTCATTACAGAAAGTCTCTCTCTCCCGGAGACCACGTGACAAGTACGGTGTGAAAGTTCATATTCTGTTCAATCTTACCACACCAATTTAAAACAGTCATTGTGATAAATATTTATCAAGTATGCATTACATTTTATTCAATACATAGGAAAAGGAAACATTTAGGACTTTCTGTAATTTTTAATTCTAAAACCTAATGTCATTATGGTTTATACATATTTTCTTAATGAGCTTTTTATATTAGAATCATATGTTTTTTAAAATTTTACTGCAATATCATCAAAGAACAAAACCTTAGATTCCTCAGAGGCAGAAACTGAGACGTATGCTTTGCTTCTGAGTACACACGCTCATTATTATCGGACATCTATACAGCATCTGAGAGAGCCACTTTGGAGAACTTACATCATGGAACTGGATGTGTCGATTGTACATTTCTGTGAAATTATTCATGAAGGTGCTGAATGGCTTGAAGTTCACAGCAGATCTGCTGTGAAAGGAAAACGTGTATGTGTGGGGGTGCCATGTTGCTAGAAGAAAATGGAAATAGAAAGAGTGACTGTTTCTATTCTTATAGCTTCTTATGCCATCTTTTCAAATTACACGCCTCTTCTGACTTTGCCAAAAAAGAAAAATCACCCAATCCCTCCCACCACCCTCCTTACCACTATCTGTAAGAAAGCAACCTTAATATTAAATTTTTTTAAATAATTAAGTTTTAAAGAATCTGGCTAAACTTCAGATACTAGAATGTCAAGTTAAATGTTCATCCTAATTATTCAATAATTTAATCCTAAATGTTGAATGCTTTACTCTCAGTATCTAATGGAGATAGGGAAATATTATACAATGTGTCATATATACATTTAACCAATTACCTAAATGGCAACATAAATGTATAGATTAAAAAAAAAAAAAGACTGCTAAAACATTAAGTCAAAAGAGCAGATCTTCATGGCTATTGAGATATTGAGAAAACCGGGGAATCTCATACTAAGATGATCTCAGTTTAAGAATGATTAAGAATGATTGCCCTGGAATGCAGGTATATGTGTATGGGACTACAGATTGGTAAAAGAATCTTTCCTAGAAGAAAAGTGTAGGGTCTAGACTCTAGGGTTACTAAAATATACACTCTCAAACTCAGGAGCCCCAGACCAAGCTGAATGAGAATCTGGTCTCCCAGGTTCTCAGACAGTCTACAGTTGGTAGTGATGAGTTGCTTTAGATCAAGAGCATTCTGCTTCAAAACTCTGTGTCAGCACTTGGCAAACCTGAAGTCCTTTCACCAAGGCTGTCATCGCACACCTTCAGGAACATATCCACGTTTTTTGGGACCTATGAAGCTTAAAAAATCTGGGAGGCTTTGTTAAGAGCAAGTCCCTGAGTGGTGCAATTGTTTAAGTGTTTGACTACCAACTAAAAGGTTGGCAGTTCAAACCAACCGAGAGGCACCTCAAAAGAAAGATGTTGCAATCTGCTTCCAAAGGGTCCCAGACTTAAAAACCCTATGGATCACAGTTCTACTGTGTACATATGGGGATGCCATGAGTTGAATTCAACTTGATGGCGACTGGTTTGGTTTCTTTTTGTTTTCATTAATAATAATAATCCAAAATTAAGTACATAATTTAGATACAAAACTGAATATTCCATTTAGAATAAGAAATAAGAAATCTGAAAAAAATGACAAATATCTCAAAAACAACACCAAATTTAGAAAAGTGATTTTTTTCCCTTAACTGCTTACCATACTTCTATAATACTTTTTTCCTACTACATTTGTTTTGTTGCATGCTCTTTGATGGCCTTATCATGTGACAAAACAGACAAAGGTTTTGCATTTAGTATGTACTAATCCAATTAGTCTTCTTTCCCTGGGTTATAATAATGCCCTATAATTTTGAGTTTTCAGTCCACTGTCGTGTTGGTTTTGAAACATTTTTCAGCACAGTTTCCCTTTAGCTTCTTGTTTCTAAGCAGAGATGCTCAGCTCTGCTTTTGATGGCATGCCAACACCGATCTCATTAGTATACCAGGAAATCATTTTTTGGTTGGACTGCCCAGCAGACATGACAATGGGTTTGGTTTCATGGCCACCATTGGCTTCTCCCTGTCACAGCTGAGTTGTCTGTCCTGATTCTGCTCTCATTGGCATCTCTGGCTTTTCCTCACTGCTAATTGGTGAGCAGAATGGGAATCTTGAACCTGAAATCTTTGTTTAAGGCAGGAAGGAGTAGACAAAGAGCCACCAGGTAACTATTCACCCAGCATTGGAAATCCCTTCTCCAATGGTCATATCTAAGTGCCCCATTGGTCTACCATGGGAAATTTAATGAAATAACTCTATGTAGTTTAAAAAAAAAAAAAAAAAAAAACCATAAAAGCTTATATTCAAAGAAGTGCTTCCCAGTTTGGACACTGAAAGCTTTTTTATTCCTATTAATTCCTTTAATGCTTCTGGCCTACTGTAAATGTGGTAAATTTCTGTACATAAAAATAATGTACATATTTTCCTAAGATTTATATTCCTTGGAGCCATAGGCATCATTTGGCATATTTTGAGAACTTCCAGTACTCTGCATGGGAGAAAACTTCAAACTGTCCTTGTGTCACTTTGCATAAATAAATCTTTTGGGAACAGAAAATAGCTTAACCTATAATCATGTTTATTATTAGTGAGCAAACTAGCACTAAAAGAAGTGAATAGACATAGGTGGCCTATCCTCTCCTTTAGGTAACTACATAGTATAGAGTCCTAAGGCACAGTAATCTACTGTCTACCTGTGTCCACTTTTGGCAATGGGATAAATAGCCCTGCCATCATTTGATTCTAAATTGATTCTCCTATTTAGCCACCACTTTATCAATGCTGAAGGAACCCTGGTGGCACAGTGGTTAAAGCACTGGACTCTAACCAAAAGGTTAGTGGTTTGAACCCACCAGCCATTCCGTGGAAGAAAGATGTAGCAGTCTGCTTCTGTAAAGATTATACTCTTGGAAACCCTATGGGACAGTTCTACTCTTTCCTATAGGGTTGCTATGAGTTGGAATTGGCTTGACAGCAGTGGGTTTGGTTTTGGTTTGGTTTTATCAATGCTTGGCTGAATGTAAAGCTAGACATGAGAAACTTCCTCAGGGTGCACTGCTTTTGATGGGTTAGCTGTCAAATGCTCCATTGTCCAAATTACACTGCCACTGTAGATGTCCTGCTAAGAAACAATTTACTGCAGCATTGGGCTATCAGTCTTGTGGGCTGTGTTAGTTTTGGGGTATCAAAGTCTGATTAACGTACTGCAGATACACAGCAGTTCCTACTGTTGCTTTCCCCAAATTTCCATTTACTGTATTGTTAGCAGGATATGATAAGAGGCTCTATACAGAATGCATCCCTAGAATAAACAGTAAGCAATGTTACCAGCACTTGATGCAATGCCTAAGCTGAAGATAAGCATGAAAGGAATGAAAACAAAAGAAGAAAAAGAAGCTAAATCAACATTTTCTTATATTTTTCTTCTTCCAACAAGATTTTATATATATATATATTTTTTCTTTTGACAAAGATATATATATACATATATATATATCTGCTCCTTGGAAACTCTATGGGGCAGTTCTTCTCTGTCCTATAGGGTTGCTATGAGTTGGAATTGGCTTGACACTTTTTTTTAAAATATGTACCAATATACATACGTGTGTGTGTGTATATATATATATATATATATTCTAGATACTTTTCCTAAACTTATAAACTGTTATAACGGGACAAGCACTTCAAACTGTATGTACAGGGATTTTTTTTTTAATTGTTGCTTTTAAATGAGTAAAAATAGTGGAAGGTTATACGTCTCTTCTAGTGACTTAATGTTTTCTCCTTTTTAAAAAACTATTCCCATAATAGCCACATTCCAGACTTCTGTTTTGGTATATTCAGACTCAATTTATCACTTAACTGATTCAATGTAAGGACTGAATGATGATTCTGTTTACCTTTTTCTAAGCTCTTATTTATATAAACACCCAGTGACAGCATACCAAGGAGATTTGTGTGATAAGAAAAATGCCAGGCTGTTCACTCCTTATTCAATATGAAGGAGCTGAGCAGGAGACTTAATTTAATCCTTACATTCAAGACAGGACCAAACTTCAGTTCTAATATTGCATTTGTGATAATATTGACATCTATATTTGCTAACTTAATTAAAGCACAACAACCAGCTTTCACATAAATGAACCAATTTTTAATAAGTTGAGATGTGAACATTCTCATTACACTGGCACACTTAACCTTTCCATCTTAATACTCAGTAAGACCTACTGGCTTCCTCTTCACATTAGGATATGCAAACTTGTCTCTTTCATTATGAAAGAGGACTAGAGTCTCTCAAAACATTATTTTACTCTACTGCATTGTCTTAGTTTCTTAGTGCTGCTATAACAGAAATATACCACAAGCGGGTGACTTGAATGAACAGAAATTTATTTTCTCACAGTTGAGGAGGCTAGAAGTCTGAATGCAGGGCGCCGGCTCTAGGGGAAGGCCCTCACTGTTTGCTCTGGGGAAAAATCCTTTCTTAGCTTCTTGGTGTTCCTTGGAGATTGTCATGAATTGAATTATGACCCTCTCAAAAATGTGTGTATCAGCTTGGTTAGGCCATGCTTCCCAGTATTGAGTGGTCGTCCTCCATTTTGTAATTTTATATTAAAAGATTACAGTGGGATTGTAACACCCCTCAGGTCACCTCCCTGACGCAATGTAAAGAGAGTTTCCCTGGGGTGTGGCCTGCACCACCTTTTATCTCTCAAGAGATAAAAGCAAAGGGAATTAAGCAGAGAGTTAGGGACCTCATAACACCAAGAAAGCAGCACCAGGAGCAGAGCATGTCCTTTGGACACGGGGTCCTGTGCCTAAGAAGCTCCTTGACCAGGGAAAGATTGAGGACAAGGACCTTCCTCCAGAGCCCACAGAAAATGAAAGCCTTCCCCCAGAGCTGACACCCTGAATTTAGGCTTTTAGCCTACTTTACTATGAGGAAATAAATTTCTCTTTGTTAAAGTCATCCACTTGTGGTACTTCTGTTATAGCTGCACTAGATGACTAAGACAGAAATCTCCACGTAGCATCTCTTTCCCCCATTACTGTTTGCTTGCTTCTGCACCTAATCTGCCCCTTTTCTATCTCACGATGATTAGTTTAAGATATACTATACAATGATGTGGCATCATTAACATAACAAAGAAAATCCTATTCCCAAATGGATTATATCCACAGGAATAGGAATTAGGACTTGCAACACATATTTTGAGGGGACACAATTCAATCCATAACATGCCCTAAACACTTTTGTCAACAGCATTAACTAATTTACTTTCTAAAACATTTATTAAATTAGTACTAAACCAGTTGCCATTGAGCTGATTCCAGCTCATGAAGGCCTTACGCGGGTCAGAGTAGAGCTGTGGTCGATACGGTTTTCAGTGGCTGATTTTTTGGGGAGTAGATTGCCAGGTCTGTTTTCTGAACCTCCAAACTTTGGGTGAACTCAAAACTCCAACCTTTCAGTTAGCAGCTAAGCACGTTAACTGTTTGTACCACCCAGGACTTCAAATTAGTACTAGTTTACAGAAAAATTATTTACTCTAAAAGAGAGTAATGACTAGTACGATATGTCCCAAACTAAACATACACACACATACATATATATGTGTATATACATACATACACGAAACCCTGGTGGCGTAGTGATTAAGTGCTACGGCTGCTAACCAAAGGGTCGGCAGTTTGAATCCGCCAGGCACTCCTTAGAAACTCTATAGGGCAGTTCTACTCAGTCCTATAGGGTAGCTATGAGTCGGAATCAACTTGACAGCACTGGTTTTTTTTTTTTTTAAATACATAATATATGTATGAGTATATGTAGGAGCCCTGGTGGTGCTGTGGTTAAGTGTTTGGCTGTTATCCAATAGGTCAGCAGTTTGAATCCACCAGTGGCTCCTTGAAAGCCCTGTGGGGCAGTTCTACTCTGTCCTATAGGGTTGCTATGAGTCGGAATCCACTGGATTTTTTTTTTTTAAATCTATGTATGTACACATGAGAAGCCTTGGTGGCGAAGTAGTTAAAAGCTCACGCTACTAACCAAAAGGTCAGCAGTTTGAATCCACCAGCTGCTCCTCAGAAACCCTATGGGGCAGTTCTACTCTATCCTATAGGGTCGCTATAAGTTGGAATTAACTCGACAGCACATGACAACAACAATATGTATATATGCATAAATATATATGTATATGTATTACATATATATATATTGACAAGCTTTCTGCAAAAGCTTCCTGTGAAAGCTTGTCAATGGTACTGTTAAGAAGAGAACCGAACATTGTCCCAGCATTAAGCTCATCTCAGCCTACTTTCTGAATTCATCTTCTTGTGAGAAATAATTACTGAGTAACTATGAAGCACGAGGTTCTGTGCTTGGTCTTGCAAATACAAAGTGGTTACATATAGTCCCTGTCCTTAAGGAGCTTGAGGTGTAAGGAGAGGTTGAAAAATAATTGCAAGTTCAGGACTAATCAATATAAGTCTAAAGCAAAGGGAGCAATGTGCCTGAAGGGCAAGAGGTCAGATCTTGAATGATGACCTGGTTAGGTGGGCAAGTGTGTAAAGGGCACTATAGACACAGGCCACCCTACAGAAATGGGGCTGTGCAGAGCAGGTGTGAAGAACCACGGAAGTCTGGTAGAGCTGGATGGAATACAGGCTACACATGCATGTGTGTGGATAAAGGCTGAAGAGGAGGTAGGGGCCTGGCAGGTCTAGCCAATGAACTTGAATGGCATTCTGACAGGAGGACATTTAAAGTTTTTTTTTTTTTTTCTGGGGGTGACAGGTCCAGATTTCCATTTGCCACTTGAAAAACGGTTACGCTGGTGTGTGTGGAGAAAGGACTGGAAGGTGTAGAAGACAGAGAAGGGGATGAATAGGCAGAAGGATTTTGCGAATCTGGGCATCGACCAAAATAGTGGCTTTGGAGAAGGTGAGGAAGAAAATGTAAAAGACCCTAGAAGGCTGAATTGAGCAGATTAGATCTTTGATTGGATATGGGCCCTAAAGTGAGGGACAAGTTAGGGATTAACTTTCCGGGTTGGAAGACTGGTGCCACCAGTAAATTCGATGAGGAACATGAGAACAGAGTTAAAAAGAGCAGAAGGGAGCTGTATTCCTTCACGTTGCATTTGTGTTGAGAGGGAGGTCTGGAGCAGAGGTACAGGTTTGGAAGTGGCAGTGGAAGATCTCCCAGACTGAGTGAAATCTCTTGAACCTTCAGAACAATTATGCGGTCTCTGTTTACATCATCCATTCACTCAGTGCTTTGTTGACTCTCAAGTAAAAAAAAAAAAGAAAAACGTTTATGTTCACAAAGACTTCATTTTATTTCAAACACACTTTGAAAATAACTGTGCACCTCATGATTTTTTTTCCCTGTTGTGTAGATGAGCTGGATTGCTATAGCCTCTAAAAAATCATAGATTGCAATTTTCAGAAAGATGGAAGAAGATATAGCGTTAAGCTAATTAATTTCATTTTATTATTTTGGAAAAAAAATATTTTCATTCAAATTCATTTTATTGTCACAAAATACGTAAGAGCAAAAAGCCAAATGGTTTTCAATGATGCTTCATATAACTGTAGAATATAGAAAAAGGAATTTTAAAAGCACAATGTATTGTTCTGTGGTTACAATTAAAAATGTTGTAAGCTTGAATTGCTATCAGATAGACTACCATTACACTAGAAAGAGGAAACAAAAAAAGTAGTTATTAACTGATGTGTGAGGAACCTCGTAAATCTTTATATTCTTGCAACAAAATATTATTCTTTTTGCTGATGGCTACAAAACTTTATCTCCAGTTAGTGGCTGCAGGTCCAGCCCCATGATGGCAATGGTCACTAGACAATTAAGCTGGATGTCCCCCTGGAACCTCATATCACACGTTTAAGAAATACATCTCCACAGCATTTGTTTTTATTTAATATCTTTTCAAGATCTTATTTAATACCCTTCATGCTTTCTGTGTGGTGTGTCCAGAATTCTCTCTCTGGCCATGGTTTAGTAATGGCCTGAGAAAATCAGGCTGTGTTATAGCACGACAATTGTCACAAAAACCAAAACCTGAAAGTTACTTAAGGGCTGAGTCAGGTTTACATAAATTTGAAACATCAGAAAGCCTCGGTTTTCTCCAAATGTCTCCTAATACTCTCTGTACCGAAGCGTCTATTAACGTTACCACCATTATCACTGATTCCCATTCTGAAATTTTTCTCGGCTCATTTCTGATCATTCATCATTACCTGCAGTACTTATCCCTGTAATGCATTTTTTGTTTCTCCTATCTCTCCCTTCACTCATTATTACAACCAAATTCTAACTAGTCTCTTTGACATTATTGTGATGTTCAGATACTTTTTCTGTATATACCCTTAGCTGAGCATTCAAATCTCCACATATTTTAATCTTATCTCCTCCTCTACTGATCCTTTGACCCACTCAAATATTTCTTCCTTTGGAGCATGCTCAGCAGAGTTGCATAGCTTGGAATGAATGCCTTTGATCACATCACTGTCTCTACCTGAAGCCCTCTGTTCTTTACTATCTAAAGTCTGTTTATCCTTGGAGATACAGCTTATCTCTCATTCTCCTTGACGCTCTCCCAAACTGCTACAGACAAGCTTCTGCAGGAGCTGGTGGCTTGTTGGCCTCCTCTGGGCCAAGAATGTTGACAGCAAGAGACATGATGGCCATGTCCTTGTCTTTGCTGGGAGGGGCAAATGTTGGGCTTGTTCTCACTTTCCACTATAAAGGTCCCTATCTTGTGCTCCTCTTTATGCTCAACTTAATGCGTTAAAGCACTGCTTTTTTCTCTATCAGGGTCTTGTGAATGTGAGTTGACATTCCTATGGATTACAATTCAAAGTTAGAAATCTACCCAAAATGTCAACAAAACACAGGGTAGGCTTGTGACTACATTGTGACGGCTTGGACTTCATTGCAATGTTTAAACTCATCTAAACTCTGATTATCTAGAAACACTCTTCTTTCCCACCTCACATAAATAAAGTGAGAGATTTAAAGAACATCAATTCAAATTCTGGAAGAAATATATATATATACATATACACACACATACATATATATCTCCACACACTTACATATTATAGCTTAGAAAGAAATATTATTTTGAAAACACATTAATATTTTATGTGACATGATGCCCTATTTGTTTGAATTCACTATCGTTAAACAGCCATGCCTCAAATTTACACCTGACATTTCTAATTTTGTGCCACTTTTTGACCTCATTCCACTTTTAAGGAGTAAAAACAAGTGCTCTGAAATTCCAGCCACTTGCAAAGCTGTAACTCAATATTAATAGTATTAAAAATAATGCTTAATATATTCTAAAACTCTATTTTTCAGCCATTGCTGACTTAAGTATGAACTTTTGCTACCAACCCCATCAAAAGAACAAAGTAAGATTATGTTGCCAGTGATAAAGCATCTTAAATAGCACGTCAGGAGAAATTTTCACTTTAGCTGACGGAGATCCACTTCCTAAAATGTTTTTACTTGTAATAGCCTGATTAGCTACAGGAGTTTGCTATTCAGTGGAAACTGCCTAAATGATTGACTATTCCCCAAAAGTATGGGAATGACTTCCAAGCTCTGTTTTCAAGGCAGTTAGGCAGATAAGCAAAATCCGCAAGAATTCTACTTAAGAGATGGATAGTCCTACATTTGTTCCAGGGGGATGTTTTTCATATTCAATGAGTTAGCACATTTGCTTCAACATTGGAAACCACGTAGCAGAGATGATCTATTTCTGTGTAAACACTATAAACATTAAACATGCCACATTAATAATAAATAATACAGAAAAGAGTTCTGAAAAACAGGAGTCCAGGAACATGAAGGATGATGCAAATTAAAAAAAAACAACGAAAGACAGCAATAATAGAACAGCAAAAAAAGCACAGTAATTTACAAATCTGGCACTACATAAAACTAGCAAATGTACTTATGATGTTTATCTTTGCTAGAGTTTTCACAACATAAAATCAGACCTTGATTAAAAGCCTGATCTAGTATTCATAGACTCATTTTAGAGAATTCATTTATAAATTTTTGTTTTGAAACAGATGCAAACAAACTATCTTGAAAGAAGTAGGAAAAGAAGGAACTCTCACAGTGAGACTGCTAAACAATTCCTTTTGCTTCATGACAGAAAGACCTTAATACGAAAATAAATAAATAAACAATAGCTGGAGTTGAGACCTTTGACCCTCCATTCTTCAAGGCTTACATACTTTGAGCTTACTTCACCTTGCTCATGTACAGTATTTGCTTTCCTCTTCTTAACCTTTGGAGATGGGTTTAAAGTGTGATGATGTCTAAGGTTCTACCAGTCTTGTACAGAAATTGGTCACATTCTGAGTACTTGCTCTTTGCCAGGCACCGGGCTAAGAACCCTCCCCCCGACCCTTTATTTTTTATTCTCCAACAACCCTATTCCCAAAAAACCCACTGCCGTTGAGTCAATTCCAACTCAAAGCAACCTCAGGTGTTATAGAGAAGAACTGCTCCACGGGGTTTTCTTAGCTGTAATCTTTACGGAAGCAGGTCACCAGGCCTTTCTTCTGTGGCACTGCTGGGTAGATTTGAACTGCCAAGATTTAGGTTAGTAGTCAAGTACTTAACCATTTGAACCACCTAACCAAAGCCAAAACCAAACCTGTTGCTGTCAAGTCGATTCCAACTCATAGGGATCCTAAAGGACAGAGTAGAACTGTCTCATAGGGCTTCCAGTGAGTGGCTGGTGGATTAGAACTGCTGAGCTTTTGGTTAGCAGCTGAGCTTTTAACCACTGTGCCACCAGGCCTGCACCTAGGGACCTACGATCCTAGTAAGTAGGTGCTACTTCACTTTATTCTTATCTCCCCACCACCCGTCTATAAGTTCGTCGTACTGTGGTAGCTTGCGTGTTGCTATGATGCTGGAAGTCATATCACCAGTATTTCCAGTACCAGCAGGGTCTTCCATGGATGGGTTTCAGCACAGCTTCCAGACTAAGACAGACTAGGAAGAAAGGCCTGGTCATCTACTTTCAAAGATTAGTCAATTAATACTCTATGGATCACAACAGAATTTTGCCTAATTCAGTGCTGGAAGATGAGCCCCCTAGGTTGGAAGGCACTGAAAATCCACATAAGCTGCAACAGTGGACTTAAGCATACCAAAATCATGAAGATTTTGCAGGACCAGACAATATTTTGTTCTGTTGTGTATGGGTGACCATGAGTTGGAGCCAACTGGATGGTAGCTATCAACAACATTCTTATCTCCACTCTAAAATGAGGAAACCAAGGCTTAGGAAGATGAAGTAACTTTGCTCAAATTCCCATAATTTATAAACGGTGGCATCAAGATACAAACACAGCCTGTCTGACACCAGATCCATGCTCTCACTTCCTGTGCTATAGCGTCTCCCTGTATGACCCCAGAACAACAATTTGTTTTAAAAGTAATGGAAACTAGCCAGTCTATATATACGGAAACCCTGGTGGCATAGTGGTTAAGTGCTATAAAGCTGCTAACAAAAGGGTTGGCAGTTCAAATCCACTAGGTGCTCCTTGGAAACTCTATGGAACAGTTATACTCTGTCTATACGGTCACTATGAGTCGGTATCAACTTGACAGCACTGGGTTTGGTTTGGTTTTATATATTAGATGGAAACCCTGGTGGTGTAGTGGTTTTAGTGGTTAAGAGCTATGGCTGCTAACCAAAAGGTGGGCAGTTCGAATCCACCAGGCACTCCTTGAAAATTCTATGCAGCAGTTCTACTCTGTCCTATAGGGTTGCTATGAGTCTGAATTGACTCGACGGCATGGGTTTGTTTTCTTTTTTTTAAATATATATGCATATATATTATACAGACGTGTTTCTTAGAATTTGCCAGTTAAGTATCCGTTGTGCAATTGAACATTCTTTCTAAAATCCTTTGCCAGGTACAGGAAATGCTGCAAAAAGCTGCCTTAAGCATATTCCACCGATCTCTCAGTTGGCAATTCTATAGGCCTGTTATTATTCAGAAACACTTGTCCTTAACCATACTAGAGTAATCCAGTGAAAAAAGGCAGGTTACATTGAAAGTATTTATAAAGCAGGACACAACAGTTAAACAAACCCACAAAGCATTCAAAGCTGTAGGAAAGAAAACCTGGTCAATTCCAACAGGAACAATCACTGTTAAAGCAATTTGCCAAACATTTATTTTCCCACCAGTTCTCATAATGGCTGTTTTACTACTCAGTATAAAAGGAAAATCTAAGTATTTAAGACAGAAGGTATGTGGGAGAAGTTTGCATTAACAACTTTATCCATATAAACAGATAGATACTAAAGACTAGAGTGTGGCACTAGTCTTTTAGTCTTCTAAAACTGTGTAATCCTTTATGGTAGCCACTAACTACTCACGGTTATTGTGCACATTGGAGACCTGGTGTCACAGTGGTTAAAGTGATCAACTGCTAACTGAAAGGTTGGCAGTTTGAATCCACCAGCTACTCCTTGCAAACCTCATGGGACAATTCTACTCTGTTCTACGGGATTGCTATGAGTTGAAATCGACTCAATGGCAATGGGTTTTGTTTTTTTTTTTTTGATTGAGCATACTAATATGACTGAGGAATTGAATTTTTAATTTTAATTTAATTCACTAATTTAAATTTAAAATAAAAAAATGATACACAATTTAGCCATTGGAAAAATTTTAAGCATCTCTGAAACGACTTGAATATATACATCTACTTGTTCAAATGTAAATTTTATGAAATCAAATGCAGATAATATATTTCCAATGAAAATTTCAGGTCAAAATTAAGATGTGCTGTGAGCATAAAGTACACCCTGGATTTCAAGGACCCTTTGGGACATCTAACTCATTCCATTGTTCCAGAACCTCCTGATGGGTTAAAGACAGGATTTGGTAAAGTGCTTATGTTGAAACTAGCCAAGCAACTAGTGCAACATACATTTATTTCTAATGTTTTCAAAAACAGGCACGCTCCCTAGAATGTCTAAACAGGGAAGCTTGCAACTGAAGATATCTCTATAGCCTTCTCTTTCTTGGATTCTTCTACATTTTCCAAAAGAAACAAAAATTACAACTGTATCCTTCTTAAAGACTCCAACGTTGTTTTGTACTTCGGACTACAATTAGAATTAAACTAGAATTAAAAGTATATAACTGAGTGAAACAAATATACAAGCAATCAGGATGGCTCAATGTGTCAAGAGCTCTGAACTGAGTCAAGAAAGTTGGATTCAAGTCCTGTGCAACCTAGAGCAAATGTCCCTACCTTTCTGGGCCTGTTCCCTTATTTCCAAAATGGAGAAGGGGAGGCTCATTATCTCTAAAGGCTTCTTCCAGTTCTAAAAGTTGGTGACACTAAATAAATTCTAAGAAGCTAACACTTCTTTTTCTCTAACACTTCATGTGTTTTATATTTCTTATAGCACCTTCATATATTTTAATTCAAAACAACCTGGTGACAGGCTTCTTAACCCCCTTTTACCAAGGAGAAATCTGAGACTCAGAGAGACAAAATGGTCACTAAATTGACACTAAAAATGTGTCAACTGGTGCCTGGGAAGACAACTGATCTAAATCAGTACATTCTACTCATTGTCATTTTCCAACAATCATGGAAATTATGCCAAATTTTTCAAAATTTAATAATCATTTATTAGGTATGGGATAGAAAAATCAGATATGTCATTTTTATTGTTTCTTTTTAAAATTCTTTCCAGTATATCCAAAATATTATCATTTCAAATGTAACCAATATAAAAATTATTTATTTTTTTACGGTACTTTAGATGAAGGTTTACAGAACTAGTTTCTCATCAAACAGTTAGTGCCCATCTTGTTTTATGTCTCTAATATTCTCGCACTCCTTTTCTTTTCCTATCAGCACCATTTATTTTATATGCAAACTCTTAGAACTCAGTGAAAATGTCTATTAAATATAAATAAAAACTATTGAGTCAACATGTCATAACTACATTAATGATAACAAATCTCTTAATTTTTTCAGATACCATGTTGTGCAAACTATGGAGTGAGCAATGGGCTCAATATTTTATTGCAGGTTTTACTGCAAACATTTTATTGTAAGTTGAAAAATCCCTAAATGAATTTTTTTTTTTTAACAGAAAAATAGCTTTCAGGCCTAGAAGAACTTAGCTTCGAAAAGTACCTAACTTTCAACCAGGGATGCCCCCTCTTCCCCAGAAACCTTGCTCATTATTGAGTAACTAGTCATTCCTAGCATTTTTGGTAAGTCAGTAGAAAATAATCACATGACTGACAATATTTTTAGGCTAAGAGAAAGCATCCCAATTAAAATGATTAGTCATTAATTAGCCTAAAGATGATACAACTTTTTGACATAATTTAAACAATTGGCAGAGTCAGTTTTAAGAGAGTTTCAATTATCTACACACTTTTCAATGGACTATTTTACTACTAGACATCTTGGCAGTGCCAAGTGGTTAAAAGTTTCTCAGAAAGAAAATGTTGTTATAAACCCATTCAGCTAAACATATATTACTGGTTGAAAAGGACTGAGGCCATATTGATTTAACTGTGGCTATCTAAAAGTAAAATCTCCCAGGAGGCTATAAATAAGATATATATACATCTCACACTCCCCCAGGGAAATTCCTTCAGATCAGCATGCATGGTATTAGATGTCCACAAGTGGCCCCTTTAACCTAGAAACAAAAGAGAAAAGAAGCCGAAGGGATTTCTACCCTTGGGGAACCACAGTAAGTCATTGGCTCAGATTTATTTTACTGTTCTATCTTGTGTCACTTCATGATAAAATGCAAGGTGGGAGTAGGACAGATGGAGAAGTGAGATGGTTCTAAAGGAATCTAAAAGTCAGGTCTATTGCCTGCAATGTTACCTCTGTCCCCAAGTATAATAGGAGTTATTATTTTAAAGAAGTCAAAGGACAAGGCATAAATATTGAGTGACTGAGGTATCTGAAATTTTCAAGATGCAACTTTTGTGACCTGATACTACTAGTCAACTATAGAGAACTCTGGGAGGTGTCAAGAGGGAAATATACAAGAAAGAAGACAAAAAGTTCTTTTCTTTTAAGATGTTTATAACACACACTATGTAGGCTGAAGAGATAACCTGCTAAACCCCTTCTATATCTAAAGATTCATCTGGTGTATATTCTCAGAGTTTTTCCTGTTGGCACTCAGGACTTGATTCCAAAGTTCTACTCAGTAGCATTAACATTCCAAAATATTTAATTTTGTGATGGTTCTAAATATTATTATTAGGAATGAGGAAACAATATTATTTCTGTGGTCTAATTATCCACCCTTCTCTCTGAAATATGACCATGAGTTCAATTTTACCAGGTTTATGTGAAGAATATTTAAAATGTTCATACTTTCTTACTATGGTAATTTATTTATTTGAAATTAACAACACAAAATGGACTTTTTCTTGATGTTTTGTTATAGCCAGCTATTCCATAAGTGATAGGGTTTTAAAAATAAAATTCAAAAAGCAATTTCTATACACTCTGTTTTTCTAACATAGCTTACTACATGCCTCTCCTCTAGGTATCAATCTTTGAGAACAGTTTTGAATTTAAACAAGATAAAAGTTATGATAATGCCACCCAGTTTTGAAACCTGTCCTCTGATAGTTTTATTAATAGAAAAGCAAGTGAAGACATATGGTTGTGTAGCTAAGAACATCTTATCTGCAGACCTATACTGAACATTGCCCTTAATTGTGCTTTTAATGTACTGACACTCATACTGATACTGTGAAGTAAGTTTACTGTTTTTTTTTTTTTTCTTTTCTTGGCAGTGCTGCTACTCCATATGCTTTATTGTAAGAGTTAACTAAGCTTAATTTCTGCACCCAGCTTCTATGACTACATTGAGATTTCTATTTACTTCTGAACCTTTATGAATAATTTGTAAAAGCATCTCCAATTTCATTAAAGTAATTTTTGAAAGGAGGTTATGAAATCTCATATATTGGGTGGAGCTAACTGCAGTCAGACCCTTCTTACGCTATGAATAAAGTATTTCTAATTGGTAAACTCCTCTTGAGAGAACAAGGATTGATCTATACCTGCCCTTACTGCCAAGGATGAAAATCAACAAGCAGTAAATCAACACGATTCACATTAAGAATAAAAATATGAAGTAATATTTTTTCCACTGATTTCAAGAGATAGAATATGAGTTAGGCTAGAAAAGTTCAATGCTGGGACAAGTCACTCCCAATATATTTCTTTACATAAGTCAAAAGGGATGACAAAAACATACAGTCACAATCCTGGCATCTGCTCTGAAAAAGTACTTGCTATATTTTTCTCATTTGTCATTATCTGGGATTATTTTTACCCTTTGTTAGTGTTATCCTGCTGTTTGACAGAAAATATGCTCTGCTTCAAGACGCTGGTTGAAAGAAATTCAGCGGCACAGCAGCACTAGAAGAATTGAAGAAGAAAATGGAACAAAAGCCAAACAAAAATAAAATAAAAATAACCTCAATCTCCTATATTCCTGACACCTAAAACAACAAGCTGTGAAAATGGTTTCATTAAAAAATAACAAGCCCGCACTCACCAGGGGATAGTTCAGGGCAAACTAAATAAAAAATTCCTCAATCATTGCTCAAATAGTTCAACTAGAATTAATTCAAAGGACAAAGATTCAGAGTGAGTTCCTCATTTCTCACCAGTCTGCTTCTACAGCCCTCTTATCCAGCCTGGAGATAAATGGTCTGGAGGACTCCTCCATGGTGGGTAGGTCCTTTGGCCAAGCCTGTCTTTATATCAGTGTAAAAGTGCTCCACACCCTACACAGTATTAGTTTAAGTTCTGAGCCATTTCTACATTTGAAATATTAACAGATCATTAATTAGATCCAAAGTTATTCGATTTTTAGCAGTGTATTTCTGTAATTTTTTAAGTTACTTCCTTACTCTTCTCAACAGAGTCATTAGTCCAGTTGGATGGTCAAAATGGTGGTCATCATCATAGTTAAGCAGTTCTTCTCTTGCACAGGTTCTAATAAAGCATAGTTAATTTTCATCTTATACATAAATCTATATTCTTTATTCAAAAAGCAGAACAATTTCCCTTTAGATCTTGGGAGGAATTAGTCAAGGTTAAGTCTACAGAGTTCTATATCTTCATGTCGTCCTCTATGGCCTCCCCAAGGTTCAAGCAGGTCTTTTCTCTTTTGATGCCCTATCAAAGCCAGAGAACCCTCTTCTTAGATAAAGTGCAAAATAGTGCTCTAGTAAAAATGCAGTTCTTGTCTATATTACTAATTGGGGGTTTATACTGCTGAGTTTTGCTATTAAAACTGTGTCCATTCTTCCAATGCAAAAGCAGATTTAAAATTTCCTGAGTTTCCAGAGACTTACCACAAAGATCCAATACTTCCACACAGGATTGTGTACATAAATAATGTGTGGGGCCTAGAGAAAAATGAAAATGTGGGATTCCTTGTTCAAAGTTATTAAGAATTTCAATATGGTGAGAGCAGAGCATAAACCAGACCATGGGACTCAGATTGCATGCCCTTGAAGTCGGCCCTGCCTTTATGCCATTGCCCATGTCTCGCAGTGCTGGAATGAGCTTGCTGCAGCTTTCACAGCAGCACAGCGGCTCTGACTTCACCATAAAGCAACTTTTATATTTCTCCTAAGAGCCGTGGTGGCACAGTGGGTAAAGTGATTGACTGCTAACTAAAAGGTCAGTGGTTCGAAACCACCGGGGGCTCCTGGGGAGAAAGATGTGGCATTCTGCTTCCCCTTAAAAATTTACAGCCTTGGAAACCCTACGTGGTCACTAGGAGCTGGAAAGGACTCTGTGGCAATGAGTATATTTCTCTTAAGCAGCCTATCAGGTAAGAGCTCTGGGAAATAACCTTCAGACTATTATAAACAGATACTTGATAACTAGGGCAAGGGGTTTCCATTTAGAATGAACTCACAGGACATTACCCTGAGGGTTTGGGTCTTTAGCAACTTGGAAGTTACAGGGAAAGATAAAGATTCCATTGCATAGAGAATATGTGCTGACCACAGAGGTATCAGGAGTTCAGGATCTGTTACCCATCCACTAGTGAGGTGATTTTGGGGTAAGATATTCCAACTATTTAGATCTCATTTTTCTCACTTGTAAAATAAAGGTGTTGGAAACATGGCTTCAAGGGTTCCTGGAATGATGAGCAAAAAAGAGAGATGACTTCTCTTTTTGCAAAGAGGGGAAGCATCTCTGCTTTCAGAGAGCATTTAATTTTACAGGAGGGTAATTCTGCTACTGTTGTTATTACTAATGATATTATGTGCTGAGTACTGTTCACATGCTTTACATTTAACTAAATTTAGTTTAGATTTAGCTAATTTCATCTTTCCCCCATGTGTCTGTCAGTTTTTCATACTGTAGGGGCTTGTGTGTTGCTGTGATGCTGGAAGCCATGCCACCAGTATTCAGATACTAGCAGGGTCACCCACGGAGGACAGGTTTCAGCTGAGCTTCCAGACTAAGACAGGCTAGGAAGAGGGACCCGGCAGTCTACTTATGAAAAGTATTCGCCAGTGAAAACCTTATGAATAGCAGCGGAACATTACCTGATATAATGCTGGAAGATGAGCCTCCCAGATTGGAAGGCACTCAAAAGATGACTGGGGAAGAGCTGCCTCCTCAAAGTGGAGTTGACCTTAATGATGTGGATGGAGTAAAGCTTTCGGGACCTTCATTTACTGACACGGCATGACTCAAAATGAGAAGAAACAGCTGCAAACATCCATTAATAATTGGAACCTGGAATGTATGAAGTATGACTCCAGGAAAAATGGAAATTGTCAAAAATGAAATGGAACACATAAACACCAATGTCCTAGGCATTAGTGAGCTGAAATGGACTGGTATTGGCCATTTTGAATCAGACGATCATATAGTCTACTGTGCTGGGAATGACAACTTGAAGAGGAATGGTGTTGCATTCATCGTCAAAAAGAACATTTCAAGATCTATGCTGAAGTACAACGCTGTCAGTGATAGGATAATATCCATGTGTCTACAAGGAAGACCAGTTAATATGACTATTATTCAAATCTATTCACCAACCACAAAGTCCAAAGATGAAGAAATAGAAGATTTTTATCAGCTGCTGCAGTCTGAAATTGATCGAATGTACAATGAGGATGCATTGATAATTACTGGTGATTGGAATGGGAAAGTTGGAAACAAAGAAGAAGGATCAGTAGTGGGAAAATATGGCCTTGGTGATAGAAAAAACGTCAGAGATTGAATGATAGAATTTTGCAAGACCAACGACTTCTTCATTGCAAATACCTTCTTTCACCAACAAAAACAGTGACCATACACATGGACCTAGCCAAATGGAACACACAGGAATCAAATTGTCTACATCTGTGAAAAGAGATGATGGAAAAGCTCAATATCATCAGTCAGAATAAGGCCAGGGGCCGACTGTGGAACAGATCATCAATTGCTCATATGCAACTTCAAGAGCAAGTCCACGAGAGCCAAAATATGACCTTGAGTATATTCCACCTGAATTTAGACGCCATCTCAAGAATAGATTTGACTCATTGAACACTAGTGACCAAAGACCAGAAGAGTTGTGGAATGACATTAAGGACATCATACATGAAGAAAGCAAGAGGTCATTGAAAAGACAGGATAGAAAGAAAAGACAAGGTGGATGTCAGAGGATATTCTGATACTTGCTCACTAACATCGAGCAGCTACAGCAAAAGGAAGAAACGATGAAGGAAAAGAACTGAACAGAAGATTTCAAAGGGCGGCTTGAGGAGACAAAGTAAAGTATTATAATGACATGTGCAAAGAGCTGGAGATAGAAAACCAAAAGGAAAGAACACACTTGGCATTTCTCAAGCTGAAGAAACTGAGGAAAAAATTCACACCTTGAGTTGCAATAGTGAAGGATTTTATAGGGAAAATATTAAACAATGCAGGAAGCATCAAAAGAAGATGGAAAGAATACACAGAGTAACTATACCAAAGAGAATTAGTCGATGTTCAACCGTTTCAAGAGGTAGCATATAATCAGGAACCAACGGTATTAAAGGAAGAAGTCCAAGCTGCTCTGAAGGCATTGGGGAAAAACAAGCCTCCAGGAATTGATGAAATATCAATTGAGATGTTTCAACAAACGGATACATCACTGGAGGTGCTCACTTGTCTATTCCAAGAAACAAGGAAGACAGCTTCCTGGCCAACTGACTGGAAGAGATCCATATTTATGCCTATTCCCAAGAAAGGTGATCCGACTGAATGTGGAAATTATAGAACAATATCATCAATATCACACGCAAGCAAAATTTTGCTGAACATCATTCAAAAACAGCTGCAGCATTATATCGACAAGGAACTGCCAGAAATTCGGGCCAGTTTCAGAAGACGACATGGAACCAGGGATATGGATCCTGGCTGAAAGCAGAAAATACCAGAAAGATGTTTATCTGTGTTTTATTGACTATGCAAAGGCATTTGACTGTGTGGATCATAACAAATTATGGATAACATTGCGAAGAATGGGAATTCCAGAACACTTAATTGTGCTCATGAGGAACCTGTACATAGATCAAGAGGCAGTTGTTCGGATAGAACAAGGGGCCACTGAGTGGTTTAATGTCAGGAACGGTGTGTGTCAAGGTTGTATCCTTTCACCATACCTATTCAATCTGTATGTTGAAGAAATAATACAAGAAGCTGGACTATATGAAGAAGAACAGGGCATCAGGATTGGAGGAAGACTCATTAACAACCTGCGTTATGCAGATGACACAACCTTGCTTGCTGAAAGTGAAGAGGACTTGAAGCACTTACTGATGAAGATCAGAGACCACAGCCTTCAGTATGGATTGCATCTCAACATAAAACAAAAATCCTCACAACTGGACCAATGAGCAACATCATGATAAGTGGAGAAAAGACTGAACTTGTCAAGGATTACATTTTACTTGGATCCATAATCAACAGCCATGGAAGTAGCAGTCAAGAAATCAAATGACACATTGCATTGGGTAAATCTGCTGCAAAGGGCCTCTTGAAAGTGTTGAAAAGCAAAGATGTTACCTTGAAGACTAAGGTGTGCCTGACCCAAGCCATGGTATTTTCAATGGCATCATACGCATGTGAAAGCTGGAGAATGAATAAGGAAGACCAAAGAAGAATTGAAACCTTTGAATTGTGGTGTTGGCGAAGAATATTGAATATACCATGGACTACCAAAAGAATGAACGAATCTGTCTTGGAAGAAGTACAACCAGAATGCTCCTTAGAAGCAAGGATGGCGAAACTGCATCTTACATACTTTGGGCATGTTGTCAGGAGGGATCAGTCCCTGGAGAAGGACATCATGCTTGGCAGAATACAGGGTCAGCAGAAAAGAGGAAGACCCTCAACGAGGTGAACTGACGCAGTGGCTACAAAAATGAGCTCAAGCATAACAACGATTGTAAGGATGGTGCAGGACTGGGCAGTGTTTCGTTCTGTTGTGCATAGGGTGGCTATGAGTCGGAACCGACTCGGCGGCACCTAACAACAACAAAGATTTCATCTTCATAAATACTTTACTAGGTAATGAATGGTATTTACCCATTTCACAGGCAGGGGCATTAAGGCCCAAACAGCTTAAGGATAGTGACATTTACTTAAGCATCCACCATGTGTACAGTTTATGGATTCAGTGCATTCAGACTCAGGGAAGCCAGAAGCCTGAGCATCAGATAAGGGGTGGGAGAAAGTAGAAGGATGGAAAGAGCGTGTGTATGTTGTCTAGATGGCTCAAGGAGTAGGGTACAAAAGGAAAAATCAACCTTTTGGTAAGTGGGAAGTAAGAAACTCTTAAAGAACATAAAATAGGTTCTATTTACAGTTCTGAGAAATACAAGTGCTTTATATAAAATGAGAAAGTCTACCAAATGCCAAAGTTAATAAAATTGTGCTTTTAAATCCCATTTACTATGTTAATGTGTTATACTTTCAACTGAACAAGTCTGGATTTGAGAATGTACTTTTTTTTTTCCCCTTGCTAATCCCATTCCATCTGCCAGGCGCTCCTTCGAAACTCTATGGGGCAGCTCTACTCTGTCCTATCGGGTCGCTATTAGTTGGAATCGAGTCGAAGGCACTGTGTTTGGTTTGGTTTGGTTTTTGGTAGTCCCATTCCATGGATGATTTTTAAATGGTAATGTTAGAGAAAAGTTAACAAGATTTATTTAAATACCTATAGATTAAGTTAATTGTCCTAGAAAAGAGTCCATATTCTTCAAATTTGTCCTAATTTCTCAAATTTTCAAATAAATACCAAATATATTCTTCCAAAATACAAAAAAAAAAAAAATACATAGAACAAGATGCAGTACAAATAGAAACCTACGTGGCTCTTTTTATTTTTTTGTACATTTTTGTCAGTAGGTGCATAGGGCATGAATTGATATGATAGGGCAAAAGTCAATATACTGAAGAAATGATGTCTAAAAGTTGCTACAGCCCTTCAAATGTGTTGACCTAGACTTTAGGGAATAGAGCACATTTAATTTAGCATTGCAAAACGGAGTAGAGGTCATCTTAATGTCTAACATCAAGACAACTATCAAAAACATTTAGAAAAAAAGCTCTCATCTATATTTAAGAACAGTAGCATTATTAATTGTCTGCATTCTGCTCCGTCTTCATAATTCAATGTGTCTAGCTCTACATCTGCTCCATAAAACTGGCATCTTTATTATACCCCTGGGATACAATTTCTCAATAAGAACTTTCAAATGTAGATTTTTTTTGCTTCCTGTATAACATGCTAGAGTGGGTAACATACAACTTTGCTCCCAAAGGACAGAAAGAATATTTATATCATTAAACATATGCAAATTGAAACAAAGGATTCTATGCTTATAATCAAAACCATTTACCTGGGTCATCAAAACTACTTGAGTAATCAGAAGAAACTATCTCCACAAAATTTTTCAGTAATTGAATCTAATCTTCATTTTACCAAAGATTGTAACTGAATGGTGACCATAACCCCATCCACTTCTGGTGGTCGGATTCTGCAAACTGTCTACCAAACTAGTGAGAATAATAACTATAATTCAGAACTCTAAATGCACTCACTCACCCACTATTCAGTCATTCAACCATTATCTGAGTGCCTTCTAAGCACAATGAAATAAGCAAACTTCTACCACAGCAGATAATTGTCCCTATTGAATGTTTGTGCCATTCTAAACTATTGCTGACTTGCTAAAGCTGTCTATCTGAAAATAAAAACTTGCATTTTAATTACTGGTTTAGATGAAGCAATGAAGACATACCTCCTGTTTTTTTTTATTTCTGTTGCAAATTATATGTTTCTAGAAGACAATAGAGCATTGATTTCCAGCTACAAGTAAACAAGGCATCTGGACTTTGTCTTAATGAGATAAAGTTTAATCTGTGTTTTCTCAGTGGGATGGTTTTGCTATTTAATTGGTAGCCAAAAAAAAAAAAAAAAACTTCCACAGCATGTCCTTTTTCTGCCAACAGTGAATTCTACGTGGGAATGAGGTTGCTACAGAAGGTTTTCAGATATAAATGCTGCTTTAGAACTAATTAGATAGAAATCACAGGAAAATTCTCGTGCATTACTTGAGAGGGAACTTCAAAACATCAGTTTACTCCCTAAAATCCGTGCATAATACAGAAAAGTAGGACTTGAGATCCACATTTCTCCATTGGAATCTTCCAAAAATAAGGTACACCATCATAAACTTTCAACATGCTATTTATGTCACAGGTTTTTTTTTTTAACATCTTATACCAAAATTAAGCTAACAAATATGAATAGACATATTTCACCTGCAATGTTATATACCTGAAATAAAAATGCAATCACTATAAAACAAGAGGGGAAAAAAGCGTGACATGGGAATTATGCAAAAACAGTATTCTAAAAATGCTGAGATGCGATTAAGTACCAATTACTTAATGAAACAGGGTTTTCCCTAGAGACTACCTGGGAAACCTTGTCAACGGCTTTACAGAAAAGCATTGCACTGCATATAACAGGCAAGAACCCTTTCTAGTTAGAAAGGATTAAAAAAAGGCATGCAAACCATTTTTTCTCCATTAATGTTTTTCAAATGGATCATGTCGCTCCACTGCTGAAAACCCTTCGATGGATTTTCACTGCACTTGAGATAAAATGCAAAATTCTCATCATGGCCTACAGCCCTTTCCTACCTCCGTTCTTCATCAATCGGCACTGTGCTGGTCTTCCTCCTCTCAGTCTCTCAGACAGACTTAGTCTTTCCTGCCTCAGAGCCTTTGTACTTGTGTTTGTTTGTTTGTTTGATTTTTCCCCTATCTAAAGTTCTCTTTTCTTCCACTTCGATAACTTCTACACATTGTGAAGGTGATCAAATCACACTCCTTTCAAATGGCCTGCCCTGGCCACCCAATCCAGAGTCCTCCTTCCTTGTTAATCTCTCTCATAGCACCCAAGTGGATTTCTCTCATTAATCTTTCTCTTAGAACCATGCTGTATTCCTTCTCAGTACTTCTATATCAAAAATCATTGCCATCTAGGAGATTCTGACTCAGTGACCTTACAAGACAAAGTAGAACTGCCCCATAGGGTTTCCAAGGCTGTAATCTTCATGGAAGCAGACTGTCACATCTTTCTCCCAAGGAGCAGCTGGTGTATTCAAACTGCTGACCTTTCAGTTAGCAGCCAAGAGCTTAACCACTGCACCACCAGGGCGCCTTCATTTACTGTATACTATAGATATGTATGTGGATTATTGTCTGCTTGTTTTTAATGTGAGTTTTCCCCCACTAGATTCCATGAGTAGAAGGACTAGATTACCTGTGACCAAGCACAATGCCTGCATGTATTCACACACATATTTCCTGAAATAATGGTTAACTTCTCAGTCACGGAACTTGGTTCCTCACATTGCTATAGATCATGATGAACAAAGTTTTATTTAAAAATAGACTGTAATCAACAAAACTGTTGTAGAGGACATTTTCTAAATTGACCCCCAATGAATTACATCCTTGTATAACCCCCTCCCTTTGAGTGCTGGAGTAACCTGTGACTTGCTTTTGACTAATAGAAGATGGCAAAGGTTATGGGCTGTTACTCCCATGATTAGGTTACTTTATCTAAGACTCTGTCTTATTAGACAGAGGCCCCCTTACTGGCTTTGAAGAAGTGAGCTGCCATGTTCTGAGGGGGGCATAGGGCAAGGAACGAGGCAGCCTCTAGGAGCTGAGAGCAGACCTCACCAACTGTCAGCAAGAAAATCGGGCCCTCAGTCCTACAGCCGAGAGGAGATGAATTCTGCCAACAACTGGGGGAGCTTGAAAGTAGACCTTCTCCCCGTTGAGCCACTGATGAGAACGTACCCCTGCACTGCAGCCTGATAAGGCCGTGAGCAGAGAACCCAGTTATGCCATGACCAGACTCCTAACCCATGAAAACCATGGCATGATAAATGGGTGTTGTTTTAAGCTGCTAATTTCATACAAATTTGTTACGAACGCTAGGAAACAAACACAACTGTCAAGTTGGATCACATCCAAAGCTAAATTGCCATCAAATGCCCTCTTTCTTCTTTTATATTCTGATCTCATTTTCTGTTTTTTATCAACTGAGTTTTGTATAGCAGGGTTTTTCCTTTTGTTCAAGAGATGATTTTTTCACCAAAAGGAACAGCTTTTTTGTTGTTTTGATATAATCATACACATATTTTTCTTTATTTTAATATACTTTCTGATTTGTAGGCCTTAATTTGTTCATAATTGGGTGCCTACTATGTGCACTTTGGACAATGAAAAGCAGCAGACAGGATGCTTAAGCTAGGGTGCACATTGATGGGGGTTATATTAAAACTCTTGGACAAAACATGTTGCTGTTGTTGGGTGTTGTCGAGTCATTTTTGACACACAGCCATGCCACGTGACAGAGTAGAACTGCCTCATGGAGTTTTCTTTATGGAAGCACATCACCAGGTCTTTCTTCCCTAGAGCCTCTCGGTGGGTTCGACGCCAGCCTCTCGATTAGTAACCAAATGCTTAATTGTTTGTGTCACCAAGGCTCCTTGGACAAAACATATGGCCCAATAATTTAATACAGATTGCATAATAAAACAGAGGACTTTACATATGCATGCAGTACCTCTTCATGATATTTTTATTCAGCCCTCATTCCCAAATGACTGGGGTGGGGTCCTTGATTTTGTTTGTGGCAGAACATGTGGCTAAGGTCCTGAGAGAGAACAGGCCAAATGAATCTCAGTACTTAAGTTACCTGATATACTCTGCTCTCGTATGAGGACAGGGAAAATATTTTATTTGCCTATGTATTCCCCAAACACATAGGTGACCTTAAAAAATATTGGTTTAATTGAAAGTTCAAAAGATATCAGAGTACAATGGAGCACGTCAGGGATGGTTTCTTGAAAGTGATGTCTTACATTGGTTCTTGAGGATACAGAGAGTGTTATTGGTAGAGAGAATGGAGAAATGGCTTTTTCCTGTCTTTATGCAATTTCAGGTACCAATTATCTAGCTTTTTCCTAAAAGCTGTTTATAAAAATGTATCATTTTTAGTGTTACTCATTTTGTGAAATTTAATGTTTTTTTTTTTTTAATGCAACATGTTCATTTAATTCCACTGCTACTTACATGCAATTTCTTTTTCAGAATATCTTCTAATCAATGCTATTATACAACTTAAAGAAGTCATTTATTTATGTTTCACTCTACTGTGAATTCATAATTTTTAAATGGCTCTAACCCCTGTATAAAATACATCGAGTATGCATTTCCAGGTTGATCTCTTCTTCATGGTTCTGTGTCCTGGCACACTGGAAGTCTGAGGAGCAGGAAAGAGCTCTGGATGTGGACAAAGAAGACCTATGTTTAAGTCTGGGCTCTGTGATCAAGCGCAGTTCTCTCAAGGACTTATTTTGTGTAATAGGCACAATCATTCTCCATTTGTTTATTTCTGGAAGGACTGCTTAGCCTCAAGGGGAATAAAAGTGCCTAACGATGGTTCCCCCTGTTTCTGATCACACAGACCAATAGGAGAGAAGAATAAACAGATAATTCCAAAAGGCCTCAACAGATTATAGTACCTAAATTACAGGCTGATTTTTGAGGACCCCAATTTAATATACAAAAACCATCACTGAATTATAAAAACACTCTATGACTTTATAAATACACTATAACAAATGTTTACTATGTGTCTGTCTCTTGATAGCACCTTCTTCTTTCCTCCTATGTTAGTTCTTACCCTACCATGTCTCTAGATTTTTATCTCCACTTAGGTAAAGCTTTCTAAACCTATTAAAAATGCTGGTTTCTTGTCAGAACTTTCTCTAGTGTCCCTTAGTCTAAAGAGATTATTCCTGTTTCTTTTTTCTCTAAACTTACAAACTTTTAGTCTCTTTGGGACATTTCTTCTGTAGTCCTGGCTGATCTACATTTCTGGCTATTTTGTTTATTTATTATTTTTATGTATTGGATACCAATTCTTTAAAACACATTGTAAGGTATTTAAGTGATCTTTTCAATGTGATGAGTACAAACTATCGCCTATGTTCAGATGAGTATCAAGAACTTCAATTTTAGAGGAAGAAAGAGAATTAGACAAGAATGCCAATAACTAACAAGTAGAATACAGGAGTATGTGCAAATCAAAAACCCATTGCCATCGAGTCAGTTCTGATTCATGGTGACCCCATGAGTTACAGAGTATAACTGCTTCATAGGATTTTCTTGTCTGTAATCTTTATGGAAGCAGATTACCCGTCTTTTCTTCCAGGGTGCCACTAGGTGAGTTTGCATCGCCCATCTTCAGGTTAGTAGTTAAGCACAAACCATTAGGCGTTACAAATAAAAAAGGGAGCAAAAGATCGCACCTGGATGAGGGAATAAGCTTGAAATAAACTTATTGGTATTGATGAAATTTCCAAAGGCAGAGACTGAGAGTCAGCTGGGAAGGAGACCGTTCGGAGGAAACGGCTTGAACAAAAACGTATTTGTAAAGTAACTCAGAACATGTTCTTGAGCAAGTCACGTTTCCTGGAACACAGCTCTGGTGTAGGGGCCGGGACTCACACTTGGGAGCACACTCAGAGTGGAGGTGAAGTGCGGGCATTTAATTTGACAAACAGTAGGAAGCCACTTACGACTTCTGCACAGGGAAGTCAATAGTACTCAACAGATATTTGCTAATATTTTAATTTTATTTCTACTACCTTTCAAAGCCTTGCTCCCCTTTGGGAGCCATTGTAAGTACTTTAAATATAACACCTTTATTGTGAACACTAAAGGCGTTTATATCTTCCATATTCATACTCAGCTGCAGGCTGATTACTATTTTACAAGTACAGTTCTTTTGGGAAAAATCCATTTTCTTACATTCTACCCCATCTCGGTGTCACAGTGCTGTTCTTCAGTGATTCATGAATCTTTCTCAACCCCTTGTTTCAAGGATTGCTTCAGGTCATAATTAAAGAAGGAAACACTGATATGTTTCCTCAGTACTGTTTCTCGGATCATCTTTTAAAGTTCTTTCTAGAGTAATCAATAGGAGGATATTTCCAAAGAGGCCAACGTGGCTTACAGATAGATCACTTTCCAGCAATAGAAAAGTACCTTGGGGGAAGGAAACTACTTAGCCCCCTGTGTGGCAAGTACATTAGAGATATATAACACAATAATTAAACTGATGAAGAGTCAATAGACTCTAAAGGGCTGGGAGGAAAAAACAAAAGACACATAAACATTCCTCCCTCCCATTTTTCTTTAGGAATTACTTTGATATTACCAATTTAAAAAATCAGAAATAAATAAAGCAACTGTTTACAATTCTGAAAAAATTTATCATCTCAGCTAAACTTCACGGGAGGGGTCCATTTAAACTCCAGATTTCATTGAGATCTACGATCCGAAAGGGAAGTGGAATATTTTAGACAAAATTACTCAAGTTATGTCAGAAAAAAAATTGGTAGTCTTGAGATTTTATTAGTAGTCAGTACTGATGAAACCGAAGCCCTGGTGGCGCAATGGCTAGAGCTTGGCTGCTAATGAAAAGGTCAGCAGCTCTACTCTGTCCTAGGTTTGCTGTGAGCTCGAATCAACTTGTTGGCAATGACTTTTTTTTTTTTTTTAATTGTACTCTACATGAATGTTTACAGAACAAACTAGCTTCTCATTAAACAATACACATATTGTTTTGTGACATTGGTTACCAACCCCAGGACATGTCAACAGTCTCCCTTCTCAACCTTGGGTTCCCTATTACGACCCTTCCTGTCCCTCGTGCCTTCTAGTCCGCGCCCCTGGTCTTTTTTTTTAATTGATGAAACTATCCTTGAGATTGTTCAAGGGACTACTTTACTGAGCCTTGTTTTAACTTTTGATTGTGTTGGATGTAAATAATTTCAGCATGGAGACTGGACCCTCACTTCTTATTACAAGCATGATAGAGTGAGTAAAATTATATCACAAGACCATAATGATATGAAGACGATCAAAGTATATCCAGAGGTCTAGCCAAGCTTTGCCTCTACCATCTCGGCTAAATGATAATGGGCCATGTAAGTTGTCTGGAGCATTTTGGTTTTCTCATTTATTAATGAGTATTGGCACGGGGAGTTAGTCTTTATGATCTCTAAGGGTGCTACCAGATCTAAAATTCAATGAAACAAAGTTAGGCTGCTCTTCCACTTCCTGTGTTCCTCAGTGGATGCTATGGATTGTTATTATCAGCTGTTATGTAACTCCTCAGTTCTCCTCATTCGCATCAAACAAACACGACCTATACTAACAGCCTATACTAACAGCCTACACTAAGTGTCAGAAAAAAAAAAAGCCTTGAAATCACAAAATTTAAGAAACAGGGGAGTTTATTAAGAAATTTGGTCCAACTCCTCATTTTGGATGAGGAAATAGAATCATGGCCTGCCATGTCACACATTTGCTAGGGACAGACCCAAAGTCCAGGCGCTCTGTCTCCTGGCTCTGTGACAGTGCTGCCAAAACCTCAGCTCTGTGTACACCGTGTTCACCGTTTCTGATGTATCTGTCCATTATCTTTACTATTATGCATGAATTATTTTTATAGAAATCAATTCATGTTTTTACTTAGATATCTTTATTGGAAAAGAAACTACATCATCACAGTAAATGCAAACCAGTATCCACTACCATCAATAGAAGGTCACCCAAAAAATATTTACAACAGATGTGGTGTTTTATCATTTAGTTAAAAACTTTTGCTTGTCAGAGGCCTGTGGCCTGAGGCCTGCTCTCTTTGTTAAAAATGAAGACTGCCAAATGTTAGGAGGTGTTAGCCATACTAACAAAAAACTGAGACTTTTACTTCAATTTAATGAGTATTAAAAAACAAAATCAAACCTACTTTCATGGCAGATCCAGGTATAATTCCAATATTTTTTTCCTCTCCTGAGCTCCCCTCCGCCCCCACGTGAACAAAAAATTTACTAGATCTGTCTCCCACTTCTCTGCTTTCCACCGCCCTGCTGTCCATCTGTGGAATACTTCAACTGCATCAATGTTAGGTGTGGGGGGTTGCCTGCCCTCACGTTAATATGCTGCATTACAATGTGGGCTTTTTGGAGACAATGCCAGGATCCACAGGCACTGTGGCAGGCTTTTCAAAGACCTTGAAACCTTCTGAAAAGTTATTGTTTGATTCCATTAGGACCAGCCCTGATCTCATTTCTCAAAATGAAACCTGACAACTTTAGTTTAGGCATGGCTTATATGTGATGCATCTAGGTCGGACTTGATTCAAATTTATCAGAAGGTGGCAAAAAAAAAAAAAAAAAGGTTATATAACACACAAAAAAATAGGTTATAACCCCATGACTTCTTTTACTGCCAGTCCCTTAAGCCACCCTACTTCATTAAGAGTTTATTCATCCCTTACTTCAACGTTTAAATTTCTGAATATAATAAACTCAAGCATTGAGAAAGGACACGATATGCTTGGAAAATTAAAGTGAAACTCAAATATTAATACTTAAATATGTTAAATAAAGCAATTTATATATTTTTCAAAAGCTGGTTCACTCCAAACTATGTTTTCAACAATCTTGTTATTGAAACATATGCCCATTAAAAAAATGCAAAAGTTTGCTTTTAGAATCAGAATAAATCAGTGGCTTTACATGGCAAATTTAACAAACATGAGGTTAAATAAGCGTATACTAAGTGGTTTCATAAAAGTGGTGGAACCCTGGTGGTGAAGTGATTAAGTCCTCGGCTGGTAACCAAAGGTTGGCAGCTTGAATCCACCAGCTGCACCTTGGAAACTCTACGGGGCAGTTCTACTCTGTCCTGTAGGGTCGCTATGAGTCAGAATTGACTTGACAGCAAGGTTTTTTTTTGGGGGGGGGAGGGTACTTTATAAAAGGTGTAACTTGTTGGTTGTATATGGATGATTATACTCATTCCTGAAACCCTAATTCTAGTGAAGGGATAAAAACAGTACAAACATACTAGAACAAAGTGAATGGGAGAGTAGACAATAGCATCAGATAAGAATGGTTAAAAAAAAAAAGAATATGGAAATAAGATGAATTAATTATATTATTAAAAGACTAAGGTTTTAGATAATAAAGTTCTTGTCTAGAATTCTATATGCATCATAATATCAACTGACTCTACCAAGAGAATACATTTGCCTTTCACACTTAACCACTCTTGAAAAAAAACAGTTGCTATCAAGTCAATTCTGACTCATGACAACCCGTGTGTGTCAGAGCAGAACTGTGCTCCATTGGGCTTTTAATGACTGATTTTTTTTGGAAGTAGATTGCCAGGCCTTTCTTCTGAGGCACCTTTTGGCAGACTGGAACTACCAACCTTTGGCTGAGTCAGTTAACCATTCATTCCACCCAGGGATTTCTATCCATTTTTAGGAAGACATTAAAAGACGTGCTTCACCGAAACTGGGGACTAAGCCATAAAAGAGGAAGTTAAGTATTTTGGGAGGCAGGTTGCCCAACAAAAACAAGAGGAAGAGGGTATTTCCAAGAAAATGGCCAAGGAACTCTTGGGCAAACAAGCTTTGCAGCAGGCCTGCCCAGAGAGGGTCCAACAAAGTTGGAGCTCAAACAGAGAGCAGAGGGTTTCAAAAAGATTGGATCCAAGGAACAATAGTTAGATTACATGATGTAACTGATTTACTGGAAGGAGATCTGGAATTTTGTGCAAGCGTTTTGGGCTATATTAATGTTAGTCCTTAGACATCTGAGCAGAGGTCAAAGGGGGCAGCGAGATAGCTATTAACTTCAATAAAAACAAAAAGTTGTCCAAAAAAGAAAATAAATTCTTGTAGTGATTCACCTTTGAACAGTATGTACACAATCACAATCACGAGGCTGTAAATACTTAACAGTGATTTATCCAAAAAGCATTTTATCACTATACTCAGGAGGTGGGAAGGGGGGCATTTGAGGTGGAAAGGGGGTTATAACAAAACTAAATTACAATTTGCAATCATTGGAAGTCAATTATAGATGGCAAAAAAGGTTAAGAAATAATAGAAAAAACATATCTTTTAAGAATAAATATGTAAAAACCAGAAGAAATAAATAAAAGAGTTGAAAATGGTTGGCTGAGGGGCTGGAGGAGGGTGGGTAAAGAATTATTAGATATTTAAAAAGATATGTTTTAATATTACATGTTTTGTATTACACGTTTGATTAATAATGAAAATAGATGCATCTACATTTTAAATTGTACTGTTAAATACATTGGGTTAAATACATATGTTACTAAATGAATTATTAAATAATCGTTTTAAATACCTCAGAATGAAAACCCAAACCAAACCCATTGCCACTGAGTTGATTTCGACTCGTAGTGACCCTATAGGACAGATTTTGCTGCCCCATGCAGTTTCTAAGGAGCATCTGGTGAATCTGAGCTGCCAACCTTTTGGTTAGCAGCCATGGCTCTCAACCACTGCTCCACCAGGGTTTCCAAATACCTCAAAGCAGATATTTTATATCATTCAATGCAAAATAAACCAAGAATATTTCATTGTCATAGAATACTCACATTCTTTTTAAATATCCACATTCTTCTAATTTGATAAATGTTTAAATTGTTTGAGGTGTTTTTAAGACTTCTAACGAATAAAAATGATTCAAGTTGTCTGGCTAATATTTTCATAAGGAATCAAGGATTTTCACCTGCAATCCTCCTTCTCTGTTCTTTATCATGCAAATGTATTCACTTTTTTAATTACTGCTTTTGCCTTTGGAGTGACTCACTCTCCCCTGAAAATATTAAAAGATATGATGAAGTATGGGATCTTTTTTGAATTGCTGATCTCCTGCATGTTAGATTTCTAAAGAAAGTCTTGCAGCTCTCAATAGCAAAACATTTGTTACCAAATATAAAACCAGCACAGTCAATGCTATTGAAATACAGACATTTAACACTGAACTCTTTAACAGGAAGGGGAATCAAGATGGTTGCTTCGTATAATGAAACATTAGTGCTTACAGCACTAAGATAGTTCTAATCTGAAGAAATGGTGCAGAAATATCTGTCTGAAGTTACATGATACACTGGGAAGAGGCAGTAAAAATACAGCAAAAAAAGGAGACATTCCCAGCTACTGCAAATATGAGGAAAGGGTGATCTTCTACAGCATTTAAGCAACCTACATGGTACAACCTCCATGAAGATTAGAGGTTTGTGGATAATAAGCTCTTTTCCCGTTTGAATTCATGATTTGGCCTGTATTCAGATCATTTAGAGAAACAGACACAGGCTCAGATAGCAGGTGCCAGTGGAGTTTCTGAAGACCTGAACCCAGGAAGAGGCATGTGGATGGAGTGGGTAGCTTGACAGACTGTTTTTTTTAAACAATGAATTGTATTCTAGATCATTATAACCCCTTATTTTAGTCGATTGCTAATATTTTATTTTCACATAGATTTTAATGCTTATTATTGCCCTTATTTTACTAACGAGACTTCAAAATGTTGTGATTCCTTTGTTATCCGTGTAGCTTTAGAAGAAGGAGAAAAATAGGGCTCAGGTCTCCTTTGCCCTTTATCCAATTCTCTTTCTATTTTAGCAGTGATTACCAACTGATTGGCCTCAAACAACCTAGGGAACTCAATAATTTCAAATATTGTCCAAATTCTCAAGTCCAAAATCACACCCTGCATTATCTTCAGAAGGAATCAATAATAGGTTCTACACATATGTATCTTTCTATTTTTTCAAACTTGCATAGATGTTGCTGTGATGAGTAAAACATACATTATTCAAAAGCTTCTTACTGAATTAAAAATAGCCTTTTATCTTTGTGCGTTTTCTCAAATCAAAGGAAATTAAAAGTACAATTACTTATTCCATGAAGGCGAGCAAAACTTTTTGATATTGTAAAGAGATTCTGTACTAAATAAAGTTTACGCCATGCTCTCAGAGAGGACTTCCGTGACCAGCCAAACTAAATTAAGCACCCATTCGCCCCACTATTCTCTAGCACTCTCAGCACACTCACAAGCATTCTGTTTATTACTTGACTTGTTTTTTAGGTCTTCTTCGTTCTGTCCCTCACTGGCTGGAAGAAGGCTTGCTCCATGGTGGGTGAGAAAATTTACTGTGGTGTCACCAGCACCTAGCACTGGCCTGGCATAAAGGAGGGGCTTCCTACAGTTCAGTTGACTTAATATTGAACAACCGCTGCTACCACTATTCTAGCTGGTTTATGGCTCCAACCTCTTAAACAGTAGATGATTACGGTGTAAGTAGAAAAAAAGTCAATGAAAATGGCGACTGCTAATGGTTTTGGGGTGCCTGCCACACCAGGAAGGAGTCCTGGTGGCACAGTTGTTAAGTGCTTGGCTGTTAACCAAAAGGTAGGTGGTTCGAATCCACCAGTGCCTGCATGGGAGAAAAATGTGGCAGTCTACTTTCGTAAAGACTATAGCCTTGGAAACCTTATGGGACAGTTCTACTCTGTCTGTTAGTGTCGCTATGAGCCAGAATTGACTCAACAGCAATGGGTTTGGTTGGGCCACACCAGGCACTGGTACATACATACAGTGTTTGCGACATTGTCTGCAAGATGGGTATAACTACCTCTGCTTTGTAGACAATGCAACTGAGTCTCAGAGAAGTCAGGCCCCTTATCCTGGGCAAGTAACAGGCACAGGTGTGAATTGTAACTAGTAACTACAATCTAAAATTAAATATTACTAAAAACTATCCCAATCTACTAGATTATATTGTCTCTGCTACTACTCCAAATACGAGCTCATAAACTATTTAATGAAAAAAATGGAAACCAACATTTTCTATCTGAGGTGCTACCTGTCCTCTCTTATTTTTGTGCACTCATTAAAGACTCTACTCCTTTAAAATGCAACAGATGTTTTAGCATTAACTAAAATCCCCCATTATTATTTTTTTTTCAACTCCTGGAGGAGGGGGAAGAAAAGGAGGAAAAGGAGTGATGTTCACAAAGGGGAGTCTGTGATGCTGAATCAGCCTCAGAGCTGAGGCGCAGGCAGAATGATGCTGCTACCGCCCAGAGCGGAATGAAAGAGCCACTTTGTTAGTAATGGGGGACAGTGTTAGGGGATGCAACATTTAGCTAGAAGAAAGTCAAGCCTCAGGCAGAAATCAGGGCAATTATTGAATGAATCTGGGGGCATCACATTCACTCTGAACACTAAAGAGATGGTGGCCTTCTGCTTAGAGGCAAAGGACAGCATTGAAATGTGTCCCACTCCAATCCCACCCCCACCCCCTTTACCCAGTGCACAGTATCAAAGGGAGTTTGAAGCTCAGCCTGGCTCTGCCTCAGGGTTGACAAATGTGAGATCAGCCCCTCCTCATCACCACCTGGTTCCCCCTGGACCTTCTAATGGTTCAGAGGGCAGAGGAATAATGCAATTTGTCAGGAAAGCAACAAATGCTGCAATAACAATGTCCACCTACACTGAGCAAATGCTCAGTTTAATTGTCTCTACGAGTCAACCTAGCAGGAGTTCAGCTGGGGAAGCTGGTGGTCTGAAAGAAATTATTTTCTTATCTTTTATTGAAAATTTCAAGGAAAACACATGCCACAGCCCCTCAGGACAAGCCAGAGAATCACAGGGACAGGGAAGATGGATGTCTTCCAATGTCTTGACACATCTAACTTTAAGATATTGAGAATACTATCATAACTTTCTGCCTTAAATGTCGTTATTAGACAAACAAGATTTATGTTTTTGGTTTAGGGGGCAAAAAAAAAAACAACAAAAACTTGGATATCCATAAAGGGGCCTGTGTCATTCACTCTGCCTATCTGATTAGGAGCACATAGGGCAGAATTTTAAAGATAAAGTTATCTTCCTTTGGGTGGCCAGCCTTCTCTTTCTTGCAATTTACTCCTCTTCATCCCCCTGAGCTTTCTGGCACATTATATATATATATATATATATATATATATATATATATATACACACATACACACACACACACACACACACATGCATACACACACAGGAAACAGTAACTCTCTAGTTTCCTGAGATGAATGTACACATATGTTTAACATTAGGCTTGCTTGTATCCTACCATAAATCTGTACAGTAGAGGAAGAGTACATATATTTTAAATAATTCAAGTACAGCAGCATGGGCTTGTATTGCACTGAAGGAAATTAGGCACATTAAAAATGCACCATTAAATTGGATCTCAGTCCCTTCTCTTTATTCATAAGTATAAAATCCTCATAGTTGGCTAAGTGATGTCTAGGAGAATACAACTGATGATTAACTTGGAGCTGTTCTGATGGCTTTCAGCAGGAGTAATCATGGATCCAAGACTAGTCATTATTTTCCCTCCAACTGGTGCCCTCCTGCCTGTATGCACTGTTACAGCCTTCATTAAGGCCCTTACCACTTCTTGCCTAGCAACTGCAAGAGCCTCCTAGCTGGCTTGCCCTGGCCAACTGTCGTCATTCCCTCCCATCAATTGTCCATAATGCTGGGGAACAGATTTTCTAAAACACAAATCTAATCATGTACTGGACATTTTAAATTTTATTTATTTATTCATCGTCTTCAGGACACAAATGACAAATTCATAAGTTGGCATAAAGTCTTGCATGAGCTTCTTCGGTCTCATTTCTTGCCATTACCCTTCTATTCCCCAACACCCCATGGTCAAGTCCTGCCAATTGATTTGTAATTCACCAAATGGGGTACGCTCTTTTAGGCCGTTTTATGTTCATACATACTGCTCCCTCTTTTCAAACTGCCCTTCCCAGTGGTCTTTACCAGGTTAGCATCACTTTACACAAAACTCAGATGCTTCCTTTGCCATGAAGGCTTCCTTGACCACGTTTTTCCCTGACTGGATTCTGTCCCATCCCCGGTTTCCACTGGGCCTTCTTTTCTTTTTTCACACTTTATTTTAATCTTATATTATCTTTTATTCCTTTTTTAATCATCAGGGAAGACGAATCACTAGAAAAGAACACCATATTTGGTTAAGTAGAGGGTCAGAGGAAACAAAGGAAATGCTCAAAACAGTCACAACAATGGACTCAAACATGCCAACGATCATGAAGATGGCCCTGGACCAGGCAATGTTTGGTTCTGTTATACATGCAGTTGCTATGAGTCACAGCCAACTAGATAGCAACTAACAACAACAACAGCAGCAACAACAAAGTTTCTTGAAGGATCTGTCCTTTGTCTTGTAGTTGTTTTTCAAGTATCAAGCATTGTACCTGGCACATTATAGTAGACACTCTACAAACTGGATAAATTAATATGTTAAGTGCACATTCAATACAGGGGAGGTCAGCACAACTGGACTAAACCAAAAGCAAAGAAGTTTCCTGAATAACCTGAATGCCTCAAAGGCCAGTGTAGCAGGGGTAGGGGTTTGGGGACCATGATTTCAGGGGACATGTAAGTTAATTGGCATAATAAAATCTATTAAGAAAACATTCTGCATCCCACTTTGAAGAGTGGCGTCTGGGGTCTAAAATGCTAGCAAGCAGCCATCTAAGATGCATCAATTGGTCTCAAACCACCTGGATCACGGGAGAATGAAGAACACCAAGGACACAAGGTAATTATGAGCCCAAGAGACAGAAAGGGCCACATGAACCAGCGACTACATCATACTGAGACCAGAAGAACTAGATGGTGCCCGGCTACAACCGATGACTGCCCTGACAGGGAACACAACAGAGAACTCCTGAGGGAGCACGAGAACTGTGGGATGCAGACCCCAAATTCTAATAAAAAGACCAGACTTAATGGTCTGACTGAGACTGGAAGGACCCTGGTGGTCATGGCCCCAAGATCTTCTGCTGGCCCAGGACAGGAACCATTCCCGAAGCCAACTCTTCAGACATGGATTGGACTGGTCAATGAGTTGGAGAGGGATGCTGGTGAGGAGTGAGCTTCTTGGATCAGGCGGACACTTGAGACTATGTTGGCATCTCCTGCCTGGAGGGTAGATGAGAGGATAGAAGGGGTTAGAAGCTGGTGAAATGCACACAAAAAGAGAGAGTGGAGGGTGGGAGCAGGTAGTCTCATTAGGGGGAGAGTAATTGGGAGTATGTAGCAAAGTGTATATAAGTTTTTATGTGAGAGACTGATTTGATTTGTAAATTTTCACTTAAAAGCACAATAAAAATTATTAAACAAATATACATTAAGTGCACATCAAGTTGAAAGTCACTGTATTTGGTATGGTATGAATGAGAGTGGGAAGTCAAACTTCTCAAAAAAATAAAAATTACTAACACCTGAAAAATTACCATCATGGTTTATTCCAAAAATGATTTATTATCTTATTCCTGGGAGAGTGAGAGTTAGCCCAATGAGTCATCAACTTCTGATTCTGAATTAGCTTTAAGGTCTCCCACTGTCACCAGAAAGAACCACGGCATAAGATGCAAGTTATAGGTATGATGAGAAAAGGAAGATAGCAAAAAGGTGAGGCTGGCTTGCACAAGGGTCGGAGAGAAGAACAGAAGTATGTTTATCAGTCTCATGACTTTCCCCGGCAACAACTCCTGCTTTCCACCTGCATGCCCAGTATTCTCTCCATGTTTCTCTCACTTATGGGAAGTGAACAAAAATTGAAAGCGAGAATCTTTCTTTCATGGGGACAACAAATTTTGGTAAACAAAGAATGAAAGAACCCCATGTGACTCTCTGACATATCCACCTACCCTCTTCACTATATTTCCAAAACTCATACTCCAAGGCCCTTGTCTCACTTCAATTTCCTAGTCTTGCAGCTTCCTTGATTTTTTTTTTTTTTTGAGTTATTACTTGCTCTAAAACACCTGAGACATATCCTATTCAGGTTTTTGTAATGGTCATTCCTCCTCTGTTTCCAATACTTTCAAGTGGGCTTTTTCTTCTGCTCTCTGGAGATGCCAACAGGCGCACTGACCTGCCCTTCCTTGCCTACCTTCTCAGTTCTACTTTATCAAGGACCACCCACGGAGGAGCCTGGCCTCCAGCATTTTCCCACAGAGGGCCACACTCCTTTCCAGAATTGCCACTCATCAACCTCATCATTCAGATCTGATCTAACATCTAATTATTCTGATTATACCACATTTCTGTGGAGGGCCTTGTTACCTTTGCACATTACTGAAGACAATCTGATCCAGAATAATCAACTGAACTCATTTGTCCCAATGGCGGAATTTAAGGTTTTAAAAGCTACATAGATTTTTGTTCCTTTTATGACAATAATAAACGCATGTTTCTTCCAAAAAGATGGAAACTTTTCCTCTTAGCCAATTTATGAGCCTGTGCAACAGCCAAGGAATCAGGAGATCATAAATTTCCTGTAATACCTATCTGAGTCATTAGACTACACATCTTTCCACTACAAACCCTGCAAATGCACAGGGGTTAAATTAGCTGCAGAGTGGCTCCCTGGTTGTTCTTTTAATACAAGGGACACAGCCTGCAAATGGGAAGAATGAGCCCTCATCTTCAAAGGAAAGCTGTTTCCTAATTTGCCCTCAGACCCAAAAGAAGTATCCCTTTTGTCTGTGCCTTATTAAACAGTTGAGGACCATTAGATGAATACCAATTTTTTTTTTTTTTTTGTCAGATCTGTGCACCACCTCAGATATCTCACCAAGTTAATTTGTTGAATAACTCAAACTGTTGTTGTTAGGCGCCTCCAGGTTGGTTCTGACTCATGGTGGCCCTATGTAAAACAGAACGAAACACTGCGTCATCCTCACAGCTAATTCCAAAACTAATGAGAGGTTCTTTTATCAGTTCTTTAGAATCCACTCACATTTCCTACGTATCAGTTTCTACATTTTTTTTCCCCAGAATACAGGACTGGTGATGAGGAAAAGATGGCAAAAAAAAAAAAAAAAAAAAAGACAAATAAGATGAAAGGAGAGTGTCATACAAAGAAATTAGGCAAGCATCTAAAGGTCAGCCCTACAATGTTTACTCTGTGCTCCCAACAACTCCATGATGGCTTACAAGTTTCTCAATGCACAAGTTGAGTATAAAAAGCAATTGACTTTGCTGTGAAGACTGTCAGCAGTGATTTCAATTCTGTTCGGCAATGAGAGGTCCATTTAAATTTATTGGCAGATAATGGCAAAAACCAGACTATAAAGAAAATACTAACTAAGGTGCTTAGCCCCAACAGTTTTTGCACTGAACATGAATGTAGTGATTATTACAGTCTGATCTTGTGGTTATGAACATTTTGCAGGTGTTGGTCTTCTCTAGCCCTTAGTCCACATCTCTTTTAATAAAATATACATGCTCATGCAAGACATCATTTAAGGTAAATTCCCCTCTATATGAAATTAATCCCTATAACCTTAAACACACAATGTAGAATGGGCACACAGAGACCCATAACCTAATATTTTTGAGGCAATTTATTCAGGTTCAGTAAAATGCCTTTGAATTTCAACACATTTTCTTTGAGGAGGTTATACAGTGTGGTGAAGGAGAGAAAATGATCTGGATAATTATGCTGAAAATATAAAGAAAAGAATTTTGGAGATTATTGCGACCTTTCTTTTACAAGTGGGAAATAAGATGAAGTCCAAATCTTTAGTACAATAATATTTACTCATCATATTAAATTCATATAACCTTAAGCCTTTTCCTTGATTATAAATCCATCTGAGCCCTGGTCACCAAAGCTAAGGATTTCTTTCTTTTCTTATCTTTTTGATACTTTCGCCTGAGCTGTCACAGACCCTGTTAACTCTCAAAGGGAATACCATAAACGTGTATGTAAAAGAACCAAATAAATATTAAAAAAAAAAAAAGCTAAACGTGAAAGAATTTCATTAGATATTAATATTTGTCTCTGCCTAGTCTACATTAACTTATACCCTAGTGCCTCCTCCTAGACAAAACTTTTTACTTCAAAGTTCCCAAATATATTAGGACAATGATCCTTAAATTACTTGGCCAAAGAAATCACCAAAATTGTTTGTTATAACTACAGATTCCTGAGTAACTCCCTGACTCCTGAAGCCAAATCTCAAATAAGGGGACTGAGAACACAGATTCATAGCAAAAGCTTTGTGTTTTGTCCCCCAAACACAGGTTTCTAAGAAAAACAACCAAATAAAGAGCCAAGTAGATAAGAAACAAAATGAATATGCTAAACTGATCATTCATTCATTGAATCAGTATTTATCGAGGGTCTTTTACGTGCTGGTCACTTTCGTCGTTACTGGGCACTATTATACACACTATGCATAACATCAGTTGTCTGGTTTTAAGAAATTCGATGCCTCATTTTAATTAAGACAATGCTGATTTTATATGGTTTATATGTATGCATCAGAACTTATTTCCAAAACAACCTTGAGGGGTAACAACCTTAATGGATGTCCATGATGAAAAATTAGAAATCATGAAATGGAGAAAGAGTGAATTTATTGCTGAAGTTCAGGAAGTGCAGATGCTAAAAGGCAACACTTAGCCTGACACCAGAGTCCTGGCGTGGTGCAAACAGTTAAAACGCTCAGCTTTGGAGTCCACCCAGAGGCACCTTGGAAGAAAGGCCTGGGATCTACTTCTGAAAAATCAACCACTGAAAACCTTACAGAGCACAGCTCTATTCTGACTAACATGGAATTGCCATGAGTTGGAACTGACTCGACAGCAACCAGTACTGGTATAGTCTGACTCTATCATTCTGGAAAAAGAACCTTACTTTGACAGCACTTTTCAAATGTTTTGAAAACTGTTACTTTTTACTGTGGCAATGCCTGGAAAGATAATAATGTCCTTTTTTTTCCCCTGATCCTAATCCAAATTTAATCAGCTTGTGTAAAAAATTTGATGACACTGGGCATGATAAAATTAAAATAACAGAAAATAAGTGGGGGAAAGAAGTCTTTGGAATAATTTTAAAATGTCTAGGAGGCAGAAATAGAGTTGATGAATGAAAGTTAGAAGGGTGAAGGGTATAGGTCAATCCAAGAAAGAACTTTTAAGCACTTTATGGAATGGACTGTCTTAAATTGATGAATGAAAGAAGAGTGGAGGGTATAGGTCAATGCAAGAAAGAACTTAAGCACTTTATGGAATGGACTGTCTTGTTAGAAGACACAAGGGAACTCTGTGGTTCTGTGGGCATTGGGTATAAGGGTTTAGAAGACTAAGTATGAGTCTTTAGTGTGATAAGTGTCTAAAATGGTGATGTTCACTGAAAGTTTAGATGAAGAAAGGTTAACTGGTCAGTTCATCCTTGAACTGTGAAACACTGAAGTATGTTTGCCTCTAAAAACCACACTTTCAGTGGGAAACCAAAAAGGTAGAGAAAATGCAGTGTGGCACAGTGGTTATGCATTTGGCTGCTAATCAGAAGGTTGGCAGTGCCAATCCACCAGCTGCTCCATGGAAACCCTATGGGGCAGTTCTACTCTGTCTTATAGGGTCGCTATGAGTTAGAATCGACTCAATGGCAACCATTTTGTTTTTATTTAGGGAACAGCCACCAGCATGGCTAAAGATGTCTAAAAGAAAGAAAAAAGGAAGGGAAAAGAGGAAGGTATGAGTTCCCATTCTCTGCCGTCATTTATAAATGCTACCAGAATTCCCTAGCTCCAGGGGATAGAAAAAGAATGAATGTATGAAAGTTACAAGGAGATATAATTTGATTCAAAACAATTGGGAATTTTCTCGCAGTTAAAATAGTTAGGTCTGTTGTTAGGTGTCATCAAGTTGATTCCAACTCATAGCGACCCTATGTACAACAGAGAAAAACACTGCCCAGTCCTGCACCATCCTCACAGTTGTTGCTGTATTTGAGCCCATTGTTGAAGCCACTGTGTCAACCCATCTTGTTGAGGGTCTTCCTCTTTTTTGGCTGACCCTCTCCTTACCAAACATGATGTCCTCCTCCAGGATCTGGTCCCTCCTGATAACATGTCCAAAGTAAGTAGGTCTAGTTCACTTAAAAAATGTGCTTTCACTTTCAAAACCTCTATGATATCATCATCAAAATGTTCCTATGCCTAATTCAAGTCACAGGATAACAGAACAAAATACTTGACATGATTATATAGCTAGTGATTCAGTGAAATATAATGTCAAGCTGTTTCAAAGACCCAGCACCTAGCAGAGTAACGTTCCTGCCTCAAGGTAAACACTCCAAAGAAATTTGTTGAATGCATACATTAGAACTGTATGAGTTCTTGTGATAGATCACACCTTTGTTCCTGAAACTGTGTTCAAACAAAAAACAGTTGCCATGGAGTCCAAGTCATGGCGATCCCATGTGTTTCAGAGTAGAACAGTGCTCACAGGGTTTTCAATGGCTGATCTTTTGGAAGAAGATCCTTAGGCCTTTATTTCTAAAGTACCTTTGGGTGGATTCAAACCACAAACATTTTGGTTAGCAGCTGAGTGCTTAACTGCACCACCCAAGGACTCCAGGAACTGTGCTAAAATCTATTGTCTCATTTACTTCTTAAAAATGAGACAATATGAGATAGACACTACGACACTTCTCTTACTGGTGAGAGAGGCACAAGTTCACAGAGCTAATAAGTGTAGGCAACAAGATTTGGTGTTTAATCCTGAAAACCCCACGCTTGCCCACTGTTAAGCCTGGGTTGAGTGATCTCCAGCCATTCCTCTTGCTCTTGCACACTTTTCTTTATACATTTCAGAATGAGAGCCATCAGAACCTCTGCATTATGAAGGAACTGTAGCTCCAAGTGGCACACAGAAAAATCAATTACATATGGAAATGATTTTGCCAGATGAAGATTTAATAAATCTTTTACATAAATTGGCACTGTAAGTCCTGAAGGTGCATTGAGTTTAGTCATTTGCTTTAAATGTGTCTCGCTACACACGAAGCTCTTTGACCTATATTCTGTTACCTTCATTATTAATAAACTCCCAACGTCTGACATCACGCACTTGTTGCATAGTGATTTTCACATTTAGTGAGTAGGAAGAATCATCCTCTTGATGACCACTTTGTAATTCTTCTCTAAAACATTTCCTTGGGATGTTGTTCAGATTGATTAAAAACTAATCTGGAGAAAAAAGGAAGCAAGCATCTTCAGTTCCTAAGCTAATTAGCAACATATAAAGTCTCTGTAATTGACATAATATTTTGTAGTTACATTTCATCATTCATAAATGATTATTTATGAAGCAGAGCCAAGGCAGGAAGGAAGTAGGGGCAGGCACAAAGGGGATGAGTAGGTGGCTGTGCACACATATGACTGAGTGTGTGCCTCTGGCATTATGCCATTTCCAAATAAAAGTATTTGCTATCTGTTGTTTTGTCTTAGCTACAGCAATTATTTTTTATCCTATAATCTGTTAACAAGCACAATTAAAACATAACTATATATGAACAGACAGGGAACTGCCAGAAATTCAAGCCAGATTCAAAAGAGGACATTGAATGAGGGATATCATTGCTGATGTCAGATGGATCTTGGCCGAAATCAGAGAATACCAGAAAGATGTTTGCCTGTGTTTTATTGACTATGCAAAGCATTTGATTGTGTGGATCAGAACAAACTATGGATAACATTGTGAGGAATGGGAATTCCAGAACACTTAATTGTGTTCATTTAGAACCCGCACACAGAACAAAAGACAGTCATTTGAACAAAACAAGGGGATACTCTGTAGTTTAAAATCAGGAGAGGTAGGCATCAGGGTTGTATCCTTTCACCATACTTATTCAATCTGTGTGCTGAACAAATGATATGAAAAACTGGACTGCATAAAGAAGACTCATTAACAACCTGCAATATGCAAATGGCACAACCTTGCTTGCTGAAAGAGAAAAGGACTTGAAGCACTTACTGATGGTCAAAGATAACAACCTTCAGTATGGATTACTAATTAATAACCATGTAAGAAAGAAAACAAAAATTCTCACAACTGAACCAATAAGCAACATCATGATAAACAGAGAAAAGACTAAAGTTGTCAAGGAGTTCATTTTACTTGGATCCACAATCAATGCCCATGGAAGCAGCAGTCAAGAAATTAAATGATGTATTGCATTCGACAAATCTGCTGCAAAAGATCTCTTAAAATGTTAAAAATCAAAGATGCCACTTTGAGGACTAAGATGTGCCTGCTCCAAACCATGGTATTTTCAATTGCCTCATATGCTTGTGAAAGCTGGACAATGAATAAAGAAGACTGAAGAAGAACTGATGCCTTTGGATTATGGTGTTAATATGGAATATTAACATGGAATATTAAACATCCTACGGACTGCCAAGAGAAAGAAAAAAATCTGTTTTGGAAGAAGTACAGACAGAATGTTCCTTATAAGGGAGGATGGCGAAACTTCACCTCATGTACTTTAGACATGTTATCAGGAGAGACGAGTCCCGGGAGAAGGACATCATGCTTGGTAAAGTAGACAGTCAGTGAAAAAGAGGAAGACCCTCAAGGAGCTGGACTGACACAGTGGCTACAACAATGGGCTCAAATGCAGCAACCATTGTGAGGATAGCGCAGGACCGGGCAGTGTTTTGTTCTGTATGTACTGGGCAGGGTTGCTATGAGTTGGAACTGACTCGAGGGCACCTAACAACAACAACATATATGAACAAAGAAAATGAAAAGAAAGTGAGTTAGTGACATTAATAATCCAAGAAAGTATGCTCTATCAATTTTATGTAATTAATTCTTCATCCAGTTGGCACTTTGGGATAGGTAGTACCTGTTTTGTTCCCCCATAATATCAAGTGCAAAAAATTAAGGATATATACCCAAATATTCCCTAAATAAATAATCACGATTTATTCATGAATTTAGGTAAACCCTTTATATTGTTAGCACTTGTAGCTTTTGGCAAAAGGTCAGTGGGGAACTAATTTTTGAACAGTTGCATCCCCCAAACTCATCTTATGGACAATTCCTCCAATTAGGTGAAGGACCCAGAAGTCCTTTTATGCACTCAGTTACTAACCAAAAGATTAGTGGTTCAGATCTACTCAGAGGCACCTTGGAAGAGAGTCCCGGTAATCTGCTTCTAAAAGATCACAGCCATTGGATACCCAATGAAGCAAAGTTATATTCTGACACACACAGGGTGGCTGTGAGTTGGAATTAATTTGACAACAACTGGTTTTACTGATAGACGAAGGACTGGTGATGACCCAACCCACTCGACCATGATTTTAGACTCTGAGGGTTTGATAGTCTTAGTCTTGCAATAGTGAATTAATTTACATGTTTCAAAACAATTCCATCAGCCTGTAGCTATTGTTCTATTTCAGTATTTAAATCTGAAACTACATAATCTTGATTAGAAATGCCATGATGAGAATTTCACATTGATTTGTTGATAGTTTTGGCAAATGAGGACACTTAACTTTTTAAAGCTATTTTCAGAATAAACTTGGTTAGGAATTTTAAGAAACACAAAATTAAGAAAGACATGAGAAAAAGAATACGCATTACAAGTAAATATCCTGCGATCCAAAGCATACATCTGGCTAGGAATACCATGCAGGTATTGGTTGGTATTCACAGTAACTTGATGACCATCTTCTAGTACAATAACATGAATATCACTTACTGAATAAGCACCAGCTGCCCGTGTCTCCCTGGCCCCTGACCATATAAGGAGAGAAAAGGCAACATCAAACACTTTCAGCTATTATGGAGAAAAAGTGAAGCCTTCCGTGTTTAAAAAAAAAGAAAATCTAGCTTTCTTTAGAAAGATGAGAGACAATTACACAGCAGTTCCTATCTTTCTTCATCACATTTGAAAGCCAACAGCACCTTCTCCTAGCACATGTGCAGCCAAATGGAAGGTATCTCCAGCCATTCCTTCCCTGTATTCCTTCCCACCTCCGCCCACATGATTTCAAAATGTTTCTATGTTGCACATTTTCTTTATCACTACCTTTAGTTTATTTCTGAAGTAGCTAACTCATGTGTGGCAACACAATATTCTTAGATAATTTTGACATCTCTGAAATTTTTTCCCAGAGAATAATATTTGTAACTGAGATAACATTAACAAAAATAGAGACTTCCTTGGATTAAAGTCAATATTTCAACAGCTGAAACATTAAGAAGTCAAATTTGTGATAAGTGATTGATGGAGATGGAGAGAGACTATATTCAGGTGGTTTGTTAGTTGGTTTCTAAATATCCCATCAAGCTGACCCAGCTTGATATAAGGGAAACAAAGGTGACAAGGTAGCCTCACTATTATATAAACACATATAGACAAAAGTGATTCTTAATGGTCTCTTCAGAAGATGAAAACCGTTAAGTACTCTATAAATATCTGAAAACCTAGTGTTTTACTCTCTTGCTCCCCCTCCACCCCTCCCCCAGTTCTTTATGATAATGTGAAATTTGTTTCCTATTAAACCATTTTATTAGTTATTACAAAGAAATCATAATTGATCTTAGAGCTTGAGTCTCCTCTTTGAGCAAAGGTGGACATTAAAGAGAGGCCGTGTTTCCTCCAACTCCACGGAGAATATGCTATAGTTCTCAGCAGCCTAATGCAGCTGGCTGCCAGCAAAATATTTCTGGTAAATGCTATTTATGCCCACTCAATTAAAGTAAGTGGATATTTATTGAGCATCACCATATGTAAGCAGAAGTGTTGCAGTAATGTAGTAATGCAGTCCCCACCTCTTCATTCTACATACCCTCAAACTTTTTTTTCTTTCAGACCTCTGCATTCAGAGAATTTGTTTTAGGGTGTGTTTTTCTGGTTTATGTGGGACATTTTATGAAATATCAATTACTGTTGACACTATACTGGATATACCCGATGATATAAGATACACAAAACAAAGGTTCCTTACCCTCTGGAACTTACCTTCTAAAATATAAGCTCGAAATAGATCAAATGTTCTTACAGAAGCTTGGGTGGTACGGATCTTGTTCACAAAAGCTTATAAATTAAAGGACTTAATATGCAACAATTAACATTTCCATAATTTAGGTATATTTTTATGAATGAACGATACAGTCAACATTCCTTCTCGAACGGTCCTAAGTATAATATGCCAATAATCAGATGTGAAGATAAAGCATTAATATACATTCAGTGTTGGTGGATTCATTTTACGATTACTATGCGTCTGCATAAAGATGGATTAGGTTAAATAATGAGCCTTGTTGTAAAGTGTTATGAGCCATATTTTTCACAATCTGATGAAAACTCATTGAACAAGTACCAAGACAGTATCTTTAGGTTCCAGTTCCAGTTATTCTTTGTTGTTACATTCATTGGGGATGTCTGATATTAAATCCAGGAAGGTTTAGTCTACTTTGTGAGCAATTTCATTGAGAATGTCGGCTATATCTGTGTCAACAGGGACGCATAAAAAAAAAAAAATCCATATTTTCACAAGTCTAGGGAGTCAACAAATTACATTTGTTCTAGCTATTAGAACGTGCACACATTCATTTAAAATTGATTAATAAATATTTCTCAATAAAACTTTATGCAACTATGTTTCACTGAAGCATATGCTGAAATATAGGGAAAAAAAAATTAGAGTCATCCAAACTCATTTATTTATTTAGTCTAAACTCACTTATTTATCCATTTTGTTTTTCCTTCCTTTAAATTAAGTTCTCTTTTAAATTTTACTACAATGAGCTGTAATAATGTAAAAGTTCAACAAAACATTGGGCATCAACACAAAGGTCTTGCAAACATAGAAAATACTCTCTTATCTTCCAAGGGAACTATCTGCATCTAAATGCTCTGTCACTCTGGGCAACACGGAAAAGATAGATGGGACTCAAAGACTGGCCGGAAAAGAGAAACACCAGCAATCCAGGTTATATTTTTAAAAGATGTTAAATGAAGAAAATACTCCAGTAAAGGAGAAAAAAAAAAAAAAAGTTACTCTGATGAAATTCTACAAAATCATGGAACGTAGCAGTTGAAAATAGGAACCCTAGAGCTAGGCCACCCTGGGATTTAATCCCAGGTCGATCACCTATTAGATGTTGAGACTTGTGGTCAGTTTTCTGAGAGATCTATTCTCAATCCCTGTAATATTCTAGCTCCAACCTTTGCACTCTAGCTTGGCAAATATGAGCAACACTTTTCCTTATCCCAAGTATCAGACATGTATTTTCTACCTAAAATTCTTCACTTATTTCTGTCAAAACAAATTACTTTGCATCCTCAAAACTTTCAATCAGAATCACTTTCATGTGATCTTTTCAAAACTGATTTTTCCGACTCCAAAAGTCAAACCAAACCCACTGCCCTCGAGTCGATTCTGACTCATAGAGACCCTACAGAACAGAATAGAACTGCCCACAGGGTTTCCAAGGCTGTAAATCTTTACAGGAACAGACTGCCACATCTTTCTCCTGTGAAGAAGCTGATGGGTTGGAATTATCGACCTTTTTGTTATCAGGCGAGTGCTTTAACCACTGGGCCAACAGGACTCCTTTCTGACTCCAAACTAAAACCGAACCTGTTGCTGTCAAGTTGATTCTGACTCATAGTGACCCTGTAGACTCCAGTTACCCTAAAAGTCTCTTTGCTATTGAATGTCACTATAATTCTAGTTTATTCTTCATTCAAGTAAATAAAGAACAAACAAGCTGCGTATAACAATATCTGAATCAATGGTCATGTCGACAGACAACATGAGAGAAAATAGTGGAGACCCCCAACAAGCCCACCTTTCTCTGCCCCTCATCTCCACCCTCCATTTCTAGAACCCCCTTTTTTTTTTCTCCAACAAGGTCAGGAAAATAAAATTAATTAAATTTAACATATTTATTGAACATCTACTCTAATGCTTAGTATTATTTCAGGTACTATGGTAGATAAGGAAACCCTGGTGGTGTAGTGGTTAAGAGCTACAGCTGCTAACCAGAAGGTCAGCAGTTTGAATCCAACAGACACTCCTTGGAAACTCTATGGGGTGGTTCTAGTCTGTCTTATAGGGTTGCTATTAGTCAGAATAGACTCAATGGCAATGGGTTTTTTACGGGATGGTAAATAAAAACATGCTCTTGTTTTCTGTTCTTAGGTAACATATGTATTATTATTTCAGCTACTATGGTAGACTACAAAAAAAAAAGATGCTCTTCTGTTTTCTGCTCTTAAGAAGCAAATCTACTATTTGATTCAAAACAAGAATCAGGAAGTTAAAACCAAATTTACTTCACGTTCACTTCTGTCCTATACTTCCTTTCTCTCCCTCTCTCTCTCTCTCTCTCTCAGACAAACCTACACAACGTTGTTAACAACATAGTTTTCATCAGACTATGAAATACAACGGTGGTTGGCAAACAAATGTTTATGAATAATTTAATATAACTCTTTCAAGCCCCCAAGTAACACTCTTTTTATAGTGTTTTCCAAAGCTCTCAGTAAGCTGATTATGCTACATGGGAAGAGTTCCTATCACATCCCCTATGACGGATTTTATGGTTTGTTTTACTGAAATACTTCTTCCCCTTTTTTATTATCTAGGGCTTGGCTGCTTTCTTCCTCTACTACTTTACTACCAAGGCAGGAAATAAAGTTGATAATGCCCTATGGATCATAACAGGTTTGTGTTTTTGCACTAGTAAAAGATCTGTGGTGACAGCAAGGGCCAACTGAGCACAACATGTTAGATGTGCTGACTGGTCCCCAGACAGCAGGCAACATGAAACAAAAAAGAGAAGTTCAAGACCTCACTGATGACAACAAGCTGCAGAAACAGCTTCCCAGCTGAGTGACAAGCCCATAATGGAAACATTACTCGTTTAGGTAGGCTCACATGAAATATTAATTTCCTGGATTGTCTGCATTTGCATAGTAACGGTAAGTTCATCTTCTTGGGTTGCTCTGGCCTCAATTAGCAATTCTATCATCATACCTGAGATTTGGGGAAGGGAGGAAAAGAGAAGGCTGTAGAAAATTTCCCTCTGGGAACAGCAACACTAATGGAGCTTATCACTACCATCATTAATTTAATCAAAAACCTTGAGGCAGAGGGTTACAGCAATCTGTTAAGAAAACATTTTCTAAAACTAGAGTGCTTCCCATTTCAACTAGGGTCTTGGTTTTTTTTTTTCCTCTTTGAGACATTCTTTTTCTCTGTGTTCTTCTCCCACCTCCTAGCCCCGGCCACTGATTAGGTCTGCAACTGGGGCTGTATTTTTACTAAAGAATGTCTTCTTGCAAATTGACAATTTTGCAACAACACCCTCTAGCCCAACCTTCTTAACTGACTTAGTTTTTATGACATCTCAATTAGTTCAGACCGACCGTGAAGAAGATAAAGTCCTTATATCTCAATGAGGGAATACTCTAGAGAGAATGGAGTCTGACTTCATGGTGAGCATGCTAATACGCTATTCTCTTTAATTAGTTGTACAGATATAGCTGCCAGTGGGTAATTCTGTTGTATTCATGTGTGTGTTTACACACACGTGTGGTTAGGTGTGTTCCACCTTCCAGACGGGGGTGGGGGGGGAAGATGAGGGCTCTTGAGAAGTTCACCAAGAATAGAATTCTTAAAAATGGAATCCCAAAGATAACTACCAGCGTTGTTACCATAGTTGTTGTGGTGTCAGCTCTGATTCACAGCAACCCCACACGTGCGGAGTAGAACTGCTCCGTAGGGTTTTCAAGGCTATGACTTTTTAGAAGCAGATTGACAGCCCTGTCTCCCAAGGAGCCTCTGGATGGGTTCCAAGTGCAAACCTCCCAGCTAGTAGTCGAGTGCTTAATCATTTGTACCACCTGGGGACAGCTACAGGCATGTTGTTAGGTGCCATGGAGTCAGTTCTGACTCATGGTGACGCTATGTACAGTAGAACAAAATGCTGCCCAGTCCTGTGCCATCCTCATAATCATTGATATGTTTGAACCCACTGTTGTAGCCACTGTGTCAATCCATCTCTTTGAGGGTCTTCTTTTTTGCTTATCCTCTACTTTACCAAGCATGATGTCCTTCTTCAGGGACTGGTCCTTCCTGATAATATGTCCAAAGTACGTGAGGCAAAGTCTTGCCATCCTGGCTTCCAGGGAGCTCTGTGGCTGTACTTCTTCCAGAATAGACTTGTTTGTTCTTCTGGTAGTCCATGGTATATTCAATATTCTTCTCCAACACCATAATTCAAAATCATCAATTCTTTGTCCATCTTCTTTATTTACTGTCCAGCACATGAGGCAACTGAAAATACCATGGCTTGGGTCAGGCACACCTTAGTCTTCAAGGTGAAGTTTTTGCTTTTCAGCACTTTAAAGAGGTCTTTTGCAGCAGATTTGCCCAATGCAATTGTCATTTGATTTTTCTTTCCCTCTTTTTTTTTAATTGTACTTTAGGCGAGGGTTTACAGAGCAAACTAGTTTCTCATTAAACAATTAATACACATATTGTTTTGTGACATTGGTTGCCAACCCCAGGACATGTCCACAGTCTTCCCTTCTCGACCTTGGGTTCCCTACTACCAGGTTTTCTGTCCGCTCCTGCCTTCTAGTCCTTGCCCTTGGGCCAGTGTGCCAATTTAGTCTCATTTTGTTTTATGTGCCTGTTTAATTTTTGGCTGAAGAGTGAACCTCAGGAGTGAAGTCATTCGATTTCTTGACTGTTGCTTCCATGGGTATTTATTGTGGATTTAAGTAAAATGAAATCCTTAATAACTTCAGTTTTTTTTCTGTTTATCATGATGCTGCTTATTGGGCCAGCTGTGAGGACTTTTGTTTTCTTTCTGTTGAGGTGTATTCCATACTAAAGGCTGTAGTCTTTGATTTTCATCAGTAAGTGCTTCAAGTTCCCTTTGCTTTCAGCAAGCAAGGTTGCGTCATCTGTGTAACACAGGTTGTTAATGAGTCTTCCTCGTTAACCACGTTCTTCTTCATACAGTCCAGCTTCTCAGATTATTTGTTCAGCACACAGAATGAATAAGTATGGTGAAAGGATAAAACCCTGATGCACACCCTTCCTGATTTTAAACCACACAGTATCCCTTTGTTCTGTTTGAATGACTGCCTCTTGATCTATGTACAGGTTCCTCATGAACCCAACTAAGTGTTCAGGAACTCCTATTCTTCACAATGTTATCCATAATTTGTTATGATTCACCCAGTCGAGTGCCTTTGTATAGTCAATAAAGCACAGGTAAACATCTTTCTGGTATTCTCTGCTTTCAGCCAGGATCCTTCTGACATCAGCAATGATATCTCTCATTCCATGTCCTCTTCTGAATCCAGCTTGAATTTCCGGCAGTTCCCTGTCCATGTACAGCTGCAACTGTTTTTAAATTATCTTCAGCAAAATTTTACTTATGTGTGATATTAATGATATTGTTCGAGAATTTCCACATTCTGTTGGCTCACCTTTCTTTGGAATGGGCACAAATATGGATTTCTTCCAGTAGGTTGGTCAAATTTCTTGGCATAGATGAGTGAGCGCCTCCAGAGCTTTACCGTTTGTTGAAACATCTCAAATGATATTTCATAAATTCCTGGAGCCTTGTCTTTTGCCAACGCCTTCAGTGCAGCTTAAATTTCTTCCTTCGAAAACATCAGTTCTTGATCATATGCTACCTTCTGAAATAGCTGAATGTTGACTAATTCTTTTTGGTAGTACAGTGACTCTGTGTTTTCCTTCCATTTTATAGGCATAAACCAAACCGAAATCAAATCCATAGGAATGAGGAGAACTGCCCCATAGGGTTTCCAAGGAGCAGCTGGTATATTCAAACTGATTAACAGCCAAACTCTTAACCACTGCACCACCAGGGCTCCCTTATAAGCATAGTGCATGAAATATAAAAATACCAATCCAACCATTTCAGAATCTTAAATTTGTTGATTTTTCAAAACCTCAGGAACAACATCTTTATTATATACATATAAACTGGTGGTGATCTCTCTTTAACAATGAGATTCCCACCCTCTCCCCTACCCCTTTCTCTACTCATTCCAGGGAATATATTCACTAATGCAGACAAATCCCTTGGTAGGCCCCACTGAAATGATGATATGTTCTATATGAAAGGATTTTATCTTCTGCCAGAGAGAATTTCTTGAGCTGAAAATCACATGAATATCCTGGTAGGAATTCCTCCCTGGGAGTTAGAGAAAATGAAACTGCATTTGGGACCTCTATGACATTAAGGAAAACAGTGATGTGGTTATGCTACCCAGAATGCACGGGTATGGCTTCCACCTATGTTCTCTGGCAGCTTGTTCCGTGGGTGTTTCCATAGGGCAAGAAGGAAGCAAGTTTCCTGCAACTGCTCATCTTTTCCAATGCAGTGGAAATAACATTTAAATAAATTAAATATACATTTAAATAACTATAAATAACACCAAGCAATTAAGAGGTTATAGAATTACATATTACATATAATGGATTCTATCTTTGGCTACTACAAGATCTGAAAAGGCTCACATAATAAAATACATTCAAAAGACAAGAAAGAATTTATTTATTTATTCAAACAAATACATTTTGAGTTTTTTTTTTCTAATTCTTAGTCTTTAATATTTGATATCTGGAAATTGGGGAAGATAAAAAGAATCACACATACAGATAGTTTAAAAAATATTTAGGGAGAAAAGTCCTTTAAAATTAAGAGAGGACTTCAAAAGGCATAAGAAATCTCAACCTTTTCCTCTAAGAAGTTCAGACTCTATTTTTTCCAATTCCTAGGCTATAAAGCCCGCGTGAAAGAGAAAGAAGTACTTGTAAATGAGGGCATTTGTAATGTTGTGATTGAAGGCTACGGTCGAGGAACATTAAAGATTCTTGAACACCTCTATACTCTTCTAAAGTTGAAGACCAAAGCAACTGTGAAATAAACATTTTAGTAGAGGTATTATTGTTTCTAGAATGAATAGAAATATGTTCATGTTCCAAGCTAAAAAGTCTTAACATGGATAACTATACAATACTATTAATCAATTTCCAAAAAATTAAACTCTAAATAAAAATGTCTATATTATTTCACATGTAAAATGCTGTCATCTTTTAAATGAAGAAAAAAATATAAAAGGCTCTATTTTTCTCTCTCTCTGATTCGGGCAATTCTTATTAAATCATATTGAGGGACAAGAAACCCAGCGAAGGAATTCTGAAGGCATTAAGATATTACTAAAATAAGTAAGCTTAAATAGTCTCTGATATCCTTCCCCACTACCCTGCCTTTACATATATATACCATCCATGGACACCAACACCAAAATAGTAAAATTATTATTTATTTATATATATGCATATATATATATATATATATGTAATATTTTAACTATGCGAAGAATAGCTAATACTGATTTCTTACATATATCTGGAACTGTGCTGAGATATAGTAAAGTGCTCAGTTTTCTCAACAACCTTAAAGGTAAGTATAAGAATATTTTTTACAGATGAGGAAACCAAGGCACAGAAAAGTCAGGAAAATAGTAAGTAATTTGACTGGGATTACAAGTCAGGCACTTTAAACCACTTATTTATTCTGTCTCTAAATGAAGGGAAATAACCACTAAGATTCAGGAAATCTGAGTACCTGAGCCAGCTGAGTTCTTACCCATTACATGACTCTTTAGGCTTTAGTTTTCTCATTTCAAAAATGAGATCTCTATGTCTCTTTTCAGCTCCAAACTCCATAATCTTTCAAATTGCAAGTTACCCTTTTCCCACTCCCAATTTCCCAGAAGTTCATTGTTGAAAGGGCATTTGAGATCCACAAGTTCAGGTTGCCTCCTTTCAGTAAGGAAATTTATTCCATAGTATCTTTGATTTATAGTAATTTTCTGCATGAATTCTTCCAATGAAGGGTACAGCCCATTGGTCATGTTAAAAGTTTAATTATTAGAAATTAAGTATCTTAAATTATTAGACATTATTAAAAGTTTAATTATTAGAAATACCATCTTTTGGTTAACTTTATACATATTCATAAGATCTAAACATTGACTCATTTCTTTTGCTTTTTTTTTTGAGGTCCCCGTGTAGTGCAAATGGTTTGCACTTGACTACTAACCTAAAGGTTGGAGGTTTGAACTCACCCAATGGTGCCACAGGAGAAAGGACAGGTGATCTACTTCTGTGACAATTGTACTCAAGAAATCCCTAGAAGCAGCTCTACTCTGTAACACCTGGGGACACCATGAGTCAGAATTGACCTGACAGGAATGGGTTTGGTTTGGTATTTGGGTTATTTTTTACTTTTTACGTCTTTCTTCTAAACATAAAGGAAAGTAGGATTATTATACAAAGTTTAGAAAAAATACAGAAATAATATAGATTAAAAAAAATCTATAATTCAACCACCCAGGCAAATCCACTGAAAAGAATTTCTTAGCAGTTATTTTTATACATATATTTAACTTTAAAATTTAAACTTAAAACTACATATAAAGTTTTGCTCTTGTGCTCTTTTACTCAACATTCTATCACGTATTTTACCCATGCCAGTAACTATTCTTGGTGAATATAATTTTTATTCTTTCTTTACATTCTTAATTTCATATTATTAGTTCCAAGAAGTTTTGAATAATTCAGCTATTCCTACTCATAAATATCAGTGCTTCCTTTATGGCCTCATGCTTTGGCATCATCTTAAAAATATCCATTTAAACGCCAAAAGTACTTAAATACGCACCTCGATTTTCTTCTGAGGAAACCCTGGTGGCGTAGTGGTTAAGTGATAAGGCTGCTAACCAAAAAGTTGGCAGTTCAGATCCACCAGGTGCTCCCCGGAAACGCTGTGGGGCAGTTCTACTCTGTCCTAGAGAGTCGCTGTCAGTCGGAATCGACTCAACGGCAATGGGTACGGTATTTTCTTCTGTAGTTTCATGGTTTTTTAATATTTTTCCAAATTTTTTAATCCATTTGGAATTTATTCTGCTGCATGTTTTGAGGAACAATATGTTTTCAGAAACGTCACAAATGATATTCTTCTACAAAATAGACATTTAGATATTTGAAACCACCTATCATGCCTTTCATTTCTTTTCCATCCAAACCGCCAGTCTTCTCTTTTCTAAGTTAAATATGATCCATTTGTTCAAGTTTCCCCCCCCCCCCAAAGTGGGTAAAGGAATATTCTCTGTATGCTGTCAAATTTACCAATTTTATCCCGAAGTATAATTTTCACAACTGGACACAATACTTCAAATGTACAGTGTCCAAATATCCTAGAGCAGGAAATAATAATTCTATAAATGCAACTAAGATTATATTGGGTTATTGGCCACTACTTCATAGCCATGGCAAGGACTAAACTCCTACTTAACTAAAGTCTCCCAGATCTTTTTCATATGACCCACCACTGTCAAGCCCTATTTTCTGCAAATCCTGGCAATTAGTCTCAAGCTTTCATGTACATATCAGTATGTATGCATTTGATACACATTGTGCCTTCAAATGGTGATTTCGTTTCTTATTTAACTAAAATTTATGCAATTTCCCAGAGACGTGGAAGGAGGCTCAATCGATGAATGACTCTGATAGGAGTGATTATGTGGAGTGTACCGTGCTGGAGTCCCTGTTAAGCAATCCTTCCTCATAAACTAGCTCAGTCTGCAGCACAGGAAATATGATGGCCATATAGTGAGCAACGCCTGCATTTAAAACACATACCCTATATATGGTAATAGGGATTTCAAAGAATCTCTTTAAGGATACTAAGAAACGAACTTAAAACTCCCCAGAGTAAAAAAGGAGTTTCAGGCACCAAAAGAACTAAGCAGACCACTTTTTTTGCAAAGCTCTTTGTGATCTTAAGCCAATCTATTCAGAGTAAAGGTCAAGTGGGCAAACCCAGCAATTCTATTTTCCCACAAAGCTGCTACAATTTTCTGTCTCCTGACAGCCCTATTGCTAGGAGTCTATTATCTACCATTCTGTTTCCAGCACCACCCAGATCCTTAACTGGAAACCCTCTAAACAGCTCCTTTCTTTCAAGGGTTGACTTTCAGCTTCTTGTAATGGCTTCATGTTATACATCTAAAAGCTTTCTCTCTTTGCTCTGTTTGTTTAAGGAGGGCAATTTGAGACAGCAAGACCCACCCTAAACAAGCCTTTCACTTACTCCCTAGACCAAACGCAAGTAAATTCGCTAATTAAAGCCTTTTCTAGTTCACTAGGTAGCACTTTAAAGGGAGCATTTAGATGACATTTCTGAAATTGTCTTTAGAGATTATCTTCAGGATTTGATTTCTATTTGAAAGACCACTTTGAGTCTTCCCTTTAAATAACAGTAATTCTTAAAAACAAAAAACTGGAGTTTACTGTCTAATCATGGAGACTATAGATTGTGTTCGCTTATACAGTAAAAGCTTTTTCTTACCCCAATACCTACTTGGAGTGGTAGCTGTTTTCTTGTTCAGGTCTTAATCCAGGTCAAGAAATCAAACAAAAGGAAATAAAATCTAGTTGTTCTGAGTTGACAGCTATTTGGCAGATCAAAAAATCAAATCCTCCCACTTCAAAGTTAAATGGAGAAAAAGAAGAGGAAAAAAGTTCCTTCCTGGCAGGCTCTAAGCTTTCCTTTTAAAGGTGTTTGTACACTGACATGAATCAGAACGGTGCCAAAGCGGCAGCATTCTCAATAGCACAGACAACACATCGAATTCAAGCTCAAGTTAGTTGTTTTCTTACATCTCAGGGCATATTTTCTTGCCATTTCTTGACTGACAACTCCTGACACACAAGCACACGCTTCAACACACACATTTCCTTATAATCACCAGGAAGGAAAAACAAGTGTGGGTAACTTAATGAAGAACTAAAGACAAAAGGTTCATGCATGAATATCAGGAGTTCTTCGGTCTGACTGTGTGAATGTGTATCTGGGGAAAGTATTTATTTATTTAAATTTATATTAGGAAATGTACTAAAAAATAAATGATGAAAAGACAATAGACAATACATGCACTTAAAAATAAGGCCACAGGTCTCAAATGCTGAATGTTTAAACAAGTTTTTCAATTTTAACTTTGTCGCTGAATGTTATCTTACCAAAATATTATTGCCCTTCTTCCTGATATTTACGAGACAAAGTCAAAGAAGAGAGCAGTTTGAATCATTAGGTAGCAGTTATCTTCAAACAAAATATATTTAACGACTGGATTCTCTCGCATGTTACATATGCCCTGGCATTTTCGTAGCGTTTCCAGCCTTGGGATTTGCAGTGGAAATGATCATTGCATAAAAAGCACACATGAAAGAGAATAGGAATAAAGGCTGGAGCATATAGCTGATAGGCGTTCTGGTGGTGGCTGGTAGAACACTACCCTAATTCCTTAACATGGCTACAAGGATTCCATAACGTGATCTCAACTCACTTCTCCATCATCATCATTATATCACCCCTCCACAGCCGCTCCCCCTTCATTCTCCATACAGACAGATCTATTCATGGGCTGTAGAAAGAACCATTTTCTCTCTGGTCTCTACGTCTTTTCACTTGAATTTAAACCAGTTGTCAGTGTGTTGATTCTGAGTGATGGTGGCCCCATGTGTGTCAGAGTAGAACTATGCTCCATAGGGTTTTCAGTGGCTGATTTTTTGAAAGTAGGTCATTAAGCTTTTTTTCTCAGGTGGCTCTGAGTAGATTCGAACCTACAACCTTTACATTAGCAACCAAGCATATTAACCATTTACACTACCCAGGGGCTCCCACTTAAATTTACATCTACCTAAAATGTCCTTGAGCCTGGGTAGTGTAAGCCTTTTGAGATCAGCTACCGACTTAAAGGTTGGAGGTTGGAACACAGGGCCTGGTGAAATGCCTCCACAAAGATTACAGCCAAGAAAACTCAGTGAAGCAGTTCTACTCTGTGACACATGAGATAGCCATGAGTGGGGGGGGGGGGGTGCAATTGGATGGTATCTAAAAACAAAAAGGTCCTCATTCTCTCACCTCCACATGCCCCTACTGTTTGATTAGTTAACTCCTACTCGACCTTCTGGACTCCACTCAAATCCCAGTGCCTTCGCCTTGTCAGTGTAGGTTCCCCTCCTCTATGGTCATGTAGTACTCCTTCCTCACCCCCACAGCTCTCTACAATGATGGTATAAAGGAGAATTTTTCTAAATGCATCCAAAGACCACGTGCATCAGAATCACCTCAGTGAATTCTTAAAACACAGATTTCTGGGTCTCAGTGTTGTCCTACTGAATCAAAATCTTTGGCAATGGGACTGAGAAACCTGCATTTTAAATTAAATTAGCTCTCCAGGTAATAGCTATGCACACAGCTTCAGAGCCATAGGAGAAATGTAGAGTGGAAAAACAAAGTGAAGATAATTTTGCTGTTGGAAATATCAAGAGAATGAGAGGTAAACACTCAAAAATATAATGTTATTTTAAAGTGGAATAAGCCTTTCCATGGAGTAGCACCACCTACAGGTCCTAAAGTCACAATTCTCTTGATGGTCCTCTTCCTTCTCAAGCATAGAAAAATGGAACCATGGCCTACATATGTCAGTGCTGTTGAAAACATTTTGAGAAAAGATTCTGATTTGCTTTTCCTCCTTGCAAGAAATAGAATAATGACTATGACTCCTCTAAAGACGTCTGGCGCAAAAATATCTGTGTATGTGTAGATGTGTATTCAAGAGAAGCACTTTTAAAAGAGACATTTTAATTAACCCCAATTTAGTACAGAACGCTGAACCACCAGGGACTTAAGACACTCCCGGCCTATAGCTTTTTAGTGACAATGACGATGATAAATGAGGCTACAGTCTCCAGTCTAGAAGTACTTGCCACTGACATGATTTCTGAACAACTTGCTTCCCTCACTTCTCAATACCCCACATCAAGTAATAACGATATCAAGAACCAGAACAGAAAACCAAGGGAACCTAATGAGAGGGATGTAAAAGGAAATGAATATAAATGAGGTTGTGCAGCTCTGGAGACATTTCTTAAAAATCAAATTGCAATGAAGATTTCTTAGAAATTGGAATGACCCTTAAGGTTGGTTTTGCAATCAGTGTTCATGTTTCCTGAACAATTTTGGTGCTGATTCTCAGGTTTTAATTAGCAATGGTGTCACCGCAAAAAAGATTCCCTGCAATTTCTCATGGACTCCGGGCCATTTGCTCTCATTATGAAAGTCCGCTTTCATCGTTCCTGCGGTATCATTGATCTCTGCACATTTGCTAATACCGACAATCACCTAATTATTTTCTGTGCAACACAGAGAATACAAATAAGTTCGTCTGTAAAAACCTAAGATATCTTTTATTTTTAAAATGTCTTACAGCTTTTAGGAAAAAAAGATAACCATATAGTTTTTAAAAATGTAAATTGTTTCTTTCTGTGAGTGGGTACAGGTATAAAATTGATTTTGGCATTTTGCCTACACCAAGAAAATCAGTGCTTTGAAGGCAAGGAGCGACTGACTACTTACACAGAGCTTGTTATAATCTCTCACCCCCTGCCTTCCTGAAAAAGCAGACTTCACGGTGGTTGGTCAGAACCCTGTTTTGGGGCTGGAATAAGCCAAGACCACTCAGAAGTTCCTAGAGCCAATTAAATACCCTTGATTTACAGATTTAATAAAGAAACCCTTTCTTCTGACCTCAAAGGGTCAATGAGAACAAACATCAATAAAAAGGAAATGTTTTCATTGAAAACACAGACAACAGGATTTCTAATGTGATTCTTCAAGGCACTAATTTATCAGTGAAATGCTCTTGATGAGTTATAACTCATTGAGAAAAGAGCAATCTCTATGCCACAGTCTTCAGAATACGCTACTTAAATTTTTACAAAGAGACAGGTTAGAAACTAAGCTATCTAGTACACTGAGACGCTGGGCACAGTCATTTAAGTCAATCACAAACCTGAAAAATTTTTAAACTTAAGTCTTCTACTGATAGTTGATCGCACTTACAAACTCAAGTCTGTTCATTTCCTTCTGCTACACAGATAGGTACTTTGTGTACAGTTGAAGATTGATAAGGTTCTATGCTAACAGATTTGTCTTTGTATTTCCTCAAAGAAATACCTCATCAAAAGACTTAAGACTTTAAGTGATATAAAATGATGCAAATCATTTGAAATGTTTTATGGTTATGAGGGAATACTTATACTAAATGAAAAACGAAGGGGTGTCAATTCTTTAAAAAAAAAATCCATAAAAAAAGAATCAAATGGTAATATGCTAGAATAATCCTTCATATTGGTTGTAAGATTTTGCATGATTATTATATTTCTTGTTATCATCCTTTTTGAATATTTTTCCAAAATTTTATTATGAATATTTTCAAATATAAAGGAATTTTGCAGTGAATATATATATATCCACTGCCTAGAATTTACTGGTAACATTCTACTATACTTGCTTTTATCACGTATCTAGACACCCATCCATTCCTCTGTCCATCCATTAAATGTATTTTATTTTTTATGCACCCAAAAGTAAGTTACAGATACATTTCCTTCCAAATACTTAAGCATGCCTATCATTAACCAGGGTTCAATATCTGTTTAGTATGTATGTACACACATACATATACACACATATGTATATATAATATTTACAGGAAATAGAATGCACATATACTAAGTATGCACCTCATCCTGATTAAAATTCAAACTCCTTTCCAAGCATGATGAGGCCCAGTCTAGTCCCCTAACCTCAGCTCTAACCCTTCATGCCTAGTCTGCTCGTCTCCAGTTACACCAGCCTTCTTTCTTTTTTTCACGCAAGCTGAGCTTCTGATGTCTTCACAGTCTCATTCTTCAATTGGCACCTGTAAATATCACTTTCTTGAAAATATCTCGGCTTCATGGCCATATAGAATATACCTTCCAAGTTGTTCTCTCTCATTGTTCTTATCAAATCTTGGCGATTATAGATTTCTTAATTTAATGTCTGTGTACTTCGCTAGACTATAAATTCCATGAATGCAGGGACTACACATTTCTAATTCACTATTTCACCTAATATAGTGAAATATATTGTTCTTGTTGTGTGCCATTGAGTTGGTTCCTACTCACAGGGACTCTATAGGACAGAGCAGAATTGTCCCATAGGGTTTCCTGGGCTGTAATCTTTATTGGGGAAACCCTGGTGGTGTAGTGGTTAAGTGCCATGGCTGCCAACCAAGAGGTCAGCAGTTCGAATCCTCCAGGCGCTCCTTGGAAACTCTATCGGGCAGTTCTACCCTGTCCTATAGGGTCGTTGTGAGTCGGAACCAACTCAACAGCAGTGGGTTTGGTTTTTGGTTTAATCTTTTTTGGAGCGGATCACCACATCTTTTCTCCTGCAGAGCTGCCGGTGGGTTAGAACCACTGACTTTTTGGTTAACAGCCAAGTGGTCAACCTTTGTGCCACCAGAGCTCCTCATGGTGAAATACAGTAGGCATATAATAGATAACTGTTGACTGAATGAATTCTAGTCCTCCTAGGCTCTTCTTTTTTTTGGACACTACTTGTCCATTTTACTATAAAGTCCTATATTATTTCTTAACCAACTTGCAATGCTTATCTTCAATCTCTTCATGTAGACAGTCATCTTTTGTCTTGCTCATTCATTCATACATGTTTATTAAGCATCTACTCTCTACCAGACAATGAGCTAAACACTGGAGGGTTTAATAGAGGATAAGATAGAATCATGTCCTGTCCTCATCTTACAACAGGAAACAGAGAAATATCACATAGCTTACAAAGTGCTTTGGGAGTGCAAGAAGGGGCACCTAACTTGGACCTGAGGAATAGGAAAGACTGGCCATTGAAAACGACCTCCAAGCTGAGGCATGGAGTAGATCTTAGCCTAGTACTTCTTTTACACACTAAATTCAAGACCCCTTCCTCTCTCATGTGTGAACTCCTTTTCATTTTATCAACGTGGAGTGTAGTGCACTTTTCCCTACATGGAGAAAGGGCTAGTAATAATAATGTGTCAGAGTGACTCTGCAAAATCCAGGAAAAGTTCAAAGCTATGACTATATTATCTTTCTCCCCATTGGTCTCCTTCTTGAATATCCCACAGTGACTATGAAGTTTCAGCTCAAAGAACTTACTATTTTTCTACTCTGTGCACTGGAGTCCAGCTCCAGCATATGAAAGCACAGCACAAGGGCCACAGAAGCACTGAAGTCTGTCAAAGCTCTTCTCCTGCAATATTTGTTAACTTCCCTCAGAATACAGCAACACGTCACGGAGATTTTTGCTCTTTCAGAAAACCATACCATAGGATACAGGATGCGTTGAATAAATTTTGCATGTCTCCTAATTTTACCTGCTCCTTTAAATTCATTCTTTGAGTGAGTAGAGAATCCCATGTTTGCTTGTACTGACTCATCCATAAGCACAAATTATAGCACAGAGTGTACACAAGCAGATAAATAAAAGACTCGAAAATATTATATCAACACTCAGTGATTTTCACAATTCTGATACTCTTCCCAGGTGAAATGTTACCTCCTTGTGCAAAACAAAGTTTTGAATAAGTGAGTCAAGTCAGACAGGTAGGTTGAAATTCAGTGTTGCGTAACAGTAGATGGAAAAATGAAAATGTCGTGTATTAACTGTACTGATGTTAATGGTATTGTTGAATAGTCACCTCTTTTGACCATAGTTACACTCATCATCTTTAATAAGAAAGATACTGTGCTTCATCCTTCAAATGAACAGACAGTTCTAATGTAATGATTGCTTTGAAAACACAAAATCCCAAAATGCAGTAATTTGTGCATGATGCAAATCTTCCCATTTGCTTATACATTATTCCACCCATGAGAGACAATAAATGAATACAGAAAACTGCACCCAAATGAACGGAGCTATGTAGGAATACACAAGATAAATACATGCGTACACCTCAAATGTCTATCAGCTACCTCAGGTCACCACTTGTGCTAGGAGCCACGCTTACCCACATTGGTGTTACAGCTTTCTGTCATGTTTCAGATAACTCTCCTCTACCTCACAATAACTCTGCAACCATTCTGATAGCCTCTTCCACAAGCAAACTTCAGATTTTCCCCCGCAAGGTAAAAAAAAAAAAAAAAAACCCACTGCCGTCGAGTCGATTCCGACTCATAGCGACCCCAAAGTACTTATTTATTATAGCATTTACAAACTTTGTTAACCATTTGCAAGTGTAAAACTATGCTACTGTTTTTATTAGGTGTCTCTCAATGTTATGTCCCAATCTCATTTTTCCCATCCGTTCTTGTGATTTTTATTTTATGATGCATAATTAGGTGAATTTTAGGCATGTTTGAGTTGGATTCGACTCGATGGCAGTGGATTTTTTTGTTTGATTTCATTTTTATATGCCACATGGTAGCAGAATCCATTGTACAATTTCCATAGCTGTTTGTATGATCTTATTAAGCCTCTTGCCCCCATAAAAAACCCAGTGGAGCAGTTCTGTTCTGCAATACATGGGGTTGCCATGAGTTGGAATCGACTCAACAGCAACAGGTTTTTTTTTTTTTTTAAATAACCTAATAGTGTCTCCAAAAATTTCATGAATCTTTTTCTGGAGGTGAACTTTAAAACTTCTTTGAAGTTGGGTAATTAGGCTCAAATAGGAAAAAGATCCCTCAGCATGAGAAAGAATGGGTAAAACATAGTTACTAAATTAAAGGGGCAAATTGTAGCCCAGTGATTGCCCAAATATTACACCCTGAATTGTGCACAGATATGTAACTGACTACAGAAACTGCTATGGATGAATGGTCTAATTCTTGGTTTGGCATTTTTAAGGCAGTCATCTTGCAAATAATGTGAAGACTGATCACTCATGGCAAAAGACCCTAGGCTGTTTCTGTTTATTAATTCTAGGGACAAATCAGAGTTAAATTAACACCTTCGAGCTACTAGAGTAACAGAACAATTTATCAACATATACTAACAACTTATCAACATATACTAGAACAGTACTAATTGATTTATAACCAATAGACATACAGAAAGAACTAACAGACCTCTTAGCAAATGCATGGTGACTGCAGAATCATGCAAGGGAGGTGTCCCCATGACATCATATTTATATTTCTAAGAACACAGTCAATATTATGATCTTAGAAACAATGATCTTTAAAGGAATTTCATGGTTTATGTATTTTCTAGTGTCTATTTTCTAAGAACATCGTCTTGTAGGATTTTCATAATGCTTCAACGAAGGCAGGAAACATTTTTGATGTGCTCATAAACTCTGAATAAACTGCTTCTAATCAGACTTGGATTTTTGCTTGACGTTTTTTTCCTTGTAAAAAAATAAAAATAAAAAACCTTAATTTCAAACAGCAGGTCTGGAGCTTTCTCACTAAAGAAATAAGGGGGAAAAAAAACCTGACAGAGCAAATCCAAACCAATTAGGTAGAACAGAAACCATTTCAAAGTGAATAAAAGCATAGCTGAACATCAGCTATAGCTCTACTATAAACCAAAAACCAAACCCAGTGCTGTCGAGTCGATTCTGACTCAGAGCGACCCTATAGGACAGAGTAGAACTGCCCCATAGAGTTTCCAAGGAGCGCCTGGCGGATTCGAACTGCCGACCCTTTGGTTAGCAGCTGTAGCACTTAACCACTATGCCACCAGGGTTTCTGATAAACAAAGATGTGAATAAATCAAGCAGCTCTAATTGCGAGATTTATGTAAGTGTATCATGTAGGTTCTAATATATTCATTATAGTTTATTAAATATTATTAAAAATTCTTATTTGGATGGCCCTGACCACTTGAATTAAGTGTTTTTATACTACCATAATTCTTTTTATGTTATCTAAAATTCCAAAGGATTCAAAAAATGCAAAAGATTAATTATTATGACATTTTTATTTATTGAAGATTCACAAATCAAAATACGTAAGTGAGGAAATCAAGGCATTTCTTATTTCTGTGACACATTGTATTAGGAACCCACAGCATCGGGGCGGGGGGGGGAACCCAGAATTTCATTTAAAAAATGCTAAATAATCTTTAGTAATAAAAAGGAGATAGCCCTTCTCTCATATACAGACATGATAAAACAATAAATTATAAAATAGAATACTAAAATTTTCTGATTGGCATGGAACACCCACATTTTGCATGAGGCAGATTGGAAAATAAGGACCAGTCCAACGTAGAACTACACTGGGCTTTCCTGCCTCATTCCCTTTAGCTAAGAAGTCGAATAGGCTGAATTCCATCAGTGGACTAAAGCTCCGTCACACTAATAGAGCGTCAGCGATAAGGTGTAACGCGACGACGCCACATCATTCTGTAATAACACCAAAAGCCCAACTAAGGAAACTTTGCTAAATCCTTTTCCAGCCTCCAAATAAACGAAATAGAGGGCCAGCATTCTTATCAGGGCCCAGGACTTCAGTGTGATTAATTCTACAATTCAACTGTCGTGTATTTGGGTGGTAGAGAGAGGCAGAGCTGCAGGTAAACTTTGCACATTCATGATTCTAAGTTAATCAACTAGCTGTATGAGCTTCTTTTTCCTATACCTCTAACTAATGCATGGCAAAAGAAAATCTGCCGTATGGGAACTACATTTACAGACCTGGACAGCTTTCTACTAGATCAGAATTTTGGAGAAGTCTGTCAACAGAGCTGGAAAATCAGTTATCCCGCCTCGGATCTTTCTAGTCTTAATGAGACATTGCTTATAAAGGCCCTACACCTGAACTTAGAGGTTCCATGACTACTCCAAAGTAATGCAAGTGAGAATAAAAAACCACATTTCTTTTCCAAATAACCACACATCAATATTTAGCAGTGCAGTATAGAGAAATGAACTCTGGTAGCTTTGGAGCCAAGATGGTTGTCTGCGAACAGGTACCCTCTTAATAATCCAACCATTTACAGGTCTCCTTTTGAAAATATTCTATAAATGAAACAATCATAAAAATGAAGAGGTAGGAAGCAAAAATATATTACCTCAAACAGAAAAATGTGAAAAATGCTTTTAACTTTTCAGTGATAAATAATGAAGGTAATGAGAGTTATAGCTATCACTCAATATTCTTATTATCTGCAGTTTGCATTTGCAGGATGTGAGACAGATATTACCTAGATGTGCTGGAATAGAAAATGCTTACCATGTGGATAGCTGCCTAAACAGCTGCTTTTATTTGTTGATTTACTTTTAAAATTTGCAAATTGCAGTGTTGGTTTCTGGAGATATTTAGTTTTTCAGAAATGAGCTACCAGAATACTTCAGCTTTACATGTTATTTATAAACAGCGGGGAAACTCAGCAGTTAAACTACGGGCCTTGTGGTACCAGGTCATTCTCCAATGCTAATTAATGCCTTTCCTTCTCCCCAAGTGAAGATAATACAGGTAGCTTTGTTTTTTTTTAATCTATAAACCCTCATAAACCCTATCTGTGATTTCAGCATACTTCTACCCTGCCATGTAGCAAGAAAAATAACATCCTTGGTTCACATCCAAGTTCACAGGCCAAGTTCAGCTTATTTTTCTTTCATAGGCCCTTGCATTATAAACAGTCCTCTTCATCAAGGCCAGCACCAACAAATACAGATAAATAATAAAACATCCTAAGCTTCTAAAATGTAAAAGATTTATAAGCATGTCTGGCATGGAGGACGTGAAGAAGGGCTCAGAGGCCATTTGAACCATAAACTCAAGAGGAAATATCTGAATCATTTAGTTGAAAAAACGAAGAGTGTTACATGAGTTTTTCTTTTCTTTCTCTCCTCTTTTCATTTTTATTTTTTAAGAGAAAGTTTGTCTAACAGAGAATACAAGCAATCCTTAGTTATCTGATATTTTTAGGGTCAAAGATAGTTTCTGATAGATGAAAGAGAAACACTTTTAGAAACAAAGCAATTTTTATTTAAGCTCTTTTTGAAAGACAATTTCCTAAGATATATCATCTACTTTCTTGTTAATGCAGTATGTTGAACGTGTAATTGAATCTGTTTTGATTATTTAAAGCATCATTCCTCAAAGTGCATTCTATGGAACATTAGTTCTAGAAAATGGATGGTAATGGTGTTTTAGGGAGAAAACAAGTCTTCTGAGGTCAAATAAATTTGGGAGATGCTTATGTCAGCTTGGATTTGCTTAAAACAACGAACACTGTCATTTTGATTGGCTAATTGGGTGGGAAACACGAGCCCATAAGTCAGGGTGTGTAGTGACCCCACAAGCACGGAATGTTGATCTTTCTCTTGTATTTCATGGCACTACTTTGTTACCAACTCTTTATCAGAGGCTAAAATAGTAGAAAGGCAAAGGAGAGTGAATCCAGGAAGAGAGGACAAGCCAAGGGCTCGTGCACCCCCAAATGCTGTCTGTGTGTTTTTCCCTGTTTACCAGAAGACCTCTCTCCTTCACGATTCCAGCTCTTTGTGGCTATGCATTTGGCGAAATGCGGCTGCTTCAGCTTTCCGTTGGCACTTCTGCCAATTCTGTTTCTCAGCTACTTTTGTTGGCGTTCCTGTATGGAGATTTTAAAATTACAGATATGCTCCTGCTGTTCAACACGGTTAGAGATGCCAGAAATGTATGCAATGAACAAGGGAAGACACCAGATTATCTTCCGTGGGAGGTGACTTAGCTGTGTTTGTTTGCTTTGTTTGTTTCCTGATGTTTAGCCTTTCTAATAAAGGGAATGGAAAAGGAAAATAAAAAAAAGAATCCAGTTTAGTACACACCTAAAAAAGCGTTTCACTCTGTTTGTGTGAGGTATTTGAACAGACTATTTTTTCACAACCTTATTTAATAGTAATTTAGCAGTGACAATAATGCATATCGTTTATCATGCACCGCCAACAACCATCAATGGAGAATGTTAGAATCTCTCCAACTATTCAATTCTCTCATCATCATTTCAAATATTGATATGTAATTTCAATTAATAAAATGTAAGAAGACCCTACTTATTTCCTTAGAGTAAAAAACAAAAGTGCATATATAGCTAATTTCACTTGCATACAACTTTATGGTGTTCTTGAATTTAGTAGATAGTGACAGTGATCATTAAGAAGAGAAAATTAGCATTCCTAAGACCTGACACTAAAGAAAACAAAATCCAAAAAGAAGAAGAAAGATTCATTTAGCCGTGCCTCAGTGAGCTGTTTAAGGAAGTTCAGTTAAATGAAACTTCAAAAGTACTCATCAGCAAACACAGCTCCAACATGTTTTTCTTTACACTTAGTGCTTCCATCTTAATTTTCATATCGAAGTACTTTACAAACAGTAAGTAATTCTTACAAGGCTCTTGAGAGTTAACAATATTTTGGATTTATATAGAGTCATTGATTTGAAGACTCTAGAAGGACTTCAAAAATATTAAATTTCAGCCACACTCAACTGATTTTACAAAGAAGAGAAGCAAAGAGACTACGAAAAAGTGGTCAGGCCATTGGACATACGACTTGATATACATGAGAATTTAGAATTCCTGATGTCTAAAAACATTTCCTCATGGAGTTACTTAAATTCAACAGTGTTTGAGAAACTGGCTCAAAACTTAATATAAAAAGGCTAATTTTAATTTAAAGCCACCAGACCTTTGTGTCTCGGCTCTGTCCACTTCCTGAACAGTCAACTGTGGCTCTCCTCATTAGCCAGCTTAATGAAAGGAAGCAAAGGCACTATTAAGGCAAAACAATATAAAAATCTTTCATAATGGACTTTAAATGAATTTATTACTCTCTTTGCAGTAAATTTAACTTTTAAAATGGTATGTTTCAAGGATAATATTGAAAGAATCTCGTATTTAATTAATTAGAAAGGAGAGCTTGGTTAGTGTGGAGAAACCTGCTGTGTGTGTGTGTGTTTAAGCAACCTTTGACTAATAACTTGCTATTTTACTTTGGTCCAAGTGTTGTTTGATGTAAGTTTCTACTCAATGTTTGTTCAGTCTACTTTTAGAGATCTTATAAAAAATAGTTAAAGTTACTCTGAGACACACACTGTTCCAAAATGCTTTTTATAAATTATTGGATCTCAGCCTTGTCATGGATTGAATGGTGACCCCCCAAAAATATCTATCAACTTGGCTAGGTTATGATTCCCAGTATTGTATGATTGTCTACCATTTTGTCATCTGATGTGATTTCCCCATGTGTTGTAAATCCTATCACTATGATGTAATGAGAGGGATTAGTGGCAGTTACATTGATAAGATCTACAAGATTAGATAGTATCTTAAGCCAATCTCTTTTGAGATATAAAGGAGAGAAGAGAGCAGAGAGACATACCACCAAGAAAGCAATGCCAGGAGCAGAGCGTGTCCTTTGAATTGAGGTCCCTGCATGGAGAAGCTCCTAGACCAAGGCAAGATTGATGACACGTACCTTCCTCCAGAGCGGACACAGAAAGCCTTCCCCTGGAGCTAACACCCTGAATTTGGACTTGTAGGCTACCAGACTGTGAAAAAACAAATTTCTTTTTGTTAAAGCCATCCACTTGTGGCCTTTCTGTTACGGAAGCACTAGATAACTAAGACCATCCTCATAGGAACCTTACGAAATAGGTATTGCTGTCACCATTTTACAGATGAATAAACTGAGGCAGAGATGTAATTTACCTAAAATATGTGCCTAGTGAGTGTGGTACAGCCAAGACTCAAACTGAAGCAGCCTGGTTTAACACTTTTTAGAATCAGATACATGAAATTGAATAGTACAGTAAACTACTGAGGTCAAAGGATGTCAGACAGGCAAATAAATGGATAACCCAGTGCAGAGAAAGAAAGGATGTTGGACTTCCATTTGGAATTCAAGTTTGGAGAATTGCTTATACAGTCTGCTAGACATGTGACCCTGTGCACTGTGTCTATTTTCTAGGCCTCGTGTACTGTAACAGTAGACCTGGAGTGAAGAGAAAGAGGTTGGATATCATAGTCTTAGAAGTTCCTCTGGAGTCTCTGGGTGGTGCAAATGGTTAATGTGCTCACTGCTAACCAAAAGGTTGGAGGTTCAAGTTCACCCAGAGGAGTCTCAGAAGAAAGGTAGCAATTTACTTCTGAAAGATCAGCCACTGAAAACCCTATGGACCACATTTCTACTCTGATTCAAATCTACATGAAGTGAACTCAATGGCAACTGGTCTGAAATGTTTCTTTGCCTCTATCATCAGCAGTTTGAAAAATTTTGACGAGATGAAATAATTTTTTTTTTATAAACAATCAATTAGTAATACATGCTATAGTTACTATGCTAAATAATTAATAATGTATCCTAACTATCCTTTCTGGAGCCCTGGCGGTACAGTGGTTAAGAGTATGGCTGCTAACCAAAAGGCTGGCAGTTCGCATTCACCAGCCACTCCTCGGAAACCCTATAGGGCATTTCTACTCTGTCCCATAGGGTCACTATGTGTTGGAATCGACAGCAACGGGTAACTATCCTTTACTTTTCTCTGAAAGTCACACTTCATCTGCAATTTCTCAAACACATGCACACACGCACAGATATTCATACAAATATATACTATACATATAGTTTATTCCTATATCACTTATCAAAGTAATATTCAACCAAGTATTCCCTAGGTCTGGGGGACACAACGACAAACAAGACATCCTGTGCTGTGAAGAGGCCTATATTTCAGCAGAAGGAACATATAAAGAAAGAAGCTAATTTTAGATGAAGAGCAACTACGAAGTTGGGGATATTTTAGGAAGAGTGGCCAGGGAAGGACTGGATGATATGAATAAGGAAGCAATATAAAGTCTGTCAAGGAAACAGCCCACGAAAAGGGGAACGCTAGTGCAGGAGACCTGAAATAGGAATCAGCTTGGGCAGTGCTGGAGACAGCAAGGAGGCCAGTGTGGCCAGAGAATAAGGAAGGAGAAGAATGGCTTATGACCAGGGCAGAGAGGAACACACCAGGGGCCACCAAGAGATCATGGAGGGCCTAGGGACCTTCCGTTTGTTGTTTTTATTATTTTTTAAGTGTAATTAAAAGCTACTGGAGGGTAAGAGGGAGTCCCTGGGTGGTGCAAATATTTAACATGCTCTGCTGCTAACGGAAAGATTGGTGATTTGAGTCCAGAGAAGCTTTGGAAGAAAGGTTTGGTGATCTACTTGCAATTAGTGTCCTATCATTGCTACTCGCAGTATGAATTAATGTTTTAAATACTATTTCCTTAGTATTTAAACTTTCACAAGATTCCTTTGGATGAGGTGATGGAATCTGGGCCCCTAAATATAATTTGGTATTTATAAACAATCAAGGCTATTGGTCAATCATTTCTGTCCCCACCAGGCCTTGGTGGTATCCAGAGCCTTTGAGAATGTAATGAGTAAATTCCTCCTTTTTGAAGCCATTGATACTTAATAATATTTCCTTTTTGACATTTTATTCTTTTATTTTCAGTTTATAACACCTTTAGAGATATGAAATGAACACTATGTTTTTGGATAGATTTCTACCAATTTTAAGGGCTACATCAAAGTTTATTTGAGCTATACATTTATTGTCTCTTTTTTTTATTATTGTTTTCTATTGGGTTTCTGTGAGGTTATTGAATTTTAAGTTTTGGTGAGCTTCAAACTGTTCCTTCCTGTATGACACAAATATTCTACTTTTCGCTAAAGATAAAATCAAGCTAAATTTAGCCCACCAAAATGTCATTTAAATCATGAATGTTTATTTTTACATACACAATTGCATGTTATTCCATTATGACTCTTTCAGTTTTTTAAACGCTGATGGAATGAATTAAACTATTCAGAGTCTTCTATCATGGAGATGGCTATTAAAACAGTACATCTTCATATAGACTCACAGTTGACTGAATATTATTCAGTCTCTTTGAGAGCTCTTTGAGAGCACAAAACATTCTCCATCTATTATACTGGGAATGGACAGACAGGCAACAGGACTGGAGTTACCCTTGCTACAATCCCTTGTTACTCTAGTTTTCTATGTTGAAAACAGCACTGGTGAGATGGAGACCTATTCTCATTAATCTCTACTTCCTTTACTCACTGCGGGATCTTAGGCAGTTCACTGTGGACCTCACTTTTCCTGTTTATGAAGTGGGCATGCTTGCTTACCTGACAACAGACAGCTGAATGAATTGTCTTTCAAAGTTCTTCAGGAACATTCATGATTACTGTGATGTTGTTATTAGGTGGCATCAAGATAACTGATAGTGACCCCATGTGACAGAGAAGAACTGCCTCGTGGGGTTTTCTAGGCTGTTATCTTTACAGGGAGCCTTGGTGGTACAGTGGTTAAGAGCTCAGTTGCTAACCAAAAGGTCAGCAGCTTAAATCTGCTAGCAGCTCCTGGGAAACCTTATGGGGCAGTTATACTCTGTCTTATAGGGTCGTTATGAGTCGGAATCTACTCTACGGCAACATGTTTTTTAAATCTTTATGGGATGCAGATCACCAGGTCTTTCCATTGCAGAGCCACTGGGTGGGTGTGGACCACCAACCTTTAGGTTAGCAGCCACGAACTTAACCATTACACCACCAGGGCTCCTTACAATCACTGTAACCACAAAAAGCATCAAAGTCATTGCCTTTGAGTTGATTCTGACTCATAGTGACCCTATAGGACAGAGTACAACTGCCCCACAGAGTTTCCAAGGAGCAGCTGGTGTATTTGAACTGCCGACCTTTTAGTTAGCAGTGGAGCTCTTAACCACTGTGCCACCAGGGCTCCATGATCACTGTCGGGAACACTAAATAGACCATAGGCTTAAGTGGAATAATCCTCGGAACTAGATCTATAGATGAACGATTTGTTATTCTACTGACTACTTCTGGCCCTCAGAGCCTCTCGTATAGGCCTGACATTCATGTGGCATAGGGGTATTATAACCACTTTGCAAATCCAAGATTCTGTTTCTATTAAAAAACTAACTAAAACGTTATATTGCAACCATTTCCTTTATATTTAGAAATGTACAGAGAAGCATATAAATAGCTGCTCTTGGTAAATTTATTCTAATGGAGCCTTCACTGCAGGGTTTAATAAGGTTGGAAGTAACTAAACTGACAGCTGGGGAGGCAGAGCCTTGACTGCGTCATTCCGGAAGGGAAAGAGAGAGCAAATCCAATTAGACAAATGACAAAGCTGTCACCTCACTCAACTTATTTTCATTATTAGTTGCCGTTTGCTTTTCTATTTTCGCAAAGGAGAGGGTTACAGACAATTCATATATCAAATATACATCAAATTTCAGGGATGCTTTGAAAATTAAATTTTTTCCCTTCTACTTACAAGTATATCATTTTCATTCTTACTTCTTTCTGCTCACTTTCATGTAGGACCCCCTTTTTTTTTCTCGGATACGTTAATTAGTGATATGAATCTTGCCCCCCGCCCAACGTATAGTAGTAGTGAAAAGGAGACTGGGTACAGCTGAATGAAGTTTGGGTTTCTGTTCCACCCCACCTGGATTAAGCTAGGGCTTTCCTATCTCGCCCTGTGAACAGCAACAGCCAGAATGTAGGATTTTTCTTATAATATCCTGTTAAAGGGTCAGTAGCACTTAGTATGCTAACTCAGTAAGATAATAACACTCATACTTAGTAATGTTGCTTTATATTATCTAATAATCAATTAAGAAATATTTATCAGATTGACAGTAACACACCTAATACTCAGTGAAGCATTTCAGGGAAGATGGTGCATGTTCTTGACAATTTTGCTATCAAGATAAGCCTAGCATTATTATACAACAAAAGAGTATGTAATAAAGCACTAAATAAATTGTATGAACAATCTAAGTTAGAGAAATCAACATCTACTGGAGTCGTCAAGACGGTTCCTGAACAAGCGGAGGAAGTAAATTTTAAGTTACTCAGAGAAGGACGGGTATTTCCTGCTGCAGCAGAGGAGAGGGGAAGGTTGAGACTGGGATGTGAATACTTGCTATTATTAAGACAGTAACACCAGAATTTACTTACCAAGGATATCAAGTTTCAGGAAGAAAACAGAGAATCTACAAATACACGGTAGGTTCTATAAAAATAGATTTTATGAAGTACTTGGGATTAAGAAAGGACACGTTTCTTCTCAGGATATTGCCTAAAACTGACAGGTCTTCATTCAGAGTCCATCTATTCTTACTTAACCAACAATTCAACAAGTTATTTCATCTGATGTATTATGATGTAATAGATAAAAAGTAGCAAATGAGAAGAGGAAGATACAGCAAGAAGTAGCCAGAGGCAAACAGAAACCAAGTTGTAAAGACAGAAGGAAAAAAAAAATTATAAAATATTACATGAGAAATCAAAAATAATGCCTGAATCTATTTAGGGAAAATTGGTACCCCATAGGATGATACGCTCTGTGGAACACTTAACATAATAATAGAAATTCTAAATACAATTGCTCAATAAGTGATATAGTCATAATAATAACTATTTTAAGGAAATCTTGTATCATGTCAATATTATTAATATTATTGACAAGTCAGAATAAATTCAGAATTATTCAATTTAAAATTAGTTTGGGATAATTTTCAGTTACTTGGAAAAAAAAACAGCTTTAAGAAATAGTTCAACACACCTCATGTGACCAAGTAATCCCACTCCTAGGTATATAACCAAGAGAAATTAAAACTCATGTTGACACAAAAATGTATACACAAATACATATAGTGGTTTTATCCATAATCATAAAACCTGTACAGAACCCAAATGTCCTTCAACTGCTAAATGGATAGACAAACCATTGTATGTTCACACAATGGAATACCACTAAATTAAAAAAAAAAAAAAAAGACAACTACAGATACATGAAAACATATAGCTAAATCTCAATCAATTATGCTAGATGAAGGAAGTCAGAGAAAAAAGGCTATATACTATATAATTACATTTATATGCTACTTTGGAAAAGGCAAAATTATAGGAATAGAAAAAGATAAGTGTTGCCAGAGGCTGGCACCAGGGGTAAAAAAAAAAAAAAAAAAAGTAAGGGTTGATAAAAAAACGTGCATGAAGGCGTTTTTGGAAGGCCGGGAAAATGTTCCATGGCATATAAGTACTGGAAGTGGTAAACATGAAGGCATTTTTTGAAGGCCAGGAAAATGTTCCATGGCATACAACTAGTGGAAGTGGCTTACCCAGGATTTAAAGCAGTCTTGGCTAATTCCAGATCCGCTGAGACACAGTGATAAATGGTTCACAACTTGATCGTGCTGGGTACACACTGTGGTGGCTATACAACCACCAGTTTGTCAAAACTTATAGGAGTATACACTAAAAATTGTAAATTTTATTCTATGTAAATTATACCTTAATTAAAAAGAAATCAGGTGATTTTCTCTGACTAGCTGGTTTTTAAATGGTGGGACCTTAAATATGTCTTTCATTTGAGTATGACTAACAATACCACTGTGAGGTCTTGGCTATCCTTACACAAGGTGGTCCTCACTGCATTTCTCTATTACTCCCTACGGATTATTCAGTACATGGGCAGAGGCTTTTCATTATTATGCTTAAGTTTCTTGGTTTAATCATGAATTTCTTAAATATATCCATAATATCTTGACTCATGTAATCAAGATAAAAGAGTTTCTATCATGTTTATAATGTATTTTATCTAGAAACATTTCCCTAGGTCTGAATCCAGTTTAAAAAAACAAAACAAAACAAAAAACCCACTGCTGTCCAGGAGATTCCAACTCATAGCGACCCTATAGGTTAGAGTAGAACTGCTTCACAGGGTTTTCAAGGAGCGCCTGGTGGATTTGAACTGCTGACCCTTTGGTTAGCAGCTGAACTCTTAACCACTTTGCCAACAGGTTTTCCATTTTATCAAGTAATAACTGAAGAGCTGGATATATGTAGATATAGAGATTATTATAAAAATTCTTTACCCAATCACTGTTCTAGGTTCATAGAAAGACGAATATCTGGATTATACTCTAGGAGGAAAAAAAAAAACCCAAAATAATAATAGCTACAATTTATTGAATGCTTAATTTTTTTTTTTTACTCTGAGTCACACTACTTGCCTAGCAATTTAAATATTTTAAGCTTCAACGCTCCCCTATGAGGCAGATGTCCTAATTTACAGACAAGGAAAGTTATATGAGAAAATTTAGTAACTTGCCCAATAACACAAAGCTAGTTAAAATGTCAGATATAGGATTTAAATTTAGCCTTGCCTACTTGCAAATTTATTGAGACATGATTGTAAAAAATTTAAAAATCTACCACAAGTCTGAGCGTAAAGAATATTATAATCAAGGAAAAGAGGTCTTCAGGGAAGGAATCATGTTCCAGGAGGAAGCAGCACGGAGCAGGCATTGTAGGATGGATACAACTTTGGCAAATCGAGGTGAGATGGAAGACTTTCCCAGTAGAGAAAACAACTATTCCCATGTTACCACTGCCACTTTCACTAGTTATATGCCATTGAACACTTTTCTTCCCTTCCAGCTGAGCATGTTATTTCTCCTCACGTCAGGGCCTTCTCCAATTCGAGAAACAGAGCTAAGCCTGATTTTCAGACACTGTATTTATGTCTTCTGTGGGTATAATACTGAACTTGGTTCTAGCCCAAGACCTACACTTGAAAATCTCATCACCAAAGGCAAAGTGTACAACCTAACTGGGCTTTAGTTTCCTCAAAGAACTTCAATAATAACATTATTAACGGTCCAGTCTACATCATGGGATTGCTGCAAGGGTCAAATTGAACTGAATTTCAAATTCCAGTGATGGCACATAGAGGAGCAAGACCATCAAAATGTCTCCATATCCTGCTTTCCTGATTATGATGTATCATGTGAACAGCTCATCTAGCTCAGCATGGAGCTGGAAAAAAGAAAATGGTGGCAACAGATGTAGACACATTACAAGCATTCATAATGTTCAGTGGAATGAGGCAGGGTGAAGCAATTAAATTTCCTATGTATTTTCCTTTAACAAATTAAATTACAACTACCAAGAATACCTGCCAATTTTAACATGAAAGTATAGGGTAATGTTATAAAAAAAATGTTATAAGATGTGGCAAATACATTTTTGTATAGAAAAGTTGTCATCCACAGATACACTCTTTTGAGATGAACATTTTCTCATTCTATGATTCACTGTATTTGGACACTAACATTGTTTACATGTATTTTATGGACAATCTAGCTTGAAAAGAAGGCAGTTTCTTACCTGTTCTCGATGCCGCTTTTTCTTTATTTACGGTATCTTTTATTTAAATACCCTATTGCTGTCAAGTCATCCCCCGACTCATGGAGACCCCCTATATTACAGAGTAAAACTGCTCCATAGGGTTTTCTTGGCTGTAATCTTTACAGTCAAGAAAACCCTACGAGGCAGTTCTATTCTGTCCTACGAAGTTACTAAGAGTCAGAATTCCCTTTATGGCAATGTGTTTTGCGTTTGAAATCTTTATGGGAGCAGATCACCAGGTTTTATCTCCCACCAAGCTGCTGGTGGGTTCAAATCTCTCACCTTTTGGTTAGCAGTCATTGTACCACTAGGGCTCCTTTGTAAAGATTAAATCACTAGAAAAGGATATCATGTTTGGTAAAGTGGAAGGTCAGTGAAAATGAGAGAAACCTCCATGAGATGGACTGACACGGTGGGTTGCAACAATGGCCTGACATATGAAAGAAAGTGAGGATGGCAAAGGATTGCGCAATGTTTTGTTCTGCTATACATATGGTCACTATGAGTTGAAGCCGACTCAACTAACAACAACAAAGATTAAAGAGTGGGATACAGTATTCTGCAATATCTCAAATCTATCACTGAACAAATCTGCACTTCCGCCATGCACAGACACGAGGAAAACAACATTCATAAACTGCTTCAGTGAATGCACCAACTACAATTTATATTAATGGCTTTATTAGTAACAAGTATTTCATGACACAGGACAGTCATTTGAATCTTATAATTAGAGTTCACCGTTCTTATGGCAGAAATTCTAGGTTCCAGTGGTACTCAAAGTTTAAGCATTTTTTTAAAAATCTGGAGATATATGGTCCATGAATTCCAAGGTGTTTGGGCTACAATGGGGAATTCTGCTCACACCCGTTTTTTGTTATTGTTATCTATCTTAGTCATCTAGTGCAGCTGTAACAGAAATACCACAAGTGGATGGCTTTAAACAAAGAGAAATTTATTTTCTCACAGTTTAGGAGGCTAGAAGTCCAAATTCAGGGCGTCAGCTCCAGGGGAAGCCTCTCTCTCTCTGTTGGCTCTGGAAGAAGGTCCTTGTCATCAATCCTCCCCTGGTCAAGAAGCTTTTCTGCACAGGAACCCTGAGTCCAAAAGACCCACTCTGCTCATGGCGCTGCTTTCTTGGTGGTATAAGGTCTTCACTCTCTGCTCGCTTCCCTTTCCTTTTATCTCTTGTAAGAGAAAAGGCAGTGCAGGCCACACTCCAGGGAAACTCCCTTTACATTGGATCAGGGATGTGGCCTTAATAAGGGTGTTACAATCCCACCCTAATCCTCTTTAACATAAAATTACAGTCACAAAATGGAGGGCAACCACACAATACTGGGAATCGTGGCCTAATCAAGTTGACATGTATTTTTAGGGGACACAATTCAATCCTGACACCATCTGAGACAAACAACTCTTAAATGTCCAAAATGTATTTGCTTTTGATCTAGTTGTAGTGTCTAAAAGCAAAGAGAGTTCTATTTCATAAGAGTGCCTCTGTTTCTATTTATACAGTACAGTTAAGTGCATTTGGAAAGAACAGATTATAGATCTGCCCTTTCCATCATGTCATCATGGCCTCCTGTCACTATGTACTCTTTAAGCTATGAGGTGGTAGTTCTTAAATCAGAGATCTAATGTTGAATTCCACTGTGAAAAACTATTGGGTGGTATTTCCTTCAGTTTCTTTCCTCAGTCTTATTTCCCTTAGTAAGAATAATTTCATATTTCGGAGCCCTGGGGGTACAGTGGTTAAGAGGTCGGCTGCTAACCAAAAGGTGGGCAGTTTGAATCCACCAGCTGCTCCTTGGAAACCCTATGGGGCAGTTCTACTCTATCCTATAGGGTTGCCATGAGTTGGAATTGACTTGAAGGCAACAGGTTTGGTTTATTGGTTTAAGTACCTATTATCAGTGATCCTACTTCAGGAACGGTATGTTCTGTCATGTGCTTTTGCACATTGTAATGGATACGTTAGGGTGAATTAAAAAAGTTAACCATATTACATTTATTTTTCAAGTTGCTTATTTGAAAAAAAGTAAATTAAAATATTTCCATAGCTATCCTAGTTTCCATGTCTTAAATTAAATAAAATAATGCTTTTATACATTCAACAAATTTTATTTTCTATTAACTTCCAGGAACTGGTTTAGGGTTGGGACTATAACAATGACAAAGACTGAACCATCTTTTCCCTCAACAGCTTTTAGCACCAAAAGACTAATGTAGTATAAAGATTACACGTAGAAGTGCCTAAAAACTTCCCTGGCATACAGTAACAAACAAAGCAATGAGCCATTGCTATCAAGTCAATTCCAACTCATGATGACTCCACGTGTTCTGCAGGGCTTTGACCTTTCAGAAGCAGATCACGAAGCCTTTCTTCTGAGATGCTGCTGGGTGGGTTCAGCATAAAATAGATACTCAATAAATGTTAATGATGAAAGTTAATGATACTAATATCGATTCCACTCAGTATAAAGAAAATATTTGTGCCATAAAAAGAGGAGAATTTAACTGTTTCAATGGCAATTCATTAAGCACCACTGACAGGATGTTGGTAGCATTTAGAGTTCTAAGTCCCAGCCTGGCAGTCTTGTTACTCTGATCCTGTCAGTGGCAACTGAATCAAATGACACATCTAAATAAGCTGATTTACAGAGACCTTATTCAAAACGGCAGGCATTGTTGATTTAAATGAGACTTAAAATCCACCACAGCAACCTGAATCTCTTCCTACTCACAGTTGAGTAAAATGGTGTTCCTTTGTAGAAAAGAAACACTGACAGAAACATGTAAGAGAAAGAGGGCTGTCATTCCTGAAGAGCTAGCTACTGAAAACAGCAACAAACAACCCAGGTTTATCTTACCATCCCCAAATGCCTCAAAAGATAAAATCTAGACATCATCAGGCAAATAGTAACATAGTAATTACACTGGTATTTACTTTTAGTAAAACCCAGTACCCAGTGCCGTCGAGTAAACAAAATAGGATTGTTGATATCATAAATATACACCAAGGAAATACAGACAGGTCTTAACATCTGCTAAATTTCATATCACAGTTAGTATTTTATTATTAAGAAAAATACTGCATTATTGAGATGGGTGAGAAATAATAAATTACTTATTAAAAGGGCACTGTATTGTTTCACATCTTAGTCATACCAGAAAGCAACTATATTTTTTCAAGAAATAAATTATTTCATCTCCTTAGTGCTATTATAAGCACTGTAACATACCAAGATAGATATTTAATTATTAATACAACTATTTCAGAAGGCTGTATTTATTTTTCTATCTTATATTATATCTTAAACACTTTAAAAATCTGAGAATTTCCATTTTCAAAATCACTGTGACAATGATGGCCTTGAATGCTTATTTTAAGGTATAAATCAGAAAACAAAACAAAACAAAAACCCTTCTGGAGGAAAGAATAAGAAGACAAAACCACCAAACAATCTGAAGACAGTCTTTTTTGGTAAATATTTGTGATTACTTAGATATATCACATCGGTTAAAACAAAGTGGAAATGTACATGGGACATCACTTTAGAACTGTCATTTCTAAAACTTTGCTTCAGTGTTGGATATACTTTGTTTCCACATTTTAATTTTTCATGCAGACATATTCCTTTCCTCTAAACCTCCAGTGAGAAGTACTGGTTAACACAAAATGAATATGTTGTAATACTTTCTTTGAACCCGCAGTCAACCCTTTGCATATAACTTTCCAACAAGAAAAAAAAAAATCCACATACTTCATTTTCCCTAAAGAGCAGCATGAGATTTCCAATCCTTTGCTCAAACACATAAAATATTAAGAGCCAATTTTCAGCTGCACCTCTGTCACTTCCATTATCATTCTACATGTCCAGAGGTGATAATGGACTCAGTAAATTGCAGTCTTTCTCCATGCCTGGCCACTGAGGGTTTCACCAGGGACAGTTCTACACTAAGGGTGGCCCAGATGTATGTTAATGGTACTGTGCAGCAAGCAGCAGACACCACCACACAAGATAATGTGATGTGTTACCCAGAGGAAAAACAAAATGAACAGAAAACAATTTCCTTAGTAATTCAGTAAAATCAACAACAAACCAATTCTCCCCCACAAATCAAATATGTAGCCCTATCTCCACAGAACCTTGAAAACGAAAGCTCTGAATGCACCACAGTGAAGGACTTGTCTGTCCAAGCCAATACAGAACAAGCACTCGTGGACACTGAAGTTTAAAATTCATGGAAAAGACTGTTATTTCCCACTGGCTGTTTTGGGTGGTGCAAATAGTTAACGCACTCAACTGGTAACCAAAAGATTGGCGGTTCTAGTCCACTCAGAGATGGCTCAGAAGACAGGCCTGATCTACCTCTGAAAAATCTTCCACTGAAAACTCTGTGGAGCACAGTCCTACTATGGCATGTATGGGTCGCCGTGAATCGGAGCCATCTTCATGGCAATTGTTTTCGTTTTCCAGACATACCACACAGATCTGCCAGCACTGGCAGAATTATCTTCAAGTACAAAACGAAAAAAGACAGGAAAGTGTCTTACCCTCTGTAATGATGGAATAATACCCACCACTGCCTGAAATGGCTGAAATGATACCCACCTTTCTCTGTGGTGAGCAATTTGCAAGCTATCTGGTGGGATACTGAATGTTGTTGACACTGGGTTTTTAAAAGATTGTGTTTTCCAGTATCTTTTGGAAAATAAAAATCAGATTTTAGGGAAAACAGAGGAGAAAGGGATTTGGAACTAGCCTTCTCCGTTTCCTGTGGACACTCAATCAAACTAGTTGTCTCACTCTAGCACTAAGTGAGCGCTCATTGATTGAACTCATCAGTCTAAGTCCTGATGCTCAGGGGTAAGGGGCTGAAAGCCAAGAGTTGTGCCAAGGGGAAAGAACGACTAGAAAAAAGAAAGAGACAGAACAGGATAAGATTGCATGACACAGACAATTCAACACAGCTCTTTTACAAAATAGACAATGAAATACATGATATGCAATCACTGTTTACACCCTAATAAAGCTAAATGTTGGATAAGACAAGGCAGGGTCAACTTTAATTCCATATAGACATGTTGGGGCTAATTCCATAATTTTCAAAGCAACTTCAGGGAAGCCAGATTTCAAAAGAAAGAAAAAAAAAAAAGGAAAGAAAGAAGAAAAGGAATGCAGTATTATCATTTCTCTATCAGTAAATTAGGGTCAAAGTATTATCAATAAGCTCTACCTCTTCTCTCCCTCCACCCTCCACACTCCCTTCAGCAAATGCACTGTGTTAAACCCTAGGGCTAAAGAGAAAGAAAATCTACCAGTCAAAATTGCAAGAAACCAAGATGTTCCTCAACAGGTAAATGGATAAACAAACTGTGGTACATCCATACAGTAAAGTATTATTCAGTGATCAAAAGATAGGAACTATCAAGCTACAAAAAGACATGGAAGAACCTAAAACATATACTGCTAAGTGAAAGAAGGAGCCCTGGTGGCTAAGTGGTTAAGTGTTCGGCTGCTAACCAAAAGGAAGGCAGTTTGAATCCACCAGCCACTCCTTGAAAACCCTATGGGGCAGTTCTGCTCTGTCCTATGTGGTCGCTATGAGCCGGAATTGACTTGACAGTAGTGGGTTTAAGTGAAAGAAGCCAGTCTGAAATGGCTGCATACTGTATGATTCTACCTATATAATATTATGGAAAAGGCAAAACTATACTGACAATAAAAGGATCAGTAGTTGCCAGACGTTCAGGAGAAGAGGGAAGAGATGAACAGGTAGACACAGGACAGTTTTAGGGCACTGAAACTATTGTGTATAATACTATAATGGTGGATATATGACATTATGCATTTGTCAAAACACATAGAACTGTACAACACAAAGAGTGAATTCTAATGTAAACTATGTTATTGTTAGGTGTCATTGAATCAGTTCTGATTCATTGTGTGACCCTACGTACAACAGAGCAAAACACTGCCATCCTCGCAATCGTTATTATACTTGAGCCCATTGTTGCAGCCACTGTGTCAATCCATCTCGTTTAGGATCCTCCTCTTTTTTGCTGACTCTCTACTTCACCCAGCATGATGCCCTCCTCCAGGAACTGATCCCTCCTGATAACACGTCCAAAGTATTTGAGATGTAGACTCACCATCCTTGCTTCTAAGGAGCACTCTGGTTGTACTTCTTCCCAGGCAGATTTGTTCATTCTTTTGACTTTATACAGTTTAGTTAACATTAATACATCAATAGTGGTTCACCACGGAAGAAAGTCCTGGTGAATTGCTCCTACAAAGATTCAACCACGAAAACCCTATGGAACAGTTCTGGTCTGTAACACATAGGGTTACCTGAGTTGGAGCTGACTCGAAGAAGAAGGAAGACTGGTTCATCAATTTGAACAAATGTACTACACAGATGCAAGATGTTAATAATAGGAGAAACAGTGAGCAGGGGACAGGCGTATATAGCAACTCTGTACTTTCTGCACAATATTTAGGTAAATCTAAAACTGCTCTGAAAATAATCTATTTAATTTTTTTAAGCTAATGAATAGAATTTTTTCAGGTTATAAGTTTTTTTTTTCTTTGTTTTGTTTTATTTTTTTCCTATACTTGTTTTTCCACTGTGGTAAGGATTCAAACTTTGAGCTGCTAGCATTAGCAGATGACACAATTACTGCATAAGCAGCAAGTAAGTAATGATAAAGATTTGGCAAGAAAAAAAAAAAAGAAGATTCACCAGTGATTCCAGAAGTGAAAACAGACATGTACGAAAATAATGACGATACAGTACGATACTTGCTGTGGGAGAGGAATCAGCTGGCTGTTTCTGATGACACTTTACCATATTACCAGAGCTTCTAGGACTTAATCTTAGAGTTTTATATCCTTCTTCTGCCTATCTGTTTCAACAAGAAATATGGGGTGTAAAATAAACTCATACACATAAATTTTAATTTGTATGTATTTACAATTAAAACAATTGAAAGCCAGAATAGACAAATCCATAAAGACAGAAAGGAGATGAGTGATTATCAGAAGGGAGACAGGCAGACTAGGGAGTGACGACTTAAAGGGTACAGGGGGCTCTCCTGGGGTGATGAAAAAGTTGTGAATTTGAAGAGGTGGTGGTTGCAGAACACCGTGAATGCACTAAATGCAACTGAAGTGTACAATTTAAAACGGTTCCTTGCACATTACGTGAATTTCACTTCAATATTAAAACACAGACGAGCAGTTGAAATACTTCTTTGGGAAATTTTGTGACATCATTTGAAGCAGTCATTTTAAGTACTGCAAAAATCAAGATAGAGAATCAGTCAGTCTCTGTCCTTTTCTCTTTATTATTCTCTATATGCAGAAAAAAAAAATAAGGTGATTCTGTCTGGGAAAAAAAAGAAAAAACTCAGAGAAGTATGTTTGATATAATTGGGTAAGTAAAGCAAAGTTCATGTCTTTGAGCTACTTTTTAAAGTTCACAGGATTGTACTAGTACAGCAGCTTTACAGGAGGTACTATGATCGCATATGCCAGCCTTCTCAAAAACTTTCTATGAATTTTTAATGATGCAAGTAATTTTTCAGGGTCATTGAGAGAGCAAGCAGCTATTCAGACATTAAATTTGTTCACAGTTTCTTGGCAGCTTTGAAAGAAAACAAGCAAGAGGGATTTGTAGAGGAGAGGAAATGGTACAATGAAGAAGAGATGAACTAGAAAACTAGAAGCACTGTATAATCAAAGGCAGACATAGTTGAGTCATTCTTTATCTTGAAAGTTGGTTCACTTTTTATCTTAGAAAATATCTAAGTATTCTTGAGTGTACAGAGAGGCTTACTGGAATTAATCATTTTCTGGTTGTGATTGTGGTTGATAAGATATACATACATTTCTAAAGAGCTTAAAAAAAAAAAAAAAAAAAAGAGCTTACACCCGTGAAATTCATTCTCTGATGATTTGACCATATCAGTAACCAAATATCTGCTGAGCATTTCTAATTTTACGATTAAGTGTATGGAAAGGACATTGAAATGTACACTTTTCAATAATTGCTCTTGTCAATGTATTGCATTGAGCAAATCTGCTGCAAAAGACCTCTTTAAAGAGTTGAAAAGCAAAGATGTTACTTTGAGGACTAAGATGCACCTGACCCAAGCCATGGTATTTTCAATTGCCTCGTACTCATGAGAAAGCTGGACAATGAATAAGAAAGACCGAAGAAGGAACTGACACCTTTGAATTACGGTGTTGGTGAAGAATATCGAATATATAATGGACTGTCAGAAGAACGAACATTTAGCTTTATTAGGGTGTAAACAGTGATTGCATATCATATATTTCATTGTCTATTATGTAAAAGAGCTGTGTGGAATTGTCTGTGTCATGCAATCTTATCCTGTTCTATCTCTTTTTTTTTTTCTAGTTGTTCTTTCCCCTTGGCACAGCTCTTGGCTTTCAGCCACTTGCCCCTAAGCATCAGGACTTAGACTGAGGAGTTCAATCAATGAGCAGTCAGTGCTAGAGTGAGACAACTAGTTTGACTGAGTGTCCACAGGAAACAGAGAAGGCCAGCCAGAGCTGCAATCTCATCTCAAGCTCAGGTCTTCGGCACTCACTGGTTGTTGGAAGATTTCAGTTCCTTGTGGTTGTAGCATTGAGGTCCCTGTTTTCTTGCTGGTGCTCTCAGTTCTTAAAATGAGGATCAATCTCAGTCTCTCTGTTTCTCTAGCTAGCTAAGTTTATCAAGCTCTAGCTCTTGCCCTGGAGTCCCTGGGTGGTCGAAGCCGTTAATGCACTTACTGCTAATGGAATGCTTGGAGGTTCAAGTCTGCTTAGAGGCACCTTGGAAGAAAGACCTGGTGATCTACTTCCAAAAAATTAGCCACCAAAAACCTTTTGAAATATTCTTCAAAAGCTTGAAAATAATAAGAACTTATATTGCCCTTCTAATGTTAAACTATAAGATGGAAACATAATGGGACAAGAGAGGGATACACAAGATGTATAGTATATTTATTAAAAACAGTGTTTCAATCACTGGAGAAGGCAGGGGAATATTAATCATCCATGTGATCATATTGAAAGGGGAGTCTCATGGGCCAATATTTAAAGTATCTCTCAAACACTGTCCAGGTGAGTATAAGCTTCGGGCAATAAAATTTAAGAATTTCCTCCTCATTGAAAAAGTCATGTCTTACCTGGAGATAGCTACAAGGGGTGCAATCTAGTGTTGCCTTTCCATTAGCAAAACTTCTCTATTGCATTTGATGTCCACCTGTAATGGCTCAAAGGCTTAAAACATGTGCTTTATCTAATTCTCCTTGCCTTAATTCCAAGTAATTGTTATATTTTCCAATATACCCCTGTCCACAGAGGGAAAACACTTTTGTTATACAGACCTTGATATTCTGATCCTTGAGATGCTGGTTCTTACGGTAAAAAAAAAAAAAAAAAAAAAGGCATTCTATATAATTTGGCTTCCTATGTATCCAGTCTATGGAGAAAGAACGCACTCACCATGTTCATGGGAGTATTCCAGTCTAATACTTTTCACTTCAAATTGCAATTTTGATTTGATACATCAGTATATATATTGAATCCACTGGTACCTAAAACCATGGGTCTGAGAACAAGACTCTAGATCCTTGTTAATTTGCTCAGGAATGACTGCAACCCAGTGAAGCCTGTGTGCGACTTCTGAACTCTTTGCTCCAGGTGAACAACCCACAGCCCTCTATATTGCTGAATGGCTGCATGTGAAGGTACTTCCCACTCCTCTTCCAATTTTAACTGCTGTGTGCATGATGACAATGACTATAATAAGGCAAAGTAAAATTAATTCAGAATATAATATAAATGGAGTGGACCACCATCTATCTCTGAGAGACTAAAATCACAAAATTGAGAAAGAAAAATCTGCTGGCTATCTCACCTCAAGTAAAATAAAATTACAGTGTAAATTAATGACACATTTAAATACAAACCCTGGTGGTGTAGCGGTTAAGAGCTATGTCTGCTAACCAAACGTCGGCAGTTCGAATCCACCAGATGCCCCATGGAAACTCTATGGGGTCAGTTCTACTTTGTGCTATAGTTTCGCTATGAGTCAGAATCGACTTGACAGCAATGGGTGGAAACCCTGGTGGTATAATGGTTAAGTGCTATGGCTGCTAACCATGGCTGCTAACCAAAAGGTTTGCAGTTTGAATCCACCAGGCACTCCTTGGCAACTCTATGGGGGGCGGTTGTATTCTGTCCTATAGGGTTGCTATGAGTGGGCATTGACTCGACGGCAATGGGTTTGGTTTTGTTTTTTAGGTACTAGAAGTTATACAAATTAGTTAATCATATTGCAATACTTTCCTCTCCAGGCCTATCAGTTTGTCATACTGTGGGGGCTTGCGTGTTGCTATGCCACTAGTATTCAGATACCAGCAGGGTCACCCATGGAGGACAGGTTTCAGCTGAGCTTCCAGATTAAGACAGCCTAGGAAGAAGGATCCGTCAGTCTACTTCTGAAAAGAATTAGCCAGTGAAAACCTTATGAATAGCAGTGGAACACTGCCTGATATAGTGCCAGAAGATGAGGTCCTCAGGTTGGAAGGCACTCAAAAGACTACTGGGGAAGAACTGCCTCCTGAAAGTAGAGTTGATCTTAATGACATGGATGGAGTCAAGCTTTCAGGACCTTCATTTGCTGATGTGGCGTGACTCTGAATGAGAAGAAACAATTGCAAATATCCATTAACAATTAAAACGTGGAACATACAAAGTATAAATCTAGGAAAATTGGAAATCATCAAAAATGAAATGGAACACATAAACATCGACATCCTAGGTAATAGTGAGCTGAAATGGACTGATACTGGCCATTTTGAATCGGACAATCATATGGTCTACTATGCTGGGAATGACAACTTGAAGAAAAATGGTGTTGCATTCATCAACGAAAAGAAAGCTTCAATATGGCTATTATTCAAATTTATGCACCAACCACTATAGCCAAAATTGAAGATTTTTACCAGCTTCTGCAGTCTGAAATTGACCGAACATGCAATAGGATGCACTGATAATTACTGGTAAATGTAATGCAAAAGTTGGAAATGAAGAAGGATCAGTAGTTGGAAAACATGGCCTTAGTGACAGAAACGATGCCAGAGATCAGATGATACAATTTTGCAAGACCAACAACTTCTTCATTGCAAATACCTTTTTCACCAACATAAATGGCAACTATACACATGGACCTTGCCAAATGAAATATGCAAGAATCAAATCGACTACATCTGTGGAAAGAGACATTGAAAAAGCTCAGTAACATCAGCCAGAACAAGGCCAGTGGCTGATTGCAGAACAGACCATCAATTGCTCATATACAAGTTCAAGTTAAAACTGAAGAAAATTAGAAGAAGTCCACGAGAACCAAAGTATGAACTTGAATATATCCCACCTGAATTTAGAGACCATGTCAAGAATGGATTTGACACATTGAACACTAATGACCAAAGACCAGATGAGTTGTGGAATGGCATCAAGGACATCATGCATGAAGAAAGCAAGAGGTCATTAAAAAGACAGGAAAGAAAGAAAAGACCAAAATGGGTGTCAGAAGAAACTCTGAAATTTGCTCTTGAACAAGCAGCTAAAGCAAAATTTAGAAATGATGAAGTAAAGGAACTGAACAGAAGATTTAAAAGGGCAGCTCCAGAAGGCAAACATCAAGTATTATAATGACATGCGCAAACACCTGGAGATAGAAAACCAAAACAGAAGAATGTGCTTGGCATTTCTCAAGCTGAAAGAACTGAAGAAAAAATGCAAGCCTCGAGTTGCAATAGTGAAGGATTCTATGGGGAAAATATTAAAAGATGCAGAAAGCATCAAAAGAAGATGGAAGAAATACACAGAGCCATTATACTAAATTATACTAAAAAGAATTGTTCGACATTCAGCCATTTAAAGAGGTAGCACTGAAGGCATTGGTGAAAAACAAGGCTTCAAGAATTGACAGAATATCTATTGAGATGTTTCAATAAATGGATGCAGCTCTGGAAGTGCTCACTCATCCATGCCAAGAAATCTGGAGGACAGCTACCTGGTCAACTGACTGGAAGAATACATATTTATCCCTATTCCCAAGAAAGGTGAGCCAAACGAATGCAAAAATTATTGAACAATATCATTACTATCACAGGCAAGTAATTCAAAGGGGCTGCAGCAGTATATCGACAGGGAACTGCCAGAAATTCAGGCTGAATTCAGAAGAGGACGTGAAACCAGGGATATCATTACTGAAGCCAGATGGACCCTGGCTGAAAGAAAATACCAGAAGGATGTTTACCTGCGTTTTATTGATTATGCAAAGGCATTTGAGTGTGTGGAGCATAACAAATTATGGAAAATATTGCAAAAAGTGGGAATTCTAGAACACTTAATTGTGTTCATGAGGAAACTGTACATAGATCAAGAGGCAGTCATTCAAACAGAGCAAGGGGATACTGCATGGTTTAAAGTCGAGAAAGGTGTGAGTTAGGGTTGTATGCTTTCACCGTATCTATTCAATGCGTGTTCTGAGCAAATAATCCAAGAAGGTGGACAATATGAAGAAGAATGGGGCATCAGAATTTGAGGAAGACTCATTAACAACCTTCGATGTGCAGATGACACAACCTTGCTTGCTGAAAGAGAAAAGGACTTGAAGCACTGATGAAGATCAAAGACCACAGCCGTCAGCATGGATTACATCTCAACATACAGAAAATAAAACTCCTCACAAATGGACCAATAAGCATCATCATCATAAATGGAGAAAAGATTGGGGTTGTCAAGGATTTCATTTTACTTGGATCCATAATCAACACCCAAGGAAGCAGCAGTCAAGAAATCAAAAGACGCACTGCACTGGGTTAATCTGCTGCAAAGGACCTCTTTAAAGTGTTGAAGAGCAAAGATGTCACCCTGAAGACCGAAGGAGAATTGACGCCTTTGAATCTCAGTGTTAGCAAAGAATATTGAATATACCATGGACTGCCAAAAGAACGATCAAATCTGTCTTGAAAGAAGTACAACCAAAATGCTCCTTGGAAGCAAGGATCACGAGACAATGTCTTACATACTTTGGACATGTTGTCAGGAGGGATTGGTCCCCGGAGAAGTATATTACACTTGGTAAAGTACAGGGTCAGTGAAAAAGAGGAAAACCCTCAACGAAATAGATTGACACAGTGGCTGCAACAATGGGTTCAAGCATGTCAATGGTTGTCAGCACAGTGCAGGACCGGGCAGTGTTTTGTTCTGTCGTACATAGGGTTGCTACGAGTCGGTACTGACTCGATGGCACCTAACAACAACAACAACATTGTAATAAAGTCTATCATAGGGTTGGAAATTTCATTGAGTAAACCAAGTCAAACCAAAGCCATTGCCATCGAGTCGATTCAGATTCATAGAAGGAGCTTAACCATAGCCATCATAGAAATAGATTAATTTGCTGTGGTAGACTCCACTGTCGTAAGTCTGTCCATTTTACTGACTGGGTCATTAGAACTTAGTTTTTTAATGCAAGGAGATTAATTTAACATAAATCCTAAAAATGAAATGAATAGCTATGAATAACTTTTATATAACATGTACTGCCAGATTTAAAAAAAAAAAAAAAACTTGAAGCCAAGACATATTTTTCAAATTACATATATTTAGGGACCTATACAAAACTTGAATATTGGAAATTTCAGGCAAGTTGAAGAAACTGAAGTTATGTATCTACGTGTTAAAGATGAAGATTTCTTTTTTTAAAATATAATTACACGTTATGACATATTTAATGGGTAGAGCACATTTGTTGAAAAGAGACTTAAATACTATTAAAAGATTGTTTCCTATGCAAATATGAGATACAGTTTTTTGTTTGGAAACTTAAAAGAAAATGAGAGTGTTTTCTAAGTCCTTAAATTCTTAAAACCAAAGAAATGGCTAAGTTTTAACATCATGAGTGTTGTTGTTGTTGTTGTTAGGTGCTGTCAAGTCGGTGCATAACAGAACAAAATGCCGCTCAGTCCTGAGCCATTCTTACAGTCATTGTTATGCTTGAGCTCATTGTTGCAGCCACTGTGTCAATCCACCTGGTTGAGGGTCTTCCTCTTTTCTACTGAACCTTGTACTCTGCCAAGCATGATGTCCTTCTCCAGGGACTCATCCCTCCTGACAACATGTCCAAAGTATGTAAGATGCAGTCTCCCCAACCTTGCTTCTAAGGAGCATTCTGGTTGTACTTCTTCTAAGACAGATTTGTTCATTCTTTTGGCAGTCCATGGTATATTCAATATTCTTCGCCAACACCACAATTCAAAGGCGTCAATTCTTCTTCCGTCTTCCTTATTCCTTGTCCAGCTTTCACATGCATACGATGCAATTGAAAATACCATGACTTGGGTCAGGTGCACCTTAGTCTTCAGGGTGACATTTTTGCTCTTCAGCACTTTAAAGAGGTCCTTTGCAGCAGATTTGCCCAATCAATGCAATGCGTCTTTTGATTTCTTGACTGCTGCTTCCATGGCTGTTGATTGTGGATCCAAAGAAAATGAAATCTTTGACAACTTCAATCTTTTCTCCGTTTATCATGATGTTGCTCATTGGTCCAGTTGTGAGGACTTTTGCTTTCTTTATCTTGAGGTGCAATCCATACTGAAGGCTGTGGTCTTTGATCTTCACTAGTAAGTGCTTCAAGTACTCTTCACTTTCAGCAAGCAAGGTTTTGTCATCTGCATAATGCAGGTTGTTAATGAGTCTTCCTCCAATCCTGATGCCCCGTTGTTCTTAATATAGTCCAGCTTCTTGTATTACTTGTTCAGCATACAGATTGAATAGGTATGGTGAAAGAATACAACCCTGACGCACACCTTTCCTGACTTTAAACCAATCAGTATCCCCTTGTTCTGTCCAAACAACTGCCTCTTGATCTATGTAAAGGTTCTTCATGAGCACAATTAAGTGTTCTGGAATTTCCATTCTTTGCAATGTTATTCATAATTTGTTATGATCCACCCAGTCAAATGCCTTTGCATAGCCAATAAAACACAGGTAAACATCCATCTGGTATTCTCTGCTTTGAGCCAGGATCCATCTGACATCAGCAATGATATCCCTGGTTCCATGTGCTCTTCTGAAACTGGCCTGAGTTTCTGGCAGTTCCCTGTCGATATACTGCTGCAGCCATTTTTGAATGATCTTTAGCAAAATTTTGCTTGTGTGTGATATTAATGATATTGTTCTATAATTTCTACATTCAGTTGGATTACCTTTCTTGGGAATAGGCATAAATACGGATCTCTTCCAGTCAGTTGGCCAGGAAGCTGTTTTCCATGTATCTTGGCATAGACAATTGAGCACCTCCAGTGCTGCATCTGTTTGTTGAAACATCTCAATTGATAGTCCGTCAATTCCTGCAGCTTTGTTTTTCACCAATGCCTTCAGAGCAGCTTGGACTTCCTCCTTCAGTACCATTGGTTCCTGATCATATGCCACCTCTTGAAATGGTTGAATATCGACTAATTCTTTCTGGTATAATGACTCTGCGTATTTCTTCCATCTTCTTTTGATGCTTCCTGTGTCATTTAATATTTTCCCCATGGAATCCTTCACTATTGCAACTCGAGGCTTGAATTTTTCTTCAGTTCTTTCAGCTTGAGAAATGTCGAGCATTTTCTTCCCTTTTGGCTTTCTGTTTCCCGCTCTTTGCACATGTCATCATAATACTTTGTCTTCTCGAGAGGCCCTTTGAAATCTTCTGTTCAGCTCTTTTACTTCATCAATTCTTCCTTTTGCTTTAGCTGCTCCACGCTGAACAGCAAGTTTCAGAGTCTCCTCTGACATCCATCTTGGTCTTTTCTTTCTTTCATGTCTTTTCAATGACCTCTTGCTTTCTTCATGGATGATGTCCTTGATGTCATTCCACAACTCATCCAGTCTTCAGTCACTAGTGTTCAATGTGTCAAACCTATTCTTCAGATGGTCTCAAAATTCAGGTGGGATATACTCAAGGTCATATTTTGGCTCTCATGGACTTGCTTGGATTTTCTTCAGTTTCAGCTTGAACTTGCATCTGAGCAATTGACAGTCTGTTCCACAGTTGGCCCCCGGCCTTGTTCTGACTGATGATATTGAGCTTTTCCATCGTCTCTTTCCACAGATGTAGTCCATTTGATTTCTGTGTGTTCCATCTGGCGAGGTCCATGTGTATAGTGGCTATTTATGTTGGTGAAAGAAGGTATTTGCAATGAAGAAGTCGTTGGTCTTGCAAAATTCTATCATTTGATCTCCAGAATTGTTTCTATCACCAAGGCCACATTTTCCAGCTACTGATCCTTCTTCTTTGTTTCCAACTTTCACATTCCAATCTCCAGTAATTATCAATGCATCTTGATTGCCTGTTTGATCAATTTCAGACTGCAGCAGCTGATAAAAATCTTCTATTTCTTCATCTTTGGCCCTAGTGGTTGGTGTGTAAATTTGAATAATAGTCGTATTAACTGGTCTTCCTTGTAGGCGTATGGATATTATCCTATCACTGACAGCGTTGTACTTCAGGATAGATCTTGAAATGTTCTTTTTGACGACGAATGCAATACCATTCCTCTTCAAGTTGTCATTCCCAGCATAGTAGGCTATATGATTGTCCAATTCAAAATGGCCAATACCAGTCCATTTCAGCTCACTAATGCCTAGGATATCAATGTTTATATGTTCCATTTCATTTTTGACAATTTCCAATTTTCCTAGATTCATACTTTGTACATTCCATGTTCTGATTATTAATGGATGTTTGCAGCTGTTTCTTCTCATTTTGAGTTGTGCCACATCAGCAAATGAAGGTCCCAAAAGCTGTACTCCATCCACGTCATTAAGGTCGGCTCTACTTTGAGGAGGCAGCTCTTCCCCAGTCATCTTTTGAGTGCCTTCCAACCTGGGGGGCTCATCTTCCAGCACTATATCAGACAATGTTCCACTGCTATTCATAAGGTTTTCACTGGCTAATGTTTTTCAGAAGCAGACTGCTGGGTCCTTCTTCCTAGTCTTAGTCTGGAAGCTCAGCTGAAACCTGTCCTCCATGGGTGGCCCTGCTGGTATCTGAATACCAGTGGCATAGCTTCCAGCATCACAGCAACACACAAGCCCCCACAGTGTGACAAACTGACAGACACGTGGGGGATTTGGTGTCTAGGAGCACTTAATTATTATTATCTTTGTATTTTTAATCCACATTTCCTTTATGTTTCTCTTTCTGTTTTTGCTTCAAGGTGTGTATGTGTGTGCACACATACTTTTTCCCCTCGCTTAGAGTATTTTCAAAGACATTCTTTTTACACAGCTTACAATGAAGTGAGGCTCCAAGCTGCCACTATCAATCTAGGGATAGAATTTTTGGGGAGGTTATTAAAGTTTTAAATGACCCAAAATGGAATCTAGGGTAGGAGGGGCAGGTCTATTCCATCCTAAAATTAGATTTTACCTCTATTTTAGCCAGGGAGTAGGGGGGCCCAGAGATGTAAAATAAAAAAAAAAAATTGTTTAGAGGATGTCTTTATCTCACCTTTCTACCAACAGAATTTTTGCTGAATATGGTTTTTATGTCAGGTAGAAAAAAGATAGAAAAATAAAAATGAGAATAGGCTTTTTTGTCCCTCCCTGTTAGCTACCTGTTTCTCCTGTCACAGAAAATAACATACAGTTTTAGTTTGTCTTTTTGATTCCTTCATTTTTCTTTTCAAAATTCTAAAATTTCTCTTTTTTTCCCCCCTTTGACCCTCAAAATAGATAGTTCCTTACCAGAGCCTACTGAAAAAGGGAAAGAACTTTTGTGTGATCACTGTAAGGACTTTCAAGATTAAAACTCTCATTTTTCAGGGTAGGTTGATTATTATTAAAATACATCTTCTCTGCCAGACAGGTAATAGGCACTCATGAAATTTTGGTTTAAATGAATAATAATGATAAAAGTTTAGTCAGTACTCATTGTAGCTTTACATATATTAACCCTTTAATCTTCATAATGATCCAATGAGTAAAGTACCATCTTTTGATAGACTGTTGAAGTTCACAGGGGTCCCAAAATTTAAATGGTTGGCAGGAGCTTATAACCATCAGTTTAAATGTTATCACAAGCTTATATCCATTATATTAAATGCCTAAGTTAATTCTAAAATTATAATTTCCTTTGGATTGCTCTAAAAAGATTTCTTGTTTTTCTTATCTTGAAATTCCAGACAAGTTTTGTGGACATTCTTAGCACCCCATTTATACTTAGAAAATCTCCTCGGAATTTTTTGGGCTGTTTGCCCCTTATATCTGTTTTAAAACAGGACATAAATTTAAAGGAACCCTGTCTCCCATTTTAACGTTTTTTTTTAATAGAGGCAAAAGTACTACAATGGTTCAGTGTTGTACCTGTCCCTTCCAACTTTTAAATCTGTCTTCAAATCCCTGGAACTTTCCTATATTTAATATAGCAAAATACACCTGGAATTCAATTTAAGTCTTTTCATAATGACATTGTAATTATTACTTTAGGTTCCTTCCTATAAGAACTGACTGTGGTTCTACAGATTAAAAAAAAACAATCAAAATGTACAAAGTCATTCAGTCGACTGACGCTGTATCATTCCAGTAATCAGTGTATTATAAGTCCCTAAAGGCCTGTTAAGGTAGTAGACTATACCGGCTCCAGACATTCCATCGTCTATTTTGGTTCAATAATGATTGTGCACACATAATTGATTGAGAATATAGCAGACCCATAAACTGCACTGTATATGGCCAAAACACAATAAAGGTATACAAATAGACTATAATTACAAGCCAGTTCAATACAATGGATTTGATAAACTCCTTTATAGGTTATAAATATTCTAACAACCTTGAGACTGACTCAGCCCACGGCTTTATCAAGGATAATATAGTTAGAGGCTGAGCAGTCAGTATGGTCTCCAACTTCTTCGGAAGAAAGTGAGGGACTTCAATGTAGCATTAACTCATTCCATATTGCAATGGTAGTGGACCATGTGGTCCCAGGATGGACTAAAGAAATACCCCAAAATCTCTCACTATAGAACAACCCATTGCCATCAAGTCAATTTCAACTCAAAACAACCCTATAGGACAGAGTAGAACGGCCCCATAGGGCTTCCAAGGAGTGGCTGTTGGTTTTGAACTGGTGATCTTAACCACTGTACTACCAGGGCTTCTCACTACAGAATGAGAAAAAAAAAAATTTTTTTTAGAGTAGCAGCCATTTATTATGATAGCATCATTATCCTAAGTTTGAAACAAGTAGTTTTCTTAATTTTCCAAATATGTAAGGTATTTATCACTTACTCATAGATTAAGAATTTGTATGAATGATATTCATCACCGTACTAATTATTATAAACATTAGCCGAGGTTGTTTTTCATAATGGCCACTGAGTCAAAATAAACTAAAAGAGGTAGTAACTTCAGATTCATTTCTTATGAAAATGGATTTTGGATCAAATATTTTTTAAGAACTGTATTTTAAAAAGCTGCAATTGTGACAAGTTACTGGAAAGCCTCTGTTAGAAGTGTCTGTGGGCACCTGCACTGCACAGGGCTGTTTCTGGAACTGTAGGAGCACGGATGGTATTGATATTCAAACACTTTCTTTGTAAAGTACAAAGGGTGTTTTTCATATTTCCTTATGATAAACTCTCTCAAGAGTTTGATCCATTTTTACATATGGGCATAATACAATATTAAATTTAAAATATCCAGATAAGAATAACTTTCCTTTGTAGAATAACTTAACGGTCTGCACCAGACTTAGCTCCTTTCTGAGTAACTCAAAGTCAAATGTTTATGAACCTGAAGTATATCTACGAAACCCCTTCCGCCAAATAATGTAACATAATCATGGGAACTCCATCCCATTATATCCACAGATGAGCCCACACATAAGGGGAAAAGATTTTACAGAGCACGGACATCGGGGAGTGGGAACATGGTGGGCCATCTTAGAATTCTGCCTACCACACGTATACACAAGAGATGCTTACTATTTACAAAACTTGTAATTAGCTTAATAGCTCTCTTTCATAGGCAGAAGGGATGATTTAAAAATATTTCAGTTATTTACTGTTACTTTGGTATATTTCATTCTAGAAAGTCACATTTTATTATTACAGAAGATATTCCTACATCTTAATTTTCAATTGTTCACAGTGGCAACTAGTCTGCTTAGTTAAGCACTCTGATGGTCTATAAACAGGTTCTTTGTTTATTTTTTCAGAGAGACGTGAAGAGAAAGCTTCTTATTGTGAAATGTCTCTCTTCTCCAAGGATACTGTGAGGCATGGAATTCATAATAACTCACTATTAGATTGATTTTTCATGTAATGTTGAGATGCAACAGGGCCCTTTTCCAACATGCAGAAGGCAAGGAATGAGTTGAATAGATGTCAGAAAGGAATCAGAAAGAGGAGCCCTGGCTCTCTGCGCGATTGAAATACTGTATTTTGGATGTATAAAAATTTTCTGCTGAATAAAATGATAAATTATCCTTGGATCATTCAAAATGCAGTTATAATCCAAAAGAGAGAAGCATTTGCCTTGATCTAAATATCATTTCAGTTTTACCTTGGAAGCAGTATCTCAGGCTAATAAATGGCATTAACTGGAGTGTTAAAAGGATACATTTTTTCTATTTTTCAGTCAGTTAAATTATTTAACATCATATTGTCCTTAGTCTTTCTTTCTAAATACAACAGCAACGAGAACTCTGGGTCTTTACTCTGGCATCCTTTGGCCTTCAGCATGCTGCCACATGGCTCAAACCCTGTGTTTTGCTAATCCCTTGCCTGACCCAGTGCCTATCACAGAGGAGCCACATACTCAGGGTGGACTCATGGCGGTGACACTGGGGATGCTTGTTCTTCTGCTGGTAAGGCTAGTTGAAGATATCCTGTCCAGAAGGAGCAATTTAGCCAAACAAGAGGAAACACTCCTTTGCTTCTTTTGATTTGCTTATTGTCATCGCTGTGGTTATATGATTGGTGGTTGGGGCTATTTATTGACATTTTATCTGTATACTGATTCCCACAATCCTTTCCTCAACCAACTTGATAGAGCTTTGGGGATTTTTAGGTGACTGAATGTGGAGAAAATAATACGCTGGAACAGAATAAAATGTAACCACATTCAAAAGTAGCTATTATTGCTTTTTAACTGTAATTGCACGGGCAAAATATTTCCTCTATACTCTCATTCGCTTCCCCTCCCTCTCTATATATAAATGCCTTCCCTTTGACAGAGTGTGCCTAAGTGGATACACGGTAAATAATTACAAATTTAGACAGCCAAAAAAAAAAGAAAAAGGAAAATTCAAACCAGGCACAGGACAATGGCACACTGATAATATACATTATGGGTTCAGTTATACATTCAATAAATAAGTGTTATTATTGAGTTATAAATATGTTCCAGGTGCCGTACTAGGCACCAGGAATAAAATCATAAACAAGGCCCAGTCCCTGGCCATAAAGTCCCTTGTTAGCCTAAAAGCATTCTAGGGGAGAACATAGCCAAATAAACTCTATAGAAAAAATACAAAAACGAATGTATAAAACAATATAAAAAAGGAATAAGTCTTCATTTAAGGGCTGTAGTTAGTTGCCGTTGAGTTGGCTCTAACTGACGGGGACCCCATCTTTGTCAGAGTAAAACTGTAGTCCATAGGGCTTTCCGGGCTGTGACGTTTCAGAAGGAGATCACCAGCCTGTCTTCCAAAGCGCCTATGGCTGGGTTCGAACCGCCAACCTTTCAGCTAGTAGTTGAGTGCTTAAACACTTGCACCACCAGCGTAAATCCTTGTAATGTGGCAACACACAGGAGGTGATTCAGTCTTAAGGGAAAGTCAGAAAAAGTTTTCTGAATGAAATGAGTAAGTTTTAACCCCTTTAATGTTTTAGACCTTTCCTAAAAAAAAAAAAAATACAACCATCATTAGCATGTAACTTGGGTATATGCGGCAAATTTAAAGGCAATTTATGCAGATGATTTTCTTCCAATGTATTCAAATTGGAATATTTCATACTCACTCACTTCCCCTCTTTTCTGTATAAATGCCTTCCTTTTGACCTTTGTATGTGTATACAAAGTGTACTTAAATGGATACACACACAGTAAATAATTATAAGTCAAATGGCCCTTCCCTTGTTGATATGTATATTCAAGAAAGTATAATTAAGTGTACTAGTTGATTCTCCAGACTATTTGATTAAGGTAGACCATCAAATCACATACTGCCAAGTGACCACACACACGGGGCACTTGAATGTGAAATAACATTGTTTCCTTAGTGAACAGTTAGGGGTCATGCAGGGGTGAAGGCCTTGAGGCTGCTCTGTTAGTCTTCAAATCTTTGAGGGTGGTAGTGGCTTTGATCTGTCAGCCTTTTAAACAAGGAAACCTGGAAATATCTCAGAGGATCAGTTGATTTGTTTCTGGTGGGGAAGGTAGTCCTCCAGCTGGCAACCTCAAACTTAGGACAAAAGTACTTTCATATAAGCTGAAAATACGAGTGCTCCCCACCCACCAAACCTTGGGCTTTTATGCTGGAGATAAACCAGGCTTCCAGCATAAAAGGACAAAAGAAAGGCATGATGAATAAGGCCAGTGATGGGAGTGGCAGCCAGGCTTGGGTACCATACCGCACCCTATCCATGGGGACAAGCGGCCTCAGGGATTGCACAGACCATACATGGAAACAACAACTACAAAATCCAAACCAACTGCCAATTAGTCAATTTTGACTCCTGGTGACCCCATATGTTTCAGAGTACAGTTACACTCCATAAGGTTTTCAATGGCTGTGATCTTTCAGAAGTAGCTCACTAGGACTTTCTTCTGAGGTGCCTCTGGGTAGATTCGAGCTGGCAACCTTTTGGTTAATAGCAGAGATCTTAACTATTTGCAACACTAAAGGACTCCATAAATAGAAACAAGTAGCTCTAAATATATGGAAGCGTTTATCACAAGCAAGAACCAGAAAGCTTCTGTGCTAAGAGGAAAGGTGCTCAGAAAGAAGTGGAGGCAGGAAAGGTCTCAGTCTAGGAAAATGCCAGGCTCTCGTATTTAATGGGGAAGAATCCAACCATGCTACAAGAGGTGGGCTTAGAAGAAGGCATAAGCAGAGCCTGAGAATCAGGAAACAAATGATGAGGCAGAAGCATGCACGGACCGATTTTAATGGAGAGCAGAGAATGGAGCAGAGGACAGAGCTGGAAACCTGGAGGGTCTCTGTACTGGAAAATCTTCCTGGCAAAAAGTATGAGTAACTCGTATCAGTTACATTACTTGTGAGACAAAGAGGGAGCATTATGTGGCTTACGAAAGCCATAGGATACTGTAGCTCTTCGGTTACTGGAAATATAAATCTCGGGATATCATAAATCCCAGTATATAACTCATGGCAACATTTACTTACATCAGCCTTCAAAAACCCTATGGAGCACAGTTCCATTCTGACACTCATAGGGTCACCATAAGTAAGAATCGACTTGATGGAAACTGGTTTCGGATTAACCATTCATTTACTCAACAGACCTATGATAGTCAACTCCTGATTTTGAAATCACTGTGGTGGGTAGCCCTTATTCAAAGATGAATAAGAAGTAGGCCCTACTTTCTGGAAACGGTCTAGAGAGGGAAAAAGACAAGTGAACAAAAGAGAGGTTTCTATCCTAAGACAGAAACTCTACAACTATATTATTAATGTATTAGTATTTAATAAAATAATGAAGCCTATCCACTTTTTTTTTTATCCACTGTAAAACAGCTTCTCAGGAAGTACAAGAAGTACATCAACAAAAGTACTTTTCTACAAGCTGAAGACACGAGCTCTCACAGAGAACAGCACCTCATCGTTCAGGTGCCATTTTTTATCATATAGCAGAAAGTGTCGGGGAATGTGGATGGAGAAACACACCTCATTTTCTTGACCCAATGAAATCTATTTGCACACTATTGATACTGAACCACACAATCAGCTTCGTCTAAAAAGCTTTATACTGGTTTACTTTTGAAGAAACAATACTTGGTGAAGGCTGCATCGGCCTGCTGGGAGGAGTCAAGCATGGGCAGCATAGGCAGGCTGCATAATAATGAATTGGTTCCTACGGAAATGGAAATGAAATTGTTACTGTTCGTTTTTGTCATTTACAATTTATTTATGTGCTGCATCTGGCATTTTAATCTTAGCATTTGAGAGCCATTCCATCTTTCTTTAAGACATGAGAATTAGTCAAAGACAGTTAAAGACGGCAAGTATTGAGGACGGCATCATTAAGAAGAGTCTGATTAGAGAAGTTTCCAAGCCTGAAGAATTGTTATTTGATAGTATCCTGTGCGGCATATGAAAGGCTTTTTTAAGCCAGGAAAGTATAAGTATCTAAAATGGTGCTATTTTAACTTTTTTAACTTATGAAACCAGTCACATGCCTTCATGAATTATCAACAAGAGTAATTAAATACAGGGTAACACTTCAGTATTAATACTTCTAAATAGCACAGACACATTTATTAATTTTAAATTAACTCACAATTTTCTAATTGAAATGTTTATGGGAATTATTTGTGAGTTATATCTTACAACTCACTGTTTATTCTCTTGAGCATAAAAAAGAAAAAATTCAGATAGGATTTTGTTCAACCTGAATGAATCTATTGGGGATGTCTTCTAACACATCTCAAATGCAAGTTGTAAAACTAAAAAAAAAAAAAAAATTAACTTCAAGAAATAAGAATATTTACTTACTACAGCTTTCAGAATAGGGTAAAGTGCGATCTTTCAACTTTGGATAAAATGCATGAACTTGAAGAGTTCTAAATGTTCAAATGAAATACCATAAATTGAGTGTTAAATAAAGAAAAAGGAATTCTTTTAAAGCTGTTCACAGAGATATGATCCAGGCTAACCACGCGTCCCTGGTGATGGTGAGAACTGTGTGACTGCCAGCCTGACATCTTTTGGGTGTAAGGCGAAGCACGACTACTAAGGAAGACAGTTCCAAATGAAAACTGTATGGGTCACCTGCAGGTAATATTAAATAAGAAATAAGCAATTGAAAGTGAACAGCCCAAAGATGCAGGAACACTGAGGAACAGAAGTGAAGGAATTATTTTGAGAGGCTTCCAACATCTATCATCCCTGTCAGGGGACAGCCTCTGAAGCCATATTGCAGCCAGTAACTTTCATCTCCAAGGCAAAAATGGAAAGGTTCAACTCTGCGAACTGCCATATTGACATACTTTGATGTGGGTAATTATCCCAATTGTCTAATGTTTAAAAGAGAGATTAGAACAGATAGTTTTGAAAGTTCTTTTGAACTCTATGTGAATCACTGCAGTACACTCCTCTCTATGCATTGTCTTTTCTTCCATGTAGTGGGAAAGCCAGGCAGTCTTTCTTCTACTGCCATTCTTTCTGAACAGTCTTGGTAGTCCTTTAAGGTAGATCTGTACCACAATTTTGGGTAACATGTGGGATGGGTAAAAATGAGGAGAGAATATTTAGTAGTTTATTTTAGGATCTACAGCAATTTAGATCCTAGATATTACAAAACCTGATGATGACAAATACATCTAAAAGGACCCAAATAACTCTAGTTCAAGAAAATAAAAAACAACTGTTTGGAGCCGAACATCTTATTTTACTTGTTTCATGTTATTTATTTTCAGGGTCAGAGCTAGAAATAAGCTATCTTCCCTATCTGTATGTCCAGCACGATCCTCCTCTTTGTACCCCTGCCCATTTCATCTTCACGCCATGTACTCAGGGCTTTTGTGTGTTCTGCTTTGATTATAAAACTTGACTGCCCATATCTCACCTAAATTATCCAAAATGCTAACCAAGAATACTGTTGGGCTTGTATCTGGGCAAAATTATGCATTTCAACAATGGATTTTTACACATATGCTATTTAACAATAAAACTTCAGCCCAGAGAGAAGGAGGAATACTTTGAAGATCTCTAAATAAGTATAACTATGAATAGTCGTCTAAGCTAAATACCTCCAAATGGTAAGTTAAGGTTCTGACATCCTTAGCTTAGTAAAAAGTTTAATTAATTTATGTAATAAACATTCATAGCATTCTTATGCCATGTCAGATAATGCCCTAATCCTTGGGATAGTGCTTTGGACAAAAAATCCTGGTCTTTGTGGAGCTTAACTTAACATCTAGTGAAGGAAACAGACAATAAAAAAGATATAATAACAGATGATAAGCATATGTATACATGTGTATACAACTGGACAGTAATGAGGAGATAAATTGGGACATCTGTAACTTTTACAACTTATCCATCATAAAAAAGTATACACACATTCAATTCTACGTTCTTCCTAAGCAGAGCAAGAGGAACAAAATGTTGACAGTAAATTTTTAGATATTTAGAAAACAGATCCTAGCATTTGGGAACATTCATTCATTCATTCATTCCACAGTTATTCAGCACCTACTATATGACAGGTTCTATGCTTGAATGGACCTATGGATACTGTTAAACTTTTAAAAGCCATTAATAAATCTCACCATAGTGTTATTTCAGTGACTGAAGATACATTCTTTCCTAATCAACACGGTGGTTTTAAGATACAGCCACACGTTCTGTGATACTTCTCCCTTCAAGAGGTAGAGTCTAATTCTGTGACCATTGGGGGTAGACTGTATCTATTCACTCACTAACAATGAATAGAATGAAGTGGAAGTGACGGTGTGCAACTTTGGAGACTGGGTCATAAAAGGTATTGTGGCTTCCTGTTTGTGCTTTTGATTTCTCTTAGAGTACTTGTTCTGTGGAAGCCAGGTGTTTTATTACAAGGACATCCAAGCATCCCTGTGTTGAGGACCACATGATGAGAAACTAAGGCCTCAAGCCAACAGCCATGTGAATGAGCCAACTTTGAAGTAGATCCTTCAGCCCCAGTCAAGTCCCTGCTGACAGCATGACTGCCACCTCATGATAGATCCTGAGCCACAACCTGTCAACTAAGCTACTCCTGGATACCTTATCCTCAAACCTGTGTAAAAGTAATGTTTGTTGTTTTAAGATGCTAAATTTGTTGTGCCACTATAGATAATATAATCAGATTTGGGGTGGGGTGTCCAGAAGGCATAGTATAAAACAAAATGTAGTGTGTGTGTGTAGACATAGACACATAAAGACCATCACATAAACATAAATTGAGATAATAAAAGCGAGAGTGAGAGTGAGAAACAGACACACACACACAGAAGTAAACCATGCAGAACTCTTGCAATATGAATTAATTTCTTGCAGATTGTCATTGGAATTTCTAATCATATTACTCTGTAGCAAAATTTTCCAATCATAGCAACCAAAATCGCTACAGGGATTCTAAAGCTAGATCTTGAAGACCCACGCAATTATGTGAAAGTTAAACAAGGCCCCCTCCCTGTCTGCATATTCACTGCATGAAAGTATCGCTTCCAGAGGGCGTTTGAAGAAGGGTAAATATTTTAGATGGGAATGTGAATAAACAAATCAACATGAGTCCATTTATCAGTTTAATGTGGACTACAGAGGAGGTCAGCAGAGGCTGGGCCACACCACAAGTAAATCACGATGACTGGGAAGGTGGTGAGGAATGTATCACTGAGTGAGATACTGCCCTGGAAGGGACAGCCCACCTTGAGTAGCTCTAGTGTTGGGAGTGAGGGACAGGTGGTGGACAATAAAGGGCAGAGAGAAGATCCGGAGAGAAACTTGCTGCAATATGTGACAGCAATAAATTACAAGAGTGAGCAAAGCAAGTACTCAAAACAAAGTAAGGCTATTTCATAATAGGTTTCGAGAAGGATGAAGTATTTATCAAATTTTATGCTTAACAAACGTTTATAACTGGAGCAGGAAAATAGGCAACATTCTGGTTTGATAAATATTTTAAGAAGGTGATAAACAAAATACATTTCCAGCAAGTCCAAATTACCCTTACGGTCTATTTGCTTAGCTAAGCAGAAATTACTAATTGTTCTTTTAAAATTGCGAGGGTCTGCCTTGTTAAAAAAAAAAAAAAGGATGAAATATTTAATCTTTCAAAAAGATAGATTAATGGTGTCGAAAAAGTTCTAGCTATCTATAGTGGATGTCGAGAAATACTTTTTTATTTTTTTATCTTTAAGAAGAGATACAAAGAAGAAAACCATTATTCAAGTACAGTGGAATCAAATTAAGAAATATACAAATATCTTTCATACAACTTCTTAAATTTAAATCTAGGAAGAAATGCTGGAACTTAAAACTGATCATTTCTCTAAAGATAATGTGGGAGGTTTACTTGGTGAGGAGGAGGCTGGAATTAAAAGGAAAAAGATTTACTTTGGAAGTGTCGACTTTAGCTTAAATTGGATGAATTAATATAAACGTACATCTATTATAAACAAGAGTCCCTGGGAGGCACAAATGGTTAAGCGCTCAACTGCTATCTGAAAGGTTGGCAGTTTGAACTCACCCAGAGGTGGCTCGGAAGAAAGGTTTGGTGATCTGCTTCTGAGAGGTCACAGCCTTAGAAAGTCTACGGAGCGGTTCTACTCTGCACACACAGGGTCACCCTGAGATGGAATCGACTGGACTGCAACTAACAACAACGTTATAAACATGACATTTATTATGTGTGGGTAATGTTTTACGTGTGAGGTACTTCATGTAGGTCCCTGGGTAGCACAATTTGTGCTCAACTACTAACTCAAAGGTTGGCAGTTTGAACCCACAGAGCAGCGTACAAAAGAAAGGTCTGATGATCCACTTCCATAAAGATTAGAGCCAAGAAAGCCCTAGGGTGTGGTTCTACTCTGTAACACACAGAATCACCATGAGTCAGAACTGCCGGAAGGTAATGGGTTGGTTTGTTTTTTTAATACTTCACGGAAGCATATCAACCTATAATTGGCAACACCTTGCAATCTACACAGAAAAAGAAAGATGACAGCATTTCAAAAGATTATGAGAAATCATGGAGTGTTGTAATAAAGGAACCACCTGGTAATAAAAGAATATCACAGCAGCAGAAAGTAGCCACTGAACACAAGTCTCTCAGAGACAAATAAGAAAGCACCTTGGAATATGTACTCCGCTGACAAGCAGTGACCACGCCCTGACCCGACACACTGCCTGTCATCACGACCCCCGATTCCATTTGTTAACATGACACCTTATTTGAAGAGTACCTTTTTTTCCTTTCTTTTCTATATTTTCAATCTATTCTCCTTTCATACAGTGACATTTTTACGTGCATATTTTTGATATTTTCTTGGCGAAGAGTGTTCTGGTTAATTTTCATTATGGAACTGAAAGCACTGATTTACCCATTATGTAAGGATGAGTACTCTGAACTGCCAGAAAAATTTTATCCTTTGTGCAATTTGGTTAAAAAAAAAAAAGCCTGATACCCCCCCCCCAAAAAAATCCATAAAACCTAGAATAAGACTAGATAGGTGAGAATATTTCAGGCCTCAAGTATCTGTTAAATGTAAAAAAGATCTAGCCGTGAAGAAAGTAGGACTCATGGAGTGTATTCTCTCATTCTGTTTACTTTTGTAAGCATAAGGAGACAACCTGTTATTTATAAATCTATTTAAAATCTCCAAACCCCTTGGAATAGCTGTGTATCAGAATATCTGATGAAAGGATATCACACAAAATTTATTAAAAAGACTTAGATGGAAAACATGTTGTACTTCCATTTGATGACTTTGCTGTAATTGCCTGTCATAAATGTGTTATTGAAAGAAAAAAGTTAGATTTTCATTTTAAAGCCTTTTAATTAATCTGCGTAAGTATAAATCTAATTCCTCCTATGAAGGAACGAAAAGCCTTTCATTTCAAATTTCTGTCACGAGTTCTGCTTTTCTAATTAAAGCTTCCAAAATATTCTTCCATGAAATAGGTTCCAAAGTATTTAATTTATCTGCCTATTTCGCCAAGATCCCCCAGGTATGGAGATCAAGAGGTGGAGATAAATACTCAGTTTTCAACTATATAACTTTTAAGTCATTAATGCAACTGCAAAGTTTTGTTTTTTAGGGAAGAGTTTTGCCTCACTATTTTTCCACATATTTAAATATCACATGCCTTTGAGGTGAGCACCCGAAGACTAAAGAAATGAAATCCAAATGAATGGTTCGTTCTATCCTTTGCAGCACCATTTCATTGCAGCCTGATGCCTCTGCTGAGCCCCATGGTACACATATAAATTCACCTTTCAATCATTTGTGTGGGTTAATGACACTGAGTAATAGCACATTAGCAAAGTGCCATTCCAGATACCAGTCAGGCATGCCAAACAGATAATCTGACAATCGTTTCAGATTCATTTTCTAAGAACAGAAACACTGTTCAGGCTTATTAACTGGCAAATCTGCATAAGGCACAGAGCAGAGCACAGAGCCTCCATTAAAAGTAGCAATCTATCTCATTAATGTAATTTACAAGAATATTTGGCCCATGCTATTGTTGTAAAATCTAACAAAAAATATGTTCCCGTTCAACAAAGCTGTCGTTTTCTCGGAGCAAATTTTTATCATGTCCCTTATACTCCACTGAAATAAAAGGATCATAAATTGGTTAATAACAAAACAGTTACTCAAATATCTTATATTTCGCTGCCAATCGTACCGCACATTTGGATTTTAACTCCTAGTATGCTTCTCAGAATACAATCTGAAGATAGACTGACTGATGGTAGTTAATGCTGACTCTTCTTTTGGGTTTTGACTTTCCGCTCACAAAACTCTTCTTTTGGGTTTTGACTTTCTGCTCACAAGTTGCCTTAAAACTTCCCTTTGGAACATGTCATCAGGGACCTGTTGTTCTGCAAGTATCTGCTACCTGTTCTTAATACAGATATACTTGGTGAAGGTTTCTGTCATATGCCCATCCGTGGTAACCTGAGTTATGCCTTGTTCTTACAGGTATAAATGGGAAGCCAACGTTGTCAATATAGATTCACAATATATTTCATTTCATCCCTTCAGAGCCTGTTTTTTCTTTTTGTGTGTGTGCTTTATGGACAATGTTTTGTACCCATTTCTTTTTTTTGGTTGGGAGACTTTTCTTCATTTATATTCAGGCTTTGCAAGAAGAGCAAATTCCATTTTAAAATTCATTTGTCTTTAACAATGGTTTAATTCTCTTTCAAGTACTCCTGATAGAGGTATGACTTCTTGTTGAATTGAGGTGACCTGTGCTTAAGTGTTCATTTTCAAGAAAGCCGTCATGAAATCAAGTCTTATTAGACATGGACACATACAGGCAGATTTTCAAAGTCAGTGATCTATTACTAAATGTTACTCAAGAAATATTAAGATCTCCATTTCTTGTGGCATATTCCAACTTCTACATAGGGGAGACAGTAGCAATAAATGACTTAATTATGAAAAAGTGAGATCGGTACTAAGTCTCACAATGATAAAATTTTGAAGAGAAATGTTTGTTGGGATAATAGGTCCCACCTGGCGATCATTTTCTTTTCAAGGTCCAACTCTCTAAAATAGATCACAGGATTTTTCAACCTGGGTAGGCTACAATCACAAAATGCATTTTCCTCAGCCTTTGATTTCTCCTGGATTGAAGACAGTGATATTTCATATAATCAAATTCCCTGCTTACATCACCTAAGCCCTCAGTGATAAATTCCTCCTTCAATGGTTCTGTACTCGATATTTTCCTTTCATTCAGAAACCATTAATGTTGTTATTTTTCCCCACTGTGTTTATATCGCACCAAAATGTGATTGCATTTCTCAGAGATCATTTGGCTTCTGTGACTAGCCCACAGCCCCAAAGTCAAGGTGGAATCAAACTGGGCTTGACTGATACAGTAAGCTCTCCACATCCACACGTTCCACATTCATGGATTCAACCAATCGTGGATAGAAAATATTTGGGAAAAAAAAAAAAAAAGCTGATGTGCAGACATACCCGGCTGTAGCCTCCCTCCATTTCACAGATCCTCATTCTCTCTCCAGCACTCATTGTTGGAGCATTGTTTGCCTCACGTGTACTATGTAGTTAGGTCTACAATGGTTGCGTCTGTACTGAACACGTTCAGACTGTTTTTCTTGTCATTATTCCTTAAACAATATAGTGCAACAACCATTTACGTTGTATTAGGTATTATAAGCAATCTAAAGATGACTTAAAGTATACTAGAGGATGTGCATAAGTTATATACAAATACTATGCCATTTTATATAAGGAACGTGAGCATAATCAGATTTTGTTATCTGAGGGGGGTCCTGGAACCAATCCCCCACAGATACCAAGGGAGGACTGTACTATATCACTTTTTTACATTGTCATACATATAGTTAGAAGGACACTGAATAATTGGCTAGAAGCCAATATCTTAGGGACCAGGATACATAGAAACAGAAATATAACTATATACAAACAAAAGTACAAACATAGTGACTAATACAAAACACATAGAAAATGCATGAATTATATATGTACACCTCAATGAATTTCACAAACTGAACTTTGTCCATCCAGCCCCCAGATCAGGAAACAAAACTTTACCAAAATCTCAGAAGCCCTCCTTGTGGTGTCTTCCAGTCATCCCTTGCCACTTTCAAGGGTAGCCACTATTCTGACTTCTAGCACCACAGATTAATTTTTTTCTACCTTTAACTTTTAAAATAAAATCGCAGATTAGATACTCTTTTATATCTGGCTTCTTTCATTCAATATTATGTTTATGAGATCCATCCATACTGTTACATGTACACATAGAAAGTTCATTCTCATTGCTGTGTATCATTCCACTGGGTGACTACGTATAATTTATCTATTCCACTGAAAATGGTCATTTGTGCTGTTTTAAGCTTTGGGTTATTATGAATAGTGAATCTATGAACATCGTTGTAGATGTCTCTTTGTGAATATGCGTACGTATTTCTGTTGGTTATGTGAGGCGGAGATTCTGGGTGTTAGGGTAAGTTCAACTTTAGTAAACACTGCCTGCTGAGCATATTTCCCTCTAAAAAGGCACTTTCTGACATATTGTCATACGGGATTCTCCCACCAATCCAGGGAAGGGTATAAAGCTGATGTTATAATTATATTTAAAAAAATTGAGCCTTAGAGATCTAACTGAGCTAACTTATCCTGATAGTGGGCCGAAAAAGGACTGGATATTTGTGGTATCTTGGTACATCATGGATTGCTTCTCAAGAATAAGACAAGTGTAAATATGACATGAGCATCCCTCCGATATTTTTTTTTTTCTGATCATGATATAACAAAATACATTATTTTACCTTTCTACCTTTAACAATGCTATATTTCTGCAACTAGAACATAAACTTATTTTGGAAAACATGTTTCCTTTTATCTTTGCTTTACAATGTCTTGGTATTTAATAAACATTGATTTGTCTACATCACTGAGCTCTTTCATTTTGATTCTTTCCTTTTGGCATTCTCCACTTCAGGCAGGAGAACCCACTGATGAAGGTGTTTCCACCTTCTTGTCTTTACAAGATCCTGCCTCTGTACTGCAAACTTAATCTAATCTTGGAGTGAGAAGTGTCTTAACACTCTCATCTCTGAAAACTAAGGATGATGAGAAACTTTGAGACCCCTTAAAAGATCGATGATTGCAGGAAACATGTAAGAATGTGGGATCTGAATTAGAGACCTGGTTTGGATCTTGCTTCAGTCATTTCCTGGCTCCCTTGTATAATTATTCAGCTACCTTTGCTTCAGTCTCCAAATCTATAAAGAGGAGGTACTCATGATATCTGATTTGAAGGGTTGTTGAGAGAACTAAATAGCTTGGCATATAGTAAAAATACATCTGGTGCTGATGAATCATCCGTTGCTGGGTCTTTTCTCTTTGCTTCTGTTTTGTGACATTCAGAATAAAAAAATATACAGTTCATCATGCTCCTCGGAAACCCCTATGCTCAGTAGTAATTTTTATATGATTAAATTGTGTTTTTAATTGTTTTAATTCTCTATGTCTTATTTGTTTTGCTCACCTTTTCATTTTGAATTATGTCAAAATATTTCAAAAAATATAAAGTCAATAGATACACAAAATAAAAGACAGCTTGTATGATCTATGGCAACTCAGTTTACTGTCCCTTTAAACTCACAAACGGATTTAAAATGTTAACCCTCCTACACTAAAACAAACAACCATGACTCCTTCAAAATATACCTACTTCTCACTTATTGACTATCGCGTCGTCCTATACTTCATATTACAATAATAGTAAAAAATCTACTATCTATTTTGTGCATTAACAATGTACAACTGGCAGTAATGAATGACAACGTGTGAGGCGAAAGTAACGCTGGCTGTGATGGTTAAGGTTATGTGTCAGCTTGGCTGGGCCATGATTCTCAGTGGTTTAGCATTTATGTAATGATATAATTTGGTAATTATGTAATGATGTAGTCATCCACCATTTTGTGATCTGATGCAATCATTCTCCATTTTTGCATAATGCCGATATTCACATAATGACCTGGTCTTTGGGACCTAATCATTTTTTTTGTCATGTCTATAAGGGTGTACAAACAAATATATGTACATGTATATGTACAAGACAATTAATATTTTTTAAATTGTTTTATCAGTTTGTATATTGTTCTTGAAATAACTACTTGACCATTCGCCCTGAATCCTATCCACCTTGGAAACCTCAGAATTTATGCTGACCACCTTGTGTCACTTTTTTATATCTTTTAGCAAGGTAACTTGAAACAAAAAAATGCTCCCTCTCTAACTTTGAATCAAAATCATTATTAACTCCTTTATTCCTTGAAGAGATAGCATGATACCTAACAAAATTCAGGAGGTCCTCATTACGTTTCTCAGAGCAATCAAGTGTGTTAAAGAAGTTCATGTAGTTATGTCAGGCATATATTATGTCTACCTGCATTACTGCATTCTGCCAATTGCTGGCCAACATATATAGTCAGAAATAAGTAAATTCTTTTGGATGAAGAACGTATGATGCATTGCAATAATTTAAAGAACCCCAAAATCAAATCCATTGCCATCGAGTCTATTCTAGCTCATAATGACCCTATAGGACAGAGTAGAACTGCCCTATAGGGTTTCCAAGAAGCGGCTGGTGAATTTGAGCTGCTAAACTTCTGGTTAGTAGCTGAACACTTAACCAGTGTGCCATGAGGGCTCCATAACTTAAAGAGGTCTGCTTTATTTAAATTATCTACTTTTATTAATATTCAGTAACTTAAGTCACTTTGTCCAACTCTTTACTCTAAATATATCCTTTGATCTAACTCCGTTTCTTGGTCTTTTTTTTGAAAAACACATCCTTTCTAGAATTAGAGAACTTTCCTCTAGGCTCGTTGCAGATTGCTCCAGTAATGAGCCTTATTTTCAGCTATTAGTCATACCCTCTTTCTTTAGATCTCTGATACATGGATTAGCTTCCTAGTAAATATTTTTGTTTGAAAACAGTTGGCCTCCAGTCTTTAAAAGGTCTTAAAAGGACTGGCATGTACCATCTGCACAGGATACTTTGTAGCCATAAAATGAATGTCACAGTTTAGAGATGACAGACAAGTGAGTTATTTTCTTTGCTTCAGAAGATGATGGTAAATTACAGGCAAGACATTATACAAATTACACAAAATCTCATGTAACCAAGTTAAAGCTAATCTATCCTTTTAGAATGGGAGTCTATTAGTTTCATCAGAAATCATTTCCTCTGTTACCTTTTCTAAATTTCAAAGCAAAAATTCCTATTTTGCTCTCATTTCTAAATTGTCATAATTTCTTCATGTGCTTCTGAGAAGCATACATCTCACATTAACTAAAATACCACCGATGAGACAAAAATACCTTACATTAAACCCAAACTTGCACAGTTCAGAAACAGGACAGTGTAATGAGAACTACCCAGGCTTTAGAGCCAGCCCTGAGTTCCAAGTCCACTGCCCTTATTAGCTGTGGGAACTTGGGCAAGTTTCTCAAATTCTCTGAGGAATAGTTTTCTCATCTATAAAATGAGAACAGTAAGACCTGAATTGCAGTTTGAAGATTTAGTGATGGTTTATTTATCTTGAGCCTTATATATATTATCTTGTGTCACGTGACATAGATTAAGCACCTAATAAGGGTATAGATGCCACAGTGGTTAAGAACTTCGGTGCTAACTGAAAGGTTGGCAGTTTGAATCCACGAGCCACCCCTTGGAAACACTATGGGGCAGGTCTACTCTGTCCTATGGGGTCTCTGTGAGTTGGAATCAACTTGATGGCAACGGATATCATTTTTTTACTAAATCAGGAACTTAAAACTTTCACACTGTGTGAGGGTTTATTTCTGTGAAAAAGTCCTAAATACACATTTCTTTTAAAATGTTCAGAACCTATCAGAGCCAAAGTGATCATGTACATTTTTAGTACAGATTTGACACAGAGTTCAAAATTTTTTTGAAAAAAACAGTATTGTTTTGAAGAGAAGAAAGACATAGAAGTACTGCTACGATAAATATAGTTGTTTGGTATTAAATATTGTTTAATATTAAATAATGCATATCATCATGCTAAACATTTTTCTATACATTTTTTTCATTTAATCTTCTTAACCCTATGAGGTATATAATATTCTGATTCCTAGTTTACAAATAAAGAAACCAAGGCTGGTAGAGATTAAGTAACTCTCAAGGGGTACTCCGCACGTACAGCCCACGTCTGACTGCCTCCAGAGCTTGTGCTCTTTACCACAGCCTTGTATGGGAAAGGCTCATGGCATAGTGGTTAGAAGCTATGGCTGCTAACCAAAAGGTCCCAGAAAACGTAGGCAGTTGGAATCCACCAGGTGCTCCTTGGAAACTCTATGGGGCAGTTCTGTTCTGCCCTATAGGGTCTCTATGAATCAGAACTGACTTGATGGAAATGGATTTGGTTTTTGGTTTGGTTTTGTATGGGAAAATGAAATCTCTTAACAAATTCATTCATTTTGCAAATACCTAGAATCTGAATTATGACAGTTTGTAACTGAATGTGTGTGCGTGTGTTGTGTGTGTATTAGAAAGAGAAACTGCAAGAATAGAAGAATGTACATTTTTTTAAAAAAATGCCTAAAGCTAACCATTAGGATGACTAAGTTAAACTACTTACATATTTTGGAAGAGAGCAGAATTATGAATAAGGGCACAGGGAGCCATCTTTCTGAGACATTGAAGAGCAATTTTGTCTACTGGCAGTGACATATATTAGACAACCTCTTGAGGTCCCTTTTTGATTTTGTTATTCTTTTTATGTCATATACATAGGCAGACCACAAACTTGGAAATAAGATGGCACTGTAAAAGTTAAAACTATAAAAATCAATACAAAATGGATCAGAGAAAAGAAAAATGTAACATTACTTCAAAGAGACTCCTGACTTCTAGGGCAAAGACTTAAGTGATGATGTTAACATATCCAAGAAAAGAATATGTCAGTTTAAGATGGAATTAAGGTGGATGGAAAAGAGAAAATAGCCCGAGAAACTAAAGATGGTGGGACCATTCTAACCAGTGCACAGAGGAGAAGGTACTATGGTCTGCCAGACAGGTATATTCCTACATGAGATAGAGATGGCAGGCTGTCAGAACTAAGTCCTGAAAAACTAAAATTCCTTGAACTGTTCTTACTCTGGATCCACATTCACCAAGCAGCCTTCTGATAGGGTCACTCAGTGAACATCACGCCAGCCTTTCCTCACCAAGTGCCTGTTACACTTGAATTTCCCTTAAATTAGAATACTGTTGTCTTTGTAAAAAGCTGATTTCTGTGAATAGGCATCTAGACACAAATACCTTTGGTTGGTATTGCCATACTTAAAAGCATAGGCTTTGGAGCTGGAATACCTGGGTTGGAATTTACTAGTCATGTGACCCTAATCCAATTATGTAGCCTTTCTCTGGGACCAATAATCGCACGTATTTTATAGGTTGTTGCGCAAATTAAATTAGTTAACGTGTTAAAGTGCTTAGAACAGTGCCTGGTCCATAGTATGTGCTCAGTAGAATTTAGCTTTTACAGCCCTGATGGCACGATGGTTAAGGTTTTGGCTGCTAATGGAAAATGCTCAAGGGCTCAGCTGCTACCCTAAAAGTCTCTGAGAGAAAGACCTAGTGATCTGCTCCTGCAAAGATTATAGTCTAGAAAGCCCTATGGGGCAGTTCTACTCCATCCTATAAGGTCAGTATGAGTCAGTATTATCTTGATAGTACACAACAACTGTATTAGTATTACTAGGTTTTTTAACTCAGTCTTAACACTCTCAAACCCAACCTCCAATTCCTTCCACTATGCCCTCTATACATGGACACGCTCACCTCCATCTTGGATTTTTGCTTCCCAAGCTTCTCCCACCACCTCATTCCTGCTGAATAGCATCACTTCTTTTCTCTAGTAATCCTTGTCACTGAAGCCCGGACCTTCTTCTATGTGCCTTTCTCAACAACCTTTCTGACTCAAAAGACAAAGATAAGGGATTGTCACATATCTTGTTTTCTACTACTACTTTCCCCATGATTGTTCAAAACCTTTCCTCTTTCAATGTCTGTCTGACCTGACATTTGCTTTCCATAATCATTGGATGACATTTAAGCACTCTTCCACCTACTTCAATGGTCCTTCTCATCACCGTTAGGGGTAGGTAACAGTTTTGATACCAATGACCTTTCTAACATCTGGGGCTTGTTCCTATTCCACATCCCTGATGTAAATGGAACCGATGCTTCGTACAAGCAATTCAGTTAGCCTGGGTTGGCACAAATGATTCTTCATTTTTTAAAAATTTATTATTTAACTGTGTAATAATAGATGGAATGGCCTATTATGTCTGGAATCCAGAGTTGTATTTGGTTCAAGGATCTATCTTTAGGAACTGTGGTATGTGTATCTGCTCTATTCCTATGTCTATTTATATGCAGGCATATAAAAATTTTTTATTTTCCAGATCACTCTTGATTTCAAATATTCTCTCTCATTATCTCTATACTTGTCATTTGTATCTATTTGTGGTTGAAAAACTGTGATCACTGTTGCTATGTAGGCCTAAAGGATATAGATTTTGGGACCATTGGATATATTCCTGGGTGTATGGTTAAAGATTGCATCTGAAGTAAGAGATATGCGTTGTAATCTGAGGAAAAGGAGTCAGTCACACCTAAGAAGAATGATTACTAACTCCTGTAATCAAGGTGTAAGACAAAGACATTAAGAAGATTTTACAGCAGGCTTTTTTTCCTAGTGCAACTCATGGGGTTTGAGTACACACCATGAAGAAGCTGTTCTCTGCTTCCTAAATTGTCACGAAACACCAGAGTGTTAGTCATATTTAGGCAAACACCATCTGAATTTAGAGCTGATAAATTTAGAGGTACCCTGCGTTGGCATGGCCTGGAGAATGTTTGTGTAAATCAGTAGTTTTCAATCCTGGCTGCCCGCTAGAATCGCCTGGGGTTTTTACCAAACACTGATGCTTCACCCTACGCCAATGAATCCAGATTCAATTCTTTTGGATGGCAGCCCAAGAATGAGTATTTTTAATAGCTCCCCCAGATGATACTAATGAGTAGCCAGGACTGAGATTATAATGTAAACCACAGCAGTGGACAGTAACACGTTATCATTTGAGTGGACGATATTTTCCCTCAGTTACCTAAATGTCTATTTGAAACAATATGGAGATTCTGAGCCTAAAACCTTAAATACCTAATGGGAGAACTGAAATGGTAAATGAACTGTCTTTAGCAATGAGAAAATTCCTCATATTCATAAGGGATTAAAAAAAAAAAAGGGATAGCTTAGTGTATAAAAAACTCAAGAGAGTGAATGCATTTTTCACCTGGGAGGCAGACAGAAAAGAAATTTACATTTAATGGGGTTTCCGTTTATTACTTTGGGAATACTTCTTACTTCAGGAAACAGTTGCCTAAAAATACAAGTTACTATAAGCTCAGAAATAAGTAATAAATGCCATCATTTGCATGTGTATATAACGGAATCTAGCTGAGAATTTTCTCAAAGGCTTCCCCTAGTCATTTTTCAGCCATTGTACACAGCCTGCTTATTATGCCTCAGATGAGAAAGAAGGGTATGTTAAGATGACCACAATGGAATTCACTGGAACAGCAGCAGGGAGTTCTAGCAGTTCCCACATGCCAACCCTTTATAAGCACCAGCCCATCACTACCTCGTTTTCTTGACCTCCTGCTAATAGTAAATGCCTAGGTTTTGGTTCTGGTATATTAGACTGTCCACTGGCAAGGAACTCAAGTTCCATTCAGGCATAATAAATCATCAGTCTCACACTAGCAAATAAGTCAACCAGACTCCTCTCTCTCTTTCCTTCTTTGACAGTTCCTCTCCTGTCAAGTGAACTGAAAAGTGTATTAACATTCTTCATTTTGCATCTATTAAAGGCAAATCAGCACTTTTCACAATATCTTTAACTTTATTTTATAAATACCCATTCCTTAACTCTCCCAATACAAATGAGCATATATATACATATATAAAAGGATGTGTATGTGTATTTTTTCCCCCTTCATGGTGTTAACAAAGAAGCTGTCCACTAGAAATCTTAAATGTAATTAAATTCTAAGTTGGTAGGATATTGCTTTTGAATGTAAGAAAATGGCAGCCTGATAAGCTTTTGTCATTTTGAAAATCAAATACAGACCCATTCTAATAAAGAATATGATAAAGCCAAGAAAAGACCTATTTATGGTTGCATGTAGTACTCTCATTAATTCAATTTGGTTCAGGCAACTGCTGACCTGCAGGGTTCCTCTCCTTAACAATATCTCACAACAGAGTAGCTGTACCCTATATATATGGCTGGGAACTTGCAATTTTTATAATTTTCAACCTGGACCCATTAAGCATGGGGCCCAGTCCTTATATGACGAATTTTAGTGATACCTCCAGAAACAAGGACAAAATAAAACACGGTTTTTGAAGAATAATATATGACAAATAAGTTGACTATGCAGAAGGAAGAAGACTCTCAATACCATTCTTAAAGCATCTCATTCATTCATTCATTCATGTTCTATTCTGTCAGGTACTATTTTAGGCATTGGGGTTTAAATTATGAATTAAACCAACAGGGTCCTCGCCCTTTTGTAGCTTGCCTTCTAGTAGGAAGAGACAAATAAATGAACAGACAATAACTAAGTTATTTATTCAGTAAATCAAACAGCGCTAAGTGCTATGGTGAAAAACAAAGCAGGGAGATGAGGAAGGGCATAAGGAGACCCACGGGAAAGTGAGAGAGGGAGCCATGTGGGCTTATGCTGAGCCTTGTGGTTTATAGCAAGGATATTAGTTTTTCCTCTGAGCCATTCAAAGATTTTGAGCAGAGAAGTGATATGATCTGACCCATTTAAAAGGATCATTTTAGCTGCTGTGCTGAGATTGTCTGCGGCAAGGAAAGGACTGAACCTTCCAAGGCAGTGTGAGAGTTATTATTAGTGTTTAAGCAGTATTTTTTATCCCTTTTCTGCCTGCGTATACCAAACCAAAAACCAAACCTGTTGCCATCGAGTTGATTCTGACTCATAGCAACCCTATGTGTTACAGAGTAGAAATGCTCCATAAAGCTTTTTTTTTGTCTGTAATCTTTACGGAAGCAGGTCGTCAGGCCTTTCTCCTGCAGTGCTGCGGGGTGGGTTAGAACTGCCAACCCTTAGGTTAGCAGCCTATTGCAAACCATTGGCGCCATCCCAGGACCTCACCTGGGCATGCAGAAGAGCACTCTTCCCAACCCCTCTGCAGTCAGACTGGACCACAAGACTGGCGTTGGGCAATAAAATGTAAGCAATGGGGACAAGTTCTACTTCTAGGCTGAGGCTGCATGATTCTCCTGTCTCTCTCATCTTCTGCTGCTTTAACTGGGGACACCTCCATCAGCACGCTCCAACAGCCTCTGTCCCAGAGTGAGTATAAGATGCTGTCTACATCTCCCTTAACCTTGCAAATTTAATGTAAATATTGTATGAACAAGATACATAAGTTTTTGTATTAAGTCACTGAGGTTTGGAGAGCTGAGAGTTACTGTTACAAAAGCCTAGCCTATTCTGACTGAATCAACTGGTTAGGAGGCTATTTACTATATTAGCTCTGTCCAGAGATGATGGTGATGTGGGCCAGGGAGAAAGCAGTGGAGGTGAGGTTCTGGGTAAACTTTGAAGGTAAAGCCAAAACATTTGACTTCTTGTTAGTTGTTAGGTGCCATCGAGTCGGTCCCAACTCATAGTAACTCCACGTAAAACAGAAACAAATACTGCCCAGTCCTGCGCCATCCTCACAATCTTTTGTTATGCTTAAACCCACTGTTGCAGCCACTGTGTCAATCCAAACATTTGACTAATTCATGTTATCTTTATAAGAAATGGCCTTTAAATCAGAAAATACTTTCTAACCTTTTGTCTTTGGTAATAAAAAGTTTAACAAATGGCAAATATAATCTCTCAAATATAGTCCATTCAAACATATGTAATCTCTTTGGGGTGATGTAACATAATTAGGATAAATGGTTTCAAAACGAAAGCAGAGGTGAGTAACATTTCTATTCTGCCTACCTTGCCTTACTATGGTCAAATCTTTTGAAAAAGATATGTATTTCCATTTAATGTGACATAGTACCTCATTAAATCCACATTCTCCCAATAATTTCAAATAAAAAGTAAAATAACTCACTGCACTAAACTTCACTGGAAATTTCTAGATATGGAATGTTAAGAAAGAATTTGACAATTTCTATTACTATAATGACACTAAATGAGTTGTGCCTACGTTGTGTCTAAACTTAAAAGCACACCTAAAGCTAAACACCATGAGCAATTTTTTTAGTAAAAATGTAGAAGGCAAACACTGATGTGTGAACACCTTGTGCTACGCAGTTGAGTCATGATCAAATAAAGAAATTATCGATCTTGCTAAGATTAATGCCTACTGCCCTAAATAAACAACTTCAGAGTATTTTTTAAAACATGATGTATAGGGACCTTCATGTGGCACCAAAGGAAATTAACAGCCTTATAATATTTACAGCCTTATATTTAATATTATATAATAGAGTGTTGCTCCCGCAAGTTAGTGGAATACTTAATATTTGTTCTGTGCTTTTGAAACATAAGCATTGAAAATTAAAATACTGTCATGTAGATATTATAATGCAGCCCTCGAAAAATACAGGCCAAATGTGCAATATATCTTGATTTGTACTTAATCATTTCTTAAGGAGAAAGGAAAAGGAGATGTTTTGATCAAGCCTCATCGTTTTCTTCTACGATCTATTTTGTCATTAAATCTCAACTATGATTTTAAAACAGTCAAGGATATCAGGTAAGATTCTGTAAAATTCTCCTACCAGATGGTCACTTCTGTGAGTATTAGTAGTAACAGAATAAACACAGGTCCAACCCCTCATTTAATTACACAACCTTCTAATATATTTTCCATTAAAAACTGTGAGCACTGTGATAGCCAAGAAAAATGATACATGACATAAAATGGTTTTATAAATTTATGTTGGAAATAAACTATAATTTTTTTTTTCTGGAAAATGTCAGGTTGCCTGAGGGGCAGACTTTTACCACAATATTTTTATATGACTTAATCAACACTTACTAAAAAAATTACATATATATATATGAAACCAGGCTTATCTATTTAGTTTCTCAATCATTGGTGTCTAAAATGACAAATATTAATTTAAAAAATAAAATTTTTAATTCAGAACAACTATCAGAAGGTTTCATTATTTTAACCTTATGGTACAAACTGTTCCTAAAACAACTTCATATTTACTACTGACAGTATTAAAGACTTAATGTCCCTTTCATCTAAGTTTTAGACTAAATGTATGGGTCATCATTTAGGCTATCATTTCCAAACCTATAAAACATAGGCCTTGAACTGTCAATAATCACTTCCTTCTCTAGCATTCTTTGCTGTCACAATACTCTCTGGCGTCCACTTCTTTACAATCCTACTGCTACTGCCTTAATTCAGGTCCTCGTCCTCCTCTACCTGAATGACACAGTGGTCTCCTATCCGGTCTTCTTATCGCCAGGTCAGACTCATCCCACCACCCTCCACATTGCTAGCAGGGTTATTATTTCCAAATGCAAATATGATCATGTGAGTTATCCATTGGCTTTAAAATTCTTTGAAGTATTTCTTCTTTCAGAAAGCCATCCTAGATCCCACCATATGATATGCATGTTCCTCTACCATTATCCTGGCACACAGAGCATTCCTCTTTTATAGAATTTACCAAAAAGGACTATAATGATTGATTGATTACCATTTGTAAGTATCAGGTTTTGTAAAGCACTCTGCAAAGCTGATAGGCTAACTCTCTCTAAATAATATATCCATTCACTAAGGTAATTATTAGTGGCACAGTGGCTAAGCACCTCAGCTGCTAACCACAATGTTGACGATTTGAATTCACCGGCCATCCCATGGAAGATGTAGTAGTCAGCTTCCATAAAGATTACAGCCGAAACCCTATGGGGCAGTTCTACTCTGTCCTATAGGGTCGCTGTGAGTCAGAATCAACTCTATGGCAATGGGTTCTCCCTCTAAGCTCCTTGAGAATAAGTAAAAAATTTGCTTTGGGATCCTAGGTATTTAGCACATTGCCTCGTACCTAGTAGAGAACAGTAGGTATATGCTTGCTGAATAAACAAAGGAGTGAATGAATAGTCATCTCTAATACCTGAATGCAAGGTTTTATTGAAGGACTGAGGTAGCATATTCTCTAAGACTCTATAAATATTTATTCCCATTTGAAAATATGCTCATAAATCTCTAACACATATTTTGCCACAGGAGATACAAAAGGGAAATGCTATATAAACACCAAACTCTGTGGTATACTTTATAATATTCATAAATAAAATCACTCAGAGTAAAACATTGCTTTTTGCCTAATTTATTCCACTTAGAAAAAGAAACCAAATGGTTAGATTTATATGCTGGTTAAACAGGCTACATATTGATTTACACCATTATAAACACTTACGTGCCACCAAAAGTTTTTAATTTCAAGCAAGAAACTACAAATGTTAAGTGATATATTAGAGAATTCCCTCCTACCACATCCTAGTTATTTTAAATGGAATCTAAATTTGGGATCTAAATTAACAGAATACATGTAAGTTCCACACAGCATAATTTAGTATAGGAAGTTTCCCTGGTAACCATATATAAGTTGGCAAGCAGCAAGAGAAACTATAGCCTTAGGTTCTTGTGAAGAAATAGGAAGTATACTTTATGGCCTTGAATTTATTATTGGTTAACTCTTTCCTCCTGGTCTATGGCATTATAATTTTAGGCTTATCTTCTTCATTTAAGTCAACTGTTTAAAAGTAGGTTGAAAAAAAGAATAGTCTGAAGACAATTTCAGTATATCTCATCTCATTGTCTTTAAAAATTTTTCAGGTGTTTTTCATTAAAATTAATAAAGGTTCTAGCCTGTGTCATTTCTTTGGTTAACACACTAGTCCAATCAATAAGGCAATATTTAACTTCCTTCAATCAAACTGTTGCAAACCCAAATGATTCTTTAAGCATTCCCTATCTTGGAAATGTTCTGGAAATATCCATGAAGTGAATAATAGGAATACTGATGCTAAACTTATTTCTTTAATACAGTTTCTGTGAATATAAAGGACTGTTTGATGCCATGTACTACCACTATTATTATTCATTATAAGAATTAAACAGTAATAGAATGCTCTAAAAATTTGCATTAATTTACATTATAACCCAGTACTCAGTGCAGTCGATTCCGACTCATAGGGACCCTATAGGACAGAGTAGAACTGCCCCATAGAGTTTCCAAGGCGCGCCTGGCGGATTTGGACTGCCGACCCATTGGTTAGCAGCCGTTTGGCACTTAACCACTACGCCATCAGGGTTTCCCAATTTACATTATGCAAAGGGTAAAAATTTACATTATGCAAAGGCAAAAAAACCCACAGCAACAATAGATAAATTACACTTTATACTTAATACACTCCCCAACAACAACAATTCAGCTCTTTCTGGTTTTTTTTTAGCAGATTTAATTTAAAAAAAAAAAAAATTTTTTTTTTTCTTTAAGGTAAAACAAATACAATACCTTCATAGCTTTTGAAGCTTAGCTCTTTGGTAAAAGACACATGTAACATGTTTGTAAGTACTTTAATGTGAGTTCTTTGGGATTTGCGAATCATAAGAGCCAATACTGTAAATATTATATACGAGGTAAGGTGAAAAATGCACACACAGACAAATTCTACCCTTAGCAACAGGAACTCACAACACGAATTAACGGTAGCACATGCCCCTTAGTGGTTAATATAACATTTACAAAAGCTTTTTGTTAACTGTAGCAATATGCTGAAACTTTAGGACCATCTGGAAATAATTCCACTCTCAGTCTCAGGAGGAGGCAGAGCTGTTAGCACAGAATGTTTCAAATATTTAGATAACTTTGGATAAAGATAACGTTAGATAAAGTAGCAGCTCACTCTCACACGGACATGCCCGCTCTCCAGCTCTCAGAGGTATCTTCAGCAAAGAAAAGCCAGTGAGAAAGATGAGAATTTCACTAAACTATGCAACTTGCCAGATACTCATTCTCTGCTATGTTAAAAACCCAGCATGGTGTCATGCACAAACGAAAGAGGCTATAAAGATGGCATAAATAAACATGAGAGGATTCAGAAAAAAGTCTAAATAAATAGGAAATAATACTTTCTATGAACTAAAACATTAAGATAGGGTGATGGATGTAGTTGAGATGACTCTAATAAAGGACAAGTCATTCAATTTCTAGGGCAAGGTCACTGTAACCAGAGAAATCAAAGGCAGTAAGGGGAAATGATACTGGCGTGTTTAAGAAACAGAGTGAAGGCCAGTGGAGATGGTGAGCATGGCAGCCATAGGAGCTGATTGGAGAGGTGACAAGAGGCCAGATCGGGTAAGGGCTTGTAAGGCCACAGTAAGCAGTGACTTTTATTCTGAGTGTAGGGTGGAAGTATTAGAAGATCTTGAAGAAAGTCACTGACTTGGTACAGATTTTAAGGGCCCATTCTGGCTGCTTTGTATAGAACGTTTTTTAGAGGTGGCAAGATGAAGAAGAAGGAACAGTAGGAAAAGACTGCCAAACTCTAGGTGAGATCTGATGGAGCCTTGGAGTTTCAAAGAAAGACGAAGAGCCGAAGGAGGAGACTGGACAGGGTAGGCCTGAGAGGTAAAGGAAAAAAATCCACTGCCCTCAAGTTGATTCTGACTCATAGCAACCCTATAGGACAGGATAGAACTGTCTCATAGGGTTTCCAAGGAGCAGCTGATAGATTCGAACTGCCAACATTTTGATTAGCAGCCAAGTGCTTAACCACTGGACCACCAGGGCTCCAAGGGTGGGGAGGTAGAAGGGAACCAGGAGAAAGTGATTACATAGCAGTCAAGAGAAGCATTTCAAGAAGATGGGAGTAGTTGTGTTGGTCAAATTTAAATTTAGCTTGTTCCAAAAGTTACAGAAGTAACTGAAGGGAAAAAAAGTTAAAAATGTACCAACTCTAAAAATTGTAAGCTTTTCAAGGTAGTTCTGCCAATAAACCTCCCAAAGTCCACAGTAAAATAAGCATTCAACCACACTTTATTGCTTCTCTGATCTGTTGATCCCAATGTGAACTTTTAATTAATATATAAAAGGAGCCTCTATATTAACTTTTTCTAATCAATATAAAATAATTAACATCTTGACTCTGACTCAGATTCTGCATATCTGTATGTATGAAACATGGCATAATTAACATGCATCTTAGATTCATTATCTGCATTTAGTGAGTGGCCTTACAGCTTCAATAAAACCCTACTGAAATGTCAGCATAGCCACAAATATAATTGGAAAAGAAAGTTATTATTCAGGAGTTAACTCTCGATAATCTTCCTGCTAAGGGGAAAATTTTGTTTCTGAATGCATTCATCCATTTAGTCATATTGATCAAGAAAGCATCTAAGAGGCAGTCCATTAAGTCTTTGAAGTTTTTAATGCATGCTAAAGGATAAATTAATATATATTTATAAATATATATTTGAAAGGTAAAATATATTACAGATATAAAATGCTTTGGATTGAATAATTATATACTTGATTTTCATTTCACTGTGCTAGATTAAGTATAGAATATAATTTATTTCTACAATCTTTATATATGTTTCGCACTAGACGAAAAGATCTTTATGTCAGGAGCTGAGTTCACCTAACTCCCCAATGCCTAGGACATAGCACAGAGTGAGAATTTAATACATACCTGTTGAATAAACAAATGAATGGGCAGATGGCAGCGCAAAAGTAAGTAGGAAGAAAATAAAAAATTGCCTCCCTTCTAAAATTCTAATATTTGCAAACAAAACATTTTTCAATGACTGTCCCAAAAGACAGACATATTCTTAGGAATTTGCATGAAACAAAGAAGGAAATATGAACATAGTAAATTATTTAATTGGTGACTGACGAAATAATTGACATGCTTAAACAGCAAAGCTCAACAGTACAGCTCTGCACTGCCATTTTACAGACGGCAAAGGAACAGTATTTGGAAGGAGTGTTCATATGCACTCACTGGAAGAAAAAAAAAATGTAAAATTTGGGGTAAGAAACGTTCAGAGTTAGGCAAAGAGTCTGAATATATATTGTTTTAATGAATGTTTTTCTATGACCTGAGTGTGGAATAACTTTGCCTACCTGTAAAAAGGCTAGTCAGTAAAATATTCGTTCTACTTTATGGAACAATTCATTTCATTTACTGTACAGTTGTGATATAGAGAGACCACCGGACAATCAGAAAGAATGTGAATCCAAACTCTCATCCACTCACTCACCAGTGGGCCTCTTTACTAACCTGAAGGAGTAGAATGACAATAATTATACATAAAATAATTCTAGAGGTTGAATGAGATCATTTATATGAAAACCAAACCAAACCCACTGCCACTGAGTAACCCTACAGGACGGATTAAAACTGCCCCATAGGGTTTCCAAGGCTTTAAATCTTCAAGGAAGCAGACTACCACATCTTTCTCCCTTGGAGTGGCTGGTTGGGTTTGAACCACAGAACTTTTGGTTAGCATCCTGAGCTCTTTAACCACTGTGCTACCAGAGCTCCTAATTTATATGAAAGCATTCTGAAAATGATAAAGCCATACTTCCATGATGTGTTGCATTGCAAATAAAATGTTTTATTTTTTACATTTTGCTGTTCATTTTTCTTACTTAGATATTACCAAGACATATATTGATATTTTCTGCTCAAACAGAAACTGCCATTTGAATATCAATATGTGTCCAAACTCTATAATGTAATTATCGCTGACACTGTTTAGCTAACATCAAGATTAGCCAAAAAGTTTGGTTTATATCAAAATGTATGTTTACAATAAAATACAATGAAACTTGAAATTAGTACATTATTTATCTAATTACTATTTACTGTGTCCAATTTTATGGGAAAGTTTGTCTGCATTTGTGTGTGTGAACAGAAGTGTGTAGGTGTGAAAAAAAGAAAGAGGAAGACAGATGACAGAAATAAACATCTGATATAAACAAACCAAAAACCAAACCCATTGCCATCAAATCGATTCTGACCCACAGGGGCCTGACCCACAGGGACCCACAGAGTAGAACTGCCCCATAGGGTTGCCAAGGCTGTAAATCTTTACAGAAGCAGACTACCACATCTTTCTCCCTTGGAGGGGCTAGTGGGTTTCAACTGCAGACTTTTAAGTTGGCAGCAGTGCACTTTAACTACTGCTCCACCAGTGATCATCTTCTATAAAGTGGGATTTATTTCCTATTCTATTTAAAAAGGTCCCTGGTAGCACAAATGGTTTGCTCTTGATTACCAACTGAAAGGTTGACAGTTTGACTCCATTCAGTGGTGCCAGCAAAGAAAGGCCTGGAGATCTGCTTCTGTAAAATGATAGCCAAGAAAATCTTATGGAGCAGGTCTACTCTGAAACACACGGGGTTGTCATGAGTCGGAACGGACTTGATGGCAACAGATTTTTATAGTTCCTTTTAGAGGAATTATACACCACTTTTTTTTTTTCTTTTTAATAATGTGATCTTTTCTTGCACTCTCTGAAAAACAGATTATGACAGTTCATAACTCTTTGTGTGTGTTTGTTTCTATCATGCTGCTTCTATCATTTATTACTGATTTTTACAAAATTAGACTAACAATTTCCAGCACTTTCTTGTATAATATAAATGCTGTTTCTGCTTCCTGTTAAAATTAATATAGAATCAACTTTAGTAGAAACCATCCATAGTTACTGAGCGACCTTTGAACATTAGAAGCCTGCATGATTATCTGCCCTTTGTTTTCATGATACCCACTCTCAAAATATATACTGGAGAGGTCAAACGTTTTGTTTTTATGTTTCTTTGTGCGTTAAACGCATTGAACCATATTAAAGATTCAAACGCATATTTTATTCAGGGTGGAGAGAAAAAGTAAAATGTAATCATCCATCCATGTCCCAAATCATCAATAAATCTAGACTTCATCTTTCGTGGAGATTAGGTTAGTAACGAAGAGGCCCGTGGTGAAGTTTACTACTGTTCTAAGATAAATCCACTTCCTAACAAGTTCAGTAGGGTAAAGTCCCTTACAAACGCAATGTTTAACTTAACAGGACAAGCTGTTTTCAACTAAATTAGGTATGATTTGTAAGCTTTCGATACCTTATTTTTAACTATTTATTAAAGCAGTTGTCCAAGGCCTCCTATTTGTTGATATTTAAGGATCCCTGGGGTGGGTCTTGGGGCACAAGGGTTAAGCGCTCGGCTGCTAAACAAAGGCCGGCAGTTGGAGCCCACCAGAGGTTCCTCCGGAGAAAAGGCCTGACGACCTGCTCCTGTAGAGATGACAGCCTAGGAAACCCTATGCAGCAGTTCTACTCTGTCGTCTAGGGTCACTATAGGTTGGAATCAACTGGACAGCATACAACAACAACAACAGGCATTTATTTAGTATTAAATAATTACATGTCTTTTAAATTAATATATAATTCTGATTCTGACCAGTTCAGACTACTCTTCTCATTTAGAGGATAGCCAAAAAATATGTATTAAACACCCATTATCTATTAGGATATATGTTTTAGAGAATATGTGACAACTTTTGCTTTCAAGAAGATACGATATTTGAGGGCAGCTTAAAAGGTATCTGACATTATTGTAAGGTAATGTGAACTTAATCCTAAATGAGAATAACAATAATAAATGCAATAGAAGGTCTAGTAAATGTGAAATTACCATGGGCTGGGCTTATTAGGGATTAGGTGTCACCAAAGCTAGAATTTGAGGTCATAGTGGAATGGAAAGAAGACGTAAGGTATTCTAGGTCAATGGTAAGGATCTAACTTTGAAGGAAAAATTCACAAGACATCTTTGTAAAACCATGAGCACAACAATCCAATTAGGCTACAGAACTCATGGTTGAAGAGAAAGCAAGAAATATGAGTCAGGAAGAAACTGTGAAACTCTGAATTTCAAACTTGTATTTTAGTGTAAAAACTTTTTTAAAATAGCATTTTCTAAGTGTCTTTATTCAACAACGCACCTTGTCAAGTCCATGGATGGAAAGGAAATCTGGTTCACCTTATTAAACCGTAACATTACTTTTTGAATCTGGAAAAAATGGGTAGCATTACTAAAGTGTAAAAAAGTAAACATAAATCTCTCTTTTTAATTTTCAACTTGTGTTTAAGTATTCATTTCCCACTATGCACCATGGGACAAAAGTTGTCTAGGTTTTTAAGGCATTGGGTGATGGGGTCAGGAATTAAACAAATGGAACAAAAGCTTGCTGCATATTCCTGCTTGTTTCAGAAAGCTCTCTAAATCACTAATTTGTTAATTCTCAGTTAAAGATGGCCGGCTGATGAACAATATTCAGACCCAGAGGCCAATCCTGTTATGAATAAACAATCTGAAGGCCAATGATAGATAGAAAATCTCCACTACTGTTCTCAGTTAATATTCTATTTCAATTACGATGCCATTTTTTTTAGTTTAAAAAAATTGAATCTGCCACAGATGCCAAATATATGGTAGATTTTATGACTAAATCAAAACTATGATATCAAAATTCAATAAGGAGATATTAAAACTGCAGGAGTCAGTTATCTGGGCTCAATCTAGGGTTCGTAGAAAATGTTCCCCGGATTGAAAAGGGCAAAAAAGAAAAATTACTCACATAATGAGTAAGAAAAAAAGTTGACCGGCTGAATGCAGCTGAACTCACTGGATAGGCTTGAGGAGTGGCCCTGTTTGGTGAATTAAAATGTGAGCTGAATGTATTTAAATCTACTTAACATTTTATAAAACAGCAAACCATTTCAAATTTAATGTCGGTGTCCAGTGGGGTATGTATGTTCGGTTATTGAACTGGCATGATAATAATGGCAACTTGTGATTCATTCAAAGGTTTCAGAACCTTTAAAAGCATTATGACGGACGATATTTCTCAGCTTTTAGAAAATTAGACCAATGAGGTCCCATGTTTACTCAGAGGATTGGAAATGCTTTTCAATGTATAGACAATGTAATTCAATGCATTTATCAAACAAAAGTGTATGGAAGATCCTTCAAAGACGTATGTGTGTTGAGAAAGCCTCCCCAACATTAGCTGGGGTTCTCAAAATTGGAGAAGTGAACTTCAGAATGAGAAAAGGCAAGTTTGGCAGAGGAAGGGCAATGTCTTACGTTTCTAAGAGGCGGTACTAAAATAAAAACTTATGAAGCTAAATTTTAACTAAAATTAAAACTTATTTAAAACAAAATTAAAATGAAGATATCCATATAATGTATTATACACTCTCAAGTTATAGAATTGATACAAGTCTTTTAAAGTTACAACTTAATTGTGAAAGTCTTCATTAATGTCAGTACCCAGAAGAACTCGACGTTCTTTAAATTTCATTGCAAAAATTACCTGCAAAAAACTGATTTTGTTATAAATCAGAATATTTTATATTAACACATATGGTCACCATGTTGTTGCTACTGCGTGTTGTCACGTTGATTCCAACTCATAGCGACTCTATATGACAGAGTAGAACAGCACCATAGGGTTTTCTAGGCTGTAATCTTTAGGGGAGCAAATTACCAGGTCTCTTCTCCTGCAGAGCCGCTGGTGTGTTGAACCGCTGACTTTTCAGTTAGCAGCCGAGTACTTAACCATTGTGTTAGCAGGGCTTCTTATAGTGGCCATACATAGAGAATATTTAGAAATTGGATTTACATAGGATGTTTCTCCAAATGTAGCCAAATGAAAAAAAAACAAAAACCAAACCCATTGCTGTCCAGTCGATTCCAACTTACAGCATCCTTATAGGACAGAGTAGAACTGCCCTATAGGGTTTCCAAAGAGCAGTTGATGGATTCGAACTGCTAACCTTTTGGTTAGCAGCCAAGTTCTTAACCACTGCATTTAACCATACAGACGTTCCTAATTATTTTTAATGGACGTCAGTTATTTATTAAGTTGGAAAGTTTCAATCTTTACCCCCAATGCCCCACATCGATTTTCATTCTCCTATTTTTTTTAATAGCAGAAGGAAAAATATTAGTCCCATTTTGTTCTCTTTCCACATAATCCCTGATTTTGTAAGACTAACTAGGAAAGAAAGACCATAAAATATTTCCCACTCCCTTCTCTTGGGAATATTCTGAACAATAGGATATTCCTGTTATCATCTATAACTTTGTCAGTTTTAAGTCAGACAAACTGCACCCAGTAAAGAAGTCAGGCTCTGTTGGTCTATAGAGGCTGGCCTGAAATTGATAAAACCATTGCCCCTAACATCAGAGGGGATGAGTTTGTCAATTTCAAGACCAAATGAAACACCTATCCTTTTCTGGCATCGACAGAATCTTGAGAACAAGGGTAGAAGTTTTTTGAAATGGACACACACATATTGAAATAAAATGGTATTATTGGTATGTAGTGAATATCATAAAGATCATGTTAGCTTCATACATATTATCTCTCTGGACATTCGCAACAACCTCAATGAATAAATTAAGACAAACGGGTTATAATCCATACTTTGTGGACAATGAAGTTAAGCTCCAGCAGGTTAAATGTCTGCCCAAATTTAAGTATCTATTCGATGGCAGATCTAGGACTGAAAATTCAGTATTCTGACTCTAAAGCTAACATTCTTTTAGTGGCCAACTGTGTCATCCTCATTTTTATGATTTATGAATATCGTGGAAATCTCTGTTTGACAACCACAATAACAACAACAAAGGGCCAAAAAGTAGGAGAAGCTTTAATCTAAGGATTTACCAAAAGTTCAACTGCATGACAAAGAATTCAGTTTCAAGCAGCATTCCATTCATGTAGAGAAATTCAAAGTTATTCAGGGACGTAATAGTAACACTAATAGCAAGACTTTTCATTTGTATAGGACTTTGCACTTTTCAAAGTATTTTTCATACATTATCCCATTTATACAGCACGTAGGAGCAATTCAATAAAAAAAATAAATTTTTTAACGGCGAAACTTCTATCACTACAAAAACGGAAATATGAGGGCTAAAAGATTATACCATTTTGAGAAAAAATAGTATTAGCCATTTTTTACATAAATTATTTTACATAATTCTTTACTCCTCGGCTTAGCAGAAATCAGAACAGCATCCTCTATGACAGCGTACACACTCCTTATATATTTTAGCTCTTTCCCAACTTTGAAAGGAGACATTTTCTGCTCTAGAAATTACAATTTAACCAAGAGTATCTAATGGCTTTTTTTTTTTTTTCTTTTGTTATCAAACTAGTGAGTCACTCAGATTGGTCAAGAAGGAGTATATTAACATCTGATGAGAAAATAAAAGCTTCTACAGTGTATTCTGGACTGCATTCCCAAAGCTGAATATTGTGATGTGTTATGTATCCAGAGAACACAAAAGGAGAAATAATTGTAGGTTGTTGCTTTTTTAATTAAAACTTTGCAAGATCCCCTTCCTGAGTCCCTTTGTAAGCTTTAACCTTAGAACATTTTAAACCACACTGCTAACATCCTAGGTTTTAAATGAGGCCCTGGGTGGTGGAATGATTAACATGCTCAGCTGCTAACCAAAACGTTGGGGGTTTGAGTCCATGTAGATGCAAGTCAGAAGAAAGGTCTGGTGATCTGCTTTCAAAAAATCAGCCATTGAGTACTCTATGGAGCACAGTTCTACTTAGACACCTATGGAGTCACCGTGAGTTGGAATCCGACAACTCGACAGCAAGTTTTTTCCAGGTTTTCTATAAAAATATTATTTTCATTCGGAAGAACTCTAATTTGATGAAATGACACAAATATCAGGCACTGTACAGCATGAAGGACAAGTACAACATAAAAATAGATATTTATAATTACTAAGTATAAAACCATATTGATATATGTCATGTAAGGTGATTATGTGGGATCATACTCATTAATTCTATGCTTACTTTAAAACATATTATTAGTAAACTTTAAGATACTTGTTATTCAACAATCGCTCACCTGGCATTTGTTGAGTGAACACTAAGGGTCAATCACCAGGCTGGGTCACGAGAATATAAAGAAGATATAGGTCATACTCATGTGGAAATCATTAATGGTTTCCCAAGAATATAAACAAATCATAAGACTTACTTTAACGAGTAATACCGCTGGTACCAAAGACAGACAAGTGACACAAATAATCATCAACAGTCTCCACATACTCATTTACCACTCAACCATTTGGCTCATTTATGATTTAAAACTTAGTATTTATGAGCAATGTAATTATAATGGTATTGAAAGCTTGAAAAGTGCAGCAAAACAAACAAACAAAAAAACCCCAAGAACTATTTTCATCCTACATTTCTCTTCAGTCTTTTTCTAATATATGCATTTTGGTGTGACCTACATTTTTATTTACTCTCTCATACACATTTTCACACAAGCCTACATAATTTTATAAGCTTTTAAATAGCTATATAATATTTCATTCATTGAGTAGATATATCATAATCATGGCATAATCGAAAGGTCAGAAGCTTTCAAATCTTATAGACGGGGGTTTAGATTTAGATAATCGCTCTACCACTTTACTGCTGTTTTCTTATCTGTAAAATGGGATAATAATTTCTTCCAGGCCTTTCAAGCACCAGCAGACTATTAATTTATGAAACACCTATCACAAACCCTAGAACTCAACAGATAACTCAGAAAACAACATTGCTTATTATTTCCGTATTATAATATTTTGAACGTTGTAACATTTTGGTATGTTACAATATTTTGAAAATTATTCCTTTTGAATTGCTTTTTCAGCTTCACACAGAACTTTGCCCGACACACTCATAATGATCCTTGTGCTTTTATTTTCTAACCTCATATCAGAAATATATTGCAATAATTATTTTGCCAAAAGAAAAGACCTATCAGAAAGTAGTAAGTGAAGGAGGATGAAGGTAGCTATACTTAAACATTTTCCCCAACTAATTAGCAAGGAGTACATAGGAGGAAAACATCTCCTCTAAAACCATCAGGCAAATGAAGCTTATGGTTTTGCTCTTGACTACCAACTGAAAGGCTGACAGTTTGAATCTATTCAGTGGTGCCACGCAAGAAAGGCCTGGAAATCTCCTTCTGTAAGATTATAGCCAAGAAAATCCTATGGAGCACCACTTATGTATTTAGCTTTTTCCCAGCTTTCAAAAAAGATATTTTCTGCCCTAGAAATTATGATTTAACCAGGAGTATGGCTTAAAAAAAAAAAGCAAAAAACTTTTGTTTTCAAATTAGTGAGTCACTCAGATTGACTGGTCAAGAAGTACATTAGCATGATGAGAAAATAAAAGCTTTGATGTGTATTTTGGAGTGTATTATGTATCTGAGAATACAAAAGGAGAATGCAAAAGGACTTCCTAATAAGTCTTTCCTTTGGCAACATGCTCCGGAAAGGGAAGCGTGTATACAAATGTTGTTGGTTGCTGCGGAGTCGATTTTCAACTCACAGCAGCCCCACATGGCAGAGTAGAACTGCCTCACAGGGTTTCCTGGGCTGCAGTCTTTACAGGAGCTGGGTCTTTCTCCCAGAGAATCGCTGGGTGGATTCAAACTCTCAACCTTTAAGTTAGCAGCTGAGTGCTTAACCTTTGCACCACCAGGGCTCCTTACACAAATGTTAGCTAATGTAATTACAGTATTATTCTTCACTGATCTTTTTTCATCTTTGTTTTATTCTAAGATTTGAGACAATCTCTGTAAGCCGGAAAAGGACAGTAGAAAACCCCTTCTTCTACACCACTTTATTCTTTCTAAAATATTTTTTGACTGGAATATGTGATCTTTTCTGGGGATCATGTATCATAACTAAATTCAGATTTTGCTTCTAAATAGTTTTATTATGGAGTTGATTTATATCAAATAACATCTGAAATTTAATTCAAGAGGAGTCTAAGGTTGGACAAGACACAAAATAACTACTTCAGCTGCTGATACTTTGCTATCTTCTGCTGCAAAAAAATCCACCGTCCTATCTAGTGGCGCAATGGTTAAAGCGATCGCCTGTTAACCTAAAGATCAGCAGTTAGAAACTACCAGTGGCTCTGTGGGAGAAAGATGTGGCAGTCTGCTTCTGTAGAGATTTATAGCCTTGGAAAACCCATGGGGTCTCTGAGAGTAGAAACCAACTAGAAGGCACCTAAAACAACAACATGCTTACAGAACACACACACACACACACACACACACACACACACACAAACCAGCAAGTTTACAACATTTCTATTGGTGGAGATTTTCATAATGATTCTTCTTTTCCCTCATAGAAATTAACAAAAAGTAAAGTTTACGAAGGACCTGGTAAAACGCAGTCAAGTAAAGAAATTATTTTAAAGCATAGAATTTTAAAACATAGTTCTTATTCTAAGTTGGATCTATTCATTATGCTATTTCCAACTTGAAAAGAACAAAACCTGGTATTCCTGATCCAAGGTGGGAAGAGCACTCTGGATATAATAGGTGGAGGATAAAAAGTCTTTCTGATACCTTTGGGCAACTGTAGCTGAGGCTTCTTCATTGTCCCCTTCAGGAAGTGTTTTGAAGGCCAACAAGTGACTCAACCTTTGTCTTCTCTTTATAAATAATTCCTGCAGGCTATGGAGAAAGGCTAGCTGTGGCTTTCAGCTTCATTATGGTTGCTTGAGAGGCTCTCAGGTCCTGCTTCTACAGAAGTAGCCTATTCCTCTGTTGGAAACCTAGGGATCTACTGGGAGTGGTGGCCAGGGTAGGCAGTGTGACTGTTCTCTTGCCTAGAAACCTCATTCTCGTGCACTTTTTATGAAATCAGTCATGAAGGAAAGGTCAGCAGACAGCTTTCAAATGACTGATTCATTTAACTACTGACATTGATCTGGGCCAGAAAAGTGAAGTTGTGGGGGGAAGAAGGGAGATGCACACAGTCAATCTGAAGAAACCTGAACTCCTTTATGTCTTTCAAGGAGACTTAACATACTCCAATAAGTTCCCTCCCCCAAATTACAGAGATTTGCCAAAGCCACTAAGATAGGTTTACACCGATAACCAGTTAGAAGTTGGTTGATGTGTGCGCCTACGAGGGTGTGGCTACTGGGGATGAAGAAGCAGGAGTGAAAACATGGTCATTCATTGCGTAGACTGAGAAGACAAAAAGGGGTTGCATCTCCGAAAGTATAACTGGCTACATACATCCTAGGCCATTAAGTGCATACTTGAATTTCAGAGAACAGAAGGCACAAGAGAACAAGTTCCTTGATCCCTTGAAGCCTTGATACACCCCTAGCGTCTGACTCAACAGTAAATGAACCACCCCAAAGGTAGCCTGTGGAGCCAGTTGACATGGAAACTCAATATGGAATGTTATAAGCTTTGGAAGTTTATTTTCTTATTTGGAGCAGCCAATACTTTAATGCCTAGTTCGCAGAAGTGCTGTCACACTTTCTTTTTTAATAGAAAGTAAACTGAATTTCTATTTTGGTTCCATTCTTGTCACGCTACAGAGAATTCTTAGTTAGAGAGAGGTTCTCAGGTTTCAAAAAAATTTAAGAGTAGTACAACCTCTATTCTACCCATTTAGTTTCCTGTCAAACAGTAAGTTCCATGAGGACAAGGACCATATGTGTTCTGCTCTCCAAAATAACCCTAGTGCTTATAACACAATCGTGAGTCCATATTAAGTTCTAAGTAAATGAATTGGTTAATGAATGGATGAATTCCCAAGAAACTCTATTATAGCCACATTCATAGTTTTTTTTTTCTTCTTAAACTTCCCATACTTATTTCATTGGCTATGTTTCTATGGGTTACTTTTTATTTGGCATAGATATAATAAAATAAGTACCCTCGATCCAAAGCTCCTCAGCTGAATAAACAACAACTTGCTCTTATTTTGATTAAGGAGAGCCATTACATGTTTTTCCTCAAGCTATTAGTCTGCTAGGAACATGCTGTAATTTATAAGCCCTATCAAAACCCTCCCTTTAATGAAATGAATAGGAAATTAATGCTGTCAGGCAGAAAGCTCTTTTAGCTAACAGTTTTTAGCGCTTTCTCCTTTGAAATACTAGAAAGCAATTTTCATTTACTGGTTATTTAAGGAAGAAAAATTAAATCCCATTGGTATCACCTTGATTGTACTTTTGTACAAGCATGCTATATTTTTTTCCCCTTGGGTAAATCACATGCTAGAACATGGAAAAATAAATGTTCTACCTTTCTGACATCAATAGTGATTGTAAATAGGACTGCATACCCATCAGCGAATGAACTTCTAGAACAATACTATTTTCTTTGTGTTAATAGATATTTGTAGACTAGGTAATTGGGGCTGGAATTAAAGCTCTTCTCTCGTGGGCATTGAAAGTGGTGTGGTTCTAATTTTACCTTGAAACAGACGCACAAAATTAATACACTTAACATAGTTATTGGAAGGTGCTTTATGGTTGCAATATTGAAACAGATGATGATAGGGTTAGATTTTCACTTCCCAAGGATGTGTAAGTAGCTAGTGCTCTTCTGTATGGGCTGTGATCTTTAAAAGAAGGACTAGCTAGAGGCATTTTTCATTGTCTCGTAACTCTGAAAACCAGACTGTGATTTAGGGCTTTCATTGTCAGCAGCTAGTGTCATTCATTCTATTAATGCTGTTTTTATATACAATTTTACTGTTTAATTAAGAAAAGTTTGAAAGAGTTTGCTTTCTGAAAAGGCTAAAAATTTCCATTTGCAAATTTGTTGTTACTAATTAGCTTAACGAACCTTTCCGTAACACAGAGATCATTTTCAGCCTATCAAATATCGGTATTATCACACATTAATGAGTAGAGAAACATCAATCACTGTTGTTATCTGGTTAAATTCTTTGGTTCTTTTTCATACATAGGTATCACTGCGATGCTGAACTAAAATAATTTTAATTGAAATAGCTTTAAAAATAACAAAATATAACTTGTACAGTTAAAAAAAAAAAAAAGAAGACAAACCAGAGAATCCTAGGAATACGGGTAGGGCCAAAGATGCTTTTGTCTACTACTTTTTTTTTTGGAGACTTCAGCTTTGAGGCAGTTTTGAATTTCACATCTGATACCACCTTTGAAAATTTTCTCACAGTGAATGATCCCTTCCATGTAAAACAGTATTTTGAAATATACATATATTTACCCAAACTTCCTTCCTCTTATGTTGGCAATGTTTCTTTCTTGATTGGTAGCCTGTGGTGATGGCGATACAGATAAGTGCTACTGTGAAACGGGAGAAGATATTTATTGTCCCTCAGTTTATAAATAAATGTCACGTAAATATTGCAAACATATTTTACTATTATGATGACAAATCAGGCCTCTAAGAAGTGGCCACTGTTTTCTTTCTTCAAAAAATCTGGTTCATTAGTTGGAGGAATACTTACGTCTTCTAATTCTTACAGTGATGGTGTATTCATATTTTGTCACTAGTTTTGACGAAAGGTGTAAATGGGCACTAATACGTGATCCTTTACTGAAAACACATTTACTACTCCTAGGTTACTTGGTTGTTTTATTACAAAGGCTTTGATTCAGCCCCGATCACCTTCCAAAAACACTGGATTAGAAACTTTTTTTTTGAGATAAAACAGAAGTCAGTCTCATATAAACATTTTTTGGCATATATAATTAAAAACAGTGTGCACTAGACTTATATTTAATCAGAGCAGTTACATGACAATGCCCAATGCTCAGCCCCGGCTTGACACAAGTGGAAAGCACTCAGCATGTCAGCTCCATTTTTATTAACAGTGAAAGTAGACATTTTCATTGTATGAGTAACTTAATAAAATCATCACTCTAACTTCTTTTTCAGGTAACCAGTAAATTTGAGTTCAGGTTATGTTGAATATTATATGGTCCTTGAGTTGTGCAAGCAGTTTGTGATAGGCTGATAACCTAAAGGTTGGCAGTTAGCACCCACCCAGGGGTGCCACGGAAGAAAGGCCTGGCGATCTGCTTCTGTAAACATTACAGACAAGAAAGCCCCATGGAGCAGTTCTACTCTGTTACACGTGGGGTTGCCAGGAGTCAGAATCAACTTAACAGCAACAGGTTTGGTTTTTAGTTTATAAAATATTACTATAATCTTCAAAATCTCTGTCTTGAAAAGATTCCCACACATCTTATATCCCAGAGTTTTCAAATGATGTTCTCCGGGACTATTAAAAAAAAAACCTATTGCTGTCCAGTCGATTCTGACTCATAGCAACCCCCTAGGACACAGTAGAACTGCCTCATAGGGTTCCAAGGAGTGCCTGGTGGATTCAAACTGCTGATCTTTTGGTTAGCAGCTGTAGCTTTTAACCGCTATGCCACCAGGGTTTCCATTCTGGGTTATTCACCCACTGGTTATTAAAAAAAAAAAATTTTTTTAGTAGCCTTAAATTCCTTCTTCTTCCATAAAACAACAAAACAAAGCAAAAACAAAAAAACTTCTTTTGACTTTTATTAATATGCTATACAGTGTATCCCATAACTTTACTTCCTAGTGCACAAAATGAATTTGGTTCATATGTCTTCCATTGTTGTCAAACTTGTAATTGTTGGACAATACATCTAACTATTTTCTTTCTTAACATTAACACGTTGACATTTATTTTAATTCTTATTGTAATTTATTATCCAGTAGAGTCACTTAATATAATCCTTCTTCTAATGCAATGGATTCAGGGTATTTTTCCTAATATTGTTTGGCTTCCATACTCATCAGGACACAAACCTTCTGAACGGTATTGAAGAACAGGAGCCAAATTAAATTTTAAGACATCAGCAAATTTATGAAGAGGCCCTAGAAGAACAGGATAGTAACTATGTGATTTATTTATTTTATTATGTTTCTGCTCTTTTTAATGGAAGAATATGTAAAATCATGTAACCACCACTTTCTAAAAGCATAAAATGGCATGGCTTTCTCCCCACTCCTGACTCTCCCATCCCATTTTGGATATATTCAGTGGAAAACTGTTACTAATACCCTCAATGCAACAAAGCAACTTCAGTTTCAGAAACTTATGGCATTTTCTTCTTTCACCTCAATCCCTAATTATCATTTGAAATCAACCTAAGAGGAACTTCAAATTTATGTCATTACTCAATCACCACTATCTAATATCACTAAGAATCCTGAAAATTTATTTCCCACGGGTATTACAATGTTACAATCCTATCTCAACTCCATTTACATTATATATTAAAACAAGACCTCTGCTCTTGAAGTACCCTGCATATTTTCTATGAAATAATGAACACTCACTGGATAATAATGTAAAATGGCATTTCCTGATCCTCAGATCCTTGGAAAAAGTTTTACATTTTTCTCTGCCTTTGTACACTAGGACTTTTTCCCCTTTCTCTCTGAAAACTACATTCCCCACTGAACAAGTTTACCCACCACTCAGTGCTAAATACAGCAGAAAATAAACATAACACTTTTAGTTTTTCTTTGACTTCCTGTCTCCAAAACCCTAGTTGCCCATTTTGAGTACCTGTCATTTCTTCTGAACCCCAAGTCCGTGGCAAATACACATAACAAACATATACAGTTGCTAGTTGGATCCCATCTTTGTGATCTTAACTTTCTAACGGCCCTCCTGAAAGAACTGTCATGGATTGTAATAATGACATGGTACTAAATAATTTAGAGATTATTTTACTTCTGATTTCTTCAATTACGTGACACTGAGAAGAAAATTTTTAAAAAATGGAGAAAAACACATCATTTCAAGCATACAAAAATAGTAACATCATTCAGTTGTGGTTTCAAAAAATACATTAGAATTGGGAATGAAAAATTAACCCTTATGCTAATATCAAATTAACAGCTCTTTAAGAAAAGTTTTTGCAAAAACATATATGTATATATGTGTGCATAACCACACTTGTATGACTCATTGACTAATGTCCTTGGCTTCTGATGTCATATGTTCCAGTTTAAATATGGGGGTGGTCTGTTTTATAATTTTTATGATCATTTATTATCATACTAATTTTCATTTTTCATTCAATTGCCTTCAAGTAATCATGTCTATATTTTTCAAGTTATTCAAATTCAACCAGTCTAAAACTAAGAAATTTTGCTTATTTATCCACATATTCCTGATACTTTAAAAAATAAAAATGACAATGCTACATACGGCAGGAAATCAAAAAGAAAAATCAACCTATCTTCACTTCTTAATTTCAGAATTTTGCTTCCTGGTCTATGATCAGAATTTGATTTTAATTATTCGTTAACTGAGAACAATTTATTGATTAAGAACAGTAGCAAATGAACAACGTAAGGCCCCCAAAGTGTAACCGCCCTGGTACAGGTCAATAGAACTAGGCAAACAAGAGGCCAATTCAAAAGTTCCTGCCCAATTTCCTTCCACAGCCAGGTCTTTATGAGCAAGCAGTCATGGAAAAGATCCTAGAAAAATAAACTGTGGAAACATTTCAACAACTTAATTGAGATTTTGCAAGGCTCTCAAAGCCTGCATTGTTATAACCTACTCTCATCAAAGACCCCGATTCAGCTTTAGAAATGGTGCTATTCAAACCCTGCTGTATTAGCCATATATCTTAGGAATTTACTTCCTAATTATGCAGTATGCCTTATAAACACTTTTTGTTCTGTCATTCGGTGACATAATATTTTAAGTAAAGCAAATTGGTTTGATCATTATTATAAAAAGTTCTTCCTCAACACATACCAGAGTTAGGTTATAGGAGCACATAACTTTTTTGTTCTAGAAACTTTAATGATCTCCAAATGAATTTGTCACTTGATATGCTACTGGGGAAAAATATGCACCTTTATAGTCTTCCATCTGATAATAAAACTCTAACGTTCAATTTGAAGTACAGGAGCTGCTGCAAAGGCAATACCAGAGTTTCTGCAAGAGGCGAGAAAGCATGTCTTCTGGAAAGAATGCCAGCAAGGTCACAACTTAGATTTTATCTCTGTCTCTGAGGAAGTCCAAGAGTAGATTCAAAGAACACAAGGCTGAGCTCATTTCAAGGGTGAAGAGTACATTAAAATGATTCTTTTTTCTGGGGAGTGCTACCACATGTCTAGCATATATAATGATATACTCCCTTTCTCCTAGTAGCTGATACAAAGGATGAAAAAAAACATTTTTTATTTGTTTCTAATTAATTAGTTATATTTAAATTAATTAAATAATAAAAACTAATTTATTTGCTTCTAATTATGGCATAGTGGTTAAGTGCTACGGCTGCTAACCAAAGGGTCGGCAGTTCGAATCCCCCACGCGTTCCTTGGAAACTCTATGGGGCAGTTCTACTCTGTCCTATAGGGTTGCTATGAGTCAGAATTGACTCAAGGGCAATGGGTTTGGGTTTTTGTTTTTTTTTTAATTACTAGCATTCATCTAAATTTTATTTTCATTATAAATTCATCTTAACAAGTGGTTTAACTTATTCTTATGACTTTCCTACGAAACATAGACCAAGTAGACAAGATTTTGTGTGTTACATGAAAATAACTTGGAAGTAAAATCACTAGGTGGTTGCAGAATATTCAAATCCAGGGTAATAATTTCTGAGCAAGAATGCTATGAGAATATTTGTATTTAGGATGTTGTTTTTATCTGCCTCAGGTGAGTAATTATCATAAATTACTACATTTGACTGATGCCCAATAGTACGTACATTCCAATCAAAATATGTCACCCAACCACCAACACTGCATGATGGGTTTTGGCCCTAGGCGATAGTAACATTAAGCATAATACTCAGCGGTAATTTATCCTGTCACTCACACATTTATAGTTGCTATTTTGAATGAGATTTGATGCAATAATATATTATGTGTAACTTTACATTAAAAAAAAAAATCCAATGTAGTGAGTAAGGCTAATTGCTATGCAGGGAAAGAAGACCTAGGAAAATGACTATGTAGTCAGACTAGACAGATGGTAAATCTTGGAAATATTAATCAGTAACCTCACCAACTTGGGTTTTTTAAAAGGCTGCACTGTGTTAATAAGAACAAAATAGACTAAAATGCTTATTTAAATACACAGGAATGATAATATCCAGGATACATCTGTCTTTATTCTTTGATTTTGAGTACATTAAAAAAAAAAATAAAACAAATAAGGCAACATATGAGTGATCTAAACAATAAGTGATACATATACATACATATATACACGAATACACACATATATACTAAATGATTACAAGTTGCACTATAAACCACCAGAAAAATCACTGAAAGTTTACTTTGAGGCACAGGGTAGGAACTCAGTAAACATTTGGAGAATGAATAAATGTGTTTCATTTTTCAGTTTTCAGAGTTTTTACTCACATGAATTTGAGAGTACCAAGCATACTAACAAGATTTAAGAATAATCATTTTCATTTCATCTCTAACATAATATCATACCAAGCACATTAACCGACAGATACAAAGGAAAGTGATTATGTATTTGGACTGACTGAAGAAATTGAGCTAATGATGCACCATTAGATAATTAGGAGAGATAAATGACAGCTGATAATTCTGGAATGACTGTGTTCTTTCTAATGACAGCTAAACAGTTCAGTCCAATGAAATGACTTATTCCCTGCCCCCCTCCCCCTTTCCCATTCTAGTTCTTTCTTTTTGCCCTATTTAACAATGTCCAGCGTCAAAACTTCATCTTTCTCTACAATGTCTCTGCAAAATTACATTTTCATTCTACAACTTCTTAGTTACCTTCTCTGATTGTAATTCCTCCTCACACTTGTAAACTTAACAGATTCCAGGCCTCCTTCCTGTTAGCTCTTCCTATCTCATTCTTGGCCTTAGAAAATTTATACCCTCCCATAATCTCAACCATCCTATTGCTGCTGGTGACTCCAAGTCTCCCTACCAGTTTACTGTCAGGTACATTTAGTGTGCTGCCACCATTTCCAACTAAAGATCTTTAAAAATTAGATTCATCATCATTCCCTATGATTGTCTCTTCTGCATGAGTTCCTCAGATTTTTTTAGTGGTATCATAAAATTTCTCCCATCATCTCGATTTAAAACTCCAGAATCAGCTACAACTGATACACGGAACTCCTTCACCTCCTTAGATCAATGTGAAGCCATCAATAAGACAAAATCTTTAGCACTGATGCTTCTTCTTAGAATCTCTAAACATCACCCCTTCCTTTCCATTCCTACTGCCATCACTGTAGTTAAAAGGCTTTATGAGCAAAAAGAATTTACAATCTCATTCTTGGTCTATTTCAGGAGACTCCTAGCCAATCATTTTTCTTCCAGTCTACTTCCTTTCGGGTTCATCATCCGTATTATTCCAGGTTAATCTCCTGATACAACGCTTTCTTTGTGCCATAGAATACAGCTAGAGAGCAAACGTTCTAGAATCAAATGTCTTTGTAATGTATACATTTCAGTCCCAAGTTTCAGTAGTTTACTAATCTTGGAGAAGTTAGTTGACATTTCGTTACCTTTATTCCCTACCTACAATAAAGAGTTGTTGAGAGGATAAATTAGTTAATATATGTAAAACTCTTAGAAAAATTCCTGAGACCAATGCTCAATAAATGACTGTCACTGTTATTGCTATTATCATCTCCCTCTTAAAAAAAAAAAAAAAAAATTAGCAGCTTCTTGTGCACTACGTGATAAAACCAAAATCCCTTAATCTGGCAATTAGGCTTTATTCAGTCTGGTCCCATTCTAATGGTCCAGATTTAATGAATAATACTTGTCAACTTGAAACCTTGGCGGCATAGTGCTAACCAAAAGGTTGGTAGTTCAAATCCGCCAGGTGCTCCTTAGAAACTCTATGGAGCAGTTCTACTCTGTCCTTGTAAGGTCGCTACGAGTCAGAATCGACTCCATGGCAACAGTTGTTTTGTTTTTTATTTGCCAATTTGAATTCTCTGGTCCAGCCAAGCTGAACGAAGAAAATATGCTTTAAAATAATGTATTCATTGTTTCTGTTACTCATGACGTTCCTCTCCTCCTGTAATGGGCTTCCTTTCCTCTTCACCTCCACAAATGCTGCTCATTCTTCATTGCCCTGCTCATATCTTGTGTGTTCCCAAGGAGGGTAGACCATCTCTTCTAACCCAGCGTTTGTAGAAAAAAGAATTCCTCAAATAAATTTAGAAAGACCTGCATGTTATAATTCATATCAGAGTGTAAAAATGCATATTAGCTTTTAAAGAGTTCTGGGAAGTCTTGCAGCAAAGAGCTTTTGTCTGTTTTGTTTTTAACTTAGTGTACCAAAGTTATTTAAAGAGGATATTTTTTTCTTTCTAGAAACTATTAGTATTCTGGACATGAATGTTCCACCACAAGGTCCCTTCCAGGTCTGTAGTTATTTTACCTTTGACCCTTGTATCACAAAGTTCTCCACTCAATGTTTCAAAATATCTATTCATCTCTCTATATGGTAGAGCCAGCAAATGAAGATTATTTTAATAAAAGATCCAGAGCCAAAAATTTCCAAGGAATTTTTTTAAAGCTTTGCATGAACCTTCTGAATAATTTCAGTGATTCATTGTACGAAGGTGAGAACTCTTTATTGTGCGTTTTGTATTCCCCACTGAGCCTAGCACAGTGACAAACAGGGTACTCAAAAATCTGGGGAACAGATGAATTGAAAAACTGTAGCCTTGTTATCAAGACAAAGGTTTTCATTTAGGCATTAAAAAAAGTCAACAGTCTGTCAGAATTTAAAGTCAGGACAAATATACTGTAAATGGACTATGTGAAATATCTGAAATTTCAGTAGAATTTTAGTTTAGAATGGGGTAGATTTTTGAAATGTATTTAATACATTAAAGTAGAATGGTAAATATTATAATACATAATTTCAGATTTTGTGACCATTCAATTTCATACACTGATAAATAAGAAGAAAAGTATGTATTTGAATCTTACTTGGTATTGGGCTAGCTAATTAAGAATCTTCCATTAAAATCTTATAAGACAGAAATCATACTTCCCTAAAGAGCCACTGTTAACGGCTGACCTAAAAAAAAGAAGACCTAAAATACTTTGGTCAATTAGTGAAAACCTGGTAACTAACAAGAAAAAAATACTACACCAAATAATTACTGATGCTAATCAACCAAGTATATTTTTCCTTTGAGGTAAACTGTATTTCCATTTTGATTTCACTTTCATAACTCTTGAAAGTAACACGCAAGAAGAAAGTGGAAGTGACATATATTTTAATAGGTCGTACTAGTCTTAAGTGATGGGATTGATATCAGTAGACTTTCATTTCTCTTAACGTCTGCTAGATAGATTTCCAGATTGAAAGAGCAAAGTTAACTGAGAACGAACATTGTATGTGTTTGGTTAAACTTTGTGCCTGCCTGCATGCTCGCTATTTCTCTCTCTCTTTTTACACACACACAGAAACAAAAAAAAACAAATTTGGAATTTAGTTCAGTACACATTTTTACAGGTGCATAGAAATACATGTGTCTATATAAATACATACGTTGAATTACAAATATTAATTATCAATTAGGCTATTCTTACTTTAAAGAGAACACAACACACACACAAATAGTGGAGGTTTTACTTGGTATAAAAATCACTCTCAATTCTCCTGGATTTACTTGGACTCACTTTTGAAATTTAAAACTAAAGTGGGAAATTGTTTAAAAATTAAAATGATGATCTTTATGTCTTTTGAGGAGTCATTTAGAGTCTCTTTGAACACCTTAATCTGAAATATAGAGATGTCTTCCTTGATTTCAAAAGAAGGATTTTTTTAAACCTAAAGATGGCCCAAGTGTAGAAAATTCAACATATGGTACAAGTGGAACAACAACAACAATCAAAAAAAAAAGATGGAATAACATCTAATTAAGTTACTCTTGATTTATGCCACTTTATCTACTAAAAACTTTAGAAACCTGAGAAATAATTTTTAAAAGCTTTTTTACTTTGACATCATAAGAATGTTGTAATCTCTACCACATTTTTCAGTGTAATTATTATGCTGTATCCAATGTCAGTTAGTCAAAGAAGTATAATCCAATACTGATTAAAGCTTTCTTAAAGTCACTTAGCCTATAATTCTATGCTGTTTTGCAAACATTTCATCCTTCACCTCTTCCTCTTCATTTCTAGAATCTGCCTTCTAGCTAGAAAAAAATTTCATTTTGTTAAAGTTACATAAGTTATAGACTAAAACAAAAAGAGAAGATGCTCAAATACCAAAAACAAAAGGGTTTAATAAAAAAAATTTAAAGATTACCATCTGGTCTTTTAAATAACTGATACAACCTTAAAATATGAATTAAAATGTATGAATCCTATTCCTAATTCAATTAGAAAAGAACTGCAACCATCTAGACACTAGACAACTATCAGAAAGCTAGCGAGTTGTTGAGAGAAAAACACATTCCTTGAAACATACATGTTTTTATTTAATATTTATTTTCATTTAATTTTATTCTCATTAGATTATTATATTTGATGTTAGAATAGCGGGACATTTTTATCCAAATGATTATTTGCATAATAATAACCAATAAAGAATAACAGAAATAATGTGAAACAACTAAGTAAACAGTAACCATTCATGCTTGTGTCCAAATTGTCAGTAGTTTTCTCGTTACTACCAGACTATTCCAAAAGAAATGTGTGCTTGTATTTTATGTCTATAATTACAAAACTCTGACAGATTTAGTTTTTCACTTGTGAAATATTCAATTCTTGAAAGATCATGAACACAATTGTAATTCTATCCGTATTTTACTTAAGGCAAAACAAATTGGAAGTACAACTAAAATATAATAACATGAGGAGACTTAAGATACCAATATCACACATACAGTATTTGCATTTTTCTAAAGGGAAGTCTTTCTTATTTTTGGTTTGCCAGATGTGTTATGCCTCACTTGCTAAAAGTTTTAACAAGGAAAAAAGAAAGTTTTATGAGACATATATTTGGTAAAAATAAAAATACTCCTATTATTCATTTATAAATATTTTGTTATTATCAAGTAAATCCTCATCTTTTCAAGACCAGGATTAAAGTTTTATTTTCCTATTTCATTAAGACAGACCACTAGAGGGCAAGCAACACTCTGATCTCAGTTAAAAATAAGTGAATGGATTTAGCTTCTTAAACCACTTGTTAACCCTAATATACATTCTTTCTTTGCTTCCTACTTTTATTCTTTCATTCAACAACTAATTTTTCAGTGTATATCATTGTCAGCCACTGGAAATACAGAATAAAGCAAGTCAGAAGTGGATCTCTCTCTATTCTTGACTCTTTCCATATACAAACATGCATATATATTGGAAAAATGATTTTAATGTTTTGTCAATGTTTTCTATTCCTTCATAATTTACTATCTCTAAAATTTTATACATAAGTAAAGTTTACTATGGAAAATGAGATATCCAGGCTTTAGCAGACAATTTGTGGTAGAGTAACTTGGACATCTCCAACCTGGAAAAGCAAATAACAGTGTTCTGTATAATATTAAATACCACATATATTTATGTATCAAATCTATATGCAATAGAATATTTTACAATGCAGTCCAAAATTTGCCTTCGCATTTTCCTAACTCAAATTGTCCCTTCTTTTACTAGGCAGCCCAGCATTGAAATACAAAGAAAAAAGTGGTTGAGTTGTTGTCAGAGACAATTAAGTCTTCTTCAGGTTCCCATTATCCAGTGCCCTGAGAAAGGAGTTGAATGATTTCATAATTTCTGTTGAATACAAAAGGACACTGAACCCTGTGGATATTGATTCAAAAAGACAGAAACAATAGCTGGGAAGCTCTTTCAGTCATAGAGAAGTTTATGATTTTGTGATTCATCCCAGAGAAAACGCCTTACAACCTTTGATAATTGCAAGGCAGACAGTCCCACTGCTGATCTTGCCAAATCAGCAGGAACTGATAATACTATGGTAGAAGCCAAACCCAAACACCAGGAAGGAGAGTTTAGCAAAACCCACTCAACTGTGTTAACTGTCTGTTTGCATATTTTCTCTTAACAACAGACTGCTTTTAATTCTTGTTAACCTTAGGTGCAAAGTGTTTTCTAACCTCAACACTTTTATTGCAGGCCAAATAGACCAGAAACGCTCTGCCAACAGATTAAAGAAAAGGGAAACGGCCTCTTCTCCACGTGCCAAAAATGAGACACACAGCGCTAGTGTTATTAAGCGCTAAGTGTTCAATTTAATTAAATTACGTAAGAAAAAAAAAAAAAAAGACAAAGAAAAGATGTAGAAATGAATAGCGAAATGTTAAACCACACGAGGAAGCAATCAGCTTCTGTGTAGCTGATGGCTTCTTCACTTAATAGTTACACTGATTCATTCATTCAGAAGGTATCTGCAGAACTCCTATGGTCTTAGGCACTGTTTTACTTTAGGCTCCAGGGATATAGTGGTAATCAGATCTGCTTTCATGTAGCTTATACTTTAGTGAGGAAAACTGCATTGCCTCCTGCTAGATGCATAGGATATATTAAAAAAAAAAATTTTTTTTTTTTTTTTTTTATATATAAAGTTGATTAAATAGCCTCTTCCCTTGAAGAGTTTCCTCTTACATATAGGAGAAAGACATAGTGATTCAGAACCATGAGTTGGGAAAATTGATAAAAATAGAAATACGTGCCAAGGACCATGGAAGTGAAGAGGTAGAAATTTTCTTCCAAGGAGGCGAAGCGAGGAGGTGCATCCTGGGCACTGTCTGGTAGAAGACGTAAGGGAAGAAGGTTGCTTTGTCAAAGTCATCTTGTTTTGGCTAAAACTTGACGGATGAGTGAAGAATACTTGCTAGATGAAGATGAAGAAACATACCCATTGCTGGGCATCATGTTGTTGAAGTGCATGCAAATATAAGTAGTTGTTGTCCGGTAGATTCCAACTCATAGGGACTCCGTGTGTGTCAGAAAACCGTGCTCCATGAGGTTCTTAATGGCTGATATTTTCGGAAGTAGGTTGCCAGGCCTTTCTTCCGAGGTCCTTCTAGGTGGATTCGAACCTCCAGTCTTTGGTTTGCATCTGACTGTGTTAACAATTTGCACTACCCAGAAACTCCCTGGTTGGTAATAAGGGACCATTTAAAGATTTGAAGTAGGGGTTCAAGCTTGACACTGATGAAGGAACACATGAAAAATATTTTTAAAAAATCATTGCTTTTGCATTTCACACACACAAACACGCTGATGATGGTAGAAGAATGCATTACAGACAATCAGAATACTGGCAGAGAAATTGGATGGGCTATTTTCAACTAAACAAGGAGAATTTCTCACTCAAAGCTACCAATCTTCTAATCCACTTTCCCCAGAATAAGGTACTCTGGGAAAGCAGGCATGGTTCTGAAAAGAGTCCCTGTATAAGATCAGGCAATGGAGGATTTCACTTTTCATTCTCATCATCCTTGGGTATTCAATTTATGACAGGGAGGAAACTTCCATACAAATAACTGAAGGATTTAAGTGCATTTAAATTTATATCTGTTTATATATAAGCATAAAATCTCAAATTTACCACCTCTCTCGCTTCAATGAGGTTCGAAGAATTCCCGACATGATATCATTTGTTTTGCTGAACAACTATGATAAATTAGATTTTCAATTTTTTTTGGTGCTAAATTCATGGAAATATGCTGAGGTATTTGCTCCTACTACGTAAAAGCACATTTTATTTTTGTTTTAGTTTGTAAAAATTAGGTTAATTTATAGGAAGCTAAGATAAAAATTAATTTCGTGAGAAAATAGAAAAAAATTTCTCAGAAGTGTTGACTCGGTAATATAGTCGGTGTTTTTAAGGGCATAAAAATCTGTGATAAATTAATTTACCTTAGAGATGCTGTGTGTGTGTGTGTGTGTGTATGCTTTTTTCCTTTGGCAAAGGTGTCCCATGGGGAGGGAGAGGGGGCAGAAGGGAGTACAACTATTTTCTTGATAGAGGTTAGCATAGAGCCTCCACAAGTGGCTTGAAAGAACCCAGTCTTTGGTATGGTGTTAAATATGTAAATCACACTGAATGACCAAGGCTGAAAGCAAAGTGACAGTTGACTGTGACTGCCATTAACCAGGGATCACATCACGGTATGTAATGCAATTATACGGCGGGAAACAACTAATGCGTGCTGCTCTGGTGGGAGAAGGGAGAAAATATTGAATTTTTCTTTGTAATCTATTTACATTCTTGCAATGGGGGCATTAGTCAGATTAAAGTTCAGAATGCCAGGCACACACACGCCCGGTGTGCTAAGTGGTCCCTGCATTCATAACCTGATAAAAAGGTAATGGTGAGAGAAACAAACACATTATCATCCCACTGAGTCAGGGGGTAATTTTCTCTCATAAACTCTCTTCCTGTTACACCATCTCAGAATGTAGGCTGAAGTCTTTCAGAAATGTAAAGACCTCCCAGCATTATTAAGTATCAGCACTGCTTTTCCTTTTCTTTCACTACGACACAAATTATGCTGAAATTTTTATATTAATTCCTATTGATTTCCTCAGAAAGTTTAAGCTTGTTACACGTTATCAAGACACAAGAAGAAAGCAGTACTGCACTGTACGTCTCCTCAATTATTTTATTTCTATTGCTGAATATATCAGATAGTTTCAGAGGTGGGAGGCACAAATGTAACAATTTTAGAACAGCTTGGCACATTCCTTTTGAATATTCTGGGAGTTTGGAAATTCAAACTTATGTATATTCTTCTTGGAGGCGCATGTATTTTCAGACATCATGACAAGCCTCTTGAATGTGTCTAAACTTGTTTGAACATTTTCTTTGTTTTGTGTAATACCTGGATTTTAATTTTAGAACTCATAAATTGCTTTACCTAACTTCTATGGAACTTGAAAGCATATTGCTTGAGTACTTTCGGATTATATAAAATACGTGCTAGCCCATGCCCTGGGAAGATGGTGTACGGCAGAATTATTATCAAGTTTGCTAAACTAGCTAACTCCCTGTTACTCAAGTCAGCTTTTTGAATAATCAGTTCTGCCATTCCCCGTAATATTTCCCTAGGTTGTGTCATCTGCATATCGCAGGTTGTTAATGAGTCCTCCTCATATAGTCCAGCTTCTCGGATTATTTGCTTGCTACTGATTGAATAAATACGGTGAAAGGATACAACCCCGACGCATAGTCTTCCTGACTTTAAGCCATGCAGGATCCCCTTGTTCTTTGTAATAGACTATGATAACTGTATCTAATAACTTGTTTCTGAAGCAAGATCGTATGGCTTTTAATTATATACAGACCATAGGGCTCTAACGTTTTTTATGGTATTCCTTCAATTTCTATAGAAGAAATATATTATTTATAATATGTAGATTACTGGAAAGAAGTTAATTTGGTTACATAAGTAAAATGGAAAATGAACAATGATTCAAAAAAAATCAAGAATTTCTCAATTCTTATGCAATATATGTGGTGGTGCAGTGGTTAAGAGCTACAGCTGCTAACCAAAGGCCAGCAGTTCAAAATCCATCAGCTGCTCCTTGTAAGCCCTATGGGGCCGTTCTACTCTGTCCTATAGTGTTGCTATGAGTCGTAATTGACTCGATGGCAACAGGTTTGGTATAAATATAATTACTTTACTAACTGTAATTCAAGTCCTAATTGTACTACATTCAGAGGACATGTTGCTTTTGAATATGTCTTCTTAATAAATCTTAATAAGAGTCCATGGGTAAGGTACCATTGTCTCTACTTTACAGGTGGGAAAACTAGGGCTTAGAATGTTAAAGGTCGTGTCCAAATTTAAACAGCTAGTAGGTGATACTGACAGAATGGAATTCCAGTAACAGAATTCTTAAAGAGTATTCAATAGCTTGCCCTTTAGAATAAAGTATTTGTACTTAACATCTTAGGTTTACCAGAATAAGCCTAAATGTTTGCTAGTGGAGTAAAATAAATAACTGAAAGCATCTGAATTTTTTTCTTCATAATAGAGAAACAAGTAAATAATGAAAGAATAATACAGCTAAATAGCTATAATCATCTCTTAGGCATAGTCAGTAGTCAACAGATGTTGAACACAGATCTAAAGGAAAAGACACCAACACGACACATCTAATAGGATTTAATATGATATAATGGTATGCAATTGTACCTAAAACAAACGCCAATTCTGCCACAACGAATGTCAAGTTCGGTAGTTCTCACTCACAGAGATCACGTTTTCCCATTCTAGGGCTGCACGGTGACTTCAGTCAAGTGAAGTGTGGCTGTCTAAAGAGCGTGCACAGGCTGGAAAATGCGCATCACGATTAACAAAATAATCCCTGATCTTTTTTTCAATACTGTAGTAATACTATTTTCCTATATTTTAAAGCTGAATCCTTAGATCCATTCGGTTATAGTCACTTTATTTTAATAAAAATAAACAATTAAACTGGACACATATTTGATATTTGACTTAAATATGGTATCTTGAATTGATCCCAAAATATGGCTCCGCACAGAATATTCTCAAATTGTAATCTGGAGGTTCAAAATATTTGACAAACAGAAAGAGTACTGACTGGGGCAGAATATTCTATGGTTTGGAATATCTTCATTCAGTCAGTCACAATACACCGAGAACTGATTATATACTGAACACTAAAAACACTCATGGCCCTATGCTTCAGTGAAACTGCTGGAAATTAGGGTGATTTTTCAGATTATGAAGACCAAATGTCTTGTTTCCCAAGACTTTGGTTTAATGTGCGGTGAAAGCCTGGGGATGAGTGAGTGAACAACCAGTGCTCAGCTGCCCTGGTCAGAGTGGGCAGCAAGAGCCTTTAGAGTGGGGGGAGTGAGGGGTTTGCAACATCTCCCGCTGCTCCAAATCCTTCCCAAGCATTGCCTCTAAGTCCACTGCCCTTGTAATCAAAGTAACATGCTCATCAGCCTGGATAATCATTGTTACATCAATGTCTGCATCTGGTGTTTATCATCTTGAAGAGCCAAGCAACAGAAGGCTTCCTTTCAACCACGCATTTTAAAATCTCTTCTTGGAATGACACTTCCTGTGTGCCCTAAAGGACCTACCGTTAGTGCCAAGTTACTGTGTTTACCGTGGTATATATACATGGAGAGCACTATGAAAAGAGAACTCAAGTCCCCAGGACAGAGGTTTATAGGTTGAAGTAATGAAAGAGTATAGAAGTGGAAAGATGTGTTTAGGTCTTAGTCCCTCCCTGATCAGTTTTCTCTTCCATAATTTGGGCATAATACCTATTTCTCCTTACTTCAAAGACTAACTATGAAAGTTAAATGTACCAACACAGGACAACTGTTTGTTAAAATGTAAAGCTAGATATGAACAATTTTTATATTGATAATAGTGATAAAAATATTTTAAAAAATGTTATTCAAATACAAGATCCTATTATCTTATTCCTTAAATCCAACTCAGAAAATTCCTGCTTCCTCCAAATATAATTCTTAAACCTCTTTGAAAGTTACTTCTTCTAGATTTTGTTGTTCATTTGTGTTTTAATCGTGAATAAGGAAGTTTCTACCTGTATGACTATAAACCAAAAACACCAAACCCGTTACTGTGGAGTCTATTCCAACTCATAGCGACCCTATAGGACAGAGCAGAACTGCCCCACAGAGTTTCCAAGGAGCAGCTGGTGGATTCCAACTGCTGAACTTTTGGTTAGCAGCTGAACTCTACCACTGTGCCACCAGGGCTCCATATGACTAGAGTATCTACATTTAAAAACAAACACTTAAAAGGTTGACACATGGCACTAAAAATATAACTGGCACATTAGGCATATCTACATATGGACACAGCAATGGTTTCAAATGCTAGGCTCTGATTCAAAACCCAATGAAGAAAAAAAAAAAGATATTTCAAGCCCTGGTGACCTTCTGTTTGAGCCACGTTCACTACATTTGAATATTGACTACCTAAATAATTGCCTAGAGCAATAAAAAGGAAAAAAAAGGGGGGTGTTCCAGCTGTACCATAAAAAAAAAAAAAACCTGAAACAATGAAGAAGCTTAAAACAAATAAAGTGCTCCTAAAGCTATCATAATAAAGTCAACAATTTTGAAAATTAAACTAGTAACACAGTGCCACAAGGATATGCTCTTCCAGGTTGAAATTATACTATTTCTATTCCCGTACTGGGAAAGGAAAATATTTTATGGCTATGAAAGCAGAACTGAAGCAAAGTATGAAAAAAGGGATACCATTAAGAAGAGACATCTGGTCATCTTGGCATGATCACATTTCTGTTACTGAGTGCAAATACATTTTTTATGAGAATGTGCCATTGATTACATACTCTGCATTTTAGCACTGTTTCTAAACATACTGTAAATTATGTTAAGTAACTCATTGAGTCTCTGCTTTAGCTATTTAGTTTTTTTTCTTTCCCAAGCAGAAAGATAATGTTTGCTCCCCAAAAGAATAAACCAGTAGACAGATCACATTTACAAACTCTGCAAGTGATGTGAGTGATGTTAAAACATCTGGGAGATGTTAGAGACTGCATTAACTCTAATCATGGATCGCATTATGGTGGAATTTTTTTTCCTTAATGAGGAGAAAAGACCGAGATAGTGAATGTGTTACTCAACATAACCCTGCAGTCCTTGTCCAAGAACTGATAAAGCACCAAAGAGGAGGCCTTGCCCCGCCAGATTTCCAGAACTAAGCCAACACAGTCTCCTTTATGTTTGGCCTATGTGTCACTGGTGACAGTGTCTGAAAAAACAAGGCCCATTTTCTCACTTCAAATAAATCACAGGCTATCCAGCACCCAATATTTACATTAAACAAGAAGACGATCTTTGTTCCCTTTCTTCTAGCAACACTCCATTTGTTTGTTAATTGAATAACCTAAAGGAGAGGCCATGGCAGACAAGACTATATATACAGTATGATTTAAACTCTGTAAAACTATGGCATTCTTGGAAAGACCTGATTTAGCAATTATGTTATAATCTATACTTAAAAGTACTTGTAAAATATTGACTTTATGTACCCATATTTATTGGTACAATTATATGAAGAGCCAATGTCAGGTAAATAACTCTGGAAGAAGGCCTAGGAAATGACAACTGCAGTAGCTCACCTTGGAAGAGTTTATTATCATTTTCAACATACTAGAAGAACAATCGTCTCACTTTAAAAAGTGTTTTTCGGTCATTAATTTTAAGAATTATGTTTTTGGTTCAATTATAGAAAAACAATTGAACAAAACCCACTTGGTATGGGGTCTACTCAGTATTGAGCTCAAATAATAATTAAGTAAAATATTAATATCTCTTTTGATGAAGAGGTTGCTTTCTGAAAACATAAACCCTTGTAAGTAAACTTACACAAGGGTTTTTTTTTTTTTTTAAGGAGACATAGAGGAAGCTCTAGTGAGAAATATAATTTAATATTTTAAAGTATGTTCACACCACACACAAACTATACTGACTTCGGTGCCTTGGTACTGGAGAATTAGAGGGATTGGTTTAAAGTATTATTTTCCAAAGTGTCTTATTTGAAATTGATTTTGAAACTCCAATAGAAAGAGGGTAAACTTATTTGACTAGAGAAATAGCCAGTATTTCCTATGAATTATGTTTGCAACTAGCATTCCACGATTACTTTTTGGGAAATGTTTCGATGGTAAAATGGTAAAAGCTATGGTACACAGGACACAGAGAAAAGGGAGTCAAGGAGAATTTTTTGATGATACTTGGGTAGATTGTTAAGCTGCAAGCAGCTGGTTAAAAAAAATACAAAAAAATCTAGGAGGGTGGTAATTGACACCATAAGCCAAGGAGAACTGGGACTGGGTGTCTGGCTGTTAAAGTAAGGCAAGCTGGGGCTTGAATGCCCCAGAGAAGTCAAAGTCCTTTTGGAGAGAGAAACCAGAGACCTCCCTTCAGACCATCACACCACCCTGATCATTACAGAGTGATTAAATGATTTCCCCCTTTAAAAAAAAAAAAAAAAAATTTTTTTTTTTTTTTTTTTAGAGACTATAAAATAGATATAAGATTGTTTCAGCATCACTACCATCACCATTATTTATGCCCAATGACCCAAAACACTTCTCCACTTACTAACTCAGGAAACTTCTCCAACAAAAAAGCTAAAGCACCCTTGGTCTTTCTCTCTTTCTTTCTTGTTTAAAGCTTTTCCTCCTTCATCAAATGCTGGTTGAGGTAACATTTTTACTGGAATTCACTGGACTCAAGTATGGTCAACCAGCTGACTTGCTTAACCACCTCCCAGCAAACAATTCCCTATGTCAATAAAAGGGATGGAATTAGTTTAGTGGGGAGAATTGTTCATTAAATTTTTTTTTTTTTTAATTATCCAAGGTGCATAAGGGAACAGAAAGTGGAGATGTTTTGTAGATTTCTTATTTCTTCCACCGTTTGCCCTACTTACCTTCAAACCCAAATTGCAAACATAGCTGAAGATATTTTTGTCTTGCATAGCTGCAAATGCTTGCATCTTTAGTGGACATGATTTATATAGAGGTTTTTCAATATGCTGACTTCATAATGAAGAAACTCTATTCCTAGAGGAGTCATTAGCCCAGGCATCACCAGAGACCCAACTATTTGGAATCATGGGAAACCATTCTCTGAGCAATGAAGAGATATTTAGCCTTTCAGATAAACTGAAGTGTACAGGAAGCTCTACAAATGCCATAAAAAATTTTGAGATGAAAGGGAACTTAGAGAATATGGTTTAATTCCTTCCTTCCATGGATGAGTAAATTGAGACACAAAAAGATCCAGTGACTTTCCCAAGGTTGCACACTTATCAGGTCTCTAGATACTCAGCTCCTTACAGATCACATGGCCTCCACATGCAAAATATGAAATATATTTGTAGGTATATCTATGTTTTGTCTTTGTTCCAAGATAATCCAATTAAGGCAAAAGATGGACATTATTTTAAATGAGATTTAAACATAATTTGAGAGTAAAATTAAGACATGTCTTTTTCATTTTTTATAATTGATTGACTTCTTGTATTCATTCAGATTATATCAACAACCGTAACAAACTCCAAATGTATAACGATGGAAACATGATAGAAGTTATTATCTGAACTGATATACTTTCATCTAAAGAAATACACATTATTTCTTTGGATAAATGGATAATAAATAGAAACAATGTGAAACTGAGATTTATGGAGTCATTAAGGAAGCCATAGTTTTGTGCTATTTTTAGAAAAAATTCAAGTATATGCTCTTTATTGATATTTTGGGTATCTTCTGCTCTTATTTAAGGTCCCTGGTTGATACAAGGAGCCCTGGTGGCAGAGTGATTAAAAATTCGGCTGCTAATCAAAAGGTTGGCAGTTTGAATCCACCAGCTGCTCCTTGAGAACCCTGTGCGGCAGTTCTACCCTGTCCTGTAGGCTCAATGTGAATCAGAGTTGACTTGCCAGCAACAGTATTTTTTTTTTTTTTTTTGGGTGGTGCAAACAGTTTTAAGTTGGATTACCAACCTAAAGGTTAGTGGTTCAAACCCACGTAACAGTACCAGGGAAGAAAGGCCTGTGATCTGCTTCTATAAACAATTACAGCCAAGAAAACCCTATAGAGCAGTTCTATTCTGCAACACATGGGGTCACCATGAGTCGCAACCAATGGCAACAGGTTTTTTTTTTTTTTTGCTGTTCTTGTTAGCCTAATAAAATGATGATTTGCCTCTCTGTCTTGACGCCTGTAGTAGAAACAGCCACGGGAAAACTGTGAGAAAGGTACATAGATCTTTATATGCTTTCCAAAATACTTGCTAAAAAAATGTGAAGTTCAGAAAAAAAAAGATGTATTTTTCCCCGAAGTTCCTATCCATTGTTCTATATCATAGTATGCCGGGGAAAACAAAATGAGTGAAATGATTTTTTTAAAAAAAAATCATAATTTTTTATTTCATTTTGTCATTCTATTTGGTCTTGGCTTGGTGAACAGGAAACCTGGCAGTTACACCATGTGTAATTCAACTTAATTTATATCAAACTGGAAATAAATGTCAGAAATATGCATTTTTTCCTGAGGAAAAAAGTGACCAAATTTCTTCCAGTAATTTACTTCTAGATTAATTTAATTTTATATACTAAATCATAGTCAATTTTCCCAGATCATCTTCCAATAAGTCCCTGACTGCACAGCTGCACATGAAAAGTACGTCATTTAAACATTTTATAAAAGTAGAGTTTATATATTTGATTTCTATATACTAAATTACATGCTTAAAACAATGTGTAGAAAACACCTTTTTTGTAAAAGAATTTAAAGAAACCTCAATCTGATTCATGCTATGTTCATATAATGGTACTCTACAAATGGGTTGGAGTACTTTAATCGTTTTTAAAGTGATACATTAAGGTTTTTTTCAATAAAAATAGACTTGTCGTGTGCCAACAAGTCCATTCAGACTTACAGCAACTCAATAGACGAGGCTGAATCAAATTCGTTATGGAGAAGGTATGAGAGAGAGAGAGCACCCACCTGTGTGCTTGAGGGAGGGGAAAAACTGGGAGAGGGAAAGAAGGAACAGCAGGGAGAGAAGAAGAGGAAGACAGAAAGTGAGAGGAGAGAGGTTTTATTACAATTTTAAAAATTAATCTTTATGAAGAAGTCACTAACATGATAAAAATAAATATAGCAAAAAAAACCCTGTGATTTTTTTTTTTAAACTATGGGGAAAAAAGTGTCCTGAATTTTCCAGTAGTCTTTAAAAGTTCAGAGCTGAGAGTCCACCTTCAAAACCACAATGGGCTCTGTCATGACCATTAACCTTTAATACAAAGGTCTATTATAGCCCCCGCAGAATTCTTAAATTCACTACAGCGTTTTAATCTTAACCTGTTCTTTCTTTTTTCTTCTAATAGTGAGTTCTTATCTGTATTTTAGACTGCTGAGGAGAACAGCCTATAACCCAAGCCATATGTTCTTATAATGGTTCTACTGAAAGACTCCAAAGTCTTCTATGGGTTTCTGGTTTTGAGATACCAGCAATATGAGGGACCAGAGCAGAGAACAAGGAATTAAAGGCCTGCCCTTGTAGGCACATTTTCTAGCACATTACAGTATACTTTGTCAACACTGATTGCTACCCAGGCTTCTGTCTTGGGCTGGGTTCCCTGAAGGAAGGCCTGACACAGGGATTCCTGTGTACAGGATTCACTGAGAGACGTTCTGAGGGAAAGGGAGCGAAGCAAGCAGGACAAGGCAGAGGAGAAAGCAAGAATGCGGCTTCAGCTGGAATTGAGCTTCAGCCTGACTGACAAAGAGCTCTGGAGCCTTCGTTCCTTAAGCAAACCTACCAGGCAAGGCAGCTCCTGGTTCAGCCAAAGGAAATTCTTTGGAGAAGGGAAAAGGGGCAGCTGTGAGCCATTAGCCGCCAACACTCAGCAGCTGGGGGATGGGTGCACTGGCCCAGTAAAGGAGATCAGGACAGGGGACCCACAGCAGCCACTGTGGTGTCCATTCCTTAGAGATCTCCCATCATCTCTCTTTGACATAATTGATAATCCCTGCATGTAGCAGAGACAGACGTTAGGACAGATGAAAAGTTACAATTGTAGTAGGAATGGAACACGGCGATACAATTAATTAAGGTTATATCTTGCAATTGAGTGCATGGCTATACTGTAGAGAGAGAACTAATAAAAAATATTAGAAATTAATTTTCAAAAAAAGTCAACTCTACTCGTTTCACTAAATGGACAATGATGCCACTGTATTTTAAGGTGAAAGACCAGGTCATTATTAACAAAAGAATTAATTTTAATACTTGCAATTAAAATGATGTGCTATAAAAAAAATCAAACGTAAACTTATAGTCAACGAGAGCTCCAATTTTAACATACATAGTAAATTAAATTTAAACAATACTATCTTTAACAATAAATCTCAAAAATATCAGTCCTCTGGTAAGGTTTTAAAAAACCGTCATTTCTATCTAAACCTTCATCTCTTAAAGGTATAAAAATAATTTATTGATTTTTTTTCAAAAGAAAAATGTGAAGAAATATATGTCAACCCTGCTAGAAGCCAAGTAAATAAGCAGTTAGAAGTTTATTACACCAAAGTTGTGATTTAAATTCTAGAAATAATCATGACCATACTTAAAATAATTACTAGTTTATATGCCTGGCTTGTTCACCAGGCCAAAGATCATGGCTTATTCAATGTTACCCCTCACCTTCAGGTCACACAATGCTTTTTACATAGTGGCGATTCGATACATGATTGAAAAACTGACTTGCAATAGGTTTTGGAAAAGTTACTGATTCACCCTTAGTTTTACTTCAACCCAACATTTAGCGATGGATGGACAAATGATTAGGGAGATTGCAGGGTGGGAGGGTAAGATTAAAGGCTGTGGACTCAGACAGTCTAAACTTCAATCCTAGCCCTGCACTTAGCTGTTTGGTTTTGGTAAATTACTTTAAACTGGCAGAGCCTCAGTTTGCTCATCTTCAGTACTTCCCTAGGATGTTTGAGGATTTTAAGAGAGAGCACATAAATAGTGCCTTGTATGTTTTAAGCAATAGCTAAGCAGGGGCTATCACTATTGCTGCAGTTAGGGATATGAGAAACATGTTCCTAAGCGGAGGTTACAATATGGCAGGCTGCTGGCAAATATCCACCTGCCTGCATGTTTTGTTTGGCCTGCCTGTAGAAGAAATTTCAAATAAAAACTGGAATCTCTGGTTTTCTTGAAAAACTGAAAGCTGTCACCATATTGGGCCCATAATCCTGCAGTGAGGACCTGAAGCCTTTTGCATTAGACAAAACGTTTGCCCTCTGGTTTGTCACAATCCCAGCAGTGTCTGTTATCTGTTATCCTACATGCAGCCCGCTTCGCATACTTATGTAACCTTACTAGTACCAGTAGGAATTGGAGCTTGTCACTGTTGACCTAGGATCTGGGTGTGCCAAGGAAGAATAAGACTCAGAGGCATGAAATATAAATCTTCATGGGGGCAGTGGAAGATGCAGTGCTGCATGGTAGAAACAGCTGGAACTGGGAGTCAGGGAATGTGAGTTGTAGTCCCAGTTCTACATCAACACCTGTGTGAACTTTGGGCTCTATGGGGGTCTGCTTCCTCATCTGTTAATTATATGTTCTGGGTAGGTCAAGTTTCCAAACACAAGGCAAGTCAGTTCCCCATATGGATTTCAGCTTCTCATGTGTTCTTTTTAAAAAATGATGCCAAATTAGTGGGTCATTGAAGCCTGGCTGAATTAGAGAAAGCTATTTTTTTTTTATCCCTCTACATGCCCCTGTCAAAAGAAGAAATATTGCACACAGAGTTGATGGAACGCATTTGGAAGTACAAATGCCAAAAGGAAGTATTGCATACATTATAGCAGCAATTTTGAGAATGATCTCCCCTGTGTCACTGGTCATATGCATTAGTTCTAACCGAGTAAATATAACTAATTGTTTCCCCAAGTTTAGTCTTCTTCCTGAAATACCAATGAATGCTCAAGTACTAACGTAAATTAGATCTGCTTTGTGGTAAATCTTTTTTGGCAAAATTCCAAGCATATACTCCTTTAAGTGCACGGAACTATACTTCTGAACTTATGACTATAGATGTCTAATCATTATTTATTCTTTTTCTGTTTTTCAATAAAGAAATTTTTAATCAAATGCCTTTTGTAAATTCTCCAAGACAAAAAAGATGAGAAACACTTTTTAAGTCAAAACATATCATCGAAATTCCCATCTGAGAGAAGCAATTTGTAACAACCTTATGAAAATCTCATGTTTTTTTTTCAAAAAACAAAGACATATAACCATCATAGCAAATACATTTTGCCTATGTCCAAGACACTTGTTTAGAAATACTACTTCTCTTCAGTTCAAAAAGCCATTTTGGCCCATAAAGTTGAATTTCAATACACTATGAGACAGAAATCAACCAAGATGAGTAAAGCAATTTGCAAAAAACTACTGTCAAGGTTTTCTCTGTTTTGTGTTCTGTTTTGAGTAGCTATTACAGCTTTGGGGATGGAGCAGCTACAAATGAATGTGTTGACAGAGCCCCTCATAGGGCATGGTCAAGATTGGTGACAATTCGCAGTAGTAGAATGACAACTAACAAATGGGAAGAAAGGGGGCATGATAGAACCTACCAAAATGTGTTCTATGTTCTCTTTTTCAACGAACCTTGATGTCTATTATTTCTACTCCTTAAACAAAAATAACATGTTACTAGAAGTAAATTATTTTATCTCATTTTATGTTGTCAGTTGTCATTAGGTGCCGTCCACAGTAGGTTCTGACTCCTAGCAACCCTATGTACAACGGAATGAAACACTTTCTAATCCTGCGCCATCCTCATAATTGTTGTTATGCTTGAGCCCATTCTTGCAGCAACTGAGTCAATCCATATCGTTTAGGGTCTTCCTCTTTTTCAAAGACTATCTATTTTAACAAGCGTGATGTACTTCTCCGGGACTGGTCCCTCCTGATAACATGCCCAAAGGACATAAGACAAAGTCTTGCCATGCTTGCTTCTAAGAAGCATTTTGGCTGTACTTCTCCCCAGACAGGTTTGTTTGTTCTTCTGCAAGTCCGTGATATAGTCAATATTCTTCTCCAACACCATAATTCACTGACATCAATTCTTCTTCAGTCTTCTTTAATCATTGTCCACCTTTCTCATGGATATGAGGTGACTGAAAACTCTATGGCTTGGGTCAGGTGCACCTTAGTCCTTAAAGTGATATCTTTGCTTTTCAACACTTTAAAGAGGCCTTTTGCAGCAGATTTGTCTAATGCAGTGTGTCTTTTGATTTCTTGACTGCTGCTTTCATGGGCACTGGCTGTGGATCCAAGTAAGATGAAAACCTTTGACAATATCAATCTTTTCTCCATTTATTGTTATGTTGCTTTTTGGTCCAGTGGTAAATACTTTTGTTTTCTTTGTATTGAGATATAATCCACACTGAAGGCTGTGGTCTTTGATCTTCATCAGTAAATTCTTCAAGTCCTCTTCACTTTCAGCAAGCAAGGTCATCTGCATATTGCAAGTTGTTAATGAGTTTCCTCCAAGCCTGATGCTGCTACGTTCTTCTTCATATAGTCCAGTTTCTCGGATTATTTGCTTAGCATACAGATTGAATATGTATGGTGAAAGGATACAACCCTGATGTACACCTTTCTTTATTTTAAACAAAGCAGGACGCCCTTGTTCTGTTTGAAATACTGCCTCTTTGTCTATGCACAGGTTCCTCCTGAGCACATTTAAGTGTTCTGGAATTTCCATTCTTCACAATGTTATCCGTAATTTGTTATGATCCACACAGTTTTACATAGTCAACAAAACACAGGTAAACATCTTTCTGGTATTCACTGCTTTCAGCCAAGATCCATCTGACATCAGCAATGATACCCCTGGTTCCACAACCTCTTCTGAATCCGGCTTGAATTTCTGGAAGTTTCCTGTTGATATACAGCTGCAACTGCTTTTGAATTATCTTCAGCAAAATTTTGTTTGCATGTGATTATTAATGATATTGTTCAATAATTTCCGCATCCTGTTTGATCACCGTTCTTTGGAATATGCACAAATATAGGTCTCTTCCAGTTGGTTGGTTAGATGGCTATCTTCCATATTTCTTGGCATAGACAAGTAAGGGCTTCCAGAACTGCATCCATTTGTTGAAACATTTCAATTAGTATTCTGTCAATTTCTGGAGCCTTATTTTTTGCCAATGCCTTCAGTGCAGCTTGGAAAGATGTGGTGACACTCATGCGAAATTGTTCACTACAGATTAGTAAATAAGCACAAGTAAGCCTGTGCTTACCTTGCTTAGTGGGTAATCCACCCCTGCTACCTCCTGAAATGGTTGAGCGTCAACCAATTCTTTTTGGTACAGTGAATCTGTGTATTCCTTCCATCTTCTTTTGATGCTCCCTGCATTGTTTAGTATCTTCCCTGTAGAATCCTTCAATATTGCAACTTCAGGCTTGAATTTTCCCTTCAGTTCTTTCAGGTTTAGAAATGCTGAGCATGTTCTTCCCTTTTGGTTTTCTAACTCTAAGTCTTTGCACATTTCATTATTTTACTTTGTCTTCTTGAGCCGCCCTTTAAAAAATCTTCCATTTAGCTCATTTACTTCATCATTTCTTCATTTTGCTTTAGGTACTTTCTGTTCAAGAGCAAGTTTCAGAGTTCTTCTGGCATCCATTTTGGTCTTTCTTTCCTGTCTTTTTCTTCACGTATGATATCCTTGATGTCATTCCATAACTAATCTGGTCTTTGTCATTAGTGTTCAACGCATCAAATCTATTCTTGAGATGGTCTCTAAGCTCAGGATGGAATATACTCAAGGTCACACTTTGGCTCTCATGGACTTGTTCTAATTTTCTCCTGCTTCAACTTGATCTTGCATGTGAGCAACTGATGGTCTGTTCCATAGTCAGCCCCTGGCCTTTTTCTGACTGATGATATTGAGGTTTTCCATTGTCTCTTTCCACAGATGTAGTCTATTTGATTCCTGTGTATTCCATCTGTCAAGGTCCATGTGTATAGTCGCCGTTTGTGTTGGCGAAGAAAGGTATTTGCAATGAATAAGTCTTTGGTCTTGCAAAATTCTATCATTCGTTCTCCGCCATCACTTCTATCACCAAGGCTGTATTTTCCAACCACTATGCCTTCTTTGTTTCCAACTTTTGCATTCCAATCACCAGTAATTATCAATGCATCTTGATTGCCTGTTTGATAAATTTCAGACTGTAGAAACTGGTAAAAATCTTCAATTTCCTCCTCTTTGGCATTAGTGGTTGGTGCGTAAATTTGAATAATAGTCATATTAACTGTTCTTCCTTGTAGGCATATGGATATTATCCTATCACTGACAACTCTGTACTTCAGGATAGAGCTTGAAATGTTCTTTTTGATGATGAATGCAATGCCATTCCTCTTCAATTTGTCATTCCTGGCTTAATATACCATATGATCGTCTAATTCAAAATGGCCAATACCAGTCCATTTCAATTCACAAATGCCAAGGATATTGATGCTTGTGTGTCCCATTTCTTTTCTGATGACTTCCAACTTTCCTAGATTCATACTTCATACATTCCATGTTCCTGTTATTAATGGCTATTTGCAGCTGTTTCTTCTCATTTTGAGTCATTTTATGACATATTCAAATAAGTTTAATGAAAAGCTGAAGGTTTGCAGGTAAAGTACTCTCTAGACTTGGTCATGCAAGTAGCTGTTCTGGTCAATTGATTATTCTCTTCAACCTCATGAAATGACAACAACTTTTCAAAGACATAGACTAAAGTATATTTAATCCTAAAACCACTAGGTACATGATTTAATTATTTTGCCTAAGGATTTAGAAAACAGGAACTTTCTTAGGATTTTTTGTTTTCCCTGCTTTTTATATTGTTTTATACTTCCAGTCCAAATTGATAAGGGACTGGGCTGCTAACCAAAAATACACCCAGACACAACTCAGAAGAAAGGCCTGGCTATCTAATTCCAAACAATCAGCCATTAAAAACCCTGTGGACCACTGTTCTGCTCTGATATACACAGGGTTGTTATGAGTTGGACTAGACTCCACAGCAACTGGTTACCTAATTAACTATATTTTTTGAGCAACAATAAATTAACTCACTTTTAAACATGAAGACATATAACTGCAAATCAGGGCTTCTGACCGGAGATCACAAACTGGGTTGATAAAATTAAATTAAAGAAAGACTCCTGATGCTTATCTATAGGGCTTTTGAAATACTGAAGTAACTCTTAGCCTCTGTAACTTTCTTCAAGGTCTTCTATTTGGTATCCTACAGAGAAATCAATACCAATTTATATTTTGTATATACACATTTGATAAGCTAAAACATTCATAATTGCTTTTGTGATTACTATTCTCAAGTGTTTTAGAAAAAAAAGTATTTTTATAGAATTATAATAAGTGTGCCAAATCAGAAGAATGGTGTTCGTTAAGGATCACGCAGACTTTATGTGAGAGAACGTAAAATGGTTTTCTTACTAATCTGAAATACAAAGTTCTGTTATATGTATCTTTAATTTAATCAGCTCAGAAACTTTTAATACAAGCCTACCACATGTATGACTGTGAGGAAATTTACACTTTAAGACACTACACTGCAAAATTACTTCACACTTTGTTTTCACATTCTTCTCACATTTTTGTTTTTAACATTCACATTTCTAAAACTGGAAAATACTAGAGCTATAGGTTATAGGTTATAGAAATATTCATCCATGGCCTATTTATCCTACCAATACTCTCTCCCAAATGTCAAAAGGTGTAAGAAAAAGTTCAAAGGTCTTTAATAAGGGAGAACTAAAGAGTAAGAAATTTATTGCTTTAAAAATTATTCCACTATCAAACTGAAAATTATATATGTATGCATGTGTATATTCACAAAGTTATTTGTGAAAGATGTTAGTTAGCCACTAACATCTTATGTTTTAAAGTTAAAATCTAAGTTTCAGAATCACATACAAATCTCTCTGGCCTTTTCAGTTTAAAGTTACCTGAAGAATTTTAGCAAATTATGGATGTTTCTACATTCATGTTGAAATAGTTCTTCAGGAAGCTTATGCTTAACTCTATCAATTCTCCCACCCACAGTGAGTCATGCAACAGATTCCTCTCCCCTTAATAGGGCCTTTAAAGACAAGGGGAAATATCTAACACAGGCAATCCTCTACCTTCCAGTACTGACATCATTTTATAAACATCAGAACACCAAGGAGACCATTACTCAAAATCAAAACAAGTATATTAAAGCATGTATAATTGGATTTAGAAAAAAAAAAAGACAACAAACTGGTACAACTTGACAAACTCAAACTCTGTTGCTGAGAGATGCGGTAATGTCTGGTCGAAAGCGGCTTAGTTACACAGTATGTAATAAAACAGCTAAATTTGGATTGGAGACTCATTTTGCACTGAAGAAATGTAATGCAGTCCTGGGGGAGTTACATGCAAAGAGCAACTCAAGAAAGCAGAGGCCAGGTCTCCGTATTGCCTCACTTCATGGCAAACACAAGAGCTGTTAGTAGGAGATGCCCTAGGGAAGAATTGCTCTCAAAATTTAAAGAGGAAGAAAATGGGAAGAGGCAAAGAGATGAGAATCTTGCACAGCTGTAACAAAACATTTCTAGTAGCCTAAGTGAGAAGACTACTTACAAAAGGGAATGAAAGCATTGCTTATTCCTGTCTCAAAACTGGCTTAAGAGTTTATTCCAGCAGAAAGTTCTAACAACATGCCACATTTACCACTCCTTTTACCACTTTAAAAATATTTTTATTCATTTTGTCATGTTAATTTAGCTTTTTGTACTTTTGTCTATTTTATCTATAGTATTTTATCTTCCTAACAAGAGTTTAAGTCTCTTGAAGGCACCCACCATTTGTTATACTATTTGATCATATGTATTTCTATGGGGTATAGCAATTAATACTTCCTGAATTAAACTAAATCAAGCTGTATGGATTTCTGGTCTCTATTTAAGGAAAAAAAAAAAAAAAAGCTAAACTGAGCTGTGGTTTGAGAAACTATATTAATATTTAGATATACTCTAACTTCCACATCTACCCGTTCTATTCACATCTTTATCCCCCATCTTAATCTAAGATTTTGCCAGTGAAAATGCAGGCAACTGCTTGGAAGCTTTGTTGCATCTATGTGAAACTACCAGTCCTAAAGTCAGGCTTAGTTTAGTTTACTTGACAATTTAGAGAAAAATAAACCCAAGTAAGTCAAAATATGCAGATAACAAATTGTAAATCATAGAAATATTATTTCCCCCTTTTTATCCATCTGTTTTACGGCAATTCTTAAATCTCTCTTCCATATTTGGTGTCCACTTTGAACAAGGCCTAAGACCCTCTACAACATACATATATTTTTAGATGGAGTTATCTTAAGGGTAATGCGTCAAGTGTGACTTAAGTTTATTTTAATTCAGCTACAGAGATCTTTTCCTTCACATTTTTGAGGGCTGGTCTGTCCTGGTAAATTTCCAGAATAAATCTTATGTTTTCCTTTTAAAAAAAAAAAAATCTTGACATACAACTACTGTGGGAGCTGAAGGCATTTCTGGCAAGCACAGTGAATGGTTGACTTTTCCACTTGTTTTCATAGTGATAAATATATGGTTAGCATTAGGCAGGAAAAGAAATACTCCCAAAAATACGCACTAAGCATATCTGAGAATAAATGGTGTCATACAGATATATCACAACTGCTCTTTCCATTAGAAGGTGTTCAGTTCCAGAAGGTTCAATCACTCCCACAACATAAAAATAGCCAAAGTGTAGCCCTCCTTGGCAAACAAAAAAAAAAAAAAAAAAAAAGAGAGAGAAAGAAAACTCTCCATTTAGAAGCGTAGAAAATTACCAACACAATTGTTTTGTTAGGTTTCTTTAATCTATGTCTTATACAAGATAACTTTCTATAAGGTACTATAAGCCATGACCTTTGGTGAATAACTTAGGATAAAATTAAAAATTGAAATAAGAGTGCACTATCAAAACAACTTTGCCAAGTGCATGTCTAAAAGCTGACCTGGCATCATTACTCTAAATTTAACATTTCTTTTATAACTCAATTATATGTTTTTATTGTATATAAGTTATATGGCTGATTATTCTTTATAAGGACTGCTTAGAATGAAAGAAAATATTTTCTTTCTCTTAGAAAAGAGGTAAAAATTGAAAAATGTTATCACTGAAAGTTGAAATGTGCAGCAACTGAAAAATAACACATGTCTAATAATACTAACATATAGTAAACTTTAAAATGCATTTGAAAGTTTTGGGTTCCATTAAATACTGACCTTCTTTTGTCTTGAGTTTTCAACCCAAAAGTCATGATAGAAAATATTATTAAGCTCTGTTACGGAAATAAAACATTTTGGTCACCTATGATCATGAAATCAATGATTTGGCATTCTTTGAAGCCATGAAAAAGTAATTTTCATTCATTCCACTTATTCAGGTCATACCAAAATAAGTAGTAAATTTTTTGTCTACAATCATAAATAAGCTTTTTAACAACCAAAAAAAAAAAAAAAAAACTAACGGTGTTAAATCATTCCTTTTCTGAAAGTGGTCTCCAGTCTTGTTTTAGACTTCATATCTTGATAATATTTAGACACATGGAGGAAGAGGTTATTTTGTGTCAAAGGAATTTATTGCTCCTGCATTTATTTCCAAAGAAATATTCTTCTACTGCTGATCTCTAGTCAGTTTTTACTTAGATGTGTTTTGGTCTAAATTGACAGTCTTGAAATCTTTCCTGAAGTAATATTTGCCTCTTCAAACATCTCTCTGGCATTCCATTATGGGCACCTGCTGCTGATAATTACAGGTCTGTCTCCTAACCACTTCCTCTGCTTTATGTCAGGGCAAGAATCAGGCTGCTTGATTACAAACAACTACCAGTTAAAGACCACTGCATAGCTCTCTGCGGTAATTATTCAGGGCAAGTTGGGTCTGTGTTTACCGAGGTCTTAACAAAGAAGAAGCAATTATTTGTTTTAATTTCCTTTTTGTTGGCACTGTAGCATAATCCATAATATGTTTTGGTCACCTTAAAAATGCCTACAAGAATATTTGATTCAATAATACATTATAATAATACATTTCACTATACTATTTCTTAGTCTGAAAACCAAGATATCCTTGTTCAAAGATAATAGGTTCTGGTCCTACCAAAAGAACTTTCAGACAATAGACAATTACAGGGAAACAGCTGGGTTTACTATGCACTTCAAAACAGATTTATTTTTCTTGACTCTGCTTCACTCTGTCCCTGCACCCCCACGTCCACCCCACTCACATAATCATAACTCTGCAAGACACCTATTTACTTTATAATAGACAGAAATACTCTTTAGGGCAATTTTTGACACAATGATGATCCCAAAATATCAACCAGCTGAAAGTCAATTCATTTTAGCGATATTCCATATGATAGAACACTACACGTAAAGAACTGGAAAGATTCTCTTAGACATCACTAGGTACTGTTTGACTTGTACACCTTTTTAACTCCTGATTCTGTGTTTAGGCAACTTGGCCACACTAGTTTGAGTCCAACTATGCTCACATTGCTTAACTGTCAATTGTCTGGGGTTTATTTGCTTCAACTGTGTGGGAACCTATGTTCTTCATTACTTAAAAGTCCCAAATTACAGGTCAGAACTTTTGAAATTAGGTATGGATTTCTGAAGAAAGGGTACCGAGATTGCCTTTTGGACAGTATCTAAGAGATCATGAATATTCACTCCTCAGACCGTCCCTACTTTCTACCTACAAGTTCATGTTCAGGTTGCTCTGTCCGGTAGATTTGAAAGCGGATGTATGAAGTGAATCTAGAAAGCTTCTACTAACATTATTCCACCACAATTCATAATCACAAAAGCCCCTCTAAGGTGTATATTTATGCATGAATAAAACATGCATTCATCCGTCATCATTCGAAAGAGCTATATTACACACTGTGTGCCAAGCGTTGTCGATTCCAACTCATAGCGACCCTATAGGACAGAGTAGAACTGCCCCATAGAGTTTCCAAGAAGCGCCTGGAGGATTCAAACTGCTAACCCTTTGGTTAGCAGCCATAGCACTTAACCACCATGCCACCAGGGTTTCCACCAAGCGTTGTACCACGTGCTAAAGATCTACAGTCCCTGTCCTCATCAAGCTGACATGTTCGCTGTTGACATAGAGAAAAGAAGAGTATGACAACCAGGTATGAAAGGCAGCTTTATTAAGAAATGAAGACCTTAACTGAGACGTAAAGACTGAACACGAGTCAGCTCGTAGGAAGGGATTGAACACGAGGAATGAACACTTTTCAGCAAAGACCACAAGTGAAAGTCCAGTGGTAAGGGAAAGTGGCAGCTTACTAGAAAATCCTGAATGATGGCCCCTCCCAGGGCTGCAGTGGAACAACTTGTGCCAGGTTTGGGAAAGGTGCATGGTCTGAAAAGGCTATAATCAGAGACGGGTATTTAGAAATGAAGCTAGGAGTGTAAACAAAAATGCTCTTGTCAGCAATATTAAGTTTAGATCTCACTCTAAGGGCAATGGGAAGGAAGCCATTGCCATTGCTATGAGTGTTATGAGTCAGAATCAACTGGACGGCACCCAAAAATAACAAGGAGAAATAATTACTTTTTTTGTTTAACAATCTGGCTTTTTGAATTGTTTCCCTCCACCCCCTCAGCAAAGTAAAAGCAAATAAAGACATATTCTGGCACAAAACATTGTTCATATCAATTAAAACAACTCTGTAATCACATAGCAGAACTTCTAAGACAGTCTAATACAGGGAAAATTAGTGTCTTGCAGAGCTAGCTTTTATTGAAAACTTTCTCTTTCTCTCCTTCTCTCTCTCTCTCTCACACACACACAAACACATGGGTATTGCCTAGAAGACAGGATTATATATGCAGACTCATCTTTTTAGTGGGTTGTGTTGTCTTTTCCCTGAAAATCTTCAAAGACAAACACTACAAACCAAATGTTCCATTAAGCAAAAAACCCCAAATAAGTTTAATCAATCTTTAAAAGCAGTCTATGCTTTCCTATATCAGGAAATTATTAGATACACACAACACACACACAAATGCATACTCAATATATTTTTAATTCTCTAGTAGTCACAGAAAGGACTTGCTGAATTGGAAAAAGAAAGAGAACTAAAACTCTCCATTATTTTAAACACAGTCATGATAACTACATCCGAGAATGTACATTTTTAAAGATTATTTTAAGAAAAGTTTTCTGAGCATAAATATACAAACTCAAGTTAGGACCAAGCCATACACTATATTGTGTTCATTAAACATTTTTAAAAATGTAATTCTTCATATGGTTAACAAATCAAAAAAGACAAAGTAAAGTTACCCAAGAAAGTAACAGTATTAGTAATGCAGGGTAATTTATTCTAAAAACTATTCCAAACTCTAATGCAATAATTGTCCCATTTCAATCAAGCTACCATCATCTTGTTATTTCCAACATAATTCGATTACATTATACTAGTTCATAAATGTGTACAAATTTATTGTATGGCCAAATACAATGACATTCTTTTTTCATCTTGTGATAGAATTACATTTTATTCAATAGAAAAGGGAAAACATATGGAAAATAGTCACTTTAAATAGCTGATTTAGTCTGAAAAACTACAGTGGATGTAGAATTAAAAATCAAAGCCCACTGGTTGAACTGAGGCATATTTCCATCTGTTATTAATGTTTGAGTTACATACTAAAGACTAGATTATTCATCAAGTCCCTCATGCAATATGTTAGTAAATGGGATTTCGGTTAGTAATTTAATTGCATAAATTCTGTCTATGTAAGCTCCAAATTCATTCAAAACAAGCATTTGCAGTGGCCTGAACTGAATTAGAACAGTTACCAACACCAAAGAGGACTTCTTGATTTTATTAAGAAATATTTGTATGAAAATCTGGTACGAATAAAAGGAGGTCTGTCACTCCATTATGGTTAAATTACATAATAGTCTTCTTTTTCTTTTATTTCCTTCTTTTTCCCCTTTCAAGAAACTCAGAGTCATATAAGATTTTTTTTTAATTATATAAAGAAAGGTGGACTTAATTTTAAAATAAATAATAAAAGATGTGATAGCTCAGGTTAGAGAACTGAGTAATTTTGAGTACTAGAATGTGTGACGTGAATTCATGTGAACATTGTAAAAATACTCATAAAGTTTATGCACAAACTATTGGGGTATATTCTTAAGCAGGGCTCCACCGCTGTTACTTGAACAGGGTTTCACTAATGGTTTGATAACAGAGAAGGGGGTGGTCAGCATGGAGGTTCTTGTAATACTTTCTAGTGGTGTGAGCCTGAGCCTGACAAAAAAAAAAAAAAAAAAAACAGCACTGATTAATTACTGCTCTGTTCTCAACGCACACATTAGATTACTGAGCATCTCTCAGTTTGTCTCCACAATGGTCTCATAGTTACAGAACACTATCTGTTTCATGATGACTCATTAAAGATCCTTGGATTCTAATGTAATTTGCAGTAAAACATCTTGTCTTTCAGACGATTAAAATGAAGATTAGAGAATATTCAAAAGACCGAAGAAAATACGGATATTTTCAATTGTCCATATTATCATTCCGGCACTATTACTTTGCTTTCGAAATGACTACCATGATAATCAACCTAAAAATAGTAGCATATTATGTTATACCTCTGTTTTTATTGGTTCTCTTTTCCCCAAACTCCCTTCTTATACCTCTCATTTGTACATATAACAGTGAGTTTAGAAGGGGCTTCCTATTGCTTCAAAATACACTGAAAAACTAAACACTGCAGCTGATAGTAAAATATCACTACACTTTACATGACTATTTCAAAGTGGTGCACATTAATACATGCTTCTATGGAAACAGCTCTTTCTGAATGCCAGCTTAAGCCTCTCCATATGATTTTTCTCAAACGCTCTCTTTTAAAACCATCACTGCCGTTTGTTATCTTCCTGTTATATAGACTGTTACTTTTGTTTCATCACAAATCTCTGCCTGTTTATTAGCAGCCAAGTCACTACTATCAGATGACTTGTTTTACTTAATGTATATATTATTAGGAAAAAAATTATAGAACTGCTCTCACTATATTATATGAAAAAATTCCAACGTACATTTAGCTGACACCACATCAGCGGCTATTTAAACTGGGCTTAGCTAATGGACTTTTAATGTCAGCGGGGTTATGAGCAGTTACTGGCTATTAGCAGAAATGGCTCCTTTCTATAAAAATCACTTTTCCTCAAGTGTGTTGTTTGAACATTCCTTTCCCTGATTTAGTGACTGTCACTGAATGTAAAACAAACTCAAGGGCTCTGGAATCTGTTGTTATCTTTAAGACCCTCTTTTTAACCTTGCAATTCCGTATTAAACAGGCAACCCCCCTCATTAGCATTTACACTTGTAATAGCAAAACTTGTTAGGCATTATTATTAACTTTTCCTAGTCTTAGCAAAGTACTAATGTCTTGCTATGAAAACCCTGAATCATTATTGATGGGTAATATATGTACAATGCAAACATACAAACCATTTTTCTGAACCCTAGAATTTATTTGCGTACTTTTAAAATCCTAGTTTGAAAATGCCAAATGATGTGAAAGTCTATGACAATAATCAATCTATATTTAGATATCAATGTATCATATAACTATTTATATAGTAACCGGTATTTTAAGAAAATATTGATTATAAGAAAGGAAACCTGTTATCCTTATATACTGACTGAAGTTCTATACAGTATATTCTTTCATTAGAAATAACCTTCCCCCCCCCACAATTAACTTTGTTTATTAATTTAAATAAACCTTTAAATGGATGTAATGGATAAACCTGAAAATAAAGCCATCGATACGGCATCTGAGGGATTCCTGGAAAATCAAGAATTCCTCAGCCTGGGAACATAAGTGCATTTGATTGAGAAGTTGAAACAAACTGTAACTGAATTCTGGTCAAGGAAGAACAGCACAACTGACCTCTCTTATTCTGTCAGCCCACAGATGCGGTAACCTCATGCAGAGTGCCTACCAGGAAAACCACGTTTTACCCCAGGTTGAGATGCACTCTCCTAGACAGCATCCCGAGCAGGAGTCATTCATGTGGATGGAGGATCTTACCCACGCATGCATGAAAGTTGACGTTCTCCTCTGGCCAACATATTATAGTCCACTGCACAGGAAAACAACAGAAGTTCTCTACAATCTATTTGAAATAAGCCAATGGGAGGAAATGGAGGTCCCCCAGTCTGTCGCTTGCACGCCAAGAGAAAACTTGTTTCTTTCAGAAAAATCACTACCCTAATAAGTCAGAGGCATCTCTGCTGTGCACTAGGGAAGTGACTTACCAACTTGCCAGCCACAGGGTGACTTTTTGCAGAAAAGTAGGACAACATTTTTCAGTCAGGAATCAGTGATTAAATATGGCTTTCTATTCGATGAATTCCTTTATGAACTTGTCTTATAAGCAAAAATGTTGGGTTTTTGTTTGTCTGATATGTCCTTTTTTTTTTGTAAGGATGTTGGCAAGTCTGCTTAAAAATGAACTCTCACTCCTAAAACAAAGCTATACACACACACACACAATTTGCATAAGCATTTATATGCTCACAGTGAATTATGGAACTATATTTGTCTGCTCCTTGTCATTCTTCGGAAATCCTGGTGGCGTAGTGGTTAGGGATACGGCTGCTAACCAAAAGGTTGGCAGTTCGAATCTACCAGGTGCTCCTTGGAAACCATATGGGGCAGTTCTACTACGTCCTATAGGGTCGCTATGACTATGAGTCAGAATCGACTCAACAGCAACAAGTTTGGTTTGGTTTAGTTTTTTTGGTGTCTTTCTTCATTTCATTATGGGTCTGACTGGAAATACCCTCCTAAGAAATAATTCCATAGTTATTTAATTCAATAGAAATGACATGTGTATCTTCCATGTGACCATTGTTTCTAATAAATCCAATAAGCTGATTCCTCCCCCTGCCCCCCGCCCCGGAAAAACACAGATTGTTAAAACTTTCTCTAGCCATTGTCCTACTTTTTTTTCATCATGTTATAGTAAGTAAACTATAATATTCTTATATAATAAATATATCCATATATTTCCACTACTTTATAAGATAGATATCATCAACTTTTTAAAAATGCATTGTACTGTATTAAAGATAAAACTCTATCTAAACAAATTATTTTCTGGGACAACTCTCCCTAAGAACTATATAATTCCAAAAGGAATGCCAGTCAATTTCCACTGTACAGGTAAGATTCAAGATATAACATATGCATTGTTATTAATAACAACATTTAACAAAACAGCTCAGGAAATGGCAATGTATTTTACAAATACCACTGAAGGATTAACTATATATTCCATGGTATAATTTTATTTAACAACTTATGAGAATGATATATTTCATATAGGACTTGGCCATTTCAAATACCCAAAATAATTTCAACATTATTACATTGAACTATCATAGAAACTGCTACATAAATTAAACTTTAAATTACCTACATGTTCTAGAAAGTTTCAAGTTTTTAGAAAATATGTGATTTAAGATTGAACAATGTCACACGTAAGAGAAATTCTTTTTTAAAAAATCAATGTAGTTTACAATTCATTCATGTCACTTGTTACATGTTTGATTTTATGCTAGTTGTTAGTAGTACCCAGAATTAGATCCTGTCCCTATCCTTCAGGACTCTGGTACTGCTAGCCTGGAAATGAAATAAAACACCAAAATTGATGCATACCCTTTATTGTTAAATCTATTATGCAATAATAATTGAATTACATGTGTTACTCTTCGAGGAAATGTATCTGAAAATACATATCGCTAGAGTTTTCTTTTGATGGTGTCTCAATTACTGCCCTTTTAAACACATTTCAAATTCTTTGGCTACATTAATTGAAGTAGGTGAACATCAAGACTCTATTTAGATAAAAAGTTTCAAGTCAGAGGGCCTGCTGAATAATACTATTTTGGAATGTCAATCTTGGGTCTCTAGTTCAGATAGCACAAAAAATAAATCATTTGAACATGCCTGTTTTTCCTCAGCTTCTTAGAGCAGTTAAGACCAAAACAGGCTTCTGTTTTCCACCAACCTGCAGGCTTTATTGGTGATGACTATAGTAGGTTAGAGTGAAAAAGCCTTACCCTCTTTCAATCCTTGAATTTGATTTCTAATACATTCGTAAGCTTATACTCTTTCCTCATCTTAGGGAGATCCAGAAGGAAGAAGGAAAACTGCTAAAGTAAACGGGAGTCAACATAATTACTATTTTATTTAGAACAGTGACTCTGAGACTTGCTAAACTTGAGCACTTCCACTGGGTGGCTACAGTGTGTATACTTGGCAAACTCCTTAGTGAAAGATAAAATACATCATTTTCCTTTTATCAAAAGCTAAATTCAAATGTCAACATATTATATACAGACATAATACTTCATGTGAAATTACCATCATTTGCTGTATTTTCCCAATCCTAAAGTGTTTTTGTTGGTGGCGATGGTCATAATTTGGTTGTTTGTTTAGTTTTGATTAGAGATATCACAGGTCTCTAAAAATCACACATAATAAAACAGTAACAATACTGTTGTCATTGGCTATCATTTTTAGGTTCTGTAAAAGTTAGTAAATAGTATTTGTTAAAGAGTAATCCTTTGATCTAGTTCTTGAAAGGATTTTTAGGCTCTTTAAATTCCAAACAAACTTGCAAATTCATAGAAAATAGAATGATCTAAAATTGCTTCCTTTAACCTTAATCCTAAACATGAATATAATTCACTATGCCTGTAATTATAAGGTGATATTATTATGTAACATACTCTTGTCATATTGCACTTAACTTCTATTGTCTAAGAGGCTGTATGTTATAATTTTAAACAGTCACTTTCTATAGAAACAGTACCCCTTACTTCTAAAGTACTCTCTTATATTGTTTGTTATTATTCAGACTAATTTTCTTGAGTTTGGGGAGAGAAAAACCTTTATTTCCGTTAACGAACATATTTGCCCTTATAATTGGACTACAGATGGATTTTAATACGCAAGCACTAATCTGTTTTTATGGGGAAGAAATATTCATATTTAAGGTTTTTCGTCAAACAGAAAAAAAAAGAGTAGAGTTAATAAATTATAGTTGAGTTCAGGCAGTCCATGATTACATAATCAATTAGGACATTGACTAAAAATGAGAAACGTTAGTATTCATCAATAAACTTGTTAAATGTGTTGTGGGAGTTTTTGTTGTTTCATATCCTTAGTGAGAAGAGGAGAAGATGCGTGTTCATATACATGAGGCACTTTCATAGCTCTCATAATTGCTGAAAAATGAAACTAGCCACGGGATCCACATGACAAAATGATTAATGAAGGTAAAACCCCCTACGCTCACAACATTTTAAGATAAATAAGGCTGGTAACTCAGGAGTTAAATTTGATCAATCAATATCATCTGTTAACATTATTATTTTGCACCCAGGTATTTTAAATAAAGAATCTAGCAGGCAGGTCAGTACAAGGAAGTCTCCTCTGGCTCCCCTCATTCTCATGCTGTACTACCACCTTGGCAAGGAGATGTGGTTAGTTATTTAATTAAAAGAGTGTATTTCCCAAACGTTGGAGTTTTCAGATGTTATACTTCGGTAGTTCAAATCCGCCAGGCGCTCCTTGGAAACTCTATGGGGGCAGTTCTACTCTGTCCTATAGGGTCGCTATGAGTCAGAATCGATTCGACGGCACTGGGTTTCACTGGGTTACTTCACTTTTGCCACACAAAGCACTTTTGAATCACTGCTCATTACTAATAAAAGGTATACTGACAAAAGGACAAATATCTGCATATTTGGTACTTTCAAAGTTATAGCTCTCTAAATTATAACTTCTATTTAATTAATATCACAGTACACATCAACACCATGAACACCATGAACACCATGTAGAAGGCTGGATGTGTTTTAGGCACCTATAAAATCTGTAGATATTCTTCTGTGTATTTCAAGACCCTATACGTATTCCCATAGGGCCACTCTTTGCGGGGCAGCAATACTCAAATGGACAAACCACATTTCAACTTCAATCCAAAACTTTTTTTTTAATTCTGAAATTGTAATTCATAATTTCCTAACATTTTTTATAAAGAGTTTGAATATCTGAAAAATAAATATCTTCTGGTTTTTCATGAAAAGGCAGGAAGTCTTTTGTCAGCTCCAAACAACCAGGTAAACCAAAAAAACCAAACCCACTGCCATCGAGTCGATTCCGACTCATAGCCCCATAGAGTTTCCGAGGAGCACCTGGCAGATTCGAACTGCTGACCTCTTGGTTAGCAGCCATAGCACTTAACCACTATGCCACCAGGGTTTCTAAACAACTAGGTAGAATTATTTTTTTAAAGTTTATGATTTCTGAATTTGATAGGTCATAGAAAGGAATACTTTTACAAAATGATTTATATTGAAGTCTCTCCACATTTGGAGATGACAAATATTTAGAATACAAGAAACTGAATTATTCAGTTAGTGGATTTCTTTTTAAGAACCAGAAAATGGAGAATTAGTGTTTTAAAATTGCTCAAGGCAAACTCTATTTCAGAGAAGCAGTATAAAAAACAACAGCACTGGGTTTCTGTAGGTAAAACAATCCTTGAACTAAGTGATAGTGGAACAACACCCACAGTCTGAGGTTCATGTAACACTCCTCCACAAACACATAAGCAATAACAGATCCAGATAAAAAATGGTATCAAAGAAAAGACCATGGATAGGTTTAAGAAGTCAGGTTAAAATAGACAGAGAAAAATTTGGCACTCTGTAATATCATAACCAGGCAATCAATAATTAAAAGCAGAATAACAATTTAGTAGGAGAAAGGTCTGCCTCAATTCTAAGTAACATAAATATCCCCCACAAATCTCTAATTTAATCATAAAAGTCTGCCAGAAAGCAATATTTGCACCAAGCACGCAAAGAAATGACAAGAGCCATTAAACAATTAGAATTAAATGCAAAAATTTCAAAATATGTTACCTATATTATCTACGCTATTTTAAATTATATCAAAACTCTGTTGCAAACATAATTTGAGTAAATTAAATACTTGGTGACTTTGCTTTGCCTTCAAGTCAACCTATCTATAGTTTCTGTTCTTTGTGTTATTTTGGCAATTATTCAATTTTGTCCTTTTGACCATACATTTGTGTCACTTTTCTTTTAAAATGAAACTATTGATATTTGCATAAACGGCCAATTTTCCCCCAGCCCTTATCACAATATCTGGGTCTTCACCTTATTTTTTTTTTTCCACAGAAGTGTTTATAGGTTTGTGAAAAGTTACCTGTCAATATTCCTTGTAAAGACAGAAAGTCAAGGGTAGAGCCTGTATCCAGGACTTAACTGGTAGTGACTTAACATGACATTTTAAAAACTGATATTAGGCTCATTTTCCCAGAGAGAGCATAAAAAGACAAAGGAGGCTATGAGAGGGAGAGGGATCCCCACAGACTGTTTAAAGAGGCACATACTGCTCAGGATTTCACAGCAATTCACCCCAGATTCCCTTTTTCGTATCTCCTCAGACAGCTCCATTTGTCTCTTTGCAGGAAGGCAGCATCTGCAGCAATCCCAATTCAGAGGTTAGAATTATTAACCTTAATTTCTTTAACTTATTATATTTCTTTGCCTGTAGTTTACAGAGTTGGCAGCTGAAGAATAATGTTGTTGTAAATGCTTTATATGTACTCATTGAATCCTAATAAGACATCATATGTATTAACCTCATTTTACATGTGAGGAAATTGAGACACAGAGAGGTTAAGTAACTCACTCATGGTCACACAGCTCCAAAGTGGTGGAGACAGGATTATGAAGCATTTTATCCATGCAGTACTCAGAAAATGGATACATGTCTGATAGAAGCCTTTAGCTTGTTCCTCCCCAAAGCCTGACCAAATATTTTTAAAGTAAAACACTGTTGCAATGCAAACTCAGCTTCAAAAATATCCAGCTTCTAACCAAATTGTTACCCCTAAGTATTTGTGTATAAAAATCCTGGAGCTCCCCACCCCAAACACTAGCCTGATTATGTTTACTACCTTTGAACACTTGGACCCAGAGAGTACCATACTATGTTGTTGTTAGGTGTTGTTGAGTCAGTTCCCATTCATAGTGACCCTATGTACAGCAGAATGAAACACCACCCAGTCCTGCACCATCCTTACAACATTTGTTGTGCTTTAGCCCCATTGTTGCAGCCACTGTGTCGACCCATCTTGTTGAGGGTCTTCCTCTTTTTTGCTGACCCTCTACTTTATCAAGCATGATGTCCTCGATCTTCAGGGACTGGTCTTTCCTGATAACATGTACAAAGTACATGAGACGAAGTCTCCCCATTCTCACTTTTAAGGAGCATTCTGGCTATGCCCACTGTTATATTTCAAAAAATGAATTATAGCTATACAGTACTTTTGTAATTCTTTTTTGAGAGCTGAAACTGCTTGTTCAACTCTGTGTCCCTCACACACAGCAGAGTCTGGGCCATAGTAAGTACTCGGTAATTACTTAACGTTACAGGGACATCGGTGGTTCAGCAGTAGAATTCTAGCCTTGCATGCAGGAGACACCTTTTGATTCATGGCCAATGCATGTTGTGGACAGTCCGTCCGGGGAGACTTGTGTGTTGCTATAATGCTGAATAGGTTTCAGCAGAACTTCTAAACTAAGATGGACTAAGAAGAAAGGCCTGGTGATCTAATTCTGAAAATCAGCCCATGAAAATCCTATGGATCACAATGGTCTGATGCACAACTGATCATAGGGATGGCACAGGAGTGGGCAGCGTTTTGTTCTATTGTGATGGGGTCACTGTGAGTCTGGAGCCTACTCCATGGCAGCTAATGACAACAATTGTTTTAACTATACTTCTACAAATGAGCTAGTACATGTCTAACTTGTGGGAAAATGTAAACAAGATCGTTTTTAACCACACGAATGCAGAAGTCAAACTATAAAAGAAGTAGGCTCAAACTGCAAGGCAAGAACACTGGCTCAATTCCCACCCCCACCCTTTTCCCATTAACTTCCTGAAGTCTTTGCAGCCTGTAATTTTAATGTTGCTTCTGAGAGTGACTCCCTCTGCTGCTCCGGAAAAGCCATGACCTAAATCAGAAAAGTGCTAAACCCAGTTACGGCCTAAATAGAGCACATCTCGCTGTCTGCACTAATTGGAGAGGGCTGGAGCGTATGTTAGTGAACAATTATTTTTAAGTCTCAACAATAATTCTGAATAAACTGAGAGGGTTTGCCTAGTAGAGATGAGCCTAGTCATGTCCTTAGGGGGTTTGGCTTAAAATAGATCAGTATGAATTCTGATTCTGACATTCGGACAACCAGCGCCCAAATTACTACGGGAGTCTCTGTAGGACCTTGTCTTAACTCAATCCGCAGTACCCGGAACAGAAAAGGCTAGAGAGTCAGTAAATGTTTGTTATAATCTCGTGATACTTGAAAATTTGTTCTCTGAAGTCTTTTAAGCATTCCCTAAGCTAAAATATGAAATTATTTTTGTAAACAAAAATAAACAAACCTACTTTTCCTTACCACATTTATATCCAAATGTAAATTCATCAATTTTCTCTGCTCCTAACATGGAAAAAATATATGGTAGAATTTTTCCTGAAATTTAGTCGTCTTCATGCCAGTTGTCTATTTGCTCCATATCAATATACATAAATCCATGGTAGTAATTCTTATAATTTGTAGGATGTATATGAATCTTTTTTTTAACATTATAAATGAAGTTAAGATAGTAGAGAATTATCCTACTATAATTAGAGTCCTCAGAAATTTTCTGTTCTGAGTGTGGTGGTATTAACATTCACAACACTAGCTGGTGCTAGGTAAGCAGTGTATCAGGCCTGTGTAGTCCAGAACTAAAATGTATTTATAAAACAAGAGGGCACTGATTCTTAGGCACAACTCATCAAACATACACCTACACACACACACACACACACACACACACAGATTCCCTTTTCCTAGTGAAGTCTTTCATTCTTGGAAGTCAGAAGAACCACAATTCCCTGGAGCTTGGAGTTCCCAACAATCCTGAATGAAACAATTAGGACGTAGCCAAAAAGGAGAAAGCTGTTGCCCCAAGCCTAGAGACTGTCCCAAAGACCTGTTTAAAATGACTGCTATCTTTCTTTATACCACAGTTACAAAACTCAGTACACTTAAAAGTAACGCCCATTTTGTTTTTTATCTTAAACCTCTGTTGTTTTCCTGGTATTCTATGAAGGGAGATATATTTTTTAAAAACGTCTGATTTTTGCAGTACTTCTCCAAAAAATCAGACTAAAAACTTCATTCACGTTATAAAGTGTTTAAATTAACGTTCACATCTTAAAATCATGTTTTCATTCAGAAATATAAATATATTTAATTTCCATTTTTAAGTCCTCACCAAAAAAAATCCCCATTGCAGTGGAGTTGATTCTGACTCATAGAGACCCCAGAGTACAGAGTAGAACTGGCCCATAGGTTTTTCAAGGCTGTTATCTTTAGGGAAGCAGACTGCCACATCTTTCTTCAGCTGTTCAGGGTTCGAACAGCTGAACTTTTGGTTAGCAGCCAAGTGCTTAACCACTGTGCCACCAGAGCGCCTTCAAAACCCCAAAACCCAGTGCCGTCAAGTCGACTCCAACTCATAGTGAGCCTTTAGGACAGGGTAGAACTGCCCCATAGAGTTTCCAAGGAGCGCCTGGCGGATTCAAACCCTTTGGTTCACAGCCATAGCACTTAACCACTAGCCACCAGGGTTTCCCCATGGCTCCTTAGCACAGGAAAATCATGCCTGAGGAAGCAACCACCTCTTTCATTGTCCCCAATGTTCTAGTCCAAAGAGAGAAAAGAAGAAATATGAAGGAAATCATTTTAAAATGTATGATCCTGAGAGAAAAGTGTACTAATAGTTCAACAGTAAACAGGAATGGGGCAGGGGAAGGGGTGGATTAAAGTGGTGGGGATAGCAGCTCGTAGCTGATAGCAGAGTTTGGCTCTCTGAAACCTAGTAGAGAACACAGGAAAAGCTGCTATTCATGAACATGGAGGATAAGAAAGATCAAAGTGGTGAAACAGTGCATTTTGGAGACCACAAGACACAAACATAAATGAATAGCTTTAATCACCAGAAGCTGAAGGAACTATATAAACTAAATGGAGAAGAACTACACTGAAATGCACACACCAGACGGAATGCATTTTATTTTTTCTCCTAAAATTCAGAAGAGCAGGCCAATCCTCAATTTTGGGTTTACCTGATCTATGGGGGGTCGGTTGGGGGGTCCAAGAGGCAAATGCTCAGTCCCTCTGTCCTGAGCGTCTTTTCTTTTAATCTCTTCTCCCTTCTTCTTTCAATATTAATCCATTTACAATCCCGTTTGATTATTATTATTGATTTTTTTTTTAATTTGGCTGTTGTAAGCTCTCAGCAGGGATCCTACCTCTTGTTAGGCATCTTTGGGGGCTTTAACTTGTCTTTTTCCCCAAACAATTCTCCTCCGCCCCCCACCCCCATCATGGCTCAGTCCGTTGCGCGCCCGGTAACAGCAGGGGATTCCACTGGGAGTCACAGGGTTGATTCCGGTAGTTCATTTCACCGCTATTCATCAGGTTGCTCACTTCCAAACACCCCCAGTCTAAGCACCCTCAGTTGCTGCCCTGGGAACTTCTATTTTTAAAAATCTACAAATAGCTCATATGATTCTCAATGGAGACTCCTTTGTAAAACGGAAAGATGAGCTCTGGAAGGGTGCGGGAGAAAATCAGGACAGAACCTCGGGGATGGGAGGCATCTGGCAAGAAAGGAAGGAAGGATTTATGAGCGTGGCCACTTAGCAGGGCAGCAGGAAAATTTACTCCCGAAGTAGCTATCGCTAATTCACAAAGCCTTGCTAATCACTTAACTCCCTACCCGGACCACACTCGCCTTGACTCTGAACTCCCCTCCACCTCCAACGCCTCCCCGCCCCCAGCGCCTCTCACTGCTAGGAGGGAATGCAGTTGGGAAACGCCTGGCGGTCTGAGCATCACCAAGGGACTTGGAGCTACCATCGCGCCTCCTCTGCTCTCCAAATTTGGAAAGAAGAAAGTGTAACTGAGGTGGAGGGGGGGGGCTCCCTGAATTGCCTCCGAATGCTGAATAAGCTTACTCCGCTTTGACGAGAAAACCTGAGCTGCCTAACGTGAGCCAGTGACCACCACAAAACCGAGCAAAAAGATAGGCGTTCATCTTGGCAACAGATTAGAGGCCCAGGTGACCCAAGATAGAACTCGGGAGGGGCGCGTACTGGCGCTTTGCTTCCCCTCTCCCTTCCACTAGGATTCCCCGGCTCAGAAGGCTGGAAGCCACCGCTACAACTTCAGACTCAGGGGGCAAGAAGGGAGCGAGGCCATCAGTCCTCAAGACTCTGCTCCTCCCTTACCCACCCCCAACTCTCGCCCGCTGTGCTCCCAACCCTGGCTTTCCTCAGAGCCCAGCCACTTACTTTAAAGCTAAGACGCATTAAATTAAAATGTCAGCGTTATAAACTGGCCGGCTACCATGAGGAGCTTCAGATTTAGTTTGAAGGACCAGGCCATCTCCCCAGAGCTCTGGGGTTTTAAGTTTCTAGGTCTCCTGTTGGGAGGGAGTCTGGAAGGCGGTATGAGTGCGGAGGCACGCACAACCCCGGCATGCCGCGAAGAGCCGACGCGGGTCTGGGTGGGCAGTATATTCCACAGTGGCCCGAGCAGCAACTGAGGGGCAAGGGCGCTTTTGGGTCCTTGTCCTTCCTGGACATTTTTCCTTAGCTGAGTGCCCTTAGGACTCTGGCGTGCTCAGAGACGCACTGAAGATCCGGCAGCCCCAGACAGGGCACAGCACGGGGATCCTCTGCGCCCCGCGCGCATCAGGGTGCATCTGTGGCATGCAACACAGCCACCCGCACCAAGAGTCTCTCCAAACCTCTGTATGTACAAAATGAAACAATTTTCGAGTGCGGAGCAGAAAGTGAAAAAGACACCCAAGGCTCGCACATGCCCAGAGACCAATGCATGTCCACACCCCGTGCGTCCCTTGTCCATCCTTGCCCGCCTCGGAAGATAGATTTTAAAAATATGAATAATCAGAGCTTCTTGACTAGTGGGGAAAGTGGAATTTAAAGTGGTTTCCAGTTGAGAGTAAACACAGCGAATTGAGGAAGTCAGGAGAACTGGGGAAGAGAGAGGAAGGAGGGAAGGAAGAAGCGAAGGGAGGTGGCCGCAGAGCCTGGCGGACCCCCTTACCTTGAGCAGCCGAGCCGGTGCCACTGGCGCTGAGCAGGGCCAGGGCAGGTAACACCAGCATTTGCAACACGTATCCTAATCCCAGTCCGCAGCGGGCCGCTGTCGCCCGCAGACCTTTCCTCATCGTCGACAGAGGTGTGCTGGAGGGAGCAATACAGAGACGCGCAAACAGGAGAAAGCCACACTGGGCAGCAGCTGAATCCGTGCACCGCGAAGCAGTCAGAGGAAATAACGATGACCAAGCGCCGCACTCCACTTTGTCCAAAAAAAAGGCAGGGGCAAAAAGAGGTGGAGAGGGGACACCGAGGAGGAGTTTGAAGGTTCCTCTTTGCCTGTGCCTTCCAACTGGTGTCTCTCGCGAGTGGTTGTTCTGCCCCCACTTGGGAAGTCCGGGGAGGCGCAAGGCGACCACCGCCGGCGCTCCTCCTAGTAGCAGGAGCAGCCGCAGCTTCGCCGCGCGCCGAGTCTGGACTGCACTCCGGGTCCCCTCGCCAGAACAGAACACACACAGGCACAGGGGTGGGGGGAGAAATGGGAGGAGGAGGGAGCAGTGGGAGGGAGCTTGGGCACAGTGAGGCGCTCCCGTCTCCAATCTCAGTGCTCTCACGCCGGCGGAGAGGCGTCCAGGCTGCCCCGGCTGCGTAGCCAAGGAGGGTCACTTCCTAGTGGGGGGCGCAGAAGTCTGCGGCAAGGCGGTGGCGGAGTTCGCTGAGGAGGCGTGTAGGGCTCAGCCCAACACCGCCGAGGGTCTAAGCAGCGGCGGGAGCGCGCCGGTCCGTGTTATGTAAGCCAGGGTCGGAGGGAGTTGCACGCCCAGCGCTCGAGGTGGAGACCCGCTGCTGGTTTTACCCGCTTAAGCCCCGACTAGGAGACCTACGGAAAGAGGCAGCTGCGAAGGGTCGGAGCGCGCCTGCCGCCGCGGCGCGCCAGACCCGGACTCTAGGAACGCCGCGGCCGCGCCCCAGGCCACTTGGCTGTGTCCGGTGTAGCTCAGCCTGCCGCCTGCCAGTTTCTTCACCGCGTGGGTAAAGCCTGAGCCAGACTCCGCAGGACTGAACTCGCTGTGCGGCTTTGGGTCTTGCGGCTGATGAAGCCGGCTACAGGGTCCAGCTGAAGTTCTGCGTTGTGCGGAAGAAGGTGTGAGGCTTTTGCAGCGCCCCAGGCCGGCGCTATCTTGGGTTTGTCAGTGCCACGCAGACTCCTTTGTACCCTAGGCGCCTATGACCTCCCTGCAGTGGAACAGAAACTAAAAGCTCCAGGAAAACTCATTCTTCAATAGTGTTTTCTTTGCGTACTTCTTGGTGGTTGACGCGGTTGAGTATGTAAAGGGTGGTGAGACGATACCGCGAGAAAGTCTCCCAAAATAGCGCACAACAGAATTTGCAGATAATCACTTAAAGTGATTGTGGAACCAATAACATGCTTTCCAGATTCCCAACAGAAGAAACCCTGGTGGCGTACTGGTTAAGTGCTACAGATGCTAACCCAAGGGCCGGCAGTTCAAATCCGCCAGCCGCTCCTTGGAAACTATGGGGCAACTCTACTCTGACCTGTAGGGTCGCTGGGGTTGGGTTTTTTTGGTTTAACAGAAGAACGTGTGGAGGACTCAAAATATCATGATATATTTACGTTTCTCTGGGAAAGCATTATCTGGGAAGTTAGTTGAGACTCTGGTCTAATGAAGAAGGAGGAGTGTAAGAATGGGTAGATAAATTAAGGAAAACAAAACAAAAAACCCATTGCTAATAACTCCGACTCATAGTGACCCTATGGGACAGGATAAAACCGCCCCATAGAGTTTTTCAAGAAGCACCTAGGTGGATTTGAACGGTGAACCTTTTGGTTAGCAGTCACAGCACCTAACCACTACACCACCAGGATTTCCAAGTTAATGAAAGGCTAGACAAAAGGAAGTAAATGGGTTAGTATAAGTGAATGTTCCCACAGCCAGCATTTGGGAAGAAAAGAAACCACTTCCTAAGATTATAGCATTTCTAAACTTAAAAAAAATAAATAATACAGCAGAGAACTTTTAAGTTCTCGGTGCCAAGTGGAGCATGTGTGTATATACACACACATATCAGACTGGAAGTCTAATATTGACAATGGTCATAACTCACTGTGTGACCCTGGACAGGCCAGATAACCTTTATATGTCTCAGTTTCTTCATCTGTGAATTTTTTATTTAAAAGGCTTCAAAATTCTTTTCAGTTCTACATGGTCTGTCTGCCCAGTTGCATCTAAACCTCTAGCCAATAAGGCCTGTCTTGGATGAGCCTGATAGTTCTGAAAAGTTCATACTGGCAAAGACATTGACAAAATTGGCTGTTTCCTGTTTCCATAGAGGCTTTACCTGCCATGCTAAATGTCTCTTCTTTGCCTTCTTCAGCTTCTCTGTACCAAGGGATATCATAATATTGTGGCAAGAGGGTGGTTTCTGGCACCAGACTTCCTGAGTTGAATTCTTAGAGGTTCCAATTACTTGCTACTGATATTAAACAACGAGGTAGGTGACTCAGTTTCCTAATCTGTAAAATGGGTCTAATAGGAGTATCATTTTATGAGCTTGTTGTGAGGATTAAATTAAACATACATAAAGTGCCTAGTACATAGAATTGTTAGCTGCTATTCTTATCATTGACCAAAGATTCCCATCAACTTCTTGCTGCCTAGACCAGTGCTGCCAGTAACACTTTTTGTGATGAGGGATGCTTTTTGTAATGAGAAATTGAATTTTTAATTTTATATTTAATTTAATTAACTTAAATGTAAACAGCCACAAGGGGCTAATGGCTCTGATGTTGGACAGTAGCAGATAATGGGCTACTCATAACCTGCCAATTATTTTGACAATTACATCAGCAGAAGAAATTATGATTATATTTCATATTTGTCTTTTCAGTTTTCCCAAGAAGGACAGAAGCTTAAACAATAAGAACAAAGCAAACAACTCCCACACTCACTATTAACAGCATCTAAAATTTATGCCTCTGAAATTTTATTGCCTGTCTTTTCTAACTAGAAAATAACTCTTTTAAGGAAATGACTTTGTCTTGTAAATTATACCATGCCCAGCTCCTAATACAGAGCCTGGTGTCTTACAGTTGGTACTCACTCAATATTTGTCAATTGATTGACAAAAGACTCAATAAAGAATCCTGGAAGTCTACAGCAGTTAAATAAGGTTCAATATGTCACATAATTGTTTGGCACATTGAGATGCTCAGTGACAAGCACTGCATGAAATTAATACTTCTGAAAGAGAAAGTAAGAGACAAAAGAGGAAAAAGTAGTTCAATACTGATATTCAGCCTAAAGGGGGCAGGAGAATGGTTTGAGAAATGATATGTCAATAATGAGGTGGAAAAGGGAGAGGAGAGAGAACGCAAGCACAAGGGCAGGAAAAGTACGAGCAGCATAGCTTAGCTTATCAAGCAGGTGAGTTTCCTACAATTTATGGATGCACATGGATCTTGTCTTGTGTATTAATTAACATCCTGCCTGGTTTTGTTTACTGTCACATTTCTTTTTTGTGAAAAAACAACATTCTTCATAACAGATCAGAATACCAAAGGCTTCTCAGATTAGGTTTGCTAACTTATTTCATTCAGATCTGGGCTCAGATGTCACTCTGAGAGAGGCTTTCTCTAACCAACATACCGAAAATAGCATCCAGTTCATCAACCCCAATAGTATTCAACTGCTTTGATTTTCCTTCTAGCACTGATTTTATTTACATATATGTATGTACATCCACATATGTATGCATGTGTGTATGCAACATGAGTATGTATATGTATGCATATGTTGCCTCTCCAATAAAATGTATGCCTCTCGAGGGGAGGAATTTTTCTCCTATTACATTCACCACTCTATACAAGAACCTAGAACAGTGCCTGACACATACTTGTTAGGTGCCATCAAGTCGATTCTTAGTGATTCAATGTGACAGAGAGTAGAACTGCCCCACAGGGTTTTCTAGGTTGTAATCTTTACTACGGCAGATTGCCAGGTCTTTCGCCCATGGAGCCACCAGATGGGTTCGAACCAGCCATCTTTCAGTTAACAGCCAAGTATTTAACCGTTGCCCCACAATGGCTCATAGTAGCTGATCAATAAACATTTGTTGAATATTTAGTGGATGAATGGAAGCCAACAGATTTTAAAACTAAGTTAAGTCTTGGATTAGAACATTTTTTCAAGGTGGATTTTCAAATTACGAATAGGCTTTTCAAGTTGAATAAAGTTAAGTTTGGAAAAAAATTTCACCAAAAATTAATCTGAGTATGACTTTTTCAGAGTTGGAATACTGTAGGTGTTTAAGGAACAGACATGAAATTCATCTCATTTTGAAAAATAAAAAGCTTCATTTAACTCCATATACAAGGGCTTCCTTTTTCTTGGCTGCGGTGAGTGGAGAATTAACTCTGGGATAATAAATCCCAGTGACAGGTGCTAATGGGAATTAAGCATGCAAATCCCTTGCATATCCCTCCAGAAATCTGCACCAAGAAAAGTATGCTATTTAGCATGTAGGGTGCTTGGTAGTAACATTATTTACTCTAAATTACTAAAGTAAAAGAGTTTCCACTTTAAGGCTTAAGAACTAAAAAAAAAAAAGATACTGAAAATGTATTTTAATTATAGAAATAATATTTTATTTCATTTTCTCTCTCTTCTCACATGTTTGATTGCCCACTGTCTACATTTTTTAAAATAAGTCATCATACAATAGATATTATTAACTGGCAGTATAAAAGAAGGAGGATTTAAAAGAATAAAGAGAATGATGTTGAGGGAAAAATATTTGTAACTAGGGTTCAAGGGGTGAGAACCAGCAGGTAACTTTACTGCTAGACATCAGCTAAGGGGAGCCAGATGGTCCAGATTCAATTGGCTAATCCCCCTCTTCAGCCTCAGTCCACAGAAAGGAATTTGGCCCGCCATAAACCTATAAATGCTGGGGTTTTATACTTTTGATTAATTGTATTAGACAGCACTCTTGGTTGCAAGTGATAGAAATCCAACTCAAATAAGGTAAAGCCAAAAAGAGAATTTATTACTTTATATAACTCACAAACTATAGATAATAATAGCAATATTAATAATGGCTAACATTCATTGATCACTCACTGTGTATCAGGCACAATAAAGATGAAAGATAGGTACTCTGAGGGAAAGAAATACCATTCCTATTCCCATGTCATACACAAGGAAACTAAGGCGAGAATGGTTGTGATTTTGCTGAAGGACAGCCCCTTGCAGATTGCTTTTTACATTGACTGGAAAAATTGAGTTTCAGTTCTTTCCATTCAATTCAGAAAACTTTCACTTAACCACTATTATAGTTAAGATACTGTTACAGGATCACTGGAGAAGACCAAGCATAAGTAATAGTCCTTGTTCACCAAAAGCTTAGTCTCACATGCAGTATAGGTGAGTAAACAAAAGGATTCTAAAAAAGCTGTGAGAATATAAGGATACGAGAAAAAATGCCACCAGTGGAGTCTGGGAAGGTCACCTACAAAAAAAAAAAACCCCAAAATACCAAACCCACTGCCGTTGACTGGATGCCAACTCATAGTGACCCTACAGGACAGAGTAGAACTGCCCCATAGAGTTTGCAAGGAGCACCCGGCGGATTTGAACTGCCGACCTCCTGGTTAGCAGCCATAGCACTTAACCACTATGCCACCAGAGTTTCCAACCACCTACAAGTAAACCATAAATATTGTGTATCAGTCATGTTTACATTTTATACTTATTTAGCACAATGGGTATATTTACCTCTAACAATGAGGTATCTGGGAACAGACAGTCTAGAACTGTTATGTCAGTTCAATTTATGCTTTTTTTTATGTCTTGGGTTCATGTTAAATAATATATAGCTTTCATTGTCATAGTTGCTTGATGGCTTCTCTACCAGCAGACATCATGTTCTACCTCCAGCCAGGACAAAGAAGGAAGAACAAATCCAAGAGGATGTAGTTGAGTTAGGTGCTTTTCAACCAACTTTCTTGGAAGTTATAAGCCCAAGCAGTTTCCATTTTCTTGATGGCTATCATATGTTTAGCCTAGACGAATCATGGGTGGTACATGAGGAAAAGGAATTTTGAAGACCTGATCATCTATGCTGGACACAATTCTGTTGACTAGGAGGGACAAGGGGAAGGTACAGGAAGACATGAAGACAGGAAATTATAGGGTATATTTAGAAAACTGTAGGTAAGCAGAAGGAGCCACTGGGTGCTGCAAACAGTAAACTGCTCGGCTCCACTCCCTTTGCCTTTTTACTTTGTAGTCCTACTCTCTTCCCTGCCTCTCTGATGGTGGGCTTAGCCACGGGACTTGCTTTTGCCAATAGAATGTGGGCAGATGCTACAATATGCCATTTGTTTGCAGAGGCCTGAAAAGGCCCTGTGTGCTTCTATCTGTTCAGATGTTCCTGCCGTTAGTCATGGATAAACATTCCCCAGGTAGCCACCAGTCTAAGGAAAATGAGACTCATAGCAAGACGCATAGCCCGGGGCCTGGGCCGCGATGCCTGGAGTCTAGAACCCAGAGCCGGATTCCAGCACAACTTAGCCTACTTGTAGCAGAACCAATGACCCATGATCAAGAAAAAAGTCTTTTTGTGTTAAGCTACAGAGCTATCAGGTGATTTTTCTTTTTCATGCAACCTTATTGCAGCAAGAGGTGTCTTATATGCTCATTGTGAGAAATCATGCCCTCAAATTAAGTTCAAGACAAATCGGAAGGTAATTCCCCTTGCAGAGCTAATAAACTGGAAGAAAATAAGACACATTCTAGGAGTAAATAGAGTGATAGCAAGTGAGAAGTGTTGTGAGAGAAGTATGTTATAGGAGGTAAGAAGAAAGGTCAATGACATCAACTTGGAAATCACTGAGTCTTAAATGAAGCCACATCGACCTGAGCCTTGAAAGATAAATAGAATTTGTGTTTGCCGAAATGGAGTAAAGGACATTCTAGCAGAAGATAGAACTGGCACAAAGGCAAGAAAGTGTGAGACATACGTGGAAAAAACTAAGTGGCATAGTTTGGAACCCAGAAAGCATTATATTTAATACTACTACTAATTATAATTTAAAAAATTATAACAGTTATCATTTTTGAACATTCATTAGTCAAACACCTTTTAAGTACACATATCTGTGTTTATCTAATACACACAAAAATATACCTTTGAAGTAGGTACCATTATGCTATTATTATCCTCATTTTAAGGATGAGAAAACCAAGGCCTAGAAGGATTAAGAAATTGAGCTACATTAAACCACTGTCAGATTAATATCTGAAACAGAGTTTATCTGGATTCAGGTAAATACTGTTAGGTCAATTTGGAGGGGATGATAGGGCCAATTTATGAAAGGCTTTCCATGGTCTACTATGTGGTTTATACCACATTACGCACATGTTGGAAAGCTTCCAAAGGTCTTTGGTCAATCATGTCCTTGAGACTTTAAGTAGCAAAATTGGATGATCAATTCTTGTAGCAATATTCAAAATATAGATTAGAGTAGCAAGAAAAATCCTGGAGTGTCCATTTAGGGCTGTATTCTAATAATCAAGAATAGAAGTAGTGAGAGCCTGAATTTAAGCAGAAGTAAGCAGAAAACACTTGAAGGGGATGTATACATTATGTCCAATTGGGATGGTGGTTAGTACTTCCAGGATGTAGGATGATAACTTATACTATTAAATATTCATTATATAATTCAGAATAAACTATGTAATCTGAGAAAGACCCCTGGTGGTGCAGTGGATAAGCACTTGGCTGCTAACCAAAAGGTCAGCGGTTCGAAGGCACCAGCTGCTGTGTGGGAGAAAAATGTGACAGTATGCTTCCATAAAATTTTACAGTCTTGGAAATCCTGTGGGTCAGTTCTACTCTATCCTATAGGGTTACTAGGAGTTGGAATCAACTTGATGGCAATGGGTAATGGGTATGTAACCTGAAAGCTACTTGGAACAATAAACTACTCTCAACTTAATTAAAGACATTAAGGAATTAGAAATAAGATTTAAAGGGTGAGAAAAGAAAAGAGGAACATATTAATTTTGTAGGACTATTTGTAGATTTGTATTCTTGAAATAGTTTGAAAGCAGTATTGTAAAGATTCACTGCCCTTTTGGTTATATAGCTGGATGATTTGTTTTCTTAGTCCCTAAAAAAAAAAAAGAAAAAAAACGCTATGCCTGGCACAAAGAAGGTAATCAATAAATATTTGTTAAAGAAGTAATGAATAGCAATTGATAAGAAGCTTTTATAATATATATTTTAAATCAGTTGTTAGATATTGGAAATCTTTTACTTTCAATATTTTTTCCTAAGTTTATTTATAAGTTGATTGTTAGAAGTGTGTTCTGTTTTATTTATGGAAATGTGCCATAAATTATGGTCTAGAATTCAGCCCACAAAATCCTTTTAATCATATGTAATTGTATAAAAAACAATGCTATTATAACATATATATAGTTCAATCAAAAATTCAAAATATAATTTATAATTAAATCAAACAAGTCAAAACATTCAATTGTTGTGCTTAAGGTATAAATGAAAAATGAGAAAGATACTGTTAAATGTTATAGAGATTTCAAAGTTTATTTTTTTATATTTTTTAACAACTCTCAAAAATGAAGCCATGTCTTCTACTTCATGTATAACTTCAACTGGAAATGGATGGATATTTTATTTTCTTTCACATAAGTGTTGCACTATAACTAGCCTTATGTTTATCATGGATGTTATTTTGTTTGGCTATCAGATTGCATTAAAAGGAACAAGGAAGGTTAAAAAAAAAAAAAAGAAATATATTTTTGGTAAAATTGAGTGAAAAATCTTAAAGGGAAATAAAGAAGCAGTAAAAAATTGAGATTATTTTCAGAGATATTTTACACACAACTGTTTGAAATAAAAGTAAAATTAAGACTGAGAGGAAGTTAAAAGGAATACATAGTAAGGAAGTAACGATGGTTCAGATAATCTCCAACATTATCCACTAGGTGGCCCCACTGGCCAAAAACAGCCTGGTATTATCAGAGTAAGCATCAGTGTATAATGAAACATGTAGATTTATGAGAATATTACAACTCAGGTACATTTAAGGGTAAAGGCCTTGCAATTTAGTTGCTTGCAAATCTACAGATGTTACTTCCCTAGACTTTGAAATTGCCAATTAGGATTTTACTGTACAGTAGTAATATTTGACCACCAACTGCCTGCCTTGGTAGGTAAAGAGTTTGTCTGCTAACCAAAAGATGGGCAGTTCGAATCCACTAACCTCTCCTTGGAAACCCTACCAGGCAGTTCTACTCTGTCCTATAGGGTCGCTATCAGTCAGAATCGACTCAATGGCACCAGGTTAACCATCTGCCAGTGTGTTGTACTGTGGTGGCTTTCAAGCTTGTGGTGGTGCTGTAACCTATGCCACTCCACTGATATTTCAAATACCAGCAGGGTCACCCATGGTGGACAGGTTTCAATGGTATTTTCAGACAAAGACAGGCCAGAAGAAAGTCTTGTCAATTTACTTACAAAAATTAGCCAATAAAAAACTTATGGATCACAACAGAATATTGACCAATATATTGCTGGAAGATGAGCCCCAACATACTAATAATTAGGAGGATGACACAGAATGGAGAAACATTTCTTTCTGTTATACATAAGATCACATTGAGTCAGAGCTGACTAGATGATTAAAAACAAAAACAACAGTAATATTTGAATAATCAGTATCACCTACCCTGATGCCTTACTCTTTGAAGACCCTAAAAGCAACTACATAATGAATAAAGAAATGAGAAAATGATCTAATAAATTCATGTACATTTTAACTTAATAAATGCTATTTTTTTATTGTCATTTGCTATTTTATTGCTTGCTAGGACTAGGAAAATCTCTTGATTATTATTATTCTCAAAGATAACTTTCACCTTCCATTTCTGAAATGAGTAAAATCAAAAAGATCTCACCTGTCTTAGTTTCCTAGTGCTGCTGTAACAACACCACAAGTGCGTGGCTTTAAAGAACAGAAATTTGTTTTTTTAGTTTTGGAGGCTAAAATTCCAAATTAGGGTCTTGGCCCTATTCCTTCCTTATGGTCTTCCTAGGTGTTCCTTCATTGCTTGGCTTGTAGACAATCCTCACATGACATCTCTGTTCCCATTCTCTGTTCATATCTCTGTGTCTAATCTGTATTTTTAAAATAACTCAGAAGTTATTAAATTCAGAACCCACCCTAGATGGTCCAGAAGTTAACTCACTCAACTGCTAACTGAAAGGTTGTCAGTTCAAGTCCACCCAGAGGTGATTCAAGTCCACCAGAGGCATCTCAGAAGAAAGGCCTGGTGATCTATTTCTGAAAAATTAACCTTTGAAAACTCTATGGAGCATAGTTCTATTCTGACACACATGGGGTCGCCATGAGTTGGAATAAACTCCATGGCAACTGGTTTCTACTTGGTTATGACCTAATTAGAGGAGCCCTGGTGGTGCAGTAGTTAAGTGCTGGGCTAAAAAAAAAAAAAAAAGACCAAAAAGTCAAGCCCACCAGTTGCTCTGCAGGAGAAAGATGTGGCCGTTGGCTTCTGCAAAGGTTTACAGTCTTGAAAACCCTATGGGGCAACTCTACTCTGTCCTATAGGGTCACTAAGAGTCCCATTTGAATAGACAGCAACAAGTTTTGGGGTTTATGACCTAAATAACATAACAAAAGGGCTTGAAGCACTTATTGATGAAGATCAAAGACCACAGGCTTCAGTGTGGATTACACCTCGACATAAAGAAAACAAAAATTCTCACAACTGGACCAACAGACAACATCATGATAAATGGAGAAAATACTGAAGTTGTCAAAGATTCCATTTTACTTGGATCCACAACCAATGCCCATGGTAGCAAGAGTCAAGAAATCAAATGATGTATTGCATTGGACAAATCTGCTGCATAAAATCTCTTTAAAGTGTTAAAAAGCAAAGATGTCACCTTGAGGACTAAGGTGCACCTGACCCAAGGCATGATATTTTCAATTGCCTATGCATATAAAAAATGGACAATGAATAAGGAAGAACAAAGAAGAATTGATGCCCTCAAATTATGGTGTTGATGAAGAATTTTGAGTATACCATGGACTGCCACAAGAATGAACAAATCTGTCTTGGAAGAAACACATCAGAATGTTCCTTAGAAGTGAGGGTAGTGAGACTTAGTCTTTGCCCATGTTATCAGGAGGGACCAGTCCCTGGAGAAGGGTGCCATACTTTGTAAAGGGTCAGCAAAAGTAGAAGGTCAGTGAAAAAGAGGAAGACCCTCAGTGAGATAAATTGACACAGTGGCTGCAACGATGGGCTCAAACCTAGAAACAGTTGTGAGGATGGCATAGGATCAGGCAGTGTTTTGTTCTGTTGTACATAGAGTCGCTATGAGTCAGAACCAACTGGACGGCCCCTGACACCAACAACGTAACAAAGAAAATTCTATTTCCAAACGGAATTATATCCACAGGTATAGGGGATAGGATTCCAACATATATTTTGGGGGAGGGACAATTTAATTCATAACATCACCCTTCATCTACTTTCCTTTGACTGTCTGCGCACATGTTGCTTTTTAAAAATACAAGAAAACCATCTACAAGCAATGGTTTATTTTTTACATTATTGACAACTTTAACTAAAGGCTACAAATTGTGCTGGCTGTAGATTAGGAGAAATTTATTGAGCAAATTTGTTATTATGGCGTACGAGGCCAAAATAACTGTAAGAAAACCTATTTCAATACCCAAGAAGGCTAAATTCTTCCAAGAATACGTAAAATGAGTTATTTAAGGAGCCTGATGAGCAAGGCATGGTGACAGAGTCATGCTGGACCTTTATTGGAACCTGATCTCTGCCTCCATGTTCTCGGCATGGTCAATTTTTCTGCCCGAGAATATAAACCTTTTGTCTAGTCACAGCTTATTACCTGAAAATTAATACTTTCAAGTTCCTTTGCCTTTGTTCCTGATCCCTAGTTAACATGAAATTTTCTTCCTCACATTATGCTAACCATTCTTCAAAATACAGATCGAATGCTATCCCATCTATAAAGCTTCCCCTGAACCCACAGCTGGAAGTGCTCAGTCCTTCTCTGACATCATATGCTTTTATATTACTTTCTATTTGCATCTCCATAAATACGTAATTTCCTCTAACTAAGATTTGAAGCATGCGAGATTTGAGCCTAGGTCTCAGACACTTCGGAATTTCCAACAACAGCATGTTGATCTATACATTATAGTAAATGGAACAGTATTTTTGAAATGTGTTAATGAGTTCTTCTCTTTTGCCTTTACATGGACTGAACAGTCTTACTAATCATCTTAAGGCACTTATCCCCATCTATCTAAGGAAGAGAGGAAAGGCCCACTCATCTATTTAAGGAAGAGATGAATGCAGAGATAAAGAATTCATATTTAGTCTCTGACTTACAAAATAGGATTTCTGGATCTGTAGCCAAAAAAAGGGGGAAGGGGGGAAGAGGGAGAGCTTAAAAGTTAACTTCTTTGGAATAAAATGGTTTTCCAACCTTATATGCTTACTTCTTAAAATATGAAGCGCCAAGACCAGTGAATGCAAATGAGAGAGTTTCTTTTGCCATTGTGTATAGAAGATGTGTCTTACAATTGAGAACAAGGCCATTAAATTTTCTGACTTCGAGGATTATAGTATGGGAAAAGGAAATAGCCAAAAGGTCAAATCTCAGCATTTCTGGCCCCAGGCATTGTGAGGTAAAGCATAAATAGAAAAGAAGAGGAAAGGAGTTAGATCTTTGTTTCCACAGATTTTCATGGAGTCTGCATATGAGGGAGGGGGTTTGAGGGACTTTTAGGTTAAAGGAAACGCTATCTGTTAAGACTACTACCTGTCTGTCAGTTTGTCGTACTGTGGTGGCTTGCGTGTTGCTATGATGCTGGAAGCTATACCACTGGTATTTCAGATACCAACCAGCAGGGTCACTTATGGTGGTCAAATTTCAGTGGCAATTCCAGACTAAGACAGACTAGTAAGAAAGGCCTGATGATCTACTTCTGAAAATAAGGCCATGAAAACAACAGAATATTGTCTGATATAGTGCGGGAAGATGAGCCCTTTAGGTTGGAAGTCACTGAAAACACACAGTGGGTGCAACAATGGACTCCAGCATACCAATGATTGTGAAGACTGGGCAACATTTCATTCTGTTGTACACGGGGTTACCATACGTCTGAACTGACTGGACTGCAACTAACAACAGCAATGTAGTAAAAGGAAGAGATAGAAAAGTCTCCTTATACCGCATGTCCCAGCAGGATAAATCAAAGAGGGAAACTATTTTGCATTCTGAATATCCGAAGGCAATTTTGTGTCAGAGAGGCATCCAAACTGCCCTTTATGAAATAAAACATACAGACTATCACTGGTTTGAAAGCCATGGTAACTTGCATGAGATCCACTCTGGCAGAGGGTGGCCAAGGGGATGAACAGAAATCATTGTGCTCTCCAGTGCCTATAGGACTCAATGTAAGGTTGAACCATGAAGCACTGGTGGGCCTTATAGTCCTCAGTCGTACACCCCAGCAGAGTGCCCTGGCTTAGGGTCCCAACTAACCACACATCAGGGGCCTACGTCTGGTACACAGCCACGTACTAGCACAAGACCAGGATGTCTCTCTGTTCTGAAGTCATATGAACTAAATGCCTCCCCCTGTACTCTCCTACTTATTCCTCTGTAAGATGCATCTGCTTTGAACTTCCTATGACACTCTACTGGGAAACAGGAATAACTTAGACGTACCATTTAATAAACACTTCTGTCTCATCCAGTTAATGAAACAATTTCCATTGTGGAAGCATTTGGTGTATTCATTGTTAAACTTCTCCTTGATGTTGGCTAAAATAATTTCTTTCAGATGACTCAGCATTCAGATTTTAGCCCTTTTAATTGTCTTGATGACACATGAGGATACAAAGAGAGGCTAACTCCGGTGTCATAGTTGTGGGTTTTCTCGAATCATGAGGTGTCCTATGGATTCTTGCTGATCTCTTCAGTGGAGTGGATGAAAGTTCTGATCCATAGATTAGTCCATCTGACCTTCTGTAATGAAATCTTGATTCTTACTCCTGGACCTTATGACTCCAGGCCTTCGATTTTGATGTAAAAAATTCCTTTTTTATCCTGATTCCGAGTTTCTGCTTATGGATATATATCTTCTTTTCAGGTAAATAAAGCATTCTTAATCTTCTAGTATTTTGCAACTGGCTAAAAACTAGTGTTCTTCTAGGGTCCTGCAGCCACTAGCCTTAAAGGCCTCAGCCTATCCCATATTTGTGTGGAAGTTTCTAAAACTTGGCCTGTTTCATATTAAGTCCTGTGGATGGGAAATGAGAATCCTGGTGACTGACTTCATTCTTTGCCACTGCTTTCTCTTCAGAATCCCTTGGGACCAGACACGGTGGAATTTGAGCTTTTCGGGTCTTCTAGTACAAAAATGGAGCCTTTGTGGTGCAGTGGTTAACAGCTTGGCTGCTAACCAAAAATTCAGCAGTTCAAATCCACTAGCTGCTCTTTGGAAACCCTATGGGACAGTTACACTCTGTCCAGATCATATAAAATAGAAACATTACTTCCCTAAAAAAAGGATTTCTGCTACCTACAGTCTGTGGATGCAGTATCATTTTTAAACTATTTTTTTAATGCTAAAATATTTTAAAGTACACTATAGACTTCATCATATTTCATCCCCAAGTACCCCCTCCAAAAAAGTAAAAGCATTTTCCAGCATAATTGCCTGAAATTTTGGCCACTCAGACTACAAAAAAATTCATCCAATCAGAATGAGGAATTAACTAAATACTATTAAAGTGGAAAATAAATAAACTTTCAAAATTCCTCACGTCCTGCTTTTTTTTTCTCAGAAGCCCTGTTGGGATATCCGAGTCATCTGTGCTTGGCATGCAGTAAGCATTCATAAAATGTTAGTATTTTAAAAATATCATTTTTATTTTATTATTTTAATCATTATTATTTTTATTGTAGTTCAGTTAATAAGACTCTATCTGCAAGAGAGGTTTCAGAACTCTTTTAATCATTTCACAGATATAAACATTTATTGTATTAAATATATTTGTAATATTTTGAATATATTAATTCCATAAATAATTGAATATGTTGCATTAATTCATACAAATGTTTTTACTTTTCACCAATAAAGTCATTTATGAATATTTAGTTTAAAAAAATCTCAACATACATCATGTTAGGGAAATAAATCTGCGAACTAAAATGATTCAATTCTCTGATTGTAACATAAGAATGTGAGCAGTGTGTTTGTACCTTCTATTCACAAAGTTATGATAACACTTGCAGCAGAGGAGGCCTACAAGGTCATTTCTGTGGAGAATGGAACAATATCTACAAACCCTCACAACGTTTCTTAAAGGGAAAAAATACTCTCAAGGGAAGATGACACAGTAGTCATCGGAATTTCAGCAAGGGAAATGTGTGTACAGTAAAAACGGATTTAATGTTCCTTAGGATACAAATTGATATTGCTCACCCACCATGATTTCCTAGTAGTAGTAACTAATTTGAGCTGAGTCGGCCACACTCTTTTACTTAATTCTACAAATGCTCGCATTTATGAAAATCTCATAAAGTGAAACGTGCATCCATGGAAAATTCCCAGAATGAAGCTGAATGACTTATATGAGAATTTAAAGTACAAATTTTCATCTCATTAGTACAAGGGGCTAACCCACTGAATACATCACTCAGAAATATTATAGACATATCCGTTTTTTAGCTTGTCAGCATTCAATTGAAAGATTACACCACTGATACATGTTTCAAGGTTTTCCCCGCCCCCTTCTATATGTGATAGAGGCTCATCTGCAGAAATCTGCCCTTTTGGAGATAAAAATGCTTATTTGTAAGTGAACAGATGGTGTTGCCCAAGTTCAGAGACACATCTTATGCAGAATCTCACGGGGAGGGGGAACTGCAGGTGGAGGAGGGCTGGTGTAGTTTAAAAATGTGTCCTGGGCAATTCTGATAGCCTCCCACCACGCCCCCACTGTGCAGCACTGATTTAAAGCTTAAGGATATATAAATGTCATGTAGATGCTGATTTGAGCTTCAGAGAAAAAAAAATGAACTCTGCTCCTGGTAGAAACTTGTCTGGTTCCGTTTTTTGTATGTGTGTATTTATGTGTTTTAGATCATGATTTTCAAAGAGTGAACATCCCAATGATATTTTAAAATTGGATCATTATAAAACTTCTGTTTAGTTCAAATATAATTTCCGTTTGTATGGTAGCCGTAAATTGTATGTCTCACATAATCATTCAGTTTTTATTTTGGATAAGTTACCATGTATATATGTATACATATAAAACAACAAAAATAGTCCACATGTATGTGGCATTATAATTTGAGCAGCCACGCCCACAAGTGTTATTACTAGAGACATTGGTGTCAGGTTTGAAAGCCAGAAAGAAAAAAATTATTAGAGCCAAAATTATTCGTATATATCTTTGTGTACATAAACTTGCCCAGTAATTATTATTTTTTATTGTGATATATATATATATATATATATATATATAGACACAACTTGTCTGTCAGTTTGTCATATTGTGGTGGCTTGCATGTTGCTGTGATTCCGGAAGCTATGCCACCAGTATTTCAAATAGCAGGAGGGTCACTCATGGTAGACAGGTTTCAGGGGAGCTTCCAGACTAAGACAGAGTAGGAAGAAGGACCCAGCAGTCTACTTCTGAAACAAATTGGCTAGTGAAAATCTCATGAATAGCAGCAGAACATTCTCTGATGTAGTGCCAGAAGATAAGCCCCTCAGGTTAGAAGGCACTCAAAATAAAACTGGGGAAAAGCTGCCTCCTCAAAGTAGAGTCAACTTTAATGACATGGTTGGAGTAAAGCTTTTGAGACCTTCATTTGCTGATATGACACGACTGAAAATGAAAAGAGCTACAAACATCCATTAAGAATCAGATCATGGAATGTACAATGTATGAATCTAGGAAAATTGGGAGTCATCAAAAATGGAATGGAATGCATAAAGATCGACATGCTAGGCATTAGTTAGCTGAAATGGACTATTACTGGCCATTTGGAATTCAACAATTACATGGTCCACTATGCCAGGAAAGACAAATTGAACAGAAATGGTACCACATTCATTGTCAAAAAGAACATTTCAAGATCTAGCCTGAAGTACAATGCTGTCAATGATAGGATAATATCCATACACCTACAAGAAATGCCAGTTAATATAAATACTCAAATACTAGTTAATATGACTACTATTCAAATGTATGCACCAGCCACTAAGACCAAAAATGAAGAAATTGAAGATTTTTACCAAGTTCTGCAGTTTGAAATTGCTGAAAGATGCAATCAAGATGCATGGATAATTACCTGTGATTGAAATGCAAAAGCTGGAAACAAAGAAGGATTGGTAGTTGGAAAACATGGCCTCGGTGATAGAAAAAGCATAGGAGATTGTGTGATAGAATTTTGCAAGGTGAATGATCTATTTATTGGAAATTCCTGTCTTCAATAACATGAGCGGTGACTATTCATGTGGCACTGGCCAGGTAGAATACACAGGAATCAAATCAACTACATCTGAGAAAAAGAGATGGTGGAGAAGCTCAATACGATTAGTCAGAACAAGGCCAGGGGCCAACTGTGGAGCAGACCATCAATTGCTCATATGCAAGTTCAAGTTGAAACTGAAGAAAATGAAAACAAGTCCACAAAGGCCAAAGTATAACCTTGAATATATTCCACCTGAATTTAAAAACCATCTCAAGAATAGATTTGGTGCATTGAACATTAATGACAGAATATCAGATGAGTTGTGGTATGACATCAAGGATATCATACATGAAGAAAGCAAAAGGTCATTAAAAGGACAGGAAAGAAAGAAAAGACAAAATGGATGTCAGAAGAGACTCTGAAACTTCTTCTTGAACATAGAGCAGGTAAAGTGAATGGAAGAAATGATGAAATAAAATAGTTGAATGGAAGATTTCAAAGGACTGCTTGAGAAGACAAAGTACTATAATGAAGTATGCAAAGATCTGGAGTTAGAAAACCAAAAGGGAAGAACACACTCAGCATTTTTCACACCAAAAGAACTGAAGAAAAAATTCATGCCACTAGTTGCAATATTGAAAGATTCTATGGGCAAAGTATTCAAACAACACAGGAAGCATCATAAGAAGATGGAAGGAACAGAGTCACTGTACCCAAAAGAATTGGTTGATGTTCAGCCATTTCAGCAGGTAGCAAGGGTGGATTACCCACTAAGCAAGGTAAGCACAGGCTTACTTGTGCTTACTTACTAATCTGTAGTGAAGAATTTCACATGGGTTTCACCACATATTCCCAAACTGCACTGAAGGCATTGGAGAAAAATAAGGCTTCAGGAATTGATAGAATACCGACTGAGATGTTTCAACATGCAGATGCAACACTGGAAGCACTCACTCATCTATTTGGTGGACAGCTACTTGGCCAACCTGACTGGAAGAGATCCATATTTGTGCTCATTCTAAGGAATGGTGATTCAACTAAGGTAGGAAATTATCCAACGGTATCATTAATATCACACACAAGTAAAATTTTACTGAAGATAATTCAAAAACGGTTGTAGCAGTACATCTACAGAAGTTCAAGCTGGATTCAGAAGAGGACATAGAATAAGGAATATCATTGCTGATGTCAGAAGGATCTTGGCTGAAAGCAGAAAATACTGTAAAAATGTTTACCTATGTTTTATTGACTATGCAAAGGCATTCAACTGTGTGGATCATAACAAATTATTGATAACATTGTGAAGAATGTTAATTGTGGAACACTTAATTGTGCTCTTTTTACTTTGGGCATGTTATTAAGAGGACTAGTCCCTAGAGAAGGGCATCATGCTTTGTAATGTATGATGTAAAGTAGAAGGTCAGCAAAAAAGAGGAAAACCGTCAATGATGTGGATCTGCACAGTGAGTGCAACAATGCACTAAACATAGCAAAATTGAGAGGATGGTGCAAGACCAGGCAGTATTTTGTTCTGTTGTGCATAGGGTTGCTATGAGTCGAAACCACCTCCATAGCACCAAACAGCATACACACGCACATACAAGCACATGTATAAACCTGTTGCTGTCAAGCTGGTTCCTATAGGAAAGAGCAGAATTGTCCCATAGGGTTTCCAAGGAGCGCCTGGTGGATTCCAACTGCCGACCTTTTGATTAGCAGCCATAGCTCTTCACCACTATGCCACCACGATTTCCCACACATGTATGCATATATACATTTAACAAAACGTTTGCCATTTCAACATTTTTCACGTGTACAGTTCAGTGACATTAATTTCTTTCATCATATTGAGCAACCATCATTACTGTAATATCTGTTTCCAAATCTTTCCATTACTCTAAACGGAAGCTCAGTGCCCTGTAAGCAATGACGCCTTCTTTCCCCTTTCGCTCCCAACCCTGGAAACCACTGATAAACTTTGGCGTTTTCACATTTGAAAGTTCTAGGTGTTTTATGGGGTCACAATGGTTCTCCACGAGTTGGAATCAACTCAATGACAACTAACAACACAACCACAAGATATTTCATATATGTAGGATCATACAATTTTTGTCTTTTTGTGACTTTTTTGTTGTTGTTATTCTTTTTATTGTACTTTAGATGAAGTTTTGCAGAGCAAACTAGCTTCTCATTAAAGTACACATGTTGTTTTATGACATTGGTTAACAACCCTACAACATGCCAACAGTCTCCCTTCTCGACCTTGGGTTCCCTACTACCAGTTTTCCTGTTCCCTCCTGCCTTTTACTCCTTGCCCCTGGGCTGGTATGCCCATTTAGTCTCATTTTATTTTATGGTCCTGTTTTTTTTTTTATAATCTTCGGCTGAAGGGTGAACTTCAGGAGTGACTTCATTACTGAGCTAAAAATTGTGTCCGAGGGCCATATTCTCAGGGTTCCTCCAGTCTCTATCAGGCCTGTAAGTCTGGTCTTTTATTGTGAGTTAGAATTTTGTTCTACATTTTTCTCCAGCTCTTTCTGGGGCCCTGAATTGTGATCCCTGTCAGAGCAGTCAGTGGTGGTAGCCGGGCACCATCTAGTTGTACCGGTGGGGGCCATGGTAATTGTGGTCCATTAGTCCTTTAGACTAATCTTTCCCTTATATCTTAAGTTTTCTTCATTCTCCCTTGCTCCTGAAGGGGTGAGACCAGTGGAGTACCTTAGATGGCCACTCATAGGCTTTTAAGACCCTAGACGCTGCTCACCAAAGTAGAATGTAGAACATTTTCTTTATAAACTATGTTATACCAACTGAGCCAGATGTTTCCGGAGACCATGGTACTCATAGCCCTAAGCCTAGCAATTCGGTCCCTCAGGAAGTTTGAGTGTCTATGGAGCTTCCATGACCTTGCCTTGTACAAGTTGTGCTGGCTTCTCCACTATTGTGTACTGTCTTACCCTTGAACAAAGTTACAATTTATCTATTGTCTAGTTAGTGTTTTTCCATCCCCACCCCTCCCCTCCCTCTTGACCATAAAGATTGTTTCTTTTTGTGTGTAAAACTTTTCATGCATTTTTGTAGTAGTCACATACAATATTTGTCTTTTTCTGGTTGACTTATTTCACTCTGCATGATGCCGTGCAGATTCATCCATATTGTGAGATGCTTCGCAGATTCATCATTGTTTTTTATTGTTACGTAGTACTCCATTGTGTCTATGTACCATAGTTTATGTTATCCATTCATCTGTTGATTGGAATCTAGGTTGTTTCCATCTTTTTGCTATTGTGAACAATGCTGCAGTGAACATGGGTGTGTATATGTCTATTTCTGTGATGGCTGTTATTTCTCTAGGATATATTCCTAGGAGTGGGATTGGTGGGTTGTATGGTATTTCTGTTTCTAGCTTTCTAAGGAAGCACCATATAATTTTGCAAAATGGTTGTATCGTTTTGCATTCCCACCAGCAGTGCAGTTCCAATCTCCTACAGCTTCTCCAACATTTGTTATTTTCTGATTCGTGCCTATAATGCCAGGGTGAGATGGTATCTCATGGTGTTTTTAATTTGCATTTCTCTAAAAGCTAGTGATTGAGAGCATTTCTCATGTGTCTGTTAGCCACTTGAGTATCTTCTTTGGTTAAGTGTCTGTTCATTTCCTTTGCCCATTTTTTCATTGGATTATTTGGGTTTTTTGTTGTAGAAGTGTTGGATTTTCCTGCACTTTTTAGAGATTAGACCTTTGTCTGATTTGTAATAGGCAAAATTTTTTTCCCAGTCTGCAGGTTCCCTGTTTACTTTTTGATGAAGTCTTTTGATGAGCAAAAGTGTTCAATTTTTAGAAGATTCCAGTTATCCAGCTTATCCTCTGGAGCATGTGTGTTGTGAGTCATGGTTTGTATCCTGTTAATGCCGTGTATCAGGGACTCTAGCGTTGATCCTATTTTTTCTTCTATGATCTTATAGTTTTCAGCTTTATATTTAGGTCATTGATCCATTTTGAATTAGTTTCTTTTTTGTATGGTGTGAGATATTGGTCCTGTTTCATTTTTTGTAGATGGAGATCCAGTTTTGCCAACACTACTTGTTAAAAAGACTGTCTTTTCCCCATTTGATGGACTTCAGACCCTTGTCAAAGATCAGGTGACCATAGGTAGATGGATTTACATCTGGGTTCTCAATTTTGCTCCATTGGTCAATGCATCTGTCATTGCACAGTACCAGGCTTTATAGAAGGCTCTGAGGTCAGGTAGTGCAAGTCCTCCTACTTTATTCTTCTTCAATAGTGCTTTACTTATCCAGAGCTTCTTCCCTTTCCACATAAAGTTAATAATTAGTTTTTCCATCTCTTTAAAGAATGTTGTTGGTATTTGGATGGGAATTGCATTGTATTTGTAAATTGTTTTGGGTAGAATTGTCATTTTCACAGTGTTGAGTGTACTTATCTATAAGCATGGTATGGTTTTCCATTTATGTAGATCTCTTTTGGTTTCTTGCAGTAGTGTTTTGTAGTTTTCTTTGTATAGGTCTTTTACATCCCCGGTTAGATTTAATCCTAATTTTTTTTTTGTAGCTATTATAAATGATATTGTTTTCCTGATTTCCTTTTTGTCATTCTTTTTATTGGTGTATAGGAATCCAACAGATTTTTGTACACTTATTTTGTATATTGTTATTCTGCTGAATCTTTCTGTTGGTTCTGGTAGTTTTTTCCTGGAGTTTTTGGATTTTCTATGTATAGTATCATATCTTTCACAAATAGAGACAGTTTTACCTTTTCATTACCAGTTTGGATGCCCTTTGTTTCTTTTTCTTGCCTTACTGCTCAAACTAGGACTCCCAGCACAATGTTAAATAGGGGTGGTAATAAAGGGCATTGTTGTCTTGTTCCTGTTCTCGAGGGGAATGTTTTCAGCCTCTCTCCGTTTAGAATGATGTTGACTGTTGGTTGTGTATAGATGCCCTTTATTATGTTCAGAAATTACCCTTCTATACCTATTTTATTGAGAGTTTTTATTAGGAATGAGTGTTGGTGTTGGACTTTATCAAACGCCTTTTCTGTGTCAATTGAGATGATCATGTGGTTCGTTTATTTATGTGGTGGATTACCTTGATTGATTTTCTAATGTTGAATCATCCTTGCATACCTGGTATGAATCCTAGTTGGTGGTAGTATATTATTTTTTGATATAATGACAAATTCTTTTGGCTAGAATTTTGTTGAGAATTTTTGCTTCTATATTCATGAGAGATATTGGTCCGTAATTTTCTTTTTTTGTGGTGTCTTTGGCTTCTTTTGGCATCAGGGTTTGCTGCCTTCATAGAATGAATTTACAAGTATTGCTTCCTTTTCTATGTCCTGAAAGAGTTTAAATAATACTAGTATAAGCTCTTTGAATATTTGGTAGAATTCTCCAGTGAAGCTATCTGGGCCAGGGCTTTTTTGTGTTAGGAGGTTTTTGTTTTTTTTTTTTTAATTACCTTTTCAATCTCTTCTCTTGTTGTGGGTCTGTTCACATTTTCAACATCATTTTGTTAGCTTCAGTAGATAGTTTGTTTCTCGAAATTTGTCCAATTCCAATTTGTTGGAGTATAGTTTTTCATAATACTCTGTTATGATCCTTTTTATTTCAGATGAGTCTGTTGGAATGTTCCCCGTTTCATTTCTTATTTGGGTTACTTGTATCCTGTCCTGTTTTTCTTTTGTCAGTTTGGCCAGTGGTTTGTCAATTTTGTTGATCTTTTCAAAGAAGCAACTTTTGGTATTGTTGATTCTTTCTATTGTTTTTCTATTCTCTATTTCCTTTATTTCTGCTGTGATTTTTATTATTTCCTTTCTTCGGGTGGCTGTGGGCTTGTTTTGCTCTTCTCTATTTGTTCAAGTTATATAGCTAATGTTTTGATTTTGTCCCTTCTTTTTTGATGTGTGCATCTGTTGCTATAAATCAACCTCTGAGCAGTGCCTTTGCTATGTCCCAAAGGTTTTGGTATAATGTGTTTTCATTCTCATTTGATTCTAGGGATTTTTTGATTCCATCTCTAATTTCTTTTATTATCCAATGGGTTTTAAGCAGGGTGTTATTCAGTTTCCATATAATTGATTTTTTTCCCTTGTTCTTCTAATTTTTAATTTCTACTTTGATTGTATTGTGGTCAAAGCAGATACTCTGCATTATCTCAATGTTTTGGATTTTGTTGAGGGTTGCTCTGTGCCTAAAATGTGATCTATTCTGGAGAACATTTCCTGTGCACTGGAGAAGAACATGTACTTTGCAGCTGTTGGGTGCGGTATTCTGTATATGTCTATGAGGTCAAGTTGGTTGATTGTGTCCTTTAGATCTTCTGTATCTTTGTTGAGTTTCTTTCTAGATGTTCTGTCCTCTATCGCAAGTGGTGTGTTGATGTCTCCTGCTGTTATTGTGGAACTGTCAGTTTCTTTTTTCAGTGCTGTTAGAGTTTGTTTTATGTATTTTGGAACCCTGTCATTGGGTGTGTAGATATTTATTATGGTTATGTCTTCATGATGGATTGTCCCTTTAATCATCATGTAGTGTCCTTCTTTGTCTTTTTTGGTGGATTTTGTTTTAAAGTCTATTTTATCTGAGATTAGTATTGCCACTCTTGCTCTTTTTTGGTAGCTGTTTGCTAGGCATATTTTTTTCCATCCTTTGATTTGTAATAATTTATGTCTTTGTTTCTAAGGTGTATATCCATCATATTGATGGATCCTGCTTTTTTATCCATTCTGTCACTCTCTGTGTCTTTATAGGTGCATTCAGGCCATTTGCATTCAGTGTAATTATTGATAAGTGAAATTATTGAATTTATTCCTGTAATTTTGTAGTGCTTTTTTTTTTTTTTTTTTTTTTTTTTGTGGTACAGACTGTTTCCTTTGTTCCTCTTACTATCTTGTGCTGAATTCCTTCTCTCTGTGGATTTTTTTCATCTATTTTGTTTTTGCAGATTTTGTTTTTCCTGAGATTTTATGTTTTTGTTCTTTATTTTGATGAGTAGGTTTGTTAACTTTCTTTGTGGTTACTTTGAAATTTATCCTTATCTTCTTAGGTTTGAATCAATCTATTATTACTTGGTATCACCTTGCCTTCGTCTCCATTAGAAAGTTCTATACCTACACCATTTATTCCCTCTTTTATTGTTCTGACATTGTTGTCATTTGCAGATTAACCTCCCTGGCTTCCGGTTGTAAATCTTTTAGTTTTGAATAGTCCTTGAGGATTCATTTCCTAGGTCAGTATCTGGCTGGTGATCTCTTTTTGCTCTCTGTTCACTGGCAGTTTCTTATTCTGTTAGGTGCTTGGCTGAGTTCTTTATCTCTTGATTTGATGGTTAGGGTTCCAAGACTGACATTTGTCTCTGTTTTACTTAGTTTTTTGAGTCTTTGCTGTGGAGGAACGGCATGGTGCTTCTGTCTATAGCGCTACGTTGGGATTTCAATGTTTTTTGCGTGACTGGTTTTTTAACTCAGAGTGTTTTCAACTTATATCCACATTGTAGTATATGTCAGCACTTCATTTCTCTTTGTGGTTGATTAATATTCCATTGTGTCTATGCGTCACGTTTTGTTTATCCATTCATCTCTTGGTGGACAGGCATTTAGAATGTTTCCGTCTTTCAGCTATTGTGAATAAAAAAAAATAGTGCTGAATATTGGTGTACGAGTATCTGTTTGTCTTCTGCTTTCAATTCTTTTGGATATATAACTAAAAGTGGAATTCCTGGGTCATACGGTAATTCTATGTTTAATTTTTGAGGAACCTCCAAACTGTTTTCCATTGTGCCTGTACTATTTTATTGCCCCACCAGCAATGGATGAGGGTTCCAATTTTTCCATATCCTCAATCACACCAGTTGTGTTTCAATTTTTTTTTTTTTTATCATAGCCATCTTAGTGGGGGTGAAGTGATATCTCACTGCGGTTTTGATTTTCATCTCCCTGATGGCTAATGGCAGGAGAAAGATGTGAGTATCTGCTTCCATAGTGATTTACAGCCTTGGAAACCCTATGAGGCATTTCTACTCTGTCTTATAGGGTCACCATGAGTTGGAATTGACTCAACCACAGTGGGTTTGGGTTAATGGCTAATGATGTTGAGCATCTTTTCTTGTGCTCATTGTTCACTTGGTGAAATGTCTATTCAAGTCTTTCGCTCATTTTTGCATACTAAAATACAGGCTCTACTGAATGAAGCTAATGAAGCTAAAGGAGAACAAGTCTATATGCAGATGTTTAAGCATTCAAACCATTATTATGACTTTAAGGTAATTTATCAAATTCCAAGATGTTGGGAGTGCCAGCGAGAAGTGCTAGAAAATTGCTGTATGTTTCTATTTGTGGATAAATAACCTTTGTAACACCAAAGGTTGTTGCGTGTGCTCCCCTGGAGATGCTGAAAGTTTCTGCCCTCAGGACGGTAGAGGATAACTTCATTTCCTTAGTTTATATAACATTGTAGTCAGGTGAATTTGGAATACGTAAATAGGATGAGTAGTCAGAATCAGATTAGTAGGCTGGGAAAGGCTGTGTTTCAAGTTCTGGTTTGATAAGGTAGTTGATGCTGGAATACACCTGCTTCCTGGAGGGGACTATAAATGTAAACAGAAAAAGTCTGAGGCAAATGAGAATCTGGACAGAACCCATGGTATTCCTGGGGATACAAAACTTGTCTTATCATTAAGGGCATGCCTAGCCACCAGGCCGAATGCTACTCAGCAAACAATGGTCCCCACACATTATGTTTGCCTTGCAGGGCAACCTGCCCTGATTCCCAAGGTTACTAAGTTGTGTGTGTGTGTGTGTGTGTGTGTGTGTGTGTGTGTAGGGTATGTCAACCAACCCTTTTATTTGGGATTCAGGCCAAACACTTTTTTATCTAGTTTTGCAGTATTTCCGGGGAGTGCTGCAGTAGATGACTTGCCTGATCATTAAATGTTTTAGAGCCTGTGAGTCTTACTATTTTGGGACAGGGCCAAAGACTTTAAGTTATGTGCCAAAGAAAAAGGAGCGGTGTGGGCATGAATATAGTGTGTGCTTGTCTCTCTCTGTCACCACTGTGTCTCACTGTGTGTGTTGTATGGGAGTATATGTATGTCATATACATGTTCACCTACAAATAGCCCACATTTGTGCATCGTATGTGGATCTGCACACTCATAGTTTTACCCTCTTTGCATCCTAGGATTCCTAATTCCCTTCTACCTACATCTTTAGTATTTTCCTTTCCACATTTCCCTTTTTTCTCTTTATGTACTTTCCATAAAAAGCCAAAATATGGTTGCTATTTAGACCATGATTAGAACCTAGAAATCAGTAGATCCTAGGAAATATAACTTTACAGATAAGAAAACTGAGCTTCAGACATTCAAATTGTCTTGTCCAAATTGAGATAGTTTAATGATAGAATCAAATACCAACAACATGTCTCCTTCTTTTGGTCATATTGGAAAGATTATGGAATAGAATATATCTGACATCAATTCCACTTCTCAAATTTGCTTGCTGTATGTTTTTTGTTAAGTTACTTAATCCCCTTTGGTTTGCTTGTCTTTAAATAAACCAGCCAGTTGCTGTTGAGTAGATTCAGACTATTGGTGACCCTATGTATGTCAGAGAACAACTGTGCTCCCTAGGATTTTTAATGGCTGTTTTTTTTAGAAGTAACTGCCAGACTTTTCTTCCAAGGTGCCTCAGAGTGGTAAAATCTAAACAGAGTTGTTATGAGCCATCACTGTGTCAAAATATAAAAAGTAATCTAATATGATGAATGGAGTATAGGAAGTGCACAATAAAAAAGGATTTTCCTTTTAAGTCCAATGCTTGTTTATTTTATATCATATCACCTTGCAATTTCCACTTTAGTTCACTCTTCTCTTTTGCAAAATCCCTCTCTCTTTCTCCTTTCCTCTTCTTATTTCATCGTCTTTTTCCCTCATGTCAGTGTCCACACTCAGACTTCAATGTACGGAGAAATCTTTTCCCAGTCTGTTAATGACATCTTGAGTGATGGGGCAGTTTCCTGTCTGCCCTGTTTTGTCTAAAGGTCAGCAGATGAATGGTTGTACACCAGAATATTTTGCAGAGCTCCTCTGCCCATCTGAATGCTGAAGTGGCCCAGAGCTGCAGCAGCTCCCCCTGCTGCAAGTGTTGGGAGTCTCCCAACTCCCTGCAGGACATGACCTTTGCCTATACCACCACCCCAGCAGCTTTGCCTTTCTCTGACTGGTGTAATAAAGCACAGAGCTTAGGAGGTAGTCAGTGAATAGCTAGGAAGTGCACAAAAGAATAAATGATTGAATGAATATATCAGTCCTTGCTTCCCTCTCTACACAAAGAAGAGCAGATGTTTCTGTGCTGAATCAGTGTTTTACATCTGGTGATCCACTTGTGTGGCCATCTGTGTGGAACTTAGAAGCAGCAGGTTCTTTTAGCATCTTTGAACCAGATTCTTCTCTGTTCAGTCTTGATTCTGTTGGCCTCATAGAAGCTGAGCCAAGATACCAAGGTTTGATCAGGAAATAATTCTGTAAGTACACTCTCAGATTGAAGGGCAGAGGACAGGGTGGTGGTTTGGGGGCATTTCTGAACACTTAGTGTTCCACTTCCCACTAACAGTTCTCGTGTATAACTAGAGCCCACTTCATCTTTAGAGATTTTTCTTCTTGCCGCTATCCATAGGAGGTCATACAGGGTTAACATTTTGACCTAAGCATGGACAACAGCTTACTTTTGCTCGCTACACCTGAGAATTGTCATTTTCAAAATAGCTTTGATACATTGTAAGGAAGTACAAAATATAATGCAAAGAATAAATAAACAATTGGTTAAAAATTACAGTTTTTTGTGCCTTCAGTGAGAACACTGTGGGGCAGTTCTACTCTGTCCTATATGGTCGCTATGAGTCAGAATCCACTCAACAGCTGTGGGTTTTTTTTTTTTTTAATCCCTTCAGTGGAGTACTGGAGGTGCAGTGGTTAAGAGCTCGGCTGTTAACCAAAGGTGGCAGTTCTAATATTAGTCTCCCCTTGGAAAGCCTACGGGGGCAGTTCTATTCTGTCCTACAGGGTCATTCTCTGTTGGAATCAACTTGACTGCAACGGTTTTAGTTTTTTTGGTTTATGTCTTCAGTATGGTGCCGCTTTGACTTGCCCTTCTGGGTATCTGATGGATTCATTTGATGCCATCTCTCTTGGGGGCACCTGAATATTGCTATTAATTCAAGGCCCAAAGCAGAAGACTCCACTCCAACTTTTTTTTCATATATATATTTTTTATTGTACTTTAGATGAAGGTTTACAGAACAAACTAGTTTCTCATTAAACAATATACTTTATTTTATGACATTGGTTAATAACCCCACGACATGTCAACACTCTCCCATATCAACCTTGGGTTCCCTAATACAAGCTCTCCTGTCCCCTCCTTCCTTCTGATCTTGCCCCTGGGCTGGTGTGCCTCTTTAGTCTTGTTTTGTTTTATGGGCCTGTCCAATCCTTGGCTGAAGAGTGAACCTCAGGAGCGATTTCATTACTGAGCTGAAAGAGTGTCTGAGGGCCGTACCCTCAGGGTTTCTCCAGTCTCTGTCAGGCCAGTAAGTCTGGTCTTTCTTTCTGTCCACTCCAACTTTGTGGACTGATTTCATCATTCTGTGGAATTCCAGTGGTTCCATCCAACCCTATATAAATCTCTAGTCCTGAAACCATGTCTTCCATCGTCAGTTAGAAGGATTATATGGATTGAAGCAATGTATGACCTCATTCTGCCTTCTTCAAATTACCAGTTGAGCACACCCCTGGATAATTTCCTAGTTTACTTTTTAAGATATATTTTTACCTCACATGAGCAAAAGGGAACTTTTTAATGTCCATGTGCTCTGCCTTCCTCTTATATTACTATTAAACCACCAAAGCAGCTTAGTTGTTTTGTTGTGTTGAGATAATCACTGACCCCTCCCAGACAGAGAAAGAGAGTCACTCCTTTCTCTGGACCACTTCTGTAACTTGTAATATTTATTATTACTTATTTTATATTTTTGTAATTACTTATTTTTTTAATAATTTTTATTGTACTTTAAGTGAAAGTTTACAAATCAAGTCAGTTTGTCACATTTAAGCTTATATACACCTTACTACATACTCCCATTTACTGTGCCCCTAATGAGGCAGCCTGCTCCCTCCCTCCACTCTCTCTTTTTGTGTCCATTTCACCAGCTTCTAACCCCCGCTACCTTCTCGTCTCCCCTCCAGGCAGGAGATGCCAATATAGTCTCAAGTGTCCACCTGATCCAAGAAGCTCACTCCTCACCAGCATCCCTCTCCATCCCATTGTCCAGTCCAATCCATGTCTGAGAAGCTGGCTTTGGGAATGGTTCCTGTCCTGGGCCAACAGAAGGTCTGGGGGCCATGACCACCAGGGTCCTTCTAGTCTCAGTCAGGCCATTAAGTCTGGCCTTTTTAGCAGAATTTGGGGTCTGCATCCCACTGCTTTCCTGCTTCCTCAGGGGTTCTTTGTAGTGTTCCCTGTCAGGGCGGTCATCGGTTGTAGCCGGGCACCATATAGTTCTTCTGGTCTCAAGATGATGTAGCCTCTGGTTCATGTGGCCCTTTCTGTCTCTTGGGCTCATAATTACCTTGTGTCCTTGGTGTTCTTCATTCTCCTTTGGTCCAGGTGGGTTGAGACCAATTGATGCATCTTAGATGGCCGCTTGCTAGCATTTAAGACCCCAGACGCCACTCTCCAAAGTGGGATGCAGAATGTTTTCTTAATAGATTTTATTATGTCAATCGACTTAGATGTCCCCTAAACCATGGTCCTCAAACCCTCGCCCCTGCTACGCTGGCCTTCGAAGCATTCAGTTTATTCAGGAACCTTTTTTTGCTTTTGGTTTAGTCCAGTTGTCCTGACCTCGCCTGTAATGTGTGTTGTGTTGTCTTTCCTGTCACCTAAAGCAGTTCTTATCCACTATCTAATTAGTGAATACCCCTCTTTATCCTCACTCCCTACCCACTCTCGAAAACCACAAAAGAATATTTTCTTCTCTGTTTAAACTATTTCTCGAGTTCTTATAATAGCGGTCTTATACAATATTTGTCCTTTTGCAACTGACTAATTTCACTCAGCATAATGCCTTCCAGATTCCTCCATGTTATGAAATGTTTCACAGATTCATCATTGTTCTTTATCAATGCATAGTAATCCAGTGTGTGAATATACCATAATTTATTTATCCATTCATCTGTTGATGGGCACCTTGGTTGCTTCAGTCTTTTTGCTATTGTAAACAGTGATGCAATGAACACGTGTGTGCATATATCTGTTACTGTAAAGGTTCTTATTTCTCTAGGATGTATTCAAAGGAGTGGGATTGCTGGACCCACTAGTTCTATTTTTAGCTTTTTAAGGAAGGCCAAATTGATTTCCAAAGTGGTTGTACTATTTTACATCCCCACCAGCAGTGTAGAAGTGTTCCAATCTCTCCACAGCCTCTCCAACATTTATTGTTTTGTGTTTTTTAAATTAATGCCAGCCTTGTTGGAGTGAGATGGACTCTCATTGTAGTTTGATTTGCATTTCTGTAATGGCTAAAGATAGTGAGCATTTTCTCCTGTATCTGTTAGCTGCCCAAATGTCTTTTTTAGTGAAGTGTCCGTTCATATCTTTTGCTCATTTTTTAATTGGGTTATTTGTCTTTCTGTAGTTGAGTTTTTGCAGTATCATGTAGATTTTAGAGATCAGGCACTGATCGGAAATGTCTTAGCTAAAACTTTTTCCCAGTCTATAGGTAGCCTTTTTATTCTTCTGGTGAAGTCTTTGGGTGAGCATAGATGTTTGATTTTTAGGAGCTCCCAGTTATCTAGCTTTTCTTCTACATTGTTAGTAATGTTGTGTATACTGTTTATGCCATGTATTAGGGTTCCTAATATTGTCCCTATTTTTTCCTCCATGATCTTTATCATTTTAGATTTAATATTTAGGTCTTTGATCCATTTGGAGTTAGTTTTTGTGCATGGCGTGAGGTATGGGTCCTGTTTCATTTTTTTGCAAATGGATATCCAGTTATGCCAGCACCATTTGTTAAAAAGACTGTCTTTTCCCCAATTAACTGACGCTGGGTCTTTGTCAAATATCAGCTGCTCATATGTGGATGGATTTATATCTGGATTCTCAATTCTGTTCCGTTGGTCTATGTATCTGCTGTTGTACGAGTACCAGGCTGTTTTGACTGCTGCGGCTGTATAATAGGTTCTAAAATCAGGTAGAGTGAGGCCTCCCACTTTGTTCTTCTTTTTCAGTAATGCTTTATTTATCTGGGGCTTGTTTCCGTTCCATATGATTTTGGTGATTTGTTTCTCCATCTCATTAAAAAATGTCATTGGAATTTGGATCAGGATTTCATTAAATCTATAGATCGCTTTTGGTAGAATACACATTTTTATAATGTTAAGTCTTCCTATCCATGAGCAAGGTACCTTTTTCCACTTATGTAGGTCTCTTTTGGTTTCTTGCGGAAGTGTTTTGTAGTTTTCTTTGTATAAGGCTTTTACACCTCTGGTAAGATTTATTCCTAAATATTTTATCTTCTTGGGGCCTACTGTAAATGGTGTTGATTTGCTGATTTCCTCTTCAGTGTTCTTTTTGTTGGTGTAGAGGAATTCAACTGATTTTTGTATGTTTATCTCATACCCCGATACTCTGCTGGACTCTTCTATTAGTTTCTGTAGTTTTCTTGAGGTTTCCTTAGGGTTTCCTGTGTATAAGATCATGTCATCTGCAAATAGAGATACTTTGACGTCTTCCTTGCCAATCCGGATGCCCTTTATTTCTTTATCTAGCCTAATTGCTCTTGCTAGGACTTCCAGCACAATGTTGAATAAGAGTGGTGATAGAGGGCATACTTGCCTGGTTCCTGATCTCAAAGGGGAACGCTTTCAGGCTCTCTCCATTTATGATGATGTTGGCTGTTGGCTGTGTATAAATGCCCTTTACAATGTTGAGAAATTTTCCTTCTATTCCTATTTTGCTGAGAGTTTTTATCATGAATGGGTGATGAACTTTGTCAAACGCCTTTTCTGTATCAATTGATAAAACCATGTGATTCTTGTCTTTTGTTTTATTTATGTGATGGATTACATTCACTGTTTTTCTAATGTTGAACCACCCCTGCATACCTGGTATGAATCCCACTTGGTCATGGTGAATTATTTTTTTGATATGTTGTTGAATTCTATTGGCTAGAATTTTGTTGAAGATTTTTGCATTTAAGTTCATGAGGGATATGGGTCTGTAATTTTCTCTTTTTGTTGTGTCTTTACCTGGTTTTGGTATCAGAGATATGCTGGCTTCATAGAATGAGTTTGGTAGTATTCTGTCCTTTTCTATGCTCTGAAATACCTTTAGTAGTAGTGGTGTTAACTCTTCTCTGAAAGTTTGGTAGAACTCTGCAGTGAAGCCGTCTGGACCAGGGCTTTTTTTTGTTGGGAGTTTTCTGATTACCTTTTCAATCTCTTCCTTTATTATGGGTCTATTTAGTTGTTCTACCTCTGTTTGTGTTACTTTAGGTAGGTAGTGTGTTTCTAGGAATTCATCCATTTCTTCTAGGTTTTCAAATTTGTTAGACTACAGTGTTTCACAGTAATCTGATATGATTCTTTTAATTTCAGTTGGGTCTGTTGTAATATCACTCATCTCATTTCTTATTCAGGTTATTTGCTTCCTCATCTGTTTTTCTTTTGTCAGTTTGGCCAATGGTTTATCAATTTTGTTGATTCTTCCAAAGAACCAGCTTTTGGTCTTGTTAATTCTTTCAATTGTTTTTCTGCTTTCTATTTCATTTAGTTCTGCTCTAATTTTTATTATTTGTTTTCTTCTGGTGTCTGAGGTTTTCTTTTGTTGCTCTCTTTCTATTTATTCAAGTTGTAGGGAAAATTCTTTGATTTTGGCCCTTTCTTCTTTTTGTATGCGTGTATTTATGGATATAAATTGACCTCTGAGCACTGTTTTCACTGTGTCCCAAAGGTTCTGATAGGAAGTGTTTTCATTCTCTTTGGATTCTATGAATTTCTTTATTCCATCGTTTTTGAGCAGAGTATTGTTTAGTTTTCAAGTGTTTGATTTCTTCCCTGCTTATTCTGTTATTGGTTTCCACTTTTATGGCCTTATGGTCAGAGAAGATGCTTTGTAATGTTTCAATGTTTTAGATTCTGCTAAGGCTTGCTTTATAGCCTAATATGTGGTCTATTCTAGAGAATGTTCTATGTGCAGTAGAAAATAAGATATACTTGGCTGCTGTTGGGTGGAGTGTCCTGTATATGTCTATGAGGTCAAGTTGGGTTATTACGGCATTTACATCTTCTGTGTCTTTATTGAGCTTCTTTCTGGATATCCTGTCCTTCACTGAAAGTGGTGTGTTGAAGTCTCCTACTTTTATTTTGGAGTTTTCTATCTCATTTTCAATGCTGATAAAGTTTGTTTTATGTATCCTGCAGCTCTGCCATTAGGTACATAAATATTTAATATGGTTATACCTTCTTGGTATATTGTCCCTTTAATCATTATATAGTTTCCTTCCTTATCCTTTATGATGGATTTTACTTTGAAGCCTATCTTGTCAGAAATTAATATTGCAACTCCTGCTCTTTTTTGATTATTGTTTGCTTGATACGTTTTTTCCATCCTTTGAGGTTTAGTTTGTGTCTCTAAGTCTAAGGTGTGTCTCTTGAAGGCAGCATATAGACAGATCGTGTTTTTTAATCCATTCTGCCACTCTCTGTCTCTTTATTGGTGCATTTAGTCCGTTTACATTCAGCGTAATAATGGATAGGTATGAATTTAGTGCTATCATTTTGATGTCATTTTTTGGTGTTTTTGACAGTTTCTTTTTCCCATTGAACTTTATGTGCTGAGTAGATTATCTTTATACATTGTTCTCTCTTCATATTTGTTCGTTTTGTTTCTGCTGAGTCTGTATTTTTTTCCTGTATTTTATTTTGATGTGTAGGGTAGTTTGTCTCCTTTGTGGTTACCTTATTGTTTACCCCTATTTTTCTAAATTGAAGCCTAACTTTTATTTTTTTATATTGCCTTGTGTTTCTCTCCATATGGAAGATCTATGACTACATTTCTTAGTTCCTCTTTATTGTTTTAATGTTTTCTTTTTTTACATAATGGTATCTCTGTTTCCCTCTTTTGAGCATTTTTTTAAATCTTAATTTATTTTTGTGATTTCCCTGTCTGGGTTGACTTCTGATTGCTCTGTCCAGTGTTCTAGTCTTGGGTTCATACCTGATATTATTGATTTTCTAAGCAAAGAACTCCCTTTAGTATTTCTTGTAGTTTTGGTTTGGTTTTTACAAATTTCCTAAACTCCTGTTTATCTGGAAATGCCCTAATTTCACCTTCATATTTGAGAGACAGTTTTGCTGGATATAGGGTTCTTGGCTGGCAATTTTTTTCCTTCAGTTTTTTGTATAAGTCATCCCATTGCCTTCTTGCCTTCATGGTTTCTGCCAAGTAGTCTGAGCTTATTCTCATTGACTCTCCTTTTTAGGTGACTTTTTGTTTATCCCTAGCTGCTCTTAAAAGTCTCTCTTTATGTTTGGCTTTGGCAAGTTTGATTATATGTCTTGGTGACTTTCTTTTAATATCTACCTTATGTGGAGCTCAATGAGCATCTTGGATAGATATCTTCTCATCTTTCACCATATTAGGAATGTTTTCTGCCAACAAATCTTCAATAATTCTCTCTGTATTTTCTGTTATCCCTCCCTGTTGTGGTACTCCAATCACTCTTAGGTTATTTCTCTTGATAGAGTTCCACATGATTCTTAATGTTTCTTTGTTCCTTGAAAATTCTTTTATCTGATTTTCCTTTAAATATATTAGTGCCATGTGCTTTATCTTCAAGTTCAGAAATTCTGCCTTCCACTTGCTTAATTCTGCTCCTCTGACTTTCTGTTGAGTTGTCTACTCTGTAATTTTATTGTTAATCTTCTGAATTTCTGATTGCTGTCTGTCTATGGATTTTTCCAGCTCATTAAATTTTTCATTGTGTTCCCGAATAATCTTTTTAATTTCTTTAATTGCTTTATCTGTGTGTTCTTTGGCTTGTTCTGCATATTGCCTCAGTTCCTTCCTGATGTCTTGAAGGGTTCTGTATTCTGCCTCTGGTAATTCCATGAAGGCACTTTCATCTAGAATATCCCTGATTCCTTGATTTGAGAGCTTGTAGAGGCAATCATGGTCTGTTTCTTTATGTGACTTGATAATGACTGTGTCTCAGAGCCATCTATAAGTTATTGTATTAGTTTATTTTATGTTTGCTTACTGTGTCATAGTTTCTTGTTTTGTTTTGTTTTGGTATGAGTGATTTGAGTGAGCTAGCTTTATTTTCACCTTTGGAGATCTGACGTCCTGTTCCCAGGTGGCTAGAGCTGTTATCAAGTATATCAGTCCAGGGGTCCATTCACTTTTCTTGTATGAATTCAGCTCAGGTCCAGGCAGCTGATCATCAAGTGTGTGGTACAGGCTCTGTCCTACAGTCTTAGAGGTGCAGGGATAATCTGGTTTCAGCAGGGGGTCATGCTGAACCAGGCAGGAGGCTGAGAATCATCCCCCATGTGTCCCTAAGGAAAGCGTGTCCCTCTTCCCTACAGAGTACATGTAGGTGGGTTCTGCAGATGGACCATGGGCACCCAATGTTTTTGGTTGTAAGGGCTGGGAGGTACCAGTTATCCTTGGACCCCTGTTGCAGGTGGTTGGGTGACCTGAGTGGAGCCACCAGTCCTTAGTCCCCTGATGTTGGTAGGTGAGGGCCCTCTTTAATAGGCAAAGCAATGTCAAACATCAAACACCCACTTCTCCACTGCGCAGCTGAAATGGTTGGAGTCTGCTAGCAAGGCCCATGCAGAGGGGAAAGGTACTGAAGGTCCATGGACCATTTATGCCTGGACAAGAGCTACTTCTGTCCTGAGCTCCCTTGGTTAGTGGAGCTAGCAAATTATCTTTTCCCCCGGTTGCAAACTTATTCCTTCTCCAAGGCTGGGAGGATGGCTCTAGGTGCTCAACAGGGCCTATCTCAGGCCCATGGAAATCAGCCGTTAAAGCTGGCTTGGGAGCAGGGTGGGGGAACTTTAAAATATACGTAAGTACTTAGCTTTTGCCAAGAGTGCCGTTCTTCTCTGGTTTTGGAGGTGTGAGTAGGCTGTATGGCTGGCTGCTTCTCCCTGAGGTAACTGCAGCTGAATGCTAGTACCAGCCTGCCACCACCGCTCTCAGAAATGGAGCCTGAGGCCTCCCGTGAATCAGTTCTGGTAACTCGTCTCCGCTTCTGAGCTGTCTCTTCCTTTCCTTGCCCTTCGGTTCATTTTCTAAGCTTGCCTTTGATGTTCAGGGGTCTTAGTTTGTCATAAATATACTCGTTTCTTTTGGTCTTTGTTGTAAGAGGGCTCGCCAGAAGCATCTGTCTATTCCGCCATCTTGGCTCTGCCTCAAGAATTGTGATTACTTATTTTTATATCTGTGCCCACTTATTTAGTGCAAAGTTATTAAGGATAACTGCCAAGGTTTTGAACTTTGTATCCTCAGGTGCTAGCACAAAATCCAGCAGTGTAGGGTTCCCCCAAAATTCTACATCACTTGATTTAAGTAATGCTTAGAAATATTAAAAAAAAAAAATTTTTTTTTTTTTTAGAAATATACCTATCTTGATGTCCTTCCATTTCAGATCGGCACACAGAGAGTAATGGGAGGGTTGTCCTCCATAGAATAGTGCCTACTTGTTTCTGCTTTTTCAGATTGTTTAGCCCTGGTGTTAACTCTGACTTTTGAACACAGATGCATCTTTTCTATAAAAAGTAAAGTTCTGGTGCAAGACCTCTTCCTTGTCCATGTAGAATTTCTGTTTCGGACTTGCTAGTTGACTTTAGCTGATTTATGAGTCCTGACCTTGCCCAGTCTTCCCATTTCTAAAATATTCTAAGTCGAATCTCAAGTTATAAGACTACTATGTTTTTCCATATAACCCAGGGATAAAAAAAGAAGACCTGAATGAAGAAAGGGGGACAGATAGCAAAGGAGGAAATGGTTTACCTGGTCTTTAAAAGGGTCAGGGAATGACAATTTGTAAAATTAAACTGAGCTAATTAACAGGATGACAATCTGTAGACAAAAGAATTCTCAAACTTGGCAATTAGTTTCATTCACTACTGCAACTTCTTGCCCCTGGTAGTTTCAGAGAGTCTTCTATGATCAGCTACATAAAGGAGGTGCCCAGCACCGTGTCTACTCTTCATAGAGTTTTTCTGTTTATTTCTTTCCTTATATTTACCACTACTGGGCTTCTCTGCCTTCTCCAACTAAATGGAAGCACCATGAGAGCAGGGATATTTCTGTCTTATTCTCTACTGATTCCCAGTGTCTCTCACAATGCCTGGCATGTCAAAGTTACCCAGTACCTTCCTGAATGACTAAATGAAAAAGTATGGTCACTTTTTAAAAATTGGGCTAATTTCCACTGACTATTAGGTTTTTTTTTTTTTTATTAGGTAGTCTGGAAACCCTGGTGGCATAGTGGTTACGAGCTATGGCTGCTAACCGAAAGGTTGGCAGTTCGAATCCCCCAGACACTCCTTGGAAACTCTATGGGGCAGTTGTACTCTGTCCTATAGGGTAGTTATGAGTCGGAATTGACTTGAAGGCAATGGGTTTTGGATTAGGTAGTCTATCTGAAATTTTTAAATATTTGTAATTATTAAACACTGAAATGTTGACAATTTCCTGTTTCTATTTGATTAAAAATATTGAAGTTAAATACAAGCTTCTTTGTGATTGGAACTATTACATAAGAGCTCATTCAAAGAACATTTTAGGATGTAGCTTGTGTCTTGATAACAAATACCAACATTGCCATAGAAGAAAAGCTTTTTAATATAATTGTTATAAGGGCCATATTACAAGTTGCCGTCTAATGGATTTTGACTCTAAGAATATGTTAGTCATTTAAACTTGGATTCATCTGATGTGAACATGGAGGGCTAACAGTAGTTGCTAAAATATCTCGCAGTTGTTGTAGAATGGGTTATTTTACCAGTGGAGTCCCTGGGTGGTACGAAAATGCTTAACGTGTTTGGCTGCTAATTGAAAGATTGGAAGTCCGATCCACGCAGAGGTACCTCAAAAGAAAGGCCTGATTGTCTACTTCAGAAAGATCATCCATTGAAAACCCCTGGAAGCACAGTTCCACTGTGACACACATGGGTTGCCATGAGTCAGGATCTACTTGACAGCGACTGGTATTTTACTAGTGGGATATTAGGTTAGATCAGAATTAGATCACTAAAAACAAAACAAAACCCAAACCTGTTGCTGTCCAGTCGATTGGGACTCATAACAACTGTATAGGACAGTGTAGAGGGTTTCCAAGGAGCAGCTGATGGATTTGAACCGCCAAACTTTTGCTTAGCAGCTGTAGATCTTAACCACTGCTGCTACCAGGGCTCCGGAATTAGATCAGAGGTCTTTAAATTTACGTAAGTGTGTGTACACAGACACACACACACACACACGATGATCAGCCTGAGTAAGCATATTTCTATCAAACCTGGTTTGCTTTCCCAGCTCCCCTTCTAATTGCTCTTCTTTTACTTCGCAAAGCCCCGATTGCACAGCAGTTAAGAGCTAGGCTCCTAATCAAAAAGTTGGCATTTGAATGGAAACCCTATGGGGCGGTTTTACTGTCCTGTAGGGCTGCTATGAGTTGGAATCAACTGGATGTGGGTTTAGGATTTTTTTCTTTTTTTGGTTTTACTTTGGAAAAGAATGTCATGCTTCTCTTCCGTCTTTTATCATTGCTTTCTTTGTTAAACTGTCCTAATGTAGAAGCTGTACTCTAAACATTAAATCAAATAGCAATTATAAATGTTTGTACCAAGGAAGTAAAAAAATAGAACCTAAAAATAGTATCAAATCCATTTGCAAGTCATATGGTTTCTAATTATTTGCTTTCAACAGAATTGAGTCAAACAAAACCCATTGCCATAGAGTTGATTCAGAGTCATAGAGACCCTTATCAGACAGGGTAGAGCTGCCCCATAGGGTTTTCAAAGCTGTAATCTTTACCCAAGCAGACTGCCGCATCTTTCTCTTTCAGAGGTACTGGTGGGTTTGAACTGCTGAGCCGAGCACTTAACCACTGTGCCACCAGGGATCCTTCAACAAAACTGAAGGAATACCTAATTGATTTGTAGCTTGATGATAGACAAATAGAATTGATGGTGAACCCTGTCTTATTCTAGCAATAAATCATGTCCACCTGTGGTTACACAATTAATTGTGTGGAGTCAAACTGCATGCAACTCATTAGAGATGGATTTCCAATGAAATTTTAGTCCTTATGCATAATAATTACACACAAAACATATTATATATTCATGTTTTACTCAGTTGTACTACTAATAATTATAATGTTAACTTAATCAAGAAGAAATTTTCAGCACTTAAGAGCTTTGTAATCACAGGAAAAGTTTTAAAAATTAAATTTCAATTTACACACACACACACATATATATGTACATATACCTATTATTTGAGGGCACTGGGTTATATATATTATTGTAAAGAAGTCTGATGGGGTGGTCAGTAAAAGAATAAAACCTAATAATTTATTACATCTGGAGAGAGTTTTCTGAGTAAGTGGAATGAATGCATGAGATCAAGGAGAAAAGTCATGAGGTTAACTTTTTGACTGCTGAAGAGTTTTTTGTGTATTTTTTAAATGGGTAATTGCAAGTATAAAATTACTATGGTATTTAGATTCCATTGGTTGAGTTTGAAAATGACATATGACTTTTTAAAAAAGTCAATAATTACACGGTAGAAATTATATCGTTTGCAACTTTAAATTTTATACAAAAGAAATAGCAACTCAAAAATGTGTAAAGGGGTATATAAGCTTTCAAAATTCATGTAGGTGATATCTAACAGAAGTTTGAAGGCCACTGAATGAAATTCTGATATATCTATAGAGAGAGAGGAAAAATATATTTCTTATCTTCAATATAAGGAAATCCATTCAATTAATAACAACTACTACAACCTAGAACTGAAAAAAGACTAATATAAATAGAGGAGACCTCAAGTGACCATCATTTTAGGTGACTGTCCAGATGGTATTTCTTTCCTTGAATTTTATGAGCTGAGACTTGTTTCTTGTACCAACTAATAAATGTTGTTCTAGCACATGGACTTGTCATATGGAAAGAATCTGCTTTGAATTTTAATCTGAATTCAGTTGCATTCATTATCTATTGAAAAACGAATTACTGCTTAGCCTATAGAAAAGTGAATACATGTAATTATCTAAATGCATTCAAGTTAAATATATATATACACACATGAAAACATATATGTATTATGTATTTATGTACTATATATTACTACCCAATTACTACATGTTATTATTACATTATAGTGCATGCATGTTCTATATTTTTATTATTAAATTACATGCATATACACATACATACAATAAATTCTAGCTAATAGATTCTAACTTAAATTTCCTGTCAGTAAAATATATTACTTCTAGATGGTAGGTACTTAGTAAAAAATATTGGTTGTAAAATAAATGTCAGTTTTATAATATACAGTCTTGCACGCAGATTTCGTTTTTCTGTTTATCCATATCAGTTCTTTTTAAAAACTCATACAACTCCTATTTTACCTATTATTGGAAGATTTATAAGACAAAGTGCAAAGAAATGCATTTCAAAATCAGAAATATTTATAGCAGTAATTATCATTTAATAATAGATATTATAGTTTGTAATGGATTCTGATTCAGTTAGATCCCACAATTAACAACCTACTCAATTATCCTATAGTAATTAGACTTCAACGCATCAGATATAACAGCTAAAACAAATTATATCTAGGTTGAAAAATTACAAGCAGATTAAAATAGAAGCTGTCCTTAATAACTGGATATGCTTTTGTTTTATCTATTTTATTTTAAATACATTTTTAGATTTTTACTGGAGAGTTTATTAGATGAGAGAAAATAACCATACTAGTTTGGCTTGTATTATTATCCTAATTAAAATTGACAAGGTTCTCAATCTGAAATTGTTTTTCAAAAAACAGATGTGCACTCCCTGGGTAAGCCATCTTTTATATGAAGAGGGCTTGAGTTACAATTACAACATTATCTATGCCTCTATATGAAAACCAGCCTAATTTATCAAAAATTATTTGCATTTAAATTCAGTGCTTTGAGATCCCATCTGGAAATTAGAAACGTACTGATAATTGTTGATTTTTAGCAAGGAAAATACATTATGTCAAGGACCATTTATTTTCTGGCCCTCATATTTTTATTGTGAAAATCTTGAAGTTAAAATGTAGTGGGAAATAACCATGCAAATCAGAAACATGGACTGTGAATCTGGAGATCCCAACTAAGGCATGTGAGTTATCCTTAGACAGTTTAGATTTTTAAATTGTTTATAGATGGTGTTCAGATTATGGAAACAATAAACCTGTTGCACACCACGCTGATTAAATCTCAGCTGCAGCGTGTGTTGACCTTTGCCTCACAAATTTTGAAAAAGTGTATGTATGTACATGTAAATGTATATATACATGTACATATATAAATGTGTGTGTGTAAACTTGGTGCTTCCTGAATGTAGCTGTCTGTGATTTTAGGAACACTGGTAAACTAGAATGAACCTAGAGGAAGGCATTTGGAAGAAGGCATCCAGGTTTGCGAAGTTTATAAAGCATGTTTTGTGGAAGCAACTGGGATTATTTAGATTTGAAGGAATAGCGTCATCAAGTCATCTTTAAATATTTAAATAACCTTGAAATAATAAAGGGATTAGATTTTTTTTTTTATGTTGCTCCAGAGTTCAGAACTAGGATTAATAGTACAAGTGAAGATAAAACAGATTTTGTCTTAATGTAAGAATTACTTTTAGAGCCCAGCTCTTTGGCAGTGGAATAAATTGCCTCGTGAGATAGTGTGCTACCCACGGAGTGGAGGTTTAAGCATCTTTTAGAAACGCTGTAAAACATACTAAACTCTAGGATCCCTATATATCCTAACGTTTTATAGTACTTCTAAATTTCTTTTAAAAAATTCTGAGATTCAGTGTTTTAGACAGGGATTATTTAACATATTTCCCATTTTGTTTAAGGTGACAAGATTTTTTAATTTTGAATGCACATTCACTCAATCAAGAAACATTTATAGAGCACCTACTATGTGCCAGGCATGGTGTTAAACAATGGCTTTAGGGAGGAGCTGAACTAAACTTGGTATCTACCTTATGAAGGTCAGAGATTAGTAGAAGCAGACATTACTCAACAGTGGTATAAACACATGGGCAAATGTGAACTTTGATAAATCATGTAGAGACGGTACACAGCACTCTGTGACCTTATATCAAAGCCATAACATTTTTTCCATCTTACCGCTACAACCTAGTCTAACTAGCTTAATCTTTCACCTGGAATACCAAGCAGCCTACTGACTGGGCTCCCTGCTTCCACTCATGCTGCCCTCCAATCCTTTCTCAGCTACACAAGTGCAATTTCCTCAAAATGCAAATGAGATCATACCTTCACCCTGTCTGAAATCCTGCAACATTTCTCACTGCTCTAAAGACCAAAGTTCTTCACATGGCCTGAAATTATTTTTATAATATGGCCTTTGTCTGAGCAGCCCTGGTGGTGCAGTGGTTAAGTGCTTGGTTGCTAACAGAAAGGTGGGCTGTTCAAACCCACCAGCCACTCCATGGGAGAAAGATGTGGCAGTCTGCTTCCATAAAGACTTACAGCCTTGGGAACCCTATGGGGCAGTTCTACTCTGTCCTATAGGGTTTCTATGTGTCAGAATTGAATTGATGGCAACGGGTTTGCTTTTTGGTGTTTTGGCTTTTGTCTAACTCCAAGAGTACCTCATACCACTTCCCGTCACTTTCTCCATTCCATACGGTCTGAGAATTTTCACTATCTGGAGCATTCTTCTGCATCAGGGCCTTTGCACATGCTGTTCCCTTCCCTGCCAGACTTTTCATCCCTTCTCCCTTCACCTAAGATAACCCCATCAAGTCTCAATTTACATACTGCCTTCTCATACACAATCATAAGTCCTTCATTCATTTACCCAACAACAATTCATCAATTTCCTGTTAAGCACCAAACACTGTTCTAGATGTTTGGAATACACATGCAAACAAAACAGGCAGAGAGACTTGTCCTTGAGGGAAAAGAAAACAAAACTTCTGGTTAGTTTATACTCTACCTAAGATGTTAAGTCATTATCTAGATAATTGCATTGCACAAGTAATCTCATGTGATATACAACTATATTCTTAGAGATTTTCAATACTACAGTTTTTCTAAAAACACACAGGTATGTGAGATTAGATAGGAGATTATAAAAAAAATGGCTTTTGGTCTGACAAAAACACACTTTATAGAGAATTTGGCTCATTTCATGCCACATGTTTTCATATCTAAGTTGATAGCATACTGGTGCACGTATTTGTATATGTACATGGCATGTATATGTATATTTGTATATTGTATGTATGTGTCATGTATAACATAACTAGATTTTATACTATCCTCCACAGAAGAATGTGAATGAATATTCTACCTTGAAAGTATTAATGGATTTGCTCAAAATTAGTTTGAATATTTTATAAGTTAAACTTATGTTGTTATAAAAAATTATAAACTTTACTTTTTTGGAGGCAAGTGATCATGAGTTTCATCAATTAGCTATTTCAGAAAGCCTGTGTTCATCACATTTTATTCAGTGTTGGGCCTTAAGGAAAGCTTTTATAAATTAGGAAGCCTCTTTACTGGTCTGAGGAATTTATAGTCCACCTAGAGAGACAACATAAATGAAAGAATATGAGGCAGTGTATCTACCAAGTGCAACAAAGTATAGTAAAAAGTTAATGTAAAAGAAGAAAATAACAAAACTTTTCCTCACCCCAATTATTTTCAATATACTTCCTTATTCAGCAAGATAAAAACAGTACAGCCATGAATTTATGTTACATCGGATGAAATTCACTAGCTAGACTGTGATTTCTGGTACGAAACAACTGCTAACTAGTGTTTTGTATTATTCAAAAAACGTAGAAGCAGCAATTTTGGATTTACAGGAAGCTTTTTTTTTTTCTGGGTGCGCTAGATTATGATGGCATTCTCTTATGATCAGGATGCCTCGGTTTGAAGGCTTTACAAGTTATGGATCTTAGGAGAAAAATAACAGTTCTGGGAGAGTTTCTTCTTTGTAGCTCACTGAGATAAGGAAAAATGTCCAAGACAACGTGTTTACAGAAGCTTGGAAAGCAGCCGTGTCAGTTGAGGTAACTGCCAGATAGGATCTTGCCGAGGTCGTTGTAGTTCTGCTTTCTTCTGGTTTTCTGGTGAAACCTGAGAACTTAGAGCAATGGGTTGAAAAAAGACCATGAAATCAAAGGACCATTGGTTTGGATAAAACTACAGTCAGTAAAAATGGAAAATAAACTTCTATGTGTTTGGCCTTTAGCAGCCTCAGGGACTTTGAATAACATTTTACCAAATTGCTTTTGAGTCCTTCAGAGTTGTAATGCTTTTTCCTTGGGTCAGTGGTAGTTTAAAATCTGTTAGCAGTTGTGAAATAGTGTAAAAGGGATATGAAATATATTTTTCTTCTTAAATGCCACTTAATCCAATAAATTGTAGGCCAAGGACATATACTAATTAAAAAAAATTACTATCAATTTCCACTGGTAATGATAGCGATAATGTTTGTACCTTAAAAGTTCTTTGTTTGGTTCAGGTTGGCCAAAAGAAACTTTTTTTCATTGGCCTGTATGCTGTTATTGGAGGGCTCAATCCAATTAGTTAAAGAATTTAACGTTACTTCAGGTTTTGGGTATTATTTATGCTGTATGCTTTTGTACGTAGGGCAAACAGTTTAAAAGGGTGCACTCTGTAATATTAAATGATATGAAAAATGAATGCTGAGAACAAAATTCAAATGTGAAAAAACTAACATGCTGACAATTGACAAATAGTCCAATTAACATTACAGACGTTTTGCCAAGTTGAAAAATGAGAAGCAAACAAAAACATTTTTATATTATAAGCAAAGTTTAGAAGTTTATAAAAATCATTTTTTTCCCTATTTCAGGGAAGTGATCCAGGATTATTCTTCTCAATTGCTTACTGATGGTGCTTTAAAGGAAGGGAATAGTAAGGTGTGATTAAATACTTACTGATTTAAGTGGCTTATTGGAAGGTTTTGTATAAACTGGATATTTATGTTTTGAGCCCTGGTGGTGCAGTATGTTAAAAGCTTGGCTGTTTACCAAAAGGTCACAGTTTGACTCCTGCAGCCACTCTTTGGAAACCCTATGCGGCAGTTCTACGCTGCCCTATAGGGTCTTTATGAGTCGGATTTGACTCAACACTAACTGTTACACCATTGGAACAGCCTGTTAAGCACCAGAGAGCAGGGTTGTCTGGCTTGTTTCCATGGCCTTAGGAAGGGCACAAGCACAGGCAGGCACACAATAGAACTACAGATCCACAAGAAATTTTGTTGAATGTATTGATAAAGTCCCTAGCAAGAAAATGAACACAAAATAGCAAAATAGGACTCAAGATAGGGAAGCATTCTGCAAGGTGATATAGAGAAAGAGAGTTCTGCAGAGTTTTGCCAAATTGATCGTGCAACAAGAAGAGAGAATGTTATAATTCTCCCAAATACTTTTCTACAGTCAGCTCTGTAGGGAAAAGGATGTAATAAAAAAGAAAAGTGCTCTAAAGATAAACTTAAAGCCATCTACGTACCCTCAATCATAGCAAATGATAAAGGGAAATACTTAGGTTTTGGAAAATTGCTCCATGATAGGAAAAGTTAGCAAAAGAAGACAGAAATAAAACGGTGGTGAGTCCACAGTCAAACTGCAGCATAATGTTAGTAGACAGTTTTCAGTTTCAAAATACTGCATTCTTCATCAAAATTTCTCACTAAGATCAGTTTTTTCATTCGTTCCTTTGTTCCTCCCTCCCTCTCCCTCTTTCTCCTTCCTTTCCTTTCTCCATGGAGAACCTTAAGCAAATAGATGTCATACAAAAGAAATTAAAATTCTGCTTCAAGTTTTAGAAAGGTCTATGGGACTCTTGGAGGCCTAGTGATGCAGTGGTTAAAGTGCTCAGCTGCTAACTGAAAGGTCACTGGTTGGAACTCACCAGCTGCTCCATGGGAGAAAGATGTGGCATTCTGCTTCTGTGAAGATTTACAGCCCTGGAAGCTCTATGGGGGCAGTCCTATTCTGTCCTATAGGGTCGCTATGAGTCAGAATAAGTTAGATGGCAAGGGGTTTGGTTTTGGTTTTTTGACTGGGCTCCTTAAATCCTGTATTCATTATCATACTTTTATACGATTCCTAAAGCACCTATTGTTATTGTTGTTAGCTGCCATTGAGTTAGCCCCTGACTCCTGGTGCCCCATGCACAACTGAACAAAATGCTGCCTGGTCCTGTGCCTTTGCCATGACAGTGGACCAGGCCATTGTGATCCATAGTGTTTTCACTGGCTGATTTTCAGAAGTACATCACCAGGCATTTTTTTCCTAGTCTGTCTTAGTCTGAAAGCTCTGCTGAAAGCATCATAACAACATGCAAGCCTCCACTGATGGAGGAGTGGTGGCTGAGGCTAAGTGGATTGGCTGAAAGTCAGACCCGGGTCTCCTGCATGGAAGGTGACAATTCTACCACTGAACTACCAATGCCTCATGAAGTATCTATGTTGTGGCATTGTTAGTTGCCCTTGAGTCGATTCCAACTCATGGTGACCCCATGTGTGCAGAGTAGAACTGCTCCATAGGGTTTCCAAGGCTGTGATTTTTCAGAAGTAGATACCTGGCATTTCTTCCAAGATGCCTCTAGGTAGCCTTTTAGCTAGTAGTCAAGCACTCAACGATTTCTACCACCCAGGGACTCCATCTATAAAAAAAAAAAAAAATAGTAGATGATAAATACCTACCTTGATTCCCCACATTTTTCTTGGTTATTCATCATTTATTACTTCATTAGGTTTTTTCCAAATCTCTAAGAGATATTATAATACCATTAAAAATCTCATATTAATAATTCTAATTTTAAGGCGTGAAATCCCGCTTTATGTTTGTCACAAGCCTCAGAGCCATGAGCCACTGTAATTCCACAGAAAGCCTCTGTGCCATGAAAAGGAACACTTTCTTATTGAAAATACTACTGTGCATTGTAGAAAATGTAAATTTGTCTCAACTTATTGGCATTGCTTAGCTCTCCTGGAAGTGCTGCCCTTGAGATCCTGATTCTCTGAAATGATGTTATAGCATAAGTGTATGGGGATGAATTCTCCTTCTGCCACTGAGCATCTACTGGGGATTACACCTAAGGACAGAGGTGCCACACTCTTTAAAAACTCAAAGGTTAGCAAAGTTAAATGATATTGGGCTGCTGGGTGCCAGGTTTTTCAAAGCAGATTCATCTACAAAATCAATATGGACACAAGACATTTATTGCATTATTCCATTATACACCCATACCTCAAACATTTAACATGTCAGGAATAATACTCTGAGTTCTTAAACCTTAACCAAATGTAAAAGCAGAGACCCATAGAAAATTAAATCTCTAGTGAACCAATACATCAAACGGTATGATTTTTGTTCCTAGTTATTTCAATGACTCCATGAAGAGGAAAGGAGCCTTAAAATGCAACTAAAATTTCAAAAAAAAAAATGTGCCAAATAATAGAAATTTTCTTAGAAGAGTCACTAACTGGAGGAAAGCATCAATTAAATGAGATGTCTGGGCTGTTTTAAAACAACAAAATGAAATAAAATAAATAAAAGACTTAATGTTGTTTTTAGATGCCATCAAGTAGATTCCAACTCATGGTGAACCAATGTAGGACAGGAAAAAACATTGCCCAATCTTGCATCATCTTCATGATTGTTGGTATGCGTGAGTCCATTGTTGGGGCCACTGTGTATTTCAACTGTCTTCTACTGTAGGAGGCTTATTTTCTAGCACTGTATTTGACAATATTTTGTTGGAATCCATAGGGTTTTCACTGGCTAATTTTAAAAAAGTAAATTGCCAGGATTTTCTTCCTAGTCTGCTTAGTCTGGAAACTCAGCTGAAATATGTCCACCATGGGTGACCCTGCTGGTATTTAAAATACTGGTGGTGTGGCTTCCAGCTTCATAGCAACATGCAAACCATCACAGTATGACAAGCAGATAGATGGGTGGTGAAAGGACTTGTAGAGGTGGTTTTAGAGAGTAAATTGATTTTATATGGTTCATTCCTGACAATTTCAAGTCTTTTATGAAATAGGTTGCAGATCAGTAGTATTATATAGGATGAGGTAATGAAGTGGCAGTAATAAAGAGCAGTGTGAGTGGTGAAATCTGCCTAGAAGTAACATTGTGCTATAGGAGTTTAGGTAGGTGAATGCCTACAGGGCATTAATCTCTGAGAAGAAACCCTATGTTAGATAAATGTATATTGTGTTTGCCTTGGCTATTTTAATTCATGCTTAGTTAGTATCAAAATGTCTAGATAAAGAACAAAACATTCTATTACCTGGATGTTAGGCTTTTTAATATCTCTATATTCACAACAGACAATTTTCTGGATTATCAATTTTTATCTTGTATAGGCATTGACTAAGTTAGGGAAGCAATGCATAAATAAAACCAAAGAAAATAGTAGGGTAAAAAACATGTATCATGAGTCACAAAAAATGTTTATTAGGCTATGTTTAAATATTCAGACTTCACTCTATAAGTTTGTCTATGTATTTAAGTTGAAGAAGTTTTCTTTTCAATATTTTCTACTTCAAACAATGCTGAAAAATACGCTCTATCAACTTGGTAGAATTTGTAGGACATTTTTTATGATCAAATTTACCTGTATATTCCAACACCTTTATTTTATAAAACTATCATTATCTATCCATCCCACATCCTAATAATTCAAATTCAGTTGTTTAGAATTATTATTGAGCTGTATGTCAGGTACTGTGTTAGAAGTATACAGAGGATATTTGGCAAATATACTCATACACACATATTTAAATACATACATTCGCATATACACACAAATACATTCAATAAAAACAAGACCTCAGTCAATCAGGTTATCTACATTGAGCTTTTTAAGGAGAAAATCACAGGAAAACAAGTAGATATCAGAAAATTAGGTTTTTCAGAACTCCTACTTTTAAGTTAAATTAACATTTCCAATATATGATCAATCTGGTGTCAATAGATAGTCAATCTTATTTTCCACATTTTTCACTTACACATATTTTTTAAATTAAATTTGACACCTATACTAAACTTTCAGATTATTGGAAGCTAGAAAAATACACCTTTCCAGAATGTTTCAACAGAGTTATTGTATCCCTTTAAGTCTTATCCACATGAAAAGACTTATTGCAGTATAATGAAAGGAGATAAGGATATTATACTACAAATTTGAGCACAGTCCTTAAGAATAACAATGTTGCTACTGTGTGCTAAAAAAAAGAAAGAACTTTCCCTTTGTGGGTAGTAAGTCCATGTTTGTTCAGTGAAGCAGTATTAATATTTTGATAAAAGCAAGATTTAATATAAATTTTTAGGTGACCAACAACTTATATCAACGTTATGTTTTTTTGAGCAGCGTATTACTGTTACCAAAGATAATTTCTTTTTCTATTTGGAGATACTCCAGACTCACAAAAGTGAAGATGCGTAGAACTGATGACACAAGTTGGTGAGGTCCAAGTTCCATATTGTGAAAAATATCTGAGTAGCAGCCTCACTGTTGATTGAAATACAACGTGCTGAAAATTATCTATACCAGTCAGTTTACCATGACCATCATTCATGTGGAAGTACCTTTCGTGGCGTACATGCAAAAGTCCTCTGCCTGATTGCATAGGCAGGCGCTGGAGTGATGCAGTCCTTTGATTATCTAATCATGTCATCCCTTCCCCAGTGTGCGTTGTATATAGAAGCAATTAAGAAACAAAATTTGAGTCTGGCCAGGAGAGGTTATGAGACTACAAGATTACAAAATTTGTTTTCTAGTATTTTACCACATTAGTGACTCATAAACTTAGAATGGATTCAGCAAGGAAAAATGTCATCTGAGGATATCCGGAAGTGAGTTTGTATTTACTTAGAAACCCAGAATTTCTTTGCTTTCCCGTTACTTTTAACTTGTTGCTTGGTCTGTTCTCTTCAGTATGACCCATCATATTGAAACTGAAGTGCAATAACCTTTCTTTCGGGGAAAGAGGATGAGATCTGTTGATCCGAGTTGTGAAACTGCTTGCCTCCTGGAGATAAGTTATTTGTGTATATTGAGAGGAAGAATATATAAATAAATAAGGTAAACAAAATAGAGTATTGCCATGACATCTGTACAGAACCAAAATTACACAATGAATCATTAGGTTTCCTTACAGTTTATATCTATTTAGAATATGAAAACAAATGCTAAAGTATGTTCTTATTATCATTACTTTTTAACAGAAGCAAAATTGAGTTTTTGAGGTAGAGACTTAACTATGGCAACTTCTCCCTCTCCCTCTCCTAGCCCTTTCTGGTCTTCTTATTTTTGTTTTATTATTCAGCTCAAACATTAAGCAGCCTTTAAGTCTCCCATGGACATTTTTTCACATATGCTTGAGCCCTTTTAAAGAGCTGCGTTCTATGCTTTGTGTTCTCTATTATGTTAGGCCATGTTATCCCTAAAAATCATTCTGAGGTTGATAGTACTCCTGTTTTATAAATAAGGAAACTGAGCCTTAGAGAGATTAGATTACTAGCCCAAGCTCATGCATCAGTAATTGCTAGAGCCAGGAGTTGACCTCAAGTCAGACAGACTCTAAAACTTATGCTCCCACTACTACACAAATTTTAAAAATTTAATTCTTCAGACTTCATCCAAGAGAAAATCATGTTACTGCATGACAGCCTTCAGAACAGGCACTTGTTTAGTCTAGAAGCACTTTTTGAGTACAGTAGGTAAACTCTCTGTAGAAGAGGAAATGATTAAGGGCATGGAAATCTCAGATTTAAGTCCTGCTTGGGCAAATGATTTATAGTCTCCATGTATCAGTTTACTCATGTCGTATACAGAGGTCATAATATTCATCTCCGTGAACACTAGCTGCAGTAGCCTATGCAATAATGTCTGGCACATAGTAAGGAGGAATTTTATAAATCAATTATTATTAGGGATACAGCTCTGTACTAAATAGGAAAGATGAATGGATACAGATTTGAAAAGCTAAGTGAGGAGACAAAAGATCAAAGTATGAAATAATAATTTCAAGACAATTGCTAAAAATATACAATGCATGATATGTACAAATTCGTAAATAAGGACTAAGAATAACAAAGATAGAGGGAGACTGAATATATACAGAAAGCTATCTAGAGCTAGTGCTTTGCCATATGTGAAGGTGAAATAGCCCTTGATTTGAAGGGTATGAGAGCTAAAGGAGAGACACAAAGCTAAACAATATAAAACCAATTGAAACCAGTTGCCATTGAGTCAATTCCAACTCATGGCAACCCCATGTTGTTACAGAGTAGAAATGTGCTCCATAGGGTTTTCAAGGCTGTGATCTTTTGGAAGCAGATTGCTAGACCTTTCTTCTGAGGTACGTCTGGGAGATTCGAACCTCTAACCTTCCAGTTAGTAGTGCTTAACCATTTTTACCATCCATGGTACTCGTAAACAATATAAGGGGCACTAAAGAGAAACTGGAGGACTTAACTGAAATAGAATCTTGAGGTGTTTCTGAATCATTCATCCATCAAGTAAAATAATAGCTACCATTTGTTTTAGTATTTTCTTTATGCCAGTTTGGACATGTCATGACATGTCATCAGGAAATACCAATTGCTAGAAAAGGTCATCATGTTTAGTAAAATAGAGGGCCAACAGAAATGAGGGAAATCCTCAATGAGAAGGATTGACACAATAACCAAAACAATGAACTCAAACATACTAACTATCATGAAGATGGTGCAGAACCTGGCAATGTTTCATCCTGTTATACATAAGGTCGCCATGAGTCAGAAGCGACTCAATGGCAACTGACAGCAACAATAACATGCCAGTCACAGTTCTAAACACTTTGTGGTAACTCAGTCCTCACAACTATATGAGAAAGGTGCTTGTCTTAGTAATCTATTGATGTCATAACAGAAATACCATCAGTGGATAGCTTTAACAAAGAGAAATTTATTTTCTCACATTCTAGTAGGTTACAAGTCTAAATTCAGGGCGTCAGCTCCAGGGGAAGGCTTTCTCTCTCTGTTGGCTCTGGAAGAAGGTCCTTGTTGTCAATCTTCCCCTGGTCAAGGAGCTTCTCAGGTGCAGGGACTCCAGGTCCGAAGGAACCGCTCTGCTCCTGGTGCTGCTCTTTTGGTGATATGAGGTCCCCAACTCTCTGTTTGCTTCCCTTTCCTTTTATCTCTTGAGAGATAAAAGGTGGTGCAGGCCACACCCCAGGGAAACTCCCTTTACCTTGGATCAGGGAGGTGACCTGAGTAAGGGTGGTGCTACAATCCCACCCTAATCCTCTCAACATAAAATTACAATCACAAAATGGGGGACAACCATACAATACTGGGAAGTATGGCCTAATGGGATTGAAACACACATTTTTGGGAGAACATAATTCAATCCATGACAGTGCTATTCTTATGTGCTTTCCACAGATGAGGAAACTGAGGCACTAAGGTGCTTCTACCTTGTCCAGGGTCAAACACCTAGTGCAGCAGATCCAGGATTCCAAAGCCCAGCAGTTTGGTTCCGGAACGTAAAGAGCTTCCAGGAAGGCACTGTGTGGGGCATGGGGCGGCGAGGGGACACGTAAGAAGGAAGGGCTGCACTGTGGAGCACGGTTTAATGTATAAGGAAAAGACATTTCTGCCACTTGTTCTTTCAGTTCAGGGTCAAGTCCAAATTCCCACTGCTTAATTCCTGAGAATCAGAGGATCTGAAACCTGTCTTTGAGTTGTAAATCACGCAGGGATTGACTAGGACTTTTGCTGCCAGAAATGAATCAGTAGATCGGATTAAAGGACTAAGTCCTGTCTCAGTGACAAGCAATCACATACAATAGAAAAGAGACGAGGGAATGGGCAATAAATGTAAATCACGTTACAGAAATCCAAGTAATTGGGGTCTGGATGAAGTTTGGGAAGGAATTTAGAGAACAAAGAGAAGATTTCACCTAAGATTTAGTAATGACACACAGATGGAAATATGGGGAAAATAGAAAGGAAAGAAAGAAGGATAGGAAAGCAAGGCGCCACCTTGAAAACCCTGAATTTTTCAGTGTGAGGAGCAGGTGGAATGGAAGTGTTATCAGTAATAAGCAACATTAAGAAAGGGGGAAATTAGGGTAAAGTGGAGAAAATTTAGTTTTCACAACATTGAACTAAAAATAACATTTCTCTCTGAACAACTTTTAATGTCATAGTTTAGTATTTCTCAACGGGAGTTGTAATGACTTTCCTGTTGACAAACTATGACTAATAAAGATACTTGAAAGAGTATAAGAAAGAGACACTGAGCCTATCTGATGTGGGAAATAAAAGGTTCAGGAGTAACATAACAATTTTCATATACAGGTTTGTGTGTGTGTGTGTATTTATTTCGTGTGCTTATGCGTGTGTGTATATATGTGTATATATATATATATATATATATATATATAAAGAGAGTGAGTAGTGATCAACCGTATTATCTCCAAAGAAAGGATGAGGAGTGATTAGAGGTAAAAGAGAGGTATTAAATACTAGATCTGGACATTATGAAAAATATCCTCTCTATGTGTCTATCATTGAAAATGGAGTTTGTATCTGGCTGGAATATTTTAATAAATGTAAATATGAGGGACCTGTTACATCCTCTTTGCTAAGGTTTGCAGCACTGATTTCACTGGCTTTGCTAATGTCACCACAGCTGCAGCTGCTCATGTCCACAGCATAGAACAACTGCCCCACAGGGCTGCAGTTCAGATTGCCTGTTGTTGTTACTGCTAGATGCCATCCAGAAGTTCTGACTCAGAGCGGCCCTATGCAGGATTGCCTAGAGGCTTTCTAAATCCATACAAATGAGTTATTAAAGCCTTTGCACTTAGGGAAGTCCCAGACTCTCCTAAAGGAGCCCTGGTTGGTGCTGGGGTTAAGAGCGCGGCTGCTAACCAAAAGGTCTGCAGTTCCAACCCACCAGCTGCTTCTTGGGAGAAACATGTGGCAGTCTGCTTCTGTAAAGACTGTTGTTGCTAGGTGTCTAGGAGTCAGTTCCAACTCATAGAGACCCTATGTACAACAGAACAAAACCCTGCACGATCCTGCACCATCCTCACAGTTATTATTATATTTGACAACATGGTTGTAACCACTCTGTCAATCCATCTCATTGAGGATCTTCCTCCCTTTTGCTGACCCTCCACTTTGTCAATCATGGTGTCCTTCTCCAGGGACTGGTTCCTCCCGATAATATGCACAAAGTACACAAGACAAAGTCTCTCCATCCTTGCTTTTCAGGAGCAAGCACTCTGGCTGTACTTCTTCTAAGACAGGTTTGTTTCCTTCTGGCAGTTTCCACGGTATATTCAATATTCTTCACCAATGCCATAATTCGAAGGCATCAATTCTTCTTCAGTCTTCCTTATTCATTGTCCAGCCTTTGCATGCATGTGAAGCAATTGAAAATACCATGGCTTGGGTCAGATTATAGCCTTGAAAATCCTATGAGGCAGTTCTATTACAAGGTCGTTATGAGTCAGAATTGAAGGCAATGGGTTTGGTTTTGGGTTTAGACTCTTCTGTCTCTACATTGTGGGGGCCCTTTATTGCAGGGGGCAAAGAAGTGGTAGCAAGAGTGAAGCTCTAAATCTGCAATGCAGAAAGCCTTATGAGATGGCCTCCTTGGCTTCACTTCTGTGGTTAGTTCCCGGACCCCATTTGAGAATAAAAAGGGTGTCATAAAATCTGTGTTTTATTGCCTTTTTTTTTTTTTGTATTAGGCACTTCCCAAATGGTTATCACAAAGTTCCATCCTTACTTTCAGTGGTCACCAAGGCTGGCAAGCAGCTGCAGGCTTGGCTTGTACAGATTTGCTGGGAACTGGGGCCCTTGGATCTCATCTCTATGGCCAACAACTTATAATTGATTTGGTTGAATTCTATTTAGTTCTCTAAAGGGAGATTTAGTGTGTATCTTGTCTACAGAATTGGATTTCCTCCTTGATGGTTGTCCTTTCATATACATAATCTTAAGTGGCCTGATCTTTAAGGGTGACAGCTGCAGGTAGGTTAGCAGAGAATTGCTTGAAGATATTAGAAGTCAACTTATACTGAAAGCCAAAATCAACTCTTAAAAGCACTCAGCTTTCTGATAACCTTACTGGACGCAGTTCTCCCTAAAACCGTTATCTTAAGAGATTTGGATGTTGCCAGTGATCTGAAACTTATTACTGGCCTGAACCATGCTGAATTTTATAATACTCTGAAGTTAAGTGGTTTCAATATTAGATGATCATCATATATCTTAATATTTACGCACTTATGCTCTCCAACTTAACATGAGTAGCCTATACTACAACTGTATGATTTTTAAAGGTATGCCTTAATTATATTTTCCCTTCTACTTCTATTTGTCATTTGCAATTTGGAGGATAGATATTGCTCAAAACTAGAGAATAAAATGTTAATTGATAAGGGGAGGGATTTTCTGCCTGTTTGTACACTGCTGTATCACCAGTAGAACAGTATCTGGTGCTGGCAGTAAAATTTCTTGAATAAATGACCAGCTTATTTTGATTCAAATATAAACTTTTTAATAAAAAATATTGGAAATTTTGTATATATAAGAAAATTCATGTGTGTGTGTATCTCCATGTATATACATCATTATATATGTTTCCATATATATATATATATATATGGCTCTCTCCTGGTAGACTCAATATATACCAAATGACTGCAATAATGATTATATAACAATACCTATTTACTATTCAATTATAATTATTGTGCTATTATTTTTAGCATTCGATATATCACCCCGCTGCTTTACTCTCTAAAGTCTATATTCTTGGTTTTATGTTTTTCATATCTCTGAGGGCAACAAGGTGGGAGGGCAACAAGAATATTCTGCCCTTTTCTTGCTTTTTTATTACCCAAATTGGGCTTCCAAATCTGGTTTGAAACGTCCCTAAGATGGTCCAGGTTATTTTAATGAAGGATAGCCCAGGGAAGTAAAATCTGGTCTTAGGTGAACCAACATCTGGACACACCTGGTCTTTTCAGATATACTAGTGATTGGGTGATATCTCACCAAACTGGCTGTGTGTTGGTAGACAGGGAAAAAACAAAATAAAATTCCTTAAAATGATGAACTTGTATTGATGTTTTCAAATTACCTGCATAAAACTCTATACTTTTGTTTTCAGCATTCCTTCAATATCATAGGTTTGTTAAGGTGTCACACGTGTATAAATTATCCTACATTATTATGCTAGACGCTGCCCACAGATCCATGTGTTTAAATTGCAGTGCTCTCCAGAGTTTTAGGTGTGATCTGCATTTGCCATGAAGGAGCACTTCTTGTGGCATAGTGGTTAAGAGCTATGGCTGCTAACCAGGAGGTTGGCAGTTGAAATCCAAGAGGTGCTCCTTGGAAACTCTATGAGGCAGTTCTACTCTGTCCTATACGGTGGCTCGGCTTCAACAGGGTTTGTGCATTAGCAATTCTATCATTGGCTTCAAGAGGATTAATATGATTTACTAAGAGAATGCATGAATAGGGTCTTCATGGGCACAGTCTGGTGAAAATGCTTTTCTTTTTTTTCTTGCTCCTTCTTCCCTCCTTCTGGACCTTCAGTTATCCATCAGAAAATTGACCCAGAAGAGTACAGTTTCCAGTATTCTTCCCCGTCAGACTCGTGGAAGTCAAGTTCCTGCTATCTGAAAAGAGAAAGAAATCCTAGCCTCGTCTCCAATCATGAGGACATAAGGTCCCAGACTGACAAGAGTCCCTACTTTTTGGCCTTTGTTATCCTATTGATGGTGTCAGGGTTATCCTTCCTTTTTTTAATAGATAGTTTTTAGAGAAGATTATTTTTTTTTAAACCTGGTATCTTTTAGCATCACTATGAGATTACATCCTTTCCCTTCTTTCCCCAAATGTCCTGCAATATTTAGAATGTTTCTTATAACATTCTTTCAGTTTTTTCTTAGGCTGGTCCTATATCCTTGTTTCCTGAGCAGTATAAAAGTCTACAGTTTGGCTAAAAAAACCAAATCAGTTGTTGTTCAGTCGATTCCTACTCATGGCGATATCATGTGTGTCAGAGTAGAACTATGCTCCACAGAGTCTTCAAGTCCGTGACCTTGAACAGATAGCCAGGCCTTTTTTCCAAGGTTCCTCTGAGTGGGCTTAAACCTTCAACCTTTTGATTAATAGTTGAGTGCTTAACCATTTGTGCTACCCAGGGACTTCTAGTTTGGCTATAAAGTCACATCAATTAAAGGTTTCCTATCCATATCTAGGATACCCTGGTGGTGCAGTGGTTAAGTGCTGTGGCTGCTAACCAAGAGGTCGGCAGTTCGAATCTGCCAGGTGCTCCTTGGAAACTCTGTGGGGCAGTTCTACTCTGTCCTGTAGGGTCGCTATGAGTCAGAATTGACTTGACAGCAGTGGGTTTTTATCCATATCTAAGCATCAAATCTTATTAGACAAAGCAAGTCCTAACCAAACTCTACTTCTATACAAGATTAAGCTAATTTAACCAAGTAAATAACAAAGGTATCTGAGCTATTGAGGCTTTTCCAGCAAACTTGCACTTAACCTCAGTTGCTTAGAGGGCACTTACAGGACAAAATTGAAATCATATTAAGAACTTCTGGGAAAAAAGATGTGTTCAGGGTTGGAACATAGAAAACTATCATCCAGAGAAATTCACATAAACAATTTGCATATATGCTTTTTAACATCTTCTACCTCAAGAAAAATCAAATCACCAACTACGTAATTACACTGTACATTTACATTGCAATATCAGAATCCCATTACAATGAACTCCAACTCGATGTTCTTACAAATAATTCCACCCCCCCCCCTTTTTTGGTAGATGTTCAGAGTAAATTGTATATAATTGAATGTATTAGTGTGAGCATCCAACTCTTTTATTTTTCATGGATTACAAAAGCCACATCACTACTCCAAATTTTGTGTTCATACATATAGTTCATATAGTTATATATTATCACAGAATTGAATCATATCCTCACCTTATAAAAGCTTGCCTCAGTTGGGATTATCTACTAAGGAACTCTGAACTAAGGAATGTTTCTTAGTTCTTTCCACTATATATATTTGCAATTTTTAAGAATATAATAAATTAAAAAAATTACTTATATTTGGCATTCTCTAAAAAAAGAAAATAAATGTTCCTTTTTTTTTCAGAGTAGGAGACAATGTCTTCAGGGGAAAACTACAAAGGCACAAATCTTTCACCTAATAACACATTGAGGGCATATTACTTTTTAAAAATGTATTTGCCTTTTTATCTGTAGCTGACATCCAACCCCACTGGGTGCCTAGAGTCTGCTTTTCATGTGAACAACCTTCTTCCATGGAACCTAAATGGAAATTTTTACTAAAAAGCAAAAAGAGTACTCACCTTTCAAAAAATGTAGAGAAAATGTTTACTGATACATGAAAATATCTTCTCCCACTCTTCACAAGGAAAAAATGTGCAAACATATAAAACAAAATTCTCTTTGTGGGCAGGGGGAATAATATCTGAAATAGGAAAAAAAAAGTATCAAAACATGTGAGTTAACTGTCTTTGGTTTAATTATTTAAAGAGCAGATATTTATCCAGCAAATCTGGAACACCAAGAAACCTCTAGTTACATGATTTTTTTAAACTACTGTATATAAGGTTTAACTGTTGGTTGCATATCCTTAAGGCCCATGAAAAAGGAGAGAATAGAGAACTCACATGTCTACACAAACATGGTGAGTACTCAGAAGGCCAGCCAGAGCTCATGCTTGTTATGAACACACGTGCTCACAGGAACTAGCTTTTATAATTTTAAGAACGGAACTCTGTTTCCAAATGAAAATTCTTTATTTTTAAATCTGCAGTCTCTAAATACAGAATGATATCCTTAACACCTTTTCAAGTAAGTCATATGAACTCTAAGACAGAGTTGATTTTATCCCACAGAAAGTCTTTACAAGAGAGATTACATACATGCAGTTTAAGGAAACATGATTTAAAAATGAATTTTTAACCTGACACCAATGTAGGTTCCCAAATTACAGGAGTCAAGCTCAGAAGCCAAGATGTCTGTTTCTGCCTCTGCCCCACTGTCATGGGTTGAATTGTGTTCCCTAAAAATGTGTGTCAACTTGGCCGGGCCACGATTTCCAGTATTGTGTGACTGTCCACTATTTTGTCATCTGATGTGATTTTCCTATGTGTTGTAAATCCTACTTCTATGATGATAATGAGGCAGGATTAGAGACAATTATGTTAATGAGGGAGAACTCAATCTACAAGATTAGATTGTGTCTTAAATCAATCTCTGTTGAGATATAAAATAGAGAAGCCAGCAGAGAGACAGGGGAACCTCATACCACCAAGAAAGGTCCAGGACCACACTCGTTTGGACCCGGGGCCTTGGGCTGAGAAGCTCCTAGAGTGGGGGAAGATTGATAACAAGGACCTTTTCCTAGAGGTGACAGAGACAAAGCCTTCTCCTGGAGCTGACACCCTGAATTTGAACTTCTGGCCTCTTAGACTGTGGGAGAATGAATTTCTCTTTGTTAAAGCCATCCACTTATGGTATTTCTGTTATAGCAGCACTAGATGACTAAGACACCCACCCAAGGCCCTGTGACCTCCCTTTAGTAGCCATTGAGCATGGCAGTGCAGATGTGTCCTGGTTTCATAAGACATGTTCTACTGCCCTGTGGGTCAGAGATTCTCTGGCTTCTTCAGCTGAGGACTGTTAGGATGATAGTCCCTTTTGGTAGCTCTCTATTAAACAATGACTTTTATTTGAAAACTGTCCTAAACTGGAATCACGCAGATTGACCTTGAGCTTACTAATCAAACTTAAAATTAACAAAAAGGGGGGCATTAACAGTTCGGTGGTATAATTCTAGACTTCTATGAAGGAGACCCAGGTTCAATTCCCAATCAGTTCACTTCATGCACGGACACAACCTGTCTCCCAGTGGAGGCTTGTGTGTTGCTACGATGTTGAACAGGTTTCAATGCAGCTTCCAGACTAAGACTAGGAAGAGAGGCCTGGAGATCTACTTTCAAAAATCAGCCAATGAAAACCCAATGGACTGCAATGGTCCAATGTGCAACTAACCATAGGGATGGGACAGGATTAGGCAGTGTTTCTTCCATTGCTTATGGGGTCATCATGAAGTCACCATGAGTCAGGGGCCCACTTGATGGCAGCCAGCAATAATAACAAAAATGTTATACTTCCCTCATTTTCCCTTCTCAAATTTTTCATGAATTTATATTTAGTTATCTCCTCAATTGCTAAGTGGAGAATTCATCTTCTAGGGGTTTATTATGAGGGCCCCCATGCCCTGGTCTTGGGCATTTCCTGAGCCACAAGGAGATTGCTCTTTGGTGGAGTTCCAGAAAGGAAACAGCATCAGCCTTTTATTTGAATCATGGCTTTAGTTGTAATAATCTGAAAGCCATGAGCATGCCCCATGCCTAAAATTGGACTCAATATCTCCATGTTTTGTGTTTGGTCCACTTGCTTTGTTCTGCTTCCAACCTCTCCCTTCCTGCCTGTCCTTGAACAGAGCCAGATTGGGGTAGTTGATGTGGAAAGGGTGTGGAGTTCCATTAGAGTCATTGTAGATATTATCCAATGCTACCTGAGTACTCTTGGGGATGTTTCTCTAGTTCTCCCAACCTTGGCAAGTATACCTTCTGCCTCAGCCTGGGTTCCCTACAGGAATAAAACCTTTGAGATTTATATATAAATAATTATAGAGAAATTTATTTTAATGAAATGGCTCACAAAATTGTGGAGGATTCTAAGTCCTAAATCCATGGGTCAGGTGGCAGGCTGGAAAATTCTGTAGGCTTATATCCTGAGAATAGAAGGCTGGGTGACAAAAAGAGTTCGGGATGGGGGGGAGAGAAAGAAAAAGAGAGAGAGAAAGGAGAGAAGGAGAGGAGAGGAGGGGAGGGGAGGGGAGGGGAGAGGAGAGGAGAGGAGTGGAGAGCTTTGCCAGAACATTCATTTATATACTGGAGGTGGGACACACCCTCAAGGAAATGTCCTTTTAACTGATTGATCATTTCAGATCACATCATAGAAGGTAATTACATTATATCACAGTATAGAAGACTACCTAGTCCACTGTTGGCCAAACCATTGGCAATCATACCCTAGCCAAGGGGACACATAACATTAACCATCGCATGTTTTTAATGACAAAATTGAAAGGCAAATGTAGAGCTATTACATTTTTACAAATGAAAATCAGTAAAATAACAAAGACAATTGAATTTGATTATTATTTTTTATGACTGAGTGTTCTGTTGCTAAGTTGATGATGTCCATGTAAATAAGAAATTCATGCTTAGTTAATATATTTCTATACATTTATTCCATAAAATTTTATTTTCTTGCCTTCAACTTAATAAATCACTTTTTTAAATTGTATTTTAGTAGTGATAATGGTAAATTAAGCAACATTCCTTGAAGTATTATAGTTCTCATATAGTTTAATTTTATTAGCTCCAATTCAGAAAATTTTTCTCTTGGCTAAGGCAATAATAGTAACTGGAATAAAATTACCTAAGCCATATTTAAAATAGGAAATGAATAATTAGTTCGATTGCAATGAAATAAAATATTATAAATTATGATTGTTATAAAATACTAAAACACATTTTAATTTCATCTTACAGTTCACTTGCACATCACAATTTGCACTACTAAAACAGCATATAAATCAATGCCCATGGAAGCAACAGCCAAGAAATCAAATGACATATTGCATTGGGTGAATTTACTAAAAAAGACCTCTTTAAAGTGTTAAAAAGCGAAGATGTCACCTTGAGGACTAAGATGTGCTTCACCCAAGCCATGGTATTTTCAATTGCCTCATATGCATGGGAAATCTGGACAATGTATAAGGAAGATGAAGAAAAATTGATGCCTTTGAATTATGGCATTGGTAAAGAATATTGAATAAGTCATGGACTGCCAGAAGAACAAACAAATCTGTCTAGGAAGAAGTATAGCCAAAATGTTTTTTAGAAGCAAGAATGGTGAGTGTCTTAGGCTGCGTGGTTCTCTAGAGAAGCAAAACCAGTAAAGCATATAAATAGATATCAAAAAACAAACAAGAAAACAAATGCATTGGCATTGAGTTGATTCTGACTCATAGCGACCTATAAGGTAGAGTAGAACTGCCCCATAGGGTTTCCAAGCAGTGCCTGGTGTTTTTGAACTGAAGACAGAAACAGCATAAATGTCCATCAACAAATGACTCGATAAACAAATTATGGTACATACACAAAATGGAATACTGTACAATAATAAAGAACAATGATGAATCCATGAAACATCTCACAACATGGTTGAATCTGGAGGGCATTATGTTGACTGAAAATAATCACAAAAGGTTAGCAGCCAAACCACTTAACCACTGCACCTGCAGAAAGAGAGGGAGAGAGAGAGAGAAAGAAAGAGAAAGATTTATGTTTAGGAAATGGCTCACGGGATTGTAAATGTTGGAAGTCCCAAGTCCGTGGGTCAGCATAGAAGCGTCTCCCAACTCAGGAGCCACAGGGGCTGGTGAGTTGGGCAGAGGCCAAAGGGCTAGAGAGAGGCGTTCCTGTTTCACGGCTTGGAAGAGGTTATCCTTATGGGAGAACTGTATACTGAGCGTTCCTCAACCTGAACTGTAACCTGTTACTTCCCTAACAAATGCCATAACCTTGAGTATTGATTATGAGTTCTGCATGGCCAATGCAATGAATTGTCAAACCCAGCAGAGAAGTAGAGTGCTGATTCCTTCTGGAAGCACTCAGTAATCAGAAAAGAACTAAGAGTCAAAGATATCACTCTCCAATCCCCTACCCACCCACCCCGACATGAAAAAAAAAAGGATAATCTCGAGTATTTTACATAATTTTCTAGTTTTTCTAAACATACACATCTTTGTTTCCATAAAAAAAATTTTTTTTTATGAGACTATTTTATAAAAGTTTTCTTCTCACTTTTGTTTTTATTTCACTAATAACTTTGCTAATTGGTCTTTATCATTTGAAATCTGGCATTCACCTAGGAGGTAGCCTTCTATACTCTTGCTTTCTCTGCATTCCCTGTCTCTGGAAATTCTTATCAATTTTAACTCCTTCCCCAATGAGTTGGTGACTGTTAAATCTATCTCTCCAGGCTAGCCTGCTATCCTCAGCTCCAACTGGATACCACAACTACAACTCAAATTCACTGTTACTATGTGTGGTATAATTAATTACTTTTGTGTGCGGCCTTTCTAGCCATGGTCTTGTAGGTCCCACCCACATGATTGTGTGGTAGGGTAATTGTGGCCTACCAAGGCAACTGGTCAGTTTTGCCTTAAAAGAGCCAGTTCCAGAGAAGAGAGGAGGAACCCACCACCAAGGAAGGAAAGGCCAGCTGCAAAGACCCAGCACGAGGAGATGGTGCATTGGGCTTCCCAGCCCACAGAGACAGCTGAGTGCCTTTGGGCGGAAACTGAAGGCCAGGGAGAGGTGTACCTGAGAGCATAGCTGGGGAACGGCTGTCCTGATGAAAGAACTGTATTCTGGGTTTTCTTGATCCTGAATTATAACCATTACTTCCCTTATAATAAGTCTCATAATCATAAGTATGGTCTTTGAATTGTGTGGCCACTGCAGGGAATTATCAAACCCAGCAGAGAAGTAGAGAGTGCAGTGTGAGGGATGGTTGGTGTCAGAATTGGTAAAGATGGTGGAGAGAGGAGGCATGTCTGACCTCTGCCTCATAGGAATTAGCCTTGGGCTATTGATCTTGAGTCTCCTTCCCCCTTGTGAAGTTAGAGGAGGTCATACTGTGCCCCCACACCATTTTTACACAAAGAAAACCCAATTTCCAAATAAAATTATATCCACGGGTATAGGGTTAGATTTCTAATACACGTTTTTTAGGGACACGATTCAATCCATAAAATGCCCTTTAGAGACACCAGCAGCAGACAGCTAGTGCAGTCTCATCAGATCTTAGTTCTAGCTCCATTGAATCCTCCTTCAAGCTCCTGAGGTACCAATACCACCTGGCTAGAACTCATCTTTAAAGGTTTGAGTGTCAGCTCCCTAGGGTGCCACATAAGCTTCTAGGTTCTAGGAACTCAACTTCTTCCCTTTGTTTCCTCAAGAGAGTGGTGATTTCTTTCAGCAGTTACTACCTCTGTATTATTCAGTGTTGTGTTTTTTTCCCCTCAATCCTCCAAAATTAATTTAACAAATTTCTTATATCGAATTTCTTCTGCTAAAATAACTGATATGGATTGACATACCCTGACTACTACCCTACTAATATATATTAAATTAGATATTGAAATTAAAAGAAAAATATGTTTTAATTAGTAAATGTAATAACTTCAAATAAATTTATTTAGGCAAATCTGAGAATTTTACTTATTTTTTAAAAACAAAGTATTCTACTATATATTTTTATAAAAATTATCAATTCTAGCACTCAATATCCATCTAATTATGTCTAAAACCATTGTTTTCAAGTCTATTCTGATTCGTTGCGGCTCTACATGACATAGGAATTGCAAACCCTTATGGAAGGAGACTACCACATCTTTCTCCCCCATGGAGCAGCTGGTGGGTTTGAACCGCCGGACTTTTCAGTTAGCAACTGAACACTTAACCACTGAACCACCAGCGCTCCTTAGTTATGCCTACCAAAGTCAAGCCAAACCCAAGGCTGCTGAGTTGATTCTGACTCATAGCGACCCTATAGGACAGAGTAGAACTGCCCCATAGGGTTTCCAAGGAGCAGCTGGTGGATTTGAACTTTTTGGTTAGTGGCCAAGCTCTTAACCACTGCACCAGTTATGTCTAGACCAATGTATATACATATTTAAGAGTAATATAAATTGTCTAGTACTGCAAAATGTTTCTGAGTGATCATGAGCAACTGTTGTAAATATCACCCAAGTTCAAGAGTACAGCCAGCTAAAGAGTACCTGCATTATTTGGAACAAAAAGCAAAACTGTAAAATGTATGCTTGACACTACTGAGACCAATGCTTTGTTATGTGAGGATTTATTTCTTCATGCTATCTGAGAGAAAAGATTTGACAAGAAAATTATTTTGTCATTTTTCTTACTTGAACACTTCCACTACTCAAATTCGTACTTAAGGACTGTGTTCTTCTCTTGTATCAGCATCAGTACAACTGGCAAATGTTCATGGTACCTGTACAGAATAAACTTTTGTTCTGAGGGCTAGGATGAGAGATACCTAGCAGCATTTTCTGTGGTATCCGAATGGTAATATTTTCCTGTGCCGAGTGCAAGGTACAGTGCAGCATTGCTTCTGTGTAGTTTAACACAACTGTGTGGGTAATAGGAGCCCTGGCGGCACAGTGGTTAAGAGCTTAGGCTGCTACCCAGAAGATCGGCAGTTCGAATCTACCAGCAGTTCCTTGGAAACCTTTATGGGGCAGTTCTACTCTGTAATATAGGGTCGCTGTGAGTCGGAATCATATAGGCCCTATGAAGCAGAGGCCCAGCACAGGAGCTTCTTTGGCCGCTGGTGTTAAAAGGACCTTTAGTGTAGTGAGTTACTGGAGTGTAACTAGATTTTATTTTTAAGTCTCCATGATCTTTCTTCTTTTTTTCCCCCCTTTCCTTTTTGAGCGTCAGTCTCTCTTTCCCAAACTCATCTTTGCTTTTTCAAGTTTTACTCCTGTTGCTCTCCCAGGGTGTTTTATTTCTTCGCATACGTATTCCCTTTAAAGTCTCCCTCATTGTGTTCTTTCAGCTTTCTTTTACCCGTCCATTTTTCAAAGCAGCATAAAACTTATTTGCAGTTTTCCAGACTCTGAAACTCACCTTACAATATACCCAGTGCACGTGTATCTGGACGTACCTCTTCCTCAAGGGCCTCCGTGGCACCTGATGAATTTACACAGCCTCTGCAAACCTCCAGAATAATTATTGTACCTCCAGCACTGTTCTTAACCACAGCAGATAATTTTAAGTCCTCACTAGGGGCCCCCACAGCTCTCTCAGTATGCAAAAGGGCTAAACATCTACTCTTAAAGTTTTAAAATCTTGGTTTCATTATTGCCACCACAATCATTGTTGCACATCTTTCCCACTCAATGGTTCAGCTCTCCTCAGCTTGAGCTTGGTATGTCATTTGGCCTCTGAAGATACTCTCTTCATTTCCACTTCATAGAGGACTTTTGCAACAACAAGCAAACAGGATTCGATGGTTCTCAAGTATCTAGTTCAAGAAGCTGGCTAAAACCTAGTCTTTGCATTTTCCTGTGTAATTGGGTCTCTTCTCTATATTTCAGACAGGAAGTCCTGGCAGGGAGTATGGCCTGACCACCAGTGTTTATCATATTATGGTGCCCTTCCTGTCTGTCTTAGGAACTCCAAATATTTATTGAGAAGTCTTACCTCATGTCATAACTCTCTGGCCTTACACTCTTCTAATCCTAAAATTATTTCACATAAAATATTTATTTTACATAAATATACATGCTTATACTTTAAGGGATTTAATATAATCTCTGTTCTCAAATGTTTATATTTTATCCTCTTTCTCATTATATACTGAACTCCAAAATTAATGCGTATTCATTATTAATTCTTTGCAGTATCTACATTTCATTTTCTAAGCTAGTCAAATAGAATTAAAGTACATTAATTAATAAAAAGACAATAACAGATTAAATGCATTAAAAAAATTAGGAAACAATAATATGAAACTACACATACTCATTAGACTACCGCAAACATACATAAATACTTTCTAAGCATTTTACCAAAGTAAATTTTTTCCTGTATAATATACATCTCAATGAAATATAATTCAAAGAAAATTTTAACATGTTTATTAATATAATAGACCATTGAATTAGAACAAATATACTAGCCTCTCATTTAGTTTAGTAATAAATATTTGAACTTTTATATACTCATATTTTTTCCTTACCATTTGATTACATCAGAATGATTCAGAATGATTAAATAAGTCTGATGGTTTAGAAATGGTTTTGAAATGATCATAAAATTTCTACAGAATAACTGCAAAGTGTAATTCTCAGTTTTTTTTTCTTGACTCACACTATTTACATGTGTGATAGACATTAATATATCACTTTCTTTCCAAAGTAGATGGGCACAGCCAACACCCCTAAACACATTTGAGAATCACTGATAGTGTCGGTGCACCTCAAAAGAAAAAAAAAAAAATTTTTGGCAAGGCTATTAAAATCCCAAATATTCAAATTTGATTTGAACTTGAATGTGATACGGTAATAATGATTCTCTCTTAGAAGGGATAGTTAACGCTTTCTCATTATAGTAGTAAACCCTCAGAAGAAGCTAAATATTCTCTCTGAATTGCCTATACATTAAAAAAGTATGATTGCATAACTCATTATCAAACACATATTTAAAAACAGGTGTTACCAATTTTGTGGCTTAAGCAGAGACTTCATTGACTCAGGTGGTCTGAGTGAATGACTTTACACCATCTTAGAAGAGCACTGCCTGTCTTTTGCCCACCCCTTCCCCCCTCCCCTGCTGTGCCATCACCATACTCCAATCTGTGCCATTTGTTTGAGGGCCATACTTAATCTGTAACTTAAAATGAATAAACTAAATAAATTAATTTAAAATGAATTAACTGAAACATTCATTTATTCCAGGCATTGAAAGTTGTATTGTTATGAGTGAAGTTTAGACACGTAAAATCAAAATTTGAGGAGCCCTGGTGGCACAGTGGTTAAAAGAGGTGGACTGCTAACTGAAAGGTCGGCAGTTCAAAACCACCAGTGGCTGGCTCTGTGGGAGAAAGATGTGTCAGTCTGCTTCCATAGAGATTTACAGCCTTGGAAACCCTAGGGGCCGCTATGGGTTGGAATTGACTTGACAGCAGTGGCTTTATAGTCATCTGTATCAGGAAATGGGTGTGAGCCATGTTCTGTTTAGTGCCTAAGTTATTTGCTTAAAGGAAGGTAGGTGGGAACAAGTTAAAACTTCCAGATCCTAGAGTATCAGTTCCTGTTTTACTGTTAAAACCCACTGCCGCTGAGTGAATTCCAACTCATAGTGACCCTACAGGACAGAGGAGAACTGCCCCATAGGGTTTCCAAGGAGCCGCTGGTGGATTCCAACTGCTGGCCTGTTGGTTAGCAGCCCTGAATTCTTAACCACTGTGCCACCAGGGTACCGTCAATTACATGCATCTAATATATTGTTGAAGAAATCCTGCAACTTTTCTTACATGTTCCTAGATTGCAGGGAGTACTTTGGCATTAAATTCTAGGAAAATTGTATATTATGGTGGTTAAAAATGCTGAGTTTTTGGTATCAAAGTAACTAATTTTTTTTTTTTTCTTTTCACATTTCTTCACTTGTAAATCAGGGTATTAATACCTGCATTACAAGTTGTTTAAGGATTAAATGAAATAGTGAGAGTAAAGATTCTGGTTCATAGTAAGAACTCAATAAGCAGGAATTAGTTTTGTTGAAATTAATTTTAGTATTCCCACCATGGAATTTCTCCTAGAGGGGAGCTCTAGTAGATTAGTGGTTAAGAACTCCACTGCTAACCAAAAGGTCTGCCAATTTGAATCCACCAGCCATTCCTTGGAAACCTTATGGTGCAGTTCTACTCTATCCTATAGCGTTGCAATGAGTCAGAACACTGTGAGTCAGAATCCACTCAACGACAGTGGTGTATAAACATTACAGAGCAAATGTAACAAAGTTTTAAGGTGTAATAATAAAATTATGAAACCACCCAATCAGAAAAATAGAACATTACTCTCCTAACTCCGTGTGTGCTAGGTCTCCATCATGCTCACTTGTCTTGAAGCCAGAGATAAGAGACATGATTTTGCCTTTGTACTTATTATCTTGTGCCTATGTTTATTATCCTAAGTAATATATATTTTTAAATGTTTAGAAATGACATCACATGCTGAGAATTTTTCTATGATTTTTTAAAAACTCCATTATGGAAATATGACTACATACCTAAAACGAATCCATTTAAATTGCAGGTAGTTCCCGACTTACAAAGGGGTTCTGTTGTGAAGACTCTATTGTAAGCTGGCTCTGATGAAAGTTGAATACCTCATTTTTTAAAAAAAAATTCTTTATCATTGTCTTTTATAATCAGTATCTTTATAAATAGGATATTTCTATGTCTTTAGAGGCTGGAAACATTACATGTAAACTTACAGATACATTTTAATACATACATACATATATAAAAATACACAAATTGTAAAATTTCACTCTGAGGATGAAGAAGAGTTGGACGACGTTGGCATTTTGTCAGTTGCGGTAGTAACTGTGGAAGGTTCTGGATCATCTGGATTATCTCTGGGAATGGAAGTGGCATTTCTAGTCAGAAAATTACAGTTGTCTTTATGGTCCTTTTCTTCATTTCTTCTTATATTTTGCAGTAACATCTTGCTGCTTCCTTAATCTTCCTACTGACTTGAGCAAAGTGATCGGTGTTTGGGTCCATGTTTACAAGCAACTGAAGCTCCTGAGTTAGTTTAGAAAAAATTCCAGCTAATCCTTTCACTGTAAAATTTTCGACAACCTTTCTCCTTCCTCTTCCTCATTACTTCTTTCTTCTGCATTTCTTTACTATTCAAAATCCATTGACTCCTGATCTGTCAGTTCCCCTTCTTCGTGATCTATGAGCTTTTCCATATTGGTGAAACCAAGTTCTAAATTCAGAGTCCTTGCCATATGGATGACTTTTCCACCACTCTCTTCCATCGTATTATCCTGATCAAATGCTTGGAGTGTGTTCACATAACTCAGCAATTTTTTCTATATCCCCTGCATGCATTTTCCCATAATTTCTTCGCAGGAAGATGCAATGTTCCAGATACACTGACAGTGGTTAAGTGCAGTTCATTGTAACTCAAATCCGTCCTAAGTCAGGGGCTACCTGTATACAATTCAATGACTTCTAGTGTATTTAGAGTTGTGCAGCTATAAACACAATCTAACTTTAGAACACTTTAATCACTCCCAAAAGAAAAGTCACTTCCTATTCCTTCTCACCACTTCCCCTTCAGTACTAGCCAATAATCTATGTTCTATGTGACTTGCCTTTTGTTCATCATTATGCTTCTGAGATTCATCCATGTTCTAAGAACTTTAATTTATTTTCATTCTTGATTTTTCTTTTGTCTACTTAATCTATCAGCCACTGTGAGAGATATATTAACATCTCCAACCATAAAGGTTGATTTGCCAATTTTGAAGCTGTATTATTGAGGACATACATGTTTGGCATGGCTGGGTTACTGGTGCTTTGCAATTTATTTTCACATAGAGATCTGTATCTCTTGAGGTGCTTTTTGCCCTAAAACCTTTTTTATTTAATATTAATAGAGCTAGGCCAGCTTTCCTTTTTTTTTTTTGATTAGTCCTTGTTGGTCTATCTTTTGCTATGCTTTTACTTATGGTTTAGATGTGTCTCTTGTAAAGAGCATATCTGGGTAGTTTTTATCAGATTCTGAAAAAGATTTTTTTTTTCTTAGAGAATTGAAGAGTAGAAATGTAATCATCTTATAGGTGTCTACATATGGGTGTGTGGATTTATCTACATTTATCTTCAGTTTTCTATCCTAGCTTATACTGGCTTAAGTGTTCAATAGGCAAAATAATAAAAAAAAATTTCATTCTTTTGGGTGGCTGATGTACTTGCTTTTACGGAGAACGTTGTTTATGTCTCAGGAAAACAGGCGTCTAACCAAAGGAGAGCTAATGGTATTAGTTCAGTTAATTCATTTCCAAATTTAATCTCAAAATGGAAGCCCTGAATATAAATATTGCACAAACTGAAAGCAGCACTATTTCTAGCACTTTCCTTCAAGTGCCATGAGTACATAGCCCTGGAACAGTACAATGAAACAAATTCAAGCTGTCTAGGCAACTTTGTAGAGGCAAATTGTGTGGGCACTAGAGGCTAAGTGTGTATGTTCTGATAATTAATGCTATTTTAAGCTACCGTTTCCAGTTCTCTGAGCAAAACCCTGTTTGTGTAAACAAAAATGGAAGTTTCAGAAAGAAAGCTGAAATATACACTCTTGGATACACTTTAATTAAGAATCCTTTTACAAGGAATTTAAGTCCAAATTACTTTACTAAAGACCAGTTATCACCAAGTAAGAAATAATTCTAGAGTCAGACAAACCCGGGTTAGTCTTCAGTATAAGACTAGCAGTTTTATATTGCTGCTTTATCAAAGTATTTAACATCTCTGGCTTCTTTTCTGTATCTGAAAAATGAGGACTATAATGGGATTTACCTTGTTATTGTCACAAATTTCTTTGGCAAAAGATTTACTCCTTCACTATTATTTTATTACTAAAATTTATTGAATAATAACTCTACACCAGACATGTTACCAAATGATTTTCTTGCATTATTAGATTTAATCTCACAAAAATATATGAGTATATACCATTATTATTCCCACTTTTAAGATGAGGAAACAGAGTCAGGACTGGAATCTTGGTCTAATTTCTTAACCAACCAGTTCTATTGAGTTGTTTCCAACTCATGGTAATCTCGTGTTTCAGAGTAGAATTGAACTCTGTAAGGTTTTCAATGGTTGATTTTTCAGAAGTTGATCATTAAGCATTTTTTTCTGAAACATCTCTGGATGAAATTGAACCACCAACTTTTTGGTTAGCAGCTGAGCATGTTAACCATCCAAGGACTCCATTTAATTTCTCAAATGCTGTGTAATACTATCTCATAGTGCTCTATCATATCCTGATTTTTTCCTACTCCTGTGAGCTCCTTATTTATAGCTCTCCAAATAGCTTCTCTTCACTGATAAAATATATCAAAACCCATTGCCATTGAGTTGATTCTGATCCATGGTGACCCCATGTGCTACAGAGTAGAATTATTCCATAGGGTTTTCTTGGCTATAATTTCTAGGAAAGCAGATTGCCAAGCCTTTCTTCTGCAGTGTTGCTAGATGGGTTTGGATGGCCATCTACTAGGTTAGTAGTTGAGCACAAACATTTTACACCACCCAGAGACCTGGCTAAATAAGGATTTCCTAATATCCCATCTTTGGTCCGTTTTCTTCTTATCTTATGATCTCATCTACATCATGTCTTCAGCATTCACCTTTATTGATTTTTAAATTTACATCTCCAGGCCTGTGGGCATTCCTGAATTTCAGATTCTTATTTCTAACTACTTGCTGAATATGATCAAACTTGGTGGCTACACTTCAAAATCATTATGTCAGAACCTAAAATAATCATCTTTTTTCACAAAGCTGTTCCTTCTTCTGATTAGGAAATCGTTATCCTCCTAGTACTTGACTTTGAAACCAAAGAAGCTTCCTTTGTTCTTTCTTAAGACTAACAACCATGCAATTATGAGCCCACCCTCATGTCTGCCACTGATGTGTTTCCCCATTTGTCCTCCATTTTCTTGTTCTGTTTTCATCCTGGTTTATACCGTAATTACCTGGATTATCCTCAGCAGCTCCTGACCGATCTTCCCTTTCCATTAGTTTCTCTGCTTCTAATCCAATTTATTCTCAATCTCCAGATGAGGTTTTCCTAAAGACCATCTTTGGTGATTCAGGAAAAAAAAGCAAACCCATAGTGCTATTATTTACAAAATTTAATTCAACTTTTTTAGAAGGCTCTTCCAGAGAGAGAGAGTCAAGACTATTTATAAATTGGGGCAACACAACTTTCCAGACTTGTTTCCCATGAGACTTTTTTGAAAGTAGCCTACTGTGTTAGCAAAGTACGTATTTTTATATTTCCAAAACTATCTTGCTGTTTTAAAATGTGTTCCATAGTTTTCTGATTTTTCTATCTTGCTACCCACCTGTCCTAGTTACCTAGTGCTGTTATAATAGACATACTACAAGTGGATGGCTTTAACAAAGAGAAATTTATTCTCTCATAGTCTAGGAGGCTAAAAGTCCGAATTCAGGGTGCCAGGTTCAGAGGACGGCTTTCGTCTGTCAGCTCTAGTGGAAAGTCCTTGTCATCAATCTTCCCCTTGTCTAGCAGCTTCTCAGTGCAGAGACCCCGGGTCCAAAGGACGAACTCACCTCCTGCTTCTTCATTCTTGGTGGTAGGAGGTTCACCTGTCTTTCTGCTCACTTCTCCTTTTGGTATCTCAAAAAAAGACTGGCTCAAGATAAAACCTAGGCTTGTAGATTGGGCCCTGCATCATTAACGTAACTGCCTCTAATCCTGCCTTATACACATCACAGAGGCAAGACTTACAACACGTAGGAAAATCACATCAGATGGCAAAATGGTGGACAATCACACAATACTGGGAATAGTGGCCTGGCCAAGTTGACACACATTTTTGGGGAACACAATTCAATCCATAACATCACCTTTCTGCATTACCTACACCATCAAATACAATATGGAATAGTATTGCCTCCCTTTTAATAGCAATTTATATAACTTTTATGGAATATAGTACAGTCTACCTAATTTTTTTTAGGTCTTATCTCCTCTACTAAATTGTATTAGATAATAGAGATAAAGTTTACTGAGGACCCCTATAGAATAGACAGAATAGCTGAATCTTGTCAAAAGCCGTATGTGGTAGCATTATTTTTGTTCTAAAGATAAGGAATTCCTGACAGGCCTAACAGTCATTGGCGTTTGGATTTCTAAGCTGACAAAATTCTGGTAAATTTTAATCTCAAGGCTAAGCTTCCTTGTGCTAAAAGAAAGATTCCTTAGGTTGTACTGTGACAAACTCCTTTCTTATTTGACTTTTCACAACAGTGGTGAGGGTGAGCTGTGATGTAAAATTTGCCTATTGGACTTTGTTCTAGTTTTCCTCAGCACTACTAAGGAGTGACTTCTTGCCCTTACACATGACAATTCTAAATTCAATGAGGAAGATATTTACAGTTCTGTAAATATCACTTTGGCATTTTACATTTTGTAGGAAAGAACTTTTACATTGCAGTACATAGAAGAGCTTGGAGATTTTAAATGCCAACTAGGGACTTTAAAAAAGAGACCTATCCTGGAGAAAAGACCAAGTTTCAAATTCAACATTAAGAAATATGCAGATCTGTTGGGGTTGCTGGGAAGAATGAAGATATTATTTGATAAAAGAACAAAGGGCTCTTATTTATTTGTTGTCTCACAGGGGGAAGAGATGGAGCATAAGAGAAGGAGATAAGCAGTTATACACAGGTATACATATATGTATGTGTGTGTAATAGTATGTAATGTATATATGTTATTATTAGGTGCCATTGAGTTGACTCTGACTCATGGCGATCTTATGTAAAACAGAACAAAACATTGCCTTGTCCAGTGTCATCCTCACAATCACCAACTTGTTTGAGTCCATCCTTGCAGCTATTGTGCCAATCCATCTCAATGAGGGTCTTCTACACCCTTGTTGATCCTCTACTTTACCGAACATGATGTCCATTTCTACCGACTTATCCCTCCTGATGACATGTCTAAAGCAGGCTAGTCAGGCAATGTCCTATTGTTCATGATCCATAAGGTTTTCATTGGCTAACACTTTGAAGTAGATTGCCAGGCCTTTCTTCCTAATCAGTCTTAGTTTTGAAGCTTTGCTAAAACCTGTTCAGCATCATAGCAACATTCAAGCCACAATAGTGTCACAAAATGACAAATGAGTGGTGGAGATGTATTTTTATATCTGTATCTATATTTTTTTATTGCACTTTAGGTGAAAATTTATAGAGCAAATTAGTTTCTAATTGAACAATTAATACACATATTGTTTTGCGACATTGGTTGCCAGCCCTTCGATGTGTCAACATTCTCCTCTTCTTGACCTTGGGTTCCCCATTTCCATTTATCCAGCTTTCCTATCCTTTCTTGCCTTCTCGTGTTTGCTTTTGAGCTGATGTGCCCAGTGAGTCTCCTATACATGATTGAATTACATGTGTTATTGTTTGTTTTATAGGCATGTTCAATCTTTGGCCGAAGGGTGAACTTACAGGAATGCTTTCAATACTGAGTTAAAAGGGTGTCTGGGGGCCATACTCTTGAGTTTTCTCCAGTCGTTGCCGGACCAGTACGGCTGGTCTTTTTTTGTGAGTTTGAATTTTATTCTACATTTTTCTCCTGCTCTGTCCGGGACCCCCTATTGTGAACCCGTCAGAGCAGTCAGTGGTGGTAGCCAGGCACCAGCTAGTTGTGCTGTACTCAGTCTGGTGAAGGCTGTGGTAGTTGTGGTCTATTAGTGCTTTGGACTAATCTCTCCCTTGGGTGTTTGGTTTTCTTCTTTCTCCCTTGTTCCAGACGAGGTGGGACCAGTGGAGTATCTTAGATGGCTGTTCACAAGCTTTTAAGACCCCAGATGCTACTCACCAAAGCAGGATGGAAAACATTTTCTATATAAACTATGTTATGCCAGTTGAGCTAGATGGCCCCTGAAACCATAGTCCCCAGCCCTCAGCCCAGTAACTTGGTCCCTCAGGGAGTTTGGATAGGTCTATGAAGCTTTGATGACTTTACCTTGGTCGAGTTTTGCCGACTTCCCTAGTATTGGGTACTGTCTTACTCTTCTCCAAAGTTACCACTTATCTATTGTCTATTTAGTGTTTTTCCATCCCCACCCTTCCCATCCCTCCTAACCATCAAAGGTTGTTTCTTTCTGTGTAAAGCTTTTTATGAGCTTTTTTATTAGTGGCCTTATACAGTATTTTTCCTTTTACGATGGACTTATTTCACTCAGCAAAATGCCCTCCAGATTCATCCACGTTGTGAGATGTTTCACAGATTTATCATTGTTCTTTATTGTTGTGTAGCATTCCACTGTGTGTATGTACCATAGTTTGTTTATCCATTCATCTGTTGATAGACACTTAGTTTGTTTCCATCTTTTTGCTATTGTGAATAATGCTGTAATGAACATGGGTGTGCATATGTCTATTCGTGTGAGGGCTCTTATTTCTCTAGGATATATTCCTCGGAATGGGATTGCTGGATCTTATGGTATTTCTATTTCTATTTTTTTTAAGGAAGTGACATATAGTTTTCCAAAATAGTTTTACCATTTTGTATTCCCACCAAAAGGGCATAAGAGTTCCAATCTCCCTGCAGCCTCTTCAACATTCATTATTTTGTAATTTTTTTGTTTTGTTTTGTTAGTGCCAGTAGTATTGAGATGAGATGGTATCTCACTTTGGTTTTGATTTGTGTTTCTCTAATGGCTCGTGAAAGGAGCCCTGATTACGCAGTGGTTAAAGCAATGGACTGCTAACTGAAAGGTAGGTAGTTTCATGCCGCCAGCTGCTCTGCTGGAGAAAGATGTGACAGTCTGCTTCCATAGAGATTTACAGCCTTAGAAACCATACGGGGTAGCTGTGAGTTGAAATCGGCTTGATGGCAGTGGGTTTGGTTGGTTTGAAATGGGTAGTGATTGTGAGCATTTCCTCATGTGTCTGTTAGCTGCCTGAATGTCTTCTTTGATGAAGTGTTTGTTCATATCCTTTGCCTGTTTTTTAATTGGATTATTTGTCTTTTTGTTCTAGAGGTATTGGGCTTTCCCATAGATTTTAGAGATTAGAATGTTGTTGGATATGTCATCGCCAATTTTTTTTTTTCCCCAGTCTGTAGATTCTCTTTTTACTCTTTTGGGGAATAGATGAGCATAAGTGTTTAATTTTAGAAGATCCCAGTTATCTAATTTATCTTATGGTGCTTGTATTTTGGTAGTTATAGTTTGTATCCTATTTATGCTGTATATTGTGGTACTGGGCACTGGATTAGGACCCCTAGCATTGACCTTATTTTTTCTTCCATGATCTTTATAATTTTTGGTTTTATATTTAGGTCTCTGAACCATTTTGAATTAGTTTTAGTTTTTGTGTATGGTGTGAGGTATGGGTCCTGTTGCATTTTTTTGCAGATGGACACCCAGTTTTGCCAGCACCATTTGTTAAAAATACTATGTTTTCCCCATTCGGAAACCCTGGTGGCTTAGTGGTTAAGAGCTATGGCTGCTAACCAAAAGGTCGGCAGTTTGAATCCATCAGGCGCTTGTTGGAAGCTCTATGGAGCAGTTCTACACTGTCCTATAAAAAAAAAAAAATAAGGTTGCTATTATTTGGCTTTGGGCCTTTGTCAAAGATCATGTGACCGTAGGTGGGTGGATTTACATTTGGATTCACGATTCTGTTCCATTTGTCAACGTGTCAGTTGTTGTACCAGTATCAGGCTGTTTTGACTGTAGTAGCTGTGTAGTAGGTTCTGAGGTCAGGTAGTGAGAGGCCTCCTACTTTGTTCTTCTTCTTCAATAATGCTTTATCTGTCTAGGGCCTTTTTCCTTTCCAAATAATTTAATGCTTAGTTTTTGCATCTCATTAAAGAATGCTGTTGGTATTTGGATCGGGATTACATGGTATTTGTAGATTGCTTTGGGTAGAATTGACATTTTCACAATGTTCGATCTACCAGCCCATGAACATGGTACGTTTTTTCATATATGTAGATCTCTTTTGGTTTCTTACAGTAGTGTTTTGCAGTTTTATTTGTATAGTCCTTTTATGTCCCTGGTTAGTTTATTCCTAAGTATTTTATTTTTTAGAGTTTTTTTTTTTTTTTTAATTATAAATAATATTGCTTTCCTGATTTCCTTTTCATAGTTCTCTTTACTGTTGCATAGGAATTCAACTGATTTTTGTGTATCTTGTATCCTGCTACTCTGCTGAGTCTTTCCATTAGTTTCATTAATTTTCTCGTGGACTCTTTAGTGCTGTCTATGTATAATACCATACAATCCATGTATAGGGATAGTTTTACTTCTTCCTTACAAATTTAGATGTCTTTTATTTCTTTTTCTTGCGTTATTGCTCTAGCTAGGACTTACAGCACAGTGTTAAATAAGAGTGGTGACAAAGGCATCCTTGTCTTGTTCCCGTTCTCAGGGAGAGTGTTTTCAGCCTCTCTCTGTTGAGAATGATGTTAGCTGTTTGTTTTGTATAGATGCTTTTAATTATGTTGAGGAATTTCCCTCCTATATCTATTTTATTGAGAGTTATTATCAGGAATGGGTGTTGGACTTTGTCAAATGCCTTTTCTGTGTTGATTGAGATAATCATGTGATTATTTTATTTTATTTGTTTGGTGGGTTATATCAATTGATTTTCTAGTGTTGAACCATCCTTGCATAACCAAAAAAATAAAATAAAATAAAACCAAACCTGCTGCTGTTGAGTCGGTTCCAACTCATAGTGACCCTATAGGGCAGAGTAGAACTGCCCGATAGAGTTTCCAAGGAGCGCATGGAAGATTTGAACTGCTGACCTTTTGGTTAGCAGCTGTAGCACTTAACCACTATGCCACCAGGGTTTCCTATCCTTGCATACCTGGTATGAATACCACTTGGTTATGGTGTGTTTTTTTTTTTTCCTTTTTGATATGATGCTGAATTCTATTGGCTAGAATTATTTTGGGAATTTCTGCAACTATATTCATGAGAGATATTGATCTGTAATTTTCTTTTTTCTTTCCATGTCTTTGCCTGGTTTTTGTATCAGGGTTATGTTGGCTTCATAGAATGAATTCAGAAGTATTCCTTCTTTTTCTATGTTCTAAAATAGTTTGAGTAGTACTGGTGTAAGCTCTTTACTGCAATGAACCCATCTGGGCCAGGTCTTTTTTGTTAGGAGTTTCTTTTCTATCGCTTCTCTTGTTATGGGTCTGTTCAGACTTTCTACCTCAGTTTGTGTTAGTTTACGTAGGTCATATGTTTCTAGAAATTTGTCCATTTCTTCTAGGTTGCCAAATTTGTTGGAGTATGGTTTTTATAGTAGTCTGTTATCATCCTTTTTATTTCATTTGGCCCTGTTGTGATGTCCCCCATTTCATTTCTTATTTGGGCTATTTTCTTCCCCTCCTGTTTTTCTTTTGTCAGCTTGGTCAATGGCTTGTCGATTTTGTTAATTCTTTCAGAGAAGCAACTTTTGGATTTGTTGATTCTTTCTATTGTTTTCCTGTTCTATGTTTCACTTATTTCTGCTCTGATCTTTATTATTTCTTTTCTTCTGGTGGCTGTGGGCTTCTTTTGCTGTTCTCTTTCTATTTGTTCAGGTTGTAAAGCCAACATTTTGATTTTATCCCTTTCTTTTTTTTGATGTGTGCACCTATTGGTGTAAATTGACTTCTGAGCACTGCTTTTTCTGTGTTCCAAAAGTTTTGGTATGATGTGTTTTAATTCTCGTTTGATTCTAGGAATTTTCTAATTCCACCTTTGACTTCTATTACCCAGTGGTTTTTAAGCAATGTGTTATCCAGTTTCCATGTTTTTTTTTTTTTTCCTTGCTCTTCCTGTTATTAATTTCTACTTTTATGGCATTGTGATCAGAGAAGATGCTTTGTATTATCTCAGTGTTTTGGATTTTGTTGAGGGTTGCTTTGTGGCCTAAAATATGGTCTATTCTGGGGAATGTTCCATATGCATTGGAAAAGAATGTACACTTCACTGCTCTTGGGTGGAGTGTTCCACATATGTCTATGAGGTTACGTTGGTTGATCGTGGCCTTTAGATCTTCTGTATATTTGTTGAGTTTCTTTGTGTATGTTCTGTCCTTTACCAAGAGTGGTGTGTTAAAGTCTCTTACTATTACTGTGAAACTGTGAATTTCTCTTTTCAGTGCCGTTAGAATTTGTTTTACGTATTTTGGAGCTCTGCTGTTTGTGTGTAGATATTTATTATGGTTATGTCATCAAGGTGAATTGTTCCTTTAATCACAATATAATGTCCTTCCTTTTTTTTATGGTGGATTTTTCCTTATAGCCTATTTTGTCTGAGATTAGTAGTGCCACTCCTGCTCTTTTTTGGTTGTTGTTTGCTTGATATATATTTTTCTATCTTTTACTTTTAATATATTTGTGTCTTTGTTTCTAAGGTGTATCTCTTACCGACAGCATATTGTTGGGTCTTATTTTTTTTAATCCATTCTGTAACTCTCTGTCTTTTCATGGGTGCATTTAAGGCATTTATGGTCAATGTGATTATCAATAGGTACGAGTTTATTGCTGTCATTTTGTAGTTTGTGTGTGTGTGTGTGCTGACATCTTCTTGTTCTTCTTAGTCTCCTGTGCTGAGTTCCTTTTGTTTGTATATTTTCTTTTCATTTCTTTTGTTTTTGTAAATTTCGTGTTCACTTAAACTTTACGGTTTTCTTCTTTATTTTGATTAGTGGGTTTGTTAACTTCAAAGTTTACCCCTATCTTCTTAAGTTTGAACCAGTCTTTTGTTTCTTGATACCACCTTGACTTCCTCTCCGTTTGAAATTTCTATACCTACACCATTTATTCCCCCCTTTTTTGTTATAATGTTGCTGTCATTTACTGATTGACCTCCCTGGCTCCCTGTTGTAAATCTTTTAGTTTTGTTTTGTCCTCAAGATTTCATTACCTAGTTTGGTATCTGGTTGATGCTGTCATGTCCTAGATTCATGTAGTTGTCTGATGTTGTTGGTTCTCTAACCGAATGATGTCCTTTAATAATTCTTGTAAGTTTGGTGTGTTTTTTACATAGTCCCTTAATTTCTGTTTATCTGGAATAGTCAACTTTACCATCATATTTCAGTGAGAGTTTCACAGGATATTATTCTTGGTTTGCAATTTTTTTTCTTTCAAGGTTTTCTATGTCATCCCATTGCCTTCTTACCTGCATCGTTTCTGTTGAGTAATCAGAGTTTAGTCTGCCTGTTTCTGCTATGTATGTGACTTTTAGTTTTTCTCGAGCTGCTCTCAGGATTCTTTCTTTGTCTTTGGTTCTAGTGAGTATGATTATGATACGTCTTGGTGACTTTCTTTGGGTTCTAACTTATATGGGGTTCATTGAGCTTCTTGGATGGTCAGCTTCCTGTCTTTCATTATATTTGGGATGTTTCTTTTTTATCTCAGCAATTCTTCAATGATCCTCCCTGTGTTTTCAATTTTCTCCCTCTGTTCTGGAACTCTGATCACAGGCAACTTTTTGCTCTTGATTGTATCCCACATAGTTCTCAGTTTCCTTCATTTTTCATCATTCTTTTCTCTGATTTTTCCTCAAACAAAGCAGTATCCAAGGATTTCTCTTCAATTTCACTGTTCCTATCTTCCATTGTTTCAATTTGCTTCTAAACCTTCTTTTGCATTGTCAGCTTATGAAATCATATTGTTTATCTTTTGGATTTCTAATTGAAGTTTTTGTATGATTTCTAATTGCTTATTTATTTTGATATTTTATTCTTGTATTATTTTCCTGAATTCTTTTATTGCTTTCCCTGTTTTGTCTGTATTTTCCATGATTTTGCTATTTTTTCTTAGTTTTGTCTGTGTTTTCCTTGATCTCTTTTCCTAATCTCTCTTGAGATCCCTGAATATTAGATTTTATATTCCCTTTTTATCAGGTAGTTCCAGTGATTTTTCTTCTATTGGAAGGTCACCTTGTGGTTTATTTTGGTCTCTTACTGAAGCCAACCAATCCTGTTTTTTATGTTTTGATGTCTGCTGCTTCTGAGACATTCTGGAATGATTTTCTTCCTTTATTGATTATAGGTTTGTTTGTTTCATCCTGCTTTTTTTGCTTTATTTGGTTATGTCTTGGCTGGATGTGTCTTGTTGTTTGCTTGTCTGTGGGAACAATAGTTCTTACTACTATGTCCAGGTGGGCAGGGCTGGTCACTCAGCTATGATGCAGCAGGGCATGTCCAACAGGAGGGGGAAGGGCTGGGATGGGCCATTTGTCTGTGGCATGAACTGTGGCTAGGGGGGTGAGTCTGGGGGTGGTGTGATGGGGTGGAGTGGGGCCCAGGGATCTGGAGATTTGTGCCAGTCCTGCTTAGGGATACAGTGCTCGATGGGGCAGAGCTGGGGCTGGTGTGGGGTGAGGTCTGGAATTCCACACTGGTCCTACTCAGGGGCATGGTGCTCAGCAGGCTGAGGCTGGAGGGTGGCACTGGGTGAGTTCTGGGGGCCCGCGGGTCTGTGCCAGTGTCTCTCGGGCATGTGGCACTTAGTGGGGTGGTGCAGAGAGGCTGGAGGAAAGGGGGAGGATGTGATGTCCAGAGCTAGATGGAAGAGAGAAAGAAGGGAGAGAAATAAAAGCAAAAAAAAAAAAAAAAAAGGAATGCCAGTGCAGCAGGAGCTGGCAAGTGGAGGAGGGCAGACCCAGTGGCTCTCTAGCCAAGTGGTGTGGCACAGCCCATTCAATTGGGGCAGAGGCAGCACAAGGGACTAAGTGAGGGGGAGTAAGGAAAGGAATAAGGGAAAGAGGGAGAAGGACTTCATTCTTGGCAAAGTGGTGGGTCAGTGAAAAAGAAGACGACCCTCAACAAGTTGGATTGACAGAGTGTCTGCAACAATGGGCTCAAACATAGCAATGATTGGGATGATGGTGTAGGACTGGGTAGTGTTTCGTTCTGTTGTTCGTAGGGTAGCTATGAGTTGGAACTGACTCGAAGACATCTAACAATAACAACAGTTTTGATTGGATGGGTTTCTTCCTTTAAACTTGTTGCCTGTTGTTTATAACCATTAACTGGTATTTATAACTTTAGCTGCCTTTTATAATCTAATTTTAATTATTTCTCAATTTTCCATCATATCAGTTTATTTTATAAACTACAAAGAACAAAAATCCAGGGAATTTAAGTTTTTGCAAGAAATATTTATACACACAGCCTGACCTAAGTTTTTTCTAAAATATCTTTGCAATATAATTAATCTTTTTGGCATCTCAATGATAAATAACTTACATGAGTTGATATTATCCACCTATCACATGCAGATCATTTATATGTCATTTTTGGGTTATCAACAGGTATGGAAGCTTTTAAAAGCAAGCATGTGTGGCTGATACTGGCATGGAAATGTTGGTAATTAAAATCTCATCATCATAAAATGTTTACTGTTCTTAGCATCATTAGAGAAAAATCTGAAAGAATTAATTTTAGCTGCAATTAGTTTCTCCAATTATTCTTTATTGATTTCCCCAAAGAGAATAATATATGATCCAAACACACACAAACACAAACACACACACATTATTTAACTGGCTACATTGCTGACATTTTGTCATTTCTCAGAAAGCACCCTCAATAACATACAATTCAAAGAGATTTTTGGTGAACACTCTGAGCTAGAATAAAGATATCCCAGCAAGTCAGTAATTTTATACTTTACAGTTAGTCTCAAGAAGAGATGGCCCAAGTGGCTTTTGTGTTCATTACAAACATAGGGTAAAGGATACTCTCAAGCCAAGAAAGACTCTCTAAAAACATGAGTTTGCATGTTTTTGAATAAAATAATTTATCCCTGTGCATTCATTTATGTGGCAAATCTGATTTAAAACAAGAAAATACCACAGGAAAAAAGATTCATTTTTGAGGCCATTAGTAGGTATGTTGACACTATTTGCATTGTTCCTCTTCCCACTCTTTAGTTTTCCGCTGGATCATCTCATTCTTGACCATGACTTTGATTCCCACATGAACATTGATATGTTTAAAATTTCAACTAACACTCCCAATTGGGCTCTTTTCTGAGCTCCAAACTGCTGTATCCCATTACTATACTGTATTAGTTAGCTATTGCTCTATAACAAATTATTATTTAAAAAAAAAAAAAGATTTTTTTCACAGTTTCTGTGGGTCAGGAACCTGGGCCTAGTTTAGCTGGATGCTCTGGCACAAGGTTGCAATCCAGATGTCAGTCTCTTTTAAAGGCTCAACTAAAGGAGGATTCACTTTCAAGCTAACTCACATGATTGTTGGTAGGATTCAGTTCCTCATGAGCTGTTGGACTGAGGGATACTTCAATCTTACCCTATAAAAAGCAAGCTGGTATTGAGTTGATTTTGACCCTTGGAGACTTCGTGTGTGTCAGAGTAGAACTGTGGTCCATAGGGTTTTCAAGGGCTGGTTTTTAGGAAGTCGATCACCAGGCCTTTGTCTGAGGTACCTCTGGATGGACTTGAACTTCCAACCTTTCAGTTAGTAGCTAAGTGTGTTGGCCACTAGCATTATCAAGGGACTACTCTCCATAAGACAGCTCACAATATGCCAGTTGGCTTCCCTCAGAGAGAGGGAGGGGGGCAAGCAAGAAGGAAGTCACAGTCTTTTTATAACCCAATCTCAGAAGTGTCATCCCATCATTTTTGCCATAATTTGTTCATTAGAAGTGAATTGTTTGGCCCAGTACCTCCTCACATGAGGGCACAGATATCAGGAGGATGGAATCACGGGGGATCATCTTGGAGGCTGTCTATTATATGTACCAACTAACCATTTCCTTCCAGTATGTCACAGGCACTTGAACTTGACATGTCCAAAACTGATTCTTCTGAGGCCTCTACCAAACCTGCTTCTCCTTCAATTTCTTTATCTTGAATATGGATCATAGATTGTGATTGATGTAGTTTCTGCTTTTTCTGTTTTTTTTTTTTTTGTGTGTGTGATTCTCAAAGTATTGTTTTTTTTTTTTTTTTTAATTTTTTTTGTCTGGAAAGGCTGGTTGATATAAACTTGTATTACTAGTTCAGAGATCGTGGTGGCAGAGTCGAGTGGGAAGAGAGCATAGTTTGAGTGTGCAATGGCAGGAGACGTCATGTTTAGTGAATTTTCATTTGAAAGATCACTGCGTCTATTTTTTTTCTCTGTCTGGCCTTGCTTCCTTTACAAATGATGATATCTGGCCTCTTTATTGAGGTTGCCTATGGTCTCATGTCAGGTCTTCATACTCTGCAGTCCTTATACTTGGTGAAGCCACATGTAATTTGTCTGTCCAGCACTACTATTGTGGAATTTCGATAGAAAGAATGGACCAAAAGTGTACTGTTTATACTATGATCATCTTTCAACTGTAGCTGCCATATTTTAAAATAAGAGGCATCAGCATCTCTTCTATTCACCTACTTGCTTTCTAAAGCAAAGGAGTCATGAGACAACTGCATACTATACGGTAGATTTTCTCATTAAATATTTTTGTGGAGTATTTTCAAGTGCTTATTCCTATTTTTATATTATATTGATAATTTCCTTTGGGGTCTAGGACGGGTTGGAGGTGAGGTGAATTAGAAGTCTGGGTCCAAATGGCTGTTATACCCATAATTTAAAAATGAACCACTTCCTTTCTTGTCTTGTCAAGAAAAATTGATTCTGTTATAGAGGCTAAATAACATCTTGAAAATGTCTCCTGTCAAAAACAATTTTCCACCAGTTCCAGTGATTTATTTTTTCTTCCCAAGGAACTTTAGTAGATTAGTGAGAACTAACGTTGCCTTGATCTCAATAGGCTGTGTTTCTGAAAATAGCCAGTTTTTACTATGCCTATACCTTCTCTGCCATGGAAATAACACTAATTGAATTGTATGTGCTGTACCACTTTTTCTAGAAAATTTAGATAGTTGAGGTATATCTTGACAAGTTTCTGGTTCTCTGAAACTAGCTTTCTGTATGATCATAGCCCATGTACATTAACCATGGTTTATACAATCTATGCTTACGTTTATCCCAGCGTTTTGGTTAGATGTACAGTTGTGCTTACTTATATCTAGTTCATCAACTAATGGAAAGCAACCAGTGTCTCTATCACTAGTCTACTTTACTTCTTACTTGTCTGCTAAAAGATTATATGGGATTGGAATTCTCTATAAAACCTTGTGAGTAAGCACTGCAACAGAATATATAGTACCTTTCCTGCTTCTTTGTCATTCTTGAGCATAAAATTAATAAAAATGTACCATAAAGATCAAATGGTCCCAATGATTTCACTCTGTTTGGAGAAACTTTTTTCACAAATTGTATTCCACATTGAAAGTAACTCCTAGATAGTAGACATAATAGATAGGTGCCTTGAGTTGACTCTGACTCACGGTGACTATACGTATAACAGAGCAAAACATTGCCTGGTTCCTTGCATCCTTACAATCGCCAATATGTTTCAGTCCTTCTTTGCTGATCCACCTTATTGAGGGTCTCCCTGTCTCTCTAGTTCACCAAATACGATGCTTTCCTCTAGAAACTGATCCCTCCTGATGATGTGTCCAAAGAAGTGAGCCTGACAATGTTCTGTTATGATCCATAAGGTTTTCACTGTCTAATTTCCAGAAGTAAATCTTCAGGCCTTTCTTCCTATTCTGTCTTAGTCCAGAAACTCCACTGAAATCTGTCCATCATGAGTGACCCTGATGATACCTGAAATACTGATGGAATAGCTTTCAGCATCACGGCAACACACACACCACCACAGTACAACAAACTGACAGATGAGTGGTGGAAGTAGCTTTCAGGGGTGTCTAAATGTTCTTGCCTATCTTTCTATATTTTAGTATTTGTAAAGTTCTCTTTAGATGGCTAAATCCACTCCTCATTTTTTTCCTAACAAATGTTTAACATTTTTTTTGTATTCTCTTTTTCTAAACTTGGATAAACGTCATGGATATCAACTACGTCAAGATTTTCACTTACTGCCAACCATTTTGAATATTGATTTTGCTTTTATGACTCTAGTTTATGTCTGGAAGCATTTGTCTATACTCCCTGGCTTGACTTTTCTACCACTTCCTGTAACTGTCAGTAGTCTGAGCTGTTTAGTGATTACTTTGCTGTCCCCATTTTTCTCAAGTGCATCATCGACTTGCAACAGACATCCTTTGCAAGGCTAGTGTCAATCTGAGTCCTTTTGCCATTCTGTACCCATCATTTACCTCATTATTATATGCAACTTATTTTGATAACATTTCATATTTTAATGTCTTAAGTGTGGCTACATTTTTGTTCATACTCTTCAAGGAGTCCTTCCATTTTTTTAAAAGAACATTTCTGTAGGTTAGGTCAAACTTCATGTGCGTTTCCAGCACTTCCAGGCATACCCACTAAGTTTCCCAGTCAATTCACTCTCACACTCTCAAAGTAGACTGCTTCACATGTTCTTCTCATTCCTCAATGGATGGCTTTGGTTCTTATTCCACTGAGAATATGCAGTCAATTAGAAGAAAACTTACTTATCTTCCTGCCACCAAATTTAAGAGACACATTCATATGTATCTACAGACCCCATCTACCCTCCTACTATAGTATCCCAGCTCTTGCTGAAGGTGCTACTCTTATGTACTTGATCTCATTCATTTTCTTCTATTCAAGGACTTTTCCTCCTGCAAATATTCCTCTTTCCTGCACTGTCAACTTTTTCCTGTTAAGCGATTATTATCATTAGTATGCATACCTAATATAATATTTTTCATCTAAAAACAGCATACACATAACGGATAAAGGATGATTGTTATAATTTTCTAATCATTCAAATTTTACTTTGGTAGCACATATAAAAATTAAAAATATAACCAACGTGTTTTACTTAGTGTAATCCTTTGGCACCTACTTTTTTTACTCACAGCATATACAATTTCTAACTCAGGTCCCAGTCTGTTATAAGGTGGGCATTGAATTGACCCAGAATACACTCATATTAGTTGTTAGATTATCATCAAAGATGATATATATATTTTTAAATATAGAGAATTCCTTATTCCTGAGGGCAAGTCCAGAGTTTGAGAAACATTTTTGTTAAAAAAAAAAAAACCCAAACCTGTTGCCATAGAATTGATTCTAGCTCAGAGCAACCCCCTATAGGACAGAGTAGAACTGCCCCATAGAGTTTCCAAGGAGTGCCTGGTGGATTAAAACTGTCAACCTTTTGGTTAGCAAACATAGCTCTTAACTACTACACCACTACGGTTCCTTTATTTATAAAGGGGTGGGGAATTATCTCCAAAGCTTGAGTAAGTAATAAACCTGCATTTCTTTGGCTTGAAGTGTTCTTTGACTCTAACCCTAACTCCAAGCCTTGTGGACATAAAGAAAGAGGGCTGTTTACATACTGGGTGTTCAGGATCTTATCCAAATGTTTTTACATATTTCAATTATAAAAGTTTATTATGCTTTTGTACATTTCTAGATCATGATTGTTACTACCAAATATAATCATGAAAATCTAATCACACTTTATAATTACTTAATCATGTGGTTAGTATGAAGTGGTTAGTATGTTGTAGTAGATAAAGCGGTGAAAACAAAGTACTAGAGTCAAGAGACTGAGTTGTGTCCTTTGGAAAATTGTCTTTTCCTTTTTTTTCTCTACAGATTGACAGTGTTGTATTAGATGATTCGTATAGTCTCATTTGCTCTGAAACTCAAAGAATTTCTTTTTTTGGCAATAATAACTAAAACAAATCTTTTTTGAGCTCTTCTTAGCTATGCCTTAAGGCACCATGCTAAGTGCTTAATATGGGTTATATAATTTAGTCCTCACACCCATCCTGCAAATTTGGTACAATTAACATCACAGATAAAGCAGTGAAGCTTAGAAAGGCTAATTAAAATGCCCAAAACCTCTCAGCTGTTAAGTGTAGAGCTGAGACTTATACCTATGCTGTCTAACACAAGAGTTAAGGGCTTCTTAACTATCTCATAAGACTACCTCTCTCAAAGAGTGGACAGATTTGCAAAAAGTGAACTACTATGTATGTTGTATGAAATTCTCTTTAGTTAAGATCTGTAGTAGAATTCAGTTTTATAATCCAGGTCATTTTCTCACTCCCAACTCTCTTAATCCAAGGAGATCCCTGCCCATTCCCAAGGAGACAAGCATTGTTTCAGGAAAATGATTATATATAATTTAGAGAACAATGAGCCAAATGTCTGGCTATTGAATATCTACATGGAATTCTTAAACTGACAGCAGAGGTAATTAGTATTTTGGATCAGGATTTGTGATGAATAGGAGCCAGGGTTTTGGTGACACAGTCATTAAAATGCTCAGCTGCTAACCAAAAGGTCAGTGGTTTGAATCCACCAGCTGCCCTATGGGAGAAAGCTATGGCAGTCTGCTTCTGTCAAGATTACAACCTTGGAAACCCTATGGGGCAGCTCTACTTAATCCTATAGGGTCATTATGAGCTGGGACAATGGGTTTGGTTTGTTTAGGCTCCTAAGAGTATTGAAATAAAGTTCATATGTTTAACAATAGATTTAATGGGTAGACATGGAGAAAAAGTCTACACCTCACCCAGAAATTAGATACATATATTCCCCTGGAGTGGGAAGAAGAGTCAGAGAGGAAGTCAATGGATTAGAGCTTTGAAAAGGGGCTCCATGACTGATTCCATTGGGGCTTAAAACTTTGAACACAGGACAAGTGATAGAAGCTCCAAATAACACATCTAAGAGGAACTTTGTGCCCACTTTTCGGCTGGAGCCTTGAGAGCTGGCAGATCCTAATACAATGAGAATACCTATGAAATGTTATCTGGAGTCAAATTGACTTCATGGAAGAAATGGAGGGCCTGAGGCAATCCCAACAAATTTTCTGATCTTGTGTCAACACAGGAGGACATGCTGTTTTTCCTGGGCTGTCATGGACTGTGTGAAAGTTAGGTATGTGGGAGTTTAGTCTTAGCGTGGATTCAAGTTAGGGATAAGGAAGATACAGAATGAAGGGGCATCAGCTTGAGAGATCAAGAAAAATGAGAGGTGATAACTAGATGTCAGAAAAAATTAAGAAGTATCTGCCAATGTGAAGGAGGTTATAAGGTAACTGGTAACTCATTCTCCAATGTCTTGCTACCATGTAAGTATTCTGGAAATTCACTCTGGAAAATTAAAGGTGTCCCTTTAAAGAACAGAAAGGGGTGTGAGATTCTGAATTGATTGAAAGAATCCTGAACAGAGAATTCTGGTGATTGAGTTGAACCTATTATGGCTGAGAAATGTGAACTGACTGAAAAAAACTGGAGCTGACTAAATTTTTTTTCATCAGGTAGAAGAGGGGCTTGAAATAGAAACCAAGTTCAGTTTGAAACATATATAAGACAGTTAAATATTTCATGCATACCCAGATAAGTAGACTAACAACATCATGCCAAAGAAGGAAGCATATGTTGGGGAATGAGGGAAAGCTTCTCAGAGGATTTGGGTTCTGAGTTTGGCCTTGAAATATGAGTAACATTTTTAGGCTAAAACATGAGAGGGAGGAAGGCAGAAGTCGAAACTGTATTCCAGCTGCAGACAATATGAACAAAGACAGCACACAGTTGTAGAAAATTCTGGTATATTTAGGAACCAATATGGTTAGGGTATAGGGCATTTTTGATGACATATAACTGGAACAATAGACTGATGCTTAATCATAAATGGACTAGAATGCCATGCTTAGCAGTTTGGGTGTTTTCATACCTGTAGACAGTGGGAGGTTATTGAAGCATTTTGAGCAGGAAAGAGACGGAACTTGCTTGCAATTTGATAAGTTAAGTCACCTTTTTAAGCTCTATGCCTGTTTAGAAAGAGCCCTGATGGTACAGTGGTTAAATGCTTAGCTAACTGAAATGTTGGTAGTTCAAACTCGCCAGCTGCTTTTTGGGAGAAAGATGTGGCGATCTGCTTCCTTTGGAAACCCTATGGGGGCAGTTCTACCCTGTCCTATAGGGTCACTATGAATCAGAATCAACTCAACGGCAACAGGTTTGGTTTATATGCACGTTTTTTCAACTTCCTACTTGATATTCCTATTTGAATAGCTCACAGACAGGTAAAATAAAAGTGAATTGACTTTAAAGACCAATTCTTGGTTTTCCTTTCAAATCATAGTTTTCAGGTGCCTCCATTATAGGAAATGGTACTTCCTTCTTCCCAGGTGCTTATGTCGTAATGCTTTCTTTTTCCCAGCTACTCCTGTAGAGTGAATCCTTTTTCCTATTTTTTTTTTTTCCATTTTACTAGCAAAAGAGATTTCACATATGCACATTTCTCTACTTCTGTCCATCTCAAAAGCCATCACTGCTAGTACAAGTCACCAAGTTCTCTCACCTAGGTGCCTTCAATTGACTCTTATCTCCTTTTCTCATCTGCCACCTTTGCCCTCCTCTGATCCATTCTTCCCTTACATTCAGAATAATATGCCAAAAATCTTTGTGTCCATTCCATGGTTAAATCCCTTCAATAACTCTCATTGAGCTTACAACAAAATCTCAAATCAACAATACCAACAACCCCCTGCATGCCTTTCCAGCCTCATCCATTTGCTCTCTTCTCTTTACCCATTGAACTCCAGCCATACTGAGTGCTTTCCCTAACTCTCTCTGGTGTTCTGGTGTTCACATTCTCATCTCTTCCAACCCTCTTCCTGGTAACTTCACACATGCTTTAGTTTCAATTAACGTCATTTCTAGGAAAACCTGCTGTCCAGGCATGGACCAGTAACGTGAAACCTGCCTCCAAAAATGGAGAGTGCTGAGAAAGAAAGAGGCGGGCAACTCCAGTGTGGCAGCAAAGGACCTTATTAGGGAGACTCACATACAAGGAGCATCCTGGGCAGCCACAGGACTAAAGTAGATCTGCATGCCTTGCAGTGGGAGGGAAAAGGGTTTATAGGATGGTGGACAATAGTGGCTCTATGCCGAGAACTTATATAAGGATGACTTAGCAAACTGTAGTGAAATAGTGGACCATAGGAGCCTTACAAAGCCTGTTTCCCCTTCAGTCTACCCATCAAGGCCAGTTCTAACAGTCTGGCACATGCTCTGTCTCATGGTATAGTATGAGAGACCCCACTCCCTTCCCACCAGGAACAGATATAGATGTGTGGTGCCTGTGCATGTACAAGAGACAGAAAGTTACTGTGTGCCCGGAACAGGGGTAAGGCTTTAAGGCTTCCCTGATAGGGAGACTCCTTCCTTCGGTACCATTGGTTCCTGCTCATAAAGAGGAGTCCAAGCTGCTCTGAAGGCATTGGCAAAAAAAAAAAAAAAAAAAAAGCCTCCAGGAATTGATGGAATATCAATTGAGATGTTTCAACAAACAGATGCAGTGCTGGAGGTGCTCAGTTGTCTACGCCAAGAAATATGGAAGACAGCTTCCGGCCAACTGACTCGAAGAGATCCATATTTATGCCTACTCCCAAGAAAGGAGATCCAACTGAATGTGGAAATTATAGAAAAATATTGTTGATATCACACGCAAGCAAAATTTTGCTGAAGATCATTTAAAAAAACGGCTGCAGCAGTATATCGACCGGAAACTGCCAGGAATTCAAGCTGGTTTCAGAAGAGGACGTGGAGCCAGGGATATCATTGCTGATGTCAGGTGGATCCTGGCTGAAAGCAGAGAATACCAGAAGGGTATCTACCCCTGTTTTATTGACTATGCAAAAGCTTTCGACTGTGTGGATCATAACAAATTATGGATAATATTGTGAAGAATGGGAATTCCATAACACTTAATTGTGCTCATGAGGAACCTTTACATAGATCAAGAGGCAGTTGTTTGGACAGAACGAGGGGATACTGATTGGTTTAAAGTCAGGAAAGGTATGCATCAGGGTTGTATCTTTTCACCATACCTATTCAATCTGTATGCTGAGCAAATAATACTAGAAGCTGGACTATATGAAGAAGAATGGGACATCAGGATTGGAGGAAGACTCATTAACAACCTACATTATGCAGATGACACAACCTGGCTTGCTGAGAATGAAAAGGACTTGAAGCACTTACTAATGAAAATCAGAGACCACAGCCTTCAGTATGGATTATACCTCAACATAAAGAAGACAAAAATCCTCACAGCTGGACCAATGAGCAACATCATGGTAAATGGAGAAAAGATTGAAGTTGTCAAGGATTTCATCTTACTTGGAATCACAATCAACACCCATGGAAGCAGCATTCAAGAAATCAAATGACACATTGCATTGGGTAAATCTGCTGCAAAAGACCTCTTTAAAGTGTTGAAAAGCAAAGATGTCATCTTGAAGACTAAGGTGTGCCTGACCCAAGCCATGGTATTTTCAGTCACATCATAAGCATGTGAAAGCTGGACGATGAATAAGGAAGACCGAAGAAGAACTGATGGCTTTGAATCGTGGTGTTGGCGAAGAATATTGAATGTACCATGGACTGACAAAAGAACAAACAAATCTGTCTTGGGAGAAGTACAACCAGAATGCTCCTTAGAGGCAAGGATGGCGAGACTGTGTCTTACATACTTTGGACATGTTGTCAGGGGGGATCAGTCCCTGGAGAAGGACATCATGCTTGGCAGAGTACAAGGGTCAGCAGAAAAGAGGAAGACCCTCAACGAGGTGGATTGACACAGCAGTGGCTGCAACAATGAGCTCAAGTATAACAGCAATTGTATGGATGGCGCAGGACTGGGCAGTGTTTCGTTATGTTGTACATAGGGTCACTATGAGTCAGAACCAACTCAACGGCACCTAACAACAACAACAACTGATAGGGAGAAGGAGTTGGGAGAAAGAAGGTGAACCAGTTCTCAGCCTCCCTATCAGAGAATGTTCTGGGCCCATGGCCTTTACTTAGGCAGTCTGGATGGGACGTGCAGAAGCAGACCATTCCCCCAACACCTGTCTTGAACCACAATCCAAATCAAGAACTTTTTGGAACCTTTCATGACATTCTTTACTTTTTTTGCTACAATTTATAATTATGTATTTATTTGTCAAATGCTTATCTCCTCTACTAAACTATCAGTTCTATAATCATATTTATTCTCATCAATTACTAGCATCTAGCCCACTGGCTGGCACATAGCAGGTTCTTCATAAATATTGGTCAAATAAATGAAGAAAAGAATGATAGTCAATGTTATGAAAGCCAGATATCAAGCTCCAGGCAATAAAATCTGTTACAAAACTTGCTAATGAATGAAAATAAATGTTGAGAATTACTGCAGTTGCAAGTCATAGGAAAAGTGTAGAAAGTATGACTTTCATAACCTGATAAATATAGACCAGTACAGTAACTCCATGCTCATCAAATTCCTTGGTTCCGTATATATTGCTGCCCTGCTTTTCCTAGAATGCCACCGTGTGAACCAAGATGGCTGTGTAAACTCCACCAATAGATTCATAATCCAGGCATCAGAGAACTGGAATGGGAGACAACGGCATGACATGTCTCTTTAAGTAGATTTCATAGAAGTCCCAAAAAACAGTTTTTATTTATATCTCATTGGCAAAATCTTAAGTGGTCACATCTAGTTTCAAAGGGGGTAGTAGGAAAGAAGGAGTAAGGGGTTAGGTAATTGGCAGTCTCTGTCTAGAGTTAAATGGAAATATGGTCCACCTTTTATAACTTCAGAAGACACAGTTCTAATTACAAGTTATACTACATCTCATTATAAGGGTGAGAAAAACAAGGCCAGTTAGAAGGAATATCTGTACCTATACACCTTCTTACTTCCCATTGTTCTGATAACATAAGGCTCACTCTAGTCAACAAATGGTCTCACTGACTTTGACATTTTCAACAAATTGCATTTGAACTAAAACTTTATGAGAATTTCACAAAATGTCTTCAAAATGCTTAAGCAGTTTTCACCATGTAAATATTTGAAACAAATATATCCAAATATATAAACACCGACTGTCTCATCTTTCTTGTGGATAAATCCAAACGTATCAGTGGGGGCAGTGAAAAGTCAACTATCTTTGTTCAGATGTTGTTTAGCATATCCCAGATGCAGTGGAAAGTATTTTGGGGGTCTTCTTTCCTTTCTGCTAATCCTTTTATCATTGTGTAATGTTTCAAAGTGTGAATATAATCCTGCTAATGGAAAATGTGTCCAATTAAAATCTCATCATTATAAAATGTGTTTTGTTCATGGAACAAAATGCAGAATATTTAAAAAAAAAGATTCTGAACTATCTGCTACTATTTTTGTGTTTAATTATACCTTATTTTAATTAAATAACATCCTGTTCTTACAAAATGTCTTGTACAATGTGTTGAAGTCCATCTTTTGAGCATTTCCTTTGTTTTTCATTCTGGTCAATTTGGAACTTTCTTTTTAGTAATAATTTTTCATCTCATATGGAAGCTTTTTGTCAAAATTCTATCACATTCTAGAATAGCAATCTATTGGTACAATGCCCATAGTAGTCATTACACCATGTCAACGATAAAAAAAAAAAAAAAAAAAAATTATCAATTATGGAGTATTTAAAAAGGTGTAGGCAGCGTTCTCAGTTCTCAAAATACACTAATTTCAAACTATTGGTGATCTTTTCTACATTTCATAGACAAGGAAACGGAGTTCATTGACATTAAGTATCATTTCCAAGGACATAAAACTCATAGGATCAAGCCAAGTCTGCATGACTCAGGTCCTATGCTGCCCAGCTCTAGATTCTGTTCACTCCTCTCTAACCCTTAACAAATCTCTTTATGGATTTTGCCTTCATTTGAAAGCCTAGAAGAAATAGCTAAGGAGAGTTGGCTAATTTCTTTGGCTTTATGGGTGATGCGGATTCACAATTACTTTGGTCTTTATCAAACATCCTTTAACTTGGGGGTCTACTGACCACAGTAGGTTTTAACAATATACTTCAAAGCACCTTTGAATGTCCTGAAATCTTATGCATAACTCTACGTATCTGTGCTTTTAGCTGTTGGTTGTGTTCACAGCCTTCGTCAGATTCTCCAAAGACTCTGTGATGTCTAAAAACCTACATCCCACTAGAAAACTCAATAAATGCTCATGAATGATGACCATGAAAAATTAGTAAGAAACTTGATTATATATGTTGTCTTAGGGTGGGTTCTTTAGAGAAGCAAAACCAGTAACTTGTATATATATATATAGAGAGAGAGAGAGAGAGAGAGAGTTATACCGAGGAAATGGCTCATGCGGTTGTAGAGTCTGAAATGTCCCAAAAACACAGATCAGAATAGAGGCTTCTCCTGATTCACATAGCTGCCAAACCAAAAACCAAACCCATTGTCGTCAAGTTGATTCCGACTCATAGTGACCCTATAGGACAGAGTAGAACTGCACCATAGAGTTTCCAAGGAGCACCTGGCGGATTTGAACTGTCGACCTCTTGGTTAGCAGCCGTAGCACTTAACCACTACACCACCAGGGTTTCCTCACATAGCTGCAGGGGCTGGCAAACCCAAGATCAGCAGATCAGAGAACAGGGCTCTTTCTCACAGGCTGAGAAGATCGATGAATCCCAAGATTGGCAGGCAAGACTGCAGGTAAGCTGCTAGGTCAAGTTCCAAGAACTGGAGGTCAGACAAACAGGAGCTAGCTGCAGGAGCCAGCAGGACCAAAAAGCACCCAAGCCATGCCAGACTAATCCACTGATATTCAGTGCAGCCCACATGCCCAAGGAGACTCCCTTTCAACTGATTGACTGCTCACAGCAGATCCCATCAAGGAGGTGATCACACAATATCAAATTTCATTATAGAACTTACCACATCATATGACTGCCAAACCACTTAGAATCACAGCCCAGCCAAATTGACAAGCAACCTTAACAATCACATATGGCTTTAAATTTTTTTAAGAAGCCTGAGTAGGTGGGTAGATGATTATCGTTGAAATATATCCACTATTTTAAATTACTATGAAAAGAAGTTTGGATCAAAATTTACTAGAAGCCTGTTGCTTCATCAGAAGGTATTGGTGTATATTATAAGAGCGTAGGAATAGAAGTGTAAAGACTGAACTCTATTTGGTCTTAGACGCTTTTTTCTCTGACTTTGGTATAAGTCTCAATAATTTCCTTCAGTTTGCTCTTCAGTTAAAAATAAATGGGATGATGATATAAGCCCTACTGAGCTAATAGGGGAAAATGAGGTAATGGATATAAAGAACAAACACAATTATTATTAAAAGCAAATTGAATCTCTCAATTTTATCCTGGGTTTTATAATGACACAGTAGGCGAGTCACTTCACTGACCTGGAACTCCAGTTCCTCACAGGAAAATAAGAACACCGTCTTCCCTCGCTGCCTCCCAGAAACAGTCTTAGGCACTACAAAAACCACCAAAAAATATTCAAATGTTATCTCTTCAGTGAGGCCTGCCTATCTGAAATAGCATCTCCATGTTCGTTCTTCCCCGACCCTAATCCACACCTCTTCACTACCTGATGGTGTACTGGTATTAGGTATTTATTTGTTTCTTCACCTATTGTTTCTCTGTCCGACTAGAACGTAAAATCTATGAAGCCATGGGCTTTGTTCTGATATCTGCAGTACCTAGAATAGCGCCTGAAACATAGCAGGCACTTAAAGATAATATTGAAAGGATGTTGGATACTCTATAAAATTCTTTGCTATGATTGAGGCAAAAATATTACCATATAAATGTAAACTATTATTAGAACTATATTCACTGATTCTCCTTTCATGTCTCTATTAGTTTCTCTTGTGACCCCTTTCTTCTTTCCAATTGCTGAGGGGTTCCCCCTTAATTTCTTAGTACTTCCCCTCAAGCCTCCCCCTTTGTCTATATTGGAAACAGCCGTACAATCACTGCAGACAGGACACAAGAGCCAAAACTGCTTGGTGACAATGGTTCAGGCTCCGCTGTATGACAGTCATGTGTGTGGGCATCGTGACTCTGCCACTAACTAGGTTGTGTCCTTGGAAAATCAATAACCTTTTTAAGCCTTGGTTTTCTAATCTGTAAAATGAGGTTTTCAGTTGAAATGAAGGCAAGGAAGGAAGGAAGGAAGGAAGAAAGGAAGAAAGAAAGAGGAAGAAAGAAAAAGAGAGAAAGGAAGGAAGGAAGGAAGGAAGGAAGGAAGGAAGGAAGGAAGGAAGGAAGGAAGGAAGGAAGGAAGGAAGGAAGGAAGGAAGGAAGGAAAGAAAGAAAGAAAGAAAGAAAGAAAGAAAGAAAGAAAGAAAGAAAGAAAGAAAGAAAGAAAGAAAGAAAGAAAGAAAGAAAGAAAGAAAGAAAAGAGAAAGAAAAAAAAGAAGGAAGGAAAGAAAGAAGGAAGGAAGGACAGACAGACAGAAAGACAGACAGAAAGACAGAAAGGAAGAAAGGGCATGGAGACTAGGAAATCATAAAAAGGAGAATTCAGAGGAATAACCTTGACAACAACTAGCAAAGTGAATGAGTTTAAACAGGGTGAAATGCATTTCAGTGTGGTTTAGTACCCAGCAGCAGCTTTTCTAACTGGGGAAAGCTGTTCTATCCATCAGTAACTACACTAATAAGCACTCCTCTGGTTGTTCTTAATATTTGGACTTTAACAAATTCCCCAAATATATATGTTTTTCAGGGAAGCATTTGACTGTATTCAGAAACACATCAGGAGCTTTGATGTGGGTGGAGACACAGATTGTCAGGGCCATCTGGGCCTGTGGACTTTGAGTATAGTAGCATACATAGAAACCTTCTCTGATTATTTCTTTCATCCAAAAATTCCTACTTGTTGTGTGTTTCTCCTTCAAACCGTAATGCCTAAGTCCTTTCATGCTGAGAGCTCTAAGCTTTCTCAATAGGAAGGTGAAGTATGGAGATATGTGGGAGGGTTCTGAGAAAAAACAAGTCATTACAGATGCCATTCTAGTAAACAACTTTGAGGAGGACAGAAAGTCCTGAAGGGAGTCAGTTGTGTGCCAAGGTACGATTAATTTCTCAGTTTTGAATACTCATAACACATATTCTCTGCAGCTTTTCAGCTGGTAGGTCCTAAAGTGTAGTGAGGTGGAGGTAGTTGGGTTCACAGGATTAAAAGGACTAGAGAAATGTTAGTGGCATCGAATGAGTCTGTGAATGTGATCTTCTTGTAGGAGTTGTGGCGAGTCACACCTTTTTTTTTTTTTTGGCACAGACTTTAGAGATTTTAACAGGACTCGTGTTCCCTGGTGGTGCAGTGGTTAGGAGATCGGCTGCCAACCAAAAGGCTGTAGTTCAAATCCACCAGCTATTCCTTGGAAACCCTATGGGGCAGTTCTACTCTGTCCTATAGGGTTGCTATGAGTTGGAATTGACTCGACGGCAATGGGTTTGGTTTGATTCGATGCTAAAATTGAATGGTCTTTCTTTTCTGTTTTTTTAATCTGTTTTGATATTTATACAGAGACTTTGATGTAGTTGATTTTAAAAGAAAACAAATTAAGAAGGTATGAATTTAAGCTGTTTGCTTATTATGATATGCTACATAATATACCTGCATGCATATTTGCATTGTACTGTAATTTCTCTCCAAAAGATAAAAAATCACAGTTGGCTGGGACTATTGCAGTTTTGATCATGACATTTTGTCATATATAATAGTAGAAAAAGTCTGCAAGGTCTTTTGAAATACGGCAGTGTGGCAGTTACTACGAGGCATTTGTGGTTCAGTGGTAGAATTCTCGCCTTCCATTTGGGAGATTCAGGTTTGATTCCTGACCAAGGTACCTCATACACAGCTACTACCTATCTGTCAATGAAGGCTTGCATGTTTCTGTCATGCTGAACAGGTTTCAACAGGGACTCCAGACTAAGATGGATCAAAAGGAAAGGCCTGGTGATCTACTTCAGAAAATCAGTCAGTGAAAACCCAGTGGATCACAACAGTCTGATCTACAGTTGATCGTGAGATGGCACAGGACTGGGCAGTGTTTTGCTTCTGTGTGCATAGGGGCATCACGAGTCAGGGGGCTGACTTAATGGCAGCTAAAAGCAACAGCAACAGCTGTGGTTACTATGGATACTCCCTCAGCACTCACCATTCCGTAGACACCAGGGGATTTTGGCAGTAAGCACCTTTGACTCTCTGTCTTTCTAAGCTTTTGTGGAGCAAGCTGAAAGTGCTTGTTAGCAAGTCCAGGAGTAGATTTAGGTCCTCTTTAGACATTCAACCAATGAGGGACAAACACCCCAGTTTCCTTGTCCCTTAAGTGCTCTCTAGCTTATTTTAGGGAGTCCCTCACAAGTCCCCAGCAGAATTGAGCCCTGGCTGCATAATGTGATAATCTACTCACTGGCACATTTTTTTTTTAAATCATTTTATCATGTTTTTGGTGAAAGTTTACACAGTAAATTAGGTTCCCATTTGGCAATTTCTATACAGTTTGCTCAGTGACATTAGTTACATTTTCCACAATGAGTCAGCCTTCTCTTTTGTTGAGTTCTGTTTGTTCTGTTTTTGGTACTCCAGTTTCCCTGCCCCCTTGTCTTGTCATCTTTGCTTTAATCGTTGACCTTTTGCTCTCTTATAGATGTTTTCATCTTGTTTCGCTTTTAATAAAGCACCAGACTCACAGGTAAAATCCTTTATTTTGTGTGCCACTCTGTTATTAAGCTAAAAAGGTGGCCTCAGGGAATAGTTTTGGTTGAATGTCTAAAGAGGACCTCAGGGTGATAGTCTTAGGGAGTCCTCTGATCTCAACTAGTCCAGCAAGTCTGGAATTTTTAAAAACTTGAGTTCTGTTCTGCATTTTTCTCCCATTCTGTCAAGTTTCGTCTATTATGATCCTGATTAGAACAGTCAGTAGTGGTAGCTGGGCACCATCTAGTTCTTCTGGTTTCTGGGGGCACATTTTGTATAAACTTCCTTCCCTTTCTTGTCTCACCTCCAACTCCAGTACTTACACTGCCTGGGATCACTCTCTAATAAACTCCTTGTGCTCTAATCACTATTTTCAAATCTTTTCCTAGCAGGAACCTATCCTAAGATAGGAAGTTATGAAAGGATGAAGAAACACGGCGGCTAGGATGGTCAGAATGAATAATTTATGGATGAAGGCAGGTCATATTCATTTATTCATTCATTAATCACTTTCTTGTTGAGAGCTTGTAATGTAGAGTCGTGTCTCACTTAACATCCATGATACTGTCTGTGAAATAGGACATTATGTGATTTGAGAACATTATGTGAGAACACCATACAATCATGCATCGTAGAATGTCTATTTGGACAACACCCCACCACCTATATGTTCATGGCTCCATAAGGTTATAATCAAGTTCAGAAATCCCTATCTAAGAAGGCAACATAGCAGATATAACAGGACCTAGCAAAAACCACAGCTTCCTGCATGCAACATGGTTATCTCATGTTTCCTGTACACAAAGCAACTGTGCTGCCAGGGAAGCTACTTCAGGAAACTGTTGCATTTGCTATGTCTGGTTACGTCCTCTGTGTCCGGTTCTCTGATTAGGATCCCTGAACTTGATTAGAACTTTATAGGACCATGGACGTATATGCGGTAGGATGTTGACCGAATGGATGTCATGCCACACATGACTGTACTCAAAACTAAGGCAGACCTCCTGAAAATGAAAAACACTTGGCTGTCATTCATGGAGAGCTCACAGATAATGAAACATCGGTTTTCTTTCTTTTTTTTTTCCCTATCCTAGGAACTAAGCCTTAAACAGACTGGATGGAATAAAGTGGATTTTGTAAATGATAGAGGTTTTAAAATTAAGTACAGGGTAAATGCTAAAAGAGGACCCCCTATCTACAAGGGCTACCATTTTTGTTTCACGTGTGGAGGAAAATCTTTGCCATATGGACTTTCCATACCAAACTCATAAGGGTGTGATTAGTGAATTCTTTTTTTGTGGATTCCCTGGGTTTCAGATGCTCTATAAATACAAGGCGTTATGTTCTCGAGTCTTACCATATTTTTTCTTTAAATACCACACAGTTTTTGTTTAACTTGGTATGTAGGAGGGTTTTAGAAAACACATTTTATTCCCATTTTCTTGCTCTGTTCCCTCAGTACCATCTGGTATGAGGGGGAGTCTCCCTAATTGACACTAATGACTGGGAGATCCATTGCAAATTACTGAATTTTGCAGATTAGCAAACATGATTAGAAAAATCAAGGAGTCTGCATTGAACTAACGCACTTCATTGAGAACTAAAAAAAAAAAAACGTGATAGTAGAATAAAGTGGAGCTTAATCTTTTAACATCAATAGATACTTTATAGAGGTTGACGATGCCGTTAGGAGACACTGGATCATAGTGTTCTGTGAAAGAAACTAGTTATAATTTAAAAAGAAAATGTCTTCATCTTTTATGCTTTTTCTGAACTGTACTAATATCCACACTGCACATGAGCTGAGTCTAAGGTAGAATCATTCCCTACAGATCTTAGAGGTCATCTAGCATCATTTGTTCTGACTCAGGAAATGTCCAGAGATTATTTGTGTATGTGCACCTCTTTATGTTGTGTCTTATTGCTTTATAATAACACTGCTTATGTTAATGGGAATTTTGTGGTTTGTAAACATTTTAAATGTCAGCTGTTGAGACTCTTAGCTTTTATTATTCTCAATTCCCATTTCTCTGTTATCCTTGCTCTTTATCAGGCAACAAAATCTCTCGCTTCCTCCCACACACCAGTGTAAATAGTTTAACACAGGCAAACCATATATGCATACAACTTTCTTAGGCCCAGCTGTGTGTGTTTTTTCATCCTTCAGGAGTTCAGTCATCAGGGGGTGGGGGAAGGAGGGTGAGCGAGGGAGAATGAATAAATTTGGTGGAGAGAGTTTAACAGAACAGAAAGTTTAGGGAATTTTTTTCCCATCTTTAAGTGTTGTAGTAGACAATATTGTATATTGTAGTGTAATACTATTGTCAGTGTCTTTTGAAATAAAACTTTTTTGAGGTCCAGTTGAAGCTGAAGTGTGAACTTTTGAGCTCCAGAGATTGTTGCTGTGACCTAGCTACTTTTCTGATCAGAAGAAAGCTGGGATGAAAAAGGTCACAGCATCGTTTACTTCATTGTGATTCAGCCAAAAGCCTGTAGTAGGAGCAACCCCTGCAGAAGGGAGCAGAAGGTAACCCTATGTACCTGTCCCAGCTGGGAATTGCCCTGCAAAGCATCCTACCTTCCGTGTGATACAAAGGTAATACTTTTGGAACTAGAAGCAGGAGGAGCAAATATTGTATATCTGATTGACTATGTCATTGGATTACGAGAAATAATGTCATCTATTGTTTAAAATGGAAACCCTCTGGGGTAATTGTACTCTGTTCTATAGGGTTGCTATGAGTCGGAATCGACTTGATGGCAATGGGTATTGCTTAAAAACAGAAAGAAAGCCATTTTAAGGTGTTATCTAGAAGTCAGCCTAGACTTCTTCTAATATAAGCTCTTCATCTACTTTTGGTTCCTTCAAGTAACTTATCTGAGAAAACTAAAATTAAAAAAATATGAAAGCCATTATAAAACTTTATTTTGATATGTTTATGATACAATTGACACAATATATTAAACCTACTACAGAAAGAAATTGAGAGAATTCAAATACAAATGAAAAAATTGACTTCTCCCTTAGTGAGTATTTTGTACTCAAATTCTGCTGAACTTTATTTCTCACTAAGCAAGTTGGAAAAGATTAGGAGAGATTAGCTTTGTCTTTATCATAAGATATTATATGGATTTAGCTTTTTTTCTTTCATTGTAATTTCTTTAGAGTACTTTCACTAATATTATTTTCTCTTTTCTGCTGTTTTAAACATTGTTGATATTTTTGGTTGAAAACTGTTCTGGGGTAGGAATATTCTGAAACATGAGGCTTCTAAAGGATTTTAGATTATGAAATTAAGTGTCTTAGTAATGGAATAGATTATGCTTATAACTAAAAACTCCCAGGTCTTTCCAGCAAATGTGTATGCTTATATTTATTAAAATTCATTCAGAGTGAAACTTTGATTAAAACACATCATTCACGCTTTTTCCAAACAAAACAAATCATTATTTGAGCACTTAGTATGTGCAAGACTCTGCAACAGTAGGAAAAAAAAAACAATCTGCATAAGAATAACTAGAATAATGATTTTCTATTGTTTCCTTCAAAAAATATACCCACTTCATGGCATCTGGATTTTTTTTAACTTTATGTTGGCTGGCGCTACTGAGAGAATTGGTAAGAACACAACACAAAAGAGGGGTTAATTGCTTAAATTTGAGTCAGAAGTGCTTGGCAGCCTTCAGTAGCATGGAAAAGAATGGAACACAAGGTACAGAGTTGGGAGAGGCAGCCCTTAAAAATTATGGTGGATGAGGATGTATAGCATATTTGCAGGAAATAAAAAAGGAATTGCCAATGGACCTAGCCATAAAAAGAAAAAGACATAGTGGATGCAGAGACATTTTAATCTCTTTTGCGAAAGAAACTAATCTCTAGGTATGAATAGAAGAGTTCATAAAGGAAGGAAATGATGCTGAGTTTTGTTTTGGTATTCCTGTCTGTCATTGCTGCTGTAGAAATTCAATCATTTCTAAGAACTTGAAAGATATTTTTCAGTAGTCACCATAATGTTTACCCTCAGGGATTTGGGCCTAACAACTCTAGCAACCAAATTAGCTTAAAGACATTTCATCTGAAAAGGTCTCTGTCATGTTCAAAAAGAGCAAATCATCCTTAATCTACTGTTTAAATTGAAAGTGAAAGCCAGTAGACATTAACCTGAGGTCTCCAGTCCAGTCACATTGCACGATTGCATTAAAATGCCCTGGTTAGAGTGACAGTCTATAACAGCACTCTGTGCTGCTGCTTTAAAATATTAATCATTCTCTTTGTAGACCTGGAAGTGTGCAAGTGAAGAAACACGATTGCAAATACAGGTGATAATAGGGACATTCTATTTGAGCCTTGGGAAACATCCAAGCCATGGTGGTGCCGGTGGGGGGGATCCATTCCAGAGAAAGACCGTAATTATAGCATAATCAGACCCCTCTGTACTTACACAAGACATATTGCCTTTGTCCCACTCAGATTCTCTAATATAGGCATATACTATCCCATTTCAAAGACGAAAACACTAGAACACACATTTCTTTCTGCTGTAACTTAACACATTAATACTCTTAGTAAAAAAGAGCCAAAATAGAAGTGGAAGATTAAGTAAATCACCAGGGAAGACATAGCAATTAATTTCTGAGCCAGGTAAATAACTCTGAGCTTGAGTTTTAGGCTTTTGCATATTCTATCAAGTCTTATTGCTGTTTTCTTTTAATCAGCTATCAATTTTCTGAAAGGACTGTATTCTAATTCAAGTCATTAGCTAGAAAGTGTTTCTGAATCAATGTGGCATGTGAGCATCCAGGGGCAAAAGGCCAAGGCTGTTTGTGGGGGGCTGTGAGGTTCACTGGAATAATGATCTGTTTACCAACCTGTCCAGAAGCTTGTAGCATTTGCAATATTGGCCACTTAGATTATACCTGTAAGTTTGGCTTCATCCAAACTCTCAAATAAGTCACTCCTTAGATAAGAACAGAAAAATAATAAAAAAAAAAAAAAAAAAAAATGAGTACCGGCTTGGCAGCAAGTCATCGTAGTTGTTGAGACTGCTCTCTCTAGCCTTGAGCCTCTAGCCTTGAGGCCTAATGATGTAGCCTCCAATCTTCTAGTCACTTTTGGTATAAAGCAAGAATGCAGACTGTAGTTTTGGTTATTAACTGGTGGAACGTGGCAATTTCCTTAACTTCTTTGACACTTATTTGCTTTTCAGATAAAAACACATATTCTAAAACTCTACCCCACAAGGTTGCTTTAAGGACTCAGTGTTACAGTCAGTGCTCATGGCACAGTTGCCTGATGCAGTGGAGCTCAACAAATGCTTGTTTTTTTTTTGCCTTCTCTATTTTTTTTTATTTTAGTTGCGATTACTGTATCTGCATCTGGCTGTACTTGAGGTGGTGGCAGACACTGTTTTATTTCTGGTAATATCTCCAGCTACCAGCAAAGTACCTGGAACATGGCAAGAGCTCCAGGAAATGAGATGTTTCAATTTATAACAACCTCTGCTTGTTTACAATGCTCCTGGCACACTGGCTTCTCCTCTCTGCCTTGAACTTCCCAAGCTCCTTCCTGGACCAGGGATTTTATACTTGCTTTCCTCTTTTCTGGAATTTCAGTCTCACATCTTTTTGCATAAGTGCCAGTTTAATGGTCTACCTCCTCTGTGCGTCTTTCCCTAATCTATATAAACAGCTTCTTTCTGAGCACAGTGATAAACTGCCTGAAATTACCTTTACTATTGCTTCTGCTTATCGTCTCTATTTCTTGACATGAATGCAAGTTTCAAGGGTCTCAGGACCTTGTCTGTCTGCTCTGTCCACTGTTACACTTGCAGTGCCTAGATGAATAGCTGGCATATACCAGACCTTCGATAAACATATGAACACCGAGTAAATGTCAGTTACGTCTTCGGCAACCTAGTTAGGTCTGCCTTCTTCTAAGCTGGTAAATCTGTGTGCCCCGTATCTTTCACAAGGATAAGATTTGAGCCTTTACTACCAGTTCTCAGGGCTAGTTCATTTTCCTGATGCTAGATCTATATTTCATAAGTCCACATTTCACCTGCCTGTCTCTTATAAAACTATTTAAAGTAGCATTCCATATAACTTTCTGTGGTCTACACTTATAATTTCCATTTGTCTTGTCTGATACCGTTGCTGGTTAGCGAGGGCATTCTTTAGTTGACTGTTAATTACTTCCCTTATTAAGTGCCCCAACTCTATGTCTGTCTTCTTCCCAGGCCCTAGGAGTCCTACAGAAAAACCATTTCAGTTGTTACAAAAGAATGCTAAACTCTAAAACAGAGGTAGGCTAGTTACGACCAATGGGCCAAATCTAGCTTGCAGCCTGTTTTTGTACAGCCCTGGAGCTAAGAATTTTTTTTTTTTACATTTTTTAAAGTGTTGTTAAAAAAAAAAAAAGGATATGTTACAGAGTCAGTACGTGTCCAGTGGAGCCTAAAATATTTACTACCTGGCCACTTACAGAAAAAGATTGCTAAACCCTATAGTAAAATATATCCAACCAGTCCCAGTGATGCCAACCACCCACATATCCACTTGCTACCAGCCAAAAACCTGCACTAATATGGTTTGCTATACCCCAAAGAAAGCTATTTATCTAATTATAGGAGAAAAAAGCTCTGCTGCCCAGTAATTTGTGGTTTTCAAGCTAAATCTCTTACATAAACTTGGGGGTAAAGTTTCACTTACTACTTCAAATACTAAGTATTATATCTGCTTTACTAATCAGAACGAGCTGTTGGAAGCTTCAATTGGACTTGACAGTACAATGCTTGTGACCCGAGATCTCCGCACCTTAGGTCCTTGTGGCTGTTATTTAGAGTGATTTACTCTGAAGCTTCTAGAAGTCCATTAATGAATAGTACTGAGGTAAGTGTCTAAATATGTGCTGTCAAACATGAGAAGGGTTAGCAAAAGTGGGAACCAAAGAGGACTGGCAAACAAGGGAGCCATATGGAAGGAGATCCATTAGAAATGTAGATCTGTGTGGCGCTTCACTGAATTTTCTGTTGTTTTGATTAAAATGCATGAAAAAGAAATTGCATAAAAAAGTACAGAAGTGTACTTCTGACTGCAAAGAGCAGTGAGTTGGCCATGCAGTTGCCTCAGGGGCAGTCCTAAGATCTCAAGCAGCCATGAGAGTACTAGGACTACTAGTAGCATTAACCGCTTTACAGGTGCTACGTCAATTTGGTCTGATCGTGTCACATACATACAAGATACTTTCACAGTGTTGGCAAAGTGAAAGCCAATTTATTACTCATGGAAAGCAGACAGCAAACAACAGGAACAGGTTCATAGTGAGTGGGTCTCTCCTGGGCTCAGAAGGCTATCTGGGTGAAATGGAGATGCTTCTATGCATGCCCCAATTTGCAGGGTAGGTGAAGGACCAGAAAGTCTTTCCCCAATGCAGTTTTGTACTCCGGGGGCTATATGACTCACTGCTCTTAAGCACAATTGCAAATCTCCTGGCCTAACAACCTAAGAAGGTTTATGATTAGACATCTGGGCACCAATCGGAATTTATCACTTGACCCCTTCTGCTTATCTGGACAGAATGTCAGGATTGGGGGATGAGACAGAGGTTTGTTTGAAGCCTAAGGATGATAGCAAAGGGAGGACTAGAGGGGGATTACAGCATTGGACTCTCTGAGGGAGTGCCTCCTTCCAAGCAGTAACCTCTAACCGTTCAGAAAATGTTAATTGAGCATCTACTGTCTACCAGGCACCATTCTAGGGACTGTGGATGAAACAGTAAACAAAACAATGTTCCTGCCTTGGCCCACTCTGCTAATGTGAGAGACTGGTGTGTGTCAGGTGGTGGTAAGTGCTGCAGAGATAATGAAATAGAGTAAGCGAGATACAAAGAGTCTAAGAGGAAGTGTTCAAGAGTCCAAGAGGAAAGGCTTGCTGATGACACCTCAATAGAAATAGGGGGAAAAAATGTGAGCGTCAATATGGGGAGAAGAACATTTCATGCAGAGGGAACTGTGAAAGCCAAGGCACTAAGGTGGCAGGATTGGTCTGTTTAAAGAACAGCAAGGAGGTCAGTGCAGCTGAGCAGAGAAAGAAGAGGGTGGAGCAGATGAGGTCAAAGAGGCCACAGGAAACTAGATCTAAAGGATGTTAAGGACTTTGCCTTCTGTTATGCGTGGAATCATATCCCCTCAGAATAAGTGTTGGGATCCTGACCTCTATACATGTGGATGTGATCCTATTTAGGAATAGAATTTTCGTAGTTATGTTAGTGAGGCCATATCAGTGTAGGCTGTGTCCTAAACCTAGTCACTAGTGAGTGATATAAAGAGCAGCCTGGACACAGAGACACACAAGCACAAATGGAGGAAGATAGATGCCACGTGAAGATCATCAAAGAACTGAGGAAAGCCAGAGCTACAGAAACTGAAAAAGGCAAGGATTTTCCATCATTGAAAGAGAAGCTTCCCCTAGAGACAGTGCCCTGAATTCAGACTTCTAACCTCCTAAACTGTGAGAAATAACTTTCTATTCTTTAATGCCACCCACTTGTGGTATTTCTGTTACAGCAGTACTAGGAAAATAAGACACCTGAGATAAGAAGGAATTGGGGATTTTAGCATTGAATTGAAATAATTTGACCTTGACTTCTCTGTGGAGAATAGATTTGAGGGGGTAAGTGTGAACACTGATATTCCAGTTAGAAAGTCATTTCAATAATCTAAGAAATGATGGTGGTCAACATCAGAGTTGCAGCAGTAGAAGCAGGTGAGAAATAGTTATTTTTCAGATCATAGTATATTTTGAAGCTATGGCTTATGAATTTTACTGATAGACTGGATGCAAGGTGTGAGAGAGTCAAGGATGACTCCAAAGATTTTGTCCAGTCAAATGAAATGGTGAAGTTGGCATTCACTGAGATGGAGAAAAAAGTGGGAAAAATAAGTTTGGTGGAATAAATTGGAAGCTTAAATTTTTTTTTTTTAGCTTTGTACTTGCTAATTTTAAGATACCTATTAGATATCCAAGTAGAGATGTGGAAGGCACAGATGGATATACAAGCCAGGGAGGGGCCTGGGCCGCAGATTTAATTATGAAGTTTTCAGTCTATAGATAGTATTTAAAGGCACGAAACTGAATAAGGTTTCTCAGGATGTCAGTGTATCTAGAGAAGAGTAGATGTCTGAGAACTGAGTTTGAGATATTCCAACATTCAAAAGTTGAAAGGCTATAGAAGAGCAAACAAGGGAGACTGAGAAAAAGCAGCCAAGAAAGCGGTGGTAAAACTAAGAGAAATACGGTTGTCAGAAGGTAATTGAAGAGAATGTGTCATGGAAGTTGAGATCAATTCTGCTGACGTGGACTGAAATTTAATATTGAACTTCACAATGGAGTGATCATCAGTAACCTTTGATTTAGTGGTGGGATAGAATGGATTCGCCAGATAATGAAAGAAGATTATGAAGCCAATGACTCTTTTGAGTAAACTACTCTTTGAAGGAATTTTGCAATAAAGGAATGTAAAAAAATATATAAGAGAAAGAAGCATAGCCAGAGTACTCCTTAGAAGCAAGGATGACAAGACTTTGTCTCACATACTTTGGACGTGTCAGGAGAAATCAATCCCTGGAGAAGGACATCATGGTTGGTAAAGTAGAGGGTCGGTGAAAAAGAGGAAAACCTTCAATGAGAGGGATTGATAAAGTGGCTGCATCAATGGGGTCAAGCACAGCAACAATTGTGAGGATGGCACAGGATGGGGCAGTGTTTCTTTTTGTTGTACACAGGGTCACTATGAATTGGAACTGACTCGATGGTACCTAACAACAACAACAACAAGAGAAATGGGATAGTAACTGAAAAGAATATAACTTCAAGGGAGGAATGTTTTATGATGAGAAATGATTCAGTCAAATTCATGCTAATGCAATTGAGTAGTGAGGGAAGTATTAAAAAGGTAAACAAGAAAGAGAATAGTAGCTGGAACTCTATTTTTGAATGCATAGTACGTAGGGATTGGCCTTTTATAAGAACATGGGAAGTATGTCCATGAAAAATGGAGAGAAGGCAGCATAGAAAGGTAGAAATATAGCTAGATTAAGAAATGTGATGATAAGAGTGGGTAGAAGTTCTCTTTGGGTTGCTTCTATTTTCTCAGTGAAATAGGAGCCAGGATCATGAGTTAAGAAAGAGAATGGGAGAAAAAATATCACAGGTTTGAGGAGTGATTGTGGAATAATTGTGAGCTAAGCATATTAAAAAAAAAAAAAATTTTTTTTTTTTTTTATTTAAGCAACACTTGCTTGCTTTGGACATGTTGTCAGGATGGATCCATCACTAAAGGAGGATATCATGATTAGTGAAGTAGAGGGCCAATGAGGACACGGGAAACCCTCACTGAGAGGGACTGGTACAATAGCTACAAGGATGGACTCTGACATGCTGGTGATTGTGAGGATGACTGAGGACAGGGCAATGTTTTGTTCTGTTGTATATAAGGTCACCATGAGTCAAAGTCAACTCTACAGCAATGAACAGTAACAACAACAGCAACAAAAACAGGCAATAATCATGTTGGGAGCTGGGAACCAGATTAGGAATGAGGCCACTAGTCTTAGTTATCTAGTGCTGTTATATCAGGAGTAGCACAAGTAGGTGGCTTTAATGAACAGAAATTTATTTTCTTAGAGTTTAGGACTCTAGAAGTCAGAATTCAGGGCTGCTGCTCTAGGGGAAGTCTTTCTGTCTTTGCTGGCTCTCTCTCTTTATTGTCTCTTTGCAGCATCTGTTCCTCGATTCCTTGGTGAACGTCATGTAGCGTAGCATCTATCTTCCCTCACCTGTGCTTCCTTGTCTCTGTGCCTAATCTGCAATTTTTGTATCTCAAAAGTGATTGGCTGGAGGGGGCCAAGATGGCTGACTAGGTAGACACTACCTCGGATGCCTCTTGCAACAAAGACTGGGAAAAACAAGTGAATCGATCACATACATGACAATCTACGAACCCTGAACAACAAACACAGATTTAAAGAGTTGACCTGAGTGACAGAGATGGAGAACGAACAACTACGGGGAAGCAGAGACTGTTTTCGGAGCCTGGAGCCAGCGTCCCAGTCAGGTAACCTTGGCTCCGGGCTTAGGTCTGGGCGCAGAGGAGCTGAAAACAACATCTTGTGACGGTGCAAACACGGGGCACAGCCCTATCCCCCTGAACCGACCCCGGGAGGGGGCCCAGCCGGTCTGCGCGGGCAGTGTGGTGATCCGGCTAGTGGCAGGAGAAGTCCCCGGGAGGCAGTGACTGGTTTTGGAGCGGGAGTGCAGCGTCCCAGCCGGGGAGCCTTGGCACCAGGCTTTGGACTGGGCACAGGGCAGCTGAGAAAGGCATCCGGCCACGGCGCAAACACAGGGTGCAGCCCTACCCCCCTGAACTTACCCTGGGAGGGGGCACAGACGGTTAACATGGGCGGTGCGGCAATGTGGCTGGCGGGAGAAGTCCCTGGGAGGCAGTGACTGATTTAGGAGCCGGGAGGGCAGCGTCGCAGCAGGGGAACCTTGACGCTGGGCTTTGGACTGGCAACAGAGGATCTGACCGCGGCTTCAGCGGGCCAGACCCTCAGGGACAATCTCTACACAGCCAGCACACATAGGGGACACGCCCCTCGGGAATCTCAGATAAAATAGTCATCCCAAGCAAGATAAGCAACTTTGTCTATATTCCGGGGTGCTACTCTCTCCTGTTTTTCTGAACCCTCCCCTCCCCCTCCCAGGCAGCTTCATTAACATTGGAATTTCCTGAGCTAGAGGGAGAACGGCTTCCGGCTCCGCCGCTTTCCTTTTACCTTTTTTTTTTTTTTTTTTGGTCTTTTCCTAACCCATTCTTCCGGCCTGAGAGAAGCAACCACAAAAAACCCAGGGACCAAAAATCCTTCCCTAATTGGACTAAAAACACAGAACCAGCTTCAGCCAAGCATATATAATCCATATCTCGGGCTTTCTTTCCTACAGGGAACAAGGTGGCTATTATAATGCAAAGGCATTTCTGATAGGGATCTGACTGCATTTTTTTTTTAGCGGATTTACTGGAAAAACAAGTTTCCCAGGTCTGATATCTCTGCTTATTCAAAAGAGCCCTAACTGACCCACAACAGGGAACTCAGGGCTGAAGCTCCCCCCAGACCACCTAGCCTCTTGCCTTAGGGGTCTAAGGAGGGTGATACCTACCAATCTGTAGAGGTACTTGCATTGGGGGCCTAAGGTAGAGCTACAGAGCCCACCCACCAAGGTGCTTTAGGAATAGAGACACACCTACCTCACTGACACTTGGGGGAAGCCTGTCAGTATCCTGCCCCCCCCGGAGGGTGAACCCCAGCTGCTAATAGAAACTGGTGCACACAACTATCACCACTACTTCTTGAGGTGGATAGGTGTTAGGGTGCAGCACACACTAGATGACCCCAAATCAGATTCTACTCAAGAATAGTGAATAGACTCAGGCATGTATATCTGGCAACAGCCCAAACCAGCTGGTAATAGGTCATAAGTAAGTCAAGGGCTACAACAAACAAGACAGCACAATCTAGTAGCCAATCCACGTATATTGAAAGAAAACAAAACAAGATAAGACTCAGTGAGCAAATATAGAATAAATCACAACTATATCTTTTTTTTATATATATCTTAGTGATGGCTCGGAGACAGCAGTCAATATCAAACCACATAAAGAAGCAGACCATGACAGCTTCTACAACCCCCCAAACAAAAGAATCAAAATCTTTCCCAAATGAAGATATAATCCTGGAATTATCAGATACAGAATATAAAAAACTAATATACAGAATGCTTCAAGACATCAGGGATCAACTCAGAAATGAAATAAGGCAAACTGCAGAAAAAGTCAAGGAACACACTGATAAAACAGTTGAAGAACTCAAAAAGATTATTCAAGAACATAGTGGAAAAAATTAATAAGTTGCAAGAATCCATAGAGAGACAGCATGCAGAAATCCAAAAGATTAACAATAAAATTACAGGATTAGACAATGCAATAGGAAGTCAGAGGAGCAGACTTGAGCAATTAGAATGCAGAATGGGAAATCTGGAGGACCAGGGAATTAACACCAACATAGCTGAAAAAAAATCAGATAAAAGAATTAAAAAAAATGAAGAAACCCTAAGAATCATGTGGGACTCTATCAAGAAGGATAACTTGCATGTGATTGGAGTCCCAGAACAGGGAGAGAGGACAGAAAACAGAGAGAAAATAGTTGAAGATCTGCTGACAGAAAACTTCCCTGACATCATGAAAGACGAAAGGATATCTATCCAAGATGCTCATCGAAACCCATTTAAGATTGATCCAAAAAGAAAAACACCAAGACATATTATCATCAAACTTGCCAAAACCAAAGATAAGAGAAAATTTCAAAAGCAGCCAGGGATAAAAGAAAGGTCTCCTTCAAGGGAGAATCAATAAGAATAAGTTCAGACTACTCAGCAGAAACCATTCAGGCAAGAAGGCAATGGGATGACATATACAGAGCACTGAAGGAGAAAAACTGCCAGCCAAGGATCACATATCCAGCAAAACTCTCTCTGAAATGTGAATGCAAAATTAAGATATTTACAGATAAACACAAGCATAGAGAATTTGCAAAACCAAACCAAAGCTACAAGAAATGCTAAAGGAAATTGTTTGATCAGAAAACCAATAACATCAGATACCAGCACAACACAAGGTCACAGAACAGAACATCCTGATATCAACTCAAATAGGGAAATCACAAAAACAAATTAAGATTAATTAAAAAAAAAATGCTCATAACAGGGAATCATTGAAGTCAATATGTAAAAGATCACAATAATCAAAAAGAGGGACTAAATACAGGTGGCATAGAATTGCCATATGGAGAGGGATACAAGGCGATATAGGACAATACAATTTAGGTTTTTACTTAGAAAAATAGGGGTAAATATTAAGGTAACCACAAAGAGGTATAACAACTCCATAACTCAAAATAAAAACCAAGAAAAACCTAACGACTCAACAAACATAAAGTCAAATACTATGAAAATGAGGATCTCACAATTTACAATGAAAAACTTCTCAGCACAAAAAAGTAAGTGGAAAAATGAAATTGTCAACAACACACCTAAAAAGGCATCAAAATGACAACACTAAACACTTACTTATCTATAATTACACTGAATGTAAATGGACTAAATGCACCAATAAAGAGACAGAGAGTCTCGGACTGGATAAAGAAACACAATCCGTCTATAGGCTGCCTACAAGAGACACACCTTAGACTTAGAGACACAAACAAACTAAAACTCAAAGGATGGAAAAACATATATCAAGCAAACAATAAGCAAAAAAGAAGAGGAGTAGCAATATTAATTTCTGACAAAATAGACTTTAAACTTAAATCCACCACAAAGGATAAAGAAGGACACTACATAATGATGAAAGGGACAATTGTTCAGGAAGATATATTAAATATTTATGCACCCAATGACAGGGCTGCAAGATACATAAATCAAATTTTAACAGAACTGAAAAGTGAGATAGACACCTCCACAATTATAGTAGGAGGGACTTCAACACACCACTTTCGGAGAAGGACAGGACATCCAGTAAGAAGCTCAATAGAGACACGGAAGACCTAATTACTACAATCAACCGACCTGACCTCATTGACTTATACAGAACTCTCCACCCAACTGTTGCAAAGTATACCTTTTTTTCTAGCGCACATGGAACATTCTCTAGAATAGACCACATATTAGGTCATAAAAAAAACCTTTGCAAAATCCAAAACATAGAAATATTACAAAGCATCTTCTCAGACCACAAGGCCATAAAAGTGGAAATCAATAACAGAAAGATTAGGGAAAAGAAATCAAATACTTGGAAACTGAACAATACCCTCCTGAAAAAAGACTGGGTTATAGAAGACATCAAGGAGGGAATAAGGAAATTCATAGAATGCAACGAGAATGAAAATACTTCCTATCAAAACCTCTGGGACAGAGCAAAAGCAGTGCTCAGGGGCCAATTTATATCGATAAATGCACACATACAAAAAGAAGAAAGAGCCAAAATCAGAGAACTGTGCCTACAACTTGAACAAATAGAAAGTGAGAAACAAAAGAACCCATCAGGCACTAGAAGAAAACAAATAATAAAAATTAGAGCTGAACTAAATGAATTAGAGAACAGAAAAACAATCGAAAGAATTAACAAAGCCAAAACCTGGTCCTTTGAAAAAATTAACAAAATTGATAAACCATTGGCTAGACTGACTAAAGAAATACAGGAAAGGAAACAAATAACCTGAATAAGAAACGAGAAGAACCACATCACAACAGAACCAACTGAAAGTAAAAGAATCATTTCAGACTATTATGAAAAATTGTACTCTAACAAATTTGAAAACCTAGAAGAAATGGATGAATTCCTGGAAAAACACTACCTACCTAAACTAACATATTTAGAAGTAGAACAACTAAATAGACCCATAACAAAAAAAGAGATTGAAACGGTAATCGAAAAACTCCCAACAAAAAAAAGCCCTGGCCCAGATGGCTATACTGCAGAGTTCTACCAAACTTTCAGAGAAGAGTTAACACCACTACTACTAAAGGTATTTCAAAGCATAGAAAATGACGGAATACTACCTAACTCATTCTATGAAGCCACCATTTCCCTGATACCAAAACCGGGTAAAGACATCACAAAAAAAGAAAACTACAGACCTATATCCCTCATGAAGATAGATGCAAAAATCCTCAACAAAATTCTAGCCAATAGAATTCAACAACATATCAAAAAAATAATTCACCACAATCAAGTGGGATTTATACCAGGTATGCAAGGCTGGTTTAATATTAGAAAAACCATTAATGTAATCCACCACATAAATAAAAGACAAAAACCACGTGATCTTATCAATTGATGCAGAAAAGGCATTTGACAAAGTCCAACACCCTTTTATGATAAAAACTCTCACCAAAATAGGAATTGAAGGAAAATTCCTCAACATAATAAAGGGCATTTATGCAGAGCCAACAGCCAACATCACTCTAAATGGAGAAAGCCTGAAAGCATTTGACTTGAGAACGGGAACCAGACAAAGATGCCCTTTATCACTGCTCTTATTCAACATCGTGCTAGAAGTCCTAGCCAGGGCAATTAGGCTAGACAAAGAAATAAAGGGCATCCGGATTGGCAAGGAGGAAGTAAAACTATCTCTATTTGCAGATGACAGGATCTTATACACAGAAAACCCTAAGGAATCCTCCAGAAAACTACTGAAACTAATAGAAGAGTTTGGCAGAGTCTCAGGTTATAAGATAAACATACAAAAATCACTTGGATTCCTCTACATCAACAAAAAGAACACCGAAGAGGAAATAACCAAATCAATACCATTCACAGTAGCCCCCAAGAAGATAAAATACTTAGGAATAAATCTTACCAAATATGTAAAAGACCTATACAAAGAAAACTACAAAGCACTACTGCAAGAAATTAAAAAGGACATACTTAGGTGGAAAAACATACCTTGCTCATGGATAGGAAGACTTAACATATTAAAAATGTCTATTCTACCAAAAGCCATCTATACATACAATGCACTTCCGATCCAAATTCCAATGTCATTTTTTAATGTGATAGAGAAACAAATCACCAACTTCATATGGAAGGGAAAGAAGCCTCGGATAAGCAAAGCGTTACTGAAAAAGAAGAAGAAAGTGGGAGGCCTCACTCTACCTGATTTCAGAAGCTATTATACAGCCACAGTAGTCAAAACAGCCTGGTACTGGTACAACAACAGACACATAGACCAGTGGAACAGAACTGAGAACCTAGATATAAATCCATCCACATATGAGCAGCTGATATTTGACAAAGGCCCAGTGTCAGTTAATTGGGGAAAAGACAGTTTTTTTAACAAATGGTGCTGGCATAACTGGATATCCATTTGCAAAAAAATGAAACAGGACCCATACCTCACACCATGCACAAAAACTAACTCCAAGTGGATCAAAGACCTAAATATAAAGACTACAATGATAAAGATCATGGAAGAAAAAATAGGGACAACCTTAGGAGCCCTAATACAAGGCATAAACAGAATACAAAACATTACCAAAAATGACGAAGAGAAACCCGATAACTGGGAGCTCCTAAAAATCAAACACCTATGCTCATCTAAAGACTTCACCAAAAGAGTAAAAAGACCACCTACAGACTGGGAAAGAATTTTCAGCTATGACATCTCCGACCAGCGCCTGATCTCTAAAATCTATATGATTCTGTCAAAACTCAACCACAAAAAGACAAACAACCCAATCAAGAAGTGGACAAAGGATATGAGCACGCACTTCACTAAAGAAGATATTCAGGCAGCTAACAGATACATGAGAAAATGCTCTGGATCATTAGCCATTAGAGAAATGCAAATTAAAACTGTGATGAGATTCCATCTCACTCCAACAAGGCTGGCATTAATCCAAAAAACACAAAATAATAAATGTTGGAGAGGCTGCGGAGAGATTGGAACTCTTATACACTGCTGGTGGGAATGTAAAATGGTACAACCACTTTGGAAATCTATCTGGCGTTATCTTAAACAGTTAGAAATAGAACTACCATACAACCCAGAAATCCCACTCCTTGGAATATACCCTAGAGAAACAAGAGCCTTCACACAAACAGATATATGCACACCCATGTTTATTGCAGCTCTGTTTACAATAGCAAAAAGCTGGAAGCAACCAAGGTGTCCATCAACGGATGAATGGTTAAATAAATTGTGGTATGTTCACACAATGGAATACTACGCATCGATAAAGAACAGTGACGAATCTGTGAAACGTTTCATAACATGGAGGAACCTGGAAGGCATTATGCTGAGCGAAATTAGTCAGAGGCAAGAGGACAAATATTGTATAAGACCACTATTATAAGATCTTGAGAAATAGTATAAACTGAGAAGAACACATACTTTTGTGGTTACGAGGCGGGGAGGGAGGCAGGGTGGGAGAGGGTTTTTTACTGATTAATTAGTAGATGAGAACTGCTTTAGGTGAAGGGAAGGACAATACTTAATACATGGAAGATCAGCTCAACTGTACTGGACCAAAAGCAAAGAAGTTTCCGGGACAAACCGAATGCTTCAAAGGTCAGCAGACCAAGGGCGGGGGTTTGGGGACCATGGTTTAAGGGGACTTCTAAGTCAATTGGCAAAATAATTCTATTATGAAAACATTCTGCAACCCACTTTGAAATGTGGCATCTGGGGTCTTAAATGCTAACAAGCGGCGGTCTAAGATGCATCAATTGGTCTCAACCCACCTGGATCAAAGGAGAATGGAGAACACCAAGGTCACATGATAACTAAGAGCCCAAGAGACAGAAAGGGCCACATGAACCAGAGACCTACATCATCCTGAGACCAGAAGAACTAGTTGGTGCCCAGCTCCAACCGATGACTGCCCTGACAGGGAGCACAACAGAGAACCCCTGAGGGAGCAGGGGATCAGTGGGATGCAGACCCCAAATTCTCACCAAAAGACCATACTTAATGGTCTGACTGAGACTAGAAGAATCCCGGCGGTCATGGTCCTCAAACCTTCTGTTGGCCCAGGACAGGAACCATTCCCAAAGAAAACTCATCAGACATGAAAGGGACTGGACAGTGGGTAGGAGAGAGATGCTGATGAAGAGTGAGCTAATTATATCAGATGGACACTTGAGACTGTGTTGGCATCTCCTGTCTGGAGGGGGGATGGGAGGATAGAGAGAGTTGGAAGCTGGCAAAATGGTCATGAAAGGAGAGACTGGAAGGGCTGACTCTTTAGGGGGAGAGCAAGTGGGAGTACGGAGTAAGGTGTGTATAAACTTATATGTGACAGTCTGACTTGATTTGTAAACGTTCGCTTGAAGCTCAATAAAATTAATAAAAAAAAAAGTGATTGGCTTAAGACACATACTACACTGATATGGCCCCATTAATATAACGAAGTAAACTCTATTCCCAAAGAGGATTATATCCACAGATGTAGGGGTTAGGGTTTACAACACATATTTTCTGGGGACACAATTCAATCCATAACACCACTGTAGCTTTTCATGGGTCTATCGCCCTGGAAGCAGTGCTGATAGAGCAGAAGTCCAAAGGTGCTAAGCCTACAATGAGGAGTCAGTCCTCCATTAAGTTTCGGGTTGGGGTGAAGTTATAAGATGAACTAGGTGAGGGCTACAAAAATTAACACTTACAAATGCCAACCTGTTCTCTTCATTTAACAGCAGAAAATAACATCGACAACAGTTCTGAAAAGTCTCAGAATAGTGATACTTGTAGGCCCTGGGATGATTGTTCATTCTCTAACTCTACCAAGGAATGAAAGTCAATCCAACTTAGTGTCTTCTGCCTTGTGAAGAACGAGCATTGGTCGTATGACAGGTATGTATGGGATGGTGGGAGAGAGTGATATGTAAGTAGAGGATCACTGATTATATTGTAAGCCTCATTTTTCCTGTGCTTTTTCAGTGAAGGAACACATTCTGTAACCCAAAAAATTCTGCATGTGAAAGTAAGTTCTTAGCACCTTCGTAAATTTTCTTATCTTAATTGGCTTTACAGTTAATCTATCTAGACCCAATTTTGTTGTCTCTCCAGGATCCACGTTAATAATTTGCCCATGGTTTTGCAAAATTATGAAAAAATACATCAAAAGCCACCTGGTTAATCACCATTTCATTGTTGCTTAAGATTATTTTCATAAGACATGGGTGTAGAGATTAAACGTATGCGTAGGAGAGCTTTTATCTACAAACATTTTTTGGAGATTTATTTAGTTAACGTTGTTGTGAATTTTTGTTTAAAGTGTAACAACCTTAAGAACTGGAATAGTGTGGTGCTATAACCACTCCTTAAAGCTGAATTTTCTGGACAAGAGGAAGTTTTTTTAAATGTAAGAGCTTCTACTATGTTGTGTTTTATATGGAACAGACGCAGTGGCAATGGGTGGGCTTTCACTGCCACACCTTAATCATGCTACTATGCATCTGGATTTCTTCATCAGCTTCCAAGCTGATTTTTTTGTGATGTCCATTCTATGCTTCAATGATATATTATTCATTAATTCTTTTATGCCACAATTATTTATTAAATACCTATTATGTGGAGGCATTGTTTCATATCAGGGGATACAGCAGTGAACAAAACAGACCAAAGCACTTTATTTCCTAGAGCTCAGACTCTAGTGAGGGAAAAAGGACAGTATCACAGTATCGAGGCACTAAAAAATATATGTAGAGATTTATATCAAGGAAACAGCTCCTATGATTGTAGGGGTTGAAATGTCCGAAGTCCTTGGATCAGGATAGAGGCCGTTCCCAATTCACAGAGCTGCAGAAGCTGGTGAATCCAAGATGAGCAGGTCTGTGAGCAGGGCTCCCGTTCACAGGCTGTGGTGGTCAAGGAATCCCCAAGGTTGGCAGGCAAGATTGCAAGGTTTCTCCTGAGTCACATAGCTGCAGGGGCTGGTGAACCCAAGATAGGCAGGTTGGGGAGCAGAGCTCTTGCTTGCAGGCCACGAAGATTGACAAATCCCAAGATGGACAGGTAAGCTGCTAGCTCAAGTCCCAAGAACTAAGGTCAGACAAGAGACAGCTGCTGGATCCAGAACAAGCCAACAACCTTTGCAAGGTGAGCAGGAAGGAAGTAGGAGGCAGAAGGTAGAGAGATGAAGGCTGAGGGGGTGGTGAGCCACCACAGGCCCCACACCTGCTGGTACCACGCAGGAGATTCCATCATGGGGTTGATCACATATCAGATTTTGACAGGGAAGTGATCACAACATTATACAACTGCGAAAACACTGAGAATCATGGCCCAGCCAAGTTGACACACAATCTTAACCGTCACAACGCTCACTGATTAAATAAAAGAAAAATAAAATAAATTTTAAGAAGTGATTTTTATTTTGCACTTTTATGCATTGTACATAAACTATCTTATAAAATGTTTATGCTTTCATGGTAAACCTTGGTTAAGCTTTTAAATTAATGCTTATCTTTTGAATTATCTGAGCTTTAAAAAATCTGAGCACAGAAGTAATAGTGAATTGAAAAAAAAAAAAAAAATCTTAAGAACACCACTGATTAAAATGTTAAATCTTTACTCTGAAAGTATAATTTTCTATGAACAAAAACAAATGTTAACATTAAATCCACAGTTATTTTTGCTAACCTCAAGACTTCCTAGGCAGAATGAAAAAGTGTTATTTTACAAAATGAATGAGTCTATTACCCTGTGCTACAAGAAGTCTTTAATTTTGATGACAACAAAAGGAAGCCTAGTACCTAGGTAACAGCTGTTTAAATATCGGATTGGAGTTGGCATTTGTAGATAGAGTAAAATTGGTTGTGTCCCATCTTATGCTGAAATTGGGTTACTAAAAGACATAAATCAGTTTCATGCTGTAAAACTAATAATATGAAAGGAATACAGTATGAGTACTGTATATATTTGCTTTGCTACTCAGCCATATAGCACTAGTATAGAGACCCACTACATAGTACGATGTAAGCAAAATAATACTCTCTATCCCATATTCTCACATCTTTCAGTATGTTTTAATTGAGCCCTGCTTAGAATTGTATGAAAAGTCACAGTCCTTCCATTAAATCCCTATACCTAATACATTTCTGAAATGGTAAGACTGATACAAATAAAACCAGGAAAATTGTTTTTGATGCCTCTCAGCTTTTGCATCAAAAGATACTGAAATAAGCAGTCAAGGCAAATAGTGGTCTTTCAAAGCTGTGGTAGCTTTTTGCCTCCTCAGAGACCATCAGCTATAGAAGAGGAACCAGTCACTCATCTGAAAACAGAAGTCATATTAGGAAAAAACAATGCACGCATGACTAATAAAATCCTTTCATCCATGAGAAAGTTTTTATTCAAATTTCAAATCAGTAATGAACCCTATGCTAACACTTTCTGGCCAAGAAAGAAAATGAACTCTGTATTTCTATGGAGGTAGTTTGTGAAGCATAACATATGATAGATCTTATTTTTGTTATGCCCTTGCTTACTACTACCGAAAGGGGCAGTAGGTCATGAAAAAGAACAGCGCAACTCATGAATAACGCTTAATTCACTTTGATAGTACTCATCATTCTGTGTGGAGCCAAATATGTAATTCTTCAGCCCAAATATTATAATTTCATTACCCTTAAACAAAACTCTTAAAACACACATCTGGAAATACTTTTCTGATGAGTAAAACTAAGTTAAAATATAGGTTGTTAGCAATAAATAAAAAGAGTGTAAATAATATTGAATCACTGAAATTAAATATCCTTTATTTTCAAGTATGGAACAGGGCTGATGTAACTTTAAATTTTTATATCCAACATCTTTATGTGCAAGATTAGCTAGCTACCTTTGATTTTTTTTTTTTTAATGTATATTAAACAACCGGCCTGGGAAAATATTTGTATAAAATACATTATACAAAACTAAAGTTAGTAGATCATTTGGGAAATAAAAAGAAACATGCTATTAGAAATGGAGGTTATTGAAATTTTCAGTCTGAAAGTGACTTTGATTTAAGCTCGGCAGACAAAATTTGACATTGAAAGAAATATGAAAAAAATGTAGTCATTTCGATACCTTTGAAGTTACGGATCAGAACTTTTTAACATTTTAAGCATGTTATAGATCAGGAAATCGATTTTTTCATGTTAGGTAAAATGTCTGGCATTGTGTATGCATTGCTATCCTGGGAAAACTTTTGGATTATGTGGACTGGGCAACATATTTCCCTTTAGATGACAACCACCACTGTAATCACAATTACAACATATCACTAGAGGATAATAATATAAGACACACTGAAAGCATTTTGGAAGAGGGGAGCCCTAAATAGCATTTTTCACAAACAAATTCTGATCCAGAATCAGGCTGGTAGAACCAAAATATGTCTTTTACTGATACAGTGACTGTTGGAGGACTTGGCTTACATCTGAAGACAACTCTGATCCTTCCCCCCCGCCACAGTGACATAGACCCCATGTCTTACCTCTAGAACTACTCCACAGGGTTTTCTTGGCTGTTATCTTTAAGGAAGCAGACCTTTAGTCCTTTCTTCCACAGTGCTGCTGGGTGAATTCAAACCTTAAGCTTTAGGTCAGTAGTCAAGAACAAATCATTTGCGCCACCTGGGAACTTCCTAAAGGAGAGAGTACAGCAAAAGTTATCTTTGCTTTGAGTCCATTCTCCTAAAAGAAAGAAAACCAGGAACAGAATTACAAGTGTGCAGTGTCTTTTCCATACTCACTAGTTAGAAAAATCACTCCTCCTAAGATGGAGCCAGGAAATCGATAGGCCAAAAATATTAGCCATTGTGGCTTCCTCTATGTGCAAGAAAACATCCGGACTGGAGAAGCAGACTAACACTTGTCTCTTCTAAATCATCTTTGAATTGAGTGTCTTCATTCTTGGTTATAGAGTAATAGGCTCAAATAAGAAATTGTGTTGTGTGGGTAAGGAACCTGTGATCAAAATTGTTATTTTAATCAATATTTATCAAGTAGTTACCATGTGCAAAGGACAATGCTTTATACAGATGCTTGCAAAAAGAGTGTGTTCAATAAATATTTGTTGAATTAATGAAATGATCAAATAAAAGCCCCAACTGAACATAAAAACCAAAGCCAAAAGCTAATTGAGTTATTTGGCAACACAGTTCCGATTAGCTTTGTTTAGGAACTGGAAAAAAGAAAATGAGTAATATCCAGAGCTCCAATTCGTCTGCCCATATATCTAATATTCTTTCATTTATTTTATGGTTGTTGTCGTTAGGTGCCATTGAGTCGATTTCAACTCGTAGCGACCTATGTAACAGAGTAGAATCGCATCATAGGATTTTCTTAGCTATAATGTTTATGGTGCTTAACCATTTGCTCCAGCAAGGCTCCTTTGATTTTATGGTAGGCCACAAAAATCATTCTGATTCTTCACCTCTCAATGTATCCAAGTCTTTTTCTTCTAATTTTTCTGTAATCTGGGATTAACCATGTGGCTTGCTTTGATCAGTAGACTGTCACAAACATGACCAAGCAGAAGCTACAAAAGTGATGAAATGATCAGGTCTGGCCTTACTCTTGAGCCACTGCCATCACCATGAGGAGGACATACCTGGTCTAGCCTGGTAGAGTATGAGAGACAAGAAAAGAGCTGATTTATTCCAGTTGTTCTATCTGAGTCTGCCTAGATAAGTCCAATTTCAACCTAGCCCTAGACATGTAAGCAAGTGTGACACGAAGTTCAGAAGAATCACCTAAAAGCACCCATACAGACACTTGAGCACTGAAAGCTTATTGTTGTATGTTGCTAAGGTTTTGTGTTTCACTTTATGCAGCATTATGGTGGTAATAGATAAATGATAGATGTTCCTCCAATTCTCTCTTCCCCCCTTCTCCCTCTTCCTTTCCCTCAATCTATTTCTTCCTTCCTTCACTGATAAATCAAAACCTATTCATCATTTACTGTGTGTTGGGAACTATGCAAAGCACGAAGAACTGGGATGTAAGGATAAATAAGGCAATAACCCAATCACTTTATCCTTATTCTTGTCAATCTTCCTCTCCACAATCCATATTCTCTTATAACTATCAAAGTCAATAGGCTATAAAATTAAGTGACTATCTGCAGCCAAGTATAATTTGCTTAATTGTTGAATCCAAAGCCCTTTTGAGCATCTAACTAAAGGTGAATAATAGACAGTGCTTAGTCATTAATTTTATTATTAGCTACAGCCTCATGCCTTAAAGCTTGGGCATAAAGCCATGTGCTAATCCATAAGATTGCTGGCATCTGAAAGTGGCAGTAACAAAACAAGAGATGATAGTATTTTGGAAGCAAATCAAATGGAAGATACCTTAATCACAGAGGTTACCGAAAAGAAAATATAAACTAATATGGTACTATATATGCTATGATGATATAATCATCAATATTAAAAATAATACTTTTAGTGGCCTTGTAGCAAAAAACTAAAACATATTTCCTGTACATTTTATTTTTTAAAGCATTTCATTACAAAAAATTCCAAGTATATATAAAGATAAAGAGAAGTGTATAATTAAACTGCAGGTACCGGGTACCCATTAAGCCCAACTGGGCAATTATCAACTCAAGAACGATTTTGTTTCATCTATGTCCACATTCGACATTCCTCCAGTTTTCATTCTGAAACAAATTTTGGTCATCACACTATTTCATCTATATATATTCAGTTTAGATCTCTAAAAGATAGACTTTAAAAAGCCTAAAGCCTTAATAACGTTAAAACACTAACAATTATTTTTTAAAAAATATTTTCAAATCTACTCCTCCTGTTCAAATATCTCATAAAAATATTTGCTCAAATCAAGAGTCAAATAAATTCTAAGCATTTAATTGTTTCATGTGTCTTTTAAATCTCTTGATTTTAAGAGATTAATCTATTTTCCTCTCCTTATAATTTATTTGTTGAAAAGATGTCAGTTGTCTTAAAGCTCATCACAGTCTGGATTTTGTTGTTAACATTCCTGTGGCATCATGTAACATGTTCACTGAGCCCTGTATTTCCTGTCTTGAAACGTGGAAGTTAGATCTATGGGCTTGATCATATTCAGGTTAGATTCTTTGGCAAAAATACTTGAGATAGCTTTGCATATTTCCATCAGGGAAAGCCGCCCCTCTTTCCAAATCTACACATGATGTCTTTCCTTCTAAGTCTTTTCACTTATTATCTAAATCCATTAATTCATTAAGGACTATGAAATGGTGGTATTCTTTTTCACTTGCTACCTGGAGTATGATTATAAAGAGAAACTTCTCAACACATATTTAGTATATTTGCTTACCCTGACATAGGTGGTATGGAAAAAGGTGGATAAATGCTAATTCTTTTCTCTATTAACCAGTTTTCAAAATAATGAATTGGTGCCCTTTATCTTCCAAAGGACAGCAATTAGTTTTCTTTTCTTCTTTGTCTTGTCCTTTCTCTGTTGCTTTTTTTTTTTTTTTTTTGAGAACCTTAAGAACCTGTGGGTTTAATCATATTTGATGTATTTTAATCTATTGGCCATTGTGACATGTTGGTTGCAAGTAGGCTACTGAGTTCTTTTGTTAAAAGCCTTAGCAATCTTTGGTGGTTTCTTTTGCTGTCCAGTTGACAAATTGTTCTAGACTTCTCTTGTATGTCTTCTTCCCCAGAACTGGAATCAGTCAATTCTTCAAGGAGGCCTTGTTCCTTTACATGGGAAAATAGTATTTAGAGATTACAATCTGGGTGCTAGTGGCATCATGACACTTGATTTATCATAGTTTCTCAGACTTTTTGGTGGAAAACTTAACAAATTATACACACATACACACATGATAATGAATGAGTTTATGTGGATTCTTTGGAATTAAAATTTAGAGCTAATTGAATTAGAGTTGTATACATAACCTTATTGATCTTTTCTATCTCTTTTCAACCTATGCTGAAAATCTGGGATCCCAATGCCACCATCATTTACTTTACAATACACTTGCAGTAAAAAAAATAGAAAATTTTATTTATTTATTTATACTAGTTTCAGCAAAACATGACGGGCATTTCCATCAACAACATGATCACAAAAGAAGTTTGAAATTATTTTCTTTAGTTTATTATGTGTTTAGGGTATATCTAACTAGGGAGATATAGTCAAATTTTGTGTTTTAGTCACTTGAAATAGTTCCTCACTTTAGTTATGCCAACAAAGCAATAGATAAAGCATTTTTTATTTAGCATCACCTTTTAAGATATTTCTATTTCATTTTAGTTTTCCTTCATAAGTATTTTCATTATTTTAAAGTAAAAATCACAAGCTATAGTAGCCAGCCTACAAAATGACTGCTGTGGGTTGAATGTGGACCCCAAAATTATGTGTTGAAATTCTGGCACCTGTACCTGTGGATGTGCTCCTGTTTGGAAATAGTGTTTTTCTTTTGTTATGTTAAAGAGGTCATACCAGAGTAGGGTGGGTCCTAAACCTAATCACTTCTGAATTATTAAAAAAAAAAGGCGGAATAGATACAGAAACACACAGGGAAGATGCCATGTGAAGGCAGATACACTAGGCAGATGCACCTACAACTCCAGGAACTCCAAGGAATACCTGCACTACCAGAAGCTGAGATAGATGAAGAGGAACCTCCGCTTAGACCCACACTGAACTTAGACTTCTAGCCTCCTGAACTGTGAGAAAATAAATTTCTGTTATTTAAAACCAACCAATTGTGGTAATTTTTGTTATAGCAGCACTAGGTAATTAAGACAATGGCCCTCAAAGCTCTTTGCCTCTTGGTGTTCACGTCCTTGTATAGTTCTTTCTCACACAAAATCAGGTTACTTGGCATAAGTAATAGCATACTGTGGAAGTGATGATGTATGGCTCCCAAGACCAGGTCACAAAAGACATTGCAGCTTCAGCCTTGGTCATTTGGATAGTCACACTGGTGGAAACCAGTGCTATGTCTTAAAGACATGCAAGCCCATATGCAGAGGAACTGAAGCGTCCTGTCAAGAGCCAGAACTAACTTGCCAGCTACCTGAATGAGTCACTCTGGAAATGTGTCCTCTAGGCTCAGTTAAGCCTTCAGATGACTATAACCCTGGCTGACATGTACCTATAAACTCTTGAGAGCCCCCGAGCCGGGAATCCTCAGTTAGGTTGCGTGCAAATTCTTGACTCACAGAACATGTGAAAGGTAATAATAATTGATGTTTCAAGTCCATACATTTTGGGCAATTTAGTAATTAGTACTAGAGGTATATTCTGAAAAGCCTAGTTTCCCCATGTTCTTCTTACTCCCTATGATAATATATGTATGTAGTTAAATTCTGTACTGCTTTTGGATTTGGAGCCATAGTTAGGATCATTTTCTTCACTACTGGGCTTTAAAGTAATTTGCTTGTGTTTTATTTTAGCACCATATAATACACACTTTCTACATTTGTTTGCCCACCATGCCCTTCCCCTGCAAAGTATTTTCAAAGGGGGCTATGCTAGTTTTTTTTTCGCAGAAACATGTAGGAAAAAATTGGCATAGCTGCACTTATGAAAATACCTCTTGAGGGAGGTGTGTTTGGTAAACAAACATAGATCTTCATTATTTGTGTAAAAATACAGTTATTTTTTTATTGTTATTTTGTTTTAATTCAATATTTTTAATGTGCTTTAGGTGAAGGTTTACAGAGCAAATTTGTTTCTCATTAAACAATGTCTATTGTTTTGTGATATTGGTTGCCAACCCCACGATGTGTCAACCCTCTCCCCTTGTCAACCTTGGAGTCCTCATTTCTAGTCATCCAGCTTTCCTGACCCCTCTTGCCTTCTGGTCCTTGCTGTTGGGCTGGTGTGCCTGTTTAGTCTTGTATATGTAGTTGAGCTACTTGTATCATTGTTTGTTTTATGGGCCTGTCTAATCTTTGGCTGGAGGGTGAAACTCTGGAGTGACTGTAGTAGAAAAAAACATTTTTTTTTTTAATTCAAACCTCTTATCCATTTAGAAATTTGGGGGAACAACGTGAGGATATGATCAAATTTTATTGTTTTATATATGATAAGACATTTACCCCAATATCATTTATTACAATATCAATGTTCCTCCCACCCATTTATAGTCTGTATTTATTATATACTAAATTTACCTATTCAATTTGGTTGATTTTTGAAATTGCTATGATGTTATATTAGTGTCTATTCTATTTATACAGAAATACATGTATGTTTTAATTGTGGAGGCTTTATAATGTGAAACACACATGATAGGGCTAGCCAATCGTCATTGCTTTTCTTCTTCAAGGATTTCTTGGGTATTCTTGCTTATTTGTTCTACTAGGTAAAATTTATAATCAAACAGGCTTACTCCAGAATAAAATCTATGGCATTTTATTGGGGTCACTTAAAATTTATTCATTAACTTAAAGCTGACATATTTATGATGTTGAATCTTCTTATTCAAGAAGATGCTATTCCTTGCCATTAGTTAAATCTATTTTGTGTATATTAGGATTGTTTCTACTTTTCTTCAAACATGTTTTGGATATTTTTTGATTGTTTAAGAATTGCCCCAGTAATGCTGCCTAACAATCACCTCTAATCCTCAGTTCCCTACAATAATAATAAGCATGTATCTTCATATCCACAAGCCTGCCATTTAGCTGAGGTATGTCTGCTTGAAGCTATGGGTTGGCTAGGGATGGCTAGATCAGCTGATGTAGGCCATGCTTGGCTCGTCTCCATTCCTAACTGTGGGTTCATATAAAGTGTGCTGTATCTTTTTCCCATCAGACTCCCTGGAACATATTTTTCTATTGGGGATGGCAAATATGCAAGTGAGATAAGTGGAAACACTCAGTGTATTGAGAAAACACTAAATGCACATAGTCACTTGTGCACAAAATCATTTAGCCAAAGTAAGTCACATGGCCAAGTTCAGTATCACTGCAGTGAGAAAGTACGCTCAGCATCTAGTGGGAAGAACTTCAAAGTCATAATGACAAAGAACATAAACAGGGAGGGATGAAGAAGTGAATAATAGCAAAATCTACCAGACATTTCCTGTTAAGTTTAAAGCTAAATATTTTATTTTACTTTTGGCTATCATAAATGGGGTCTTCTTGTTCATTATATATATTTTTTTATGTTTTTGTGTATAATGGCTATTTTTATATGCTGATTTTATAATCTTCTGATTTGCTAAATTATATTATTCTTTCTGATAGTTTTACCATTACATCTTGGGGTTTTCCAGATACATAGTTTTATCTTTTCCTTTCCAATTTTTGTGTTTCAAATTGCTTGCTCTTGTCTAACTGCATTGGCCAACACCCCTTTTCTTCTCCCTCCTCCCCACTGTTCTTCCTGGAATGCAAACCCCCTCAACCACACACACATATCCCTCTCAAAAAGGCCTACTGCATTGTCTGATTCTGCTTCAGCTCTCAACTGAAGCATCAGAGCATTAAACGAAGTATTTTCCTTTTACGTGGTACATACATGAAGTCCCTCCGGCTTTTTATCTAGGTAGGACCAAGTTAAAAATATAATGAAGTGCTAACTACTTAGAATCACCATAGGTTTAAGGAAAATAAAGTAAAGCTAATGTATGCCAATTACTGTGCCTTGCACTTTTACACATGTTCAAAGAAAACTTTTAACTTTGTGGGTTTGCTAGCTTGTCCATTATAATAAGAAGATAGAGAATCACATCAAAAACCCTGATTCTTTTTGTGCTGCCCCTTGAGCTCCTCCTTCGTGGAGCTTCATGGATAGCTACCAAAACTACCAAACCTTTGCCATCATGTCGATTCCATCACAGCAGCCCTATAGGTCGGAGTAGAACTGCCCTCATGGTGTTTCCAAGGCCATAAATCTTTACCGAAGCAGACTGCTATATCTTTCTCCCACGGAGCAGCTGGTGGGTTCAGATTGCTGGCCTTTAGGTTAGCAGTTGGGTGCGTTAACTACCGTGTCACCAGGGCTCCTTTCATGGGTAGATAGAAAAAGAAATTATGGGACAAGATGGTGACTAAACCCGGTAACTGTTTGTGATCTCAAGAAGCTTAAAACTAATTGGGGAGATAGACATGTTTTAATATCAAATTTTATCATCAAGATGAAGAATAAAATAATAACAAAGTGAAATAATAGTGTTCAGATTTTCAGAGCAGGTAATTTTTACTCAACACTATTTACACTCATTTACTATGATATCGAAGAAGTGATTCACTTGTTATTTGTTCTTTTCTTCCTCACGAGCTTGTATTTTAGATAAATAGACATGATTTCTGGCAGCATGTGTGTTTTTGTGTATGTATGCATGTGTGTGATAGACAGACATATTTTGGACTTAAGTTTAATTTTTCTATCTTTCAGTTATATCAACTTTAAAAGAGGATAATAATATCACACCAAGATTTGTAAGAACATGAATTAGATGTCTGTCAAGTTCTTGTAGCTCCTTAGAGATCCGTCATGTGATTCGAGCTTGGTTTATAGGACTAAGGATGTAAAGATCAAAAATTTACTTCACTTGCTTTGAATTATATTATAAAACTTCAAGTATATTGTTATGTGTTCCACTATATATAGGAATCTGAACTTTACTCAGGTGCAAACCTAAGACAAAGCATTTATTATACAACATAGGCAGGAGTTTCATGATGAATAAGATTGTGAACATAAAATAAAATTATTCACATTTAATGTGTTGCATGATTAAAAGAACAAAGGCATTTGGTAAAAGTAAAGAGTATATCCCAGCATCGATCTTTGCAATATAACCTGAAATTATGTCTCTACAGACCTTTTTCTAAATGTTTCCCAGTCAAAACTTTTAAAACCTAATTTAACTGGAGAAAAATTTAAACTGAGATCTTCTAAAGAGTTATTTTCATTTAAATTGTAGCTCTTACTCTTTTTTGGATCACTGTTCCTGTTCAGTATCTATTAAAAGTGGTGGAAGCTCACCTAGATAAAAGTACCACGCCAATCAAAGCTCTTTATTGAGAACAACTGAAGGCAACTCTGGCTAACTTAAGCAGAAACAATCAGGGCCAGATTACCCAACAAGCAAGGTAAACACAGGCTTACTTGTGTGCACTAATCTTTAGTGAACAATTCCATCTATTTTTCACCACATCTTTGAGGTGGCGAAACCCGTCTGAAACTGTTGTGAAACACGTGAAATTGTTCACTACAGATTAGTACGTAATCACAAGCCCGTGCGTACCTCGCTTAATGTAAGCTGGTGCATACCTTGTTTACTAGTCTCTGCCTGAGAAACATCATTTATTAAGGAATTTTAGGCAGCTCATGGGATTTGTATGAGGGCCAGAGAACTAAGCTTAGAGACTCTGTAGTTGTGGAGCAATGCCTAAAGCATTCCACAAAACAATTTTAGGGCTGCCCACACAGGCCTTGTATCACCAACACTAGTTACTGTTGCAGTATCATCCACCTTTGCTGCTTTTGAAAACTAGCTCTAGTTGATGTTACCATTCTGAAAAAATATTCCACCAGTGATTATCTTATGAATCAAAGCCTGCCCTGATTGCATCTGATTTCAGTTATGTCTTTATTAGCAAAAGGGTGCCTTCAAATGTTCTTTCTTAACATGACATTGTATTATTAGTGCCTGATCTATGGAATTACTGAGCATATGAATATTCTTTCACATTTTGAATCATTTATGGCTCTGACATGGTTATTGGCCCATTACTGTAAGAGCAAGATTCTATTCCTGAATACAAAATTGGTTTCTGTTGATTTTCCTTTGTCTTCTAACAAGGTCCTTGCAAAGACAGCTATTTGTGTCTCCTGATCTGAGTACCTGGGCTCTTGACAATACCAAGGCTCAAAATTATTCCCTGCGTAGGTTAATTATGTCAGATCCTGAGACTCCATCACATCAGTTTACTAAATTACATTGCCTTGTGCCTGGCTGGGATGTTCTGCTTGATAGGCTCTGCATAAAGAAATATGTGACAGCACATACAACCTCAGGAGCATGTGCTGAGCCAACGTACCTCATGTGCAGCCACCACATGGAGGCTTGCATTTTGATATCGTGGGGAAAAGGACTTAGTTTTACCCAAAGTAAGGTGGACTTTGTCCATAGCTCTGGAGAGACAACTCTTGGAGTATTTGTCGTTGCTGGTTTTAGGTGCCGTTGAGTTGGTTCCGATTCATAGCGACCCTATGCACAACAGAATGAAACACTGCCTGGTCCTGAGCCATCCTTACAATTCTTGTTATGCTTGAGCCCATTGTTGCAGCCACTGCATCAATCCACCTCATTGAGGGTCTCTCTCTTTTCCACTGTAATTTACCCAGCATGATGTCCTTCTCCAGGGACTGGTCCTTCCTGACAACATGTCCAAAGTATGCAAGATGCAGTCTCACTATCCTTGCTTCTAAAGAGCATTCTGGTTGTACTTCTTCCAAGATAGATATGTTCATTCTTTGGGCAGTTCATGGTATATTCAATATTCTTCACCAACAATACAATTCAAATGCATCAATTCTTCTGCGGTCTTCCTTATTCATTGTCCAGCTTTCACATGCATGTGATATGAATGAAAATACCATGACTTCGGTCAGGCACACCTTAGTCTTCAAGGTGACATCATTTTCTTTCCAATACTTTAAGGAAGTGCTTTGCAGCAGATTTCCCCAATGCAATGTGTCTTTTGATTTCTTGACTACTGCTTTCATGGGTGTTGATTGTGGATCCAAGTAAAATGAAATCCTTGACAGCTTCAATCTTTTCTCCCTTTATCATGATGTTGCTTATTGGTCCAGCTGTGAGGATTTTTGTTTTCTTTATGTTAAGGTGCAATCCGTACTGAAGGCTGTGGTCTTTGATCTTCATAAGTAAGTGCTTCAAGTCCTCTTCACTTTCAGCAAGCAAGGTTTTGTCATCTGCATAACGCAGGTTGTTAATGAGTCTTACTCCAGTCCTCATGCCCTGTTTTTCTTCATATAGTCCAGTTTCTAATATTATTTGCTCAGCATACAGATTAAATAGGCATGGTGAAAAAAAATATAACTCCAACACACACCTTTCCTGACTTTAAACCACTCAAGTATTCCTTTGTTCTGTCCAAACAACTGCCTCTTGATCTATGTGAAGGTTCCTCATGAGCACAATTAAGTGTTCTGGAATTCCCATTCTTCGCAGTGTTATCCATAGTTTGTTATGATCCACACAGTCGAATGCCTTTGCATAGTCAAGAAAACACAGGTAAACATCCTTTTGTTATTCTCTGCTTTCAGCCAGGATCCAACTGACATCAGCAATGATATCCCGGTTCCATGTCCTCTTCTGAATCTGGCCTGAGTTTTTGGCAGTTCCCTGTCACCCTACTGCTGCAGCCACTTTTGAATGATGTTCAGCAAAAATTTGCTTGTGTGTGATATTAATGATATTGTTCTATAATTTCCGCATTAGGTTGGATCACCTTCTTTGGAATAGGTGTAAATATGGGTCTCTTCCAGGATGCCGTCTTCCATATTTCTTGGCATAGATGAGTGAGCACTTGCAGTGCTGCGTTCATTTGTTGAAACATCTCAGTTGATATTCTGTCAATTCCTGGATGCTTGTTTTCCACCAATACCTTCAGTGTAGCTTGGACTTCTTCCTTCAGTACCGTTGGTTCCTGATCATAGGCTACCTCTTGAAATGTTAGAACATAGACTAGTTCTTTTTGGTATAATAACTCTCTGTATTCCTTCCATCTTCTTTTGATGCTTCCTGCGTCGTTTAATATTTTCCCCATAGAATGCTTCACAATTGCAACTCAAGGCTTGAATTTTTTCTTCAGTTCTTTCAACTTGAGCAACTCCGAGAATGTTCCTCCCTTTTGGCTTTCTATCTCCAGCTCTTTGCACATGTCATCATAATACTTTACTTTGTCTTCTTGAGCTGCACTTTGAAACCTTCTGCTCAGTTCTTTTACTTCATCGTTTTTTCCTTTTGGTTTAGCTGCTCGACTTTCAAGAGCAAGTTTCAGAGTCTCATCTGACATCCATCTTGGTCTTTATTTCTTTCCCGTCTTTTCATTGACTTCTTGCTTTCTTCATGTATGATGTCCGCAACTCTTCCAGTCTTTGGTCATTAGCGTTCAACGCATCAAATCTACTCTTGAGATGGTCTCTAAATTCAGGCGGGAAGTACTCAAGGTCGTATTCTGGCTTTCGTGGACTTGCTCTGATTTTCCTCAGTTTCCACTTGAATTGCATATGAGCAACTGATGGTCTGTTTCACAGTCAGCCCCTGGCCTTGTTCTGACTGATGATATTGAGGTTTTCCATCATCTCTTTTCACAGATGTAGTCGATTTTATTCCTGCATGTTCCATCTGGTGAGGTCCATATGTACAGTAGCTGTTTATGGTGATAAACAAAGGTGTTTGCAGTGAAGAACTCGTTGGTCTTGCAAAATCCTATCATTCGATCTCTGGCATTGTTTTTATCACCAAGGCCATATTTTCCAACTAACAATCCTTCTGCTTTGTTTCCAACTTCTGTATTCCAAATCACCAGTAATTATCAATGCATCCTGATTGCATGTTCGATTAATTTCAGACTGCAGCAGCTGATAAAAATCTTCAATTTCTTCATCTTATGCCTAAATGGTTGGTGCGTAAATTTGAATAATAGTCGTATTAACTGGTCTTCCTCTTAGGCGTATGGATATTATCCTATCACTGACAGTGTTGCATGTCAGGATAGACCTTGAAATGTTCTTTTTGACAATGAATGCAACACCATTCCTTTTCAAATTGTCATTCCTGGGAGAGTAGACTATATGATTGTCCAATTCAAAATGGCCAATACCAGTCCACTTCAGCTCACTAATGCCTAGGATATCAATGTTTATGCATTCCATTTCATTTTTGATGATTTCCAATTTTCCTAGATTCATACTTCATACATTTCAGGTTCCAATTATTAATGGATGTTTGTGGCTGTTTCTTCTCATTTTGAGTCATGCCCCATCAGCAAATGAAGGTCCTGAAAGCTTGACTCCATCCACCTCATTAAGATCAGCTCTACTCTGAGTAGGCAGCTCTTCCCCAGTCATCTTTTGAGTGCCTTCCAACTTGGGGGGCTCATCTTCCAGCAATATATCAGACAATGTTCTGCTGCTATTCATAAGGTTTTCACTGTCTAATTCTTTTCAGAAGTAGACTGCCAGGTCCTTCTTCCTAGTCTGTCTTAGTCTGGAAGCTCAGCTGAAACTTGTCCTCCCTGGTGACCGTGCTGGTATCTGAATGCTGGTGGCATCGCTTCCAGCATCACAGCAACATGCAAGCCCACACAGTATGATAAACTGACAGATATGTGGGAGTGGAGTATTTGGAGTGTTGTGATCTGAGACCTTACACCTGAAGACTTGTGCTGGGGAGGCTGACAGAGCTTTCTGATTGACAAGAACACCTGCTCTAAGAAGAGTAGTGTGTCCCTTGGGACACAGACTCTCCACGATTGGAACCCTCTCAGGCCTCGCCCTGTGCAACTCTTTGTATTCTTTTTGGCCGTAATAAATCTGCAGTCCTAAGTACGGTATTAAAAAAAAAAATGTTGCCATTAAGTTGATTCTGACTTACGGTCACCACATGTGCTACAGAGTAGAGCTGTTCCACAGTTTTCTTGGCAGAAATCTTTATGGAAGCAGATCACCAGGACTTTCTTCCATGGTGCAACTGGGTGGGCTCAAACCACCAATTTATAGGTTTGTAGTCAAGCACAAACCATTTGTGCCACCCAGAGACCTAAGTTTGATATAAAAAAAGTTTGATACAGTCTCCATAAATTCTGTGAGTTTTTCCAATGAATTATCAAGCTCAAGAGCATAATAGAAGCCAGCAGTTCAGAAATTAAGGGTGTCGTGTGGACTGAGGTTGTGACAGTCATCTGAAGGAGCAGTGGGAAACAAACCCCAAATTTTGTGGTCAGCAGGTCAGAAGGCTGGAATGTCCTGTGGACTCCCCAAACGTACAACTGGCATCTGCCTATTTGGCAGTATAAGGGATGTTGTTCTTTTAATTCGTGAGCTCCTGGTGGCTAAAGTCAGAGAAATAGTGCACTGGGGTTGCTGTCAACAAGGATGGAGAAGTGGGAATGTGGAGATTGGCTCGACCTCCATTTTCGGGGGATTGGATTCATGCTGATCCTTAGTGTGTGGCTATAATGCTGAACAGATTTCAGTGGAGCTTCCATACTAAGACAGATTTGAAAGAAAAGCCTGGAAATCTAATTCCACAAATTAGCTGATGGAAACCCTATGGATCTCAACACGCCAATCTGTAATCGATCATGAGGATGCTGTAGGGCCAGGCCCCACTTTCTTCCATTGTACATGGAGTTGCCATGAGTTGGGAATTCACTTGATGGCAGCTAACAATGACAACAACTACAATGACCAAACAATGGTTTCATAGACTTGTGAGATGTTCCCAAGTAGAGAATCCACCAGACAATGTAGTTGTTACTGTTCATTTCTCATAAGATCTACTCCCCTGAGAGCAATACAAATTGGTTCAGTTATAATTACTCATTTACTGCAAGCAAAACTTTTCACACCCCTATTTCTTTTCTACATCACTAAATATTTTGAGGCACATACCACAGGTCATTCCTATGTTTGAGAATGTCTGTGGCTCTTGTATTGAGTCATCACTAAATAAAAAAAGAGTTTCTGGCATGTAGAAAGAGCAAAGTTGCTATTCTAGCTACTGCAATGATTTGTCAAGGTCTTTGAATTTGCTGTTCCTTCTGCTTGCTTTTCCTCAAGTATATGGCTTCGTTCCCCATTTCTTAAAGGTCTTTGATCAAGTGTCATTTTATCAGAGAGATCTTCCCTTATTTGCCTTCATAACATAACGCACATCCCAACTCCTACCAGCCTTCATAGTATTTCATCTATTCCCTGACCATAGGATTTACCACTATCAAATTATATTTTTTGTTGTTGTAGTTTATTTTTGCTTCCTCCACAACAGTGGAAGCTCCATGGAGAAAGGAACTGTGATTTGTTCACTTTGTATCTTCATTGTCTGAAACATGACTTTCCAATAGAACTCTCAGTGATGATGGAAATATTGTAAATCTGCACTTTCCAATAAGCTAGCATTAACCACATGGGCTATGAAACATTGGTATATATATCAGTGAAAGACTGGTGGATTCTCATTACTTGAGTAAAACTAATCAGAAAGTTGAACACACACAGTATTCCATTCAAGGGCTCATAACTTCTAAAGATCAGAATCAGAAGCTGTGGTTGAAGGTAATAACTGTTGGAACAGCTGCTTGGAAGCTTTTATTGATAATATTACCGGTAGAATTTATAACTGAAATTAGTAAAACTAATGAAATCATTTTATTAATAAGGAGAGAAGTAGGGAGTTGGCCTTCTCATTCTTATTTACACTTCTGGAATATTTCTGCATGCTTGTTTTACAGAATTTCTCATACTAATAGGTAAGTTCTTCATTCACTCACTAATGAGTGATAACCTTACCCTAAAACAGAGCCATCACACATATTTAGAGCAAGATCTTGGGTTGTAATTTGATATAACTTACTTTGAATCTGTTGGTTTAGAGATTTGTTAATATCGGTCATGGATTGAATTATGTCCCCCAAAAATGTGTGTATTAATTGGGCTGGGCCATGATTCCTTGTATTGTGTGTGATTTTCCTATATGTTGTAAATCCTGCCTCTATGATGTTAATAAGGGAGGATGGGCAGCAGTTGTGTTAGTGAGGCAGGACTCAGTCTACAGGACTGGATTGTGTCTTGAAGCAATCTCTTGAGATATAAAAGATAGAAGCAAGCAGAGAAACAAAGGGATTTCATACCACCAAGAAATCAGCAGTAGGAGCCGAGCGTGTCCTTTGGACTCAGGATCTCTGAACCTGAGAAACTCGAGGACAAGGACCTTCCTCCAGAGCCAACAGAGAAAGAAAGCCTTCCCCTGGAGCTGACGCCCTGAATTTGGACTTTTAGTCTACTTTACTGTGAGGAATAAACTTCTCTTTGTTCAAGCCATCCACTTGTGGTATCTCTGTTTTAGTAGCACTAGATGACTAAGACAATATCTCTCCTGAGATTGACTAGGTAATACATTGTTAGTGGGTAATACAGGGAGGGGTATCTTCTGCATGTCTATGAAGTCCTCTATACTGGTACAAAATTTTGCAATCTCTGTCTCTGCTTCATTTATAGAAAGTGTTCTCAGACTACTTGGTGAATGACTAACTAATATACAAGTTTTCTGCTTACAAGTTTTGGAGCAGGGCGTGCAACCTCTGAAGCTCTGTTGTTAAGGTTTCTGCCCTGAACTATGGGCAGCAGAGCCTATTAGTTCTTGGATAGATGGTTAATGCTGCCAGCTACAATCTGCAAACTCTCAAGGTCACCTTTAGGGACTTCAGGGGGTTGAGAATCTTGGGCAAGGCAAGGGCATGAGCAGAATCAGGCAGGCTGGATCTATTATCTCAAGTCCTAGAGTTAGATTGCAAGACAAGAATAAGGAAACACTCCTTCATTCATTCATTGATTTAACAAATGTCTTGTAAGGGCACACTATGCCTACCATGCACAAGGGAAATCACAGGGAACGATACAAGCAAATAGTTGGTGGATTTGAAAAAGTTTCTGAGAAGTCTGAAGGTTGTCATGACTGAGACAAAGGGATTTTGAAAGAGTTCTCCTTAGGAGGTATTTGGCATTGTTAGGGTCAATAAACGAGTTGTGGGAATCATTTATAAAGTTATAAGAACATAACATGAGAAAGTCCAAGATACAGGCAGAAAAAGCCAGAGCAGTGATATGAAAATAATGTCCAAAATGAAATTAAGCAATGACTTAGCAATGAAAAAAAATTACAATGAAGTGAAATGTGAAATCAGCACATTTATATGTATGTTTTTCTTAGTCTAAATAGCCCAGTAATGAGATGAAATAGGTCAATTCTTTATGAGAAGAAAAATAACATGTGAATTGTAACATTAAGCATATTTTATATAACATTGTTGATTTTTTTTTATGCTGGGGATTTTTCAGCTAAGCATTTTTAATCCAATAACATGTCATTGTGAGGTATGCTAGAGTAGTATTTTCAATATATATGACCAGATACATAGCACATTTTGGTTTAAAACAGAAGTTGTTCTTTTTAATTCCCAGAATGTACGCAACATCCATTCTGTACTAGTCGTCACAAGCTAGGCATTTTGTGCACACATTTTTCATTTACTGCACACAATAAACTTGTGGCACTCTGAAATTCATATTAACTTAAGATGAAATAGAAAATTGTGTTTGGGGAACCACTCCCACTCATGGGAACATAGTGAGTAAGGTATAATAAAATATTTTTTTCTGGTCCCAGGGATTTTTTGAGACCTCTAAACTGCAGGAACCTGACTACAATAGGGATGCCATGACAAAAAATTGGGACTTACAGAAGATTAGAGTACAACTTTGTATTTCTGGATAGGTAAATTTCCTCAGGTGTCCTTAGAAATATGGTCCAACCTAGAATTTGCCAACTATCTTTAATCTACAGAACCACATACCTATTTATACGCAGAAGAGCCTTGAGAGAAAATTTGCTTTCAACTGTACAGATAAATCTATCCACTCCAAAGGGGAGTATCAGTAGGGTACCTTGCTGCTGGTCCTGCCACATTCCATACCCAGCTTAAAACCCAATAGTCACTGAATGAAGGAGGGGGCCAGGTAGTAATTGCTCTAAGAACCATAACCCTAAACCATTGTTTTGTCTTGCCAGACTATAGATTTAAAGGGCCTTTGAATATATTTTCAATGTCTTTATTAAAGTATATATTAATATTTTTATTTACTATTGTTAGGTACCATCGAGTCAGGTACTACTCATAGTGACCCTATGCACAATAGAAGGAAACACTGCCCGGTCCTGTGCCATCCTCACAGTTTTTGCTATGCTTGAACCCATTGTTGTAGCAACTGTATCAAACCATCTTATTGAGGGTGTTCTTTTTCACTGACCCTCTACTTTACAAAGCATGATGTCCTTCTCCAGGGACTGATCCCTCCTGATAACACGCCCAAAGTATGTGAGAAGTAGTCTTACCACCCTTGCTTAACAAGCTCTTAACATGCATTACCTCATTTAATCCTCACAAAACTACATGGTCCTGCTGTTATTTTTATTTTACTGATGATCGCACAGTGCCTCTAAGGAGCCTTCTGGTTGTACTTCTTCCAAGACAGATTTGTTTGTTCTTCTGGCAGTGTATGAAATATTCAATATTCTTTGCCAACACCATAATTTAAAGGCATCAATCCTACTTTGGTTTTCCTTATTCGTTGTACGGCTTTTGCTCAAGAGACATCTTTGCTTTTCAACACTTTAAAGAGGTCTTTTGCAGCTGATTTGCCCAATGCAATGCACCTTTTGATTTCTTGACTGCTGCTTCCAAGGGTGTTGATTGTGGATTCAAGTAAAATGAAATCCGTTACAACCCCAGTCTTCTCTCTGTTTATCATGATGTTGCTTATTGGCCCAGTTGTGATGATTTTTGTTTTATGTTGAGATGTAATCCATACTGAAGGCTGTGGTCTTTGAACTTCATCAGTAAGTGCTTCAAGTCCTCTTCACTTTCCACAAGGAAGGTTGTGTCATCTACTTAATGCAGGTTGTTAATGAGTCTTCCTCCATTGCTGGTACCCTGTTCTTCATACAGCCCAGATTTTTGGGTTATTTGCTCAGCATACAGATTGAATAGATATGGTGAAATGATACAACCCTGATGCACACCTTCCCTGACTTTATACCATGCAGCATCCCTTTGTTCTGTTTGAACGACTGCCTCTTGACCCATGTACAGATTCCTCATGAGCACAATTAAGTGCTCTGGAAATCCCATTATCTGCAAGGTTATCCATAATTTGTTGAATGCCTTTGAGTAGTCAATAAAACACAGGTAAACATCTTCCTGGTATTCTCTGCTTTCAGCCAAGATCCTTCTGACATCAGCAAAGATATTTCTGGCTCCACATCCTCTTCTAAATCTGGCTTGATTTTCTGGCAGTTCCCTCTAGATACACTGCTGCAGCTGTTTTTGATGATCTTCAGCAAAATTTTGTTTGCATGTGGTATCAATGATATTGTTCGATAATTTCTTCGTTTGGTGGGATCACCTTTTTTGGGAATAGGCATAAATATGGATCTCTTCCAATCAGTTGGCCAGGAAGCTGTCTTCCATATTTCTTGGCATAGACGAATGAGCACTTCCAGTGCTGCATCCTTTTGCTGAAACATCTCAATTAGTATTCCATTAATTCCTGGAGCCTTGTTTTTCATCAATGCCTTCTGTGCAGCTTGGACTTCTTCCTTCAGTGCCATTGGTTTCTGATCATATGTTACCTCCTGAAATGGTTGAACACTGACCAATTCTTTTTGGTGTAGTGACTCTGTATTCCTCCCACCTCTTTTGATGTATCTTGCATCATTTAATATTCTCCCAGCAGAATCCTTCACTATTGCAACTTGAGGCTTGAACTTTGTCTTCAGTTCTTTCAGCTTGAGAAGTGCTGAGTTTGTTCTTCCCTTTTGGTTTTCTATCTCCAAGTCTTTGCACATATCATCATAATACTTGTCTTCTCGTGCTGTCTTTGAAATCTTCTGTTCAGCTCTTGTACTTCATCATTTTTTGCTTTCGCTTTAGCTACTTGAAGTTCAAGAGCAAGTTTCAGGGTCTCTCTGATGTCCAGCTAGGTCTTTTCTTTCTCTCTTGTATTTTAATGACCTCTTGCTTTCTTCATGTATGATGTCCTCGATGTCATTCCACAACTCATGTGGTCTTTTGTCATTAGTGCTCAACGCGTCAAATCTATTCTTGAGACGGTCTCTAAATTCAGGTGCGATATACTCAAGGTCATTCTTTTGCTCCCGTTGACTTGTTCTAAGTTTCTTCATTTCACCTTGAACTTTCAAATGAGTAATTGATGGTCTGACCTACAGTCGACCCGTGGCCTTGTTCTGACTGATGATATTCAGCTTTTCCATCATCTCTTTCCACAGATGTAGTCGATTTGATTCCTGTGTATTCTATCTGGCAAGGTCCATATGTATAGTCACCATTTATGTTGGTGAAAAAAGTTACTTGCAATGAAGGAGTCATTGGTCTTGCAAAATTCAGTCATGTGATCTCCAGCATCGTTTCTATGATCAAAGCCATATTTTCCCACTACTGTTCCTTCATCTTTGTTTCCATCTTTCTCATTCCAATCACTAGTAATTATCAGTGCATTCTGACTGCATGTTAGATTAATTTCAGACTGCAGAAGTTAGTAGAAATCTTCAATTTCTTCATCTTTGGCCTCAGTGGTTGGTGCATAAATTTGAATAATAGTTGTATTAACTGGTCTTTTTGTTACCCTATCACTGACAATATTGTACCTCAGGATAGATCTTGAAATATTCTTTTTTTATTATACTGGTTTAAATTATTTTTTTTAAAAACTATGTAATGTAGGAGAACTAACATAGAAGGATTAAAAAAAAATTTTTTTTGTTCTCAGTAATTTAGGAAATTTTCTAAATATTCATCCTAGCAGTATGATTAAGATTTTATAGTCAAACTGTAACCAGACTGTTCCAGGTCTGCTCAATATGGCTACAGAGACACAAAATGGGTGAAAGCAAAGAAGAAGCATTTTTTGTTGGCCAAGCAAATAAGTACACTGGACTTGAGCTGCCAAGATGGCTCCCAGAGCTATAGCCCCAGGGGTTTATATGGGTGAAGTAAATCAGGTCCGGGGTCTTTAGGAATGCCTCCAGGTGAGACAAGCTTGCTGATTGGTCTGGCCTGAAAAGGGATTCCTGGGGCATTCTGACCTTTTTGCACTTGTTCAGTCTAAAAAGGGGAGTCTCTCAAATTGGATCTTAGGCTTGCACCCTTCACTTCTGAAAGACTTCCCCCAATCTTAGGCCACTAAAGTTTGGTTCCGTCTGGTGAAAGAATAGTTTCGGGGTCACCCTGACAACTGGGTCAATGGTTCTGTGCATGTCAGGCGGGCCAGATCTGGTTCTTGTCGGTTTCAGCTGCTCCTGCGACCCCCTCTCTTGTTTTCCTCAACATGTCCAGATACAGGAAGCATACCTAAATAAGGAGATGGCTTAAAGACAGGGAGTTAGTTCCTATATCACAGAAGAAGGCAGGCAAACCTCTTTGCCTATTCAAGATGGCCAGCAGGCTGCCCGTCTCAAAACTCTAAAATTGAAATACTTGTGTTGCCTTACCTTCAGTATTTGAGGTCCTATTTTCTGGTTGAGATGTATGATTGGTAGAATAATGATCCCCCAATGATATCTGCATCTTAGTATCTGGAACTTATGACTATGCCATATTACATGGCAGAAGGAAATTTAGGTAGCAGATACATTAAAGTTGCTAATGATCTAATCTTAAAATACATTTTCCTTAATAATGCAGGTGGGCCCAATATATTCACCGGGGTCAGTAAATGTGTAAAAGGGAGCAAGAAGAGCCACTCTTGCTGGCTTTGAAGATGAAGGAAGGGAGGTTAAACCAAGGAATGAAGATGCTCTGTGTATCTTGTTGCTGTCGAGTTGATTTAAACTCATAGTGACCCTATGGGAAAGATTAGAAGTACCCCATAGGGTTTCCAAGGAGTGGCTGGTGGATTCAAACTGCAGACCTTTTGTTTAGCAGCAAAACATTTAACCACTGAGCCACCAGGGCTCAGAAGATGCTCTAGAAGCTGGAAAAAGCAAATAACCAGATTCTTCCCAGAAACTTCATAATGGAACACAGCCATGCCAAGGCCTTGACTTTAGCCCAGTAAGACATATGGTAATCTTCTGAACTCCAGAAATGTAAGATAATTAAATTGTATTGTTTATGTCATTAAATTTGAGGTACTTTGTTACAACAGCCACAGAAAATGGTATAAATGAGAAATGAAATCTTCTTGAAGGTAGAGAGAAAGGAAGATGCTGTGACCAGAGGCATCACTAGGGTTGATGTCACCTAGTGCAGTAAATCATGGTGTCATCCCCCCACGGACCTCCTCCTGTACCAGATCCTAGAGAATCCTTAGTAATGTTTTTTGTACTAAGGTTATTCACAAATTGTAATTCCTGTATATCACTGAATGTAATGGCGAGAGTAGTGACATAAACAACTAGCAAAATTAAAATTATACCTTTAAATTACAATATCATACACATAGCCTAAATGTATTTACATTTACATAGTTTCATGTGGTTAAAATGAAAATTTGGTAAGAAAACAATAGAATTTGAAGTAAAACATTTAAGAACTACATCAAAATTATGTTCTTTTTAACATTATACTTTACTGTTACATGAAATACATTAATGGATTAGGTTCGTGTAATCAATAATGACCCAAATAATGTAGAAGTTGTAGACAAATGCATATGGAAATATATTCATAAATGAAATAATACCATAAAAATAAACAGGAACAAATACTCAAGCACTTAACGGACATCTTGACTAAATAAAAAAAAAAATATTTATTTAAATACGTGATAAATATAGCTGTAAATTGCCTTAATGTAATGTTTCTTAGATTATATGAATACTAACAACAAAATTGCTTTGTGAAATCTTTCTACATAAAATTACAACATTATTGGTTACATTATTAGTGACCGAGCTGAAGCCTTTTTTGATTTTTCTCCTTTTCCTTTCGTTACTACTTCGTTCTTAAAAAAAACCTATGTCTTATGGATATAGGTTCACAAGTACTAATTGCTGTAATATTGTGGTTAAAACACTAGAAAATTTGACAAAATCAGTGACTATAAAAGTACCAGCAGCAACGAAAACAACAGAGGGTGCTTGCAGTGGGTGCAGATGAAACCATGTGATCTGAGCACCCTTGAAATTGGGTAACAATGACAGCTCTGACCAGAGCACATTAAAAGGTTCCAAAAGTAAATCGGCATAGAGTTCTAGCCTTGTATGTATAGTGATACATGTAAACTAGGCTTACAAAAAGTGCTTTTGGTGTTATAACTAACTACAAAAAAAAAAAAAAAAAAAACTACAGGGATATTTTAATTAAAAAATAAGCAGTTTCTTCTGAAACACTGCATAAAAATTTTATAGACAGTCATTTTGGTGTCAACTCCTCTGACTGTGTCACCCAGCATAGACTACACCCCCCTGCACCCCCTAATGACACTGCTGGCTGTTACCCCACTAAACATAAAACATAAGAATATTAATTGAAAAAATTAATTTGGCATTCTAAATTCATGCTTATATAAGGGCAGGGAATGCAGGTTTTAGAAGGTTTAAAGGACTACTCTAAGGTAGTGCCATGCTGAGTGTATTAATGGAAGGACATGGCCCCTACCACTGAGTAATGTGTGGTTCTTCCATGTTAAGTATAAGTTGATTTACAAAGATATTGTTTTGATAATTGTGGGACTTTGTAAATATACAGCATTGCAATATAAACATTGCCATCACCTCCCTTATCACCATTAACATTGTGTGTTTTCAGAGTATTTCGTCAAAAGATGAAAGACCATAAGCTAAAAGATTGAGTCAATTCTAATTCCTTGGAAATATTTAAAGGGTTAAAAATAGAATCCAATACAACATAGTGATAATGAGGTGTATTTTCTCTTTTTGAGGTTTCTCATAAATATTTTTGAGATACCTGTAGATTTAATTGTTATTCAGTCACTCATAGAAACCCTGGTGGCGTAGTGGTTAGGTACTATAGCTGCTAACCCAGAGGTCAGTGGTTCAAATCCACCAGGTGCTCCTTGGAAACTCTATAGGGTAGTTCTACTCTGCCCTATAGGGTCGCTATGAGTTGGAATTGACTCGATGGCAGTGAGTTTAGGTTTGCAGTCACTCATTGCAGTGGTCAGTTTTGTGAGTCAACAAGGCTAAACTACATTGTTGTTGTTAGCTGCCATTGAGTGGGCCCCTGACGCATGGCAAGCTCATGCACTAGGGAACAAAACACTATCCAGTCCTACACCATCCACATGATCAGTTGTAGATAATAACACCATTGTGACACATAGGGTTTTCATTGGCTGATTTTCAAAAGTAGATTTCCAGGCTTTTCTTCCTAGTCCATCTTAGGAAGGCTACTACAGGCTACTCTGAAATCTATTCAGCATCATAGCAACATACAAGCGTCAGTCAACAGATGAGTGGTGTGTTGCCAGCTCTTCAAACCTGGGTCTCTTGTATGAAAGGCGTGTCCTACCACCGAAACACCAATGCATCTGGCTAAACTATAGTCCCCAGTTATTCAATCAAACATTAATGTAGGTATTGTTGTGAAGGTATTTGGTAGATGTGATTAAAACCCATAATGAGTTGATTTAAATAAAAAAGAATATCCTAGATAATCTGGATGGACCTGATTCAACTAGTTGAAAGATCTTAAGAGCAGAACTGAGGCTTTCCAAAAGAAGAAATTCTGATTGTGAACTCTGGCTTCACGTCCTGCCCAAGAGTTCCCAATTGTCCTCCTTCACTTCCTGCCCTACAGATTTCAGACCTGCCTAGGTAGCCCCAACAATTATGCAAGCCAATTCCTTGCAATAAAGATTTGTATATATATTTTCTCCCCCACGTGTCTGTCAGTTTGTCGTACTGTGGGGGCTTGCGTGTTGCTGTCATGCTGGGAGCTATGCCACCAGTATTCAGATACCAGCAGGGTCACCCATGGAGGACAGGTTTCAGCTGAGCTTCCAGACTAAGACAGACTAGGAAGAAGGACCCAGTAGTCTACTTCTGAAAAGCACTAGCCAGTGAAAACCTTATGAATAGCAGCAGAACATTGATATAGTGCTGGAAGATGAGCCCGCCAGGTTGGAAGGCACTCAGAAGATGACTGGGGAAGAGCTGCCTCCTCAAAGTAGAGTCGACCTTAATGACATGGATGGAGTAAAGCTTCTGGGATCTTCATTTGCTGATGTGGCACGATTCAAAATGAGAAGAAAGAGCTGCAAACATCCATTAATAATCGGAACCTGGAATGTATGAAGTATGAATCTTGGAAAATTGAAAATCGTCAAAAATGAAATGGAATGCATAAACATCGATATCCTAGGCATTAGTGAGCTGAAATGGGCTGGTATTGGCCATTTTGAATCAGACAATCACATAGCCTACTATGCTGGGAATGACAACTCGAAGAGCAATGTTGTTGCATTCATCATCAAAAAGGACATTTCAAGATCTATCCTGAAGTACAACACTGTCAGTGATAGAATAATATCCATACGCCTACAAGGAAGACCAGTTAATACGACTATTACCCAAATTTACACACCAACCACTAGGGCTAAAGATGAAAAATTAGAAGATTTTTATCAGCTGTTGCAGTCTGAAATTGATCGAACATGCAGTCAAGGTGCATTGACAATTACTGGCGATTGGAATGTGAAAGTTGGAAACAAAGGAGAAGGATCGGTAGTTGGAAAATATGGCCTTGGTGATGGAAACGATGCCGGAGATCGAATGATAGAATTTTGCAAGACTAACGACTTCTTCATTGCAAATACCTTCTTTCACCAACATAAACGGTGACTATATACATGGACCTCGCCAGATGGAACACACAGAAATCAAATTGACTACATCTGTGGAAAGAGACGATGGAAAAGCTCAATATCATCAGTCAGAAAAAGGCCAGGGGCTGACTGTGAAACAGATCATCAATTGCTCATATGCAAGTTCAAGCTGAAACTGAAGAAAATCAAAGCAAGTCCACAAGAGTCAAAGTATGACCTTGAGTATATCCCACCTGAATTTAGAGACCATCTCAAGAATAGATTTGAGGCATTGAACACTAGTGACCGAAGACCATATGAGTTGCGGAATGACATCAAGGGCATCATCCATGAAGAAAACAAGAGGTCCCTGAAAAGACAGAAAGAAAGAAAAGACCAAGGTGGATGTCAGAGGAGACTCTGAAACTTGCTCTTGAGTGTCAAGCAGCTAAAGCAAAAGGAAGAATTGGTGAAGTAAAAGAACCGAAGATTTCAAAGGGCGTTTCGAGAAGACAAAATAAAGTATTATAATGACGCGTGCAAAGAGCTGGAGATGGAAAACCAAAAGGGAAGAACACGCTCGGCATTTCTCAAGCTGAAAGAATTGAAGAGAAAATTCAAGCCTCGAGTTGCAATAGTGAAGGATATCATGGGGAAAATATTAAATGATGCGAGAAGCATCAAAAGAAGATGGAAGGAATACACAGAGTCATTATACCAAAAAGAATTAGTCAATATTCAACCATTTCAAGAGGTGGCATGTAATCAGGAACCGATGGTACTGAGGTACTGAAGGAAGAAGTCCAAGCTGCTCTGAAGGCATTGGCAGGAATTGATGGAATATCAATTTTGAGATGTTTCTACAAAGAGATGCAGTACTGGAGGTGCTCATTCATCTATGTCAAGAAATATGGAAGACAGCTTCCTGGCCAACTGATTGGAAGAGATCCATATTTATGCCTATTCCCAAGAAAGGTGATGCAACTGAATGTGGAAATTATAGAACAATATCATTAATATCACACGCAAGCAAATTCTGCTGAAGATCATTCAAAAAAGGCTGCAGCAGTATATCGACAGGGAACTGCCAGAAATTCAGGCCGGTTTCAGAAGAGGATGTGGCACCAGGGATATCATTGCTGATGTCAGATGGATCTTGGCTGGAAACAGAGAATACCAGAAGGATGTTTACCTATGTTTTATTGACTATGCAAAGGCATTTGACTGTGTGGATCATAACAAACTATGGATAACACTGCGACAGATGGGAATTCCAGAACACTCAATTGTGCTCATGAGGAACCTTTACATAGATCAAGAGGTGGTTGTTCGGACAGAAGAAGAGGATACTGATTGGTTTAAAGTCAGGAAAGGTGTGTGTTGGAGTTATATTTTTTTTTACCATGCCTATTTAATCTGTATGCTGAGCAAATAGTACAAGAAGCTGGACTATATGAAGAAGAATGGGGCATCAGCATTGGAGGAAGGCTCATTAACAACCTGTATTATGCAGATGACACAACCTTGCTTGCTGAAAGTGAAAAGGACTTGAAGCACTTACTAATGAAGATTAAAGACCACAGCCTTCAGTATGGATTGCACCTCAACATAAAGAAAACAAAAACCCTCACAATTGGACCAATGAGCAACATCATGATAAATGGAGAAAAGATTGAAGTTGTCAAGGATTTCATTTTACTTGGATCCACAATCAACAGTCATGGAAGCAGCAGTCAAGAAATCAAAAGACACATTGCATTTGGTAAATCTGCCGCAAAGGACCTCTTCAAAGTGTTGAACAAAGATGTCGCCGTGAAGACTAAGGTGCGCCTGACCCAAACCATGGTATTTTCAATTGCACCATATGCATGTGAAAGCTGGACAATGAATAAGGAAGGCCAGTGAAGAGTTGACACCTTTGAATTGTGGTGTTGATGAAGAATATTCAATGTACCATGGACTGCCAAAAGTATGAACAAATCTGTCTTGGAAGAAGTGCAGCCAGAATCCTTCTTAGAGGCAAGGATGGCGAGACTGCGTCTTACATACTTTGGACATGTTGTCAGGGGGGATCAGTCCCTGGAGAAGGACATCATGCTTGGCAGAGTACAGGGTCAGCGGAAAAGAGGAGGACCCTCAACGAAGTGGGTTGACACAGTTGCTGCAACAATGAGCTCAAACATAACGATTGTAAGGATGGTGCAAGACTGGGCAGTGTTTCGTTCTGTTGTGTGTAGGGTCACTATGAGTCGGAACCGACTCCACAGCACCTAGAAAAATAACAACCACAAAATATGTATCTTCTACTAGTTCTGTTTTTCTGGTTGGATCCTGACTGATATATACTTCCACAAATGGACTAACTATCCTAATTTCTATGCGCACCTAGAATAATTTACAACAGAGAAAAATAAATAATAAGAAACTACATGATAAGACTAATCAAAGCTCCAGGATTTAGGTTTGATTGGTGAGTGTCAATTGTAGTTTTAATGCCGAATTAAACAATGAAATATGAAACATCTTGTAGAATTGTAATTGTTATAGGTATTTGAAAGGAAATAACATATTTTGAAGATGCTGACGTGAAAGTATAGTCAGATAAGACTCTTTCTAACTGTGTTTTTTTGGCACTATGGCTTATTAGAAAGACTGAATATCTTCAGATCTATTTTCCACCATTCAGTTTCCCCAATAATTAGTCTGCACCATGTAACTTAGAACTTAGTTTCACATGACTATGCATTTTTCCCTGAATGTTTTGAATCTGTTAGTTTTTCATCCTAATGACAATGCAAGCTTCTTGAGTTGAGGAGCCATAATTTATACTTCTTTTTTTTTTCCTTGCAATGTCTAGCATAGTTATAAAAAAAAAAAAATTTTTTTAAAAAAACAAACAAGCGCTTTGGGGTTGATTCTGACTCATGCAACCCCATGTGGTTCAGAATAAACTATGCTCCATACGGTTTTCATAGCTGGGACCTTTCAGAAGGTCTTTCTTCTAAGTCAGCCCTGGGTGGATTCAAACTGCCAACTTTTAGGTTACTAGCCAAGCACTTAACCAGAGACTCCAGTAATTATTACTTGATAATTATTTGATTTATCAGTTGTATTTTATCATTATTTTATTTACCTCAGAAGACCGAGGAATTTATTTAAATGTATGTGTTTTTCTATTGCTGTGTAAAAAAGGACCACAAACTTAGTGTTTTAAAACAACACAAATTGATTACCTCACAGTTTTTGTCGGTAAGTAGTCTAGGGACGAGAAGCCTTGGTGGCACAGTAGTTAAGAGCTCAGCTGCTAACAAATAGGACAGTGGTTCAAACCTACCAGCAGCTCTACGGGAGAAAAATGTGGCAGTCTGCGTCCATAACCATTGGGAAGCCTATGGGGCAGTCCTACTCTGTTCTATAGGGTTGCTACGAGTTGGAATCAAATTTAGTTTTGGCTTTGGTTTAATCCAGGCACAGGTTTGCTGGGTCTTTTTACTGGGTCAACTCTGGTCTCACCAGGCTGAAGTCAAGGTGGCAGCTGGCTGCTTTCTCATCTGGACCTTGGAATCTTCTTCCACACTCATTCGGGTTGTTAGAAGAATTCAATTCCTTGGAGCTGTAGGACTGAAGTTCCTGTTTCTTTGCTGCCTGTTGAACAAAGTTGCTGTCAGCTCAAAGAGGCTACTCCCAGATGCTAGCTACTTGGTGTTCTCACAACATGACAGCTTAGTTCTTCAAAGATGTCAGGATAATCTCTTTCGGTAGGCTAAGACAGACTCTTATATAACATAACCTGATAAAGGAAGTGACTACCCCTCATACTTAAAGATCACACATACACTTAAGAGGAATACTCATACAGGATAAGTATGCCAGTGGCCTGGAATCTTGGGGGCCATCTTAAAAATCTGTGTAGGTCTCTGTCTCTCCTATCTCTTTATCTTTGTATATGTCTGTCTATTTATCTATCTATAGTTGTATATCTCAGAAAGAGACCTATTCTCGAGGTCTCATATATATCTATGTATCTATTTTTATATCTATACATACAATCATATATCTCAGGGAGAGACCTAGTCTATGGTAGGCAGAAAATAAATTATGTACATAGTGTTTGTTTGTTTTGCTTTTTCCAATGTAGACATTTCCAAACCTAAACCAAACCCACTGCCATCAACTCGATTCCGACTTATAGTGACCCCATAGGATTTCCAAGGCAGTAAATCTCTACGGAAGCAGACTGCCACATCTTTCTCCCTTGGAGTCCCTGGAGGGTTTGAACAGCTGACCTTTCGGTTAGCAGTCAATCGCTTTAGTAGACATATTATTCTCTTATAATATTTGATTTGTTAGAGCGATTTTTACTTGTTAAGCCACAATATTTCCATTTTGGTATTAGATCCTACCTAATTCATGAAAACACCATGAAGATAAAGAGCATCTGTGCAGTCTTTCCCTTGTGACATTCATTTGCATACCCACAATCGCCAAAGCTACACAATTACTGACACTAACATTTCAGATCATCTTTTAAAATTTTTATTTACATTTTAAAAGATTTTTCTTTATTCATGAGGGCGAAGTAAAAATTAATTCACAACTCTGCACTGCTGGTGACAGAAGTAACTGTACCAGAAGCATCTTCACACTGATCTAGCACTTTCTATTCTCAGTGAGTCAAGTGATTAATTAAATTCCGACACTCCTGTGAAGAAAATTGGGGCATTTCTATAAATGAGAAAAATTACAGCTGAAGTCTTGAATCAAGTCATTCTGATAGTTTGGGAATACACACCCTGAAAATTAAAGATTTCTTAAAGAAAAACCTAGTGAGAAATGTTCACTGGAAGATAACAATTGATATTATCAACTGTAGTTATTTCTATAGTAAATTTCTATAAATATGCAATAATTTTATGAGAAAAGGAGAGGTACAGAATATGCAAAATATCATGTGTGCGCGTATGTGTATATAAAATCTTTCAGTGCACTTAGAAAGCATGAATGAGGACTGATGAAGTTCGTCCTGTTCATGTACTGATATACTCCCTTCCCCAGTGTCCCACCCTAAGCCCCCTGATTCAGCTCTTTTAACTACAGGGTAAAAACGAAACCCTTTGGCACACCGTAAACAATCTACAAGAGCTATGATCCTTTTTTTATTAAATCCAACTGAAGAGTTTTTAAAAGAATCTAATAGTAAAGAATGTGTCTAATGCTTTTTTTAGAAATTAAAAAATAAAGTTAAAATATAAAAGCTTAGCAATTTTCTGAAGAGGCTGAAATAACTCCTCAGTAAAAAGCCATCTCAGGTTTCTGACAGAAACTTGTACAATTAACTAAAAAGAGATATTTCATTTTGATCTGAAGGCCCAGGAAAACTAGGAACTATAAATCCTATTTTGTCACCAGATAAAAATTTCTTGATTATTTTATAAAATCACAGAGAGAGAAAAGAAAAGAATCCTAAGTTATTCCATTGCCACTTCCTCAAATACCACTGCTACATATGAAGTATTTCCATCTAGTCTTCCCTCTTTCTTCCCAGTGTAGCTGCTATGTGATCAAGCATGTCTCATGAGATATAATCACAAAGCGTATTTATTCTTGTCTCCTCCTGTCTCTTTAAATTTATTCCGTTGACTCATTCCTCCCCCAGTCCTAGTTCTTTTCCTGGATAAAATTTAGGGCAAGTCCCCAGGCTTATCTAGTCACTTTCAGATAATGAAATATTCTCCAGACAGTAATTAATATTTTTGGTGTACTGTATTATTCAACACTTTAAACTTCATTCAAAATGCTAAGTACTGCTTCTTTCCCAGCTTGTATCTGCTGCAGGCTAGCCACCAGCAGTGGGAGAGAAGGGTGCCCTTTTCTCTTTCTCTGGCTGAGGTTTTTGCCTCTCCTTCCTCATTTTGTTAATTTCAGTGCCTGGCCCCTAGAAAGGGTGTAGAAGAGGGGAGGAGGAAAGTAAAGGAGTTGGAAATTCTTTTATTTGACTAATACTGAGCCGGAATGTGCTCCTTAGGCAGGTAGGTATTTGAAGATAAGTTTTCTGTCTCGGAATACTTTCAGGGGTTGTTGGGCAACTGATCTGCTTAAGCCCTCTGCTCAATGGAAAGTCTTCACTACAATTCCCTGGACCAGGTGATGGCTCCACTCTCTTTCTTTCTTTTTCTGTCTCATTCTCAGTGGTCCACCATCACATAAACTCTCTCTCTCTCCCACTGTTGAGATCTTCTCGCTCCGGGTGACAATTGTTGGCAAGATTCAGGGGAAGCGCACCAGGCTGTCTCGCACATGGGGCCTTCGCCCGATTCCCAGGAAATACTCTTATATCCTTTGCATGAACAACCTTGAGGAGACAAGCTGATCCCAGTGCAGAAGGACCTCTTCTTTCCAAACCAACAGAAGAACTTGTCAGGAAATTACTCATCCACAAACTTCTCTACCGCATTCCAACACCTGTCCACTGCGTGCGCCAACTTCAGGTGACACGTAGTAAGCCCTTTGAGTAGTTTCCTTATAACCCTCCTTAGCTGAGATGAAGGGAGAAGTTCATTCATTCTCCTGCCATGGGCAAGAGGGCACAATGCCTTGCACACCAAAAACTCTTCCAAAAAATTCCTTCTAATCTCAACTTGCCCTCTTGATGTGGATGAGAAGGTTATGAGTTGAAAGCACAATGTTTTCCACAATTTTTTGCAAGTCCTGAGTGGTGATCTCACCTTTCATTTTGGAATGTAGTTTCCTCAGCAGAAACTAAGATAAAATATTTTCATTTTAACCTTCTTTAACACGAGCTTTAAATAAGGGAACAAATGCTTAAGTATATTAATAAAATATGTAGTTTATTTACAATCTTGTGATTCAATTGTGTACCATGGTTTTGTTTTTTTTTAAATAATTTTTATTGTGCTTTAAGTGAACGTTTACAAATCAAGTCAGTCTGTCACATATAAGCTTACATACACCTTACTACATACTCCCATTTACTCTCCCCCTAAGGAGTCAGCCCGCTCCCTCCTTCCAGTCTCTCCTTTCATGACTGTTTTGCCAGTTTCTAACCCTCTCTACCCTCCCATCTCCCCTCCAGACAGGAGATGCCAATACAGTCTCAAGTGTCCACCTGATACCATGGTTTTTTAATTATTAAATTGTAAGTAATTTCCATTTTACTACATATTATTTGAAAACATGTATAATATATAATATAGATATAAATCACTTAAGGAGCCCTACGGGTACAGTGGTTAAGAGCTCAGCTGCTGAAAGGTCAGCTGTTCGAACCCACCAGCTGCTCCAAGGAAGAAAGTTGTGGCAATCTGCTTCTGTAAAGATTTATAAGCTTGGAAACCCTATGGGGCAGTTGACAGTTCTGGTCTGTCCTACAGGGTTTCTATGAGTTGGAATTGATTTGATGGCAATTTTTTTTTTTTAGTATAAATCATTTAACCATTTTCCACTGTTGGACATCTGTATGAATTCTGAATTTTAAGTATTATAAATCATTTCATAATAATTACCTTTTTACATGAAGCTTTGTCTGGTTTTGTAACATTTTTCTCATTTCTTTCTAGGAGAGTATAACAACTTACATTCTCATTAGAAGTGTTTAAGCAAATCCACTTTTGATAATCCTGATCACAGTTTTTCAATTTAATAGGTAAAAAAAAATTTCCTTGATTTTCCCGTTTGCATTTATTTGATTGAATGAAATTGAAAATGTTTTTTCATGATTATTGGTTTTTTGACCTAATATGCTCTATTTTTTAGTTTGTTTTTTTTCCTCATTACTTTTGTATTTATATATAATACTATTTTACATTTTCTGTGTGTTACCATTTCCTTTCTTTCTTTTTTATTTGTCTTTTATATCCTTTGGCTTGAGAAAACTTTCTATATTTTTCTCCTTTTTCCTTGAATGGCACAAAGCTATAGATTGTAGGTCTGTTCTTTTAGAGTTTACCCTAAAAATTTTAATATGAAAAAAATTTTAACAAGGACTGTATTTAGTCGGTAACTATTTTCTGATTAAGACATGTAATTTAGGATAATTTACTTCCCTACTGAAAAGTCCCTTATCACATCCTCCTAAAACTATATACTCCTAACATTTTGTTCCAGTAATTATTTAAATGTACTAATATATTTTAACAAAATATTGCATTTTACTCAATTCTACTAGTTTTGTATTTCTTCTTACTGAAAAGTATTTTTTAGTAGTTTTTCATGGTCAGAATCAACTCAATGGCAACTTTTTTTTTTCCCTTTATTTGACAGCACAGATCTAAGTCTTCATAAGTTTTTACGTTGTCCCCCACAGCATATTGCTCCATAGCCTCTTTGGGTATGGAACTCTTGGTTGAAAATAATTTTTTTATAATTCTTTCAATATATTACACAATTATTTTCTGGAAACAATTTTTACTAATAAAACAACTTGCTATTAATTTAATCTATCTTTTATGTATGGTAGATGTGAAGGTTTTCTCCTTATTCTTTTTTTTTTTCTAAATTCTATTTTTTCACTTTTTTTTATTATTGTACTTTAGATGAAGATTTACAGAGCAAACTAGCTTCTCATTAAACAATTAATACACATATTGTTTTGTGACATTGGTTGCCAACCCCATAACATGTCAACACTTTCCCCTTCTTGACATTAAAACCAAAAAAAACCAAACCCACTGCCATTGAGTTGATTCTAACTCATAGCGACCCTAGGTTCACCATTAACAGCTATCCTGTCCTCTCCTGCCTTCTCATCCTTGCCCCTGGGCTGGTGTGCCCATTTAGTCTCATTTTGTTTTATGGGCCTGTCTAACCTTTGGCTGAAGAGTAAACCTCAAGTGTGACTTCATTACCTTTACTGAGCTAAAATAGTGTCTGGGGACCATACTCTTGGCGTTCCTCCAGTCTCTGTCAGACCAGTAATTCTGGTCATTTTTTTGTGGGGGGAGGTTAGAATTTTGTTCTCCATTTTTCTCCAGCTCTGACCAGCACCCTCTATTGTGATCCCTGTCAGGGCAGTCAGTGGTGGCAGCCAGGCACCATCTAGCTGTGCTGGACTCAGTCTTCTGGCAGCAGTGGTAGTTGTGGCCCACTAGTCCTTTGGACTAATCTTTCCTTTGTTTCTTTGTTTTTTTTCTTTCTCCCTGTCTCCAGATGGGGTGAGACCAGTACAGTATCTTCGATGACCACTCACAAGATTTTTAAGATCCCAGATGCTACTCACCAAAGTGGAATGTAGAACAGTTTCTTTATAAACTATATTATGCCAGTTGAGCTAGATGTTCCCCAAGACCAGAGTCCCCACAGCCCTCAGCCCAGTAATTTTGTCCCTCAGGGAGTTTGGATGTGGAAACCCTGGTGACGACTCCTTAACAGCTTTATGGAGCTCTGGTAGCTGAGTGGTTAGGAGCTCAGCTGCTAACCAAAAGGTCAGCAGTTCGAATCCACCAGCCACTCCTTTGAAACCCTATGGGGCAGTTCTACTCTGACCTGAGTGGAATTGACTCAATGGCCACAGGTTTGGTTTCAGTTTTTGATGGAGCTTCCATGACATTGCCTTCATCAACTTGTGCTGGATTCTCCAGTATTGTGTACTGTCTTACCTTTCACCAAATTTACCACTTATCTATTGTCTATTTAGTATGTTTCCTCCCTGCGCCCCCCCTTCCCTAGTAACCATCAAGAACTGTCTCTTTCTGTGTGAGTCTCCCAGCCAAGTGACTACAGCCCCCCAAAAAGCGGCAAAGGCTGAGCAGGAGGGAGAAGTTTAGGGGATAGAAAACCATGTTGCGCTGGTTTCTGGTTGCTCTGTCTTCTGCTGGGAGCTCTGTGAAGCTGCCTTCCAGTACTCCCTGTCCACTGTTTTCAGTGGCTGAGGATTCCAAGATGGTGAATCCATGATGTGTTAGCTGATAGGAGACCTCCACTCTGTATCTCTCCTTGCTCTTTGTTCTCTGTCAGCTTCTTATTCCATTTGGTGCTTGATTGAGTTCTTGACGCTTAGGGTTCCAGGATTGGCATTCGTCTCTGTTTTACTTAGTTTTTCAGGTCTTTGCCATAGACGGACTGCGTGGTGCTTCTGTCTATAGCGTCCTGTTGAATTCACCCCTCTCTCCTTATTCTTGGTGTCCTGCAATTTGCTAAGACATATTTATTTGAGGATATTCTTAAGACACATGCCTTTCTTTAACTTTAGAAATTATTAGCCATTTTATCTTCCAACATTGCGTCTTTATCTTACCTTCTCTTCTTATTACTTGGTATCGCCTTGACTTCCTCTCCATTTAAAAGTTGTATACTTACACATTTTTTTCTCTCTTTTGTTGTTCTGACGTTGTTTTCATTTACAGATTAACCTCTCTGGTTCCCTTTTGTAAATCTTTTAGTTTGGTTTATCCTTCTGGACATCTGTTAGATATAAGTGGGATCCTCCTAATCTATCTTCTATTGATCTTAACTACTATGTAGCATTTTTAATACTTTTATCTCCGTTCCTTTCTGAATGAATCCCTCAGTATTACTTCTCTTTTTACTAATTATCTCTTTGTTATTATTTTTCATTTTATCTCAGTTAGTAAGTTTTTATTTCAATAGCTACATATTTTATTTCCAAATTTTTAAATTGGTTCTCTCTCAGAGACACCTACTCTAATTTTAATTTCTCATGCTTTGAATTTATAATATCTTGTAATTTCGATTGTTTTAAGTTCCATTACTGTACCTGCCCACCTAGTAACATCTTTACCCACATACTTTGCCGCCTTCCCCTATAACCATAGATGAAATCTCTATAATCTTATGCAAATGAATTCTTCCACTCGTGCCCAGAATCTCATCACCTTTCCCCTACATAAGGACAATGTTCCAGGAACTCTTCCTTCTCTCTCCTTGATTTACATATTGGAGGATGATAAAAAGGCTAGTCTAAAGTGTTTTTCAGATTGCTCTATTACTTTCATTATATTAGGAGTGAATCCATCTTAGGATTTTTTTTATTATTTGGCTTTCTTGGTCATAATTTTTTGTATGTGCTTTGGACTTTTGGTGTTTAGACTTATCTTGTGTAGGGAAGTTATTCATACTGTCTCTTTCTTTATTCTTCCTCTTTATCTAGTTGTTTTGTGGTTGGTTCCATAAAGCATCCTGGTGCCCCTAGTCCTGAACCAGGTTTTATATTGGTTGATTAGAGCTCATGCCTTCTGTGTGCCCAAAAACAAAGCCATTGCTGTCAAGTCAATTCTGATTCATAGCTACCCTCTAAGACAAGAGTATAACTGCCCCATATGGTTTCCAAGGAGCAGCTGGTGGATTCGAATTGCCAACCTTTTGGTTAGTAGCTGAATGCTTAACCACTGTGCTACAAGAGCTCCTCCCTTTGTGTTACTTGGGCATTTATTTGTCCCTTTCTCTAGCTCTCTCATCTCTGAATTCTTCCCCCAACTCTCAAGTAGGAGGAGAGGGAGTTCCTCCTGTCAATGTTGGGCATGGAGTGACCCAAGCTCCTCACTTCGCCTTTGCTGAAACTACCATGATTTGGGTAGGATAATGCCACTTGTAAAAGCTGGGAAAGGGTGCAAGTTCAGGCTCTCTGCTCAGCCTTCACTGACATCACACCAGTAGAGGAGGTAGAGCACTGCCTATTACCACCCAGTGGTGATGGTAACCCGGGGTGCCCACCTGGCCTACAATGACACCATGGGGCAGTTATGGTAGTCGTGTTGTTGTTGTTGGTGGTGGTAGTGACAGCTACTTATTCCCCGCTATGGTTTCTGTTTTTCTAGGCCATACTTTCCCTGGTCCTTTGGCTAGAGAGAACAGGCTTTTCTTGTTTTTTTATTTCTTTCGTGTATGTGTGGGGTTTTTTGTGCATGGGTGTCAGTGCCTATTAACATTTCTGGATTTCTGGGTTGCTGGTTTCTCCAGTCCCCACTTTGGGATATGTGAGAAATAAAAAGAGAACCCAGGGAACTCCTCACTGTGACATTACTCAAGTTCCAAGGTCTGCCTTCTTCTTTCCGCCTTTCAAATCTTATGTTTGTCTATTGTATTTTTCCCAGGCTTTTACTTGTACTTAGTGGAAAGGATAGAGAGGAGAAATATATTTCATTTTGTCTAGAACTGGAACTCCTATTGCTGAAACCAAATTTTCCTTCATTGATGTTAACATGCTCCTCAATAACTTATTTTAAACCAGAATCCAAAAATGTATTGATATCTACGAGGCTTGCATTTCCATTCAATAATAGGCATATTTATTTATAAATGTACTGTGCTTTAACAGCTAATCAAGCTTAAAATCCTAGCTGACATTAAAGAAAAAAAAATGCATCCTCAAAGTAAAACTAGTTGTCAATTTGGTGACTGTTCTTCCTTGTTAAAGATGATTTTCAATTACTTAGGTTTCCTTGTCAAAAGTCTTACTGCTAAAAATAAGATTCAAAGACTTGAAAATAATCCATGATGATATTTAATCTTCCAAATACTTTCACAATTAAAAGAAATAACAAGAAAATTATTCAGGACTTATGCTGTTAAGAAGATCTAATTATGTTTGGTAATGTTCCACTAGAGTTAATATTATACATTGATTAAACTAATTTGTTTACTAGAAGCGTTTATGCCTGATTCTACAAACATTTTCACACTGACTTTTGCAATGATGTTTAACACATTTCAAGGATATATCCATGAAGCACTTCCATATATTTATGATTTTTATATATCTTTAAAAATTGCACAGAAGTTATAAAAAGAATAATATATTCCAATATATTTAAGACAGACAAATACATTATTTGCATTCTTGAAATGCTTTTATACATGATCAGTCATTTCTTGGTTATGTACATAATTATAAAGTTTTTATTCATAGGCATATATTATTATGTGCTCACAGAACTATTCCAGGTTCTCAGGTAAACATAGGATATATATTTAAATATATTTAAGCAATTAAATACTTTATAGTCATAGCATGTATCAGAAGAAATATTGTGATTAGATTTTGTTTGTGTACACAATTCAACTGAGAAAAACATAAACATATTGCAGATCATCTCAGAATTAGTATTAGAATTTATGAAGTTCAGTAAAGCATTTTTTTGTTGCAGCAGAATATTTATTGGCTATTGATTTTTATGTTTTATTTCTAATGTCTAATGTAATATACCAAATACATGCATTTTGAATTAATACTTTAGTTTAAAATGTGTAAAAAATATATATAGGGGTAGTGTTTTCAGCAGTTTATATATCTGGGGCTTATGATAGTTGTGCTAGAAGTAGTATAAAAGTGTGACAAGCAAGCTATGTTCTTAACGCAGTTCTGTGACTGACTTACTGACAAGTCATCAAGCTGCTCAGTAGAGCTATATGAGAAGCATGTTAGTATGTGACCACTCTCTTTCAGAGATATATGAGATGCGGCCTCAAAAGTATCATGAATGTCTTAGAAATGGATGCTTTAAGTATAAGAAATTATTTCCTAAAGTAATTTGGCATCCTTGAGGAAAAGGAAATATATATTCTCACATCTTAAAATACTTGTCAATGATCAAGTCATCATGTGTAGATGCAAGAGTGGCCTAATTCCATGTCCTTAACAACAATGAAGTGGGAGACACATCAAAACCTAGACCATAATTAAGGCAGAAGTTGCAGTATGGGAAGCCTTCTGCCTCAGCTTCTACAACATTGGTAAATCAAAACTTATTCATAAAAATTATGTCCAATATATGAATTACAGTTGTTGTCCACTGAGAGCCAAATTAACATTTCGAGTTTATCACTGGGGACATTAAGTAATTTGTTTGGTGGTATATGCGGAATTTCATCCTCTAAACTGTGGGGAAATATCATTTGACATTTATCTGTATCTCTAGTAATATTGGGAAGGATATTTCACTCTCTAGAAGATATAGGACCCTCGTCTTCCAAAGATAAAAACTTCATTTGTATTTTTTCTCATGAATCCTACGTTTCAAGATATTTTTTCCTGCTGAATAACCAGATTAATTTGCAGTTATTTATTAAACAAACACTGTTGATTGCCTATTATAGATCAATCACTATTTTAGGTACTGAGGACATAGCTCCTCTTTTGGAGCTAAAAATATTTCTCCATTTTGCATAAGAAAAATGCATAAGCAAATTTTTTAAATGAGCTTCTGATTATCAAATAAAGGCTATTATACTGTCTTGATATAACAGCAGGCAAAAGCAAAAAAATCTTGATGAATTGCTTTGCTTCTTCATGTAACTTCTGTTTCTAAATATAGAAAACAGCCTAAGGACACTTCATTACCTTGAGAAATCTCTCTGGGGCAATTGCCCTATAGCTTGAAACTTTGCTGATTTTAAATACTAAGACAATTTTCCAAGTTTATCTTGATCCATTCTCTACTCTCTTTGGTTAATAATATAGTTACTGTATTTGGCTGAGCACTCCTCAGAATGCAATGGGACCAAAGCACTACAACCCTAAAATTGACCATATTAATATCTCTTTTATTTTATCTTCCTATTGTTCATTATATTCTGGATTTTCAGACACTATTCCTTACAATTTTTAATAAAATTCAGTTTACATGAGGATCGTGTGCTCAATATTATTGTAGTATGAGATTTTCAAGGAAGAAACTTTGTGTGAATGTGTGTTATGTGAGTATTTAACAGAAATCTATCTCTATCCTGGACATCTCCTAAATTAGAGTTCAATTTGTTTAAGTCCTCTTGACTGAGACTTATATGGCTCTTAGAAGATTTGATTAGATGATTAAAATATGTTATATGTAATAGTAAGAAAGTTGCCTTAAAGATCATATAGTCTGTCATCTTCTTTCTAAAATTTTCAAAATCCTATCTCTTTATTCCTATTTCATATATCCTTTTTATTATACCCTTGGAACTACTTCAGGGGATCTAACTCTGATAAATCACTTTCTCATGTATTATCTAAATGGTGTGTGGGAGGCTGAACTTTGGTGGTCCTCAAAGGCACATCCCCGTTGGTTGTTGTTATTAATTGCCATCAAGTAGGCTCTGACTCATGGTAAGCCATGTAAAAGAAAACAAAACGTTGCTTGATTTGTCTCATCTTCATGGTCATTGGTACGCTTGAGTCCATGGGTGTGGCCACTGTGTAATTTTGAGTGCTTTCTAATCTAAGGGGTTCATTTTCCAGCATTATAATGGATAATATTCTGTCATGACCCGTAGAGTTTTCAGTGGCTAATTTTCAGAAGTAGATTGCTAGAACTTTCTTCTTAGTCTGCCTTAATTTAGAAGCTCCACTGAAACCTGTCCACCATGGGTGACCCTGGAAGTGTTTGAAATACTGGCAGCATAGTTTCCAGCATCATAGCAACATGCAAGCCATCACAATATGACAAACTGACAGGTAGTGGATGTCTCTTGCCTCATGCCATTTTGTGTCTCCTCCCATACCAACAGTAGGCATGGTCATGTGACTAACTTTGGGCAATGCAACATTAGAATCAATCCTCTTGGAATATCCTTCTTTGATCCCGGGCACCATGTTATGAGGAAGGCCAAGCAGTCTTGTCTAGTGGTTCACATGAAGGAGAGCTGAGGTCCTTGGCTGACAACCCCATCCATCAACTATGTGAATGAAGCAATTTGAATCTTTTATTCAATTCAGGGTCCTGACATCATGTAAAATAGAAAAAACTTTTTGGTCAATCCACCAACCCACCTAATCATAAATAATAATTTTTTGTTTGTTTTAACTAAGTTTTAGAGCAGGTTCTTACATACTAATACCAGAACCCAGTGCCGTCAAGTCGATTCCAACTCATAGTGACCCTGTAGGACAGAGTAGAACTCCCCCATACTAATAGATAACCAAAACATGGTCTGTCCCATTATTTATTTATTTTTTTCCTACAGCATCTCCTTAATAGCTACCTAGCCCACAGCTGTATTAAAAAATACAGTCCTTGCATTAGAAAAATTAAAAAGAAATGTTTTATCTCCTAAAGGAGCATATAATCTAGAAGGAATGCTATGGCATATATGACTTAATCTGAAGTTGCAAATGATGTTTTTTGCGTGTTTCAGAGGTAAAGTATTATGCTGGTTGAGCCAAAAGATGAGCAAAAATGTCACAGAGGTTGCCATATGTGGTGGCCATGAAAATTCAACATTCAGATCTCCTGCTGAGGGGAGAAGAGTTCCTTGAGATTCCCAGAATTTGACTCTCTGCATTTATCATCCTTTGTAACCAGCTAATGGCTTAGCTCTTAGGACTACTAATTCTAGCATGCTTCTTTCATGACTCTTATAATGGGAGATTTTGGCCTGGCTGAAATGATCACTGTGCGTGCTGCAGCATGTATGTGCTGCAGTGTGGAGGATCAGGATCTGATCCTCCTTCCTTCTACCTCTCCTTCATGTGTTTCAGACATGCAAGTCCTTGCCCTCTCCTTCTTCTTCTTTAGTGTTCACAGACATTTCCTCTAAAAATATTTTTTACGTAACTACTCTTATCACGTTGTTTGTTTCTCAGACAATCAGAACTAACACATTATGTGTATTGAGCTTTGGAAGATAGGTTTTGAGTTGTGGAGAATGGCATTCAAGATGATAGAAATAATGTGACTTAAAAAGGAAAGTTGATGACTCCTATGAAGAACAAAATTATACAATTTGAAGAGACTATAATGAATAGGAAGGTGAGTCAAAAAATAAGAAGAGTAGATTTTGTTCTTAAATGCAGAACAAAAGAGTTTGGACTTTGGAATAGATAAAGGAGAGGCATGGAAAGTTTTTGCATAAACCAAAACCAAACCTATTGCTGTCAAGTCTATTCCAACTCATAGCAACCCTATAGGACAGAGTAGAACTGTCCCACAGGGTTTCCAAGGAGCAGCTGGTGGGTTCGAACTGCTGATCTCTTGGTTAGCAGCTGAGCTCTTAACCACTGTGCCACCAGGGCTCCACAAAGCTGTTAAGTAGTGGCATAATTAGAGGTGTGCTTTGGGACTCGATGGCAGTGGGTGGGTTTTGGGAAAAGTAACCTTTAGCAGAAAGGATCCCTGGTGGCACAACTGTTAAGTGCTCAGCTGCTAACCTGAAAAGTTGGTGGTTCCAACTCACCCAGGTGCTCTGTGGGACAAAGACTTGGGGATCTGCTTTTGTGAAGATTAAAAAAAAAAAAAAAAAACCCCAAACCCATTGCCATCTACTTGATTCTGATTCATAGCAACCCTATATGACCAAGTAGAACTGCCCCATAGAGTTTCCAATGAGTGTCTGGTGGATTCGAACTGCTGACCTTTTGGTTAGCAGCCATAACACTTAACCACTATGCTATCAGGGTTTAGCCTAGAAAACCCAATGGGGCAGTACTGTTCTGTCACACGTGGTTGCTACGAGTTAAGATCGACTAAATGCCACCTAACAATAATAGCAACCTTCAGCAAGCTGGATCAGAGGATATTGTGTTAATATAGTATTTAATAAGTGCCATCTTGATGAAATTTCGAAATCCTGGCTAAAAACTCTCAATTTTTCTTCACGTGCCGTTTTGCTAAGCCTATACCTCAACTACTTCCTTTATCAGGCTCTAACCTTAACAACTTCCCTCATAAGCCGCCAACACTTGTAGGCCCCAAAACACATATCCAACTACCAGAGGCTCAGATGCATAATACCCGGGATGACCCCTTCTTCTTTGGGCCTGTGGAATTATTCAAAGTATCCAATTATTCAAATAGGCACCTAATTATTCAAACTCATAGGAAGCCCCACAACCTAACTAACTCCACCCTGTTTGCTGCCTAGTACTGTTCCAACTTACTGTTACTCTGTCCCAGGACCCTGTGTAGCTCTCTTAGCAACTGTCATTTTCAACTGTAAGTGACAAAGAGTTCTGCCTTCCATTTATCCTCATGTCTTTGTATTATGTCCTATCATCCAAAGAACCTATAATCTTTTTTTTTTTTTAATATCTTATAATAGTAAAATAGAAGCCAGGTAGGAAGCCTGACTTTGTAAACCAATGGGAAAATTGGCACAGGCTTGACATGAGGAATAATGATGGTAATAACAGCACCCTTACATTTGTGCAATGCTTTAAAAAAAAAAATGCTTTATAGTCAATAAAATATTTTTTACACGGATTTAATTTTGTATTATGCTTGGGGAGTTAATTTTTTTTTTAATCTCCATTTCATAGATGAGGGAAGTGAAGTTCAGAGACTCAGAGAGATAATATAATTTAGCTACAATGCACCATATATTTTAATTCCAATTCTAGGGCTCTACTAACTGAAATTCATGAAAGACACAGCAGTCAAACAGTTCAGGATAAATAATGGATAAACTGGAACTTATGGGAAACGTGAAGTTGGATATGTAACTTTTAGACCCATATCTAAAGAGAAGTTATAGGAAACCATGGGAGTTGATGGCTATATGAATGAAGGTGGAGTGAAGACAGGAGAGCAGACAGAAAGGCCTGATCTTGCCACTTCAGACTTGTTTCTGTTCCTGAAACTTGAACATTTAAAAGGAACACAATTTGAGTCCCTTGAGAAGGCCAAAACTGCTGTTTTGATGCGGTGTAAATCTGAGAGCACAGAATTCTTCTGGGAAGGGTTAGAGAGATAGAAACACCGCTTTCAGAAGTGTATAGACCTAGGTGGAGGATACGCTAAGAAGTAATAGTTTCACATTTTGATGTTTTTGTTTAATAAAGGTCTATGACTTTGTAGCAATACTTTCTCATATATTTGAACCCCTGCTGAGAATTTGCATTTCCCCCCAGATATACTGAATTGGAACCCACATTTCAGCAAGATTCCCAGGTGATTCTTAGGTATAATAAATTTTGAGAACCACTGCTCTGCTAGTGCGTCTAAGAATTAGCCCTTAACGGGCAACATTAGCATCACCTGGGAACTTGTTAGAAATGCAAATTATCAGCAGGGGTTCCTACCGAATGAACTGGTTCAATGCCCTGATATACATATATATATGTAAGTAAAAAATGTTGCTACAAAATCATAGCAACCTTTATTGAACAAAAATATCAAAATGTGAAACAATTGTTTCTCAGCACATCCTCCATCTAGGTCTATACACTTCTGAAGGCAGTGTTTCCATCTCTCTAACCCATCCCCGAAGAATTTTGTGCTGGTGGCACGGTGGTTAAGAGCTCAGGCTCTCAGGCTGCTTAACCAAAATGTTGGCAGTTGGAATCCACCAGCTGCTTCTTAGAAACTTTATGAGGCGGTTCTGTTCTGTCCTATAGGGTCGCTGTGAGTTGGAATCAACAACAATGGGTTTATATATATGTATATATATATTCCCTGTGGAAATATTCATATTTTACAGTAAAGCTAAGTTTGCACTCAATGTCTTTCTGTAAGTTAATATCAACCAAACACATGCACACAAATCCTATGTACTATCTGAAATTATGGCTTCAAATAGGAAAATGCTATAAAAGCTTTAATTGCTGGGGCATTAATGGAGACTTTTCTAATACCAGGAAGCTGTCCACTGAAAAATGTCCCTCCAGAGAGATTTGCTGACTACACACCTGCTTCAGTAAATGAAAGCAGAACCTGTGCTTCATTTCAACCCTTCAGCTTTAAAACTGCTGGAGTTCTCACTCTTCTCATTTTGATATATCTTTCATATGAGTGACAAGTATATCCATGAGATAATAAAATGTGTTAAAATAGTCTGCTTGGCAGTGTTTTTGCTGATGTATTCATTCATTTCCTTTCATGTGCTATATCACCATCATGTCCAACCAGTTTTTATGAGAAGGATCACTGAAGTGAAAATCAAGCCAACGAATCGTTTAATATGAACTAATGACAATCAGATATAAAAGGTTTTAGTAACTATTTTGAAGCTTTAATTGTCAAATGAATGTAAATTCTGAGCGCTGCTAAGTAATGTAAAGGACTATAATGCAGAAACTGTGATCACTTTGTGATAATTGATTTAATTAAATAGTCATGTAAACAATGTTGTCCTGGATGAAGCCTCTGATATAAGAGGGGCTTTTCCAAGGTAGGCCAGGCAATTTGAAAGGGAAAAGGATTATGTCTATTTTGGACAGCTTGTGACAAAATTATTATTAGCATTATTAACACGTCATAACCATTATATAAATCTCACTTTGTTCAAAGAAATTAATAAGAATATTAACAATGTTTTGAATTTAAAAACTAACAAAATATTTCCAAACTGTTGTTTGCTTATGGCATTGATGCAATAAACTTATGGGCTTGTCAAGATATTAATTATTGGATTGCACTATGAGGTGCTAAAAAGAACAACACAGGACACTAATTTTTTTCTTTGAAGTTAAAGCTTACTGTATTAAAATAGTCATTGTTTGTAATAACTGATTTGAAAAAAATATGACTAATGGATGTTAATAACCATAAGGTGAAATATTTTTTGGGAGCATGATATTGATAGGATGATAAAATACCATGCAATCAATTACTTAACAAAATACAAAGAAAAAGTTAGGCCATTACGATGAAGATGTCTATTGCTCAGAGCCTTAAAAAATAGTCACATTGAACATCATCACTGATATGCATCTTGATAATGTGTGGTAAGGAGTACATAGAATCACCTATGTAATATTCTTGCCAAAATATTTAACTGAATTTAATCATGAGAGAAAAGATGAGAAATCCAGAATGTAGAATATTCTGTAGGACAATTGGTCAGGGCATGTACATAAAACAAAACAAAAATATAATTACCATAAAAAAATAAATAAAAGGAGAGAGCATCATCCTACTTTATTAATTTTTTGAGCTACATTCCTTTATTTTTTTGTTGTACTTTAGATGAAGGTTTACAGAATAAACTAGCTTCTCATTAAACAATTAACGCACATATTGTTTTGTGACATTGGTTGTCAACCCCATGACATGTCAACGCTCTCCCTTCTCAACCTTGGGTTCCCCATTACCGGCTTTTCTGTCTCCTCATGCCTACTCATCCTTGCCCCTAGGTTGGCGTGTCCATTTAGTCTCATTTTGTTTTATGGGCCTGTCTCATCTTTGGCTGAAGTGTGAACCTCAGGAGTGACTTCGGTACTGAGTTAAAAGAGTATCCAGGGAACATACTCTTAGGGTTTCTCCAATCTCTGTAAGACTAGTAAGTCTGATATTGTTTTGTGAGTTAGAATTTTCTTCTTCATTTTTCTCCAGCTCTGTCCGGAACCCTCCATTTTGATACCTGTCAGAGCAGTTTGTGGTGGTAGCTGGGCACCATCTAGTTGTGCCGGACTCAGTCTGGCGGAGGCTCATCATTCTACTTTACAAGAGACTAAAGAGACAAGTAGCAAAAGCAATGATTGATTCCCAGATAGGAGGAGAAAAAAAAAGAGAAAATATAAAATAATTTTTTGGGGAAAATTGAAATGTAAATTGTACTTTGAATATTATTGTGTTAATACTGATTTTCTCAGTATAATAACGATGTTTTGGTAATGTATGTGATTGGCTTATTTTTAGGATATGCCTGCTGAAGTAAGACTTAAGCATCATGATGTCCAACTTTCTGTCAAATGGTTCATTGCCAAAAACAAATATAGAGGAAGAGGTAAAGCAAATGTGGCAAAAAGTTTACAGATTGATGAATCTAGTTGAAGGGTATATAACTAGGATATATATTGTACTAACCTTTCAACTTTTCTGTAGATTTAGTATTTTTTTAAAAAAAAATAAAAAAAAACTAGGGAAAATGGGCATTGTATATGGCATGTTTGATCAAAGAAAATAATATTTGGGGCCTGCTGAATAGGAATAAACTTTAATGGAAAAACTTAGATCCCCTTAGAACTCAGTGTTTTTGAAACCCTGACTTTCAAGCAGTAATACAGGTAAATCAGACAGTTCAAAGAGTTTTTTTTTTTTTTTTTCTGAGAAGCCACAGCTTAAATTTCTCATGAAATAAAGGCCTAATGATGTCAGTTGCTTTTTGTTTGATATTACAATTAGGAATTATATTTAGCTTTCTTAATATAGATAAAAAAAATTCAAAGGGTTTAGTCAATGTAACTTCAGCTTCGATCAAAATAATTTTATCTTCATATGTTTTAGAGAAGGTTAAAATTAAAAACTCATTAATAAAAAGACATATTCTAATGCATTTTGTTATGCGAGTATTTAAACAGACTTGGAAAATGAATAAATCAGTCATTCAGCTATTTATTTTGTTGAGACTTTTTAGTTGACTCATTCTATCCAATACACTGATTTCTTTTATTCTTTCCAATAGATATATTTAGGTACTTGTAAAAAAGTCATGCTGCAAATGATGTCAAGAGCATATAATCTCATCTTTTTTTGTGGCAAGTCTTTCTGGTAAAATTGCATAATATATTTTTTTGAATTTTTGTGCTTATAACCCCAACATGTGAATTAGTTAGTACTCATAAAATAGAATTAAAAATATTTACCAAGCTGCTTCCTCAAAATAGTGACATGCATAAACATGGAGGTAACTATTAATATGAACTCGATTTTGGTAACTTCGGACTTTAATTTTTTTTTTTTTTTGTTCTGCTTTAAGTGAAACTTTACAAATCGAGTCGGTCTCTCATACAAAATCTTATATACACCTTGCTATGTTTTTCTCGCTGCTCTCCCCCTAATAAAGCAGCACACTCCTCCTCTCCACCCTGTAGTCCCTGTGTCCACTCAACCAGCTCCTGTCCCCCTCTGGCTTCTCATCTTGCCTCCAGACAGGAGCCACCCACATAATCTCATGTGTCTACTTGAACCAAGAAGCTCACTCCTCACCAGTATCATTTTCTCTCTTAAAGTCCAGCCCAATCCATGTCCGAAGAGTTGGCTTTGGGGATGGTTCCAGTCATGGGGTAACAGAGGGTCTGGGGACCATGGCCTCTGGGGTCTCTCTAGCCTCATTCAGACCATTAAGTCTGGTCTTTTCTATGAGAATTTGAGGTCTGCATCCCACTGTTCTCCTGCTCCATCAGGGATTCATGTTTGTGTTCCCTTTCGGGGTAGTCATTTGTGGTAGCTGGGCACCATCTAGTTCTTCCAGTCTCAGCCTGATGTAGTCTCTGGTTTATGTGGCCCTTTCTGTCACTTGGGGTCATCTTTACCTTACGTCTTTAGTGTTCTTCATGCTCCTTTGCTCCAGCTGAATTGAGGCCAATTGATGCATCTTACGTAGTCACTTGCTCACGTTGAAGACCGCAGAAGGCACTCACCAAAGTGGGATGCAGAATGTTTTCTTAATACATTTTCTTATGCCAGTTGACCTAGATTTCCCCTGAAACCATGGTCCGCAGACCCCTGTCCCTGCTACTGTGGCCTTCGAAGCATTCGGTTGTATTCAGGAATCTTCTTTGCTTTTGGTTTGGTCCAGTTGTGCTGACCTCTCCTATATTGTGTGTTGTTTTACCCTTCACCTAAAATAGTACTTGTCTACTATCTACTTTAGACATTTTTAACTTAACTCATTATCATATCTCACATGGGAGAATCTCAGAAATACAAGGAAGTTCCAATGTCAAAAAGTATATTAATACTGAACAATTCCTCAATAGATCAAATACATTAAGATACATCAAAGTTAGTCTTTTCAATAGATCTTGAAATGGTATTAGATGACTTTCAAGTAACTCCTATAAAAAAATCAAGTCAATCTATTAAAAAATAACTTCAGGCATTTTTAGGAGGAAAAACAAAAAAAGCATTCTAAAAGGCACAGAATTCTAAACAAGCATCACAAAATATATTCATAAAAAGTTAACGTATTTAACAATACATCTTTAGTGGCATTTCTAATAAAATCTGAGACATACAAAGACTTAAAATATCATTTTTTAACACTTTTTTTGGGAAATTTTGTAGGATGCAATTAGACTTGAATTAGAAATGACAGCCATAATTTTGGAAATAAGGAGACAAAAATATTCATTGTTTTTTACTGTATACTTAAAAATGTTACATAATTGAAGAAAAAAGACACAAAAGGGAAATGCAATAAAGTATTTGGACCAAATATAATAAACAAAATATTTCTTATTAACAAGAAATATCCAGTTGGAAAAATATGGCAAAAAAAAAAAAAAAGCAATTTCAATCCTAGTATATTTTTTGATAGTGATTAAGTGCTACAGCTGTGAACCAAAGGGTCGAGAGTTCAAATCCGCCAGGCACTCCTTGGAAACTCTATAGGGCAGTTCTACTCTGTCCTGTAGGTTCGCTATGAGTTGGAATCGACTTGATGGCAGTGGGTTTGATTTTTGTTTTACAGTAGAAAATGTAAAGCACTGAGAGCTAGATTTAACAGGAAATGGGTAGGATAGATGTGAAGAAAGTTACAAGTCTGTAATCGCTATGGAAGCAGACTGCCACATCTTTCTCCCCCAGAGCAACTGAAGGGTTCAAACTACAGACTTTTTGGTTAGCAACCGAGTGCTTTAATCAAGGCTCCTACTACTGCCACACTTCACCCCAAATACTAGGGAGGATTTTTTTAAAAACATTTTCTTTTCTCTCTCTCAAGCATCTGAAATAGTTCTTTGTGTGTTACCGATCCTTGAAAAATATCTGTTGACTAAAGAAATAAATATATGAATGAATGAGGGAACAAGCCAAGTAATTTGTGCCTTCTCCATGCGGAAGAGTAAGGGGTGTTTCAAAACGACAACAGTACTTTGGAAAATCATTCTACTTGCTGTATAAAACACTGTAAGTAGCAAAAACCATTCCTTTTTTATAAAATATTACATAGTAATTAAATGCAATATTTAGAAGAGTTTAAATGACACAGGAGATTCTTAATGTATTAAGGAAAAAGTGGTTTATAAAATAAATCGTTTCTACAATATAACCGTAACTATGTAAAATACACACTATTGAATTAAGAGACTAGAAGAAAATATTCTAAACTATTAAAGATGGTGTTTTATTTGATAACATGGTATGTGAATATTTTTCTTTATTAATCTCACATTTCCATATATTTTGAAATTTCTGTAATAAGAATTCATTTTAAAAAAATGCATTTAATTACTCAGGTTAGCTGCGTGGCTGCCCATGACTCCATGTAGCATCAGGAAAGAACCTACGTGTTCAGCTAGGATAATTCCTTGACCGTCTCTCAAAACCATACCACAGAACTAAGCCTCCAAGTCTGCTACTAGTTCTGCCACGTTTAGTAAGTGTAGAAGCAGAAGCTTCCACTAGACCTGTCAACTCTAGAATCTTGATGTCCTCATTTCTTCATTCCTTTAGCAGAAAGCTGCTGAAATTAGAAGCTCCATGTTAAATCAGGAAGCCACAACTGACCTGAGAACCTCAAATTTCTAAACACAACCCATGCCAGCAGAACAAACATGTTACATCTTACCTCTCCCCAAATATCTCAAATATTTGAATCTAATTGGCCGGATTTAGATTATTTCTAGATTCCTGATTGTAAGGGAGACTGGAAAATGTAGTTTTGAAATCTACTGCCTCAATGTGTTAGAGATTTGTTGGAATGAATGTTGGTTACCCATTAGATGATGAAAAAATAAAGTCTTCTATTGGGGGCATGATGTTTATTATACTCCTATTTGTAACAAATATTCAGCGGAAATGAGATACCCAACATGTGTGGAAAGGTGGAGTAAAAATAAGACATGATTAGGATTTGTCCTCAATAACTGAAAAAAAACCTTCATTTTTATATTTGATGGTAAGTGAAGAATGTATTCCCTAAAAGCTTTTAGAGACTATACATGATTAGAAATTTTCTAAACCTGGTAAATATATTTTTGCTGGCTACTTTCATAAATTATGACAAATTTTAAATATTTTCAGTTTGGCTCTATGCAAAATATTCCTTTTCTTCTCATGAAGATGAAATAAAGCCATTAATTTGAAGATGCATACATTTGATTGGGCAGGAATTTAATTAAACCGTTAGATAGCTTTTCGGAATAAAAAGATTTTAGGCTGTGATACAAAGGGAGTGAAACCATTAGGTTAACAGGTATCAGGCCTATGATAAAATGAGTTAGACCTGCATTACAAATAGAGGAGAAACCAGGAATGGTAGCTGGAGATAGGGTAGATTGGCTCTAGCTAGGGGTAGATACTCTACCTACAGAAACGCCAAAGAACTTTCGTAATTTATGAATAAGGGTAGAAGACAGAAGCAAACTAAAGAAACCATACTCTTCTTATTCCCTTACTTCCTTATCTCATTTGTTGTCAATACACTTTTGTCTTGACTGTGTAACTAATTTTCACAGTGACCAGGGATGGGTCACTTTTGGTGTGTTCAGAGAAGGTGAAGAACTCACTGCAATTTCATTTAAAGTTCAATTCCATTTTTGTGATCTTTATTCTTCAGTTGAATGTTGATTATGTCCCCCAGGCAGACTAACGATGTGAAAGTCAGGAAATGTTGCAATTTATGGAAAATAAATTTGATATTAAATATAAATTTCCTTCATGCAACAGTGAGTGGTGGGTTTATGAGGTGGAGTACTGCCTTTATCTTAGGAAGATGCCTGATGAAGTATGGAAAGGCCTCAAGAGTTAATAAGAAGTATGCACTTTACGATGAAAAGTAACTAAAACATTTTGAGGGGTGATAGGATTAAAGTCATATTTTAGAAATAGGAAAGGTGTGATTGTAGCCTCAGTAACTGGTTATATCACTCTACAGTACGTCTTGGGAGCCACACCTGACAGCTTTCCTAAGGCTTCATAAAGAATAAAACAGATATTATAAAGAATAACAGACAGCTTAATGTCCTGAACCACTGTTATCTGCTCTATGCTTTCACAATTCTTCATTCTTTCTCATCTTACCTACCCAGATATCCATCTGCCTTATATGTGACTTTGATGAAAATATAAAGCTCTCTTTGGCTTTTGATTTGGGTCTCTCTCCAGACTTGAGTTTTAACTTTCTCTCTTGACATAAAGAATTCTTGAGTTGCCATTTATTTGGGAACAGTTTTCTATGGGTATCTATGTACCTGCATGTCTTGTGAATGAGGAATTAATTACCATTTATTCTAGCCTGTCTTATTCAGAATGTTTGCACAGCAAATAGCCTTGGACGACAGATAATGTCTCCTTCTAGAGCAAAAGGTAGATTTGCTTATAGCCTTGGAAGATGCAGAGAATGTTTCCCTCCGGAGGGAAGAGCAGGAAGGCTTACTGCATTATAAAAGATTTAGGTTCCATAAGCTCAGGATTCCTCTCATGTAATGTAGCCCATCGCATCTGCAGTTATCATTCTGGGCCCATTTTTTTGCCCCTATGGAACTTGCGGGCAGGAGGAACCAAGGCAATTTTCTGACGCTCATACTGTTTGCTGTGCTGTGAGTATCCAGGTCCCTAGTTTCTGACCTAGGAGCCCTGGATCTTTTACTAGCGTCTTCAAAACAGTGGCAGGCCCTGTTAAAAAGAAAACTTTTTTTTTCTTTGTCTTGGGTTTTATGTTAACAGCGTCATTGAGATATAATTTACATGCCATACAAAATATAAAATCGAATGGTTTTTAACTCATTAACAAAGTTGTATAACCATCACCACAATCGATTTTAGAACATTTTCTATCACCCCCAAAAGAACCTTATACCCATTAACAACTACTTCCAATCCTCTTTCCCTGCTGACAAGTTCTAGAAACACACTGTGATGGTTAAGACTGTGTGTCAATTTGGCTGGGCGTGATTCTCACTGGTATGACAGTTGTATGATGTTGTGATCATCCCCATGATGGGATCTGCTCTGACAGCCAATCAACTTAAAGGGAATTTCCTTGGGCTTGTGGATTGCATTGACTATAAGTTGGACACTCTGGCAAGACTCATCGGCTTTTACTTGCTAAGGATCCTGCAGCTGGCTCCTGTTCGTTTGACCTCAGGTTCTTGAGACTTGAGCTAGCAACTTACCTGCAGTCTTGCCTGCTGATCTCTGGATTCATCGATCTTTGCAGCCTGTGAACAACGGCCCTGCTCTCTGACCTGCTGATCTTGGTTTGCCAGCCCTTACGGCTGTGTGAGTCAGGAGAGGGCTCCAGCCCTACCCACATGCTTGAGGCATTCCAGCTTCCACAACTGCATGAGCCGTTTCCTAGGTATAAATCTCTCTCTCTATATTTATATGTTTAACTGGTTTAGCTTCTCTAGAGAACCCAGCCTAAGACTTTTGGTTGCAAGAGGGGTTCTAGAGAAAAAAAATTGTAAGGATGAGTAGTCTAAATTCGTCCTCAAGTATGGTTAATCTTAAAGATGTCGATGACTCTGCTTCCAGTAGTAAAGTGGGCACTGCAAAGCCATGGCGTGAGGTGGCAGTACAAATATGCAAAATACCACCACCAATAGATCAGATATTGATGAAATGTGAGCCTCTGGGTGACAGTATGTGTCATACTTTTCTACAGTTTTATCAGATTGAAAAGTATAAGAAAGCTGGTTGGTTGGTCCTAGTTTCTCTAGACAAACTGGTAACAGAAAGAGATGAATGTAGGGCTTCAGAATCAAAGCTCAAATGCTGAATAAATGACCTCAAAGTTTCCACTTGTGCCTTGAAAGAAAGTCTGATTTCTTGTAGTAACAGAGCTGATGTTGCTGAAAACCAAATGCGGAGTCTTATCGTAAGAGTGGCTGAATTACAATGCCAGATCAATTGCCAACCTCCAGAGGTGGCTGAAGTTAAAGTGAGGACATAAATTGGGAAGAAATGGGATCCAGAAACTTGTGATGGGTTCTCATAGCATATCCCATCATGGTGGTGATCACATTATATCAAATCTCAACATGGAAGTGATCACAACATCATATGACTGCCAAACCACTGAGAATCATGGCCAAGGCAGTTGACACACAATCCTAACAATCACAATCCACCCATTGTCAACTTAGCACCTGTACACATCTCTTTAAACCATACATAATCTCTGAATAGATAATTTTGAAGTCATACATACGCCTAATATTATAACACACATACAACCGAAAATGCACTAACCCTATTTACATCATATATTAGTGAAGAAAACAAAAATATTTGATGTACACATACAAAGCAGAAATACTAATAACACAGTCATTGTTTCTGCAACTGGTCACATGGCTGTAACTGGTATTTAAAACTACGTTCTTCCACTACCCATTCTGTATTCCTTTGCCCTCAGCAAGCAACTCAACTGGTCTTGGCTCTTTTCCTGGTGGAGTGATCCAAATCATCATTCCTGAAGGGTCTGGGCCATTAGTAAAGAAAAAAAAAAAAAAATTTTTTTTTTTTTTTTTTTTTTGAGTAGTCACATCAAAGTTGGGTTTCTATGGTTTTCCATTGACTTTAATCATAGGGCATGGTAGTATTAAGAGGATCCTAAGGGATCTCCTGCATTCCAGATATACTCTTCTTCACCTTCATTATGTAATATCAATCTGATTTCCTCTTGGTCACCAGGATCAATCACACCGGCCAGTACAGTAACTCCCTTCTTTCCCTGTTGATCCAGAGGGATAAGGAGCCCAAAGTGGCCTGATGGCATTCTTAGCTTCCAGTTCAATGGAATCAGTGATATGTCTCCAGGTGGGAGCATTACTCCCTTTGAAACTAAGACCCCTAGACCTGCAGAACATAAGGTCTTGCGGACAGGAAGCAAAAATTTTATGAGTGGATCACTAGGGTTAATAGTGAGTGGTGCCACTTCAATTTTCACCCCTTGATACCTGGACACATGAATCCTGGCTATGGGAGAAACAGCACTGTATATTGGATGCTGGTTTAGAGCATATACAGCCTCCTGGAGAACATTGCCCCAAGCCTGCAAGGTATTGCCACCTAGCGGGAGCTCTAATTGTGTCTTTAGAAGGTGATTCCATGGTTCTATCAAGCCAGTTACTTCAGGATGATGGGGAACATGGTATGACTATTGAAGTCCATAAGCATTGCCCCATTGCCACACTTCATTTTCAGTAAAGTGAGTCCTTTGATCTGAGGCAATGCTGTGTGGGATACCGTGATGGTGGATAAGGTATTCTGTAAGTCCATGAATGGTAGTTTGGCAGAAGCATTGTGTGCAGAGAAGGTAAATCCATATCCAGAGTAACTATCTACTCCAGTAAGAACAAAACACTGCCTTTTCCATGATGGAAGTGGTTCAATGTAATCAGCTTGCCACCAGGTTGCTGGCTGATCACCTCAAGGGGTAGTGCCATATTGGAGACTCAGTGCTGGTCTCTGCTGCTAGCAGATAGGGCACACAGCAGTGGCTGTAGCCAACTCAGCATTGGTGAGTGGAAGTCCATGTTGCTGTGCCCATGCATAACTTCCATCCCTGCCATCATGGCCACTTTGTTCATGAGCCCATTGAGCAATGACAGGAGTAGCTAGGGAAAGAGGATGAGTGGTTTCCACAGAATGTGTCATTCTATCCACTTGACTGTTAAAATCTTCCTATGCTGGGGTCACCTTTGGTGAACAGTTGCATGAGGCACAAATATCTTCACTTCTTTGGCCCACTTAGAGAGGTCTACCCACATACCTCTTCCCAATAAACCCTTGTTTCTTATTTCCCAATCATGTTACTTCCAAGTTCTTTACCATCCAGCCAAATATTGGCCACAGCTCATGAATAAGTATATAATCGCATATCTGGCCATTTCTCCTTCTAAGTGAAGTGAACAACCAGGTGCGCTGCTGGAAGTTCTGCCCATTGGGAGGATTTCCCTTCACCACTGTCCTTCAGGGAGGTCCCAGAAAGGGATTGTAGTGCCGCTACAGTAAAAAAAAAAAAAAAATTTTTTTTTTTTTTTTACAGTGGTGTAGCATATTGTCCAAAACCACCCGTGGTGCCTGCATATTGCCCAAACCCACCTGTAAATCAGGCACGGGTTTTCTCTTCTTCAGTCAAATGATCATAAGGACTCCCCCATGAAGCCATAGGTGCAGACTGGGAGATGGAAGTTAACATGACAGGAGTGGAGACCATGGACATTTGGGCCACTTCCTCACGTAACTTACTTGTGCCATCAGGTTCTGCTTGGGCCCAATCTTGCATATACCACTTTCATTTAATGATGGAGTACTGTTGTGCACATCCAGCTTTATGATTTTGTGGGTCAGACAACAACCAGTTCTTGATGGGCAGCTCAGGCCACACGGTGACTTGTTGTCCCATGGTTAAGTGTTCAGTCTCTACTAAGGCCCAATAACAAGCCAAAATCTGTTTCTCAAAAGGAGATTAGTTGTCTGCAGAGGATGGCAATTGAGCAGACATTGTATCTCAGCAACTACTACAATAAGACTCTGCGTTTGGTTTTTGGCAGTATCAGCTCTGTTACTACAAGAAATCAGTCTTTCTTTCAAGGCACAAGTGGAGACTTTGAGGTCCTTTATGTAGTACTTGAGCTTTGACTCTGAAGCTCATCTCTTTTTTTCACCAGGTTGTCTAGCAAAAGTAGGACCAACCAACCAGCTTCCTTATACTTCTCATTCTGACAAAATTGTAGAAGGGTATCACACATGCAATCACTCAGAGCCTCACCTTTCACCAGTATCTTATCTATTGGTGGTGATTTGTATTGCCACCTCATGCCATGGTTTTGCAGTGCCCTGTTTACCACTGGAAGTAGAGTAATCAACAACTTTAAGATTAACCCAGACTTAAGAATCAGTTTAGACAACTCATTCTTACAATTTTGTTTCTCTAGAACCACTTTTGATACCAAATGCCTTAGGCTGGGTTCTCTAGAGAAGCAAAATTAGAAAAGCATAAATATATATATGTATATATATATAGAGAGAGAGAGAGAGAAATTATTTACATCAAGAAAATGCCTCATGTGGTGGTAGAGACTGGTATGCCCCATGTCTGTGAACCAGGCTAGAGGCTTCTCCTGACTCACTCAACCACAGGGGCTGGCAAACCCAAGATCGGCAGGTTGGAGAGCAGGGCTGTTGCTCATAGGCTGTGAAGACTGATGAATCCTCAGATTGGCAGGCAAGGCTGTAGGTAAGATGCTAGGTCAAGTCCTAAGAACCTTAGATCAGATGAACAGGAGCCAGGTGCCGGATCCAGAGTGAGTAAAAGCTGGTGAGGCTTGCCAGAGTGTCCACTTGTATTCAGTTCAGGCCACATGCCCAAGGAAACTCCCTTTCAACTGACTGGCTATCACAGCAACTCCCATCATGGGGGTGGTCACACTCTATCCAATCTCAACATGGAAGTGATTACATCATGCAGCTGCCAAACTACTGAGAATTATGCCCAGCTAAGTTGACACACAGTCTTAATTAACCCTTAGAGTCATCATATTTTCCTTTCCTTCTTTAAGTATTGTTTTCTTTAGTTCTTTGAAAATTAGTATGCTAGCCTGCTAAGTCTACCACCTAGGTCACTTCAAAGGCAGTTTGTATTTCCTGTTTGTTTCCTCCTGTATATTGATCACACTTTTCTGTTTTTTTCATGTCTTATAATTTTTTTGTTGAAAAGTATGTTTTTTTTTCTTTTTATTTTAATTTGGATGAAGTTTTACACAGCAGATTAGTTTCTCATTAAACAATTAATAAACGTATTCTTTGGTGACATCAGTAGCCAACTGCATGACATGTCAACATTCTCCACTTCTTGACCTTGGATTCTCCATTATCAGCTTTCCTGTCCCCTCCTGCCTTCTCATCTTTGTCCCTGGGCTGGTGTACCCATTTAGTCTCATTTTGTTTTATGGGCCTGTCTAATCTTTGGCTGAAGGGTGAGCCTCAGGAGTGACTTTAGTATAGTACTGAGTTGAAGGTGTGTCTGTTGGTGGGGGGGGGGGGGTCAGGGAGTAGGGATTTTAGATAATATATTGTAGCAACTCTGGATAATTATCCATGGCACCACACACTTTCTGAGGCACGTTTTTGTTGCTGTTTATTTCTTGAGCGACTTGGTAGGACTATTTTAGTGAATTATATTTCCCCTGTACTGTGCAGCTTTGGGTTTCGGTGCAGCCTCTGATGCACATGCATACAGTTTTTTTTGAGTTACAGTGGTTTCAGCAAGATTTTTTTTTTTTTTAGATTTTCTTTCCCTGATCTCTCTGTTAAGCTGTCTGCATTGGTTGAGATCATACCTAACTGCTGCTATTGTTGTTGTTAGTTGTTATCAAGTTAATTCTGACTCATGGTGAACCCATGTGCCTCCAACAGCTGATGGCTGATCACTCTGTTTGACAATTCGCTGGGCATAAATTATTCCACAGCCTAATTGAATTAAATTTGGTCATCTTTTCAGAGGTAGTCTTTGAAATCAGCCTTTGAGGCTTGTTCCAACCCTAGAAGGGCTCTGTTAGTCATTCCTTTCCCTGATTGTCTCTGGTAAACTTCTGGTCAGTCTATGATTTAGCTTACTGCTTTCATGGAGCTACCAGCCTCCTCTTAATTGCTTACCACCAAAATTTCCATTGTTTTTAAGAGTACTCTTAGGCTTGAACTTACCTGCAGTCTGTTCCTATCAAGTCCCTTGGGTAGAGCTTCAGAGCTCTTGGTTCTTATGGTCTGCCTTGCCTCCTATTCAAAACTTCTGTGGCACTATTATGAAGCTGAAAGCAATGTGACCACACTATGTCTTTCAGAGTGAAACCCTGGTTTTATGAGCAGAGTGGTAGGCGGAGATTGTAGCCTCTGTTCTTCTGTTTGTCTCTCCTGGTGTGGAGATTCCAACCTTCCTGCAAATTGAAATGAGGGCAACCTGCTACACCTAAGGTAGAGCTTCTACCGTACAAGTGGGTGCTTGGTATAAGACCCAGACCTTTCAGCTGCTCTTGCCTGGAGTCCCTGGGTGAGAGGGATGAGAAACGTTTGTAGCCTGTACCTTCTAGGAAGTAAGAACGGCCGTAGATTGGGAGCTAGGAAGAGAGGGAGCCCTACATTTTCAACTGAACTTGCCTGGAGTGAGTCTTTTGTTACGATTAGGTGGTGGGGAACGGGTGGGGAAAGGATGCAGAAGCAAGTCATGGCTTGATTTAGTAGACTTTCTTGAGTAAATGTTCATTCATTTGCTGCATGCCATTAGGTCAAGTCCTAAAGATGCTGCCATTCAGAAGTTATCTCCCACCTTACCATCTTCTATTTTCTTCATGTTACCCTGATGGGAACTTGCTACTCAAAATGTTCTGGCCTCTTGGACAGAAACAGGCAATTGTAATGATTTGAGTAAGAGGATCCAAATTAATTCATTGGACATAGAGAAGGAAAAGAGCATATAAAATCGAATTTTTGTAAAGGTAGGATTTATAGGCTTTGGTGTTACAGAGAAAATGAATTTGAGGCTGGAAATCAATGATGCTTTCTCTTTTAGCTCGGGCGAGTGAGGGATGCAATAAAGAGGAAAAAAATTGGAAGTAGATTGAAAAAATGACTTTTAAGTAATGAAAGCTAAAGTTGTTATGACTGGCTTTTACTCTAGTAAGGAGGCATATATGATACTTGTTTTCTTGACTTCCACTTAAGAGACCACCGGTACTTCGTCTTTGACTCTGATTAAAGAATTTGATCTGGAATCTTTGAAGCTCTTAAAGAAAAAAAACTAAATTATTTAAAGCAAAAAAATTATAGAACTTCTAGTGTTTCACTAGACATCAGGAGTTGAAAACTGTAATTCAAGGTTCTTTAGTTGGGGAGAAAATATTAATAGGCTTTTTGAATATGAGGGGTAATGACTAAGACATAGTCTTTGATGAAGAGATGGAGACAAGGGAAAATAAATTATCCCGCATTTTAAAGTAAGATAAATTTTTGTTGGCAAAAAAAAAAAAAAAAAAAAATGTTTTTAATGGATCATGCTGCAATTTGGGAGAAGGAAATTAGGGGTAAAACAATATGACAGGGAAGAGTAGAAACTTGTCAACAGTATGGGGATAAGAAAAAACTAAACATTACAGCTTTATGCTAGATATGGCTTACAAATTTTGAAAAATGATGTTTGTTAGTTTTTAATGATTTTGTGTTTTATTTACAGGTTTTTTTTTTTTTTTAATTCTCAGTCTTCTATCAAAGGGTCTTAAGAACAACAGCTTTGAGTTTATGGTTCCTTGCGAAATGATGGAGCCCTGGTGGCAAAATGTCAGCAGTTCAAATCTACCAGGTGCTTCTTGGAAACCATATGGGGTAGCTCTATTCCATCCTATATGGCCGTACTGAGTAGGAATCGACTTGACTGCAACAGGTTTGGGTTTTTTTTTTTTTTTGATTTTGTGAAATGATAAACTTTGTTCATGCTTTAAATAAAAGGAATATAGGAGTAGGCAGAGATAAGATTGCAAGTAATTTGGTTGAGGAAAGGAGTTCTGAAGAAGAAATGATTGCCTGGAAAATGTATGCATCAGTCTCTCTTAGAAGAGACTTTGAATTTATTAAGGAGAAGATAGCACTGTCTACTGTGATCTGACAGGTAGGCTCAAATGATTTTATTCAAATATAAAGAAAAGTGTGAAAAACAGAAGTCTAGATGATTAGGGTGCAATCATATTGTAAAAATGGCTTGGGGGCAGTGCTGTCCTCTTTCAAAGCCACAACGGGGAAGGAGAACCAAGATCAACAGCCCAAGGCTGATTCCTATGAAACGGAGGTCAGACATAGCTCCTCTCTCCACCATCTCTATCAATTCTAACACCAACCATCCCTCACACTGCACTCTCTACTTCTCTGCTGGGTTTGATAATTCCCTGCAGTGGCCACACAATTCAAAGACCATACTTATGATTATGAGACTTATTATAAGGGAAGTAATGGTTATAATTCAGGATCAAGAAAACCCAGAATACAGTTCTTTCATCAGGACAGCCATTCCCCAGCTATGCTCTCAGGTACACCTCTCCCTGGCCTTCAGTTTCCGCCCAAAGGCACTCAGCTGTCTCTGTGGGCTGGGAAGCCCAATGCACCATCTCCTCGTGCTGGGTCTTTGCAGCTGGCCTTTCCTTCCTTCGTGGTGGGTTCCTCTTCTCTTCTCTGGAACTGGCTCTTTTAAGGCAAAACTGACCAATTGCCTTGGTAGGCCACAATTACCCTACCACACAATCACCTGGGTGGGACCTACAAGACCATGGCTAGAAAGGCAGCACACAAAAGTAATTAATTGTACCACACATAGTAACAGTGAATTTGAGTTGTAGTTGTGGTATCCAGTTGGAACTGAGGATAGCAGGCTGGCCTGGAGAGATAGCTTTAACAGTCACCAACTCATTGGGAAGGAGTTTAAATTGATAAGAATTTCCAGAGACAGGGAATGCAGAGAGAGCAAGAGTATAGACGGCTACCCCCTAGGTGAATGCCAACTTTCAAATGATAAAGACCAATTAGAAAAGTTATTAGTGAAATAAAAACAAAAGTGAGCAGAAAACTTTTATAAAATAGTCTCATAAAAAATTTTTTTTTTTTATGAAAACAAAGATGTGTGTGTATGTTTAGAAAATTATGTAAAATACTTGAGATTATCCTTTTTTTTTTTTTTCATGTCGGGGTGGGTGGGTAGGGGGTTGGAGAGTGATATCTTTGACTCTTACTTCTTTTCTGATTACTGAGTGCTTCCAGAAGGAATCAGGCAGGAAATCTGTGAATATTAACCAGCATTTTTTGTGTACTTACTTTGTGCCTAGGCACTTTACGGAGTCTCTGGATGGTACAAATGGTTAATGCACTCGGTTGCTAACCAGAAGTTTGGAAGTTCAAGTCTACCCAGAGGCACCTTGGAAGAAAGGCATGGTGATCTACTGGTAAAAAAAATCAGCCACTGAAAACCTTCTGGAGCACAGTTCTACTCTGACACATGTGAGGTTGCCATGAGTCCAAATTAACTTGGTCACACCTGATAATCACTTCATATCAATGACTCAACTGAGTGATTTTGTCCCTCAGGGGACATTTGACAATGTCTGAAATGATTTTTACGGTTACAATTGCATGGGGGGGGGGGCAGTGATACTAGCTTCTAGTGGACAGAGGCCAGGAATGCTGCTAAACATCTTGCCAACTGCCAAGTTTGTGAAATCCTGATGAGAAATCAAAGTTTTAAGTCTCACAGAAACCTTTCGAGAGGGATACTTTTATCACTCCTTATGTACTGCAGGTTTAGGTTTCAAAGATGAGAGAATTTCCACATAAACTAAGACAATTTTCCTCTCCAGTATAGAAAGCTTTCAAGTATACCTTCTAGAAGCTCAACTAACTTTACTTCATCTTTTGAGGAAGACATTTTAGTCATAGAAGTGCAACTGGTAACAGATGAAGAAATGTCATTTCGGCTTCAAGTTACCATAAGCACCACTAGGTCTGTTATAGAAATACATTCTGGGGAAAATTTGCTCTTTTACCTGTACTAAATACTTAGTGTTTCCAAAAGGTACACTGTGCATTCTTTCCAGATGAATTTATGATTACAATGCACTCGACCCTTCTCTCTTTATTGGAGTTTGAAGTTTCTCTTTTTTCCAAGAATGTTTCATTGCCCTACGTAATTAAGTTTTTATGCTAAAATTTCTGTATTATAGGCAGAAAATAATAGATTAGATGTTTTAAGTCCCTCTACTTAAAGATTATGAAGCAATAGGCTCTAACAATATGGCATATTGCATGCATTTGAAAATGTTCCTCAAAGTAAACATAGTTATATTTATTCTGATATTTATTTATATATTTATTCTGTTTTTTTCCTTTCTTTTTTAAAAATATGGCCTTGAAAGTATTTGGTGTTTGTTGAACATTAAATGAGCTGGTTTGAATGTTCTAGTAGAAGTTATGGCTAAAAAAAAAATAGACCATTCAGTTCGAACTATATTGATAACAACAACAAAAAACTTTACCTTTCAAGGGAGAATATATATTTAGTGTGAAAATTATAAAATTATTGAAATTTTACATCTAGCTATGGATAGTAAATACCGTGAATCATATTAGATCATATTCTGATAAAATGATATTTATGGAATCATCTAATGCTAAATTAGCATTGAGAACTTGTTTAAACACAACAAAGAACTCTGAGGTCTTTTAGTGATTTTGCAATTCCTTTGCAAAAGCCTTTTCCTGTTTGGTACAACAACACAATAGTAAAAACGTATTAGATCCTTTCCTTTCCTGGTAGCAGTGAAAAAAATAAACAAACCCAGACTTATCATGATAATTTCAATGATAAATGGAAGAAGCATTTTTATTTTCAGAAAACCTAAGATTGTAGATGAATAGAAGCAGTATAATAAATTATTTCCTCATGGAAACCTGTTTTTTTTTTTTTTTCTTTCCTTTCCTGTTACAGTCAATACTTCCACAATCTGTTTGTTCAAGTTAGAAATCCAAAAATTGTTCTCATTTTTTCTTTTAACCCTAAACACATTCAGTCATTTTCCTTGCTGTTGGCTGTCATGGAGTTGACTTCAACTCAAGTCAACCTTATGTACAAGAGAATGAAATATTGCCCAATTCTGCATCATCCGTACAATCACTAGCATGTTGGAGTCTATTGCAGCAGCAAATGTGCCAGTCCATCTCACCAAGGGTCTCCCATATCCTCATTTACCCCCTACTTCACCAAACATTATGTTTTTCTCTAGTGACTGATCCTTCCTAATAACATGTCCAAAGCAAGTGAATCAGACTATGTTCTGCTATGATCCGTAAGATTTTCAGTGGCTAATTTTTGGAAAGAGATTGCCAGGCCTTCCTTGTCTGTTTTAGTCTGGAAGCTCTACTGAAACCTGTCCACCATGGGGGACCCTGCTGGTATTTGAAATACTGCTGGCATAGCTTCTAGCATCGTAAAAAAAGCATCATAGCAACACACAAAACACCACAGTATGACAAACTAACAGGTAGGTAGTGGATTCTGTTATTAAAGCCAAACAATTCTACATTTTTAATGCTCTGAAATCTCTATCTTCCTATGTCCATGGTCATTTCTTGGTAAAAGCCATTACCATCTCTCTTTCATGTTATTACAATGTCCCTTCCTGCTCTCCACACTGAATCATAATCCAGAGTGACATTTATAAGACATAATTGTCGTTTTCTGGCTTTAAAATGGTCCATGGTTCTCTGCTATCTTCATGATTAATGCACAATTCCTTAGCAAAATATACAATGCCTTTCATGACCTCGCCTGGATTCTTCTCTCCAGTTTCATCTGAGGCCCCTTCCACACTGTCCACACCCTTTGCTTTTGCCCAGTTTTTCCCAGTTATTTATAACTTCCTAACTTATGTTCTTCCTCCCTCCCTCCCTTCCTCCTCCCCTCCGGCTGAAAATGAACCTTCTTTGCCAATGGCCGTTGCATTCAATTCTCATCTAATTCCTAAATTGACCCTTATAATACAGATTTTTCAGTAATGTATTTTACTCCCCTCAATGGTAATATTTCTAAAACATTAATATCAGGCCTTGAAATTCAATGGCTCTTCTCTAAATTACCAGATTCTTCTGTCAGTTTATTATTTTTGAGGCTTTTATCACTCTGTATTGTGGTTGTTGGTGTCTTCATCTCTTTCAAACAGAAGACTGTGAACTTCTACAGGGGAGGGAATATGTTTTGCAAATTTTACCATCACTGGTCCTAATTTGGATCTGAAACACAGGTGGAGCACAATGAATGGTTAATGAACATAACACTTTATTTATTTATTTATTTTTACCGTTAGGAATCTTGTATAGAAGTAATCACAAGTTTAAATAGTGTTGAAGAAATCACAGAATAACATATCAATAAATATGCCAGCTATAGCTGAATTGTGTCTCCTTAAAAAGATATACTGAAGTCCTAACCCCCAGAGCTGTGAATGTGACCTTATCCGGAAACTGGGTCTTTGCAGATGTAACCAATTTAAGGTCATTAGGGAGATCCCTAATCTAATGTGACTGATGTCCTTATAAAAAGAGAAGAGAAAACAGAGACAGGGACACAGAGGGAAGACAGCCGTTGAAGATGGAGGCAGAGATTGGAGCGAAGCTCATAGAAACTGAGGAATACCCCAGGCTACCAGCGACTGGAAGAGAAAAGAAAGGAGCTTCTCTTAGAGCCTTCACAAGAGAGCATGGCCCTGAATTCAGACTTGCAGCCTCCAGAACTATAAGAGAATAAATTTCCGTTGTTTAAAGCCATTCAATTTATGGTACTTTTTTATGGCAGCCCTAGGAAATGAACAATGAGTAAATAAAAAAAGTAAACATCTGCAATAGAAATCTTGCAAAGAAAACATAAACACACACATACACACACTCACTCACACATGCACAAATGTGGAAAACATTATTGAAATAAATGCAAGAAATATTTAAGGGGCTTGTATTTATAGCTTCAGAACTCTGATGGGCTAACTTCGACTATACTGAAGGTTAAGGAACTTCATCGTGTATGGCTGAATATCGAGCATTTGGTATCAGTGTTCATGTGAGTTTTTTCATGTTTGTTTTCATTTGTTGTTTTAGTAGAAACTTTGGAGCGATTGTGGTGAGACTTAACTGATTACAGTTTAAAGGTATAAGGAGCTGATACTATTGTTCTCGTCCTTTTATTTCACTGTACCATGGATCTCTGTGCAAACCCATAACATCACATCTACCAGGTTACCATGTAATTAGTGTTAGTCTTCTCTACTGTAACTGTGAGCTCACTGAAGGAAAGTGTTTCGTTATTCTCTGTATCTAAACTACCTAGCCCAGAGACGGGTGTTTAGAAAACATTCAAAGGTGTTTTTTGAATGAATAAATAAAGTTCCTACTTTGCCTGAAATAAGATGATAATTTATGGTATGCTTACAAACTTTTATTTCTTTATGAAAACTAACCAAGAATAACCAGCCATTTGCTCTATTTTGTCTATTTTGAATGATTAAGCCCTTAGGGAAAGATACAGGATGGGGTCAATGTCTTACATTCCTGGTTTGCCTGAAATAAGGTGTTAATTTATGACATGCTTACAAAGTTTTTATTTCATTATGAAAGAAAAAAAACAAAAAACAAAAAAACAGTAAACAGCCATTTGCTCTATTTTTTTTTTTTTGAATGCTTAAGCCTTTAGGGAAAAATACAGGGTGGAATCAGTGTCTTACATATACTAGGTCCCATGTAACTGCCTCTAAACAGGATTGTCTTGCTAAATGATTTGTATTCATTTAAAAACATAAACAATAAATCACTTTTATCATATTAGATTCCACTAAAGGCTCAGTTAGCATATTGTATCAAAATCCCATGACAAGAGATTTGAATTAAGTTAAAAATTGTTAGCCCCTAGGTACTTCTTAAGCAAGTTGGTCTATTTGTGAGGTTTTGACTCTTAGGTTGGTATTTGTATTGTGTTCTAGTGAAAATCGTATCATGGGAAAGAATTTATTACGTTGTTAAACTATGTAACCACGTTCCCATAGGATAGGAAGTACTGTGCAAGATAAAAGACAGCATTTTACATTCCCTCTTAATATAATCTATGGATTTTATCAAGGTAACTGCTACAAAAATGTAGTTCTATGAATGTGTCACCTCCCATTTTGTATGCATAAGGACAGTATAATCTTGTGATTGCCTAATAACTGTATCCCAGATAAATGAGAACGGCACAGATCATTTGCTCACAGAAGGTTGCTACATTGATTTGGGTCCTCTAAAAAGCAAATGCCAAGAAATGATTAAATGTGTAAGTTTTTTATTAGGAAAAATGTCTCTCAGAGAAAAGAGGGAGGGAGGCAGGTAAGGCTGGGACAGCTGGATAAGGCTAGGAGACCAGTTAGATTATAAAAACGTGACGGTGGATGAGGGAAATGGATGGACATATCCTACCTACATAGACTTCCCTGCAGCCTAAGGAAGGTTCAATTTGGCAAAACAGTTGAGGCATCCTTAAGTCAAATTCAGCAGTCAGAGAAGTTTCAGAGAAGTCTCCCAGGAAACTTTACCAGTTACCATCGAGTCAGCTCTGGCTCATGATGATCTTGTGTGTGTTGGAGTAGACTTGTGCTCCATAGGGTTTTCAATAGATGATTTTTTGTAAGTAAATCATCAAGGCTTTCTTCTGAGGTACCTCTGGGTGAAGCTGAGCCTTCAACCTTTCAGTTATCAGCCAAGGGTGTTAACCATTTGTAGATACAGTTATATGGAAAGGGACTGCTACTACCCAGGGATTTCTCTTCTAGGAACAAATCTGTCTTTGTATCCTTTCCATACTCGTTCACCGGCTGTAAGTAGCCTATGGGAGGCGTGTCCTCAACTCAAGCAAGGTGACTGATTTCCAAATTTGGTCTGGGTCTCTTGGTAAATTATACTCCCTGCAGGTAGAGGTCTACATTCTTATGGCCATTAGTGATACTACTCAAGTGACTGAAGAACAGATGCAGATTTCAATCTCTGAAAGAAAATGAACCAAAATGTAAATATCTATGTAAGAAGAGAAAAGAAATTCAATCACTTACAGGTTAGGGTAGACTAGGATGTTAATATTAATCAACCATAGCATATAATATAGGATTGCTATGAGTCGAAACTGACTCAACAGCACCTAACAAAAACTAGCATGTAATGGCTCAATGCAACAAAAGATTTGATTGATCACAAGGCAGTTCAGTGATATAAAACTTGAGGGTGATAGAGTTGTTCTTCTCTGGTCCACACAGACAAAGAGAGACACAGAGAACAGTAACTTGGCTATCTTTAATATGTAGCTTCTGAGTTTTCCTTGGAATTGAGGGATTGTATTATGGATTGAATTTTGTCCCCCAACAATGTGTGATAAATCTTAATCCCTATTCATTTGGATATAATCCCACTTCAAAATAGGATATGTAGGGTATGTCTTAAATCAATCACTTTTGTAAAATAAAAAGAGATTAGACACAAAAGCAAGCATAGACGGGAGAATATAAATGCCACATGAAGATCACCAAGGAACCAAGGAACATAAACTGAAAAGAGATGCAGACCTTCCACCAGACCCAACACAGACAGGCTTATTCTACAGTCAATGCCCTGAATTCGGATTTCTGTCCTCCTAAACTGTGAGAGGAAACCCTGGTGTCACAGTGGTTAAGAGCTATGGCTGCTAACCAAAAGGTGAGCAGTTTAAATCCACCAGGTGCTCCTTGGAAACCCTGTGGGGCAGTTCTACTCTGTACTATTGGGTCTCTATGAGTCAGAATTGACTCAACGGCAATGGGTTTTGGTTTGGCTAAACTGTGAGAAAATAAATTTCTTTTTGTTAAAGCTATCCCCTTGTGATATTTCTGCCATAGCAATGCTAAGAAACTAAGACAGACTGAGATTTGGACACTTTGGACTATGGACATCTTATGATCACCGCTCCAGTTAGCTGGACTGGGAAAAGCATGGAGAGGTATATATATTAAACAAACAAACAAGCAAAACAAAAAATTTGCCTTCGAGTCGATTCTGACTCATAGCAACCCTATAGGACAGAATAGAACTGCCCCATAGGGTTTTCAAGGAACAGCTGGTGGATTCGAACTACTGACCTTTTGGTTAACAGCTGAGCTCTTAACCGGTGCATCACCAGGGGTCTGGAGAGGTGCCTATAGGAGATTTTTATGGTCAAGGCCTTGATGTGGTACACATTTCTTCCACTCAGTTCCATTGGGCCACCCAACTGCAAAGTAGGCAGTCAAATATAGTCTAACCATGTGTCCAAGAACGGAGAATGGATTGTGATGTACATCTGGCCATCTCTACCATACCCAGAAATGATCAAATATCAGTATTTGTGGCATCAAGTCAAAAGAACTCCAAAGGATTGACTGAAAGGTCTCAATTTTTATCCAGCTGTTTGACATTATGTAAATACAAAAAAATAGTCATTAATACTTTTAGGCTTCAAGGTACCTACAATATTTGGATATACATTACTACAAAGTAAATGCATTGAGTATATATCAAAGGAATTATTATAATCACGTTTCATAATTAAATATTTTTCCCCCAGTTTTTACAAATGAAAAAGTGCAACTAAGTATTCTAGAAATAGAATTACAGATGGCCCATATGAAAATGTATGGAAGTGGATGAATCCGACATGCTGAATCAGTCCTATAAATAAATTCCTTTTCAGTTTTGTTTTGCAGGTTTTTAAGAGCATATTATCAGGCTCATTTTTTTTTTTTTTTTTTGGATTATCTGTATCCTTAGTGTTTCTGCATTCATATGCTTGTAATAAAGTTACAGAGGACTAAGAAAATATGAATTACATATTTAGTAGAAAATAGTGAAAAAATAAGTAGGAGTAAATGAGGGCTAATGATTAGTAACATCAATCTCTGTAGGAAAAACAATATTAATCAAATCTGGACAAGGCTCAAAGTTCACAACGTACCTTGATATCTCCTTCTCCTTAGTACCTATATCATCTTTACCTAACCGTATACAATGACACTCTGCTACCTGGAGAGTCCTGCCTTTCCCCAGAGATATAAGGCCAATTGATTATGAGTGTCAAGTGGATGTTATGATTGGAACTCCAACTGTGCTAGTAATTAACTATATGACCTTGGGAATTTACAAATTCTTGAACTCTTTAAACTTTAATCTCTTCTTCTGTAAGTGAGAATTACAATATTCTCCTCAGAAAGTTGGTATAAAGAATTATGAGATAATCTATGACGAGCAATTATCACAATTCTGACATGATTCCTACTCAATCATGTTACTCCATTAGTTAGTGATATTCAGAAAACTGTTCTCAATTTAGGCTGAAAGTTTTGAAAATTTAAATGGTTTCTTAGTGTGTCATCTAAGTTATCGAATGCAGGTCCTTAATAACTCTGTTGGAGTTGCTGGATGGTGTAAATGGTTAACGCACTGGCTGCTTAATTACAAGGTTGGAAGTTAGAGTCCACCCAAAAGCACCTTGAAAACAAGTCCTGTGATCTATTCCTGAAAAATCAGCCATTGGAAACCCTAAGGAGCACAATTCTACACTGGTACTGATAGGGTTGCCATGAATCAGGATCAACTCAATGACAATCAGTTTTAATAACTCTGTAGAACACTGGTACTTCTGTTTAGTTTTTGGTGGGCTTGAAATTCTTTCATAGAGGACTCCTAGTTTTTTTTGCTATGTTCTCTGAAAGTCCATTGGTACCTGCTTTCCACCTCCATTGTTTGAACTGCTTCTGGAAGCCAGACTGAGTTCATGCTCTCCTCCTTACTTTACTTTAGATAATGATACAGGAAGACAGAAGGATGGATGCGTTTGAACTGTGATGTTGGGAAAGGATATTGAACATACTGTGAACTGCCAGAAGAGTGAACAAAATTGGTCTTAGAAGAAATATGATCAGGATGTTCCTTAGAAGAGAGGATAATGAGACTTCAACTTGTTTACTTTGGACATGTTATCAGGAAAGAATAATGGCTAGGAAAAAGACATCATGTTTGGTAAGTTAGAGGGTCAAGAAAATGAGGGAAATCCTTAATAAGATGGATTGACATAATAACGGCAACAATGGGCTCAAACACTGTACCAGTGATCAAGAAGATGGCCCTGGACTGAGCAACATGTCATTCTGTTATTCATAAGGTCATCGTGAGTTGGAGCCCATTTGGCAGTAACTAACAACACCCACAAATATTCATCAGTCAGTCCTACTCCCTCCCGCCAGGCCAAACTTGCATCTCAGCAAAGGCTTCTAAGGGACTGCTCTTTGATTTAAAACCCTTCCCTGGGTTCGTTGCTCTGCCCTCAGAGTGTTGTTGCCCTAATGCCTTCTACATAGCTTCATCACACTTCACTTTTTTTAGGAGAGACACACAATTTAAAAGAAAATTTTATGTTTCTGTTATAAGTGATATTATTTTATTATCACAATTATTAATTTTCTGGGGGTAATTTCCTTCTACATTTTGCATTTTAAATCTATTTGTATATCAGATTTGGTAACATTCCATGTGTAAGATTAAATCTAAATGACAAATGATTATAAAAAGATGCCTTTGTTTTTCCCATGTTCTAATGGTTATATTGAACAGTGAGATTATATTCTAACTTTGATATGATTTTTTTTTTTTTTAGTTTAAAAAAATTATTTTATTTATTTTTGTTGTTGAGGATATTCTTAGCAAAACATATACCAGTTCAGTAGTTTCTACATGTACAATTCGGTGATACTGATACATTCTTTGAGTTGTGCAACCTCTTTCACCCTCCCTTTTTGAGCCCTTCCTTCCCTATTAACATAAACTCACTGCTGCCTAAAGTTCCTATTTAATTTTCAGGATGCTCTTTGATCCTATGGCAGACATTCTTTACTGAGTAAGCTTAACTATTGTTTGGTTTTAAGAAGACTTCAGAGGATATTTTTGGTTTAGAGTTTAAAGACTATCTATCTCAGGGCAGCAGTTTTAGGGGTTCATCCAGCTTCTTTGGCTTCAGAAAAGTCTGGATTCCATGAGAATTTGAATTTTTTTTAGGTTTCTCCCTTTTGATCAGGAGTCTCAGGAGCCCTGGTGGCACAGTAGTTAAGTGCTCGGCTGCTAACAGAAAGGTTGGCAGTTCTAACAAACCAGCTGCTCCATGGGAGAAAGATGTAGCAGTCTGTTTCTGTAAAGGTTTACAGCCTTGGAATCCCTGTGGGGCAGTTCTACTTTGTCCTATAGGGCCCTTAGGAGTTGGAATCAACTCGATGGCAATGGGTTTGGACTAGCATTCTTCTATGGAATCTTTGATCAAAATTTTCAGTAATGGTAGCTGGGTACCATATAGTTCTTCTTGTCTTATGGCAAAGGAGGCAGTTGTTCATGGAGGCAGTTAGCCACACATCCATATACTCCTCCTGTTTCTGACTCTTCTTCATTTATTGCTCCAGGTGATTAGAGACCAATTGTGCCTTGGATGCCTCTTGCAAGCTTTGAAGACCCCAGGCACTGTGCAACGAACTTGTATTGTTCTATATCGCCTTGTATCACTCTCCATATGGCAGTTCAATGCCTCCTGTATTTAGTCCCTCTTTTTGATTATTGTGATCTTTTACCTATTGACTTCCATGATGCCCTGTTATGTGTATTTTTTTTTTAATTAATCTTAATTTGTTTGTTTTTGTGATTTCCCTATCTGAGTTGATATCAGGACGTTCTGTTTTGTGACCTTGTGTTGTGCTGATATCTAATATTATTGGTTCTCTGACCAAACAATATCCTTTAGTATTTCTTATAGCTTTGGTTTGGTTTTTGCAAATTCTCTAAACTTGTGTTTGTCTGTAAATATCTTAATTTCACCTTCATATTTCAGAGAGAGTTTTGCTGGATATATGATCCTTGGCTGGCAGTTTTTCTCCTTCAGTGTTCTGTATATGTTGTCCCATTCCCTTCTTGCCTGCATGGTCTCTGCTGAGTAGTCAGAACATATTCTTATTGATTCTCCCTTGAAGGAAACCTTTCTTTTCTCCCTGGCTGCTTTTAAAATTTTCTGTTTATCTTTGGTTTTGGTGAGTTTGATGATAATATGTCTTGGTGTTTTTCTTTTTGTATCAATCTTAAATGGGGTTCGATGAGCATCTTGGATAGATATCCTTTCGTCTTTCATGATGTCAGGGAAGTTTTGTGTCAGGAGTTCTTCAACTATTTTCTCTGTGTTTTCTGTCCCCTCTCCCTGTTCTGGGACTCCAATCACCCGCAGGTTATCCTTCTTGATAGAGTCCCACATAATTCTTAGGGTTTCTTCATTTTTTTTAATTCTTTTATCTGATTTTTTTTCAGCTATGTTGGTGTTGATTCCCTGGTCCTCCAGATGTCCCAGTCTGCATTCTAATTGCTCGAGTCTGCTCCTCTGACTTCCTATTGCGTTGTCTAGTTCTGTAATTTTATTGTTAATCTTTTGGATTTCTACATGTTGTCTCTCTGTGGATTCTTGCAACTTATTAATTTTTCCAGTATGTTCTTGAATAATCTTTTTGAGTTCTTCAACAGTTTTATCAGTGTGTTCCTTGGCTTTTTCTGCAGTTATCCTAATTTCATTTGTGATATCATTAAGCATTCTGTAAATTAGTTTTTTATATTCTGTATCTGATAATTCCAAGATTGTATCTTCATTTGGGAAAGATTTTGATTCTTTTGTTTGGGGGGTTGGAGAAGCTGTCACGGTCTGCTTCTTTAAGTGGTTTGATATGGATTGTTGTCTCCGAGCCATCACTGGGAAACTAGTTTTTCCAGAAAATCCGCTGCGTCCAGTCCAAATCCCTGCGGGACGGTTCCCCGGCTCGGACGCTGCTCTTTCTGCTCCAAGACCAGTCACTGCCTCCCGGGGACTTCTCCTACCGGCTGCGTCCCACGCAGCCCGTGGAACCGGCTGGTCCCCCTCCCGGGGTTAGTTCAGGGGGGTGGAGCAGCTCTCTGTGCTTGTGCCGTACCTGACTGGTACGCTGGCTCCAGGCTCTGGAAACAATCGCTGCTTCCCCGTATTAGTTCGTTCTCCGTCTCTAAATCTGTGTTTGTTGTTCGGGGTTCGTAGATTGTTATGTATGTGATCGATTCACTTGTTTTTCCGTGTCTTTGTTGTAAGAGGGATCCGAGGTAGTGTCTGCCTAGTCCGCCATCTTGGCTCCCTTGATATGATTTTTGATGAAAATTTCAATTGAAAAAACAAAAATGCTATGCAATTTTCCTTTTAGATTTTTTCTAAAGTAATGAGATTTACATGTTTTGAAATAAGCACACGTCTTCTTTTTTATGGTGTTGGTAATTCAATGAAGAAGACAGAAACTGTCCATGTCCTCAGAGAGATGCTCTCCAGCAGTCCACGTAACTAAAAAACTATCTTTAAGTGCAAATACCTTCGAGATCACTTATTATTTCATTAAGCAATTATGGAGCATCTATCTATGCTGCATGTACTACTTCTTAGGTGGCTGGAATATAGTGGCAATAAAGAGATTAATTATTATCCTTTTCTGTACCCATCCTAGACAAATATCCAGTGGACCACTTGCATGCAGTGGAAGTTCAGATATACAGAAATAGGGCTCCAGAGAGATGGGAGTGGGACTGATTCTCCCACTACACTGTATTGTACTGCACTTGACTCTGCTCTTTTCTCCCTATAATCACCATAGCCCTACTTTTGGAATTCAGGAGAACAGTGCCAGCTCCAAGTTTTATTCCCAACTCAGTGACTCTCCAGCCCATTTTAGAATAATGGAACACTGAACTCCATGAAGCAAACAGCTGGTTCTTCTCTTGGAAATGCTGTTTGAATACCACACCAAAAACTGAATGGAAAGAAATCCTTTTCAGTGTCTAGAAAACAATCTCATCTCCTGGATTTTCACTTATGAAAATAGTATACAACTGGCTTCATGTATTTGTTCTCTAATTATTCATATTTTTTAAAGAGATATAATATTAAGTAAGGGTGAACTTTTGATTATCACTTTTAATTTGCAAGAGTTAGAATTCATTGTTGGGTCCAAAAATGAAAGTGCCCACTACTGGTACACATCGCTGACACAGGTTTGGGGTGCCAGTGATATTGCATCTTTATTAGTGATTTTACTTCTTGCGCTGTGTTCCTACCAATGGAAATTTGTTTCCTGCCTGCAACATAGCCTTCAGCTTGAGGTATGGGACACAGAGAGAAGCTCTGTAAGTTGTTGTCTTAGTTATCTAGTGCTACTATAATAGGAATTCTACAAGTGGACGGCTTTAATGAAGAGAAATTTATTTCCTCACAGTCTAGAAGGCTGGAAGTCCAAATTCAGGGCATCAGCTCCAGGGGAAGGCTTTCTTTCTCCGTTGGCTCTAGAGGAAGGTCCTTCTCATCAATCTTCCCCTGGACTAGGAGGTTCTCAGTGCAGGAACCCCCAGTTCAAAGAACATGCTCTGCTCCTGGTGCTTCTTTCTTGGTGGTGTGAGGTCCCCATGTCTCTTTACTTGCTTCTGTCTTTTATATCTCAAAAGAGATTGGCTTAAGACACTATCTAATTTTGTAGGTCTCATCAATATAACTGCCACTAATCCATCTCATTATATCACCGTGATAGGATTTACGACACATAGGGTGATCACATCAGATGACAAAATGGTAGACAATCATACAATACTGGGAATCATGGCTTAACCAAGTTGACACATACTTTTGGGGGACACAGCTCAATCCATGACAGTTGTGTTCAGACTGAAAAGAAAAATGGCCCCATTATGGGACAGCGGTATGGGACAGCTCACTATACTAACCTGAAGCGATATTTTCTCTGACTCTGCCTCTGACCATCCTTTTCTTCTCAGGATGAACAATGATTACTGTTTTTAAAACTTTTTAAAGAGAAATTACAAAAACTATCTTTTGTGTCCCTTTAAAATTGTTTAAAGAGAAACAAATGGGACACAACAAAATTCTTTAAGGCAGTGATTTAAACTAGCTATGCTGGACAGACTTTAAGGATGTTGAAAAAAATAGACAAGGAAAGGGATTAAATTTCCCTTTTCTTTAAAGTCATTGTGGGGGAAGAAAAGCTACACTCATACCACACTCATGAAATGTTTCTTTGGAAATGCTAATCTTAAATTCTTTTCTTCCTTGGACTATTTCTTAATTTTCAAATGATAAAATGAGTTAATAGAAAATTATTATATTCATACGCCTACACATTCATATGTAACACATATGTACATATAATATATACATATATATTATACACACATACGTATGCATATAAATATGCAAACATACATACTCTCACATATTTCTGGCTTCAACACTATTTTCCTTTGCGTGTCATTGTTTTGCCACACTGAAATCATAGCAGCAGCCGCATCAAAGGTGGTCATTAGGCCGTCCAGTATATTCCCTTGTGGAAGAGAACTTGCCCCCTATAGCATATTTTCTAATCCTTTGCCCAGTTTGTTTAAATGACTCGGTCACAGGGACTTTAAGGATTTTCCTTGAAAATGTGTTCCATACACTAACACAGAGACATATCATGATTTACAACCTAAATTTTCTTTTATTCTCTTTTATATTCCTATTTCTAGTCATGTCTTACCTCTGCTACCTTAAAATCATTTTAAAGTTACAGTCTGTAACTCTAAAAGCATTTGACTCGATCATTATTTTGCTTATTATACCTACTGACTGGTTTGCATCGTTTATTTTAAAACATTCACCTAGCCCCTTAATCATGCTTTGGGATTTGGGGAAGCTATTTTCACTGCTATGAACAATTATTATTCAGAGAATTCATTCTTGGTGAGCTTTAAAAATAAGACTTATTTTGGAAATATTTCAGGTCCTCGCATTAGGAAACGTGTATATTTCACTTGGGATTCTTAGTAGGCAGGAGCTAAATTTTATTCAAATCTTTATTTTCTGCTGCACCAAGTATACAGACGAGGTACTTAGTAAAAAAAACAGCTATGGAATTAAAGCAAAAATCTTGTCCTTACATATTGAGGTCCTGTTGAAAATAAAGTGTTTTCAGTCAGAATTTTAAAAATCAGACACAGGTCTCCCTGAAAAACAAATTCCCTTCTGTTATATTCAGTTTATATTATCTGCCATGTAAGATGTTATTTCTTTTCTTGTTCTGTTGAATATTACCTTGATAATTTCTGTTTTTATTTATTATTTCAGCATTCTTTTTTTTTTTTTTCTACATCCATACTCATGGAAGGAAACCCTGGTGATTTAGTGGTTAAGAGCTACGGCTGCTGACCAAAAGGTCAGCAGTTCAAATCTGCCAGGGACTCCTTGGAAACCATATGGGGCAGTTCTTCTCTGTCCTACAGGGTCGCTATGAGTCAGAATCGACTCGAGGGCAATGGGTTTGGGTTTTTTTAATACTCATGGGAATGTTTTGATATGGTCTAGAGAAGTGCAATTAAAGAGGTAGACCAAGGATAAAACTGTGTAACATTACAAAATTTAAAAAGGAACTGCTTGGGAAACAGAGATAGGAGGAACCAGTACAGAGTCATATGGAATAGCTTTCTAGTTTTTTCCCTTTTCTCAATTCTCAAGTGCAGAGCTAAATTGAGATTAGAGGTTTAGCTGAATCTCTGTTATGCTTAAATTCCATGTTAAATGGAATGGCACTATAAAATTTTTGGAAAATATCTGCATTTGTGGTTGAATGTTTTCCTTGCTGAACTGGCTAAAGTTGTTTAAGACTTTTTTCTACTACAAATTCCTTGTCCGTTTTGAGAGAACTCTTAAGCTTTCAGATTTTGAAAGCTGGAGGCATCTATCTATGCATAAGTACAAGGTATTTGTGCAATTGTCTGTATTCCCGTTAGAGCCAGCCATCATGGCACAAAATAATAAACATCCTATTACAATTTTATATTCCCATTTGGTGAATTTCCAGATTCTGGACCCATAAAACTTACAACATCTTAGGCATTACCTTTTACAAGGTCTTTGTGGATATTAACATGTACTATGTTACCAGAAACCATGGTGACACTAAATAATAAATATGCACTTGACCCTTATGTCAGTCCTTTTGTCTTTCACTTTGGATGATTCCTAAAGATCCTCTAGAATCTTGATACAGGGCGCAGTCCTTTCATTATCTTTCAGACAATGTTATTTTGCCAAGCATTCTGTGATTTTCATAATCTTAACCAAAAATTTGTGAGGTCACTGGATGTACAGCATGATGCAGTGCACAGAATTCCACGGAAGCATTTTTACTTAGAGATATTTGTTCTTGGCCACGTCAGGGGTTTTCCATTTCCCAAAGAATACCAAGTTTTTAAGTATTCGCTATTTTCCTCCCAGACTTTCCCGAAAGGACTTTAATTCTATCATTCAGTGCAAAATTTTGATGATCTTTTATAATTTGAACGAGTCCTTGGAACTGTACCCTTTCTTCGTAAGTATTTCATCAGATATTTATCCTTCTGAAGTTATTCCCAGAAATGAATTCTGTGAGTTTACCTTCTCAGAATCGGTACACATAAATAAAATTAAAATAAGCATGGAAATCAATTTAACAAGGCTTTTATTTGGGAGCACTCTGGCATTGAGAGAAAGCAAGGTTAAAGGAGAATGATCCTTGCCTTGCCTTTAAGTAGTGTAAAATCTAATTAGTTGGAGGAAAGCTACTGTGATCCCAATGTAATGAAAAGAATAAAAAATGAATAGAATGCTGAAGATAAAAATTAATCTATATGAAGAAAATAGTTAATGGCTAGATACTTGTTATCTATTACTATATAACAAAGTGCCCCAAAACCTAGCGATTTGAAACAACATTTATTATTCTATAATTTCTATGGATCAGGAATCCAGGCATGGTGAAGCTGGGTCCTCCTACTCAGGATATCGCTCAAGTCTGCAATCAAGGTGCTGACCAAGATTCTCTCATATAAGATTATCATCAAGGTATTGGCCAAGTTTAAAATTAAGGCAGAATCTGCTTCCAATATCACTTAGTGGTTCTTGGCAGGATTTAGTTCCTCGTGAACAATTGGACTGAAAGTCTCAGTTTCGTTATCGGTCAATAGCCTGCAGCTACCGTCTCAGGTCATTGTTATGTGAGCCTCTCTATCAGACAGCTCACAACATGGCAACTGGCTTCATCAAAGTGAGCAAAACAAAGAGAGAAAAGATGGCATAAGGAAGTCACAACCTTTTGTAATCTAACTTTGAAAGGCACATTCCGTCACTTTTTTTTTCTTTTTAATTGTTTTTGACAATATACAAAGCAAAGCATATACCAATTCAACAATTTATCCCTGTATTATACAGTGACAATTACATTCTTTAAATTGTACAGCCATTCTCACTCTCTTTTCTGGTTTGTTCCTCACCTATTGACATAAACTCTATTCTGCCTAAGCTTCCTATCTAACCTTTCTAGTTGCTGTTAACAATTTGATCCCATAAAATAAATTCTTTAAAAAAGCACAATGCTCACAGTAGACATTCATTACTAATTAAGCTAGACTGTTGATGGGTTTAAAGAAGGCTTCATGGGATATTTTTTAGCTTATGATATCAGAGTTAAAGTTTGCCTCAGGGCAGTAGTTGTGGTGGTCCATCTAGCCTCTATAGCTCCAGAAAGCCTGAATTCCATGAGAATTAAAATTCTATTTTACATTTTGCCTCCCCCTCATTTTTGATCAGGATCCTTCTCTGAATTTTTGATCAAAATGTTTAGTAACAGTAACGAGCAACCATCCAATTTTTCTGGTCTCATGGCAAAGGATGCAGGTGTTCATAGAGGCAATCAACTCCACATTTTACTTCCTCCTCTTATTCCTGATCCTTCTTACCCCATTTCTCCAGGCAAATAGAGACCAATTGTTGTACCTTCGATGCCCACTTGCAAGCTTTTAAACTCCAGACACTATGCGACGAGTTAAGAGATAGAAAAAAAACACTAAAAAATGATATTAGGCCAATTAACTGGTTATTCCATCTCTGTTGCCATATTCTATTTACTGAAATCAAGTCACAAGGTCCAGGTCAAACTCCAAAGGAGGGAATAACACAAGGACATGCATTACAGGAAGTGAAGATTATTGGGTGTCATTTTAGAAGGCTATCTACCACGTTCAGCTGGACCCAGGATTAAGAAAATGGCAGTCAAAGATCTGAGATAAGACATAAATCACTATCTATAGCAATTAATGCATTAAGCCAATCATCTTTCTTTTCATATATAAAAACCAAAACCAAACCCAGTGCTGTCAAGTCGATTCGGACTCATAACAACCCTATAGGACAGATTAGAACTGCCCCACAGAGTTTCCAAGGAGCACCTGGCAGATTCGAACAGCCGACCCTTTGGTTAACAGCCGTAGCATTTAACCACTACACCACCAGGATTTCCTTTCATATATAAAAAAAAAAAAATTTTTTTTTTTTTCATATATAGTACTGCTAAATATTGAGCACTGCTATTGTAGAAGATGTCAAAATTACCACCCTCTTCCTATATTCAGGAAATTCAGGAAAAAAACACTCAATCCTTTAGTCAGTGTTGGTGGCTGACAGCTCTAAATCCTTTAGTCAGTGTTGGTGGCTGACAGCTCTAAATCCTTTAGTCAGTGTGGGTGGCTGAATTCTTATTAGAAATCGGCTTTAGGGAGATAGCTGCATCATCAAAGGTTCCTGGATCAGTTGCTGTGGAGTTGATTCCTACTTGTGGTGACCCCATGTATGTCAGAGTAGAACAATGCTCCAAAGGATTTTCAGTGGCTAATTTTCCAGGAGTAGATTAACAGGCCTTTCTCCTGAGGTGCCTCTGGGTAAACTTGAGCCTCCAAGATTTTGGTTAGCAGCTGAGCAAGTGTTAACTGATTGCACCACCCAGGAATTCCCACTTTCCTGGTAACAGCCTGTATCCGATGATGGATCAGTGTTGGGTTACAAAGACTCAGCTCCTTTGCCTCAGTGTTGGAAGAATCTGAAGACCTGTCTCAGATAGAGCTTGTCGCATGGCTGGCTACAGTTTGTTGTAACTGCCTAACAATTCAACTTCATTCTCTGTCTAATTCTGCTTCTTTCATTACCCACAGTGATGATCCTGAGAGCACTCCCCTATAAACCCTCTGCTCTCATATTACTGACTCAGAATCTATTTCTCAGGAGACCCAACATACAAAGGCTGCACTTCTGACTTTTTCTTTCTGTTCAAGGGAAAATGGCTAACATATTATTATTGGTATTTTATTTTTTATATATATATATATATAGCCTTTATATGTTTGAAGACCTCTAAAAGATGATGTCAAAAACTATCTCAAGCAAAGACAATAGAAATTTGCGCTGTTGCCCCTGTAGGATTTAAGTAAAGTTTAAGATCATGCCCTGCAGTGAAACGAGTTCCTCTTTATATATGGCCTTTCTGGCCTGGGTCTGTAGCACAGACGAGATGATTTGCTAGACCACAATCTTACAAAGGGATTGGACAGTTTAACTCTTGCAAGAATTGGACAGTTTACCAGGCAAACAAGTAGTGATTGGTCAACTACTATGCAAATCAGGTGACTGTGGCCTATTGAGGGGATTGGTCAATTAGTGGTCTTGGTGGGAAGAGTAGGCTTATAAAAGGGCTAATCCCATAGAAGTTGAGGGGGACTTCACTACCATCAAGATGAAGAGCTGGAAATGGATCGCATCTTTTGGTCCCAGGGTACCTGCGCTAAGAGCCTCTTAGACCCAGGAGACCGAGAGAGTTCTAACACTGGAGACTGCTCCAGACAGTGTGAGATACCACAGACAACAGCAGCATGGGATTGGCAGATGGTTGCAGTGGGCTTGCTGATCCGTGGAGCTAGAGTTCTGAGAGCCTTCAGGCAGGAGGCTTGCTGGCAGAGTGGGGCACTCCAGGCACTTAACTGTGGAACCAAAGGGCTATAGCATTTGCCCAAGAGGGAGTTGGCAGGACAGGCCAGGTCCAAGTGGGGGCCAGCTGCAGAATCCTGAGAGGGCCAGAAGCATGGCCTGTTTTCCAGCCTCGCCAAGAAGTTGTTGAGAGTTGTCTTGTTTGGAAACTGTACTGATTGAAAGAACTGTACCCTGTCCCCTTAGTTGTCCCTCTTACTTCCAAGTTGATCCTGATCCTGCATTGTAGCCTGTTACTTCCCTAATAAACCACATAATCCTGAGTGTAGTCTGTGAGTTCTGTGTGATCATTGCAACAAATCATCAAGCCCAGCAGAGAAGTAGAGGGTGCTGTGGGGAGGATGGCTGGCGTCAGCATTAGTAAAAGTTTGGAGAGTGGAGGTATATCTGACCACTACCTCATAGGAATCAGCTTTAGGCTGATGCTGATTCTCATTGCCCCCTCGAAGTTAGAGGACCTCTGATGCCTACTAGATTCTACCCCAAAAAACCCAAACCCACTGCCATCGAGTAGATTCCACTCATAGCGACCCTATAGGACAGAGTAGAACTGCCCCATAGAGTTTCCAAAGAGTGCCTGGCGGATTTGAACTGTAGCACTTAACCACTAAGCCACCAGGGTTTCTGCCTACTAGATTATATGCCCTTAATTTTCATTAATGATTGATGTAAGACTTAGTTATCTTCATTACAAAAACTGTTATTGTAGATTTAGTACATTATTTTCTTTCTATTCTTTATAAATAAAACTTTAGCTACAAAGTTTTCACTCAGTATTAGAGGTGAAGAAGTTTATTTCCTCTTATGTAGTAATTTCTTCATGCTTCTAATCCAGCTATTGTTGTTAGTTGCCCTTGAGTTGGTGCCAACTCATGGCGACCTTATGTATAACAGAATGAAGTGTTGCCCCGTCTAGCGCTGTGCTCACAGTCATAGGTATTTTGAGCCCATTGTTGCAGTCACTGTGTCAATCCATCTCATTGGGAGTCTCCCGCATTTCCACTGACCCTTTCCTTTACTGAGCATAATGTCCTTCTGTAGTGACTGGTCTCTCCTGATGACATGTCCAAAGTAATGAGATGAAGTCTCACCATCCTTGCTTCTAAGGAGCATTCTGGTTGTACTTCCTCTAAGACAGATTGGTTCATTCTTCTGACCATCCATGGTATATTCAATATTCTTTGCCAACACCACAACTCAAATATGTCACTCTAGACCATGGGACAAAATTTTACTTCTCTGTGCCAAGTCATCTGTAAAAACAAAACTCCAAAATCTTTAGTACTAAATATGGAGATTGTTTGAAAGTAAAGATTATCAGATTATATATAAATCTAAAAATGTGGCTAGAATATTTTACCCTACTTTATTAAGATAGAATTCACACAAATATTAAAAGTACAATGTCACAGTTAAGACAGTAAGGGGTGGAAGAGAGTTTAGAAAGTGTCCTCAGGCAAAGGAGCTCTGGTTGCAGTGGTTGGAATGCCTCCCTGCTTCTGTAAAAATTACAGCCTTGAAAATCCTTATGGGGCAGCTCTACTCTGTCCTGTAGTGTCAGAATTGGAATCAACTCCACAACAATGGGTTTCTGGTTTTGACTTTAGGCAAAGTGGAAGGAAATAGAAAAGAATTAGGCTTAAAACATAAAACACTGTTAGGAGTTAGGACTTTATTATGATTTCCCCAAGGACTTGCTGTCTGATCCATTCCTCACTCTTTCACTGCCGTAGTTCAAGCTCAGGGATGGAGGGCTAACCTCTGAAGGTGTGTTTTCCAATCTTCTGTCTTAGCTGGCTTCCCATGAGAGATTGGAGGAGACCAGGATGAAGTAGGAATCAGGGTATTTCTTCCCCCTGGGTGGTGTGAACACTGAAGCGCTTGACTACTAACTGAAAGGTCAGTGATTTGAACTCCCCTCAACCTCCTTCCCCCCCTCCCCAACAAGGTACCTATGAAAACAGGCCTGTGATCTGCATCCAAAAGGTCACAGCCTTAAAAACTCTGTGGTGCACAGGTCTCCTCTACAACATATGAGGAACTATGAGCAGGAATTGACTTGATGGCAACTGGTTTGGTTTTGGTTTTATTGAATTGCTGCATTGCATGATATCTTTAGCAGCAAGTTCTCGTGTGGCTCCAGCTCCTGTCTGCCTTCCCTGCTCTCTGACCTAAGATAACTCCACCAACTTCCTATCTTCTTCCAACGTAGCAGTAGTAGCTGCTTTCTACTGTTGCTAATCACGGATCCCTTTGGCTTTTCTGCTCTCCTATTATTCGTGCAATAAAATCTTCGCTGTATTTTCCTCTGTTTAAATACATAGGCTGCATTATGTTTTCTGGTTGTACAACTACCTTGAATGTGTATTCTGTTCATTGTAACTGAAGTAACTAGGCAAATACAAATCCCCTTTATATCATTAAAAAAAATTTAGTCCTCATAAAACGTAATATGGTGGTTATTATCTACATTTTACAGACAAGAAAGGTGGGCTCAGTAAGGATAAGTAACTTGCTTAGGATCACATAGCTAATGCATAGCTTCCATGAGGGTGGGCTCTAAAGCCAGACAACTTGGATGTAAATCCTGACTCTACCTCTTATTATCCAGGCAAATTACTTACCCAACCTATGCTCAGTTTTCTCATCTATAGAATAGGGATTTTAGTTGTATCTACCTCAAAAGAGTGTCGTAAAGATTAAATAAATTGATGCATACTAAAGTTGTTTGGGAGCCATTGTGGTGCAGAGGTTAAGAGCTTGGCTGGTAAGCAAAAAGTCAGCAGTTCAAATCCACCAGGCACTCCTCGGAAATACTATGGGGCAGTTCTGCTCTGTCCTACAGGGTTGCTATGAGTCGAAATTGATTCGATGGCAATGAGTTTGGGTTTTAAAGTTGTTTGAACAGTTGCTGGCACATAGTATATGCTCAATTAAAAAAAAAAGCCATTCCGTGGAGTCGATTTTGACTCATAGTGACCGTATAGGACAGAGTAGAATTGCCCCCTACAGTTTCCAAGGAGTGCCTGGTGGATTCGAAGTGCCGACCTTTTGGTTACCAGCCGTAGCTCTTAACCGCTATGCTACCAGGATTTCTATGCTCAATAAAAGCTAGCTATTATTATTCTTAGCCACATAGCTTCGCTATTGTTTTTCATTACTTTGAAAACAGAAAATAAGTTACTGCCATAACTCTTGCAGCTAATGGCCCAGTGTGTGAATTTTGAAAAGGACCGTTTACAAATATATGCCATGACATCATATTGAACGATAGTTTCTAATCTGGTTGAAAATTTGGCCCTCTACCCCTGATTATCAGAATAGTTTAGAAAAGCAGGATTGATTTCTTTTGTGGAATAGTTAAGATTACCACAACAGCCGAAGGCACCAAATGATCGCAAACCATCATCCTGCAATTAAAATGGCCGGAGCTGACCTGCTCTTTATTAAACATTAATCTTCGGCTTCTTCTGAATGCTCCAGTGAGTTCAAGGTCTGGATGTGTATGACTCATGCTAGCTCTGCGCCATTAAGCTATTCTTTAGGAGGAAACTATTCTTCATGGCACTCAGCCTGACACTTGAGTTTCTTTTTATAATTTGAAAATTGGCAGTTCAGAGTATAGTAAAATAAAAAAAATTTGCTAGCTTTTGTAACCATTATCTAGATGATGGAAACATTATTTCACGATTAATATAACTGTACAGAAAACAACGTGCTATGAAAATGCCATGGATATGTATTAATATTTTATATATAATTGTTAGCACCTATTAATTTTTCAATATGTTTTATACTCAGCATTTATACTTGGAAACATTCTCAACAATATACAAATTACATGAATAAATTAAATTGTGCTATTTATTTACAATTATGTAAAGGAAAAGGCATGCAAAATATTGTGAACAAGAATTTTCTATTAAAAAAATTAATTACCATTATAATTGTGTGTTTCATAGTGTTTTTAAGACATGACTTTATCTCTAAGGAATACAAAATAACCAAACCAACCCAGTCGCAGTTGAGTTGATTGCTACTATATAGGACGCTATAGGACAGAGTATAACTGCCCCATAAGGTTTCCAAGGAGCAGCTGATGGATCCGGACTGCTGACCTTTTGGTTAGCAGCCAAGCTCTTAACCCCTGCGCCACCAGGACTCCAATACAAAATAAAGTGTGGGTGAAATAATTAATATATAAACGTTTTAGTTTTTGTTATATATTTTAACACTCATTATGGAGTTTTTACCATCTGCACAAATATAATTGTTTCCTGTAGAAGTTTTCTCCAATTTCTTCCACTCTTAACTGTCTTTTACAAAAGCTAACTTGTGGCAATCTTCGTTATTTGATTATTAAAAGACTATTTAGGAGATTTTGAATTTAATTTGATAACTGAGTGCCACATAGTACTACTATATATTAATTATAAACTTTTGGGAATATTAATTTTTTTTTTTGTATTATACATATTTCATTTTCTTAGCTAAATCTTTATATATAAAGGGATGGACGTAGTGTTTTTTCCTGTTACTTTTTCAAATTATTACATTTACAGTAATAACAGCATCTGGATCAGAATCAATCCTTTTATGCATGTTTTTCCCCAAGCAATTATGGGAGGACAGAGCTGTTCACTGATGTCACCTTAATCCAGGAAGTTTTCTTAATTAATGTAATTAATCTGTTATAAAAATTGATGATAGCTAGTCTTTTCTATATTTAATGGACAATGATAGCAGCCAAACGGAGTTCAAATTCAATGTCAGTTATGAATTTTTAAGTCACTGTCTTTGAAAGAAAATAAAATGCATATGTAACCTTCACATATTTAGGGCTTTTAAACTAAACATATAAACAAACATGGTTTATAGTGGAGTAGAAAGACGTAGGCTAGGTTTACACTAAATATTCTAAGAATGAAATTTATGAGAGCAGGTAGGGTGGAAAGGAAACTTTTCAAAAATACTGTTTTCTTAAAAATTTGGTATTTAAAAAGGAAAGAACTAGTCTGGAGTAATTCAAAATAAAATATAAATCTTTTGTGCAAATATTTTCATAGCACATGGGTTAACATAATTAATGACAGATTAACTAAAATGAGTGGACCATTATGACAAATTTATAGTATCTAACATAAACCAACAGGCACATTCCACCTTTGTACTGAAAAAATGAAAACAAAAACAAAATTGAAATCATGAAGGATCAAATGGCTTTCCCAAAAATATCTAGTACACAGACCAAAAATCTGTCTTTTGTCAATGAAATGTAGGACAAACCAGCAATACAAATCACCTTTCACAATTAAATTCATTCTTAAAATTTCACGCAGAATCTCACACTTCCTAACATGGGCTTTTAGATCCAGATAGATAGATACAGATTTACTTTCAGACTTTACCAGTTGACGTACTGGACCTTAGACAATAGCCTTAAATTCCTGAGACTTCGCATTCTAAATATATAATTCATCCATGATGAGGACCACTAGGGAGGTGAGAATGAGAGATTATAAAGCAAAGTGCCAGCATTGCTGTCACATACTTGTATCTTAATAATTGGTAATCTGGGAAAAACTACCATTCAAAGCAAAAATATTGAAGATCATAAGATGTAGAAATTACTTGGTTTATTTTATATTTTCCTGATTTGTTTTCTAGTTATATGTTGTATTTCTTTCATCTTAAACATCAGCCTCAGAGGTTATGTCAATATTTACATTCCCAGTTCTTTCTACGATTCAGTGATTTCTCCTCACTGTGGCTTGATGGCACCATTATTGATAAAAGATGTAGACTGTATGCATGACAAGAATCTACAGGTATTCTTTGTTAATAATTTGCTAAGACCCACATCTAGTTTATGATCATTCATACCATTCGATTTATATATTGCATAACAAGGCTAGAACTTTGGGTTATAAAAATAATTATCGTTCTGTATTATTATGAATAGTACTAATAACTGTTGGGCATGAAAGAACAAACTAAGGAGTTCACACATATCCTTGACTTTTGTATAAATTCTATTTTACCAGCTCTGAGAGTAAGATGCAAGAAAATATACCATAAAGGTAATATGAGGGTAATCACACCCCGGTAGATTCCTTGCTAGACTTGTTTCCTATTCAAGAGAGATGGAATCAGAGTTTGTCACAGCAGCAGCTCAAGGATCCAGTAACATATACTATATATGCCACTTAAATATGTAACATATTATGGACTGTTGTCCTTTGAATCAGAATTTCAAAAACAGGTGCCAGGCATTTCTGTCATCTATTGCCTCTGTGAAGACATGATAAGCTAACATAGTGTTTTCTTAATATTCCCATGACTACTATCTGGGAGACTATTGGCTACTACAGCTCCTTGAGGGCTATGGCAGCAGTGATAGGCTTTACAGTGGTCCTTGAAACTCCAATATATCCAACAGGGTTATACACAATTTCAGCAAAAGACTGCTAATAATAACGGTAATAATAATAATAAAAAAAAACCCAAACCCATTGCCATGGCGTTGATTCTGACCCTTAGTGACTCTATAGGACAGAGTAGAATTGCCCCATAGGATTTCCAAGGAGCACCTGGTGAATTTGAACTGCCAACCTTTTGGTTAGTATCTGTAGCTCTTAACCACTACACCACCAGGGTTTCCAATAGCAATAATAATTACTATTTGTTGAATTGTTATGAGAGAAGACAGTGCTGAAACATAAGCAATATAAATATATACCATAAATTAATATAAAAAAGCCCAAATGTGTGAAATAGGCCATGGTGTTATTCCCATTTTGCAAAAATGAAGAGACTGTTAATGACCAAAGACATGTGGCTGTTGTTGTGTGCCATCAAGTTGATTCTCAACTCATAGCAACCCCATATGACAGAGTAAAACTCCCCCATATGATTTTATAGGCTGGAATCTTTCTAGAAGCAAGTTGCCAGGTCTTTCTCCTGCAGAACTGCTAGGTGGATTCAAGCTGCCGGGTGGGTTTGAACAGCCAACCATTCCATTAGAAGCCTAGTGATTAACTGCTGGCCAGCGAGGCTTCTTATAACCTTGATATAAATATAAAAAATAGGACATGTTATTATTCCCATTTTGCAAAAAAAGAAGAGACTGTGAATGACCAGAGGCCTGTGACAAGTAGTGGCAAAACCGGATTCAGGTCCCTTTATTATGAAACCCTGAGCTCTTAGCCACTACATGGTACGACTTCCTGTACAATATAAGTATTTTTTTCATGAATAGCTAAGTCACGAGATAGAAAAATGGAAGCGATGCATTACAGTTGGTGTTCAGTATGAGATATCCCTTGTGAAACTAATTTCATCTGTTTTGAATTTTAGCTATGAAAAAATTCAATTATTTAGACTGCAATAAAGATTTATTAATCTCTGTGTCTGAGGTTTCTGTCTAAAAACATTTTCAAACTTGGAAAAATGCTTTAAATTTTCTTAGATTTTGGAATGCATATATATGATAGAATATAATTTTTTGAGAAAAGATTACACTATAATTTTCTCCACATGAATGAGCTACAGGCAAAAAAGGTGCAGAGAAAACAGAAATCAAAGAATCATCAGAGTAGGAAAGCTAGTGGCAGGCAAAAATTCAACCTGCGTAAACGAGTAGCTGATCCATCAGTCTTTTTCTTTGAAGCATTGATCTGAAGGAAAAACAACAGAAAGAGGCTGAGGAGAAAAAAAAAAAAACTTGAATCAACAAGAGCAAAACTAAATCTAACTTAGATAATGTCCTCTTATTAAAACTCCCCCCAAAAGCCAACTTTAAGATGGAGGCACCAGTTAAACCACGGGACATATGCTGGATTCTTAAACGAGAACAGAGGAAAACCCCATTTTTAAAATAGGCTTTTATCAAAGGAAGCTTCCCTTGATTCACTCACGACACCAATCTGATCAGATGCTCTGATCATTAAAGCACTCTAGGGCAAACTCATTTGACGTTCCCTTCAGAAATACAAACAGATATTTGGAATTATTTAGAAAGTGACCTACTTAAAAAGCATGAGACTGCCTTGGCTGTGTGAAGAATGTTAATCAAACCCATTTGGGGAAACTTACTACATACATATATGGAGTTCAGTTTACTGTATTATGTAAACATTCAGAATAGGCAAACACTTCTAAACTACCTGCAAGCTGGTTAGCTTGAGCACAAAAGCAAAGGAATGCTAAAGGTAGGTATTATATGTATTTATTAAGTATTCATTAAGATCTATGACATGTTGACACTATAAGGGTGGCTTGAAAGAGTGAGTGACCCCAGAGTTTTGAAGTGTAAATAGGAGTTTTCCAGAACTGTGAAGAATTGGAATTCTAGGCAAAGAAAAGAGCAGGGAATAAGGATGAAGAAATGATCAAGGATCTAAATGTTTCTTGCATTTCTTGAATTTAAACCCACCATACACTAAAATAACCTGAAGTGTTTGTTAAAAATGAAGTCATCATGCCTTATCCCAGGCCTACTGAATGAATCACTATTAGTGATTTTGTTATTGTTGTTATCGTTAGATGTTGTCAAGTCGGTTCCAACTCACAGGAACCCCATGTATGACTGAATGAAACACTGCCTGGTCCTGCCCCATCCCCACAATTTTTAGACAATAACCTTAAATTCCTGAGACTTCACATTCTTGCAGTCACTGGGTCAATCTATCTCGTATAAGGCCTTCTTCTTTTTTTGCTGACCCTCTACTTTACCAAGCATGATGTCCTTCTCCAGGGTCTGGCCTCTCCTGATAACATGCCCAAAGTACTTGAGAGAAAGAATTGCTGCTATAGATGATAGAATTATCTGAATTGTAAGCAACATGATTTCACCATTTGATTTATAATTATGGAGATTATCTTGATGGTCTAAGAGGAGGCTGAAAACAAAGGAAAGAGATGAAGAGACTTATTAAAAAGCTGGTGCATTGATTCTCACCTTCCTTTCTCTTTTTAATCTACTTCCATTAGTCTTTTGACCCTAAACGGAAACAAAACATTTTTGTCAAGGTCACTAAGGATCTTCTGTTAACCAGATGGCTATTTCTCAATCTGCATCTTATGAAGCTCTCAGCAATTTTGACAAAATTGATCACCAACTCTTCCCTTATGATCCCCTCTAAAGGCTTGTTGATGTGATGGTTAGGTGTAGGGGGAGAGAAAATATTCTAAAATCCTATCAACAGGACTAGTCTTTTAGTGAAAATATGCTTTGGGCAAGGAAATCTGGTGGAGCAGTTGTTAGGTGCGGGACTGCTAACCAGAAGGTCAGCAGTTTGAATCCACCACCAGCTTCACAGGAGAAAGATGTGACAGTCTGCTTTCGTAAAGATTACAGCCTTGGAAACTCTATTGGGCAGTTCTGGTCTGTCCTATAGGGACTCTATGAGTTGGAATTTACTCACTGTCAATGGCATGCCTCTGGGTTGTGTCTTTCACAAGTGCTTAACAGATTTTTTTTTTTTTTTTTTAACTCCTTAGTTGAAACAGGAAGACTAGAGGGAGCTGAATTTCAGTATTTAGTTTCCCCCAAGTCCAAGAGTAAAAGGGGATATAGTTAACTATGGTTTAGCCATCGCTCCTTGGAAACCCTGTGGGGCAGTTCTACTCTGTCCTATAGGGTTGTTATGGGTCAAGATTGACTCAACAGTAATAAGCTTGTTTTTATTTTTTTATCGTTAACTATTTCCATTCCCCCCCCCCCCGCCCCATGGAGAAGGCTAGAGGGAGCTGGAGTTAGGTATTTCCCTTCCTCTACTTCAGCAAAGCTTTGGTAAAATAGTTTCCCTTGAGGGCAGGCCATTGTTAAGGAGAACAGAGTACCCCCTCTGCTCACTTACTGACAATGTCATTATCTGACATTTCAGATTTACAACAACAGTAAAAAAATGTACTATCTGACTAATTTGTGTGTTCATGACATTCGACTGGCAATAATGAATGCTGAGGTGCAAGGTGTGGGTAATGCTGGCTGTGACAGTTAAAGTTGTGTGTCAACTTTCTGGACTATGATTCTCAGTGGTTTGGCAGTTATGTAGTGATGTAATTTGACAGTTACGTAATGATGTAATCATCGTCCATTTTGTGATCCAATGCAGTCATCTTCCATTTTCACATAATACTGATTTTGAATAATGACCTGGTCTTTGGAACCTAACCATGTTTATAAGTGAGGAGAGGGCATATTTCAAAATGGTTATATTTCCCCTCCTCCTGCTGGAAGTACAAGGGAATTTTTATCCGAGCTTCACAGTGAGAACTTAATAGGGTTATTAGAGGTAAAACTCATAAAAGTATTGAAGACTGAAAAGGAGGCGGAGCCAAGATGGCGGACTAGACAAACACTTCCGTCAAGCCCTCTCTACCACAAATACCAAAAAAAAAAACAAGTGAAACGAGTATATTTGTGACAATCTGGGAGCCCTGAGCATCAAAGGCAATTTAGACAACAAACTGAGGGGCAAAGGGAGGAAGGGGACATTCAGAAGTGGAGAGGGGTTACCGGACCTGAATCACGGGGAACCCTCAGGCACCATTCCCAGAACGGTGGTGGCGGCAGACTGGTACTAGCGTTCGGCTCCAGTTTCCTCAGGGAGAAGCAGCCAGTCACACAGCCTGCTCACACCTCTGGAACCTAAGGAGAATGGTGCTTTCAGCAAAAGCTAAGTACTTGCGTATATTTTACTGAGTCCCCCCCACCCCCAAGCCAGCTTTAGCAGCTGAATACCTGGGCCTGAGATAGACCCTGGTGAGCACCTAGAGCCATCCTCCCAGCCTTGGGGAAGGAAAAAATTTGCAACTGAGGGGAAAGATAATTTGCTAGCTCCATTAACTGGGGGAGCTCAGGACAGAAGTGGCTCCTATCCAGGCATAAACCATCCGTGGACTCTGAGCACCTTTCCTTTCTGCATGGACCTGTGTGGGCCTATTTTGGGAGAATAGGCCCTTGTTGGCAAACTCCAACCATTTCAGCTGTGCGGTGGAGAGGTGGCTGTTTGATGTTTGACATTGCTTTGCCTATTAAACAAGGTCCTCACCTACCCACATCAGGGACCCAAGATCCACTCAGGTCACCCAGCCACCCACAACAGGGGTTCAAAGATAACTGGTACTTCCCAGTCCGTACAACCAAAAACTTTGGGTGGCCATAGTCCCTCTGCTGAACCCACCCACCAGCGTGCTCTAGGGAACAGAGACACATTTTCCTCAGAGACACTTGGGGGTTGGTTCTCCACCCCCTGCCTTGTTCAGAGCGTGACCCCCTGCTGAAATCAGATACCAGTATATAAGCCAAACACCCCTGCGCCTCTAAGACTGTAGGACAGTGCCTGTACCATGCGCTTGATATCAGCTACCTGGAAAGCTGAGCTGAATACATACAAGAAGACTGAATGGACTCCTAGACTTATATATATACCTGATAACAGCCCTAGCCAGCTGGGGACAGTACACCAGAGCTCCAAAGGTGAAAACAGTAAAGCTAGCTCCCTCAAGCAACCCATAGGGGTATACCAAAACAAAACAAAGCAAACAGCTATGACACAGTAAGCAAGCATAAACTAATACAATAACTTATAGATGGCTCAGAGACAACAGTCAATATCAAGTCACATAAAGAAACAGGCCATGATCACCTCAACAGACTCTCAAAACAGAGAATCCAGGGATCTTCTAGATGAACGTGCATTCCTGGAATTACTAGATGCAGAATACAAAAGTTTAATATACAGTACCCTTCAAGACATCAGGAAGGAAATGAGGCAATACACAGAACAAGCCAAGGAACACACAGATAAAGCAACTGAAGAAATTAGAAAGATTATTCAGGAACATAATGAAAAGTTTAATAAGCTGGAAAAATCCATAGACAGACAGCAATCAGAAATTCAGAATATTAACAGTAAAATTACAGAATTAGACAACTCAATAGAAAGTCAAAGGAGCAGAATTGAGCAAGTAGAAGCTAGAATTTCTGAACTCGAAGATAAATCACTTGGCACTAATATATTTGAAGAAAAATCAGATAAAAAAAATTAAAAAAATGAAGAAAACTTAAGAATCATGTGTGACCTATCAAGAGAAATAACCTAGGAGTGACTGGAGTACCAGAACAGGGAGTGATAACAGAAAATACAGAGAAAATTGTTGAGGATTTGTTGGCAGAAAACTTCCCTGATATTGTGAAAGATGAGAAGATATCTATCCAAGATGCTCATCAAACTCCACATAAGGTAGATCTTAAAAGAAATTCACCAAGACGTATTATAATCAAGCTTGCCAAAACCAAAGATAAAGAGAGAATTACAAGAGCAGCGAGGGACGAGTGAAAAGTCACCTACAAAGGAGATCCAATAAGAATAAGCTCGGACTACTCGGCAGAAACCATGCAGGCAAGAAGGTAATGGGATGGCCTGTTTAAAAAACTGAAGGAAAAAAATTGCCTGCCAAGAATCACATATCCATCAAAACTGTCTCTTAAATATGAAGGTGAAATTAAGACATCTCCAGATAAACACAAGTTGAGGGAATTCTTAAAAACCAAACCAAAACTACAAGAAACGCTAAAGAGAGTTCTTTGGTTAGAAAATCAATAATATTAGCTGTCAACCAAGACTAGAACACTGGTCAGAGCAACCAGAAGTCAACTCAGACAGGGAAATCCAAAAAAACAAAGCAAGATTTAAAAAAAAAAGCCCAAAACAGGGTAACAGCGATGTTATTGTATAAAAGAAGACAACATTAAAATAATAAAGAGGGACTAAGAAATGTAATCATAGACTTTCCATATGGAGAGGAAGATACAAAGATACAAAGAAATAAAAGTTAGTTTTAAATTTAGAAAAATAGGGGTAAATAATAAGGTAACCACAAAGGAGAAAAACTATGCTACTCATCAAAATAAAATACAAGGGAAAAATACAGACTCAGCAGAAACAAAGTCAACAACAACAAATATGAGGAAAGGACAATATATAAAGAAAATCTACTCAGCACATAAAATCAAGTGGGAAAAAGAAGCTGTCAACACACAAAAAAAGACATCAAAATCATAGCACAAATTCATACCTATCCATAATTACTCTGAATGTAAATGGACTAAATCCACCCATAAAGAGACGGAGAGTGGCAGAATGGATTAAAAAACAAAATCCGTCTATATGCTGCCTACAAGAGACACACCTTAGACTTAGAGACACAAACAAAAACTCAAAGGATGGAAAAAAATATATATATATTTATCAAGCAAAAAAGAATCAAAAAAGAGCAGGAGTGGCAATATGAATTTCTGACAAAATAGACTTTAAAGTTAAATCCATCAGAAAGGATAAGGTAGGACACTATATAATGATTAAAGGGACAATACACCAAGAAGATATAACCATATTAAATACTTATGCACCCAATGACAGGGCTGCAAGATACAGAAAACAAACTCTATCAGCATTGAAAAGTGAGATAGGCAGCTCCACAATGATAGTAGGAGACTTCAACACACCACTTTCGGTGAAGGACGGGACATCCAGAAAGAAGCTCAAAAAAGACATGGAAGATCTAAATGCCACAATCAACCAAGTTGACCTCGTAAAAATATACAGAACAGTCCACCCAACAGCAACCAAGCATACTTTCTTTTCTAGTGCACATGGAACATTCTCTAGAATAGACCACATATTAGGTCATAAAGCAAGCCTTAGCAGAATGCATAACATTGAAATATTACAAAGCATCTTCTCTGACCATAAGGCCATAAAAGTGGAAATCAATAACAGGAAAAGCGGAGAAAAGAAATCAAACACTCAGAAACTGAACAATGCCCTGCTCAAAAAAGACTGGATTATAGAAGACATTAAGGATGGAATAAAGAATTTCAGAGAATCCGATGAGAATGAAAACACTTCCTATCAGAACCTTTGGGACACAGCAAAAGCGGTGCTCAGAGGCCAATTTATATCAATAAATGCACACATCCAAAAAGAAGAAAGGGCCCAAATCAAGGAATTATCCCTACAACTTGAATAGAAAGAGAGCAACAAAAGAAACCCACAGGCACCAGAAGAAAACAATAATAAAAATTAGAGCTGAACTAAATGAAATAGAAAACAGAAAAACAATTGGAAGAATTAAGAAGACAAGAACTCAACAAAATTGATAAACCGCTGGCCAAACTGACAAAAGAAAAACAGGAGAGGAAGCAAATAACCCAAATAAGAAATGACAGGGGCAATATTACAACAGACCCAACTGAAATTAAAAGAATCATATCAGAATACTATGAAAAACCATACTCAAACAAATTTGAAAACCTAGAAGAAATGGATGAATTCCTAGAAACACACTACCTACCTAAACTAACACAAACAGAGGTAGAACAACTAAATAGACCCATAACAAAAGAACAGATTGAAAAGGTAATCAAAAAACTCCCAACAATAAAAAAAGCCCTGATCCAGAGGGCTTCACTGCAGAATTCTACCAACCTTTCAGAGACGAGTTAACACCACTAGTACCAAAGGTATTTCAGAGCATAGAAAAGGATGGAATACTACCAAACTCATTCTATGAAGCCACCATATCCCTGATACCAAAACCAGGTAAAGACACCATAAGAAAAGAAAATTATAGACCTATATCCCTCATGAATGTAGATACAAAAATCCTCAACAAAATTCTAGCCAATAGGATTCAACAACATATCAAAAAAATAATTCACCATGACCAAGTGGGATTCATGCCAGGTATGCAGGGATGGTTCAACATTAGAAAAACAATTAATGTAATCTAGAAAAAAAAAAAAAAGAATTTTTTTTTCACATCACATAAATAAAACAACAGGCAAGAATCACATGATTTTATCAATTGATGCAGAAAAGGCATTTGACAAAGTTCAACACTCATTCATGATAAAAACTCTCAGCAAAATAGGAATTGAAGGAAAATTCCTCAACAAAATAAAGGGCATTTATACAAAGCCAACAGCCAACATCGCCCTAAATGGAGAGAGCCTGAAAGCATTCCCATTGAGATCGGGAACTAGACAAGGATGCTCTTCATCACCACTCTTACTCAATATTGTGCTGGAAGTCCTAGCCAGAGCAATTAGGCTAGATAAAGAAATAAAGAGCATCCAGATTGGCAAGGAAGAAGTCAAAGTATCTCTATTTGCAGATGACATGATCTTATACACAGAAAACCCTAAGGAATCCTCCAGAAAACTACTGAAACTAATAGAAGAGTTCAGCAGAGTATCGGGATACAAGATAAACATACAAAAATCAGCTGGATTCCTCTACACCAACAAAAAGAACATCGAAGAGGAATTCACCAAATCAATGCCATAGCCCCCAAGAAGATAAAATACTTAGGAATAAATCTTACCAGAGATGTAAAAGACTTATACAAAGAAAACTACAGTACACTTCTGCAAGAAAACAAGAGACTTACGTAAGTGGAAGAACATACCTTGCTTGTGGATAGGAAGACTTAACATTATAAAAACGTCTAGTCTACCAAAAGCAATCTATGCATTTAATGCAATTCCGATCCAAATCCCCACAACACTCTTTAATTAGATGGAGAAACAAATCACCAACTTTATATGGAAGGGAACGAGGCCACGGATAAATCAGGCATTACTGAAAAAGAACAAAGTGGGAGGCCTTACTTTACCTGATTTTAGAATCTCTTATACCGCCACAGTAGTCAAAACAACCTGGTACTGGTACAACAACAGATACATGGACCAATGGAACACAATTGAGAATCCAGACATCAATCCATCCACATATGAAAAAAAAAAAAAATTTTTTTATGAGCAGTTGATATTTGACAAAGGCCTCAAAACAGTTAAATGGGGAAAAGAGACTGTTTTTAACAAATGGTGCTGGCATAACTGGATATCCATCTGCAAAAAAGCGAAACAAGACCATACCTCACTCTGTGCACAAAAACTAACTCAAAGTGGGTCAGAGACCTAAATTATAAAATATAAAACGAGAAAGGTCATGGAAGAAAAATAGGGACAATGTTAGGAGCCCTAACACATGGCATAAACCGTATACAAAATGTTATACAGAATGTAGAAGAAAAACTAGATAGCTGGGAGCTCCTAAAAATTAAACACCTATGCTCATCCAAAAACTTCACCAAAAGAGTAAAAAGACTACATACAGACTGGGAAAAAGTTTTTAGCTATGACATTTCTGATCAGTGCCTGATCTCTAAAATCTACATGATACTGCAAAAACTCAACTGCAGAAAGACAAATAACCCAATTAAAAAAAGGGCAAAATATATGAATAGACACTTCACTAAAGAAGACATTCAGGTAGTTAACAGATACATGAGGAAATGTTCACGATCATTAGCCATTAGAGAAATGCAGATCAAAACTATAATGAGATTTCATCTCTCTCCAACAAGGCTGGCATTAATCCAAAAAACACAAAAGAATAAATGTTGGAGAGGCTGTGGAGAGATTGGAACACTTCTACACTGCTGGTGGGAATGTCAAATGGTACAACCACTTCGGAAATCGATTTGGTGCTTCCTTAAAAAGCTAAAAATAGAACTACCATGTGATCCAGCAATTCCACTCCTTGGAATATATCCTAGAGAAATAAGAGCCTTTACACAAACAGACACATGCACACCCAAGTTTATTGGCGCACTGTTTAGAATAGCAAAAAGATGGAAGCAACCAAGATTGCTTCCATTCAACGGATGAATGGATTAATAAATTATGGTATATTCACACAATGGAATACTACGCATCAATAAAGAACAGTGAGGAATCTGTGAAACATTTCATAACCTGGAGGAACCTGGAAGGCATTATGCTGAGTGAAATTATTCAGTTGCAAATGGACATATATTGTATAAGACCACTGTTAGAAGTACTTGAGAAATAGTTTAAACTGAGAAGAAAACATTCTTTTGTGGTTACGAGAGGGGGGAGGGAGGGAGGGAGGGAGGGTGGGAGAGGGGTATTCACTTATCAGATAGTAGATGAGAACTACTTTAGGTGAAGGAAAGACAGCACACAATACAGGGGAGGTCAGCACAATTGGACTAAACCAAAAGCAAAGAAGTTTCCTGAACAAACTGAATGCTTCGAAGGCCAGCGTAGCAGGGGCAGGGGTCTGGGGACCATGGTTTCAGGGGACATCTAAGTCAATTGGCATAATAAAATCTATTAAGAAAACATTTTGCATCCCACTTTGAAGAGTGGCATCTGGGGTCTTAAACACTAGCAAGCATCCATCTAAGATGCATCAATTGGTCTCAACCCACCTGGATCAAAGGAGAATGAACACCAAGGACACAAGGTGATTACGAGCCCAAGAGACAGAAAGGGCCACATGAACCAGTGACTACATCATCCTGAGACCAGAAGAACTAGATGGTGCCCGGCTACAACCAATGACTGCCCTGACAGGGAACACAACAGAGAAGCCCTGAGGGAGCAGTTGAACAGTGGGATGCAGACCCCAAATTCTCATAAAAAGACCAGGCTTAATGGTCTGACTGAGGCTAGAAGAACCCTGGTGGTCATGGCCCCCAGACTCTGTGTTGGCCCAGGACAGGAACCATTCCCAAAGCCAACCCTTCAGACATGGATTGGACTGGAAAATGAGTTGGAGAGGGATGGTGGTGAGGAGTAAGCTTCTTGGATCAAGTGGACACGAGACTATGTCGGCATCTCCTGCCTGGAGGGGAGTTGAGAGGGTGGAGGGGGTTAGAAGCTGGTGAAATGGATACGAAAAGAGAGAGCAGAGGGAGAGAGCGGGCTGTCTTATTAGGGGGAGAGTAATTGGGAGTGTGTTTTACCAAGGTGTATATGGGTTTTTGTGTGAGAGACTGACTTGATTTGTAAACTTTCACTTACAGCACAATAAAAATTATAAAAATAAAAATGTATGGGAGGCCCCCAAGGAGGCCTTAGGAGTTCTTATCTGTCAGGCTAGTCCATGCTCAGTCTACAGTGATCAGTCAATTACCCTTTAAGAATTCCTACTAGGTGCTGGTTTTGGGTAGTGTTTTCTGCTTCCAATAAGTGGTGACTCAATTTATTAGACAGTTTGTCTCTCTAGCTTTTGGAGTGATGGTTTGTCCTGTGACCTCAATTATCTGATGGATATAAAATGAGTTGTTGATTTTCAGGTTTTCAGCTTTTTTCTTGTTGTGAGGAATGGAGCAAAGACTTTCAAGTTCTTTACATAATGGATCAGACACAGGAAGCAATCACCCACTCTTAAACCTTGAGTTTCCTCGGCTTCCAGGAAACTACCCTGTATTCATTTTCTTTTTATCTCATAAGTGTCTCCTTCTCCTTTCCTGGCTCCTCCTTCGTTCCTGACTTCATAGTGTTGGCTAAGAACATGGTCCTCTACTTTTCACTTTCTGTACTCCTTGAAATAGTGGCTTTAAAATGCCACCCATATCCCCACATATCTACTCGTTGTCCCTATCTACTCACAATTATCACTTTGATGTCTGGTAGGTATCTCAACTATGTTATGCTCAAAAGAAGACACTTACTTTAATTCCCCTAACGCAAACTTCTCCCCTAGTCTTACCCACCTTGGATAATGGCATTACCCAATTCAGCAGAAAAAATACCTAGAATTCATCCCTATTTCTTTATTTTTCTCACACTTCATGTTTGATCCATCAGCAAGTCCATTTAAACTTTCCTTAAGCTTTTTTAAGCTATATCCCAAATCTGACAACAAACCAGCTTCATGGCTACCAATCTAGTTCAAGCTTCCAGGATAAACTCTTGACTTGTTGTTAGTAGGTGCCATCTAGTTGGTTCTGACTCATAGCGACCCTATGTACAACAGAACAAAACGCTGTCTGGTCTTGCACAATCCTCAGAATTGTTGCTGTGCTCAAGCCCATTGTTGCAGCCACTGTGTCATTCCATCTGGTTGAAAGTCTTCCTCTCTTTCACCGACTCTCTATAATATCAAGCACATTGTCATTCGCTGGGGACTGGTCCTTCCTGATAATACGTCCAAAGTATGTGAGATGAACTCTCACCATCCTTGCTCCTAAGGAGTATTCTAGCTGTACTTCTTCCAAGACAGATTTGTTTGATCTTCTGGAATTCCGTGGTATATTCAATATTCTTCACCAACACCATAATTCAAAGGCATCAATTCTTTTTTAGTCTACCTTATTCATTGTCCAGCTTTCACATGCATATGAGGCTATTGAAAACACCAAGGCTTGAGTCAGGCATACCATATAATCCTTAAAGTGACTTCTTTGCTTTTTAACACTTATAAGAGGTCTTTTGTAGCCAGTCTGCCCAATGCAGTGAGCCTTGATTTCTTGACTGCTGCTTCCATGGGTGTTGACTGTGGATCCAAGTAAAACGAAATCCTTGACAACCTCAGTCTTTTCTCTGTTCATCATGATGTTGCTCATTGGTCCAGTTGTGAGGATTTTTGTTTTCCTTATGCTGAGGTGTAATCCATACTGAAAGCTATAGTCTTTTATCTTCATCCGTAAGTGCTTCAAGTCCTCTTCACTTTCAGCAAGCAAGGTTTTGTCATCTGAATGTCATAGGTTGTAAATGAGAATTCCTCCAATCCTGATGCCCCATTCTTCTTTGTATAGTGAAGCTTCTCAGCTTATTTGCTTAGCATACAGATTGAATAAGTATGGTGAAAAGATACAACCCTGACACACGCCTTTCTTGTCTTTAAACCGTGCAATATCCTCTTGTTCTGTTCAAATGACTGCCTCTTGGTCTACATACATGTTCCTCATGAGCACAATTAAGGTTCTGGAATTCCCATTCTTTGAAATGTTATTCATAATCTATTATGATCCTCACAGTTCAATGCTCTTGCATAGTCAGGAAAACACAGGTAAACATCTTCTGGTATTCTTGCTTTCAGCCAGGATCCATCTGACATCAGCAATGATATCCCTGGTTCCACGTCCTCTTCTGAGTTCAGCTTCAATTTCTGGCAGCTCCCTGTGGATGTACTGCTGCAACTGCTTTTAAACGATCTTCAGCAAAATTTTACTTGTGTGTGATGTTAATGACATTGTTTGCTAATTTCTTCATTCTGTTGGATCACTTTTCTTTGGAATGTGTACAAATATGGATCTCTTCCAGTCTGTTGGCCAGGTAACTGACTTCCAAATTCCTTGGTATAGACAGTCAGCGCTTCTAGAGCTTCAGCCATTTGTTGAAACATCTCAATTGGTATTCCATTAATTCCTGGAGCCTTGCTTTTCCAAAATGCCTTCAGTGCAGCTTGGACCTCTTCCCTCAGTACTATTGGTTCTTGATCATATGCCACCTCCTGAAATGTTTGAACATCCATCAGTTTTTTTTGGTATGGTGATTTTGTGTATTTTTTTTATCTTCTTTTGATGCTTCCTGAATCATTTAAAATTTTCCCTTAGAAACCTTCAATATTGCAACTCAAAACTTGAATTTTTCTTCCATTCTTTCAGCTTGAGAAATGTAGCACATGTTCTTTCCTTTTGGTTTTCTACCTCCAGGTCTTTGCATATTTCATTATAATTTCAACAAAAATTTCACTTTACTTTGTCTTCTTGAGGTGCCCTTTGAAATCTTCTGTTCAGCTCCTTGACTTCATCATTTCTTCCTTTCCCTTTAGTTACTCTATGGTCAAGAGCAACTTTCAGAGTCTCTTCTGACATCCATTTTTGTCTCTTCTTTTCTGTCTTTTTAATGACCTCTTGCTTTCTTCATGTGTGGTGTCCTTGATATCATTCACAAATTGGTCTTTGGTCAGTATTCAGTCTGTGAAATCTATTCTTGAGATGGTCTCTAAATTTAGGTGGGATATACTCAAGGTCATAATTGGCTCTTGTGGACTTGTTCAAATATTCTTCAACTTCAACTTGAACATGCATAGAAGCAATTAATGATCTGTTCCACAGTTGGCCCCTGCCCTTGTTCTGACTAGTGATATTGAGCTTCTCCATCATCTCTTTCCACAGACGTGGTGGATTTGATTCCTGTGTATTCCATGTGGTGAGGTCCACGTGTATAGTTGCCATTTATGTTGTTGAACAAAGGTATTTGCAATGAAGAAGTCGTTGGTCTTGCAAAATTCTATCATGTGATCTCCAGCATCTTTTCTGCCACTGAGACCAATTTTCCAACTACCAATCCTTCTTTCTTTCCAACTTTCACATTCCAACTACCAGTAATTATCAAAGCATCTTGATTGAATGTTTTATAAATTTCAGACTGCAGAAGTTGGTAAAAGTCTTCAATTTCTTCATCTTTGCACTTAGTGGTTGGTAGGTAGATTTGAATAATAGTTGTTTTAACTGATCTTCCTTTTAGGTGTTTGGATATTGTCCTATCACTGACAGTATTGTACTTCAGGAAAGATCTTGAAATGTTCTTTTTGATGATGAATGCAATGCCATTCCTCTTCAATTTATCATTCCTGGTATAGTAGACCATATGATTGTCTGATACAAAATGACCAAATACCAGTCCATTTCAGCTCACTAATGCGTAGTATATTGATATTTATGCATTCCATTTCATTTTTGATGATTCCAATTTTCCTAGATTCGTACTTCTTACATCACGTTCTAATTATTAATGGATGTTTGTAGCTGTTTCTTCTCATTTTGAGTTGTTCCACATTTGGAAGGCTTGACTTCATCCATATCCTTAAGGTCAACTCTACTTTGCAGAGGCAGCTCTTTCCCATTCGTCTTTTGAGTGCCTTCCAACTTGAGGGGCTCATCTTCTGGCACTGTATCGGACAATATTCTACTACTATTCATAAGGTTTCTACCTGCTAATTTTTTTCACAAGTAGACTGCCAGGTCCTTCTTCCTAGTCTGTCTTAGTCTGGAAGCTCCGCTGAAACCTGTCCACCAAGGATGACCCTGCTGGTATATGAAATACCGGAGACAAATCTTCCAGTATCACAGCAACATGCAAGCTACCACATTAAAACAAACTGAAAGACAGGTGGTAGAAAACTCTTGACTACACAGTCGCAGTAATCTCTTAAACTTACCTCCCATCTCTATTACTTGTTCTATATGGTAGCTCACAGAGCCCTAGAGTGAAATTTAAGAACATAAATCAGAAAATGCCACTCTCCTGCTCAAAATTATCCATGGCTATCATACATAGAAGGTCCCTACCAAGGCATATATGGTCCTACATCTCTCTTAGCAGTAACTGCTACTAAAATGAACAAACAAACCCGTTGCTGTTGAGTCAATTCTGACCCATGGTGACCCGATAGGACAGAGTAGAACTGCCCCGTAGGGTTTCCAAGGAGTGGCTGGTGGATTTGAACTGCTGACCTCTTGGTTTGCAGCCAAGCACTTAGCCACTGAACTACCGGGGCTCCAGTATCTCCTATACTCATACTATATTTACTTTGTTTCAGCCATGAGGGGTGTCAAACACAGCAAATCTGCTTTAATCCAGAGATTAACATTTATGCTTACCTCTCCCTAGGATGCTATTTTCCCAAATAGCACCACATTTTTTTCTCTCACTTTATTCTGGCCTCTGCTCAAATAAAACTTTTGAATGCCCTCCCATGACCACCTTACTTAAACAATTCTCTCTTGTCCATATTACTTTATATTACCTGACTGTGGTTTATTTTATTTATAACATTTTCGCTAATCTCATTGCTACTGAGTCAATTCCAACTCACAGCAACCCTATAGGATAAAGTAGAACTGCTCCATAGGTTTTCCAAGGCAGTAATCTTTACAGAAGCAAACTGCCACATCTTTCTCCCTTGGAATGGCTGGTGGATTTGAACTGTTTAGTCAGCCGTGGAACACTTAAACACTACACCACCAGGGTTCCTTTGCATTTTCAATACCTAATATTATGTCATATAAGTATTTTCTTGTTTATATACTTTATCTCTTCCACTAAGAAAATAAACTCCAGGTGAGTAAGTACTGTATTTTGTTCAGTCATTTATCCCTATTTCCTGAGACCAGGAGAGCCTATCACATACAAAACAGATGAAGAATATTTGTTATCTGAATAAATCTTTCATATGTAAAAGTTTGAAGCCTTAACAATGGCATTGTGAATAAGAATTGAAAGAAAAGAATGACTCTGCTTTGTTAAACTGAAACCTATTTTAACTAACGTGTCATATTGTACTATAACAATAAGGTAAAAAACTAAAAAACATTAGAAATGTCAGCACTTCCATTATAAAAATAACAATACGAAGACATAAATAGTTAATATGCCCCAAACAATGAGATGTCATATGCAGATTTAGGTTTGAAGGATTCTTAAAGTAGAGTTGATATGTAGGAACAGGAGATGGCGAGGAGAACAAAATAGGGATATATGAGTTAAAAAGACAGGAAATTAACATTAAAAATCATGGTGATTTGGGAAAATTGTAAATATTAAGCAGATTAAGTCATGAAATAGGAGATTATGGAAGATTCAGAAGTAAGAAGTAAGTGAAGACAAACTGACATACCTTAGGTTGTTGATAGTCTTAAAGACCACGCATAAATTGTTGGGGATTTATTCTAGGTGCAGTGTGGGGACACTGAAGTGTTTTAAGTGGAGGGGGGCAATCTGTAGTGGATAGTTTTTTTTTTGTCAATGTGTAACTGCATACACTTCTTAGCTTTGATGAGTACCAAAACAGTATGAATAGAGTTCCAACTTAATCATGGTGTTGCTGGGAACTCTAGGTTCTGCTCCTTGTGAATCTATCTGGGGCCAAAAAGGCAGAGACAGAGTTGGGGAGAAGGAAAGACAACTTTGTTGATTGGCCAAACAAGGAGACTGTAGGGGCTAAGTGCCTTCCAAGACTTCACAGGCAGCTTGCTGAGGCGGGTTTGTACAGACAAAATCACTTACAAAATACAAAATGGCATGTGCACAGGTGCAGAGTATTCAAGAATGAGTAAACATTTTTAGGGCCTGAGTTCAATCCCCTGTGCAGGAGGAAGTTAGTCATTTTTGTTCATTAGCATGTTAGCTCTCCACCTAAGGGCAGAAAATTTACCATGCATGAGGGAGTTAATGAGTTAAAGGTTATTTGGAGTGCTAAGATGGAGGACGTGGCCCGTTTCAGCTGGTTCTGGCTAGTGTCTGTTTCTTTTTAAAGAAGTTCTGAGGAGAAAAACAACTTCAGGAAATGGGCTGGGTGAGGGGCTGTACTGAGGAGACAAAGATCTTAAGAAAATGGCTCTAGTCCTGTCTTATTACTGGAGCTTCAGTTGCAGGTGAAATGGGACAGATAATAATACCTTATCCCGCAGCCACAGCATGGACATATAGCTTAAATTCATTTACCTGAGATTCTGATTCCCGAGGAACAACGTGTACTCATGGTGGGAGTTGAAGGATCAACAGCCAGGGACATGGCGGCTAGTGACTGTGCACTGCAGTAGGACAGTGACGGAGTAGTGAGCACAGGGCCCATATTTATGCAGTAATCACTGGTATAGATATCTATTTTGATTGGTCAATATACATGCCATACTAGTTCATAGATAATTTAAATACTACTCTTCATCAGCACTGACCCTAATTCTGTTCCGGCAGCAGGATCTTGGTTGTGTTCTACGTTGCTTAGTCTGCTTTGCTTCCTGACTGTCCTCTAAGCCTGGAATTCCAGCCCTTCCACAAGTTGATAACGTTGTAAAACAATGAAAATATATGTATCTTCAAAAGATGTCTCAGAGAGAATTAATTACAGGTGTGCAAAAGCTGAAGCCGCAAGGTTAATAAGGAAATATTTCAGTAATTAGTATCAGTATTGATGAAGGCCTGAATGAGACAATAGTAATGGGGATGTTGTTAGCAACCCTATGCACAACAGAACAAACCAGTGCCCTGTCCTGCACTATCCTCACAATCATTGTTTTGCTTCAGACCATTGTTGTAGCCACTGTGTCACTCCATCTCGTGGAGGGTCTTTCTCTTTTTTGCTGACCCTCTACTCTCCCAAGCATGATGTCTTTCTCCAGGGACAGGTCCCATCTGTTAACATGTCCAAAGTATGTGACAGGAAGTCTTTCCATCCTTGCTTCTAAGGAGCTTTCTGGCTGTACTTGTTCCCAGACAGATTTTTTCTTTCTTTTGGCAGTTCATGGTATATTTAATATTCTTCACAAACACCGTATTTCAAAGGCGTGAATTCTTCTGCGGTCTTCCTTATTCATTATCCAGCTTTCACATGCATATGAGGCAATTGAAAACACCATGGCTTGGGTCAGGCCCACCTTAGTCTTCAAAGTGATATCTTTGCTTTTCAATATTTTAAAGAAGTCTTTTGCAGCTGATTTGCCCAATGCAATACATCTTTTGATTTCTTGACTGCTGCTTCCATGGGTGCTGATTATGGATCAAAGTAAAATGAAATCCTTTATAACTTTAATCTTTTCTCCTTTTATGATGGTGTTGCTTATTGGTCCAGTTGTGAGGATTTTTGTTTTCTTTATTTTGAGGTGTAATTCATACTAAAGGCTGTGATCTTTGATCTTCATCAGCAAGTGCTTCAAGTCCTCTTCAGTTTGGCAAGGAAGGTTGTGTCACCTGCATATCGCAGGTTGTTAATGAGTCTTCCTTCAAGCCTGTTGCCCCGTTCTTCTTCATATAGTTCAGCTTCTTGGGTTATTTGCTCAGCATACAGGTTGAACAAGTAGGGTGAAAAGTTACAACCCTGGCACACACCTTTCCTGACTTTAAACCATATAGTATCTCCTTGTTCTGTTTGAACAACCTCTTGGTCTAAGTACAGGTTCCTCATGAGCACAATTAAGTGTTCTGGAATTTCCATTGTTTGAAATGTTGTCCATAGTCTGTTACGATCCACATAGTTGAATGCCTTTGCATAGTCAATAAAACAGTGGTAAACATCTTTCTGATATTTCCTGCTTTCAGCCAGAATCCATCTGACATCAGCAATAATCTCTTGTTCCACATCCTTTTCTGAACCTGGCTTGAATTCCGGGCAGTCCCCTGTGGATATACTGCTGCAAATGATTTTAAATGATCTTCAGCAAAATTTTACTTGTTTGTGACATTAATGATATTGTTCATAATTTCCCCATTCTGTTGAATCACCTTTCTTTGGAATGTGTACAAATATGGATCTCTTCCACCCAGTTGGCCATGTAGATGTGCAAAATACTAAGAAGATAGAATAGATAGAATCTGCTCTTGCTTTGAATTTTGTGGTTGAAAGAATGATTGAAGCAGCTAATGATGGCCTTTGTCTGGTGGTGGGTAAGTTTGAAGAAATATTCAGTTTTGAACAGACTGAGACTAACGTCATGACTTCATAGTTATGGAAAACGGGTCCGTTAGTTCTGGATATCCTGTGAGAACTTGGATATACGATTTGGAGTTAAGGAAAATATCTGAGTTGGAAATACATGTTTGGGAATCTCTAGTCTATTTTAGGATTGTTAAAGGCATGAAAATTAATGAGCTCACCCAGGAATAGCATTGAATTCTGTCCAGAAGATGGTTCAAAGGGAGGATCATTGAGGAGTACAAGGTAAAGGAAACCAAAGAAGATTGCTAAAGAGTGGGCACAGACATGGATATTTAATTAGGATAAAGTAATCAATGTTAAGCTATGTTGTCAGGTGGATCATCCATGTGGATGTTGAATATGTCCATAAAGATGGAAAGAATAGGGGTGGAAAATAAAATCAAAAGCTTAGTAGTATAATTTTAATGGACAAAGGTATCAACAGGAAGAGTCCTTAAGACACAATAATGAGAAGGAGGAATAAAGGGTTGAATAGCTAGATGAGACGAACCAAGTTTATACAATAAACCCCATTGCCATCAAGTTGATTGTGACTTATATTTACACAATACTGTAGTAAAATAGTTTTTTTTTTAAACCTCTGAATTCACTTTTAGATTTCCTTAATTTTACATGCATTTTATTTTTAGGAACACAAATGGACTTGACAATGAAAAATTAAAAGTCACAACATAAATTTATTGGCTTAAGCAGACTGCTAATTTGGATGACTCTTTTTTCAAGGGACGTTCTTTGTCCCTGGGCCTTTAAAGGGCCTTTGAGCTTTCTGTGTTTTTGTCGTTATATTTTTGTTTTTGATAAGCGATTGGATGTTGCAACTCTCAGAAGCCAGCAAAGTCACAGGTAGATGCAAAGAGGAGGAGAAGTAGGGAGTAAAATCTTTGATGTCTAAAGATCAAAAGATACTTTCTATGAAGCTTTAAAGTTTTGTGAAAATTGTTGACAGGGAAAGATGATATTAAATCATATCCTAGTGGTTTCAACAACTGAATATCTTAAATTTGAGCCCCAAGATTTGTTTTAGCTGTTGTGGTTGACTCATATTTGACAAATGTCTGGCAAATCTGATGAGTGTAAACAGTTCAATAAGATGCTTCTGTCTAACGTAAAATTCTGATTATCTAAATTGATCAAATTATTTGGTATATGGTCAAATTTGTGCTTTAAGCCATGTAGAAATGAAACTTGATTTTCTTCCTCAAAGATGTAAAGGACTCACTTCTTCAAGGTGAGTGAATTTTTCCAGTTAACCTATAGTCAAATGATTCAAAGAAAAAATTATAAATAAGCAAATATAACCCACTTGTAAGACTGGACCCAGCAATAATAATTTAATAATAATAATAATTTAAGTATAAAGTTATCTTTAAGGGATTTCTTCATATAGTTAGTGTAAATTGACACAATAATAAAGTTTAGTAAATTAATAATAATAATTAATTATCTTTCATCATTCTTTTGTCTATTACTTTTAATAATTCATTTTGAGTGCTTACATTAGCTCCAAATAACAATGGACTTTAATAGCCTCAATTCAATAGAAATTTACTCTCAGAATTTTACATACCATAAATGAGTTCATTTGCTTAAAAACATTACAATCTATTGCATATTACATCCCCTATCCCAATATTTTAGGCATCTTCAATACATATTTTGTTGGAAAATATGAATTAATGAGCATCAGTGGGAAATCATTTGGCAAGAATAGAGTTATATGATGTTATTAATATCATCTAAATTCTATAAAAGCATGATATCTTAAATGAATACTTTTATTATATGTAGCAAGAAGGACCACTGTGGGTGGTTTATTGCAAGCTTTCATTTAAAGATACTAGTAACATTTAGAAGGAAAATTCTAGATATAAGCAAACTGAAATTTTAATTCAATTTTTGAATGTGATGGCAGAGACATTATTTTCCTATGATGGGAGGTATGCAGAAGGCAATTCTCTTCTGAATAAACTGACTGTATTAATGATTTAGCAAAATCAGTTACTTTGCAATTGATTCTGACTATAGCTACTATCTGAGCTTTAAGCACTGTGATCTCAGGGTTTTACCTAATGGCACACATGAATCACACAGGGCTGCTGAAAAAACATGCACAATGTGCTCAGTAACGATTTCCTTTACATTAAAGAAACGTTCTTCAAGGCAGACTTCATGAAAGGGTCCAGTCATGACCTTAAGATATGATAGCATTCTTCATAAAATACAGGGACTGGGGAAAATTCAACAGCTTATAAGGAAGATCATTAACCAAATGGCTGATGCACAGCACATTGCAGTAGGACTTGCTAGGCATTGGTAAACCAAGCCGAAACTTTGATAGCGGAACATGTTACAGATAATTAACTATGGATTCTTCCTAATCAATAGTGAAAGCATAATTACCTTTCTCAAGGTTAGTTAGGCAGGGTTGTTTGCGGGAACAGAAGCCAGAGTGAAGAGAATCAAGAAGACAAACTAGTGAATCCTGCATTTTGGAGCTGAGGAGGCTATTAGGAGCTTTGGCACACTTGAAAACCTAGACTGCAATTTTATTAGTAGTCTCACTAGGGAATTACTAGACAAGGTCAAGAAGGCCTATGAGAACTGATGAATACATTTAGGCTATGCCTCTCTGCTTCAACAAGTTGTTCAATACTAACTGCCAAAAATTTTTCATGTCTTTGAGCAAAAACATCTTACATGAGCATCTCCTTAAAGTAATGCCCAGTTCTACCTTTTAAAGAATGTCATCTTTTCTCTATGGAAACTATCAGTGATGAATTAATGGATGTTACCAACAGTGATGAACCATAACTGTTCCAATCACTGACCATAAGTCTTCAAGGAAAGACGTATGTATTTAAGTAAGTATGACTAGGTGTTTGTAAATGTGTCTTCCTCAAACCAGACCCCTGTGAGGGAGGAAAACTGAGGAGAAAGAGCACAACAGCTTAGTCCTATCCAGCATGTGCACTGATTAGCATTCTTAGAAATGTTACTCAGTATTATATCTTTCCTCTTTCCCTCTTTTTTCTTTTCTATTCATAAATATTTGTTGAATAACTTCTATGAGCCAAGTCTTGAATATAATAAATCAATTATTTATTTGAAAAATATAAATGATGATGATGATAAGGCCAATTATGAGTGTCTGTCAAGTGCCATCAGATACCCAAAAAGGCTCTGTATTAAACAACAGAGAAATGATGGCTTGAGCTCTTAGTCATGTTAGATTATCTGCTTATCTAACTTTAAATAGGAGAAGGTATGAAGGGATTTTGCATTTTTTCCAGGAACAAATAATGTGAATTTGAGCTTATAGAAGGATAATATTTTACTTAATTTTTTTTTCCTTAAAACGTACTTGATAAAACATACTTGGAGATGTTTTTATTTCCAGGAAATTTATAACATTCTTACAATCTGAAATCCCTTAAAGTACTTCCTTTCTTTTCTCTTTAAAATATGTGCCCTTGAGAGACCTGGAAAAACAAATCATTGCTTTTATTAAAAATGAATATATCATGTTTAGTAATTAATATAAAGCAGACAAATTTTGATCAGAGATAATAGATACAAGACATTTAAAATCAAACAAGGCCTGAGAAAGAAGAGTGTCTTGGGTATTAGATACCCAACTTCTTTTATTTATTTATTTTTAATATAAAGCACCAACACTGATTTTTTTCCCCCCATTGGAGTTTTATGAATCTGGTTGCCTTTAAAAAATGAGTTTCTCATGGGGCTAGATAAAATATTTTAAAATTTTAAAAAATGAATATATTTTGTAGTGTATTTATTGATAATATATGATAAATGGTCTTTATATTTTGTAGTCTTTATATTTTATGTTAACCACAATACCCGAAGGCCATTCATACCTTTTCCCTTGCTAATAAAACTCTAGTGCATCTTTTTCAGGTATCTAATTTTTTTTTTTTTTAGCAGAAATCTCAGGGAAGACGGGCCCCATACCTAGCCTGGGGTTGTGTATTTGACTGGCCAATGAGATGTAAGGAGTGTTTACTGGGGACTTCTGGGAAATATTTTTACCCCTGAGAAGAAGAAATGTTAATTTTTTGACTTATGCTTCTTGCTTTTGAATGGGACATGATGTGTGATCATTGTGCAGCCACACTGCAACCATTTAGAGAAGGCCAACACAACTCCATAGAACCTTGACTAATGGAACACCAAACGAAGCTGTTGGGAACCTTCTTGACATAGCACTTGAAAAGTGAATAGTTAAACAGATCTTGCCTTTCTGGTATTGAACACTAAGTTTACCAGGCTACATCAAATTTTTCCTAGAGAACAGTGTTTTAGAATAGTTAATTGGGGTAACTCTGAACCTGTCTGTGTGGGACAAAATATCAGTCCCCAAATTTACTAAATGTGTGTTCTTAGGCAACTTAAGTAACTCTTTAAGCCTCAGATTTCTCATTTGTAAACTTAGTGTGATACAATAATAAGGAAGTTGTCCATTTTAAGAGTTAGGGCATAGAAAGCCTTAAGAATCGTGCCTGGCACTGTTAGAGTGATTGTCTCTACTAAAGCACCACTTTACTGACGTTATATTCCTAGGCTTTAAAAAAAAAAAGCTCATTGTTGTTGAGTCAATTCTGACTCATAGGGACCTTATGAAACAGAGTAGAGCTGCCCCATAGGGTTTTCAAGGAGTAGCTGATGGACTTGAATTGCTGACCTTTTGGTTAGTAGCCAAACTCTTAACCACTGCCCCACCAGGGCTCCATATAGCTGTGTCTTATTCAACACTTCACTTTTTATAGCTTTTTGATGTATAATCGACATCTAGTAAACTACAAATAATTAAAAAAGTAAAATATGGTAAGTTTTGTCAGAGCTATTCACCTATGAAACCATCATCACAATCAAGATAGGGCATAGATGTCTACTCTGTCCTATATGGTCGCTATATGTCAGAATTGGCTCAAAGGCAGTGAGAATCAACAGATGAATAAACAAAATGTGGTATATACATTCAATGGAATATTACTCAGCCATAAAGAGAAACAAAGTTCTGATAGGTGATATAACATGGATGAGCCTTGAAAACATGCTGAGGGAAGTACATCAATCACATAAGAACAAATATTGTATGATCCTACTTATATGAAATATCTAGAAATTCAAATGTATAGAGAACAAATGTTCATTAGTGATTACCAGGGGTGGGTGTCATGGATTGAATGGTGTTCTCCAAAAATATGTGTATTAATTTGGCTAGGCCGTCTGATTCCCAGTATTGTGTGATTTTCCACCATTTTGTCAACTGATGTGATTTTCCTACGTGTTGTAAATCCTACCTCTATGATATTAATGGGGTCGGATAGGTGACAGTTATGTTAATGAGGCAGGACTCAATCTACAATATTGGGTTGTGTCTTGAGCCAATCTCTTTTGAGATATAAAAGAGAGAAGCAAGCAGAAAGACAGGGGTTCCTCATACCACCAAGAAAACAGCACCGGGAGCAGAGCCTGTCCTTTGAACCCATGGTTTCTGCACGGAGAAGCTCCTAGTTCAGGGGAAGATTGATGACAAAGACCTTCCTCCAGAACTGACAAAGAAAGCCTTCCCCTAGAGATGACTCCATGAATTTGCACTTCTAACCTACTAGAATAAATGAGAATAAAGTGAGAGAATAAACTTCCATTTGTTAAAGCCATCCTTGGGTACTTTACAGTAGCACTAGATGACTAAGACATGGGGAAGAGGAGAAAATGGAGATTATTTGTTTAGCCAGCATTGAGTATTAGTTTATGGTGATGGAAAACTTGGCAATGGATACTCCTGATGGATGCACAACATGATCGATATAATTGGTGTCACTGAATTGTACATGTAAAAAATGCTGTTATATATATATATGTATTTACAATAATAAAATGAAAATCAGAGACAAAGTGGATGCAACTAACATAATAGACAATGAAGCAGAATTATAGTCAGATTTTTCTGACATGTCTGTATCTGTACTATTGACTGATTAGGGGCTGCTATAGGGTCACTATGGGGCAGTTCTACTCTGTCCTCTAGGGTCACTATGAGTCAAAACTGACTCAATAGCAAAAACTTTGGGTTGAAATAGATGATCCAATCAGTAAGCCACTGCTGGATATTTTAATCAGAGGGAAAAAACAAACTAGGCCTGTAGTCTGGTGAAGTCCTGATTATAGTCACCAATGCGGAAGTTCAAGGTCTTTCCCCAGTTCTCAGAGGTAAGTCTATTCACAAAGAACCCCTTGGTTGGGGAAAGTTGAGTCTCTTTTGAGAAGGATCATACATCTTAGCTAAGTGTATATTGTAACTGTTTTTTCAATCTTCCTAGAATGCCCATTTATTAAGGTAACAATTTATTGGGGGAAGGAAACACCCAGACCTTCTAGATACATGTTTCAAGGTGATTCTAATTTCTAGGGATACAAAACTCCACTGTAGTTCCCCGATCTGAATTGGTGTTTATGGTAATATGGTAATAAATGGAATTTTAGCCCAAGTTCATGGTTCAATGAGTCCAGTGGATCCACAGAAATCCTACTATTATTTTTCAAGTTCTTAATGTCTATTTGAAACAAATACTTTAGCAACAGAATCTCCACATTGGTTCCCTGAACAATAAAGTAATGATTATAATGGAGGTAAGAGCCAACTGTAAACACTTGGAGCTACCTCCTCCCATAAGCTCATCAAATTAGTAAACCAGTATCAATACTGTGTCCCAAAGAGAATTGTAGAGATTAGTGCCACCATAAACACTTTAAAGATGCAGAGGTGGCATTTCCTATTACATGCCCTTTTAATGCACTTGACTGAACTATGAAAAAGCCAAATGGAATTTAGTGAAAGACTGTGGATAATCAAATTTAATCAAATTGTGATAAAAATCAGAACTGTAAATAATATTTATATTTTTGGAGCAAATCAACTCAGTTCTTGACACCTAGTATGTAACATTGACCTGGTACATGCTTTTCCTCAATTCCACTTTGTAAGAACAATAAGTAGTTTGCCCTTAACCTGCAGCAGCATTATCCAGCAATTTGTCATAATACAGCCTGAAGGAATTTTGAGAATCTTCAAAACCCACAGAATAACACACTAGTCCTTACACTGATGACATTTATGCTATTTGAATCCAGGAATCAGAAAGTAGTGAGTATCCTAGAAGCCCATTACCTATCTACCAGTTTGTTTTTCTTTGGTGGCTTACAAGGTGCTATGATGCTGGGAGCTATGCCACCAGTATTTCAAATACCAGTAGGGTCATCCATGGTAGACAGGTTTCAGCAGAGCTTCCAGACTAAGACAGACTAGAAAAAAGGCCTGGTGATCTGTATCTGAAAATTATTCAATGAAAACCTTACGGGTAACCACAGAGCTCTGATGTAGTGCTAGAAGATGAGCCCCTCAGGTTGGATGGCACTATAAATACAACTCAGGAAGAGCTACCTCTTCAGAATAGGGTCTATCTTAATTATGAGATTGGAGTAAAGCCTTCTGGACCTTCATTTGCTGATGAGGCACAACTCAAAGTGAGAAGCAATGGCTGTAAACATCCATTAATAATAAGAATATGTAATGTATAAAGTATGAGTCAAGGAAAACTGGTAGTTGTCAAAATGAAATGAAATACTCGAGGCATTAGTGAGCTGAAATGGACTGGTATTTGCCATTCTGAATCTGAAAATCGTGTGCTATATTATGCTGGAAACTAGAGATTGAAGAGGAACAGCACTGCATTCATCATCCAAAAGAACATTTAAAGATCTATCTTGAAGTACAACGTTGTTAGTGATAAGGTAATGCCTATATGCCTAAAAGGAAGACCAGTTAATATGACTATTATTCATATTTACTCACCAACCACAAATGCTAAAGATGAAGAAACTGAAGATTTTTAAAAACTGCTACAGTCTGAAGTTGATCAAATGTGGATTCATATGCATTACTAATTACTGGTCATTGAGATGCATAAGTTAGAAACAAAAAAGAAAGATCAGTAGTTGGGAAATATATCCTTGGTGATAGGAAATATGCTGGAGATTACAGGATGAAATTCTGTAAGACCAATGACTTATTCATTTTTTCAACAACACAAATGACAACTATACACGTGGACCTCCCCAGATGGTTTACACAGGAATCAAATCGAATACTTCTGTGGAAAGAGATGAAGTAGAAACTCAATATTATCAGTCAAGACAAAGCCAGGGTATACCTGTGGAACAGATCATCAATTGTTCACTTGCAAGTTCAAGTTGAAACTGAAGAAAATCAAAGCAAGTTCAAGAGAGCCAAAGTGCGATGCACTGAACACTAATGACCAAAGACCAGAAGAGTTGTATGATGACATCAAGCACATCATACATGAAAAAAGTAAAAAGTCATTAAAAAGACAAGAAAGAAAGGAAAGGACAAAACGAATGTCAGAGGAGAATCTGAAACTTGCTCTCGACTGTAGAGAGCTAAAGGGAAGAGAAGAAATGATGAACTTGAAGATTTCAAAGAGTGGCTCAAGATAAATATTATAAAGAAAAATACAAATCCTTCAGTTAGAAACCCAAAAGGAAAGAACACAATCGACATTTCTCAAGCTGAAAAAAATGAAGAAAAAATTCAACCTTGAGTTACAATATTGAAAGATTCTATGGGCAAAAAACTGAATGACGTAGAAGCATCAAAATAAGATGGAAGGAATACAGAGCCACTGTATTAGAGGGAATTGATCAATATTCAATCATTTCAGGATGTAGCATGTGATTAAGAACAAGTAAGTACAAGCCGGGCTAAAAGCTTCGGCAAAAAACAAGGCCCCAGGAATTGATACCAACTGAGATGTGTCAACAAATAGATGCAATACTGGAAAAGCTTATCTGTCTATGTCAAGAAATTTAGAAGTCAGCTACTTGGCCAAACCAGTGGAAGAGATCCATATTCGTGCCCATTCCAAAGAGAGATGATCAAACAGAAAGTGGGAATTATTGAACAATATCATTAATACAACACACAAGTAAAATTTTATTGAAGATAATCCAAAAAATGGCTGCAGCCATACATGGACAGGGAGTTGTCAGAAGTTCAAGCAGGATACAGAAGAGGACGTGGAATGAGACATAATCATTGCTGATACCAAGAGGCAGTCATACGACCTGCACAGAACAAAAGGATACTAAGTGGTTTAATATTGGAAAAGGTGTGTGGCAGGGTTGTAATTCCTTCAGTTTACTTATTCAATCTATACTGAGTAAATAATCCAAGAAGCTGGACTGTATACAGAAGAAAGCAGCATCAAGTTTGGAGGAAGACTTATTAACAACCTGCCATATACAGATGATACAACCTTGCTTGCCAAAGGTAAAGATGACTTGAAACACTTACTGATGAAGGTAAAAGACTACATACAGCCTTCAGTATGGATTACATATGAACATAAAGACAAGGAAAAAAAATTACAACCGAATCAATAAACAACATCATGGTAAAGGGCGAAGAAATTGAAGTTGTCAAGGATATCGGTGCCCATGGAAGTAGCAGTCAAGATATCAAATGATGTATTGCTTGGACAAATCTGTGGCAAAAGACTTCTTCAAAGTGTTGAAAAGCAAAGATGTCACTTTATGACTAATTTTGCCTAACCCAAGCTGTGGTGTTTTCCATAGCCTCATATGCATGGGAAAACTGCATAATAAAAAAGGAAGACCAAAAGAACAATGGACACATCCACATTGTGGTGTTGATGAAGAATATTAACTATACTATGGACTGTCAGACGAGGGAAGAAATCTGTCTTGGAAGAAGTACAGCCAGAATGCTCCACAGAAGCAAGGATGCTTACTTTGGACACGTGATCAGGACAGCCCAATCATTAGAGACGGACATGATGCTTGGTAAACTAGAGGGTAGCAGAAATCAGGGAGACACTCAATGATGGATTGACACAGTGGCTGCAGCAATGAGCTGAAACAATTGTGAGTATAGCACAGGATGAGGTAATGTTTTGTTCTATTAGGCATAAGGTCATTAAAAATTGGAGACATTTCAAAGGCACCTAATAACAACAACTGTTCTAGATGCCTTAGAAAGACACATGCATGTCAGAAGTTAAAAAAATAAACACCTACGAAATTCAAGAGTTTGTCACATTGGTGTGGTTCCAGGGATTCAGTGCTTTAGAAAATGTCGAGAGAGAACCTTAAAGTGAAAGCCAATTCGTTTTACAATATACTGCCTTAATGAAAAAGAGGCACAATGCTCACTGGGTTCTGTAGATTTGGGAGGCAATATATACCATATTTGTGTGTGCTATTCTGATCCATTCATAAGTAACTTATAAAGCTATCAGTTTTTATTGAGATTAAGAACAGGAAAGGAATCTTCACAAGTTTTAGTTGAAGTGCAAGCTACCAGTTGGGCTTTGTGAACCAGAAGATCAAGGGAACGGGCCCTTTCATCATTAAGCCCAATAACTCATTTCTATAATTTGTGTACTCTTACAACTCTGGCCTTGGAGAATTTGGAGGTCCTAGGTCACATGGAAGGAACTTTGACCAGAGAATTGATCATTTTGGACTCCTCGTGTCACTGAACTGCCAACCAGAGAAACAGGTTATATTCACTGATCAGGATGATTGGTCTTGATTACCAATAAGAATCTGGGTTGTTGGGTTGTTGTTCTACAAGACATAAAAGACCATGTCTAGAACCCAGATGATTCATTGTATGGCTTTTTAGTACCTTATGTTCAATAAGAGCGGTCAGGAAAAAATGGTGACAACTTAATTAAAAAACAAAAACAAAAACTAATGACTCAGGTCTTACAGGTAAAGAGCCCTCGCCAGCTAAGTTGACAGCAGAGAATAAGAGAACATGGATTTAGTGGTAGGAGAATAAAGCACCCATTATCAACTTCCTCTTTATGACCAGTGACAGAGCCTGGGATTGTACCAGCTGTGTAGGCATATGTTATGTTAATTGATTATTATATGCCTTTTTTTCTCCCCTTTGCTTGCTGTCTTGTATGAATAATTCTACCAATACCTCGTATTGCAATTAGATACCAATCGATGACCAATTGATATCATCTTTTGACAGTAATATGGCTAATAGGATCGTGTTTCTTCTCTATTGAGAATGAGAGCAAGAATAGCAAAGTTGTGGACTATTCTGATAATTCTTTTATTTCTCAGCTCCAAGACACGTTTTCTACCCTTTGCTTTCCTGTGCTTGATACCAGAAGACTGAGTTTATCACCAGGGTTCTCTTACTCCCTGGCTTACTTATGGGTATACCCTGAAGAAGAGAAATTGAAGTATTTAATCCTTATTCCTTCCCTGATTTTTCTAATGTGGTACTGGCAGTAGCTATTTTCCTCATTCTATGGCTCATACTAGGCAGTTCTTCTTGAATGGCTCTCTAGGGCTCTCTGGGCTTGGGTAATGCTATTTTCTTTCCTGGCCCCTTCAGGGCTTTATCCTGCTGCTAGCATGTGGATGACCGACTTTTGGTTGTTGTTGTTGATTCCTTTAACTCTGTCCCTTAAAATAGTGCTTCATTAAAGTCTCTTTATTTAAACCATCTGAGTGGAAATCTGTTTCCTTCTAGAATACTGACTGATAACACTCTTAGGCCCAGAGATTGTACTTACACATCTTTGTCTCACTCAGACCTACTACTGAAGTGGGTACAGTAATGCTTGTTGTCTGCTAATTATCATAACAACCGCCATTTATTGAGCATGAATTATGTACAAGAAATAATGCTAGGCATTTTGCATTTATTTCCACTTTCATCTTCATCACAGCCCTAAAAGAATTATTAGAAAAGAAAAAACAAACAAACTCACAGTTTATTTGGCTGAGCTCAAACAACTACTAAGTAGTGGCACAGGAATTTATACCTACTGTTTTTAATAATATTCCCTCATGCAAAATAAACAAAACTTATTAGTCTTTTTGATATTAATTTTGGGGTAGGTAGGACATCATACTTGGTAAGGTAGAGAGTTGGGAAAAAGAGAAAGACCCTCGATGAGATGGATTGACACATTGCTGCAACAATGCACTCAAACATACCAACGGTTGTGAGGATGGTACAGAATTGAGCGGTGTTTCATTCTGTTGTATATAGGGTCATTATGAGTTGGAACCCACTTAATGACACCGAACAACAATATAAATAACCAAAAAATTATATTCTTTTCTGCATGACATCATCATCAAGTATGCAAGAAGCTCTAATTCCATTTTTTTTCTGAAACTTATGACCTTTCTTTACCCACCATATGCTATGGAAGTGATTTACAAGATTCTACATGTTGTCCTCAAATTAGCACTACTGATTCAGTGAGATTGAACAGATAGTATCTAAAAATTGAGCCATTTCATGTGTCATACATGCTTCACAAAAAATAACTAGTCTTGTATTGGGAGAAGCATGTTACACCTACTTCTTTAGAGCTCTTTTAGTGTTTTAAAATATTACCACTAAAAATCAAGAAAGAGCCAAGAAGATTTAAAAGCTAGAGATCTTGTTAGTAACTCCATTATATGGGTCTAAAAATCTGATCAAGATTGCAACATGTTTTCCTGGTTTAATGTTTAAAATATAATATCATGGCTCCAAAATACTTTCCAGGTGACTCCTTCTGTCTGTTTTGTTTAATTGTATTACAGCAAGTATTGTTGGGTGTATTAAGTCTTAGAAGCTATCACATAACTGTTATCTCAAGTCATGGTACGATAGATGGTCATGAGAAGAAATGGAATGAAATCATACTGTTCATCAAAAACACTATCTCATTTCCCAAGGAGCAAAATGATAGTAATATAGATCAGGAACATATCTCATAGCCTCTCCTGAGACCTGGCCAAAGACGGACAAAAGAGAGAACTGACAATGAAGTGTTATTCTTTTCAGAAGACCATGACCCTCATGTCTACTGAAGGTGGTAAATTAAATTCGTCCTGAAAGACATGAATCGCACCTATGCAGGAAGTGTCAAAGCAGTTGGTTTTCAAGCTGAGTATCCACAATTAGCCAGCCTGCTTTATCAGAGGACTCACTCAAGGAATTCTTAGCCCTGCTCTGCTTTATTTAAATTTAATTGAAATTTGACTCTCCTTCCCTACATTTTATATAATCTTGTCATTTCCTTTTTTAAGAAGCTGCATTTCCGTGTGCAGTTTCTTTCTTGCCTGAGCACATTTTGTAATAAATTCAGCTTTTTTTTTTTTTAAAGGTTTGTATGCATTGTAAGTTCCATTAATATAACAAATAATTTAATTTTACAGATTAACTTTAGTACATATAGGGATAAAGTGACTTGTTTATGGTTAAGGAGCAATTCAGAACCAAATTTAAGAGGATTTCGGAAAGCAAGGAAGTGATCAGAAAACAAAAAGATGAAGGAATATCTAAGGGAGACAATATGAAAGAACTCTCAATGGTCAAGGCTGGAGTGATTGGAGCAACAAAATAAATAATGTGTTGAATTGTAGCCCAAAGTATGAAATAAATATCCATAATACATATCTATACTTGTTTCAGTTATCTAGTGCTGCTATAACAGAAATACCACAAGAAGATGGCTTTAACAAAGAAAAGCTTTTCCCTCACAGTCTAGGAGGCCACAAGTCCGAATTCATGATGCCAGCTGTAGGGGAAGGCCTTCTTTCTCTCTGTTGGGGGAGAAAGGTCCTTGTCATCCATCTTCCTCTGGTCAAGAAACCACTCCTTGCAGGAACCCAGGGTCCAGGGACACATTCTGCTGCCAGCTCTGCTTTCTTGGTGTTATGAAGTCCCCGAACACTCTGGATGGGAGAGAAAACTTGTCAATTCATATCTGTTCCCCCCATGTTGCTTCAAAAACAAAACAAAACCCCAAATCCATTGCTTTCAAGCTGATTGTGACTCATAATTCTATAGGGCAGAGTAGAACTGCCCCATAGAGTTTCCAAGGAGTGGCTGGTGCACTTGAGCTGCCAACCTTTTGGTTAGCAGCCAAAGTCTTGACTGTTGCACCACCAGGGCTCCCCTTGTTGCTTAGCATTCTAAAATAATGGAATGAGGAGAAATGTCTGTTTTTATTATCCACTGGGGGAAGTTATGCAATGAGTGGGAATTGACTCCATGGCAATGGGTTTAGTTTCTTTTGTTGTTGTTGGTTGGGGGAAGTTACATCCTCGTCTCCTGTTGGTCCTTTGGGAATTTAATTGCATTCATCAATTACGTCTTTTGCTCCTGCCAGATTTCAACAAGGCCAAGTTCCAATAATTGTAGAGCTGCCTTTGCCTCTGAGTATTAGGCTACAGGAGAGAGGGGCCTCAGGTGTGGACAAAGTGAGATGGGGGGACTGCCAATGCCCACTCTTATTTCAGAATGTTGGCCCGGGTCTGTCTCTCACATGGCCCTTCTCCCTTCTCAGAAAACATTTTTTTGTCAGAAAACATTTACCGAGTGTCTACCTATGTTAAGTTCTTTGCTGGATTCTGAGGATAGAAAGGTGAATAGGATATAATCTTTGCCCTAAGAGGCTCAGTCTGGAAGGCTGGTGTTTTAGGCTGGGTTCCCTAGAGAATCAAAACCAGTAAAGCTAGAAATATATATATATAGAGAGAAATTTATATCAAGGAAATGGCTCACACAGTTGCAGAGGCTGGAACTTCCCAAATCAGTGGGTCAGGATAGAGGCTCTCATTATTCACGTAGCAGCAGAGGCTGGCTCCCAAGATCTGCAGGTCGGAGAGCAAGGCCCTTGCTTACAGGCTGTGGAGACTAACTATACCCAAGATTGGCAGGCAAGGCTGTAGGTCAGCTGCTAGCTCAAGTCCCAGGAACCAGAGGTCGGTGAACAGAAGCTAGTGGAAGGATCCAGAATGAGTGAAAGCCCTTGAGCCTTGCCAGGACATCTGCTTATATTCAATGCAGGCCACACATCCAAGGAAAATTCCTTTCAACTAATTGGCTACTCACAGCAGACCCTACTGTGGGAGTGATCACATATCAAATCTCAATAGGAAAATGGTCACAATATTATATGACTGCCAAAACACTGAGAATCGTGGCCCAGCCAAGTTGACACACAATCTTAACCATCACATACTTATATAAATAAATGAGCAAAAAAAAAAAATAAATGGAGAAGAAGGAACAAATCTCCCATGCTGAAGAATTCCAAGTAATTTGCGTAGATCACCCACCTCTCTCCAGGAGATGGCACATAACTTTCTCCCTCCCCTTACTCCCCACTTATTATGGGCTATGCTTAGTTGACTTGCTTCCAAGAGTACCGTGCTGAAACGGTAGGGAAACAAGGTATAATTTTACAGTAAAGAAAGCTGGCAAACACTATGTTGGCCAGGTGATCAAGGTTAACATCATGAGTGATAAGTCATGTACTCCTGATATGATGTGGTAGAATGAAGCTTCATCTTTGTGTCCTCTAAAAAATATATAATCCTAGTCTAACTATGAAAAAGCCCTTCAGACAGACCCAAATTGTGCTATCTAGGTCATTAAAAGCAAGGAAAGTCTGAGGAACTGTCCCACACCAGAGGAGACATGACAGCTAAATGTAATACAGTATGTTGAATGAAGTCCTGAAATAGAAAAAGGAAATGAGGGAAAAACTAGGGAAATTTGAATTCAATGTGGAGTTTAGTAAATAATATTTTTTCAATATTGAATCTTTAGTTGCGACAAATATACAGTAGTAGTTAGTATAAGTTGTTAACAATAGGGGAAATTGAGTGAGAAGCATATGGAAACTCTCTGTATTCTCTTTCTGAAACTAACCTAAAATTTAAACAAATCATGAAAAAAAAAAAAAAAAAACGGGAGGGAGTGTTAACAGACATCTTCATTGTCCCAGCCAAATTTTGGTATAAGGTAGTTTTTCTTTCATTCTTTTTTTTTTTTTTTTTTTAATTTATCAGCTTATTCAAGTATTAGAGATAAATGTTTATAGCATGTAGTAGGTGAAACATCATATTGCCTTGTGTAGAGTAAACCCTCAATAAGTAGTTATCAATTGATTAAATAGGATAGCGAATTATTTTTCACCTTGGTTTTGGGTACTTATTACTTTGTTCTGGTCTCTTATGTAGTAAGTAGAAAGGCATATGGGAGAGGCTTTCCAAATATGGAAATGTTAATCTCTGAGAATCAGACTAGTAAAGATCACAAACTAAGTACCAGGTTAGTCATTTTATGAAGTAACTCATCCTGTGAAATTTGTTTCTCAGTTTATCTTGGAGGAGGATTGAGAAAGGTCTACCTAATCGAGATGACTAGAATGTAGGTGAGGAGAGCATAACATGAATGTAATTGATATGAAAGAAAAATAGGTGGGTCAATGACATTAACTTTCCTGAAGATAGTATAAACCAAAACCAAACCTGGTGCCATCGACTGGATTCCGACTCATAGCGACCCTATAGGACAGAGTAGAACTGCCCCATAGAGTTTTCAAGGAGTGCCTGGCGGATTCGAACTGCTGACCCTTTGGTTAGCAGCTGTAGCACTTAACCACTATGCAACCAGGGTTTCCAAAGGTAGTATAGTTAGCCAAAACATAAAGAAAGGGGCTCTGAGAAGAATACTTTGTCAGCGTTTCCCCAGCACTTTTCATGGCTGCCTCAGGCTATCATAGCTTGATGTCATTAACTATTACGTTCATTCAACTAACTCTCCTTGCTCTGATTAATTTTATTTCCCATGTAGATTTTTTTAAGTGAAAAGAGAGTACTCTAGGGTCACTTTGCTAGTTATAGTTCCCATGGCGCGTTTGTAAATTTGCATTCTGGTTTATCCATGAGTTTCTTAGGCGTTTGGTTAACCTACTTTTCTTATTTGCCAAATAGGTGTGATATTATTACTGACCTCATAGTTTCGAAAATAAACAATAAAATGCATACACTGTATAGAGTAGAATGCCTTACATACAGTAGTTTCGAAAATTAAAATAAACAATAAAATGCATAAGCTGTATAGAGTAGAATGCCTTACATAAAAAAAAAAAAATAAGCACCCATTAATTCTTGAGACATACTGTTGTTGATGTTGCTATTATAACTGTTATGTTGTTGTTTCTGAGTCATTTTCCATCTCCACCCTGAATTTGAGCCAGCTTAACAAAATTATATTCCTTAACCTAAAAATTTGAGAACTAGATTTCCTATTAACCACCTCTAATTTTTTTTTAAGGTAATGCAAACTTCTTTGGCCTGCCTAAGCAGCTGGTCGGTTTTCCCCCTCATATCTTTATCTCTCCTCTCAATTTACGATACAAGAACCTGCGGATCATAAACTCCTTAAACATTCATGGCATCTAGTAACAGGTAGATAGGCGACTTTATAGGAATCTCTTAATTCATCATTGAAATGAGGCACCTCTGGAGTGGAACATAAAAGTTATTTAGCCAGCAGGTCTAGCAGCTGTGATAAATGGTGTGTGTGATTTAAATTTGAGTAGAATTCTGCTTAATTGAAAATTTGGCCACTACATGAAACTTTCACTGCAAAGATTAGTACTACATTGAAGGACTGCCAAGGATGCCAAGAATGTGGAAGAAAGAGCCACTTAGGTTAATATTTTGTGAAGCAGTCAGGGTTTAATAAAGCGGAGTTCTAGAAAATATGGTCCAGTACCACTTTCATCATAATCATTGGGGGATTTGTTAAATTGCAGACCCCTTGCTCCCCAAAGGAGTTCTACTGGATCAGAATCTCCCGAGGGGAAGCCCAGGAATTTGTAGCTCTAGCAAGGTTCATAGGTAATTCCTATACACTCTACGGTTTTTGCTTTATAAACCAAGAGAGCACTTTGTTACCAATGTGTTGACAGACTTTACTCACGGTATTCACACATTTCCAGGAAGCCTTAAACTGAAAACTTACTAGGCAAAAAAAAGGGGAGCAATCTGATGTTCACGTCTCATGCCTTGTTAACCAACATTTAAAGTAAGATATTTTTAGGACATGTTTTATAAACTAAAAGTTGTACTATGCATTTTAAATAGCTGGCATGCTAATTACAAGAGTCTTCTAGTTCAGAAGTTTACTCAATTAGCAAACAAACAGCTAAGCAAAGTGTTACAGGACACAAATTCCACCAAGGCTTCTTTTTCTTTGTTTTACATTCTGTGAGATACTTCTACATTTGAGGATGTTTTCCTTTCAATAAACATTATATTGAACACATACTTGAATCAAGCCCTATCAAGGTTAATCTCATTGTTAGTTAGCTACCTTGATTTTCCCGGGTATGGATTGACAACAGATTTGCTTTTTTCATTATCCAATATTTGCAGTCCTTGAAATATTCCTATGAATGCTGATATGTGTTTGTGTTTTTAGCTTCCACAAAATATATTCTAAGGAAGAAGGCTCCAGACTTGTTTATCAGCAATTCAACAAAGCCCATAAACACATTAAGCCACTGAACACAATCATGAAAATGATTTCTCTCTGAGGGAGTCAGAGAAACCCGTACTACATCATGTATTACTTGTATGATCTTCCTGGAGCAATGATTAAATGATCAGATGCCAATGGAAATGCTGAAGGTTTGAAACTACTAGCTGCTGTGCTGGAGAAAAGACCTGGCAGTCTGCTGCGGTAAAAATTACAGTCTAGGAAACTCCATGAGGCATTTCTGCTCTGTCATATAGGGTCTCTGTGAGTCAGAATCAAACTCATGGCACTCAGCAACAACAAAAACATGACTTTGGAGACATTACATGAACTTTCTGAGTTTCTGATTGTGTAACTGAAAAATGAGTTGATCGAGTAAGATAATACTTGTAAAATACCTGGCACATAATAGCTAAAGAACGATAGTTAAAAGGAAAAAAGAAGAGAACGTTACAAATAGTGGAACACAGATAGGAGGGCAGGTGACAGCATGTGGGACTTTGCTCAGTATACACAGTGCAGAACTCTTCATTTTTGGCACTGAATATCCAGGGCTTTTAATAAGTACTGAAACCATTATAAAAGAGCCAAAAAAATAAAAATAAAAAAAAGAATAAAAAACACTTCTATGGCACAGCTAGAACTTCTAGTAATTTGGTGGTTTTTGAATTGTAAAGTGACTAAGAATATTATTTACTTCAAGAAACATCTCCATCATACCATGGTTGAATGGATCTAGAATACTTAATAAAGGCACTGTGCTGTAAGAAATATCCCTTAATGTTGCGGGCCTTACATTTCCTGTGTTGCTTTTTTATTCTTTGACTTTACATTTCCTGTCGCCTCCTTCATACCTAATGAATAAAAATTGTTCCTACATTTTATATTATTGTGCACATTATTATTTCTTATTAACATTTTTGTTTCCACAAATAGAGAGTAAAATGCCATTTTTTCATGAAGAAGAGGAAGAACTCAGGACTTTTAGTCCTAAAAATCTTTATAGTTACTGGAACCATTACTGTGCTTTCTCAAAAACCGAACATTTTAAGGGAAAGGGCTTTTTAACCTTTTCCTGATTACATACTGACAAGGGTTCCCCGATGAAATGTGTTACTAATTGATGACTTTATTTTTTTTAAATAAGGATAAGTGAAAGTTAATATGTTCATTACTTTGAACTGGTGCTGTCTTAAGTAACAAGATTTTGCTATTTTTTTCCCAGTACTTTTTGAACAACCTGTTTACCTCCTTTAATTCAAAGTCAAATAAAAAGAGACTACAAAACTTTCTCAAAAGAGGTTTACAGTGTTTAGGAGCAGTTTTAATGTATCAGAAATCGAAGACCTTTGATTGACTATTAGCATGAACATAATTTAGAACGCAAGTCATTTTTCAGTGTAGGAGACTTGTTCTATAAAGTGGGAAGAGGGGAAGGAACAGGGCTGTTGGGTCTTTGAGAAGGAAGAAAAATATTCTGGGAAAATTCCAAAAAAATGTACTAGCTTGGAGATTTGGAATGGAAGGTTCTTTTATTTGTTTTTCTCTAGTTTTTCATAAAATTTTTTTTCTTTTATTACATGTTTGTACATATATACAAACTCTGTTCCACTTTTTATTTCATTAGATTTCCAGAACTAGAATTATTGCATTAAAGGAAAATTTAACCCTGTTGCTATATGACACTAAATTACACTGTAGAGAAAAATATCCCCAAAATTCTTTGCCAACATAATGTTTGAGAATGCCTGTCAGTCTACACAATCACTAATATTTAGTACTACTTCAAAATGATTGCAAATTAGGTAAGAAAAATTGCCTCTTTTTTTTTTTTTTGCTGTGTGTTCTTTTAATTACTAATGAGATTTCACATATGTATTAATAATTTGCAGTTCTGAGCTATGTTCATTTTTCAATTTGAGGATTAGCATTTATTTTTGTGAGTGTGAGTTCTCTTTATATATTAAAAGTGTTAATCTTTATCAGTCAGCTTTGTTGTAAATATGTTCCCAAATTTGCTACTTGCCATTTAAATTGGTTTTGATAGTTTTAAGTACAAAAGTGTAATTTTTTGATATATTCACATTTTCTGCTTGCCAAGTAAGTGATGTGTCAGAATATAGGTTCTATTAAGGCATGGACTTGACTGTCATGTTCTATGCTGTATCTCCATCACCCATGGTGCACCTGAGCACTAGGAGATGCTCAGTAAACACTTTAAAGTAAATGTGTATTTGCAGGTGTACTACATTTAGTTATTGATGACTCTGGCTAAAAATAGAATTTTTGAGAAAACTAAATATTTCGTGTCTTACCTTTTATACATTTTTAAAAAATTATAATTAGAAGTCTGCAATTATAATTTAAGCAACTTGAAGTAATTACTGTCTTTTACTCATCTCTGTATACACGAAAGAGCTTATTACAATGCCTTTCTGTACATAGGAGCCCTGGTGGAGCAGTGGTTAATAGATGGATCTCTAACCAAAAAGCTTGGTGGTTTGAATCAACCAGCTGCTCCTTGGAAACCCTATAGGGCAATTCTACTGTGTCCTATAGGATCGCTATGAGTTGGAATTGATGAGACAGTTGTGAATTTTTTTTTTTTTTTTGGCTTTCCATACATATTTGTGGAACTGAATTTAATGCCAAGGAAAACACCCAGTGAAATAGAAACATTTTCTTCCCAAATCTTTATTGATATTAATTTTTTCAATAATTGATGGTTGAATGTTATTCTGTGCTTATCACAGAAGATTCACTTGTTTAACACAGAGGATTCATGTCTTTTTGGAGGCAGGCAATGCTACCAAACTCTTGCTGTCTCAGACAAAGAGGAAATTTACTAGTAGTGTATCAAAATCACACTGAGACAGCAAACTTCAAGTTGCAGGACCAGGGCTGAAAGGTAATCCATAACCAAGGCTGCCCAAGAGGTCACAGGGAATCAGAAAATTTTGGTGAGGATGATGTTATAGTTTCTGAAGGATATCACTGAAGATGCTGTAAAATTAATTCCATCTCTCCTTTCTTTTCTGTGTCACTAAATCAAAATTCAAGAATAAGAATGCAAACGTTGGATTGGCAATCCCCGGTCACGCATTTCACCCAGATTTTCAAAGAACAGAGAGAAGGAGAATTTGCCTCTGCCCCTTATAGCTTCCAGGAACTACTGCATCCCATGAAGTTATGCACAATGAAAGTGTGATAGTTAATTTTATGTGTCAACTAAGAGAGGGGACGCTGGCCTGAACTAGACAGGGGTTTTTGGAAGCTGGACAGAAAAAAATGACAAATACAGAAATATTGAACAAAACAAATATAATTATTCCTTCATGTAGCTTAATCTCTGGGAGAAAAAAAAAATCAATAAAATACAATATTAAAACTACAATAAATACAATGAAAGAGAATGTTATGGTCCTATGAGAATATATATATATATATACATATATATATGTGTATATATATACACACACACACATATATAACCAAAAAAACCAAACCCATTGCCATCGAGTCAATTCCGACTTATAGTGACCCTAGAGGACATTTTTTTTTTTTTAGAGGACAGAGTAGAACTGCCCCATAGGGTTTCCAAGGAGTGCCTGGTGGATTCGAGCTGCCAATCTTTTGGTTAGCAGCCAAACTCTTAACCACTACGCCACCAGGGTTTTTAGTTGATTCCAACTCATAGCTACACCATGTACAATAGAATGAAATAGTGCCAAGTCCTGAACCATCCTTACAATTATTGCTATATTTGAGCCCATTGTTACAGCCACTGTGCCAATCCACCTTATTGAGGATCTTCCTCTTTTCCACTGACCCTGTACTCTCTCAAGCATGATGTCCTTCTCCAGGGGCTGGTCCCTTCTGACAACATGTCCAAAGTACGTGAGACCAAGTCTCACCACCCTTCCTTCTAAGGAGCATTCTAGCTGTACTTCTTCCAAGACATATTTGTTTGTTCTTCTGACAGTCCCTGGTGTAGTCAATATTCTTCACCAACGTCATAACTGGAAGGCATCAATTCTTCGTCGATCTTCTTTATTCATTGTTCAGCTTTCATATGCATATGAGGCAGTTGAAATACCGTGGATTGGCTCAGGCTCACCTTAGTCCTCAAAGTGACATCTTTGCTTTCTAACGCTTTAAAGAGGTCTTCTGCAGCAGATTTGCCCAATGAAATACATCCTTTGATTTCTTTACCAATACTTCCATGGATGTTGATTGTGGGTCCAAGTAAAATGAAATAATTGACAACTTCAATCTTTTCTCCGTTTATCATGATATTGCTTATTGGTGCAGTTGTGGGGATTTTTGTATCCTTTATGTTGAGGTGTAATTCACACTGAAGGCTATAGACTTTGATCTCCATCATTAAGTGCTTGAAGTCCTAGTCCTCTTCTCTTTCAGCGAGCAAGATTGTGTCATCTGCATAATGCAGGTTAATAAGTCTCCCTCCAATCCTGATGCTGCATTTTTCTTCACATAGTACACCTTTTTTGAGTACACCTTCTGGGATTATTTGCTTATTTAGAAAATCAGTGAAGGGCAAGAGAATGGCCAAATTTCTTCCTGCCCCCAGGCTGTTGTTTCTTTCAGGTGCTTTTAGCAACCTTACATACAACAGGAGAAAACCCTGCCCGATCCTGTGCCGTCCTTATAATTGTTGCTATGTTTAAGGGCACTATTGCAGCTACTGTGTCAGTCTATCTCTTTGAGGGGATACTAAAATCAGGAAACTGTTGTATCCTTTCACCGTACTTATTCAGTTTGTATGCTGAGCAAATAACTATCTCAAAAGAAAAGCATAGATACTTACATCTTACCCCAACATGCTTGTATAAAATCTTACACTTTCACGCATTTCTGACATTCAGTGAGTTTTTAAAAATACCTTTTTTTCTTAGAAACTGGATAGATTTTCTCTATTTTCACTTCATGTGCATACAGAATACCTATATCCCTCAGTTTTCCAGTTATGGCCAGTGGGCAGTAAATGAAAGATATGTACATTATTTTCTAGCTTGGCCATAAACTTTTGGCATCATCTTCTCTTAACTTCATCGTGACGACTGAAAGCATCTTACTTTGAAATGGTGGAGACACACAATGGAGTCACAAATCTGAGAGCTGCCCAATATGTATCAACCATTACACATAAGCAATAATTAATTTTTTTGATGTTAAAGGCTATTAATATTCAGATATTGTTATTTTAGCTTAGTCTAGCTTGTCGTATCATGTTATATCTGTCATTTTAAGAGCTATCTCAGTCATCCAAGATAATTTCTCACAATTCTCTTTTGTTTATTTTGTCATTCATATTACATAAATGGCCAAAAAGGGAGTATCCTTCTGACCATTTCAGCATTTCATCATTGACTCAATTTCACATTAGCTTATTTCAGAATCAGGATTGATGAGAGGTCATTCTCCAGTTTCCAGTTTTTGATCATACCTAAAGAAGAGATTTCTGTCAATTCTTTTCCTTCTCAATAAATATGAGCTGTGATATTTACATGTGATTTTAAAAGTAGGAGAAATTACCTTAAAATTAGGGAAGATATATTAAGAAGATTGTAGGTAACAGACGCATTAATATGTGTTTGTGAGGGGAGTCTTCTAGAGTAAAGTCAGGCAGCCTGAGAAACTAGACGATGAAGTCCAGAGGATGACAGGAGTGATGCCAAGTATATTAAGGTCACATAATTTAATGAGGGTGTGAGAGAGGCAATTAGAGAAATGGGAAAGAAAATCGAAAGGAGTACTAATAATCAGCAAATCTGGCATAAAGGACCACAGAACGTATCAGAGTAGAAACATCTGGAGCAGAGCCATATCCTGTCTATATTGTGATTGTACAGAACTTAGGTGAATTTATACAATGAGGTTTATCAGTCAATTCAATGTCTCAAGTAATTAAATCTTCTCTATATGATATTAATCTCTTTATAATATTATTTTGGAATTTGGTAAAGATAAAATCTTGAACGGTCTCTTCCTGTTCAGAACTGAAACCTCGTTCTCCTCTAGGGACATGGTTTCTCTTACTTTCCACATACACTGGGGGCAGGGGTTACTGACTGGTTTAAAATCAGGAAAGGTGTGCTTAAGGGTTGTATCTTTTTGCCATAATTATTCAATCTGTATGTGGAACAAATAATCTGAGAAGCTGGACTATATGAAGAAAAACGCAGCATAAGCATTGGAGGAAGACTCATTAACAACCTTCGATATGCAGATGACACAACTTTGCTTGGTGAAAGTGAAGAGGACTTGAAGTACTTACTGGTGAAGTTCAAAAACTACAGCCTTCAGTATGGATTACATCTCAAAGTAAAGAAAACAAAAATCCCCACAACTAGACCAATAAGCAGCATCATGATAAAAAAAATTTTTTTTATCATGATAAACAGAGAAAAGTTTGAAGTTGTCAATTATTTTGTTTTACCTGGAGCCACTATCAATGCCCATGGAAGCAGCAGTCAAGAAATCAAAGGATATATTTCTTTGGGCAAAACTGCTGGAAAAAACAAAAACAAGCAAAGAACAAACATACAAACAAAAAAAACCTGTTTCCGTCAAGTTGATTCTGACTCATAGCGACCCTCTAGGACAGAGTAGGTAGGACTGCCGCATAGGGTTTTCAAGGGGTGGCTAGTGGATTAAAACTGCTGACCTCTTGGTTAGCAGCTGAACTCTTAACCACTGTGAGCAAAGATGTCACTTTGAGTACTAAGGTGTGCTTGACCCAATACATGGTATTTTCAATTGCCTCGTATGTATATGAAAGCTGGAAAATGAATAAGAAGAATTGATGCCTTCAAATTGTGGTCTTGGTGAAGAATATTGAATATACCATGGGCTGCTAGACAAATGAGCACATCTGTTTTGGAAGAAATATGTACAGCAGAACACTCCTTAGAACAGAGGATGCAGAGACTTTGTCTTATGTATGTACTTTGGACATGTTATCAGGAGGGACCAGTCCTTGGAGAAAGATATGACGCTTAGAAAAGTAGAAGGTGATCAAAAAAGAGGAAGACTCTGAAAGAGATGGATTGACACAGTAAGTGCAATGATGTGTTCAAAAGTAGCAATGATTGTGAGGATGGTGAAGGACTCGGCAGTGTTTCCTTCTATTGTATATGAGGTTGCTATAAGTTGGACCTGACTTGAAAACACCAGACGACAACAACAAATGGGGGCAGGAAGAAATTTGGCAATTCCTTATCTTGCTTCTTTCTGTGTTACTGTCTTCTTCCTAGTTCCTGGTCATTTTGTTACAAACAATTTAGACCTTGGCTGACAACTTCTTCTCCATTATTATTCACAACCTCACCTCATCTTGAGTGATTTTAATATCCATATTGACTCAACACAGTAGCCTTAGAGTTCCTTGAAACTTTTCAATTCTAAAATCTTAACCTCTGGAAGCAGTTTTAAAGAAAGATTGGACCTTCAAATCCAATAAACCTAGATATTATGCTGACCGAAGGGATCCAAACACAAAACTCTATTGTTCCATTTATACAGAGTTCAACAAGAAGTAAAACTAATATATCAGATTTGAAGTCAGGAAAGTTGAAGTGGCAAGAGGGGGAGTTTGGGATGCTGTCAATGTTCTGTTTCTTGATCTGGATGTTGTTATATGGGTGCATTTATGTTTTGAAAAGTAATCAAGCAGTGAATTTATAATTTGTGCACTTTGTTGTATGCATCTTATACACCACTTATCTTCAATTAAAAAACAAAACCTACGTTGTAACTCTGGATCTGGCTGGAATGAACAGTATGGACTATGAACCAATATTAGTCAAATCATCTGATCTTAAATTCCTCATGCTGTAAAACAGCAATAATAATGCCTACCTTTTATCGTGATAGACATTTCATTTCATGGAAAAATTAACTAATGGGTGTGCTACCATTATGCCTATGACACACTAGGAAATCAGTAAATGATCATTATTGTAATAATTATTAATACACACACACAAAAACCTACTTCATTAAAGTGACTAACCTCTTTGACCACAATGTGAACCCTCTCAAAATTTTCACTCAGATTTGAAATTTCAAGAACTCCAGTATTTCACTGATGGTAAACTTTTCTCCTAGCTCTTTACTTTGATGTTTTCTGATCACCTATGAGCATGAGTTCTATAGCCAGACTTCTTGAGCCTAAATACAGACTTCACTGGCTCGCTTGTACATTGGCTTTATTTTGCTATATGGCCTGGATTCTTGAGTTTGTTTCACATGCTTTAATCTCTTGCCACTTGTCCTCCAACATGCCGTTCTAAATCCGTTACGAGTACCATTTGCCTTTAAGTCAATTCCGTCCTATGACACCCCAATGTGTGTCAGTGTAGAACTGTGCTCCAGAGGGTTTTCAATGGCTAATTTTTTGGAAGTAGATGACCAGGTCTTTCTTCTGAGTCCTCTGTGGGGACTCAAACTGCCAATCTTTTGGTTAGCCACTGAGTGTTTTAACTGTTTGCACCACCCAGGGATAAAACAGAGCAGAAACTATTTTATTTGACTCTGTATCTCTAGACCAAGCACCAATAACAAAATGTTAATTCTCTGAAGGTATTGAAGAGTATGCCATCAGAATTTAAAAAGCAATGATCCCAGGTTAAGATAACATAACTCTTCTACATGTCCAGAATCTTAGGAAGTAGGGGCAAGACCTGGGAGAGGGAGGGCTGGAAATTCAAATTATGCACTATTTTATAAACCAAGAGTAGTAATTTGCATTACTATCAAAAGGAGGACACCACTGCTGTATTACAGTGGTATCAAAAAAAAAAAAAAATGTAGAGAAGGTTTAGAAACCAAGAACAAAGTTGCTGCACTTAAAGGCCTAGGGGATGGGAGCTGTCATATTTATGATGTAATGTACATTATATATTTTTGCAATTGGGTGAAACAAAAGAGTATTTTCTGATTGATGTGTTGCAGAAAGCATAGCTTGGATGTCCTAAACCAGACAGGTAATGGCAGCATAAAACTTAAGCTTGCTTTAATTTATCTCTATGTGGACAGGTCTGTCCCTGGTCTTCTGTAAACTGATCTTCTCAGAAAAAGTAAGGAAACAACTAACACCTCTGAGATATTCTAAATTTCTTGAGACCAAAATACTGTTTATTCTGTCCCTCACATCATCTAACAAAACCAATATTAGTAAAAAAAATAGGTGCTCAATAAATATCTGTGGATATTATTTCTTTGGTTTAGTGAGCACAATGCAGGGCAAATTGGGAGATTAGAATTAGCATGTGGCTCATTATCTCATCCAAAAGGTTTTTAATCTTGGTAGAAAGACAAAAATTTAGAAGCATTTGTTGAGAACAAGAGAAGTCCAAGTCCTATTTACAACTTTCTAAGTGACCCTAAACTATGAGCATAATGATCTTGTATATGCATTTTACTGTAGCATGTGGTTTGTTTCTTCTTAAAAGCCATGATAAAATATTTATGACTTTTAATATTTTTATATATATAATAGTCCACACATTGAAAAATGAGACCAGAGGCTACCTGCAAAGAATGATAATTTTCCATTATTAGAAATCTTAGTTCTAATCAATATCCATGCCTGTTTGTTATTTCACTCTCCATTTGCCTTTTTGTTTGTTTGATTTTATCGATATTTTAAAAACCTTTTTAAGGTAGTTCACTCTTAATTTTTCTTTATGTAACAACACAAATGAGGGGAAATCGTAGTATATTTTATTCTCTTTTTAGTAAATAACATGAAATATTTTACATAGCAAGATTCAAGATAGGACTATTAGTAAGATTTATAGTGCTAAAAAGAGAATTTATTTTATGAGTGAAATGAAATCAACACTTTAATTTTTGTCAAAAGATTCCACACGTGTGATTTCTCCATGTAAGTTTAAAAATATGGAGGAAAGTAGAGATTTTATATGTTGATTAAAAAAAAATGTGGATATAATTTGTATGTTTCCTATCTTATGAAGAATTGAAGGCCACATCTACTTGTTGAATGGATAAATAGATGGTATTAATCAGGAAAGAACTTTGGCTTAAGGTAAATTCAGTCACCAAAACCAAAAAGCATTTCACCAATTTCCGTCTTTCCTCTCACTCCTCTGTGCCAAGTCTCTAGAATCTCCAGCAACCTGGAACAGGACATTTCCAGTGACTGACAAAGAGATTTCTGTCATTGGATTCTAAGAAAATGGCCTTATTTTTGGTTTGGGTACTTCCCTGGACTGGGAGAAGCCATCTGGGGGAAGAAAGTGGAAGAGGAAGATCAGGAGAAGCAGGTTGAGGAGATCTTACTACTTTGTGGTCACAGAGGAAGGAAGGAGGGAAAGACACATTAGTTGGCTTTTCTCTTCTTACTGTGCAAAGTGGTCTGTGCAATTTGGCTTTAAACATCTACTCAGCTAAAAGAAATATAACCGTATATTGTATTCTAAGACCACAAAGCACCCTTTGTGGAAAATATGGTGATAAGCTGCCCTATTGCACTGGAAATAAAGATCAGAACAATTTACAAACATTTTTTTTTCCCTTTGTACTCAACACCTCCCAGTTAGAGGAAAAAACATTACCTAATTCATCACAAATCATATTTCTTTTCAGAGGAACTTACTTATACAAAAAAAAAAAAAAAAACTTATACAAGGTCATATAAAATATGTTACTTGTTTTGTGTTCATGTAGGTACTATATGAAAAATAAAGCTTTAGTAATGTTTATTTGATAACTAGCCAGTCATAAAATAGATGAAATATAAAAAATTAGCCATTTGCAACTGACCGGAGTTGTTAGATGACTGCTCTCTTCGTATAGCTGAAAAATCAATGAACACGTGGTAGTTAATGGCTGTTGTGGAGCACAGTCATAAGTGACTTTCCTGAGTGGAGACGAGTTCAGCAGTTTTTCAACATATCACACTGTCCTTTCTTACCTGAAAAGCCTTATTTTCTTTCTCCTGCAAGCCATCATTCAACTTGTATATTTTATGAAGACTCAACATTCTTTGGCCTGCACTAAACAGTATCTTTAACATGATAGAAACAAGAAGAGGCTTTAACAGGAATTGCAGGCAAAGAGAATTCCTCCATCAACAAACTCAATTTTCTACTTTTTAATAAATGAAATCCTCAAACGGTATAATTTCTTTCCCAACGTAGAGACTGCCATTCAGTTTTGCCTTTAAAGGCAGGACATCTTTTGCTTACACTGTCTTTGAACATTAATTTAATATTAAATATTGAGAAGTTGCTACCAAACTTGCTGATGATAGAAAGTATTTCAAAGGTAGTCTTTTTTCCTCTATAAGGGAAAAGGAATCTTATTTTATACATTTTATGGATCTATTTTACTTCAACCCACTCACCCTACAATAGACAGAACCTGATACCAAGAAAAAGCATTTGGTATGAGTATTTATAGAAAATTCACAGATCTTCAAATTATATTTTGCATGCAAAGTTATTGATTCATCCATCCAAGTTCATTCGTATCTTGTAATGAGTCATGTATAGCGTGTGCCAGCCAAATCCTGAGATTAAGTCTGACACTCTCCTGTTATCTAAGACATGTAGGGGAATATGTTTAGCCCAAACTAAGGATGAGTAAGAAAATCACTGCATGATATCCTACCTTCAAACATAGCACAAATTGCCATGCCAGATAAGACTTTGACTTCTAAAGAAATAAACATAAAAAGTTAAAATTTTTTGTTGAGAAAATTGTTCTGAATCTTAGGAGGAAGAAAAGAGTCCTGTTAGGAAAAAAAAAAAAAAAGGAGGTGCAGTTATTTCAGTAAAAAAAACCAGAACAGCTTCTTTCAGCATTTTGGACATGCCATTCCAAGAAATGACCAAGTGATTTTCACAGTAACATTAATTTTAATTAGTAATAAATAAACCAAGAGGTTGAAATTAAGGGAATAGCAATAAGCTATTAAAATTTGAGAAAAGTTAGGGATCACTATAGGATCTAACAGATAAAAGCCCAAAATGAATACCAAATTATTTCTTTGATGGAGAAGATGAAATATGTGGTAACTATGCAAGTCTGATGAGTTTACAAAAGTGAGAGGTAGTCTTAGACACCTTAATTATACTTATCCATCTGTAATTGTACTTAACCTTTATAATTATTGTGTATATGTCCCATGAATTTCAGTAGTCATAAAATGATTGATAAATGGGTAAATATTATTTTTGGATAAAAGGAGAAGAATTCAATGAGAGATTCAGTATAAGAATTTTGTCCAACTAGGCTAGGCTAAGGCATGAATAAGTGAAATAGTGATATGCCCACAGTACAGATAATAGAAAGTTCCTTTGGGTATATAGTAATGCTATATCACAGGGATGCCTTTGAATTATGGTGTTGGTGAAGAACATTGGATATACCATGGACTGCCAGAAGAACGAACAGATCTGTCTTGGAAGAAGTATAGCCAGAATGTTCCTTAGAAGCAAGGATGGCAAGACGTCTTGTTATCAGGAGGGACCAGTTCCTGGAGAAGGATGGACATCATGCTTTGTAAAGTAGAGGGTCAGTGAAAGAGAGGAAGATCCTCAGTGAGAAGGATTGACACAGCAGCTACAACGATGGGCTCAAGCATAACAATAATTATGAGGATGGTGCAGGACCTGGCAGTGTTTTGTTCTGTTGTGCATAGGGTTGCTGTGAGTTGGAACTGACTCGATGGCATCTAACAACAACAACAACATATCATGGGGAGTAGTATTTGTATTAGAAACACAAATATCCTATAATGTGTCTGATTTCTGGGCTCAGAATTCTTAAATAATGGTATAAACATATCAGTAAATTTCAAATTAAACAGTGTTTTCGGGAGTTACTGGTTCTTTACAGAACTGCATGTTTTGTTGCCCATAAAGCTTTTAGCTTGGCTCCTGTTGCTGTGATTACAGAACATAATTGTAATAGTTAATCGATATTGATCAATTTTTGTATATTAAAATTTTGCTTAATCTTTGAAAAGATATTATGACGTAGATATTTATATCATCATTTCACAGATGAGGAAACAAATTCTGAAACTTAAGCAACTTGCTGAAGATCAAAAACTAGTACTTGACAGAGTCAAGGTTTGAGTTAGATGTCTGCTTGACGACAAAGCCACTCCTACTACAAGTATGGGGAGAAGCAGGCTGGAGCAGGAATATCTTGGAAAATACTAAGTGTTTCCATCACTTCCCTAGATAAAAATGATTGCGATCATAGAAGCAGAGTTTTTGCTGTTGTTTTGTTTTGTTTTAATGCTCCTTTTGATTTTATTTTATCAATGGAAGCTTTTACTTAGGATTGAACTAGAAAAATAACCAGTTGCTACAAAAGAAGGACCAATTTTCACCCTCAAAGAATCTCGTATACTTCACGCTGATATCAAAAAATCTCCTTATGGAAAAGAACAATGGGGAAAGCAGAGAGGAACAATAATCTCCTGTTTAGCACCCACTGGGCACTTCAGAAATGTGAAACAATGACTTCAAGTGTAGATAATTCCTCCCATTCTTTAACTGGTTTTTTTGGCTTGATGGTCATGTATCTAATCATATGACCACCGATTCCTCACAAATAAGAATCTGTGTGGACATTAAAAAATGCTTCTAGGGTGAAAATATTATTATGGTTTTCCTAGGACCAAAAGCAAACATGGGCTTTTTGTAAAAGGAGAGTTATTTTATTGCTCTGTATCAGTGTAAGACCTGTACAACCTCTACAGAAATGAATTCCAGCTCGAATTTAGTATCAATGCCTAACTTTTGCTTTGTAATTAATAATCTGCAAATTGTTCTTATGTGTATTGTCTCACATGGATTTTTTTACACAATACCATTTCCATTTTGCAAAAAAATGCACTGAAGCTCAGTGTTGTTTCAGGTTTTGTCAGAAATTTTCTGCAGTGCAGAAAAAAAAAAAAAAAAGAGAAATGTAAGATTTTGTTTTCTACTTCAAGTCCAGATCTCTCTCCACTGTATAATGCTAAATCATTTTAGTGATGGCCTGATTCTCAATCAGATTTCTCTGAGAGTGGTTTTTTCAACTAGTGAAAGTTAACTTTTATCCATTTCTTGATTTAATTGTTCAACAGGATGTATTGAAATCTTTATACTTCAGGTACTGTGTTAAGCAGAGTAGTTTTAACAAAGGCGAAAGTGAAAAATTGGGGGAGAGATGAGTGAGTCAATGGGAATGGAAAATTTCTGTAGACGAAAATACCTATTGTAACTATGCAGATAAACAGTTTACAAGATATGGTCTAAGAAATCATTGATATGAGTGGGTTTAAGCACTTAGAGCCTGAATCTTGTGATAGAAAAAAAATTATATTATTTTCTAAAAAAAGAGTACAATATTTAACTTAAAACAAACAAGAAAACAATAATAACAAAGAAACAAAGGAGGACCCTACTATATGCTGTATGAAAGCAGAGTTGTTCTGCTTGAAAGGAATGGGGAGTTTTGCCCACTTGTTGCTATTAGACCCCATCCAGTAGGATTTTCAATTTATAGCAACCCTATGTGACCAAGTACAACTGCCCCTTAGGAGTTTTGAGACTGTGATCTTTACTGGAGCAGATTGCCAATTCTTTTTCCCATGAGTGGCTGGGTGGGTTCAAATCACTAACCTTTCAGTTAGCAGCTAAACGCTTAGCTGTAGTGCCACCAGGGCTTGCTATGGCTACTTGGCCTCCCCTTTTTTCCTGGGCAAGTGTTCCTCTGCTAAGAAACCTAGGGAAAACCTTTACTTTCCGCCAACTCTGTACATATGATGAATTTCTGTATTATGCGTTGATGTTCTTATAGGTGAGGGTTTAGATTAGTCAGTTTTCAACAGAAGATAGTAGCTGAAAGAGGAGAATAACTGGCCTGATTTTTTACTCTTATCTGCATTTGCTGAACTTGCCTGACAATTGCTACATTCAATCAGTATAAGAAAGTCATGATTAATGCAGAATGTTGCATTTAATATATGTAAGTGGAAAAAATGTTGACATCTGATGACAGGTTACAAATGACTGGAAGAAAACAAAAATCAATGAAGAAATTAGGGATATATCTCAACTCTAAGTTAGGCTTCAACAATTCATTCATCTGCTTTGACTTTCAGTCTTTGATCTTAGCATACTGACCTACTCCCTCAATAATCAAGACCTTTCCTACTGGCTTTTAACTCTCCAACCTAGCCTCAAACCATAATGCCTGCTTGCAGACATTCAATGAGGATGAGTAACACTCAATGTTCTATCTCTTTGTTAGTATTCTTTCTCTATACCTATTATGTCACAAACACAGAACTAAACACTACTATTCATTACTAAATGCAATCTTCTTAATATCTCTTAGATGTAGGTTGGCTCTTATGAGGACACTAAAGCTTTTGGAATAACTTGCAAGAGGTCAAAGGGCCAGTAAATTGCAAAGCTGGTATTAAAGCTTAGATTTATCTGATTCTAAAGTTGTGGCAAAGACTACTAATTTCCTACCCGCTGCCCACTCTCTGTCCTCCCCTTCTTTATAGTAATTGAAGTTTTATATGAGAGGCCATACGATAGCTTTCTTTGCTTCAAGGCACAGCCATGTGACTAGCTTCCACTTAGTGGATATGATGGCGCAACTTTTGGCCATAACCAGAAAGAGAGAGTACTCTCACATTTTACTTCCACCCTTGCCACTGAGTAGAACATGGTCATGATAGAGTTTCACAGCAGCCCACTTGGATCTTGAAATCAATGCTGGGTAGCATTGAGGGTGGATGAGCAATTCATCAGAAGACACCTTGGTCTTCAGCACCATCAAGATGCTAGCTCAGCACTGGACCACACGCCTATATTTGTGGGTCTCCATGTTATAATAGCCTAATGGTATCCTGACTAACACAGAGACCAATGATCTTAGTGTTAGGCTAAGACTCAGTCCGAAAGCAAGAAAGGGTAATATGAAACAGAAAGTATTTAATAATCACCTTTGGGGTGTCAAAGGAACAATTTGAACATGTTTTCATAACTTTATGGAATGAAAAGAAAAGAAGGGAGAAAGAGAACATAGGCTTGGAGGGCATGGTCTGTGGATAGCCATGATTTCCAAGAATAATGGCCTTTAGGGTGGTATTTGGAGTCCCCAGGTAGTGCAAGGAAACCCTGGTGGCATAGGGATTAAGAGCTATGGCTGCTAAACTAAATGTCGACGGTTCGAATCCACCAGGTTCTCCTTGCTCCTCGGAAACTCTATGGAGCAGTTCTACTCTGTCCTATAGGGTCGCTATGAACTTGACAGCAATGGGTCTTTTTTTTTTTTTTGGTTTGGGTAGTACAAACAGTTAATGCCCTCAGCTGCTAACTGAAAGGTTGATAGTGTCCACCCAGTGATGCCACAGAAGAAGGACCTGGCTATCTACTTCAGAAAAATCAGCCACTGAAAAGCTTATGGAGCACAGTCCTACTCTAACACATATGGGGTTGCCAGGCATCAGAATTGACCCCACAGCAACTGGTTTTTCTTTTTTTTTTATGGTAGTATTGGTGGTTTTATTTGGTGGTTTCACTCTGGATGGGTGACTGAGGGTTTTAGAAACAAAATGAAACATCTAAAACTAATTTTGATTCAAGGAATGAAGGTAAAGTACAGAGCATTAAGAGGCTGGGGACTATCTGCCTAGCAAAATTAGGAGAGATCAGGAATAGTCAGAATGCAGTTTGAGAAATGGCATTGGGTGTTAAAAATCTGAGAAAAATTCTGATATAGCTGATTTTCCCTGAGTCTGTTACATTGCGTCCAGATCTGTTCCAAATATAGTTTATTTATATCCACTTTAGATCTAATAAATTTTTAATGAGTGTGCAAACTAAGTGTTGCTCATTTTCTTATGTATTAATAACTTATATTTCCTGTATAAATTAATGTTAACATTTGCCTTAACACTATTATTACTTTTTAAACTCACTCTTCAGCATTCAGTATTTTATTTTCTTCAAGATGCAACTATCTTCCATTTAAATGGATTATATTTTGGGGAGATTTATTATCGTATGGAATATGCAATAAGAACATTTTAAAAAGTAAAATAACCATATTTAGTATCAGCTACATGCAATAAAAATTATAAATTGAATTCTAACGTTTGCATTTTCTACACCTATATTAGATCTGATCTAACACCTTAAATTCACTGAAGAATCAAAAATAAGGTTGAAGTCTAGGCCATAGAGTCGGATTTTCAAGGTTCTATCTAGGTTTTTAACCAATCATAGAAAACACCACACAGACTAATTATTTTCCTTAGGCAGCTTAGAATGCAGGCAATAGTTTCTGACTTTAAAATGAGTTTGAAGTTATTATTATTATTAAGAAGAGCAATGAATGCTTTTAGGAAAATGCCAGACATCGCATTTCAACAGAAGATTTTCCTTTAAGTTCCAATCATTCCACTGACCACATTATCTGATCTTTGAGTATAAAGGCCTCCCATAGAAAACTGTAATCATATTAAAGAAATTTGTTTTTCTCTAATTATTTTCATAATTGTTTCCACATGCGAGTGTATATTTGTCATTGTGAAATGAGTTCAGTCCTGTTGAGGGTACCAGATGGGCAGAAGTGGAAGTGGATTTCTGGTTTTAGGCTGAGAGCAGATGTTGCACCAGGGTGTGAATCCTCTCCACATTACCTAGCTCAGAATATCCTCTTAGACCTCAGAATGTCTAAGAGGTCTGCCCTAGGGAATTCCCCTATTCTTGGCTTTCCATTGGTTCTTCCCAGAATGGACATTATATCAGCATTTAAGGACTTGCCATTCGGTAAGAGTTGAAGTTAGACCCCTGTTCAGTTTTACACACTTTTCTGTGGTCAAGCGTGAGGAGTAAGTGGCTACTTTCCCTGTATGTATTCTCTTTACCCAGTGGTGACTGGGAGTGTATGTGTGTGCGTGTGTGTGTGGGCAGGACTGGGCAGGGGTAAGTCAGGGGATCTCTTGTTCCCTCGATCTATTGAAGACTCATTTCCTGTACTGTAGGGGATAAAACAGAATGTATCTCTGTGAACGATGAGGCTTACATTTACATTTTACTGAATATTAAGGCTATAAAAAAAAAAAAAAGATGCATTTTCAGTGGCTTAGAGTTATGACATGTCCACGGCAGGGGTGTGGCTAATTTAACGTTCAGTTTCATAGATTTCAACTCCAGCACTTAATGTATTTGTGTCTTTCTTGCATGTATTCATTAGGTCTCCTAAGGTCTCCGTAGCAGATGCATCCAGTGTCCCAGCAGTAAGTATCCCGTGCTTTGGCCACTTCATTGGAAAGCACCTACATTTCTGGGCCTTTGGGCTTTCTCTTTTGTCTGTTGTCCACACCCACATTGTCTCCTATGTGGCACTCTGAAACTGCTGAGGAATTAGTGCCTGAGAGTAGCGCTCAATGTATGACCAACAAGACTTAGTATAAAATTATCCTTCTTCCTTGCTCTTTAGACAGCTTAACTCTGAGGTGTGTCTTTACATTGGTTCCCAAGTGTCCCCATGAAGATTAGGCTTCAGTCACTGCAGTGGTGGCTGACTAGATAATGCTTCCCTTTGTTGGTGTTTTCCTTTATTTCCTTTCCTGGTTTCACATCCCCATTCACCTATTTGTGTTTTCTTCACCTCTCAAAAGACACGCTTACCTTTGAACCCTTCTCTCTGGGGCTGCTTTCAGAGGAAAGCAAAGTAAGATCCCACTCATCTTATTATTTGGCTAATTTCAATGCCTTTGTTTAATCTCTCTACCTGATTTCTTTTTCTTAATACAAACATTGTTTTAATGACTTTTTCATTGTCGTGGTCAACAAGCGCAGGAATATTTATTCTGTCCTCTTTTAACATTTGACCTTATACTAATTGTTTTCCTTTATTAGCAGTCTAAGATGTATGTTTCTGTAGAGTTCCTCTCCTTGTAGATTTCTAGATTTCACTCACTTTCTTTTTTTTTTTTGGTTTCACACTGGGTAATGTCTTCCTACCCATTATCATTTATAAATTTGCAATCTCTTTTGATAAATGTCTTTAATCTTTGAGTGAATTTTGCTTTCTTAGAATATCTGAATTGAATGACTTTTTGTTTTTGTTTTTTGATTCGGGCTAAAACAGCCTTGAAAAAACACACCCACCTTAAAGGTGACATAAAAGATCACGTAGATAATTGAATATCTTTCTAGGCCACTACCTTCCCTGCTGCCCAGCCTTACGCTTTGTGGGAAAGAGATGCTTCTATCTTTTACCCTACCTACACACCTCAATAGGCCTATCTTGTTACTGAATCTTTGTCTTTGGGGGAATAGTGGAGTCCTCATTTAAATTCAGCTCTGGGTCATCTCTTCTCACCTCAGGAGCTGCCCTTCTTTGTGGCTTTTCTGGATGAGATTCATAAGGACTGTTAGCAGCTGGCTAATTGTTATGTAGAAGTAAAAAACCAACAAACTGTCTGAGAATACTAGGTAGACTGAGAAAGCTTACCCATAAAACACATAGATGCAAATGTTGGGGAGCCTAGGTGCAGAATTCACTAGAGTAGAATCAATATTAAAGTTTTTCTGGGCATTCATTTTGAGGATGAGGGCCCTTTCCCAATGGGTGGCCAGTCCTGCAGTTGGAGCCCAAAACCATATTAAGAAAGCAGACAAAAAATGATTTCCCAGGAAGACAATCTAAATGGCACCAGAACATTACTTGGGTGCAAAAATGAGGTAGTAATACATCAAGGTACAGTATGTCAGATGAGTGATGTAAGTGTGAGGAATAAGATGCTTGGGCCTTGGTGGAATGAGGAACTCAGGAAAGATTTCCAAATAACAAGAGATGGGAACGGCCTTCTAAAGTGGGTCTGTTGTTATTAGGTGCCGTCAAGTCAATGTCAACTCGTAGTGACCTCATGCGACAGAGTAGAACTGCCCCATAGGGTTTCCTAGGCTATAATCTTTATGGAAGCAGACTACCGTATCTTCTGCTGAGCGGCTGGTGAGTTTTAACGCTGACCTTTCAGGTAGCAACCGAGCGCTTAACCACTGTGCCACCTGTGCTCCTAGAGATGGGTCTAGTTAACTGTAAAACACTGGCTTTGTCACAGGGTTCATGTGAATTTGAACCTGAACAGAATTATTCAGAATAACAATAGAAAGGTAAGCACTGCAACCAATACCTTTCCCCTGTAAGTACTATCAACGATTGTAATAAATGTTTAATAAATACTTAAAGAAAACCACTTTCAAAGCATGCCAAATTATTACCTTCCCCAAGTACCCACATATTAGCCTGGCCCTCTTGTCTTCTGACAGTATAATTTGTTCTTGCATTTACTACCACTGACCCTACTTCTTGAAGTCACCTTACATTGTTAATAGAAGTAGGTGGGACATAAATTATAAATTAACAATATTATCAATATGACTTCTATCTTTGTGTCCTTTACAGGAGATAGAATATTACTGAAGTAAGTAGGTTTCTCCAGCAACTCTTCTTTTATCAAGACCGCAAAAGCTCTTCCATTACTTCATGTTGTGACTAAAATTAATATTTGATATTGCTAAAAGAGAAGTATTACCAAGTTAAAAAAAAAAAAAAAAAAACTCTCAGAAAACTTGATCACTCTATTTCCATTTCTGATATATCAGGAACTTTCCTTCACACGATTAGACTGTTGCTGTCAAGTCGATTCCGACTCAAGGCAACTCTATAGGACAGGGTAGAACTGCTCCATAGGGTTTCCAAGCTATAATCTTCGCAGAAACCGACTGCTACATCTTTCTCCCATGAGGGGGATGGTGTGTTAGAACTGACCTTTCTGTCACGCAGCCGAGTGCTTAACCACTGTGCAACCAGGCCTCCTACAGGAACTTTCCTTAATATACATGAATTTTGAAGATTGAAGCAGAGGTTTTTTGTTTGTTTAATATTGGTGCTTGTTGTGGGTTGAGAAAATAAGTGTCCTTGAGTCTACAGTCTAGAGCAGAGCAGAATATGCTAGAAGAGCTTTTCCCCTTCCTTTTGGATGCTGAGGTACTTGTAAGTATGGAATAGTAGGAATAGTGCATGTAAAATGCAAATAAGAATTTTAACTGCCTTCTGATATGCATCTTGGCTGATCAGTCAGGTTTCAATGAGCTTGTAGTTATCTAGTCTACGGTGTTCAGATTAGGGTTTATGAGGATGGTTGTGATCATTAAGACAGAGCCTATTAATGCAAGCTGTCAAAAAAACATTGTGCCAAACACCTAATATCATATGTGTTCTGCCAATGTTCCTTGTGAAGTGTTGAAGCACATGAGAGTTAGTCACTGGGGTCTTTCATCACCAAGTACTGGAGTAATCCAGTTGGTATTTTCATGTGAAATGTTTGGTGGAGCATTTTTGCTATTTTACATTATTTTTCTGCCCAGTTTCCTTTCTAGCCTTTGATTCCCGTTCTCTTCCATGTAATTTCATAGCTTTTTCATTAAAATTGGCTTGCAAGGAGAGGACCATTTAGAAATACTCTGTACCTGTCAATCAGCAGACCCAGAAATTTTCAAAATGATAATAGTTGATTCAGCACACTCGCTTGTTGGAGTTATTTGCATGGCAGAGATGTCAGCGCATTGTTTCCAAGCCTGACTTCTATACGCAAGGAGTAACAGAGCATGTCCCCGCTTCTTTTATCTTCCTCAGGAGAGCAACCAAGTGGCATAATCAGTTCTTCTGGCCTTTGTATTTCACCTGATGTTTACTTTGTGCAGCACTTTGAGATTTGCCCTTATTTCACCTCTTTAAAATCTATTTGCCTTTTCTTTTTATCTTAAAAGAAAATAAGTTTGTCTCAATGCAAGGTCATGGTGCATTGCAATAAACACTCGTAATATTTTTCTTCTCTCAGGGTTCACAAAGCCGGGAAAAGTTGTCCTAATTACTGAGAGATTGTCAAGCTCTGGCTTACGAAGAATAACCTTCTCTGTCCCAGGTGTTGAGGGAATTGGACATGTGCAGATGGCTTTGACGTGCTAACTTTACTGGTCACTGACATATATTATTGTACCTAAGAGAGATCAAGCATAAGCTTGACATCTTTTGTGCCACAAATATCAAAATCAAGGAAGTGGGGATTTGGTCTCTAATGGATGAAAGTAACCGTATGCTGCTTTAGAGAATTTGAGGACAAGAAGTAATTCTCAGATATTCACAAATGACCTATGTGGCGTTTTCCTTAGGGTTGGTTGCATATGCTTCCCAAGTCACTTAATTAACAAGATCAAGATATGATTTCTGGGGGTTAAAGGTCACATTTAGAAACACCAAGCCTTTTCTTTCTATTGCTATTTTTTAACCGTCAATACCAGCTACCTGGAGGAACGGCCACTACTAAGCCATGGCTTCTTTTGCACTGACATTTGTTCAATAAATTTTTTCATGGTAATAATTGAAAGAAGTCAAAATGGTGTGAAGAAGTAAATGTCATATTCCCACAATGCAATATAAATGGAATTCATAAGGGCTCAGTGACTCACAAGACAGGTTAATTAAAGCCTCCATGTGGGGTATAGAAGTTAGGAAAAAAATTGCTTGACCACATTATTTTCATGGCTACATATGCTGAAACCTTTAATGAAATGTCTAGCAAAGACTGTTACCTGGTATTAAATAAAATATACATTATTCTATTTATTTCTTTTCAATTATTTTAATCCATTTCTAACTCCCAGGTAGTAATGTTCTCTATAAAAGAACTTAATATGAAAGTTAACTGTTTAATATAAAAAAGTTCAGTGTTGCAGAAAGCCAACACAATCCCTGTCTCATAGAAGTCATTCTATCCGTATCAGGTGTGCCATTTGAGTTCCACAGCATATATGAGCAAAAAGGAGCTGGTGCTAGGCAGGAAAATCTTAGTATGGATGTAGAAGTTTTAATTATATGATGATTGTTAATTTCTCATGCACATATTTTCCTGTGGGCACCCAGAAAAATAGATCCTGATATTTGGAATTAACTTTTCAGCTTCCCTAAGACTAGAGAACAACTTGTGATAAACAATGAAGAGCCCTCAAAATGGAAAGAGTATTTTAAAAAAAGTTGGAAGTTTTCAGTTATGTTTCAAAAAATGTAATATGTATTTGAATCCTGGTAAAGGATAATAAATAAACAAACAAACAAACCACAACAGTTCCCCTCCAGTTAAGCTGACTACGGCGACCCTATGTGTTTCAGAGTAGAACTGTGCTCTATAGGTATCTTAGTTTCTTTGTGCTACTATTACAGAAATACCACAAGTGGGTGGATTTAACAAACAGAAGTTTATTTTCTTACAGTTTAGGAGGCTACAAGCACAAATTCAGGGTGTTGGGTGTAGGAGAAAGCTTTCTTTCTCTGTTGGCTCTAATGGAATGTCCGTGTCTCTTTTCAACTTCTGTGTCTTGGTTCCTTAGGGATCACCTTGTGGAGTGTAGCTTCCCCTCTGTTTGTGCTTCCTTTTCTGTGCCTTACCTGCTCTTTTAATATCTTAAAGGCGATGAACTTAAGACACACCCTACACTGATATGGTCTCATTAATATAAATAAGAAAGTCCTATTCTCAAATAGTATTACATCTGCAGGTATAAAGGTTTAGGATTTATAACACATGTTTTGGGGGAACACAATTCAATCCATAACAATAGGGTTTTAAATGTGATCTTTTGGAAAATGATTGTCAGGCCTTTATTGCGAAGCACCTCTGGGTGGATTTGAACCACCAACTCTGAGATATTAGTCAAGCACTTAACCATTTGTGCCACCCAGAGACTCCTAAAGGATACTATAAGAGCTTATTATTTTATTAAAACCAAAGCCATATCTATAGCGTGTATGTGCATGTGTGTGCAAATATTAAACAAAGCCCAAACCTGTTGCTATCCAGTTGAATCTGACTCAAGGTGACCCCATGTGTTATGGGATAGAACTGTTCCATAGGATTTTCTTGGCTATAATCCTTACAGAAGCAGATCACCAGACATTTTTTCCGTGGTGCAGCTGGGTGGGTTCAAACTGTGAACCTTTGGGTTAGTGGTTAGTGCAAACCATTTGTGCCACCCAGGGACTATATATAAATATATACAGTATAATTGACTCAATGGCCATGGATTTGGTTTTTGGTTTATATATATATATATGTATGTATATATATATATATATATATATATATATATATAATTATTATTTCCACCACCTGTCTGTCAGTTTGTTGAACTGTGGTGGCTCGTGTGTTGCATTAATGTGTTCTGTATTAGAATATTACTTTAAGTAGAATCTAAGCATCTCAGGACCTCAGTATTAATACAAGGTTCTTTTCTCATTTAGATTTACCTTTCACTAAGCTAACTGCTCTGACTCAATCACAATTTGCTAACATAAAAGTTTATAGGTGTATTAAGATTCCAGTAAAAGAAAGGCAAAAAGTTTGTTATGTCACTATGTCTTCCTGGGAAAATTATTACAAGTGCAGTCATTTCATTACACGTAACAAAAGTAGTGACAAATTTGAATCTATATTTAATAGGAACGAGGTTCAATAAATGTGTACCAATTGAATATGTATCTACCTTAAAATACATAGAACATATAAAGCTTAAAATATTCTTTAAAATACCTAGAAAAATTCAAGTACTGTAAAATTTAATTAAAAAAAATTACAAAACATGGGTTATTTTACAAACTAAGGCCTTCATACTGTACTTTCTCCTAATGCTTAGCCTTTAGATAGAATACCCAACAAGTTGTTACTATTATTTTATAACATATACACATCACATATCATCTAAATTTCAATAAAGTTTAATATATTTAATACATCTTTGAGGACAAAGAGCTTAGGTTTCCATTTTTTACTGAAGTGGTCATTTACTTCTAAAAAAAATATTAGAATTGGAGACTTTAAAGGTACATCTCAACCAAAAAAAATTAAAAATAATTATAAAAAGATAATTTACTTCCTACTGCAAGGCAAATGTTATACCTTGGAAATGATATGCAACTTGATTTCTGACAACTTTTGGTGTTACCTCAAGTGTGTCACTAAAAACCCATTTTACTCAGGGAATAACATGAGAAAAATATCCTGTCCTAAATTATCTCATGGTGGATGGTGGATATGGTTAATATTGAGGAGGTATTAAAAGCATTAGTAAGTTAATGTTTCTGAAGTACTATAACCAGAAAAAAAAAAAAAAAAACCCACTACCGTTGAGTTGATTCTGACTCATAGTGACCCTATAGGACAGAGTAGAACTGCCCGAAGGAGTGCCTGGTGGATTTGAACTGCCGACCTCTTGGCTAGAAGCCATAGCACTTAACCACTACACCACCAGAGTTTCCAAAGTAATAAATAAATAGTAGTATAGATAATAAATAAAAATTATGTAACTATAAGCTATTATTTCTCATATATTAATTTTACATGGTTTAATATGAATCACTTCTAAAAGGATTTTGAAAAGTCTCTTCCTAAATTGCAATCCTTAATTATCACTAATTATTAGTTTGTGGTTTAAACATAACAAAGCCTAGCTAAGCTAAAAAAAAGCTAGAGAGAATAAAAATCTCCGATGATTTTAGATCTCATCTTTTCTCCAGAAAGAGCCTTTGCTTTGGTTAGGTATCCTGAATCCCTTACCTAGAAGCCTTCAAATCATTAAGAAGATAGAGATTCATTTCAAAATACAGGCAGTGTCACTTTCTACAATGTCCACATGGAAACATGCTTAGCAATTATCAATCTTGACAGTAAAATAATGCTAAATGATTCCTCTACCACTTAAACTACTCCCCTTTATTCCTCGTTTTCAGCCAATCTTCTCTAAATATTGTCTGCTTTTAACACCACCATGTTTTAACTCATTTAACCTTATTTGAGTTGGCTTCTGCCCTAACCATTCCACGAACATTTTTATCTTGACAATCATTCATAATTTTTTAGTTACAAGATTCAACCCTCTTCTCACTTCTTACCTTTATTGATTACTCTGGTATAGGTGGGGCTGTTAATTACTTCTTCTTTCTTCTTAATATGTTTTTCAAGGACTGACTCCTAGACCCTAGGTTTCTAGGACCTGGATTCATTCATTTGTTCACTTGGATATTTATTCACTTCTTCCACGTGTATTTTTTGAAGATTTCCTATGAGTCAGGCCCTCTGCTCAGTGAGAGCAACGACATCAGGAGGATCAGGCAAATATGAACATGCCAGTTACTCTGGATATGTATCTGCTTCTAAGAGAGTTTATTTCTATTTATTTATCTGATAAATAGAATACAAATTTTGTGCACAACACTCAATGCTAGAGATATACTCATAAGACTTCAAAATATGAGATTCTCTTGAAGATTCAAGCAGCCATTAATTCATTCATTCCAAAATATAGTTTATAGAACACTTACCATGTGCCAGGCACTGGTTGAGGCACTGGGGATAAAGTAATGAGGAAAACCAAATCCCTGGCCTCATAGTGCTTATGTTCTGGTGGGAAAAATAGACAAATAGATGAGCAACCTAATATGACAGAAAAGGGTAAGTTATAAGTGCCTTGAAGAATATTACACCAGGATAAGGTTTAGAAGTTCAGAAACATGGATATCACTTTTAGATAGGTTGGTTAGGAAAAAACTATGTAAAGAAGGGTTTTTTGAAAAGAATTTGATGGATGTGAGGGAATGAAGCTTGTGAGTGTATGGGGGAAGACCATTTCAGTCTTGAGTTGGGATTTTGCTTTGTGTGTTTCGCTCAGAAAATCACTGAGCCCTGAGGGAAGTGAAGGAAATGAGATTAGAGAGAGAAATAGGCAAACCACCTCATTTGGGGCTTTGAAGGCCACGAATCAAATATTTCTGCCTCGTCTTTTATTCTGGTATCAATATGAGTGACCAAATGAAAGAGACAAAGCAATTTATGCAGATTGTCAAAGGAATTAGCTTGAAACCTGCTCCACACTTTTAAATCCCACATCCACTTGAAGAATCTGAAAGATAATATTTGGAGAAAGATAATTTTATGAAGTGATCCCTGAAGATATTTATTTGGAAAGAACATTTGCTTTTCTGTTCTTTCCCACACCACCCCATCCCACATTTTGTGGGAAGAGTATAGCTACTTTTTAACCATAAGCTTAACTAGGGGGCTTCAAGGAGAGACCACTTAAGAGTCCTTCAACGTATTTCCTGAAGTCTAGAAATGCAAAGGATTGAAGCCTAAATCATGCCATAGAAAGCTGAAATGGATGAGTTATTGGCACCTGACTTTTGCCTGGAAAATTTGGAGGGATAGAAAAATAATAATTCTTTTATGGCTGAGTGAGGTGAGTGTGAATTCATGGGATATGCTGGTCTGAAGCTCTACAGTTTGTCTGGACAAGAGATGCATTGATATTTTTGCTGTGCCAGAGTGTCTCACCAGAAACAACAAAAAAAAAATGGTAAGAGGTCATTGTGTATCCCGTCTAATATGGCTTCATAGAGGGGCAAGAAGCCATTCACAAAAAGAAACTATAAGCCTGGGATACCCTGGGTCTGTAGCCTCTAGGGACCACACAGAATGGAAATGCACTCACCAAGATTAAAGGAACTTCAGGAGAAAGGAGTTTCACAGGAAACCTTTGAAGAGCTCTTGAAAGCACCCCACAAGATGAAGAGTCAACTTTGAATGATCAGTCTTGTAAGAGTAGGAAGGTTGCCCAGCCAGGTAAGACTTGTTTTACACCTCACTCTTCTCCTTTTAAGGTGCCCTGGTGGTGCGGTAGTTACATGCTCAGCTGCTAACCAAAATGTCGGTGGTTGAACCTATCAGCCACTCTGTGGAAGACAGATGTGGCAGTCTGCTTCCGTAAAGATTACAGCCTTGGAAAACCTCTGGGGCAGTTCTACTTTATCCTGTAGGATCACTGAGTTGGAATTGACTTGATGGCAATGAGTTTTGGGTTGGTCTTCTCATTCTTCTATCATTTTGACCTTGCCAGGGTAAAAAAATTGCTAACTTGTCGGGGACGAGGTGATCAGGAAAAGAGTGGATAGCAAAAGAATCATACCCCTACATTCCCCCTCTGAAGGGAGCAGGGTAAAGATACGTGATTGTGCAGGTGTGTCCTGAATCTTGATCACCGCGTACTTTGAATTCACTGAGAAGATGAGATGGGACTGAAAATCAGCCAGTGTTCCATTGACCAAGCTCTCTGCACTGGCAGGGAATTCTGGTCTTCTCAAAGAAAGTGGTACTTTTTCCTAATTTTCACATAGCTCTGTAATAACTAGTAGACTTTCTAGAGAGAAAAAGATAAACATTAAGTAAAGGCAAAGTTTTGATTTATATCATAAAATGAATATTATACTTTCCAAATTGAGGCTCTATTCTTGACATACCCGGACTATAGTGTGGTCTATCATCCAAAAGACATTTGACAAGTGGGAGTTGTCATCAAGGGGAAAGGGAAGATTATCATCATTGAATGTATTTTTAAAAGACAGGGAAAATGGTAATAAAATACAACTTGATAATAATTTGCATTTCATGATTGGTCAATAGTAGATACAGACAAGATAGATATAGAGATAAAATGATGAAAGAGAGAGAGAGAGCAACAGAACAAGACAGAATCTGTACGCTCTTCACTCTCTTTTTCCACATCTTCTCCGCTCTTTCCACCGAGGGGCCCTTTTAAAACAATATCAGGCTACTGTAATGGTATAGGAAGCAGGTGATCAATACTGGTGAGGGAGCAAGGTTTTTTATTGTTGTTGGTAGAATTTTGTTTTGTTTGTTTGGTATGTTTGTTTTTTTTTTTGTATTTGCTCCATTCTGAAGAATGTAGGAATTCACTATGGCTCTTTCAGAGTAGAATCACAAATGTATCTTCTCAGCTTTGACTTCAAGGGATTGCAGCAGGATGGAGTTATGACTCAGAGACCAGAACAGAGGAGTAGCCAAAAAAAGGAAAAATAAAGACTAAGGGAGAGATTGCTTCTAGGTACTCATTCAAGTTGAATTCTGTCCAGACTCTAAGATAACCCACTGGGATCAGTAACTAATTGCTCTGCATCATCCTCTGGATATTAAAATTGGCTGTGATCACTGACTGTTAAAACTATTCTTTCTGATAATGGGTATTAACTACATATTTGTCCAGAAGTAGTTTGTGAAATAGATAGATGAAAGATAGGTAGGTAGGTGGGTAGGTAGATAGATAGATAGATAGGTAGATTGGTAGATAGACAGGGATATTTCTAAGATACTTACTAACATTTGTTCTGTCCATATTTTCTTCACCACATAAAGTAGTATTTTCTTCAGTTCTGTTCACCATTGATTTTCATAATCATTCTGCCATACAGAAAGTGAACATATATGAATAGAATCTAATTACTAGCTTTGATTATAATCAGTTACATTGGCCAATAGGTTTCTCTGGACCCATTAAAAAACAAACAAAGAAAAAAACCATCTACTCTAAGTAGGACACTCAGAATAAGGCAGAGTTTGAAAATTGGTACAAGAGAAAATTCTAGGCTACATTATGCCCAATGTTTCTAGAGCAGAATTTTGTGATAGAAAAAAAATACTGATAGTATGTGTATTAGGCAGGTGCAAGAGTGAAAAGCCTTCATATTTGTTATGAAAAGAGAATCTGAGTAATCCTCTGGGGACTGAAAGGAAGGAAGATGGAAATAAATTTGAAAGAAAAGATGTTACTTTTGGGCTATTTTGAAAAGCTGTGGAATCTTAGATGATATATATTTTAGTAGGCTTGACTTCTTCTGCCTATGGACGGAGTTCCTATATTCATGTTAGTTTGATCTGTTAGCTAGTTATTTACCTCCCACTTATTGAAAACTCAGGTGGCAGACAGGATCATAGGCAGTGAAGCTTTAGCCAAGCTTTTAGCAAGAGGCATGCAGAAAATTAACCAGGAGTGATGGAGAGCCTAACTCAATTCTGAGACGTTCACAGGTGGGAGGGTATTGCCAATCCAAATATGGGCATTTAAGGTAGAGTGGTCTTAGAATCACCCCGGGTTATACCATTAACCATGACATTCAATCTGGTCAGTGGGCTTTGTGACAGGAATCACCTAGCAAGAGTGTCTCATACTTACTTAAATGTCAGGCAGCAAATAATTTATTATAATTTTTTAATTCCAGGGATTCTACTTCTGTTTGAAGCACACCCAGAAGTAAGGACTGTAAGTACAATATGCAGTGATTATGGGATTGGCTGCTAACCCAAAGCTGGCGGTTTGAACCCACCAGCTGCTCTGCGGGAGAAAGATATGGCAGTCTGCTTCCGTGAAGATTACAGCCTTGAAAACACCATGCAGCAGTTCTTTGCTGTCCTTTTTTTAGGGTTGCTATGAGTCAGAAACAACTCAATGGCAATGGGGTTTCTTTTCTTTTTTTTAGTAGAAAAACGAGGACATGAGTTGGTAAGATTGTGAGAACCATAGGCAAAATACCTAAGTTCCAAAGGAAGATTCTTGTCCCAGTAGAAGAATTGAAATATGCATCAGTGATTGGGAAGAAACCCACTCTTCTGGCCTAATCCCTCATAACTGGAAGGAAAGATTGTGGCTTGCTGTGTTTGGAGTAACCTGGGCTTGTGAGATTAATTCTCAAGCCCATGACTATTTAAAATCCCAAATTTGAATAAGATTATCTCTGAAAAATTAAAAGGACAGAAACTGAAGTTTGAAGAAGTTAAGCGAATAAAAATCTCAATATTTAGAGTTGGGCAGGACTAGGGAAAGTGGTAAGATACACAGCACATCAAGTGTGGAGTGAAAAAAGAAAAAGCGAGAAGGATCCCAAGACATGTTCCCTATACTTCATAATAGTTGATACAGGGAAGAACCCCACTCCACCTAACTGCAAAAACAAGTCTTAAACTCGGAACTTTAAAACACTCTTGGGGAAAATGGCTCTATATGTATACCTTTTTAAAACAAAGCATAGTTTCTCAATCTTACCTCCTGACGGGGAAAGGGGCATAACCGGAACACCTTCCAGCATTATTCAGAATTCCCGGTAGACAACTGGTCACCTCATCTTGTGAACCAAAGAACAGATCTTTTCTCCATCACGTACCAAGTAGATTCAGCCAACAGAGAAACTAAAATAGAAAAATACTTTCCCCTTCTTTATTCTTCATCAAAGAAGCCCTGGTGGTGCAATGGTTAAGTGCTCGGCTGCAAACCCAAAAGTTCAAACCCATCAGTGGCTATGAAGGAGAAGAGACCTGGTGATACGCTCCCGTAAATATTACAGCCTAGGAAAACTTATAGGGTAGTTCTACTCTATCCTATAGGTTCTCTATGAGTTAGAATGCATTCAATGGCACACAACAACAACAAAACATCCTTCGACAAGAAGTGGAGGGACCCTTTACCGGAATGAGCTCATGATGACTGCCAGGCATTTTGCATTGAGACATGAGTGCTTTAGAGGCTACCTATGTTCTAATTTCTGGCTTTATATATTTAAAATATTTTTTAAATAATTTTTATTTTGCTTTAAGTGAAGGTTTACAAATCAAGTCAGTCTCTCACACAAAAACCCATATACACCTTGCTACACACTCCCAGTTACTCTCCCCCTAATGAGACAGCCTGCTCTCTCCCTCCACTCCCTCTTTTCATGTCCATTTGGCCAGCTTCTAACTCCTACCACCCTCTTATCTCCCCTCCAGGCGGGAGATGTCAACACAGTCTCAAGTGTCCACCTGATCGAAGAAGCTCACTCCTCACCAGGATCCCTCTCCAACCCATTGTCCAGTCCAATCCATGTCTGAAGAGTTGGCTTCAGGAATGGTTCCTGTCCTGGGCCAACAGAAGGTCTGGGGGCCGTGACCACCGGGGTTCTTCTAGTCTCAGTCAGACCATTAAGTCTGGTCTTATGAGAATTTGGGGTCTGCATCCCACTGCTCTCCTGCTCCCTCAGGGGTTCTCTGTTGTGTTCCCTGTCAGGGCAGTCATCAGTTGTAGCTGGGCACCATCTAGTTCTTCTGGTCTCAGGATGATGTAGTCGCTTGTTCATGTGGCCCTTTCTGTCTCTTGGGCTCGTAATCACCTTGTGTCCTTGATGTTCTTCATTCTCCTTTGATCCAGGTGGGTTGAGACCAATTGATGCATCTTAGATGGCTGCTTACTAGCGTTTAAGACCCCAGACGCCACTCTTCAAAGTGGGATGCAGAATGTTTTCTTAATAGATTTGATTATACCAATTGACTTAGATGTCCCCTGAAACCATGGTCCCCAGACCCCTGCCCCTGCTACGCTGGCCTTCGAAGCATTCAGTTTATTCAGGAACTTCTTTGCTTTTGGTTTAGTCCAATTCTGCTGACCTCACCTGTATTGTGTGCTGCTTTTTCCTTCACCTAAAGTAGTTCTTTTCTTCTATCTAATTAGTGAATGCCCCTCTCCCACCTTCCCTCCCTCCCCCACCGTTGTAACCACAAAAGAATGTTTTCTTCTCAGTTTAAACTATTTCTCAAGTTCTTATAATGGTGGTCTTATACAATATTTGTCCTTTTGCAACTGACTAATTTCACTCAGCATAATGCCTTCCAGGTTCCTCCAGGTTATGAAATGTTTCACAGATTCCTCGCTGTTCTTTATCGATGCCTATTTTGTTTTGCGAATATATCATAATTTATTTATCCATTCATCCATTGATGGGCACCTTGGTTGCTCTCATATTTTTGCTGTTGTAAACAGTGCTGCAGTAAACGTGGGTGTGCACAAATCTGTTCATGTAAAGGCTCTTATTTCTCTACGATATAATCCGAGGAGTGGGATTGCTAGATCATATGGTAGTTCTATTTCTAGCTGTTTAAGGAAACACCAAATTGATTTCAAAAGTGGTTGTACCATTTGACATTCCCACCAGCAGTGTAGAAGTGTTCCAGTCTCTCCACAGCCTCTCCAACATTTATTCTTTTGTATTTTTTGGATTAATGCCAGCCTTGTTGGAGTGAGATGAAATCTCATTGTAGTTTTGATCTGCATTTCTCTAATGGCTAATGGTCGTGAACATTTCCTCATATATCTGTTAGCTACCTGAATGTCTTCTTTAGTGAAGTGTCTATTCATATCTTTTGACCATTTTTTAATTGGGTTATTTGTCTTTCTGCAGTTGAGTTTTTGCAGTATCATGTAGATTTTAGAGATCAGGAGCTGATCAGAAATGTCATAGCTAAAAACTTATTCCCAGTCTGTAGGTAGTCTTCTTACTCTTTTGGTGAAGTCTTTGGATGACCATAAGTGTTTGATTTTTAGGAGCTCCCAGTTATCTAGTTTTTCTTCTACATTCTTTATAATGTTTTGTATACTGTTTATGCCATGTATTAGGGCTCCTAACGTTGTCCCTACTTTTTCTTCCATGATCTTTCTCGTTTTAGATTTTATAAATTAGGTCTTTGACCCATTTTGAGTTAGTTTTTGTGCATGGAGTGAGGTATGGGTCTTGTTTCATTTTTTTGCAGATGGATATCCAGTTACGCCAACACCATTTGTTAAAAAGACTGTCTTTTCCCCATTTAACTGTTTCGGGGCCTTTGTCGAATATCAACTGCTCATTATGTGGATGGATTTATGTTTGGATTCTCAATTCTGTTCCATTGGTCCATGTATCTGTTGTTGTACCAGTACCAGGTTGTTTTGACTACTGTGGCAGTATAATAGGTTCTAAAATTGGGTAAAGTAAGGCCTCCCACTTTGTGCTTCTTTTTCAATAATGCGTTATTTATATAGGGCCTCTTTCCCTTCCATCTGAAATTGGTGATTTGTTTCTCCATCTCATTAGAGAATGTCCTTGGGATTTGGATTGGAATTGCATTAAATGCATAGATCACTTTTGGTAGAATAGACATTTTTATAATGTTAAGTCTTCCTATCCACAAGTAAGGTATATTCTTCCACTTATGTAAGTCTCTTTTGGTTTCTTGCCGAAGTGTACTGTAGTTTTCTTTGTATAAGTCTTTTACATCTCTGGTAAGATTTATTCCTTGGTATTTTATCTTCTTGGGGGCTACTGTAAATGGCATTGATTTGGTGAATTCCTCTTCGATGTTCTTTTTGTTTGTATAGAGGAATCCAACTGATTTTTGTATGTTTATCTTGTATCCCGATACTTTGCTGAACTCTTCTATTAGTTTCAGTAGTTTTCTGGAGGATTCCTTAGGGTTTCCTGTGTATAAGATCATGTCATCTGCAAATAGATATACTTCTTCCTTGCCAATCTGGATGCCCTTTATTTCTTTATCTAGCCTAAGTGCTCTGGCTAGGACTTCCAGCACAATGTTGAATAGGAGTGGTGATAAATGGCATCCTTGTCTGGCTCCCGATCTCAATGGGAATGTTTTCAGGGTCTCTCCATTTAGGGTGATGTTGGCTGTTGGCTTTGTATAAATGCCCTTTATTATGCTGAGAAATTTTCCTTCTATTCCTGTTTTGCTGAGAATTTTTATCATGACTGAGTGTTGAACTTTGTCAAATGCCTTTTCTGCATCAATTGATAAAATCATGTGATTCTTTTCCTTTGTTTTATTTATGTGGTGGATTACATTAATTGTTTTTCTAATGTTGAACCATCCCTGCATACCTGGTATGAATCCCACTTGGTCATGGTGAATTATTTTTTTGATATATTGTTGAATTCTATCGGCTAGAATTTTGTTCATGATTTTTGCATCTACATTCATGAGGGATATAGGTCTATAATTTTTTTTTTCTTGTGATGTCTTCCTGGTTTTGGTATCAGGGATATGGTGGCTTCATAGAATGAGTTTGGTAGTATTCCATCCTTTTCTATGCTCTTAAATGCCTTTAGTAGTAGTGGTGTTAACTCTTCTCTGAAAGTTTGGTAGAACTCTGCAGGGAAGCCGTCCGGACCAGGGCTTTTTTTGTTGGGAGTTTTTTGATTACCTTTTCAATCTCTTTTTTTGTTATGGGTCTATTTAGTTGTTCTACCTCTGTTTGTGTTATTTTAGGTAGCTAGTGTGTTTCTAGGAATTCATCCATTTCTTCCAGTTTTTCAAATTTGTTGGAATATAGTTTTTCATAGTAATCTGATATGATTCCTTTAATTTCAGTTGGGTCTGTTGTAATATCGCCCATGTCATTTCTTATTTGGGTTATTTGCTTCCTCTCCTGTTTCTCTTTTGTCAGTGTGGCAAGTGGTTTATCAATGTTGTTGAGTTTTTCAAACAACCAGCTTTTGGTCTTGTTAATTCTTTCAATCATTTTTCTGTTTTCTATTTCATTTAGTTCAGCTCTAATTTTTATTATTTGTTTTCTTCTGGTGCCTGTGGGTTTCTTTTGTTGCTCTCTTTCTATTTGTTCAAGTTGTAGGGATAATTCTTTGATTTGGGCCCTTCTTTTTGGATGTGTGCATTTATTGATACAAATTGGCCTCTGAGCACCACTTTTGCTTTGTCCCAAAGGTTCTGATAGGAAGTGTTTTCATTCTCATTGGATTCTCTGAATTTCTTTATTCCATCCTTAATGTCTTCTAGAATCCAGTCTTTTCTGAGCAGGGTATTGTTCAGTTGCTAAGTGTTTGATTTCTTTTCCCTGCTTTTCCTGTTATTGATTTCCACTTTTATGGCCTTATGATCAGAGAAGATGTTTTGTGAGGTTTCAATGTTTTGGATTCTGCTAAGGCTTGCTTTATGACCTAATATGTTGTCTATTCTAGAGAATGTTCCATGTGCACTAGAAAAGAAAGTATAGTTGGTTGCTGTTGGGTGGAGTGTTCTGTATATGTCTACAAGGTCAGTTGGTTGATTGTGGCATTTAGATCTTCCGTGTCTTTATTGAGCTTCTTTCTGGATGTCCTGTCCTTCACTAAAAGTGGTGTGTTGAAGTCTCCTACTATCATTGTGGAGCTGTCTATCTCACTTTTCAATGCTGATGGAGTTTGTTTTATGTACCTTGCAGCCCTGTCATTGGCTGCATAAATATTTAATATGGTTATATCTTCTTGGTGTATTGTCTTTTTAATCATCATATAGTGTTCTTCCTTATCCTTTCTGATGGATTTAACTTTAAAGTCTATTTTGTCAGAAATTCATATTGCCACTCCTGCTCTTTTTTGATTGTTTGCTTGATATATTTTTTTCCATCCTTTGAGTTTTAGTTTGTTTGTGTCCCTAAGTCTAAGGTGTGTCTCTTGTAGGCAGTATATAGACAGATCTTGTTTTTTAATCCATTCTTCCACTCTCTGTCTCTTTATTAGTGCATTTAGTCCATTTACATTCAGGGTAATTATGGGTAAGTATGAATTTAGTGCTATCATTGTGATGTCTTTTCGTGTGTGTTGACAGTTTCTTTTTCCCACTTGATTTTATGTGCTGAGTAGATTTTCTTTATATATTGTCCTTTCCTCATATTTGTTGTTGTTGGTTTTGTTTCTGCTGAGTCTGTGTTTTTCCCTTGAATTTTATTTTGATGAGTAGGATAGTTTGTCTCCTTTGTGGTTACCTTATTATTTACCTGAATTTTTCTAAATTTAAAACTAACTTTTATTTCTTTGTATCGCCATATCTTCCTCTCCGTATATAAGGTGTACGATTACATGTCTTAGTCCCTCTTTATTATTTTAATGTTGTCTTCTTTTATGTAATATCATTGCCATTACCCTGTTTTGGGCTTTTTTTTTTAATCTTGCTTTGTTTTTTTGGATTTCCCGGTCTGGGTTGACTTCTGGTTGCTCTGACCAGAGTTCTAGTCTTGGTGGACAACTGATATTATTGATTTTCTAAACAAAGAACTCCCTTTAGCATTTCTTGTAGTTTTGGTTTGGTTTTTAAGAATTCCCTCAACTTGTGTTTATCTGGAAATGACTTAATTTCACCTTCATATTTAAGAGGCAGTTTTGATGGATATATGATTCTTGGCAGGCAATTTTTTTCCTTCAGTTTTTTAAACAGGCCATCCCATTACCTTCTTGCCTGCATGGTTTCTGCCGAGTAGTCCGAGCTTATTCTTATTGGCTCTCCTTTGTAGGTGACTTTTCTTTTATCCCTCACTGCTCTTATAATTCTCTCTTTATCTTTGGTTTTGGCAAGCTTGATTATAATATGTCTTGGTGACTTTCTTTTAAGATCTACCTTATGTGGAGTTTGATGAGCATCTTGGATAGATATCTTCTCATCTTTCACAATATCAGGGAAGTTTTCTGGCAACAAATCCTCAACAATTTTCTCTGTATTTTCTGTTATCCCTCCCTGTTCTGGTACTCCAATCACTCCTAGGTTATTTCTCTTGATGGAGTCCCACATGATTCTTAAGGTTTCTTCATTTTTTAAAATTCTTTTACCTGATTTTTCTTCAAATATATTAGTGCCAAGTGATTTATCTTCGAGTTCAGAAATTCTAGCTTCTACTTGCTCAATTCTGCTCCTCTGACTTTCTACTGAGTTATCTAATTCTGTAATTTTATTGTTAATCTTCTGAATTTCTGATTGCTGTCTGTCTATGGATTTTTCCAGCTTATGAAACTTTTCATTATGTTCCTGAATAATCTTTCTAATTTCTTCAGCTGCTTTATCTGTGTGTTCCTTGGCTTGTTCTGTGTATTGCCTCATTTCCTTCCTGATGTCTTGAAGGGTTTTGTATATTAAACTTTTGTATTCTGCATCTGGTAATTACAAGAATGCACTTTCACCTAAAAGATCCCTGGATGCTTTGTTTTGAGAGCCTGTTGAGGTGATCATGGCCTGTTTCTTTATGTGACTTGATATTGACTATTGCCTCTGAGCTGTCTATAAGTTATTGTATTAGTTTATGCTTGCTTACTGTGTCATAGCTGCTTGTTTTGTTTTGTTTAAAAAAAAAATTTTTTTATACCCCTGTGGGTTGCGTGAGTGAGCTAGCTTGATTATTTTCACCTTTGGTGCTCTGGTGTTGTGTCCCCAGCTGGCTAGAGCTGTTATCAGGTATATCAGTCTAGGGGCCCATTCAGTTTTCTTGTATGAATTCAGCTCTGTTTCCAGGTAGCTGATCATTAAGTGTGTGGTACAGGCTCTGCCCTACAGTCTTAGAGGGGCATGGGTGATTGGCATATATACCAGTATCTGATTGCAGCAGGGAGTCACACTCTGAACAAGGCAGGGGGCTGAGAACTGACCCCCAAGTGTCTCTGAGGAAAATGTGTCTCTGTTCCCTAGAGCGTGCTGGTGGGTGGATTCTGCAGAGGGACCACGGCCACCCAAATTTTTTGTCATAAGGACTGGGAGGTACCTATTATCTCAGGACGTCTGTCACTGGTGGCTGTGTGACCGGAGTGGAGCTATCAGTCCTTAGGTCCCTACAAGGTAGGTGAGGACCTTGTTTGATAGGCAAAGCAATGTCAAACATCAAACATCCACCTCTCCACTGCACAGCTGAAATGGTTGGAGTTTGCCAAAAAGGGCCTATTCTCCCGAAATAGGCCCACACAGGTCCATGAAGAAGGGAAAGGTGCTCAAGGTCCACAGATGGTTTATACCTGGACAGGAGTTGCTTCTGTCCTGAGCTCCCCCATTTAACGAAGCTAGCAAATTATCTTTTCCCCCCAGTTGCAATTATTTTCCTTCCCCAAGGCTGGGAGGTTGGCTCTAGGTGCTCACCAGGGTCTATCTCAGGCCCAGAGATTCAGCCGCTGTAGCCGGCTTGGGGGTGGGGAGGCCTGGTAAAATATACCCAAGTACTTAGCTGTTGCCGAGAGCACACCGTTCTCCTCAGCCTCCGGAGGTGTGAGTGGGCTGTGTGGCTGCTTGCTTTTCCCGGAGGAAATTGTGGCGGAACTCTAGTACTAGCCCGTTGCCGCAGCTGCCGCTCTGGAAATGGTGCCTGAGGGCTTCCCGCAATTCAGGGCCTGTAACTCCTCTCCACTTCTGAACACTCTCTTCCTGCCCCGCCCCTCAGTTCATTGTCTAAACTTGCCTTTGATGCGCAGGGCTCCCAGCTTGTCACAAATATACTCGTTTCACTTGTTTTTTTGCGTCTTTGTTGTAAGGAGGGCTCGATGAAGCATCTGTCTATTCTGCCATGTTGGCTCTACCTCCTCTATTTAAAATATTTTAAATTAATGTTTTCACAATTTTTTTTTTCAGAAATACAGTTTATTTTGTATTTTTTGTGCAAAATTATAACAACGTCAACAAAAACAGCACAGCACCTACTCTGAAACTCTAAGCTTAGGAGGACTGGTTGTGCTTTTTACCTTGGAAAATATGTTCTCCTCTATTTAACCTGAATGCCACTATAATTATAACCATCTCAAACTTACTCCTATAATTCTTTCTACAAGATATACAATTAAAATAAAGTGTTAATCTGAACAATGAAAATAAAATGGAACCCTGCAATTACAAGTCAAACTTTTCTCACGTAGGAACAGAATGAAGAAAGGCATTATTTAATTAGAATACCAAATGCCAAAATCTATGAGGAAAAATCAAACATACCATAACCATAGGAGATAGAAGGTAATATTAAAGGCAAAACTTCATATCTAATACTTGCCTTTATGTATAAACACAAATTATATCCCAAAGAAACATTCCTGTTCAATGTGGTAACCATTAATGATTATATTCCACATACATAATTTTTAAATACAGCATGGAAAAATTTTTTTTTTTTTGCCTGAAACTGAATGCTGTCTCCTTCTTCAAATGGGACATGAGATTTCTGGTCCACAACCGTTTCCTCCATTGGCTGTTGTATGATACCCGGCCTGCTTTGCTCACGTATCTGGCCCCTTTGAGTATTAGAGATTACAAACCCTGATTACAATCTCATCTTAACATGTCTTTCACCCCAATCAAGAACAGCAATGTTGAGGATAAAATGATCTGAAAAAGAAATAGCCACTATCAATCCACAATAATCCAGGCAAGTTTAAATATTAATTAATCAATAATGCAAGTACCTTGTTTAAAAATGCTACTGAAGTCTTTTTGCTAGACTTATTATCTGGCATTCTATTAAAGTGTTGTTATAATTGAGTTTGATGAATCATAACTTCCTGATTACCTGCAGGGAAGTATGGCCAAACCATTGGCAATTTACAAATATTGTTTATTTGTGTATTTATTAAGTCATAAAGTAAAGAATCCACATATTTCTGAATATAAGGAGTAAATATGAAAAAAACATACTCAAGGTTTTCAGTGGAGGAGAATCATGTCTGGTAAGAATAGGTTCTTCTTATTTTTTCCTCTTTTTAAAATTGTGATTTAAGTGAAAGTTTACAGCTCGAGTTAGTCTCTCATACAAAACTTTATACACACCTTGTTATGTGACCCTAGTTGCTCTCTCTTAGTTGCTCTCGGTTGCTAACCAAAATGTTGGCAGCTTGAATCCATCACCTGCTCCTTAGAAACCCTATGGGACAGTTCTACTCTGTCCTATAGGGTCACTATGAGTCAGAATCAACTTGACGAGAACGGGTTTTTTAACTCTACCTCTCAGGTCTATCCTGTCCAGTCTCCTTCTTTGGCCCTTTGTCTTTCTTTGAAACTCCAAGGCCCCATCAGATCTCATCTAGAGTTTGGCAGTCTTCTCCTAACTGTTCCTTCTTCTTCATCTTGCCACCTCTAAAAAACGTTCTGCACAAAGCAGTCAGAATGGGTCCTTAAAGTCTGTGCCAAGTCAGTGACTTTCTTCAAGATCTTTTAATACTTCTACCCCACACTCAGAATAAAAGTCACTACTTACTGTGGCCTACGAGACCTTACCTGATCTGGCCTCTTGCCACCTCTCCAATCAGCTCCTATGGCTGCCATGCTCACCATCTCCACTGGCCTTCATTCTGTTTCTTAAACATGCCAGTATCATTTCCCTCTCTTGCCTTTGATTTCCCTAGTTACAGTGGCTTTGCCCTAGAAATTGAATGACCTGTACTTTATCAGACTCATCTCAGCTATGTCACCTATCTTAATTTTTTAGCTCTTAGAATGCACTGTTTCCTATATTTATTTATTTTTGAGTCACTCAGTTTAAGAGTTATTATTTATTTATTTTCTTTTATTTTTATTGTGCTTTAAGTGAAAGTTTACTGTTCGTTAGTTTCTCATACAAAAATTTATTCACACATGGTTATGTGACCTTGTTGCACACTTCTCTTCTCCACCTCAGATTTTCTGTGTCCGTTCAACCAGCTCCTGTTCTTTTCTGCCTTCTCATCTTACTTCCGGACAAGTGATGCCCATTAGTCTCACGTACCTACTTGAACTAAGAAACACGCTCTTCATGAGTATCATTTTATGTCTTATAGTCCTGTCTAATCTTCGTCTGAAGAGCTGGCTTCAGGAATGGTTTTAATTCTGGGGTAACAGAGAGTCCAGAGGTCATGTCTTTCGGGGTTCCTCCAGTCTCAGTCAGACCTTTAAGTCTGGTATTTTTAAGTCTGGTATTTTTACATGAATTTGAGTTCTGCACCCCTTTTCTCCAGCTGTATCAGTGACTCTCTGTTGTGTTCCCTGTCAGGGTGGTCACTGGTGGTAGCTGTGCACTATCTAGTTCTTCTGGTCTCAGGCTGATGGAGTCTGATTTATGTGGGCTTTTCTGTCTCCTGGGCTAATATTTTCCATTTGTATTTGGTATTCTTCATTCTCTTTTGCTCCAGGTGAGTTGGGACCAATCGATGCATCTTAGATGGCCTCTCACTAGCTTTTAAGACCCCAGATGCCAGTCACCAAAGTGGGGCACAGAAGGTTTTCTTAACAAACTTTGTCATACCAATTGACCTAGGTGTCCCCTGAATCCATGATCCCCAGACCCTGCCCCTGCTACTCTGTCCCTCAAAGTGTTTTGTTGTATTCAGGAAACTTCTTAGCTTTTTGTTTAGTCCTGTTGCGCTGACCTCTACTGTATTGTGTGTTGTCCTTCCCTCCACCTAAGATAATTCTTGTCTACTATCTAGTTGGTGAATACCCCTCTCCTTCCCTTCTCACCCTTGTAGCCATCAAAGAATGTTTTCTTTGGTGTTTAAACCTGTTCCTGAGTTCTTATAATAGTAGTCTCATACAATACTGTCCTTTTGAGACTAATTTCACTCAACTTGAGCTTGCATATGACCAATTGATGGTCTATTCCACAGTTGGCCTCTGGCCTTGGTAAGACTGATGATATTGTGGTTTTCCATAGTCTCTTTCCACAGATGTGCTGTTGTTATTGTAGAATGCCCTCAGGTCAGTTCTGACTCGTAGTGACCCTAAGTACTGCAGAACGAAACACTGCCTGGTCCTGCATCATGCCCATAATCATTGTTATGCTTGAACTCATTGTTGCAACCACTGTGTCTATCTATCTTATGGAGGGTCTTCCCCTTTTCCATTGACCCTGTACTTTGTTCTGTCCCAACAACTGCCTCTTAATCTATGTAGAGGTTCCTCATAGGCACAATTAAGTGTTCTAGAATTCCCATTCTTCACAATGTTATCCATAATTTGTTATGATCCACACAGTCGACTGCCTTTGCATAGTCAATAAAACATAGGTAAACACCCTTCTGGTATTCTCTGCTTTCAACCAGGATCCATCTGACATCAGCAATGATATCCTTGGTTCCACGTCCTCTTCTGAAGCTGGCCTGAATTTCTGGCTGTTACCTGCCGATATAATGCTGCAGCTGCTTTTGAATGATCTTCAGCAAAATTTTGCCTGTGATATTAATGACATTGTGCTATAATTTCCACATTTGGTTGGATCACCTTTCTTGGAAGTAAGCATAAATCTCTTCCAGTCAGTTGGCCAGGTGGCTGTCTTCCAAATTTCTTGGCATAGACGAGTGAGCATTTCCAGTGCTGCGTCCATTTGTTGAAACATCTTAATTGATATTCCATCAATTCCTGGAGCTCCATGATAGAATTTTTCAAGACCAATTGCTTCTTCATTGCAAATACCTTTTTTCACCAACATAAATGGAGACTATATACAGGAATCAAATCAACTACATCTGTGGAAAGATATGATGGAGAAGCTCAATATCATCAGTCAGAACAAGGCCAGGGGCCAGCTGTGGAACAGACCATCAATTACTCATATGCAATTTCAAGTTGAAACCGAAGAAAATTAGAACAAGTCCATGATAGACAAAATATGAACTTAAGTATATCCTGCCTGAATTTAGAAACCATCTCAAGAATAGATTTGATGTGTTGAACACTAATGACCAAATACCAGATGAAATATGGAATGACATCAAGGACATCATCCATGAAGAAAGCAAGAGGTCATTAAAAAAGCAGGAAAGAAAGGAAAGACTAAAAAGGATGTCAGAAGGGACTCTGAAACTTACTCTTGAATGTTAAGTAAAAAAAAAAAAAAAAACAAAACCCACTGCCGAACGTTAAGTACCTAAAGAAAAAGAAAGAAATGGTGAAGTCAAAGAATTGAACAGAAGATTTCAAAGGGCAGCTGGAGAAGATAAAGTATTATAACGACAGGTACAAAAAGCTGGAGATGCAAAACCAAAAGGGAAGAACAATCTCGGCATTTCTGGAGATGAAAGAATTGAAGGAAAAATTCAAGCCTCGAGTTGTAATAGTGAAAGATTCCATGGGAGGAAATATTAAACAATGCAGGATGCATCAAAAAAAGATGGAAGGAATACATAGAGTCATTATACCAAAAGTAATTGTTGGATGTTCAATCATTTCAACAGGTAACATATGATCAGGAACCAATGGTACCGAAGGCATTGGTGAAAAACAAGGCTCCAGGAATAGACAGAATATCTACTGAGATGTTTCAACAAATGGATGCAGCACTGGAAGCACTCACTCATCTATGCCAAGAAATTTGGAAGGCAGCTACCTGGCCAACTTACTGGAAGAGATCCGTATTTATGCCTATTCCCAAGAAAGGTGATCCAACTGAATGCAAAAATTATAGAACAATATCATTAATATCACAGGCAAAATTTTGCTGAAGATCATTCAAAAGCAGCTGCAGCATTATATTGGAAGGGAACGGCCAGAAATTCAGACTGGATTCAGAAGAGGGCGTGGAACTAGTGATATCGTTTTTGATGTCAGATGGATCCTGGCTGAAAGCAGAGAATACCAGAAAGATGTTTACCTGTGTTTTATTAACTATGCAAAGATATTCGACTGTGTGGATCATAACAAATTATGGATAACGTGAAGAATGGGAATTCTAGAACACTTAATCGCGCGCATGAGGAAGGTGTACGTAGATTAAGAGGCAGTTGTTTAAACAGAACAAGGGGGTACTGAGTGATTTAACATCAGGAGAGATGTGCATCAGGGTTGTATCCCTTCATGGTACCTATTCAATCTCTAGGATGAGCAAATAATACGAAAAGCTGGACTATATGAAGAAGAATGGGGCATCAAGATTGGAGGAAGGCTCATTAACAACCTGCATTATGCAGATGACACAACCTTGCTTGCTGAAAGTGAAGACAGCTTGAAGAATTTACTGATGAAGATCAAAGACCACAGCCTTCAGTATGGACTACACCTCAACATAAAGAAAACAAAAATCCTCACAACTGGACCAATAAGCAACATCATGATAAATGGAGAAAAGATTGAAGTTGTCAAGGATTTCATTCTACTTGGATCCACTATTAACACCCATGGAAGCAGCAGTCAAAAAATCAAATGACGAATTGCATTGAGCAAACCTGCTGGGAAAGACCTCTTTACAGTGTTGAGCAGCAAAGATCTCACCTTGAAGACTAGGTGCGCCTGATGCCAGCCATGATATTTTCAATCTCATCATATGCATGCGAAAGCTGGGCAATGAATAAGGAAGACCGAAGAAGAATTGGTCCTTTTGAATTGTGGTGTTGGCAAAGAATATTGAATATACCATGGACTCCCAAAAGAATGAACAAATCTGCCTTAGAAGAGTACAACCAGAATGCTCCTTGGAAGCAAGGATGGTGAGACTGTGCCTTACACACTTTGGACATGTTATCTGGCGGGATCAATCCCTAGAGAAACATCGTGCTTGGTAAAGTATAGGGTCAGAGGAAAAGGAGAAGAACCTCAATGAAATGGATTGACACAGTTACTGCAACAATGGGCTTAAGCATAACAATGATTGTGAGAGTGGTGCAGGACTGGGCAGTGTTTCATTCTATAGCATGTAGGTTCGCTATCAGTCAGAACAGACTGGACGGCACCTAATAATAGCAATTTTACTCAGGTTAATGCCTCCAGATTCATCCATGTTATGAAATGTTTCATGGATTCATTGTTGCTCTTTATTGTGTGAATATACCATTGGGTGAATATACCATAATTTGTGTGAATAGGAGCCCTAATACATGGCATAAACAGTGTGAATATACCATAATTTTGTTTATCCATTCATCCTTCTATAGGCACTTAGGTTTTTTCCACTTTTTGCTATTCTGGGTAGTCCTGCAATGAACATGGGTGTGCATATATCTGTTCATGTGACAGCTCTTATTTCTCTAGGGTATATTCCAAGGAGTGGGATTGCTGGATCCTATGGTAGTTCTATTTCTAGCTTTTATTTATTTATTTTTAATTAATTTTTATTAAGCTTCAAGTGAACACTTACAAATCCAATCAATCTGTCACACGTAAGTTTACATACATCTTACTCCCTTCTCCCACTTGCTCTCCCCCTATTGAGTCAGCCCTTTCAGTCTCTCGTTTCGTGACACTTTTGCCAGCTTCCCTCTCTCTCTATCTTCCCATCCCCCTCCAGACAAGAGTTGCCAACACACTCTCAAGTGTCCACCTGATTTAAGTAGCTCACTCTTCATCAACATCTCTCTCCCCACCCCCGCTGACCAGTCCCTTTCATGTCTGATGAGTTGTCTTCGGGAATGGTTCCTGTCCTGTGCCAACAGAAGGTCTGGGGAGCATGGCCGCCGGGATTCCTCCAGTCGCAGTCAGACCCTTAAGTATGGTCTTTTTATGAGAATTTGGGGTCTGCATCCCACTGATCTCCTGCTCCCTCAGGAGTTCTCTGTTGTGCTCCCTGACAGGGCAGTCATCGATTGTGGCCGGGCACCAAATAGTTCTTCTGGTCTCAGGATGATGTAGGTCTCTGGTTCATGTAGCCCTTTCTGTCTCTTGGGCTCTTAGTTGTCGTGTGACCTTGGTGTTCTTCATTTTTCTTTGCTCCAGGTGGGTTGAGACCAATTGATGCATCTTAGATGGCCGCTTGTTAGCATTTAAGACCCCAGACGCCACATTTCAAACTGGGATGCCAAATGTTTTCATAATAGAACTATTTTGCCAATTGACTTAGAAGTCCCCTCAAACCATGTTCCCCAGACCCCCGCACCTGCTCCGCTGACCTTTGAAGTATTTATTTTATCCCGGAAACTTCTATGCTTTTAGTCCAGTCCAACTGAGCTGACCTTCCATGTATTGAGTGCTGTCTTTCCCTTCACCCAAAGCACTTCTTATCTACTGATTAATCAATAAAAAACCCTCTCCCTCCCTCCCTCCCTCCCTCCCTCCCTCCCCACTTCGTAACCACAAAAGTATGTGTTCTTCTCAGTTTTTACTATTTCTCAAGATGTTATAATAGTGGTCTTATACAATATTTGTCCTTTTGCCTCTGACTAATTTCGTTCAGCATAACGCCTTCCAGGTTCCTCCATGTTATGAAATGTTTCAGAGATTCATCACTGTTCTTTATCGATGCGTAGTATTCCATTGTGTGAATATACCACAATTTATTTACCCATTCATCCGTTGACGGACACATTGGTTGCTTCCAGCTTTTTGCTATTGTAAACAGAGCTGCAATAAACATGGGTGTGCATATATCTGTTTGTGTGAAGGCTCTTGTATCTCTAGGGTATATTCCGAGGAGTGGAATTTCTGGGTTGTATGGTAGTTCTATTTCTAACTGTTTAAGATAACACCAGATAGATTTCCAAAGTGGTTGTACCATTTTACAATCCCACCAGCAGTGTATAAGAGTTCCAATCTCTCCGCAGCCTCTCCAACATTTATTCTTTTGTGTTTTTTGGATTAATGCCAGCCTTGCTGGTGTGAGATGGAATCTCATCGTAGTTTTAATTTGCATTTCTCTAATGGCTAATGATCGAGAGCATTTTCTCATGTATCTGTTGGCTGCCTGAATATCTTCTTTAGTAAAATGTGTGTTCATACCCTTTGCCCACTTCTTGATTGGGTTGTTTGTCTTTTTGTGGTTGAGTTTTGACAGAATCATGTAGATTTTAGAGATCAGGCGCTGGTCGGAGATGTCATAGCTGAAAATTCTTTCCCAGTCTGTAGGTGGTCTTTTTAATCTTTTGGTGAAGTCTTTAGATGAGCATAGGTGTTTGATTTTTAGGAGCTCCCAGTTATCAGGTTTCTCTTCATCATTTTTGGTAATGTTTTGTATTCTGTTTATGCCTTGTATTAGGGCTCCTAGGGTTGTCCCTATTTTTTCTTCCATGATCTTTATTGTTTTAGTCTTTATGTTTAGGTCTTTGATCCACTTGAAGTTAGTTTTTGTGAATGGTGTGAGGTATGGGTCCTGTTTCGTTTTTTTGCAAATGGATATCCAGTTATGCCAGCACCATTTGTTAAAAAGACTATCTTTTCCCCAATTAACTGACACTGGTCCTTTGTCAAATATCAGCTGCTCATACATGGATGGATTTATATCTGAGTTCTCAATTCTGTTCCATTGGTCTATGTGCCTGCTGTTGTACCAGTACCAGGCTGTTTTGACTACTGTGGCTGTATAATATGTTCTAAAATCAGGTAGAGTGAGGCCTCCCACTTTCTTCTTCTTTTTCAGTAATGCTTTGCTTATCCGGGGCTTCTTTCCCTTCCATATGAAATTGGTGATTTGTTTCTCTATCCTCTTAAAATATGACATTGGAATTTGGATCGGAAGTGCATTATATGTATAGATGGCTTTTGGTAGAATAGACATTTTTACTATGTTAAGTCTTCCTATCCATGAGGAAGGTATGTTTTTCCACTTAAGTATGTCCTTTTGAATTTCTTGTAGTAGAGCTTTGTAGTTTTCTTTGTATAGGTCTTTTACATCCTTGGTAAGATTTATTCCTAAGTATTTTATCTTCTTGGGGGCTACTGTGAATGGTATTGATTTGGTTATTTCCTTTTCGGTGTTCTTTTTGTTGATGTAGAGGAATCCAAGTGCTTTTTGTATGTTTATCTTATAACCTGAGACTCTGCCAAACTCTTCTATTAGTTTCAGTAGTTTTCTGGAGGATTCCTTAAGGTTTTCTGTGTATAAGATCATGTCATCTGCAATTAGTGATAACTTTACTTCCTCCTTGCCAATCTGGATACCCTTTATTTCTTTGTCTAGCCTAATTGCCCTGGCTAGGACTTCAAGTACGATGTTGAATAAGAGCGGTGATAAAGGGCATCCTTGTCTGGTACCCGTTCTCAAGGGAAATGCTTTCAGGTTCTCTCCATTTAGAGTGATATTGGCTGTTGACTTTGCATAGATGCCCTTTATTATGTTGAGGAATTTTCCTTCAATTCCTATTTTGGTAAGAGTTTTTATCATAAATGGGTGTTGAAGTTTGTCAAATGCCTTTTCTGCTTCAATTGATAAGATCATGTGGTTTTTATCTTTTGTTTTATTTATGTGATGGATTACATGAATGGTTTTTCTGATATTAAACCAGCCTTGCATACCTGGTATAAATCCCACTTGATCAGGGTGAATTATTTTTTTGATGTGTTGTTGGATTCTATTGGCTAGAATTTTGTTGAGGATTTTTGCATCTATGTTCATGAGGGATATAGGTCTATAATTTTCTTTTTTTGTAATCTCTTTACCTGGTTTTGGTATCAGGGAGATTCATAGAATGAGTTGGGTAGTATTCCGTCATTTTCTATGCTTTGAAATACCTTCGGTGGTAGTGATGTTAAGTCTTCTCTGAAAGTTTGGTAGAACTCTGCGGTGAAGCCATCCTGGCCAGGGCTTTTTTTTTTGGAAGTTTTTTGATTACCGTTTCAATCTCTTTTTTTGTTATGGGTCTATTTAGTTGTTCTACTTCTGAATGTGTTAGTTTAGGTAGGTAGTATTTTTCCAAGAATTCATCCATTTCTTCTAGGTTTTCAAATTTGTTAGAGTACAATTTTTCGTAGTAATCTGAAATGATTCTTTTAATTTCATTTGGTTCTGTTGTGATGTGGTCCTTCTCGTTTCTTATTCGGGTTATTTGTTTCCTTTCCTGTATTTCTTTAGTCAGTCTAGCCAATGGTTTATCAATTTTGTTAATTTTTTCAAAGAACCAGCTTTTGGCTTTGTGAATTCTTTCAATTGTTTTTCTGTTCTCCAATTCATTTAGTTCAGCTCTAATTTTTATTATTTGTTTTCTTCTGGTGCCTGATGGATTCTTTTGTTGCTCAGTTTCTATTTGTTCAAGTTGTAGGGACAGTTCTCTGATTTTGGCTCTTTCTTCTTTTTGTATGTGTGCATTTATCGATATAAATTGGCCTCTGAGCACTGCTTTTGCTGTGTCCCAGAGGTTTTGATAGGAAGTATTTTCATTCTCGTTGCATTCTATGAATTGCCTTATTCCCTCCTTGATGTCTTCTATAACCCAGTCTTTTTTCAGGAGGGTATTGTTCATTTTCCAAGTATTTGATTTCTTTTCCCTAGTTTTTCTGTTATTGATTTCTAGTTTCATTGCCTTGTGGTCTGAGAAGATGCTTTGTAATATTTCGATGTTTTGGACTCTGCAAAGGTTTGTTTTATGACCTAATATGTGGTCTCTTCTAGAGAATGTTCCATGTGCACTAGAAAAGAAAGTATATTTTGCAGCAGTTGGGTGGAGAGTTCTGTATAAGTCAATGAGGTCAAGTTGGTTGATTGTTGTAAGTAGGTCTTCCGTGTCTCTATTGAGCTTCTTACTGGATGTCCTGTCCTTCTCCGAAAGTGGTGTGTTGAAGTCTCGTACTATAATTGTGGAGGTGTCTATCTCACTTTTCAATTCTGTTAAAATTTGATTTATGTATCTTGCAGCCCTGTCATTGGGTGCATAAATATTTAATATGGTTATGTCTTCCTGATCAATTGTCCCTTTTATCATTATATAGTGTCCTTCTTTATCCTTTGTGGTGGATTTAAGCCTAAAGTCTATTTTGTCAGAAATTAATATTGCTACTCCTCTTCTTTTTTGCTTATTGTTTGCTTGATATATTTTTTTCCATCCTTTGAGTTTTAGTTTGTTTGTGTCTCTAAGTCTAAGGTGTGTCTCTTGTAGGCAGCATATAGATGGATCATGTTTCTTTATCCAGTCTGTGACTCTCTGTCTCTTTATTGGTGCATTTAGTCCATTTACATTCAGCGTAATTATAGATAAATAAGTTTTTAGTGCTGTCATTTTGATGCCTTTTCATGTGTGTTGTTGGCCATTTCATTTTTCCACTTACTTTTTTGTGCTGAGACGTTTTTCTTAGTAAATTGTGAGATCCTCATTTTCATAGTGTTTGACTTTATGTTAGTTGAGTCGTTACGTTTGTCTTGGCTTTTATCCTGAGTTATGGAGTTGATATTCCTTTTTGTGGTTACCTTATTATTTACCCCTATTTTTCTAAGTAAAAACCTAACTTGTATCGTTCTATATCGCCTTGTATCACTCTCCATCTGGCAGTTCAATGCCTCCTGTATTTAGTCCCTCTTTTTGTTTATTGTGATCTTTTACCTATTGATTTCCATGATTCCCTGTTATGTGTATTATTTTATTTATTTATTTATTTTTTAATTAATCTTAATTTGTTTGTTTTTGTGATTTCCCTATTTGAGTTGATATCAGGACCTTCTGTTTTGTGACCTTGTCTTGTGCTGGTACCTGATATTATTGGTTTTCTGACCAAACAATCTCCTTTAGCATTTCTTGTAGCTTTGGTTTTTGCAACTTCTCTAAACTTGTGCTTATCTGTAAATATCTTAATTTCGCCTTCATATTTCAGAGAGAGTTTTGCTGGATATAGGATCCTTGGCTGGCAGTTTTTCTCCTTCAGTGCTCTGTATATGTCGTCCCATTCCCTTCTTGCCTGCATAGTTTCTGCTGAGTAATCTGAACTTATTCTTATTGATTCTCCCTTGAAGGAAACCTTTCTTTTCTCCCTGGCTGCTTTTAAAATTTTCTGTTTATCTTTGGTTTTGGCAAGTTTGATGATAATATGTCTTGGTGTTTTTCTTTTTGTATCAATCTTAAATGGGGTTCGATGAGCATCTTGGATAGATATTCTTTCGTCTTTCATGATGTCAGGGAAGTTTTGTGTCAGGAGTTCTTCAACTATTTTCTCTGTGTTTTTTGTCCCCCCTCCCTGTTCTGGGACTCCAATCACCCGCAGGTTATTCTTCTTGATAGAGTCCCACATGATTCTTAGGGTTTCTTCATTTTTTTTAATTCTTTTATCTGATTTTTTTTCAGCTATGTTGATGTTGATTCCCTGGTCCTCCAGATGTCCCAGTCTGCATTCTAATTGCTCGAGTCTGCTCCTCTGACTTCCTATTGCGTTGTCTAGTTCTGTAATTTTATTGTTAATCTTTTGGATTTCTACATGTTGTCTCTCTACGGATTCTTGCAACTTATTAATTTTTCCACTATGTTCTTGAATAATCTTTTTGAGTTCTTCAACAGTTTTATCAGTGCGTTCCTTGGCTTTTTCTGCAGTCTGCCTTATTTCATTTGTGATGTCTTGAAGCATTCTGTAAATTAGTTTTTTATATTCTGTATCTGATAATTCCAGGATTGTATCTTCGTTTGGGAAAGATTTTGATTCTTTTGTTTGGAGGGTTGGAGAAGCTGTCATGGTCTGCTTCTTTATGTGGTTTGATATGGACCGCTCTCTCCGAGCCATCACTGGGAAACTAGTTTTTCCAGAAAATCCGCTGACTGGTACGCTGGCTCCAGGCTCTGAAAACAATCCCTGCCTCCCCGTATTTGTTCGTTCTCCATCTCTAAATCTGTGTTTGTTGTTCAGAGTTCGTAGATTGTTATGTATGTGATCGATTCACTTTTTTTTCCAAGTCTTTGTTGCAAGAGGGATCCGCAGTAGTGTCCACCTAGTCCACCATCTTGGCCCTGCCTCCTATTTCTAGCTTTTTAAGGAAGCACCAAATCAACTTCCAAAGTGGTTGTACCATTTTACATACCCACCAGCAGTGTATAAGTGTTCCAGTCTCTCCACAATCTCTCCAAAGTTTATTATTTTGTGTTTTTTGGATTAATGCCAGCCTTGTTGAAGTGAGATGGAATCTCATTGTAGTTTTAAAATGTATTTCTCTAATGGCTAATGATCGTAAGCATTTCCTCATGTATCTGTTAGCTACCTGAATGTCTTCTTTAGTGACGTGCCTGTTCATATCCTTTGCCCATGTTTTAATTGGGCTATTTGTCTTTTTGTAGTTGAGTTTTTGCAGTATCATGTAGATTTTAGAGATCAGGTGCTGACTGGAAATGTCATAGCTAAAAACTTTTTCCCAATCTGTAGGTAGTCTTTTTACCCTTTTGGTGAAATCTTTGGATGAGCATAAGTGTTTGATTTTTAGGAGCTCCCAGTTATCTGGTTTCTCTTCTGTGTTGTTAGTAATGTTTTGTATACTGTTTATGCCACATATCAGAGCTCCCAGCATTGTCCCTATTTTTTCTTCCATGATATTTATTTTTTTATATTTAGGTCTTTGATCCATTTTGAGTTAGTTTTTGTGCATTGTGTGAGATATGGGTCTTGATTCATTTTTTGCAGATGGATATCCAGTTATGCCAGCAGTGTTTGTTAAAGAGACTGTCTTTTCCTCATTTAACAGAATGTGGGCCTTTGTCACATATCAGGTGCTCTTAAAAAACCAAAACCAAACCCAGTGCCATCGAGTTGATTCCAACTCATAGGTGCTCATAGATGGATGTATTTACGTCTGGATTCTCAATTCTGTTCCATTGGTCTATGTATTTGTTGTTGTACCGGTACCAGGCTGTTTTCACCTGCTTGGCAGTATAATAGGTTCTAAAATTAGGTAGTGTGAGGCCTCCCACTTTGTTTTCCTTCTTCTTCAGTAAGGCTTAATTATCTTCAGCCTCTTCCCTTTCCATATGAAGTTGGTGATTTGTTTCTCCATCTCATTAAAAAGTGCCATTCAAATTTGGATCAAGATTGCATTGTATCTGTAGATCGCTTTGGGTAGAATTGACATTTTTACAATGTTGAGTCTTCCTGTCCACGAGCAAGATATGTTTTTCCACCTATGTAGGTGTCCAGAATTATTGACTATAGTTGTGAATTCAAGATTATCACTTACAAAAAATTGCTTCTGTCTTACCTGATCTTTTTATAGCATTTGACAGCATTGAACTTCTCACCTATTGATACTTTCTCCCTCCTTGTTTGTGTATAGCAGCATATTCTCCAGATTTTGCTTTCTAATGTTTGTGGATTCTGTTTAGGATTCCTTTTTCACCGGTTTAATATTGATAATCCCTAGTCTCCAGCTTCTGTTTTGTTTTTTTTTTTTCTTTCCTGTTTTTCACTCTATACACTTTCAGTAAGTGAGTCTATCTTCCCTATAGCTTCAACTGTCATGCCTATGCTGTTAAAATTTAATTTGATATATCCAGCTCAAGTCTTTCTCCAGTGATAGGATAACTACCAATCAGATTTAATGTTTCATTACACATTAATCTTAACATGTCTAAGAACAAATCTTTAATTTTCATGACTTGATAACCTAAAACTTTCCCCTTCTTTTTTGTTTCGTATCTCAATTAATGACACTAGCACTCATCTAATAGAATAAGATGAAAATCTAGATGTCCAGTTTGACATCTCCTGCCCTTACCTCTTAAATCTCTTCAGTCACCATTTCTCAACAGTTGTGCATCTTTGGTGGCTCTCAGAAGTGTCCATTACTTTCCATCAGCTTTACCAGAGAGTCCTAATTAAATTCTTTACAATTCCTTACTTGGATTATTGAATATCCTCCTAACTAGTCTTTCACCTTCTAGGCTGCCCTGTCAAGGGCATAATAATGTCAGAATGATCTCCCTAAAATGCAAATATGACCATGTCACTTCGTTGTTTTTAATTATGTATGGCTCATCACATCTTTTAGGATAACTTCCAAATTCCTTAATGTGTAATAGAAGTTTCCTAATATCCAATTTGCAATTCCAGCTTAATTTCCTGCCATCCAGACCCTCAAATTCTACCACCATAAATAAAACTATTGCAGTCTCATAAATACTACCTCCATGCCTCTCCACACTCTGTCTTTCCTTTCTCCTCTTCATTATTACCCTTCTCCCTCCTTTGCTCTCAATCTCTCTCTCTCACGCATTCACACTCAAACACACACACGCACTCACACACACACACATATACCCACACATATCCCCATTTTCATGGATACGTAAAATTATTTCTTCAAGAATCAACTCAAGGTCTAAGAGGAGATTCTCCAACGATAAAACCACACAAGTCTGAATAGGTAAACTGCTCCTAAGATCCCACATTGTCATGTGTACAGCTCAATTAAAGCAATTCTTCACACTGAATTTTAATAGCTGATTTGATTCTATCCTTCTCTAAACTGCAAAGTTCCTCTTAACGTGATTCTTGGCACAAAGAAAAAGTTCAAATTGGTAGCCCTAATTATTAATTTATTTAAAAAACTCAGACTTACTTAAAATGTAGCTGTCAGAAATCAAGGGTATGGCACTTGTTATTTTTATTGAAAAAAAAATATGTTTAAGAAATTATTTTACTTTCCACTAAGTAAAAGAGTAATGAAGCTTAGCTCTTCAGTGTATTTCCAGCACAAATCTGTAATGATTACAATTATTTTTCAATCGATGCTAATTTATATTTTATACTTAAAGTTTATTCTAAGTAATAGCTTAAATGTACTTCTTCAAATAAATGTACTTCTTTGATTTGTCATTTTTCTTCTCAAACCTACCAGTGACTCCTGCTTATTAAAAATAAAATCTTTATTAATAAAAGTCTTTATAGCCTACAATGCCCGTAGTATTTTGCCCCGTTTCTTCTCTGATTATATCTCCTTTCACATAGTAGCCTGTCAATAAATGATATCAAATAAATACATTGTTGAATATATTTTTAGCATTCTCAGAGAGATGATGAATGGAATTGTATTGAAGCATTCGTCAGATGAAATGATAATTGCTTGTGTTCTCCGTGGGTCACATTTGCTGCTGGTTTCAGGCATCTATTTAGCATGATGAAGTCTTAGGTATTTCCTTTGCAATACAAAAACCATCTCAAAATAAGAATATCGAAATACATGTTTGTAAAGTTTCTTTGTGCTATGTAATTACTACAGGACAAGCATGTATTGGCAATTAAAATATTTCAACTTAACTTTAGACCCCAAATTTACTATAAAATTATATGTTTGGTTTCCTAGAAACTGATATAATGAATGTTGAAACCTATGTCAAGTATTTATTTGAATATAGCTTCATACACTCTGGAAATTCTTTATTCTAGCTAATCATTTAAGAGTAAAAGTATAACTTCTGAAACTTCAGGAGGAATACTATAGGTGATTAGAATGAATTTAGTTAAATGGAAGAAAAAGATTAACCTTGAGCTTGCTATAGTATACCAGATGTACTGAAATTATAGTCCCTCCATTGAACACAATCACTTCATTTTCAGGCAGCATTAACTAGGACTTTGCTATCCATATTGTATAAAGGTGTACATTGTTGCTTGGTTAACCACCATCTCTTGTCTCAAAAAGAAAATGGTTTTTCCATCTCCATTAAATGTTTAAGTGAAAGACTGTGCTACGTCCAGTCTATTTCTTTCAAGGTAATTTTAGCTTTTATTAATTCTTTTTTTCCTTTTTTGTCAGTACTAACGTTATTTTATAAAAATTGCTTGTTCTAAGGAGGGACTGTAAAACTGCATAATTAAAATAAGTGTTTATTACTTTATAGTTTGTTAATTAACGAACACCTTCCTCGGCAGATCTATCAAGCTTTCTTTCCCGAAGTTTTAAGACTAAGCAATGTGCAAATGAGGCTCATGTGCAGGAGGTGTGGTATGGAACGATTGGATTTATTGTCATCTTACATGCAACAACATGGTGTGGAAATCAAAGAGGAGTGAAGGTGAGGTAATTAAAAGATGCTTTGTTTTCATTTTATATGAAACGTTTTTCTCCTACTTTCAAACAAACAAAAAAAAAAACCCCACCCCAAAATATATGTGTGTGTGTATATATATATATATTTTTTTTATACACACACTTACAAAAGAGACAAAAGTCACGTGAATGAATCACAAGGGTTCTCAAGTTAGTGCAAACAATGAATGTTAACTCAAAATGAGTTCACTGTAAATGAGAATCTTTCAATGAAATCATTTGCTTTAATTCAAAAATCTTAACGTGCCATCATTCCCTTGTTAAACCATGGCGATGATCTTCCCTAACAGGAACTGAGTCCCTGAATAAATCACCAGGTTCGTCGACCAGCACTTCCTCCCTTGTCTGAACTCCAAGCTTAGAGATGTTTTTTGAATTATTTAACTAGAAATGTCCTCCCCACTTCAGGACCATCTAGATAATACTTGCATTTCAGAATTTAAAGAAAAGTGTTTCTCCACTGGGCTTCTGGATCACCTGAAGCAGAAATGAGCCAGTGGGGTAGATGACACTATTCAGAACGTATTTTAAAACATACAGAAGCATTTTGATAGCAATAGTGACTTGGGGAGGGAGTGCTATTCACATTTAGTGGCCAGAGACCAGGGATGTTAAATGTCCCACAATGTGAGGTTAATTTTGCACATTGAAATGTTGTTTTTCTCAAAATACAAAGTGTTCCCACTGAATAATTTCGATGTAAAGAATAGGTCTAATCCTTTTTTAAAGGTTCGATTAGCTCCCTGAATTCTCCCTTTGTTACAATTTTAAACAAATAATTTTTATTGGTTGTTTAATATTAGGCCAAGTAAAAGTATTGGGTTAGAGACAGGGAACTTATTTATTTCCGATGTTTCCTTCCATATAAAAATAATTCCACAAGTGTAACACTTCTGATATCTCTCTGCTCCTTTACTCACTCTGCTTCATGGGAGAGGATTTGTAAATTTGGGAAATATGTCCCAGGGATCATGCTCAGCCTAGTTTTTTATCTTGAGAATGGGCTGTCCACAGCCCTGCTTCTTCTTGTGGGCATCTTCACATTGCTTGTGTCAGGCTGTAGAATTGTGGGGTATAATCGACAAGTCCATCTGACTTTCTCACTAAACTAAATATCAATAATTTTGGCCTCCATCTTACACTCCTTTTAAATATTCAATTGGAAAACCCAGCATTTCATTCTTAGAATATTAACTTTGAAAAATAAGTGACAGGGAACAACATTTAAGGGAATAAATATAAGTGGAGTGATCAAGGCTCCTAGTGTGGCCAGGACCTTGGGTATAGAGGCACAGAGTGTTTTGACTCGGGTTTTTCCAGTTGTGCAATTAGATTTTAACTATCTCAGGCTAGACAAGATGCTTTCAGCCAGCCCCATGATCTTGCAAAGGGATGCTTGGGCACTGGACAAGGGGAAGGAACAGGTAGCCTAGCAAGCAGAGCTCAGGCTGCATGGACCTCAGCAAAGACACAGACCTCAAGAAGGGTAAGAGAATGAGCCAGTGTTGGTCTATGCAAAATTGTTGTCCTTTAGTGGAGGCATCAGGGCTCCAGATGTTGCAGGCTGAGTTTTTATGAAGCAGGCATAGGTAAGGCAAGGTTTCATTGAAGAATGAGAGTCTTTCTACTCACAGGCATGTTAGACATCATGGAAATATTTTCTATTTTTAATCTTAAAGGGAACTGAACTCGTTATGTGCTGTAGAGCTCCAATGAATCTCTAGATTTTAATTATTAGAGAGAAGCCTAGATAAGTAGCAGCAGGTCATAATTCCATTCTGAATTCAGGGCCAAGAAATAAATTCCAGAAAGACACTTCTTAATTTCATGTGGTTTATCTGCTCCCATAAAGACTGAAAAACCCAGTGCCGTCAAACCAATTCAGACTCATAGCTACCCTATAGGACAGAGTAGAACTGCCCCACAGAGTTTCCAAGGAGCACCTGGTGGATTTGAACTGCCGACCCTTTGGTTAGCAGCTGTAGCACTTAACCACTAACCACTTAAACACTAAAAAAAAAAAAAAAACCTAGGAATCCCTATGGGACAGTTTTACCGTATGTTATAGGTTTACTATGGGTCAGAGTCAACTCAACGGCAATAACAACAATAAGCATAATTCCTTTGCCAATTCATATTTCATTATATTTCTTTGTGTACTGAAGTAATTAGCTTTTGAATCTCATATATTGCAAGAACTTTTCCAACTTTGTAATTTTTACTTATTTTACAAAATTTATCCTACAATTTTAAAAGTTTTTATTTGACAATATTTATTTTTGTAGATGCTAATTTTTATGTCAAGGTTCTTTCCTCGCTCCCCCCCCATTTATTCTAGAATTTCTATATATATATATATATATATATTTATTTATTTATTTATTCATTTATAATTAATACTTGGATCACTCTGAAGTTGATTTTGGTGCAATTGTAAATTAAGTAGCCACCTTCATTAAAAAAAAAAATTTGCCTAAATGACTAACCGTTTATCCCAAAACCATATCCCAGCAACCATATTTCTTGTACTGACTTAGAATTGCATATACTTCATATTTGATAGACTAAATTTCCATATATATAACCTTTTTTGGACTATTTTGCTCATTAATCTGTCACTCTACAAAACATCAAATTCTTTAATATAATTTTTAATATTTTAAGATACAGATTAAAAACAGATTAGCAACCAATAAATAAAGCCAAATCCATTGCCGTCGAGTTGATTTCCACTCATAACAATCCTATAGGACAGAGTAGAACTCCTAATAGGGTTTCCAAGGAATGGCTGGTGGATTCAAACTGCCAGCCTTTTGGTTAGTAGCCAAGCTCTTAACCACTGAACCACTAGGGCTCAAGATTAGCAATAATCCCTCATTATGTTTTTCAGGATACCCTTGGAAATTCTCTCATGACTATTTTTTAGATACACTTTACTATTATTTTCTCAGCCTCTTTCTCCACTCAAAAAATTCATATTATTTTGTTTTAGATTGTATTGCTTAATTTTGGAATAATTTACATGGTTAAAATAATGCCTTCTTAGCCACAAACCAATGTGTTTTTCCATTTTTCATACTTTTATGTTGCTCTATTGAAGTATTAGATTTCTTCATAGAAGAATGTTTTTCACTTTTTTTTAACTATTTGGTTAATTTTGTTAACAATGTAAAAGGGATCTTTTTTCTTTTATATTTTAATCTAATTATTCTATACACAAAAGTTATTATGTTCTAAGTGCTCATTTTATAACTAGCATTTAAGTTCATTTTATTATTTGTTTTCAAAACTGTTTGATTACTTTCTTGAATTTGCCACATGTGAAATTTTAGAAAGATAATAATTGCAAGTACTAATGTATTTCTTTCACCCCTAAAGCCCATAATTCACAGAATTCACCACCAAGACTATCTACCCACACTGAGAGAAATAAGTCATTCACTGAGGAAAGCAAGACAAAAGCTAGAAACTCCGAGACGGAAAGATCAGGATGCATGAGGTTTCCCAGTTGCAGAGAACAAATCAATAGTAGGCTGGCCAAGAAAGAGGGATTGGTGGAGAGGGGGATGGATTGGGTTGTAGATAACACAGAAAGGAGAGGAGACGCATCCATACTTGGGATTGGATGGAGCACTTCCAGGCCTTCTCCATCCTTTCAGTTTCCCCATCCAGAAGAGGTGGAGTGACTAAACTATGTGGCAAATGGGAAATATAAGTTGAAAATGCTAATCTCAACTCTCTTATTTTCCTCATGGAAGTGAGCATCCCATAGGAATTCCTCTCTGCTCTCCCCAGTTACCTAACCCTTACCTCTAAGGTGTAGCATTTTCTGTGAGTGAGTAGGTGAGCCTACCTAATCCTGGGTTAAGAAGTCCACTTTGATTTCACACTAAAATATCCTCCAAAATAATCTTTACAGAAATGAGGATATTTTCTCCTCCATTTGCCAATCTGTTGTCTTACATACAAATTTATTTAGAACCCAGGTAGGAAAGAAGCAGAATTTGATTGGGCTTCTCAAAGACCTACACAAGGGTTTAAGATCCATGAGGACAGAGATCCTGTTGATCGTTTTCAGTACTCCAGTGTACGGTGGTCAAGATTGTGAACTCTGAACTAAGACTAAATTAGCTCATAAACTGGCTACACTATATGTGAGCTCCACGATGTGGGATAAATTACTCAACCTCAATAAGCCTCGCTTTAATCATGTGCAAAGCGTGAATAATAATAGCACACACATCAATGTGTGCTTGTGAGAATTAAATAAGATAATCGATGATGCAGTTTAGGACTCCTAGTGGTACAGTGGTTAAGTGATGGGCTGCTAACCAAAAGGCCAGTGGCTCAAAACCACCAGCCGCTCCAAGGGAGAAAGATATGGCAGCCTGCTTCTGCAAAGATTGGAGTCTTGGAAACCCTATGGGAGAGTTCTACCTTGTCCCACAGGATTGCTAAGAGTTGGAATGGGCTCAACAACAGTGGGTGGGATGATGCAATTTAGCACAATGAGCTAAATTGGTAAATACTCAATAAAATTAGAGATTATTATTATGACATACGGGAAATACAAAGTAAATATAACCTTATATGAATGAAATCTATTAAAAACAGCATTGGTCTAGTTATCAGGAAATTTGAACCCAACTCTACAATCTAGGTTTATGCTATACACACATAATCTGCCAAAACTGAAATTTCTGTAACAGCTAAAAAAGAGAAGATTTTGTGTGTGTTTGCGCACATATGTGAAAATCAAGCTACATAATTTATGAATTACATAAATAACTTTACACAAACAATTTGAATTTAATCCCAAGATTCAAGGGAGTTTGTTATTAGAAAATCTAGAAATATGTACATAATAATATATTTTAGCTATTTTATATGTACATATACATATTACATGTAATACATACATATCAATAGATATATAAATGTATATTCAACAGTACAGATCTTACCAAGTGTAGAGCAAATGTAGCCACTGCCCCCTAGGCTTTGCTCCTCAATATGCTCCTACACTTTTGAATGCCTTCCTTGAAATTTTTAAGCTCCTCTCTGGATGCTGGGTTGGTCCTAGCTGGCAGCACTGCCTGTGCGTGACACCCTGAGTTTGGATTTGATCCCGGTAGCTGTTTCTTCCCTTGTGGCTCACTCACCCTCTATCCAATCTATACATTTGGTTAAATTCCTAGAAGAGCCCCAGGATTCATGACTATGAGGTCATTTCAGGACCCATGCCTTGGCATCAGGTCCATGTGAGTGGCCTGGCAAGCAGATCACTCCCATTGGACAGCATGGCAGGATCAGTCAAGGCTGGACTGCCAGAATTGTGCCGACACACGGGTTTTGTGTGACCCTGGCTCACACAGGATACAGGACAAACTCAGGTCTTTGGGTTACCCACAATTCATCATTGATCCTTGGACATGACTTAGGGGTTTGGACCCCATGAATCAGTGTACATACTCTACATTACAAATGTGGGGCTGCCTCCAGCCTCCAGCATCTGAGGGCAGTGGAGGTGGCAGCAGGCCCAGTGCACACCTCATTGCTAGTATCTCAGGCAGTCACTCCACCCCTCTGCAAATGGTGCTCTGTGTGTCAGGCAGCCCTTCCAATGTGCCCAGCACAGATCTTCTCCCTGGATTTTGAGTCCATTGCTCCATGATTCCAACTTGCCCTCCTTTATAGATTTCCTCTTTTGATCTAGTGGCCTTCTACTCTTCTAAGTTGGTGTTAAGTTTTGCCACAAGAGGGTCAGCCATTCCTCACATGAATAAGGCCACTCCTGTCACTCTCTCCAAGGCTAACTCCCTACTGGATGTGAAATGTGGAACTCAGGAGTGCAACTGACAGAAAGAAATCACATTCTAGGAGTTCAGTGAGTATAGCTTAAATTGTTTAAGAGAAGACATAGTTCAAAGATATGTTGCTCTATTTTTATGCCACAAATATCCTAAAGGTAAATTTAACATGGCCAAAAATTGCATTATTATTTAGTTTGCCCTGCAGACTCTTGGTAAGACTTGCATTTGTGATCATCATCTACAAAGCACAGTGACAATCTTTGAGAAGCCAGTGTTCATGGGTGGCAGAGTGCATAATGCATCATCATGACTAATGGCATAAAACATTAATTGAATAGCATTAGGAAACTACAGAGTCAAGAAGATCTATGCTGTTTCAATGCAAACAGGTTCTGAGACCCACTTCATTGTGAGTATTAACAATATTGCTACATCTTTCTTGAAATCAGCTGGGAATGATGCATTTACAATGAAGAACAAGAAGAGAAAGTTCTTGGAGACAAACAACAAGAGTAGACTGTTCCTGATGGACACAATCAAGAATCTTCACAAGTTGTGATTGGACAATAAACAGTTACCTCTGTTCTCATTATTCTAAATTATCATCGGTAGTCATTATATACTACATGGTCCCATGCATTTTGTAATGCGTTTTGGAGCTGTGCAAAAAGTATATTTGCCTGGGGTCCCAGACATTCTAGGGATAGTGATGAATGCCAATATATCAGTAAGTCAAATAAAAAAGATGTGATGTGACCATCTCATTAGATGTTGAAATTATATTTGATGAATTTTTACACTTTTGTATAAAATTTAGTAAAAAATTAAATCTAGGCTATTTTCTTAACATAATATCTGCTTCAGTCTTAGAGCTAACTTTGTAATTATTGATGAACTATTACAGTGATATGTGAGAGCCAAAACTGGACAAGCCTGCTTTGTTTTTCCAGGTCTTGCAAGTTTGACAGGATGCAGTCTTAACTACTTTTCTATTGCTTGTTTTAGCGGAAATATCTGAGTTTTCCTTCTCTGACAGGCTTCTGCCTTACCCAGCTTCTGGCTTTCACAAGTTTTACGGTACACGTTTTAGAGGTAAATTTGGTTTCGAGTCCAGATTCTATCACTTACTGCCTTTATTTTAGATTCCTGGAAATATAAAAATCTTAGTTTTCTTATCAGTAAAAATAAGTAAGGCAATCTTATCTATGTCCTGAGATTTTTGTGACAGTTCACTGAAGTAATGCTTGCAATACACTTAGCAAAGGGCCTGAGACATAAGAGGTCAATAAATAACTGCCTGTTAAAACCACTATCACCCAAGCTGAGAAACAACTTTACAAATAATGTCTAGAATATTTAGAAGGAAAAACACATGATGTTAGCATATAAAAATCCAGAATAAGTTGAGAGATGCATATTCTTGGATGGCTACGCTGAATATTGTAAAGACAGAATTCCTTCCAACTTATGTATTTAATGGAATCCAAATTCCAAATTATTTTGTAACTTAATAAAATTACTCTGATTTTCACCTGAAATAGTATACCCAACCCAACCATAGAGTAAATTCCAACTCACAGTGACCACATTGGGCTTCCAAAGCTGTAAATCTGTACAGAAGCAGACTGCCACATCTTTCTCCCTTGGGGGTGCTGGTGGTTTCGAACCACTGACGTTTTGCTTAGCATTCGATTGCTTTAACCACTGTGCCACCAAGGCTCTGAAATAGTATTTAGACTATAAAATCTTAGAGATCTTTGAAAAAGAAGGGTAATAAAAAAGGGCTGGGTCTATCAACCTCATAATTAGACAGGAGGGGCTAGCACAAAAATCAACTGACAGATGATAAAAGAACCTAGAAATATATATATATGAAGTTTATGTATTTATATTATATTTATATATTATATAACACATATTAACATAAATAATACAAAATATATCATATTTATTTTATCTATCTATCATCTACCTACCTACTATGGAAGCATCCCGAAATAATAAAAAAAGGTAGGGACTACTCAATATATAATAGTGGGAAGACTGAATAGAAAAAATGAAGTTGAAATATGACCTCTCTATTACCCAGTAACTTCCAGATGTCTCAAAGAGCTAAATATAAAGAATATAACCACTAAAAAGAAAACAATAAGTAGGTATTTATACTATATAAGCGTATGATTGAAGACAAACCCCAAAAAGCAATGGAAGAAATCATGAAGGAGAAGCCTGCTATATTGAACACATCAATTTGTTAATGTTAAAAATGTTGTAAACTAACTTAAAAAAAATCATTGCTCTCACTAAAGCATAATGTCTGGCATATAATATGAGCTCAGTAATAACACAAGTGTTCAATATTAGGAAAAAAATTATTAGTTACCATACATCCACATAGTGGTGAATTTTTTGAGACCAAACATTAAAATGAATTTTTAAATTTTTTTGATGAGTTTGAAAACTATCAAGATATGATGCTAAGAAAAAATAATTTCCATAGATATAAAAGGCAAATATGATCTCAATTAGATAAGAAAGAAAAATATTAAAAGGAGGTAAAGCATTTATTTTTTAGTTGTTTGAATTTTTTGTCTTTGTGCTTTTCTACATTTACCAATAAAGAATTTTAAGAAAGACCCTGTAGTCAAAGTAAGGAGCCCTGGTGGCACAGTGGTTAAGAGCTTGGCTGCTAACCAAAAGGTCAGTAGTTCAAATTCACCAGCGACTCCCTGGAAATCCTATGAGCGGTTCTACTCTGTCCTATAGGGTCACTATGAGTTGGAGCTGACTTGATGGCGCTTAACAACAACAGTCAAAGTAGAAGTTAAGTGTGTACACCAGCAATAGGTCACCAATGATGACAAAAAAATTGAGAGAGGAAAATATTTTTATCTAAATTGAAAGAAGTTAGGAAAACTTTCCTTTTAGAACTTTTTAGGCTTAAATTGTTGCATAGCTTTAATACATACATACATATACATATATATATATATATATCTTTCTTTGGCCTGATAGATTTAAAAAAAAAAAAAAAAGACATTGCCATTGAGTTGATTCTGACTCATGGCAATATAGCAACCTTACAGTACGGAGTAGAACTGCCCCATATGGCTTCTGAGTAGCAGCTGGAGGATTTGAACTGCCAACCTTTCGGCTAGCAGCCATAGCTCTTTACCACTGTGCCACCAGGGCTCCTCTGATAGATTAGAGAAAATGAATGGATATTAATGTTGAAAATATAGTTGACATCTCCCTACTAGTGAAAATTAAACCAATGAATCAACTGAGTCCTTGTGGATAATCTTCTAAACAGGCAAGAATAGAGCCCACATCATTAAACTTCAGACCCACATTTGCTTTTTGGGTCAAGGTTGACATATCAGGAAATGCAGTCTGGGGGAATATGCAGATAAGAAGATTAATGTTTGTTTGAAGTTAGGCTGAGGGAATATCCATGGAAAATGCTTGTCATGTTAGTTATGTGGTGGAAAGTTTCAGAGATTGATAATACTGAAGTTGTCATTAAATTTATCCAAGTCCCTGAAGTGAGAAATTTCAGTTCATTGTTGACGACACAGATTGTAGAAACATATGGAAGCAATTAGAGGAAAGTAAATGGAGACTGTGGGTGCAGGCTTCACGTTTGTGAAGCCTGACTAGATAAAAGGAAAAACATAGGATGAGATCTAAAAGGGGCAATGAGGACTCTGGTATCTTCTTTCAGAGCTGAGGAAATTTGAGAACAGAAGAAAGCCAGAGAAAACAAAATTGATGATTCTCTGGTTCTGGTATGAGGGTAGGGAGAATATGAGAGAAAATAGTGTCTCTCATTAAGAGGAAATAGCAAGTTCTGTACCAAAGGCTGAGGGATTAGATTCCCAGATAAGAAGAAGACTCTCCTTCCTCTGAGATTATTGAAAGGAAGTTCTGATTGATGTAAAAATGTGTCATAAGACAGACAGCTGGGGTGAGGGGGGCAGGCTAGTGTGTACACGGAAGGAGTGCAGCATCAGAGGGTAAGACTCTGGCTCTCCATGAATGAAAACTATGACCTTAGGGCATGTCCAATGTTTACTGGAATTATTAACCTTTCTGGATCTTTCTCCTTGGATCAACTGAAATACGATGCATTGCATATAATATGGAAAATCCCTTTGAAAAGTTGCAATGCAGTCTTATAAACAGGTGTTTTTTTTTTAATGATAAAATGAGGTGGGAACAGGGTTAGAGGAGAGTTGAGAAAGGTTAAAAGCTTTTGGGAAAATTCACCATAAGTTTTCAGTGCAGAATTCAGGGTTTAAGCATATGGAAGCAGTATGACCAGCTGGTGTCCCTGAGAGGACCTTGTTAAATTCCTCTGACTATCCCCCAACAATCTTGCTGCCTGAAAATGATGGTTTTGATAAGTTTCCAGCATGTTTGAACTTAAAATCTTTACTTGTTTTCATTCACTAATATGGATGGTGTTTACTGGGCCTCTTATTTAAAATCCTCTGTGAGGCTTCTCCCATGGTGGCCTTTTAGAGTCACAGTGTTGGGTACTATGGAAATATTTCAGAATCTAGATTCACAGTGGGTCGGTGAGAACAGAAAGGTTCTCACGCACAAAAAGCCCCATAAAACATCTACAGCATTGTCTTAGGTTGCTTGGAGAACCTGCATTCATATTCATAACGTATTGCATAATTATGGGATCCTGATTTTCATATTTCCCAGTGTGCCTTTTCAGCTAGGCTATATTACCAAATTAAAAGAATCAATACGACTTCACAAAATTAGAGTGTTCTATTTTGTGTGTTGCAGTTTGACAGTACTCTGTTTTTAATTTGTTCATCATTGATCCTAATAAAAACAGTCAATGTAACCATTGTCTGTAAGGCAATACATTAGTTTTATTGCTGCTGTAACAGCTGCTCATGTGTCGCTTCCTCTGTCATTCAGTGATGATGCGTCCTTTTCTCTAGACAGTGCCAGAAAATCTGGATGCACTCACAGCACTGTACCTCCATACAAACTGAGTTAAGTAGAGAGAAATTGAATTGTATACCATCCGTGGGAAGGGTCGTATAGGAGGAAGTCACTTCATAGATACTTGTTGAATAAGTGAAAAGTATTTCGCTCTTTTTAGTAACGTTGTAACTTTTGCTTATTACCTAATCTCTCTAGGCTTGGTTTTTCTCATCTAGAATTTGGAGATGGTAGTAAATTCTTTACCTGAAGAGTCAAATGAACAAACTTTCTTAACGTTGCGGCTTCAGCAAAGAAATGTAAGCTATCACGTTACCTGGGCAATATTTACAGTGATGTCTTAAACCTCGAATTCATATGACAACCTAACATTTCATAATGTCTTTCCTTTCCTCACACCGTCAGTGTCTGGGTGGCATGTGGAGGACTCCTATTTTATTTCTCATTTCCAATTGTGTCTTCCCTTGATGGTTTTTTTAAACCAACTTTTTATTTAATGATATTTCAGAATTATGATTGTGGTGGTGAGATGAAAAAAAAAAAAAAAGAACTTGGTTGCCCAGGGCTCTGAACTATTCTGAAATAACCTCACTTATTATAACATTAGAGAGGGATCTTGCTTTGGTTGTCACTCTTTTGCAGAATATATGGTACTGACATTTTCCCTTTTCTCCAAGGGAAATAAAGTAACAGAACAAATGGGAAAAAATCTTCTCTGAGTTATATATAACTCTTAATTTTTTGTACCAAGTCCCTACTCATCACTCTTAATTGCCAAATCTTAGAGCTTTTTTTTTAAAAAAAACATATGGCCACTACTCATATAATGAGATTTTATATTATTTATCTAGAATACATTCACTCTTTAAAAGCTGTCCTCACCATGTGGTGAAAAAGTGCAATTATCACTGGAATAAGGTAAATATCCTTAAAACATGTTAACTGCTCTTTTTCACATTTCCTTGCCTTTTATTAAAAACTATTTTTAACTACCATTGATGGAATTTTTTTTTTTTTTGATGAAATGGAGATGACACTTTTAAGATAAATTCAGGAATACCTCTGAAGGATCAACTACAAGGTCTGCAAGGTGAAATTCTGTCACATGAACATGAATGACTGCTATTATAATCACTGGCTCTTTTATTAGTTTTTTTTTTTTTTTTAATTAATTAAGTGTAAAGTCTGTCATTGGCCTTATAAAAGTACTCATCGGTTTTCCTTTAATTTCAAGTAGATTAAAAGTGAGATTTGACTTTAATTAAAAACTTAGAATTTATGGGCAGTTTTAATTGCAAACAACGTTTCAGTGGTGAGTGTGTAGATGAGTTCTTAGTTCTGTTTGGTAATAAACATGGTATTGAACAATGACAAGACATAAAATAAATCATTTGAAGAAAAGAACACCAATACTGGCTCTCTTGCCCAAGCATAGCTTGGACTCCTGTCTAGCTGGGGCAGGTAAGTGAAGAGGCTCAACACTGAGGATTTCCTTGGTAAATTTTCTCAACTTCTACCCTGAAGTCTGGAATTTCATTTTTACTTTGAAAATATGATGGGTTTGGGAAGATAGCATTAAAACTCTTAAAAATCATGATGATGATTATTTGGTTTAATTAAAATATTTTGACATCACATTGTGCAAATATGATTTCAGCTGCTGCCTATTTTTAAGCCAAATTCAAGATATTATAGGGTAACTGATGTCCAAGAGGTTTCTTGAAGACGCACATTTTATTATTTTAACCACAGCCTGTTGCATAAAAAGGGTTATCTTCTGTGGGGACCTGTGGCATAAGTATTTTCCAATTAGCATCTTTGCATGTTCTTTTCTGGCATGAGTCAGGTTTAGGCTTGTCACTCCGGCTTTTAAGAGGAGCTCTATCTTTGCAGCCCAGGCTACGTGTGACAAGATTAAATTGGCACACTTTACTGCATAGCTCTTGTGTTCCTGGCAGCACTAGGCTGGCTGATACCTCTGAGGGAAGGCTCAGCTGTCACTCAGTGACCCCTTAACACTACCATTCCATCCTGCAGTGTCATTTTTCTCATTCTCATGGAGATAATGCTCCCTGGAGATCTCCAGTACCTGCAGGAATGAAAGAGAACAGCAGAGACAGGCTAACTATCAAAGAGGGAGCAAACAACACAGCAAGATCATGAATTCCAACAGCAGCATTTTAAATTGAGTGAAAAGATGAGGTCTATTATGATGGCTGGCTTGGGAAGGTGGCCGGGGGCGGGGGGGGGGGATTGAGTTTTAAGAGGTATCATAACTTTTAACAAGCCATTTTCTCCTCCCTGCCTGAATATCAAAGGAAGCCTCCAAAAATAACACTTGCAACTAGATACAGAGAAGACAGCTGCTTTGAAAATGTAATAGGCGAATTTGTAATAGGGTAAGAGTTATCATTTACAGGTAGGCAGTGGCTATGAAACAGAGACAGCCTCTATTTTGGTGACTTGCTTAATATTTTAAATAGAACAGGTTTCCTGGTTAGGGTTGGCGTACAGAGGCACAAAATCATCCTCCTAGTAAAAGCACAAAGGAGGAAAATAATATAAGATCCCTGTAGCCCTAGGCCTAAGGCTTCTTCTATCCTATGACTGAACCACTAACAATGGCTTACACCAACTCAGTCCTATCTTGTAGTCCAAAGTATGTATTGTTTGGCAGGTCACTATAAAAAGGTATACTTTTTAATGGTTACTAACTAAAGAGGGATTATAGGAACATACTTCTCAGTTTCCTAGACTAAGTCCATTCTAATTTAATTTTATATAAAAGCAGAAAGCAAAGCCATCTGAGTCATGAAATGTTCTATGGAAAACAGTTGACAATTTAAGCATAGGTAGAGGCAAAAAAAAAAAAAAAAAACTAAACTGGCAAATTGAGAGACTAGACAGGATTTAGGGTTACAAAAAAAAAAAAGTCAAGAAAAGATACCACATTACAAATTTTACCACCATCTCCATGTCTACCCTTCCTCCTATTTTCCCATGTCAGCCAAAGTTTATTGTTGGGATTAGGCTATCATTCTCAGGCTAAGGTTTGTGTACACTCCAGGTGACAAATGTGCTAGAAGCCATAGGATAAATGTGGCGTATTTTCTGCAGCACCAACGATAACTTTTTTTTTTTAACTATATTAATCACCTAGCCATAGTGGCACAGTGGTTAAGAGTTGGGCTGCTAACCAAAAAGTAGGCAGTTCAAATCCACCAGCTGCTCATTGGACACCCTATAGGGCAGTTCTACTCTGTCCTATAGGGTCGCTATGAGTCTGAATGGACCGGATGGCAACCCATTTGTTTTATTTCAACTACAAAAAAATTAAAGTTTATTTTAACTTTAAAATAAATATGGTATATTTTGGAGTAGGATATAATATTCATACACATTTTAAAGATCATAAATAAGACTTTAAAGAAATATTGGTAAGAACATCTTTGACCTAATCTCCTAGAACTCATGTATCCCTTAGTGGTTTGAGTTTGTTCCTCCAGTCTGTTAGATACGGAGCCCTGGTGTCACAGTGGTGAAGAGCTCCGCTGCTAACCAAAAGGTAGGCAGTTGAACCCACCAGATTGCTCCTCAAAAACTCTATAGGGCAGTTCTACTCCATCCCATAGGGTCACTATGAGTCAAAACTGACTCCACCACAACGAGTTTGGTTTTTGAGTTCCGCTGAATACACACGGGGGAAAACTTTAAGAAGCACCGCCAGAGAGTTTAGGGAGAAAAGGAACTCAGATAATATAATTTAGCTATAATGATGGTATTAATTAGAATTGGGGTGTAGTTCAGCCAAATCTCCCAGTAAAAGAAACAACCTTTAATCTTAATTTTACAGTTGAAAATATTTTTCAAATCCGTTAATCCTGGTCGCGTGGCTGGCAGCGCAACGTGGCGCATGACGTTGTCTCCGTCACCATGGCGCCTGGTTGTGGCGTCACGTCCGCGTTCGGGCGCCGGAAAGAGACGTTGAGGGCGCAGGGCCCAACGGCTTGGGCCTTTGGGGTTGTCGCCACCGCCGTCCGCACCTCATGAAGAAGATGCTCGCCGCAGTTGTCTCCCGTGTGTTGTCGGGCGTCGCCACCCAGAAGCCGTCCAGCAGAGTGCTGGTGGCATCCTGTAACTATTCAAAACAGGCTACATTTGAAATTAAGAAATGTGATCTGTATAATTTGGAAGAGGGCCCTCCTGTCACGGCAGAGCTCACCAGGGAGGATGGGCTCAAATACTACCGGCTGATGCAGACCGTTCGCCGAATGGAGTTAAAAGCAGATCAGCTGTATAAGCAGAAATTCATTCGTGGTTTCTGCCATTTATGTGACGGTCAGGAAGCGTGTTGTGTTGGGCTTGAGGCAGGTATAAGACACACGGATCATGTCATCACATCCTATCGGGCGCATGGCATATGCGTTACTCGGGGAATTCCCGTTCGAGCAGTTCTTGCAGAGCTTACAGGACGAAGAGGAGGTTGTGCTAAAGGAAAAGGTGGATCAATGCATATGTATGCCAAGAACTTCTACGGGGGCAACGGCATTGTTGGAGCTCAGGTGCCCCTGGGAGCTGGTATTGCCTTGGCCTGTAAATATAAGGAAAACAAGGAGATCTGTTTGACTTTATATGGAGATGGCGCTGCTAATCAGGGTCAGCTATTTGAAGCTTACAATATGGCAGCTTTGTGGAAATTGCCTTGTGTTTTCATCTGTGAGAATAACCGCTATGGAATGGGAACAGCTGTTGAGAGAGCAGCAGCCACTCCTGATTATTACAAGAGAGGCAGTTTTATTCCGGGGCTAAGGGTAGATGGAATGGATATTCTGTGTGTCCGGGAGGCCACAAAGTTCGCCGCTGACTATTGTAGATCTGGAAAGGGGCCCATACTGATGGAGCTGCAGACTTACCGTTATCACGGACACAGTATGAGTGATCCTGGAATCAGTTATCGTTCCCGGCAAGAAATTCAGGATGTAAGAAGTAAGAGTGACCCTATTATGCTTCTCAAAGATAAAATGGTAAACAGCAAGCTTGCCACTGTGGAAGAATTCAAGGAAATTGATGGTGAAGTGAAGAAAGAAATTGAGGATGCGGCCCAATTTGCCATAACTGATCCAGAACCACCCTTGGAGGAATTAGGCCATCACATCTACAGCAGTAGTCCACCTTTTGAACTTCGTGGTGCAAATCAGTGGATCAAGTTTAAATCGATCAGTTAAAGAGAGACTTATATAAACTTATTAGGTCTTCAATGGAGCATTCATGGTCAACTTTAAAAAACTGTGTTCTCAACTTTAAGAAGAAATAAAACTCAAAACTAAAGTCTTGTAAACTTTTATTAAAATATATGTTCATTTAGTTAAAAGGGATAGTAATTATATTCAGTTGCACATTGTTGCATTAAAAGATGCTATATGCTTAATCATTAAGTGTGAATATATTAAAGATTATTTTAAATGAATGCATGGCTGAAATAGGAAATACAGAAAAAAGATTAACTTCTTAAGATATTTTCTAAAATAGTTCTATTTGATTAAGTTTTAGACCATTTTAACAAATGCTCTCATTACTAAAAGAAAAAAGTTGATTTTTGCTCCATCCTGTCACGGTATGTATGTGTGTGTGCGTGTGAATGTACTATCTTGAGGTAGAGAGATGTTTTCAAGTTACACCAATGTATCACAGCCTTTAGTATTTTGCTACTTAAAATAGTTTACTTGAATTAATCAATAACTAACACAGTTTAGTCTAATAGTGTGCTTGCATGCACACATATAACACACACACATTAACATGCAATATTGATGCTAAAGCCTGGCATCACTGACCACCATTTCTTCAATAAAACACATTATTATAACAGCAGAGGGAGGAAAGATAAGGACTTTCTTCATGTTATTGTACTTTTTTACAATATTTTAATGTACTAATTTAAAGGAGAACAATGTAAACAAAGTTAAAATCTAAGGAAAAACTATATTTCACTTTAGCCTTTAAAGTTACTCTTATTTTACAATCTATACCATTTTGTGTCCAAGATTTATTTAATTGATTTTATTTTTTGGTTGTGCTTTAGATGAAGGTTTACAGAGCAAATTAGTTTCTCAGTAAACAATTAATACACATTGTTTTGTGACATTGGTTGCCACCCCTGTGACATGTCCACACTCTCCCTTTCTTAACCTTGGGTTCCCCATTTCCATTTGTCCAGCTTTTCTGTCCCCTCCTGCCTTCTTGTCCTTGCCCCTGGGCTGGTATACCCATTTAGTCTCATATATATGGTTGAGCTAAGTGCATTATTGTTTGTTTTATGGGCCTGTCTAATCTTTGGCTGAAGGGTGAACCTCAGGAGTGACTGTAATACTGAGTTAAAAGGGTGCCCAGGGGACTGTACTCTTGGGGTTTCTCCAGTCTCTGTCAGACCAGTAAGTCTGGTCCTTTTTTGTTTGAATTTTGTTGTACGTTTTTCTCCAGCTCTGTCTAGGAACTTATATTGTGACTCCTGTCAGAGCAGTCCGTGGTAGTAGCCAGGCACCATCCAGTTGTACTGGTTGTGTCCAAGATTTTAAAGAGGCACCCTGGTAAATTTCAGAGCAATTGAATTCATTGAAACATAGAGATGGTGTCATCAAAGGGTTAAACAGTGGACGTGGTATTAATAAAAAGTTGAAAGTAAAATTTGCTTTGGCTGGAACTGAACATTAACAGATAACTTTTTATAAAGGAAATCTAACTTGAATCGTAAAGTTTCAGTTCCTCTATAGTCAATTAGCAAGCCATGACTTGGTGAAAATATTATTTGGTTTTATTTGATTAAGGAGCCCTGGTGTTGCGATGGTTAAGCACTCACTGTTAACTGAAAGGCTTGAGGTTTGAACCCACCAGGGGCTCCACTGGAGAAAAGACCTGGTCCCATAAAGATCACAGCCTAGGAAACCCTGTGAAGCAGACCTACACTGTCATATAGGCTTGCTGTGAGTCAGAACTCAGCACACGACGACATATTGACTAATGACTTAAAATCCTACTGCGTATGCTGTTTGGCATATTTACTTTTCTGAGATAGACTACTTTCCAAAGCCAGAAATAAGAATTTGACCATGATTTAAGCTTCAAGAAATAGTTTGTAGAAACAAAAAAAAATCAGTTGTGTAAGGTCTTAACCTTTTATTCACATGATTTGTTTCTACAAACAATCTAGAGATTTCAAAGAGCTCAAACAGAGAAAACCAAAAGCATAGAGGCCTTTGAGTACAGGAAAATGGGTATACGTATGTATGTACTTAATGATCATATCCTCCCCAAAAGTGATGAAACGAGTTAACCTCGATATTCTGTATTCAGAAAGTAGAGATAAACAATTACATCACTAGCTAAGATGGTTTGGTTAGAATACTACAGCTGCAATTCAAAGGTACTTTGAATGAAACCCTCCTATTAAAAAAATAAAAATAAAAATAATAAGCACACATTCTTCTAATGACAATTCTCCCACTTTTTTATTTTGACAAACTTAATATTGCCATAAACTTGCAAGTGGGATATAAACTGCTCAATAAAAGCCACATCATATATACAACATACAGAAGCCGTTTAAGTGTTTATCCATGTTGATGTTGTTAGGGGCTGTTGAGTCAGTTCCGACTCATATCGACCCTATGCACAACAGAACGAAACACTGCCTGGTCCTGCACCATCCTTGCAATCATTATACTTGAGACCATTGTTGCAGCCACTGTGTCAATCCACCTCGTTGAGGGTCTTTTTCTTTTCCGCTGACCCTGTGCTTTGCCAAGCATGATGTCCTTCTCCAGGGACTGATCCCTCCTGACATGTCCAAAGTATGAAAGACGTAGTCTTGTCATCTGTGCTTCTAAGGAGCATTCTGGTTTTATTTATTCCAGGATAGATTTGTGCTTTCTTTTTGCAGTCCACGGTATATTCAATATTCTTCGCCAACACCATGATTCAAAGGTGTCAGTTCTTCAGTCTTCCTTATTCATTGTCCAGCTTTCATATGCATATGATGCAATTGAAAATACCATGGCTTAGGCCAGGTGCACCTAAGTCTTCCAGGTGACATCTTTGCTTTTTAACACTTGAAAGAGGTCCTTTGCAGCAGATTTACCCAATGCGATGCATCTTTTGATTTCTTGACTGCAGCTTCCATGGGTGTTGATTGTAGATCCAAGTAAAATGAAATCCTTAACAATGTCAATCTTTTCTCCATTTATCATGATGTTGCTTATTGGTCCAGTTGTGAGGATTTTTGTTTTCTTTGTGTTGAGGTATAATCCATACTGAAGGCGGTGGTCTTTGATCCTCATTAGTAAGTGCTTCAAGCCCTCTTCACTTTCAGCAAGCAAGGTTGTGTCATCTGCATAGAGTTTGTTAATGAGTCTTCCTCTAATCCTGATGCCCCATTCTTCTTTATATAGTTCAGCTTCTTGGATTATTTGCTCAGCATACAGATTGAATAGATATGGTGAAAGGATACAACCCTGATGCACACCTTTCCTGACTTTAAACCACTCAGTATCCGCTTGTTCTGTCCGAACAACTACCTCTTGATCTATGTACTGGTTCCTCATGAGCAAAATTAAGTGTTCAGGAATTCCCATTCTTCACAATGTTATCCATAATTTATTATGATCCACACAGTTAAACATCCTTCTGGTATTCTCTGCTTTCAGCCAGGATCCATCTGACATTAACAATGATATCTCTGGTTCCACGTCCTCTTCTGAATCCAGCCTGAATTTCTGGCAGTTCACTATCAATATGCTGCTGCAGCCACTTTTGAATGATCTTCAGCAAAATTTTGCTTGCGTTTGATATTAATAATATTGTTCTATAATTTCCTCATTTGGTTGGATCACCTTTCTTGGAAATAGGCATAAATAAATATATCCATGCAAAGGATTATTTTGGTAGTAGCAAAAATTAAGATAGAAATGAAACCCTACTAAGTCTAGATGCATATGTATATTTTACTTCTTTTCAGGAAAAATACAAATCTGGCTATGTTAGAAGAAAAAGTATACATTTGTCAAAAAATACATTATATTTTCCTAAAGGAGAAACTACAGGTAGACCCCAGCTTAAGACAAGGTTCCCTGTCAATGATTCAGTTGTTAAGTCCAACTTAAGTCAAATATCTCATTTTTTCTTTTTTTTAGTTTTCATCATTATTACCTTTTATTATCAATATCTTTCTAAATCCGATCATTACTTGCCTTTGGGTGTTGGAAACATTACCTATAAACTTACAAGTATGTTTTAATGCATACATACATATATAAAATACACAAATCATAAAAAAAGATGGATGGTCGTAAGTACTGCTACTTGTAATTCAAATACCTTGTAAGCCAGTGACTACCTGTAGTCAATGTTTTCTTTATTAAAAATGTTCAAACTACTATGTGTGTATTCAAGAACTATAATATTACTGGTAGCACGCAACTTTGTCATCATGGAGAAAAAATCATGTTTCCAATTAGGTCAAAGAATAAATAATAGCAATTTATTTAATAAGTTATAAATCAGACAGGTATAGAAAACGAGCAGTTGAATTTTATTTCCATCTCTAGCACATATTAGAAGACCTAACAGGCCATGAAAAAGCAAATACGTCACTTTGAGTACTAAGGCGCACCTGACCCATGCCATGATATTTTCAATCACCCCATCTGCTGAACAATAAATAAAGAGGAAGGATGAAGAATTGACGCCTTTGAATTATGGTGTTGCCAAAGAATACTGAATATACCATGGACCTCCAGAAGAACATACAAATTTGTCTTGAAAGATGTACAGCCAAAATGCTCCTTGGAAGTGAAGATGGAGAGACTTCATCTCACACACTTTGGACATGTTATCAGGAGGGACCAGTCCTTGGAGAAGGACATTGTGCTTGGTAAAGTAGAAAGTCAGCAAAAAAGAGGAAGACCCTCAATGAGATGGACTGACATGGTGGCTGCAACAATGCGCTCAAGCATAACAACGATTGTGAGGATGGCAGGGTTTCATTCTGTTGTACACAGGGTCGCCATGAGTCGGAACCAATTAGATGGCATCTAACAACAACAACAGGCCATGATGATCGTAAGAATTTCACTTTGCAACAAATGCTAGAATATCAGAGAAGGAAGAGTTCCTAATGTCTTAACAATTTTTGCCATAATCTGAAAAGGAAAGAACCGTGTGCATATAAGTGGAATGTAATGAGAAAGGAAGTTAAGACAGGTATATAAAGGGAATACTGAAATGCATTAGAATTGCATTTATTTCAAAAATTGACCTAAATCTGTACATCCAGTGTACAATAAACAGAGCAGATGTTAGTGAAGTTTAGCCTTTTTAAATTGTCATATAATTCACATGCCATAAAATTCACCCCTCTTAAAGCGTACAATTCAGTGTTTTTAGTGTATACACAGAGTCGTGCAGCCATCACCTCTATCTAATTTGAGAACATTTTCATCACCCCCCAAATAAAATCTGTAACCATTATTATTAGTCACTACTCATTTCCTGCTCCATCCAGTCTCTGGTAAATACTAGCTACTTTCTGTCTCTAGTTTTGCCTATTCTAGACATGGTTAAGTATTACTAGAAAGCAATGATTAGAAAGCAGTTCAGGAAAGTAACTTTTAAAAAATATATACTTTACTCCTGGCTTTGAATCCTGTCTCTACCATTTATAAATTGTATAATCTTGAGCAATTTACTTAACTGAGTCTCAACTTCCTCTTCTGAAAAATGAAAATTATAATGCCTATATTCCATGGATATTGCAAGCAAGAAGAAGGATAATTTATACAAATTGCTAAGCATAGCATCTTGTACTCAAAAGCAGTTTAGTAAAAAAGAATAGTACCTGTAATTAATACCTATAATTTTTGCATGCTGTATGAACCTGAATTAACCATTCAATACCTCTAGACCTCCTCTTATGTATAATTAAGAATATATTTACGTAAGAGGTGAGAAAAAAGTACGTTGTTAAATACATGAACAAATGAAGGAATAAATGGGATTAAACTAGAACCAGGGGGTTTGTCTATTACTTTACTATAAACAATTCATATTTTCAGGCTCAGAATAGAGACACAAAAACTAAGATTGGGAGGGAAACAAACATAGGAAATAGGAATTATGGCACATTAAAAGTAGCTACAGATCCTGTGATACTCTTCTTATCGAGAATGGGGTCTATGTCTCCTTTCTTTGAATCTCAGTGGGCTTAGTTATTGTTATAGCCAGTAGAAAACTGCCAAAATTATTCTGGGCCAATTTCGGGACCCAGGACTAAAGAAACAGGTAGCTTCTTAATTTTATTCTTTTTGGGGAAATGTTCTCTCTGAGAGCCATGATTCTCCACCTAAGAGGTTCAAATATACCGAGACTCCTTGCTAGAGATGTCATGGGCAGACATTTCGATCACCAGTGCGACCCAAGCCCAGTGTCCCAACCAAACTTTACAGGGCAACAGACATGGGGGTAAAGTAATTTTAAGCCCTGTAGACAAGACCATCTGCTAGTGCAAAACTAATGAGTGCCTTCAGTCAATGTCTTACAGCACAGAAGAATCTCCCAGCTAAACTCTGCCTAAATTTTCAATATACCAAATCACATCCTAAAATGAAATGGTTTCTTTTAAGACTAATTGCTGAGGTGCTTTGTTACATAGCAATAGGTAATCAGAATAGAATGGAAGTTAGACTATGCAGAAATAGAAATTACATTTCTTAGTCAAAGCCGGAGATCTCAGAACAAGAGGTGAAGTTTAGTAAACCAAGTCGGATTCAGAAAGTCCAAAGGGCATATGTTCCACTACATAGATTCACAATTTAGAAGTAGCATGAGGAAAGAGACAGGTCTCAAATAGAAACAAGAGAGCCTAGGGACAAAATGACAACTCTTGGACATATTTTTTTCTACCTTCTGAGATTCAGATTAACTAAAATAACTATGTTGGATTTTGACATATTTATAGCAAAATGTTGTCAGCCATAGGTCAAGAAACACACAACAGATAAAGTTTACAGTTTCCCTGACTGAGGCTTGTGTAGAGTCAAAATGAAAGTTTACTCTTAATTGGTGTGTATCAGGGCTTAATAAGTCAAAGCCACTAAGCCAGCACTTGAAATGCCAAGACAGTATGGGAGCAAGTTTTGGGAGTTCACAACTGTTTGTGACCGTTCTCCTCAAGTAGTAAAGAGTAACCCAGGCAGCCAAGGATGTAAAATTAATGGAACCTGAGGGGCAAAGCAGGAATGAAATAATGAACTGAACCAAATTGGTAGCCATAGACAAGGAGTGAAACAATCACAGAGGAGATTAATTTAGAAGCCAGGTGAATGAGGTAGAAATATGTAACAAAGGAAAGGGAACCAGGAGGAGTAGGTTGCTTTATTGGTGACCTTCTTGTCATTGTGGAAGTCAACTTCTATCGGATAAATTGATTTAGTAACATCTCATGTTGTGGAACCAAAAAAACCAAACCCATTGCATTCAAGTCGATTCCGAGTCCTAGTGACCTTATAGAACATAGTGGAGCTACCCCATATGGTTTCCAAGGACTGCCTGATGGATTCGAACTGCTGACCTTTTGGTTAGCAGCCATATTTCTTAACTACTACTCCACCAGGGTTTGGCAAGTTGTGGAGAGCCCTTTAAAACCTAATGCATCCTGCCCAGCATCACTTGCTTTTAAAGCAACTCTGCCTTTATATGGCAAGGAAATAAAACAGAGCCTGGATTTTGGCGTTATTTAAACCTGGGTTTTTTTTTTTCAAATCTTGGCCCTGTCGGCTATGAGAATTGGTACACTGAGAAAGTGACTTAACTCTCTGTATCTCCATTTCTTCACTGTAAGAAAACTAACCCATACAACAGTTGTAAAAGTTAAATGGAGAAGCAAAATAACATCTACCTAGTTATAGGTAGCCCACCTCATCTAAAAACAATAAACAAAAAAAACTGAAATGCGCTAGGTAGACAGCTAGCTGCATAGATTGCAGTGGTCAGAAGAAAATTAGAGCAATTTGTGGAATGTATTTTCTCAAATTCAGCCACCCTTTGTTCTCTTATGACTTTCATTCTCCGTTTAAGTAATTCTTCAGTCAGCATTGAATACAGAAAATAGCATAGAAGGGCCAGAAAGTGTAGACAGTAAGACTTCTTGTCCCCAAATTTTTCAGAATTGGGGCTTATTGATCTACGGACTATAGGAGGACATGTAGATATCATGGAGACACTACTTTGGATGGAAAAGACATGTTTTGCCATTTTATTATAATATAGATGACTAAATATATTCTAATATCAGAAATTGATTCAAATTTAGCCTCGTCCTTCCTAGTGCAGATTCCCTTTATAGAATGCTTGCAAATAATATTGAAAAATGTTCTGATCAGGCTTAAAACAAAATCAAACAGAAGCTCTTCATTCAATCAGTATTATAATTCTTTCTCATTGACTTAATTCATGTCTATTTGATGCATGAGGCTGATCTATACAGCAAAGAGCAAAGATGAGAGGTCCCAGTACTGGAATTTGAAAGAGAGAGATGGAAATTTTCAGTGGAGTTACGCACAGAAAAGAACGCAATCAAATTAGGAAACTCTGAAGAATACAAAGACAGTTCATACAATACTTTCCTTTTGACAGGCCAATAAATACTCAAACTGAATAATTTACCAAAAGAAAAAGAGCTCACTCAAACCTCATGACCTTTCAAACAATGAGAAGGAGTTCAATTATCCACAAATGTTCTACTAAAAGACAGCTTTCCGGGCCACAGTGTTATTTCAGCCGTCATAGGTTAGAATTGTTAGATAGAGAACACTGCCTTTGTAGTTTCTGTGTCCTGCTATTAGTCTGCTACTTTAAAACAAAACAAAACAAAACTTTCTGCCACATGAAGTAGCACTTACCCCCCACCCCCCCAAAAAAAAAGTAGGAGGAAGCAATTGTTTTAATAATGTTTCTGGCGAGTTCAAGCTATTAGATTTCCCTGGGACCCTATATCTACACATTTCTAGAGTGATACTGTCACTTTAGAATGTATATCATTTGCCTCCGTTAGATACTCAGAGTAACGTGCCAACAGTGCTCAGAGGGTTTCTCCATCTCCATCACCTGGGCTGCAGTGGGGCAGCATGAGCAGCTCATCGCTTCCTAGGCATCTATCTAGGTTCCCAATATTGGGGAATTTTACCCTCACTGGTACCTTGTATAACCCTACTGCTTCCCTAAGACAAAAAGCCTGTAGAGGTTGGGTGTGTGTTATCATGTATTTCAGAACCAAAGCCCTAGAGTTTACTACCATTGTGGAAACACATTATGAACTCAGTTCTTGTGGAGGTGACACATTTCCCCTGATTTTAAATTCTCTTCTACATTCCTTTTTGTGTTCTTTTGTTGTCTTTGTGATATTCCCCTCCTTTATATATTTTCCTATATCTCTTTGAATTGTTGGAATTAAAACTAAAAAAACTAAAAGCTATATGTAAATACATGTCTGACAGGTCTGGAGATAGTGGAAAGACAGTTTCACCATTTTGACATTGAATGTTTCCATATTTATTCACTGAATAAGCAACTAAACTTTCAAATGTGCCTGTGTGCAGCTACACTGAGATTTCATGTTCTCCTTTCTTATTGCCTGACCTTGGGGGAGTAACTCTTTTCCTGAGACACTCGTCACTTATCTGTACAAAAAAAACAAACAAAACACACAAAATGGAGGGGAGAGATATCACATCACACTTATCTTGTGCCATCGTTGTGAGGATTGAAAATACTGTGTTTAAAGTACTTAGTGCTTGGCACGTAGAAGGTGCTTCAAACAGTAGGTGGTTATATTTTCCCTTCTCGTGTTCTTTGTCTCTTTACTACTGTCTTATGGTAAAGGCTTGTATTTTCTCATGTATCTTTACAGAAAAACATTTGCTTTGTCTTTTACCTTTCACAAATACCATTCAGATTTTGAATCCTTCATTTCCAAAGCTTAGTCATGACTTTGAATTTAGCAATTCCAGAAACTCAGTGAACATTCCTCTAACTGTATTGTACAGGTGATCAGTGGAAAGTTTAAATGTCACCTGTTCTATGAAAGGTCAGCCGTTGGAATCCACCAGCTGCTCTGTGGGAGAAGATGTGACAGCCTGCTTCCCTAAATACAGCCTTAGAAACTCTATGGGACAGTTCTACTCTGTCCTATAGGGTCGCTATGAGTAGGAATCAATTCAATGGCGGTAGGTTTGGATTTCGGTTTTTTAGTCTATAAATTGAGTTTATTGCATATGTGGCATAGGAATGAGTCGGCAGAAGTGTATCTTGCCTTTCGTTATTATCCAGGCTAATCCATTTCATACTGTCCCATATTTAATAACTTTATTGCATCGTGTTTTGTAAAATTTTAGTATAAAACAGCACTTGTCATAAGATTTCATTAAGATGAGAGCTTTCAATTCTCTGAAACTCTATGAACCTACACATATTAGTTAATTTAGAAAAAAATTAACATAATCATGAGCTTTACATGTGCATTTATATTACCTTTGAGAGTAAATTTGCTGTTCTTATTCCTTAATAAAGACTTTATTTCATTGTTAATCAAAAATATTAAGAAGCAAGTGGCAACATTCTGTCACATTAAAGGAGCAGCAATGCAAACACTCTATTTATTAACATTATACATGAAGTTTCTAATGTAAACAGCATTAAACTACTTACTATTCACCATAAGGGTATAAAAAGTGCATCCAAGCTTCAAAATCAATGACTTCTTGCCCTCTGCCCAATGCTGCTCTTTGGCAAAAAGAGAAGAAGCCTCTCCTAAAACTCAGCATGTCATTTTTTAATTCACACTTTAATTTCCACTTGAGGAGGCAAGCCAAACCAAACTCGTCCTCCCTGAGATGCACCCTGGGAATAAGTGCCCTCCCAACTTTAATAATTATCTGAGAAGAGTCTTTCTCCCACTCCCCTTTCCGTCTGAATCGGGGGTTGCTTATTAGGACCTAGTTGTTTTCTACTCTATTTGCATAATTTGCAGATGTCAACCTGCTGGCTCTACTCTGTCTGAAAGAATTATTGTCTTTGTTTTCCGAGTAAATTTTTCTCTCTTTATAGCTGTAACTAGGGAACTAGGGATACGCTATATAAAAATTGTTAGATAAAACAGCTATCAGCATTTAGATAGAGAGATAGATACTTTTAGTCAATCAAAATCTTGATATAAGATTGCTTCTTCTTTTGTAAATTGAACTATGTGTATGCCTGGGGAATCATACGCGTATGTAGGGAATCTTTACTTAAACACGGGAGAGCTTGAGGATATGTAAACACCTGTTTATGCCCTTGATTCATTATATATAATCTTGAAAAACATACTACTGTAAATAGGGAGCACATAATTACTTAGTTACCAGAGCTTTATAATAAAAATTAAAAGCTACAATTTACTAATCCACAATAACTTCTCAGCAATTGCATGGATATTTAGATAAAGTCTTTTCTCCTGCATTTGATACTCTATGCAATTCAGTATAACTCTTAAAATGTCAAATGCTTTTAGTATCCGTAATTGTTTTGGGATTTTCTTTAACTTAGAAGTTCCTAAAAAGGTATTATTCAAAAGAAACTGATATACAGGACCATAGAACTACAAATAAAAGAGATACACATTTGAATTACACATGAATTTCAAAGACAATCAAATGTGATTGTAGTGTATAGATATAACTGAATTGGATAAAAACATTTCTGATCAGGACATCCATCTACAATAGCAGTTTAGGAAGCAAAGTATTTAGGTTCCAAAAGCAGTAGTGAAATTTGATTCACAAACATTTCGATAAAGTGTAATCTTTCTTTAGTTTTGTTGCATCTGAATTTTCCTCTGCTCTTTCAATTTGGTACAAATTTACCTTTGAGTGGTTCACCCAGTAGTTGATGACTAGTTTATGAAGAATATTGAAGCACAAGTGAATGCATTGCATTTGTTCATCTTTATAAAAATTGTGGATGAATATTCTTGGAATTGTAAGTCTACATTAATAATCATGTGTCACAGCATGGTCTTTTAAATACAGCTATACAATAGTGAATACAACTTCTTAACATAGGACTGTTCCTTTGGCCAGGATTCAGAAGCCTCTTAACTCAATTTTTTCAGAATTCATTTAAAATTTAATTTTATTGTGCTTTAGGTCAAACTTCACAGTGCAATTTAGTTTCTCATTCAAAAATTTATACAGAAATTGTTTTGTGACATTGGTTGCAATCCCCACAATGTCTCAACATTCTCCCCCTTTCCACTCTGGGTTCCCCATGTCCATTTGGGTCCAGTTTTCCTATTCCTTTCTGCAGTCTTATCTTGTCTTTGCTATTGGGCAGGTGTTGCCCACTTGGTCTCATATATTTGACTGAACTAAGAAGCATGTCCCTCACTTGTGTTTTTGTTTTATAGGCTGTCTAATCTTTGGCTAAAAGGTGGACTTTGGGAATGACTTCAGCTCTGAGCTAGCAAGATTTCTGGGGACCATAGTTTTGGAAGTTCATCCAGTGTGTTTCAGACCAGTAAGCCTGGTCTATTTTTGTAAATTTGAATTTTGTTCTGCATTTTTCTCCTGCTCTGTCCAGGACCCTCTACTGTGATCCCTGTCAGAATGGTCTGTGGTGGTAACTGGGCACTATCTAGTTCTTCTGGGCTCAGGCTGGTGGAGGCTGTGGTTCATGTGGTCTATTAGTCCTTTGGACTAATATTTTCCATGAGTTTTCGGTTTTCATTCTCCTTTGCTCTGAGTGGGATGGGACCTATAAATGTATCTTAGATGGCGACTAGCAACTTTTTAAGACCTCAGATGGTACTTACCAAAGTAGGATGTAGAACATATTCTTTATAAACTATATTATGCCAGTTGACCAAGATGTCCCCTGAGACAATGGTCCCTAGCCCTCAGTTCCAGTACCTTGGTCCCTCAAGGTGTCTGGATGTATCTAGGAAGCTTTTTTCACCAACGTTAATGGAGACTATACACGTGGACCTCACTGGATGGAATACGCAGGAATCAAATTGACTACATCTGTGGAGAGAGACCATGGAAAACCTCAATATGAGGTTTCCCAACTCTGGAACAGGACATCAATTGCTCATATGCAAGTTCAAGTTGAAACTGAAGAAAATGAGAACAAGTCCACAAGTATGACCTTGAATATATCCCGCCTGAATTTAGAGAACATCTCAAGAATAGATTTGACACATTGAACACTGATTACCGAAGTCCAGACAAGTTGCAGAATGACATCAAGGACACCATACATGAAGAAAGCAAAAGGTTATTAAAAAGACAGGAAAGAAAAAAAGACCAAGATGGAAGTCAGAAGAGACTCTGAAACTTGCTCTTGAATGTCAAGTAGCTAAAGCAAATGGAAGAAATGATGAAGTCAAAGAACTGAATGGAAGATTTCAAAGGTAGACTCAAGAAGACAAAGTAAAGTATTATAATGACATGTGCAAAGGCCTGGAGTTAAAAAACCAAAAGGGAAGAACACACTTGGCATTTCTAAAGCTGAAAGAACTGAAGAAAGAAATCAAGCTTTGAGTTGCAGTACTGAAGGATTCAATGGGCAAAATACTGAACAACACAGGAAGCATCAAAAGAAGATGGAAATAATACACAGAATCACTGTACCAATTAGTCAACATTAAACCATTTTAGGAGGAAGCATATCATCAAGAACCTATAGAACTGAAGGAAGAAGTCTAATCTGCACTGAAAACATTGGTGAAAAACAAGGATCCAGGAATTGATGGAATACCACTTGAAATGTTTCAACAAATGGATGGAGCACTTGAAGTGCTCAGTGATCTATGCCAAGAAATTTGGAAAACAGCCAACAAATTGGAAGAGATCCATATTTATGCCTATTCCAAAGAAAGGTGATCCAACAGAATGTGGAAATTATCTAACAATATCATTAATATCACACGCAAGTAAAATTTTGCTGAAGATCTTTCAAAGAAGGTTGCAGTAGTACATCAACAGGGAACTTCCAGAAATCCAAGCCGAATTCAGAAGAGGATGTGGAACCAGGGATATTATTGCTGATGTCGGATGGATCATGGCTAAAAGCACAGATGTTTCATTGACTAAGCGAAGGCATTTGAATGTATGGATCATAAAAAATTATGGATAACATTGTGAGGAATGGGAATTCCAAAACACTTAATTGTGCTCATGAGGAACCTGTACATAGATCAAGAGGCAGTCATTTGGACAGAACAAGGGGATATTGCATGGCTTAAAATCAGATATGGTGTGCATCAGGGTTGTATGCTTTCACCATACTTATTCAATCTGTATGCTGAACAAATAATCCAAGAAACTGGACTATATGAAAAAGAACAAGGCATCAGGATTTGTGGAAGACTCAACAACCTGCATTATGCAGATGACACAACCTTGCTTGCTGAAAGTGAAGAGGACTTGAAGCACTTACTGATGATAGCCAAAGACTAGTCTTCAGTATGGATTACACTTGAACATAAAGAAAACAAAAATTCTCACAACTGGGCCAATAAGTAACATTATGGTAAATGGAGAAATGATTAAAGTTGTCAGATTTCATTTTGCTTGTATCCACAATCAACGCCTATTGAAGCAGTAGTTAAGAAATCAAACAACAATGCTTACTTAGGCAGCACATATACTAAAACTGGAATGATACAGAGAAGATTAGCATGACCCCTGAGCAACGATGACCCTTAAATTTGTGAAGCGGTCCATATTTTTGTCAAATACCTAAATATAAAACCAAGAACTATAAAGATCATAGAAGGAAAAAAATAGGGCAATTCTAGAGGCCCTAATACACAGCATTAACAGGATACAAACCATAACTAACAATACACAAACACCAGAAGTTAAGCTAGACAATCGGGACCTTCTAAAAATTAAACACTTATGGTCATCAAAAGACTTCACCAAAACAGTAAACAGAGAACCTACAGACTGGGAAAAAAATTTTGGCTATGACAAATCTGACAAAGGTCAAATGTCTAAAATCTACAGGAAAATCCAACACCTCTACAATAAAAAAATAATCTAATTAAAAAAGAGGCAAAGGATATGAACAGACACTTCATCAAAGAAAACATTCAAGCAGCTAACAGGCACATGAGGAAATGCTGTCAATCACTAACCATTAGAGAAATGCAAATCAAAACCGCAATGAGAAACCATCTCACCCCGACATTACTGGCGTGACTAAAAAAAAAAAAAAAAAACAGAGAAAAGCAAATTTTGGAGAGGGACATCTTATGCACTGATGGTACAACCATTTGGAAAATGATACTGCACTTCCTTAGAAAGCTAGAAATAGGAATACATATAATCTAGCAATTCCACTCTTAAGACTATATCCTAGAGAAACAAGAAATGTCACATAAATAGACAAATGCATACCCATGTACATTGCAGCATTGTTCACAATAGCAAAAATGATGGAAACAACCTAGATGCTGATCAACAGACGAATGGATTAAAAAAACTATGGCATATACACACAATGGAGTACTACACAATGATAAAGAACAATGATGAATCTGCGAAGCATCTCACAATGTAGATAAATCTGGAGGGCATTATGCTGACTGAAATAAGTCAATCATGAAAGGACAAATATACAAGATTACTACTATAAAAATTCGTGAAAAGGTTTACATATAAAAAGAAACAATCTTTGATGGTTATGAAGGAGAGAAAAAGGGGGAGGGAAAAACCCTAAATAGACAATAGATAAGTGGTAACTTTGATGAAGGGTAAGACTTTACACAATACTGTGAAATTCCACCAGCATAACTTGCCCAAGGCAAAGTCGTGGAAGCTCCATGGACACATCCAAACTCCTTGAGGGACCAAACTACTGGGCTGAGGGCTGTGGGACCATGGTCTTGGGGAACATCTAGCTCAATTGACATGGCATTGTTTATTAAAAAAAAAAAATGTTCTACATCCTTCTTTAGTGATTTGGGTCTTTGTCTTAAAAGCTTGTGAGCAGCCATCTAAAATGCTCCATTTGTCTCGCTCCATCTGGAGCAAGGGAGAATGAAGAAAATCAAAGACATGAAGAAAAGATTAATCCAAAGGACTAATGGACTACAACTACCACAGCCCCTGCCAGACTGAGTCCAGCACAATTAGATGGTGCCCAGCTACCAACACTAACTTATCTGACAGGGATCACAATAGAGGGGCCTGGACAGAGCTGGAGACAAATCTAGAACAAAATTCTAACTCACACACACACAAATAGATGAGACTTATTGGTCTGACAGAGACTGGAGAAACTCTGAGAGTATGACCCCCGGATGCTCTTTTAGTGCAGTAATGATGTTAGTCCTGAAGTTCATCCTTAAGCCAAAGATTAGACAGGCCCATAAACCAAAATGCAACTAAATGGGCACACCTGCCCAGGGGTAATTACGAGAAGGCAGGAGGGGACAGGAAAGCTGGTAATGGGGAACCCAAGGTCGAGAAGGGGAGAATGCTGACGTGTCATGGGGTTGGCAACCAATGTCACAAAGCAGTATATGTACTAATTGTTTAATGAGAAACTAGTTTGCTCTGTAAACCTTCATCTAAATTACAATTTAAAAAATATTAAATAAAGAAATCAAATGACTTAATACAATGGGTAAATCTACTGCAAAAGATCTCTTTAAAGTGTTAAAAAGCAAAGATGTCACTTTTAGGACTAAGGTGGGCCTGGTCCAAGCCATGGTATTTTAAACCAACTCTTATGCGCCTGAAAGCTGGACAATCAATAAGGAAGACCTGAGAAGAACTGAAACCTTTGGATTATGGTGTTGGCAAAGAATATTGAATATACCATGGACTGCCAAAAGAATAACAAATCTATCTTGGAAGTATAACCAGAAAGCTCTTCTGAGGCAAGGATGGCAAGACTTCGTCTCACATATTTTGGATCAGTAGGGACCAGTACCTGGAGAAGGACAACATGCTTAGTAAAGTTGAGGGTTAGCAAAAGAGAGGAAGACCCTTAAGGAGGTGGTCTGGCACAGTGGCTGCAACAATGAGCTCAAGCATCACAATAACTGTAAGGCTGGCACAGGACCGGGCAGTGTTTCAATCTGCTGTGTGTGATGTTGCTATGAGTCGGAACTGACTTGATGGCACCTATGACAACAGGAAGCTTTTATAACTTTGCCTTGGTCAAATTGTGCTGGCTTTCCCTATATTATGTGTTACCTTTCTGTTCACCAAAGTTAACATTTGTCTACAATCTGGCTAGTGATTTCTCCTCCCCATCCCTCCATTCCCTGGTAAACATCAAATATTTTTTTGTTTTTTTCTGTGTTTAAACCTTTTCTTTTTTTTTTTTTTTATGATAGTGGTCTCATGCAATATTTGTCCTTTTGTGATTGATTTATTTCACTCAGTATAATGCCCTCCAGATTTATCTATGTTGTGAGATATTTGGCAGATTGATCATTGTTGTTCATCGTTGTGTAGAACTCCATTGTGTTTGTACTATAATTTTTTCTTGTTGATGGGCATTTAGGTTGCTTCCATCTTTTTGCCATTGTGACTAATGCTCCATAAACATGGATGTGCATATGTCTATTCATGTGACAGTTCTTATTTTTCTAAGATATACTCCTAGGAGTGAGACTGCTGGATTTTATGGTGTTTCTATTGCTAGCTTTTTAAGGAAGCAACATATCATTTTCCATAGTGGTTTTTACCATTTTATATTCCCACCAGCAGTTTGTAAGAGTTCCAATCTCCCCACAACCTCTTCAACGTTTGTTATTTTCTTCCTTTTTTTTTTATTTAGTGCCAGTAATATCAGAATGAGATGGTATCTCATTGTAGTTTTGACTTGCATTTCTCTAATGGCTATTGATCCCGATCATTCCCTCATGTGTCTGTTAACTGCTTGAATGTCTTCTTTGGTGGAATGTTTGTTCAAATCCTTTGCCCATTTTTAATTGAATTGTCTTTTTGTTGTTGAGGTGTTGTAGTATTTTATAAATTTTAAAGATTAGACCCTTGTCAGATATGTCATAGCCCAGTATTTTTTCCCAGTCTGTAGTTTCTCTTTTTTTTTAATTAATTTTTACTAAGCTTCAAGTGAACATTTACCATTCCAATCAGTCTGTCACATGTAAGTTTACATACATCTTACTCCCTTCTCCCACTTGCTCTCCCCCTATTGAGTCAGCCCTTTCAGTCTCTCGTTTCGTGCCAATTTTGCCATCTTCCCTCTCTCTCTATCTTCCCATCCCCTCTCCAGTCAAGAGTTGCCAACACACTCTCCAGTGTCCACCTGATATAATTAGCTCACTCTTCATCAGCATCTCTCTCCCCTCCGGCTGACCAGTCCTTTTCATGCCTGATGAGTTGTCTTCGGGGATGGTTCCTGTCCTGCGCCATCAGAAGGTCTGGGGAGCATTGCCTCCGGGATTCCTCTAGTCTCAGTCAGACCATTAAGTATGGTCTTTTTATGAGAATTTGGGGTCTGCATCCCACTGATCTCCTGTTCCCTCAGGAGTTCTCTGTTGTGCTCCCTGTCAGGGCAGTCATCGATTGTGGCCGGGCACCAACTAGTTCTTCTGGTCTCAGGATGATGTAGGTCTCTGGTTCATGTGGCCCTTTCTGTCTCTTGGGCTCTTAGTTGTCGTGTGACCTTGGTGTTCTTCCTTTGCCTTTGCTCCAGGTGGGTTGAGACCAATTGATGTATCTTAGATGGCCGCTTGTTGGCATTTAGGACCCTTGACGCCACATTTCAAAGTGGGATGCAGAATGTTTTCATAATAGAATTGTTTTGCCCATTGACTTAGAAGTCCCCTCAAAGCATGTTCCCCAGACCCCCGCCCCTGCTCCGCTGACCTTTGAAGCTTTCATTTTATCCCGGAAACCTCTTTGCTTTTAGTCCAGTCCAATTAGACTCAACTTCCTTGTATTGAGTGTTGTCTTTCCCTTCACCCAAAGCAGTTCTTATCTACTGATTAATCAATAAAAAACCCTCTCCCTCCCTCCCTCCCTCCCCCCTTTGTAACCACAAAAGTATGTGTTCTTCTCCGTTCTTTCTATTTCTCAAGATCTTGTAATAGTGGTCTTATACAGTATTTGACCTTTTGCCTCTGACTCATTTCGCTCAGCATAATGCCTTCCAGATTCCTCCATGTTATGAAATGTTTCAGAGATTCGTCACTGTTCTTTATCGATGCGTAGTATTCCATTGTGTGAATATACCTCAATTTATTTACCCATTCATCCGTTGACGGACACCTTGGTTGCTTCCAGCTTTTTGCTCTTGTAAACAGAGCTGCAATAAACATGAGTGTGCATATATCTGTTTGTGTGAAGGCTCTTGTATCTCTAGGGTATATTCCAAGGAGTGGGATTTCTGGGTTGTATGGTAGTTCTATTTCTAACTGTTTAAGATAACGCCAGATGGATTTCCAAAGTGGTTGTACCATTTTACAATCCCACCAGCAGTGTATGAGAGTTCCAATCTCTCCGCAGCCTCTCCAACATTTATTATTTTGTGTTTTTTGGATTAATGCCAGTCTAGTTGGGGTGAGATCGAATCTCATCGTAGTTTTAATTTGCATTTCTCTAATGGCTAATGATCGGGAGCATTTTCTCATCTGTCTGTTGGCTGCCTGAATATCTTCTTTAGTGAAATGTGTGTTCATATCGTTTGCCCACTTCTTGATTGGGTTGTTTGTCTTTTTGTGGTTGAGTTTTGACAGAATCATGTAGATTTTAGAGATCAGGCGCTGGTTGGAGATGTCATAGCTGAATATTCTTTCCCAGTCTGTAGGTGGTCTTTTTACTCTTTTGGTGAAGTCTTTAGATGAGCATAGGTGTTTGATTTTTAGGAGCTCCCAGTTATCTGGTTTCTCTTCATCATTTTTGGTAATGTTTTGTATTCTGTTTATGCCCTGTATTAGGGCTCCTAGGGTTGTCCCTATTTTTTCTTCCATGATCTTTATCGTTTTAGTCTTTATGTTTAGGTCTTTGATCCACTTGGAGTTAGTTTTTGTGCATGGTGTGAGGTATGGGTCCTGTTTCATTGTTTTGCAAATAGATATCCAGTTATGCCAGCCCCATTTGTTGAAAAGACTATCATTTCCCCAATTGACTGACACTGGTCCTTTGTCAAATATCAGCTGCTCATACTTGGATAGATTTATATCTGGGTTCTCAATTCTGTTCCATTGATCTATGTGCCTATTGTTGTACCAGTACCAGGCTGTTTTGACTACGGTGGCTGTATAATAGCTTCTGAAATCAGGTAGAGTGAGGCCTCCCACTTTCTTCTTCTTTTTCAGTAATGCTTTGCTTATCCGGGGGTTCTTTCCCTTCCATATGAAATTAGTGATTTGTTTCTCTATCCCCTTAAAATATGACATTAGTATTTGGATTGGAAGTGCGTTATATGTATAGATGGCTTTTGGTAGAATAGACATTTTTACTATGTTAAGTCTTCCTATCCATGAGCAGGGTATGTTTTTCCACTTAAGTATGTCCTTTTGAATTTCTTGTAGCAGAGTTTTATAGTTTTCTTTGTATAGGTCTTTTACATCCTTGGTAAGATTTATTCCTAAGTATTTTATCTTCTTGGGGGCTACTGTGAATGGTATTGATTTGGTTATTTCCTCTTCGGTGTTCTTTTTGTTGATGTAGAGGAATCCAAGTGCTTTTTGTGTGTTTATTTTATAACCTGAGACTCTGCCAAACTCTTCTATTAGTTTCAGTAGTTTTCTGGAGGATTCCTTAGGGTTTTCCACGTATACGATCATGTCATCTGCAAATAGTGATAGCATTACTTCCTCCTTGCCAATCTGGATACCCTTTATTTCTTTGTCTAGCCTAATTGCCCTGGCTAGGACTTCAAGTACGATGTTGAGTAAGAGCGGTGATAAAGGGCATGCTTGTGTGGTTCCCGTTCTCAAGGGAAATGCTTTCAGGGTCTCTCCATTTAGAGTGATATTGGCTGTTGGCTTTGCATAGATGCCCTTTATTATGTTGAGGAATTTTCCTTCAATTCCTATTTTCGTAAGAGTTTTTATCATGAATGGGTGTTGGACTTTGTCAAATGCCTTTTCTGCATCAATTGATAAGATCATGTGGTTTTTGTCTTTTGTTTTATTTATGTGATGGATTACATTAATGGTTTTTCTGATATTAAACCAGCCTTGCATACCTGGTATAAATCCCACTTGATCAGGGTGAATTATTTTTTTGATGTGTTGTTGGATTCTATTGGCTAGAATTTTGTTGAGGATTTTTGCATCTATGTTCATGAGGGATATGGGTCTATAATATTCTTTTTTTGTAATGTCTTTACCTGGTTTTGGTAACAGGGAGATGGTAGCTTCATAGAATGAGTTGGGTAGTATTCCGTCTTTTTCTATGCTTTGAAATACCTTCAGTAGTAGTGGTGTTAACTCTTCTCTGAAGGTTTGGTAGAACTCTGCAGTGAAGCCATCTGGGCCAGGAATTTTTTTTGTTGGAAGTTTTTTGATTACCGTTTCAATCTCTTTTTTTGTTATGGGTCTATTTAGTTGTTCTACTTCTGAATGTGTTAGTTTAGGTAGGTAGTATTTTTCCAAGAATTTATCCATTTCTTCTAGGTTTTCAAATTTGTTAGAGTACAATTTTTTGTAGTAATCTGAAATGATTCTTTTAATTTCATTTGGCTCTGTTGTGATGTGGCCCTTCTCGTTTCTTATTCGGGTTATTTGTTTCCTTTCCTGTTTTTCTTTAGTCAGTCTAGCCAATGGCTTATCAATTTTGTTAATTTTTTCAAAGAACCAGCTTTTGGCTCTGTGAATTTCTTTCAATTGTTTTTCTGTTCTCCAATTCATTTAGTTCAGCTCTAATTTTTATTATTTGTTTTCTTCTGGTGCCTGATGGGTTCTTTTGTTGCTCACTTTCTATTTGTTCAAGTTGTCAGGACAGTTCTCTGATTTTGGCTCTTTCTTCTTTTTGTATGCGTGCATTTATTATTATAAATTGGCCTCTGAGCACTGCTTTTGCTGTGTCCCAGAGGTTTTGATAGGAAGTATTTTCATTCTCGTTGCATTCTATGAATTTCCTTATTCCCTCCTTGATGTCTTCTATAACCCAGTCTTTTTTCAGGAGGGTATTGTTCATTTTCCAAGTATTTGAATTCTTTTCCCTAGTTTTTCTATTATTGATTTCTAGCTTCATTGCCTTGTGGTCTGAGAAGATGCTTTGTAATATTTCGATGTTTTGGGTTCTGCAAAGACTTGTTTTATGACCTAATATGTGGTCTATTCTAGAGAATGTTGCATGTGCACTAGAAAAGAAAGTATATTTTGCAGCAGTTGGGTGGAGAGTTCTGTATAAGTCTATGAGGTCAAGTTGGTTGATTGTTGTAAGTAGGTCTTCCGTGTCTCTATTGAGCTTCTTACTGGATGTCCTGTCCTTCTCCGAAAGTGGTGTGTTGAAGTCTCCTACTATAAATGTGGAGGTGTCTATCTCACTTTTCAATTCTGTTAAAATTTGATTTATGTATCTTGCAGCCCTGTCATTGGGTGCATAAATATTTAATATGGTTATGTCTTCCTGATCAATTGTCCCTTTTATCATTATATAGTGTCCTTCTTTATCCTTTGTGGTGGATTTAAGTCTAAAGTCTATTTTGTCAGAAATTAATATTGCTACTCCTCTTCTTTTTTGCTTATTGTTTGCTTGATATATTTTTTTCCATCCTTTGAGTTTTAGTTTGTTTGTGTCTCTAAGTCTAAGGTGTGTCTCTTGTAGGCAGCATATAGATGGATCATGTTTCTTTAACCAGTCCGTGACTCTCTGTCTCTTTATTGGTGCATTTAGTCCATTTACATTCAGCGTAATTATAGATAAATAAGTTTTTAGTGCTGTCATTTTGATGCCTTTTCATGTGGGTTGTTGGCCATTTCATTTTTCCACAGACTTTTTTGTGCTGAGAAGGTTTTCTTAGTAGATTGTGAGATCCTCATTTTCATAGTGTTTAACTTTATGTTAGTTGAGTCGTTACGTTTTTCTTGGCTTTTTTCTTGAGTTATGGAATTGATATTCCTTTTTGTGGTTACCTTATTATTTACCCCTATTTTTCTAAGTAAAAACCTAACTTGTATCTTTCTGTATCGCCCTGTATCACTCTCCATCTGGGAGTTCAATGCCTCCTATATTTAGTCCCTCTTTTTGATTATTGTGATCATTTATCTATTGATTTCCATGATTCCCTGTTATGTGTATTATTTTGTTTATTTATTTATTTTTTAGGATTAATCTTAATTTGTTTGTTTTTGTGCTTTCCCTATTTGAGTTGCGTTGATATCAGGACGTTCTGTTTTGTGACCTTGTATTGTGCTGGTACCTGATATTATTGGTCATGAGGCCAAACAATCTCCTTTAGCATTTCTTGCAGTATTGGTTTAGTTTTTGCAAATTCTCTAAACTTGTGTTTATCTGTAAATATCTTAATTTCTCCTTCATATTTCAGAGAGAGTTTTGCTGGATATATGATCCTTGGTTGGCAGTTTTTCTCCTTCAGTGCTCTGTATATGTCGTCCCATTTCCTTCTTGCCTGCATGGTTTCTGCTGAGTAATCTGAACTTATTCTTATTGATTCTCCCTTGAAGGAAACCTTTCTTTTCTCCCTGGCTGCTTTTAAAATTTTCTGTTTATCTTTGGTTTTGGTGAGTTTGATGATAATATGTCTTGGTGTTTTTCTTTTTGGATCAATCTTAAATGGGGTTCGATGAGCATCTTGGATAGATATCCTTTCATCTTTCATGATGTCAGGGAAGTTTTGTGTCAGGAGTTCTTCAACTATTTTCTCTGTGTTTTCTGTCCCCCCTCCCTGTTCTGGGACTCCAATCACTCACAGGTTATCCTTCTTGATAGAGTCCCACATGATTCTTGAGGTTTCTTCATTTTTTTTAATTCTTTTATCTGATTTTTTTTTCAGCTATGTTGGTGTTGATTCCCCGGTCCTCCAGAAGTCCCAGTCTACATTCTAATTGCTTGAGTCTGCTCCTCTGACTTCCTATTGCATTGTCTAATTCTATTGTTAATTTTATTGTTAATCTTTTGGATTTCTACATGCTGTCTCTCTATGGATTCTTGCAACTTATTAATTTTTCCCGTATGTTCTTGAATAATCTTTTTGAGTTCTTCAACAGTTTTATCAGTGTGTTCCTTGGCTTTTTCTGCAGTTAGCCTAATTTCATTTGTGATGTCTTTAAGCATTCTGTAAATTAATTTTTTATATTCTGTATCTGATAATTCCAGGATTGTATCCTCATTTGGGAAAGATTTTGATTCTTTTGTTTGGGGGGTTGGAGAAGCTGTCATGGTCTGTTTCTTTATGTGGTTTGATATGGACTGCTGTCTTCGAGCCACCACTGGGAAACTAGTTTTTCCAGGTAATCAGCTAAAAAAAAATGCAGTCAGATCCCTATCTGAATTCTCCCTCTGGCTCAGGGTATTCGGATATTAATGGAGCCGCCTGGGGAGGGTGGGGGAGGGATCAGAGAGCTAGGAGTGTAGCACCTCAGAATATAGAGCTGATCCCCGCGTTCACGCCATGCCGCTTCCCGCCAAACTCCCGGTGGGACGGCTCCCCAGCTGGGACGCTGCTCTCCCCGCTCCAAGACCTGTCACTTCCTCTTGGGGACTTCTCCTTCCGGCGCGCCGCTCCGCTTGAGCAAACTTGGTGGGCGTGCCCGCACGAACGGCTGGGCCCGCCCCCGGGGTCAATTCAGGGAAATATAACTGGTCCCCGCGCTCACGCCCAGCCAGCGCCCGCCACAATCCCAGCGGGACGGCTCCCTGGCTGGGACACTGCTCTCTCCGCTCCGAGACCAGTCACTTCCTCCCGGGGACTTCTCCCTCCGGTGCACGCCACTGCTCGCGCGAACTGGGTGGGCGTCGCCCGCACGAACGGCTGGGCCCGCCCCCGGGGTCGCTTTAGGGAAATATAGCTGATCCACACCCGCTTCCGACTAAACTTCTGGTGGGACGGCTCCCCGGCTGGTACGCTGCTCTCCCTGCTCCAAGATCAGTCACTGCCTCCCGGGTGCTTCCCCCACTGGCTGCGCCGCTACACCGCCCCCGCCAACTGGCTAGGCTCTCTCCCGCGATGAGTTCGGGGGGGTAGGGCTGGGCCCCTTGTCTGTGCCGTCTGCCCCCCTGGGCTCTGGCCCAGATCGGGCTCTGAAGGTCACCTGCCTGGTACGCTGGCTCCTGGTTCTGAAAATCATCGCTGTCTGCCCGTATTTGTTCGTTCTCCATCTCTAAGTCTGTGTTTGTTGTTCAGAGTTCGTAGATTGTTATGTATGTGATCGATTCACTTGTTTTTCTGAGTCTTTGTTGCAAGAGGGATCCGCGGTAGCGTCCACCTAGTCCGTCATCTTGGCCCCGCCTCCTGTCGCCATCTTGGCCCCGCCTCCTGTAGTTTCTCTTTTTATTCTTTTGGTGAAATCTTTTGATAAGAATAAGTGTTTAATTTTAGGAGATCCTAGTTATTAGGTTATCTTCTGGTGTTAGTGTATAGAAAATTTGAACTGAATTCATATCTTTAAAAAAATGAGATCTCTGATGATAAGCACATAGTCGCTCTTCTGCTTTCTGTTCTTTCATGAAGCTGAGCAAATACTGAAAGATGCAAACAAGTCCATAATGGCATAATTTATCTTTCCATTTTATACGTATTGTCATGGATTAAATTGTGTCCCCCCAAAATATCTCTCAAGTTGGCTGGGCCATGATTCCCAGTATTGTGTGATTGTCCACCATTTTGTCATCTGATGTAATTTTCCTGTGTGTTGTAAATCCTATCTTTATGATGTTGATGAAGTAGGTTTAAGGGCTCTTATGTTAATGAGACTGGGCTCAATCTGCAAGATTGGGTTGTGTCTTGAGCCAATCTCTTTTGAAATATGAAAGAAATAAACAAGCAGAGAGACAGGGAGAACTCATACTATCAAGTAAGTCATTCCAAGAGCAAAGTGTGTCCTTTGGAACCAGTGTTCCTGCAATGAGAAGCTCCTAGGCCAGGGGAAGATTGATGACAAGGACCTTCCTCCAGAGGTGGCAGAGAGAGAAAGCCTTCCCCTGGAGCTGAATTGGACTTGTAGCCTACTAGACAGTGAGAGAATAAACTTCTGTTTGTTGAAGCCATCCACTTGTGCTATTTCTGTTATAAGAGTGCTATATAACTAAGACACATATGTTGTTCTTTTATATGTTCAGATTATACAGAAGTCCGAGCTAATTCTTTGATGACTAATGTGCTCCTGACTCAAACCTCGGATGAATGCAAAAACTGGACAACGAAAAAGAAAGACAAGAATTGATGTATTCTAACTGTGGTCTTGACGAAGTATTTTGAATATATTGTGGTCTGCCAGAAGAGTGAACAAATCAGTCTTAGAAGAAATACAACAAAAATGATCCTTGGAAGTGAGGATGGCAAGAGTTTGGTTCTCTTACTTTGCATATTTCATTAGGAAGACCAATTGCTAGAAAAGGGCATCGTGTTTTGTAAAGTCATGCAAAACCAAGGGAAACACTCAATGAGATGGATTGACACAATAGTCAAAACAATGGACTCAAACATATCAATGATCATAAAGATGACTCAGGATTGGATAATTTTTCATTCTTTTATACATACGGTCGCTGTCAGAGCTGGCTTAACAGCAACTAACAACAATGACAACAAAAATCATGGTAGGAGAATATCATGGATTGATTTATGTCCCCCCAACAATATGTGTATTAACTTGGTTAGGCCATGTGTGGTTGTCCTCCATTTTGTGATTTTCCTATGTGTTATAAAATCATAACCTTGCCTGTGGCTGAAAGGATTAGGGTGGGATATAACACTCTCACTCAGGTCACCTCCCTGATCCAGTGTAAAGGGAGTTTCCTTGGGGTGTGGCCTGCACCACCTTTTATCTTGCAAGAGATAAAAGGAAAGGGAAGCAAGCACAGAGTTGGGAACCTCACACCACCAAGAAAACAGCACTGGGAGCAGAGTGAGTCCTTTGGACCTGAAGTTCCTGCACTGAGATACTCCCAGACCAAGGGAAGACTGATGCATCACAAGGACTTCCTTCGAGAGCTGACAGAGAGAGAGAAAGCCTTTCCGTGGAGTTGACGCCCTGAATTTGGACTTGTAGCCTACTAGCCTGTGATACAATAAATTTCTCTTTATTAAATCCATCCACTTGTGGTATTTCTGTTATAGCAGCACTAGATAACTAAGACAGAGAATATTGGAGCATCTCTGTCTCATGGAGAAAATTATCTTGAGTTCTGGTGCCGTGATTTCCAAGACCTTCTACGGTCTAGAATGAAACATTTCATGTGGTCTCCTGGAAGATGCGTAGTATTTGAACTAGTGTATCTGGCATAATTGTAAAAGGAAATGAGAAAAGCAAAGTAGTTTCTAATGGTCATGAGGTTAAAAAACAACATGACAGTTTTAACTACACTTTTACTCTGTTTTTCTCAATTTAACTATGAAGGAACTGAAGTTAATTGTAGTAAATTTTATGTGAAAACCAAGCATAGCCAACTTGCTCATTATTCCCTTCACTAGATACATGGTATATGCTCTAAAATTAAGAATAAATAAAGAAAATATATAGTTATACTGGAAGAGGGAGAAAACCTAGATATGTAGGTTAGTTTTAAAACAATGGAGCTTAATGAAACAGGAAAAAGAGAAAATGAAATGTTAGTGTTAGATCAACAGACCTTCTTCATCTGACTTTTCCAAAACATTTCTAAAGAGGAAATGGAAATAGATTCCTTTTTTTTGTTTTTTGCCTCTTTTACTGGTAAAGGTGCATGCTGTTCTGAGTTGCAAAGGAAAACCAAAGAGAATGGTGTTGAAGACTTTTTTTTTTTTTTTTTTTTTTTTAACCAACATAAATAGGGACAGAGGCAACTTGGCAAGCTTTATGGCAGAACTGGAAAATTACATTGACTTCTTAGACATGGATTTTTGAATGCTATCTCCATTTTCACTAAATATCACTAGTACTAGATGTTACTGATTTAAAACTTTAGACTTTCCTCCATACTGTTATAAATAAATGATTGAAGAACAAATGGGTAAACAAACAAACAAATAAATAGAGAGGCAGCTAGACAAATCTTCTGGGCAGAAGAATTCCAAATAATTTATGTAGATACTCTATCCTCGAGTAGTTGCAACATGACTCCCCATTCCTTAAGTGTGGACTGAAGGTAGTGTTTGCCTCCCAAAGAGTACAGCATGAAAAAGTGGAAATAAAGTAATGTCACAGTGGAGAAACCTAACAAACACTACCTCAGCCAGGTGAGCAAAGCACTCACCAACACTGTGAAATCATGTTCATGGTACGTATCCTCGAATGTACTACGCACTATGTACTATGAAATGATCAAAATACCACTTCCATGGTCCTCTTCCCAAAATTTATTAGAAAATATTGAAGGAGCAGTATTCCCCAAAACAATCAAGGTCATCAAAAAGAAGAAATATCTGAGGAGGTATCACAATCAAGAAAAGACTAAGGACACATGAAGAATAAATGTAATATGACATCGTGGATGGGATCCTGGAACAGATAAAGGAAATCTGAATAAAGAATCGGTTTGTGTTAATACTAATGTATCCATATTTGTTCATTAATTGTGACAAATATACTATAATAATGTAAGATATTAACAATAGAGAAAACTGGCTGTGAAATGTTTGGAAACTGTACTGTCTTCACTATTTTTTTTAATCTAAAAATATTGTAAAATAAATAGCTTATTAAAAATTGTCAAAAATTAAAAAAATAGATTTTTACATTAAAAAATACTTTCTTATAGAACTCCAGATCCAATTGTGTATTATTGACTATTTATTCATTAACCCAGTAAGTAGTTAATTTACCAAAAATATTTATTTCTGACTTTATGTATTACACGCTTTTGGATACTGAGATAGAGGAACTGTTGTCAAGTTCACAATGCCTGCTATAAGGATAAGGACGAAGATGCCAGCTAACTAGAATTTTATGACATTAAATGGTTTTAGGATATTGAGGAGGGTAGTTAAAACTTCATATAAATTAATGATTACTAATGTCTAAATCGCTTCCTCATTTTCCATCTCTTTTTGGAAGGAAGTAAGTTAATTGGGGATATAATAATAAGCAAACATGACCTTTGGTAGTTGACTTAAACTAATATGACTTATGGCCTAATTTGATTTTACTTCTGTATCTGGTTGCAAAGGCATGCAATAATGTAACTTTAAATAAACCAAAGTATTAAACAGTAAAAATATTTAAACTTATATTTATCAAGCAAAATAAAACGCTAATGTTTCAACCAAAGTATCAGTATTGTGTAAATGTGCTCTCTCTTATTGAATGCAAGGTTAATTATTGTAAATAGTCTGCTCAATTTAGGGTTTCACTGTATAGATGGTATGCTGCCGTATTGATAAGTATCTCAAGGTGCACAGTCATAGTTTCTGTGTGTTCAGATGATATCTTTGCTAAACTGGGTGTTTTCTTTTTATAAAAATTTTATATTGATTACATCTAATATGGAACCTTTTAAAGTAAATTTTTGGAATGAATTTTGAAAATTATCTTCTCAGTGAATACTGAAAGGACACTAACGCCTCTTAAAAAAAAAAAAAAAAAAGCTGAATAAATAAGAGCCGAAAAAAGTAAGCAACATTTATGTTGGCAGGCAGCTTATCAATGATCAGGTCATGAACACAGAGAGGATTTAATGTGAGAACATTAGAAAAATTTGAAAGAAATAATTACAGGTTATTTATAAAATACTCTGCAAAAGCATTTACAGTTTTTGTCTAAAGGTAAACTTTTAATTTCAGGTCCAAAATTGACATCTCTTGGTTATTTATTTTTGTATATATCTTTTGATAAAGAAAAGAATCTGAGTTGCAGCATGTTATTTCCAGTCATGATCTGGGATGAGAGCAGAGTGTCCTGACATTTACAATACTTCAGCGGCAATTACAGCAGAGTTACTATATCAATTTAATTAAATTCCTATAGTGATTCATGACGTAAAATAACAAAATAAGTTAACTTGCACAGAAATAGACAAAAGATCAATGCAGTAGGCAGAGATACGATGAATTAAAGTATAACTGCCAGCCACTGAAAGAATTGTGTGCATAAGCAGGTTTTTGTTTGTTTTTTAAGAGCGATCTCTTACAAAGACACTATTTAGAGAAAAAGCTAGATAAAATAGATCTAAACCATTCCAAAGATTCATAAACTCAGCCTTAAAGCAAAATCTAAAATATTTTTATTTTATTGTTTAAGGAAGAGTTGAAGAATCATGTTTGCATTAAACATATGTAAATGTAATTCTTTTTTGTTTGTTTTATTAGGTAGAATATGAATTTTGCATTTCCAGATGCAATTTGCTACTAATTTGTGCAGAGTTTTTAGATTAAATAATATCACTGAAATCATATGACACAATAGAAAAGATATATGTTAAAGACAGACCTGTATGTTCACAGTGAGAAAAGAACAGTGGCACTGGTGGATTTATGTGGTTCTCTCATCTTCTCATTGCCACTTTGAGCTCAGTATGACCGTGGACTTCTACAGCAACTTGAAAGGGAGACACTGGCCTTCCTGTTAACAGAGGCAGGGAGTGTCTTGAGTAATTAATTAAATGGAAAAAGAAAGGAATCGTCATTTATTTAGTGTCTCAAATTGGTTACATTGGATGTACTAGAGACTTAACGATGACTTAGACCAAAACACAAAATATCTTCCCCCAGTACCCAATATAGAACTGTAAAATAGGATCAGGACAATGGGTGCCTGTATGTGCTACTGCTTTATAAATAGCCTTACGATCACATTGCTTTCTCCTTGTAACTCCAGGCATTTTCATCTATAAAATGAAAGATGAGTTGAATTAGATGTTTACTAAGATATCTTATAATTCAAGCCTTTTGTAGTTCTGTGTTAGAGAAACAATGCCTAGCTCATTTCCTGTGCTTGTAATCTTAATTACTGCTTGAGTATTAAGTAATTTTTAAGTTATAAATACAAAGTGATTTACTTTGAATGAAGCAAAGTAAGGTATTGCATACATGTGTGTATGTGAGCACATACATACGCACATGTGTTAGTGTGGTTGTGAACAGGAATTAGCTTTTAAAGCTCTCTAGTGAGTTAACAAATATCAGTAACTTTGCATGAATATGTCCTTTAGAAATAAGACTACCAAATACTCCAAGAAAATCTGAGTTGCCACTTTCACCTGCATTAGTAATCTGCTGTCTTGAAAAACTCCATTGGTAATGCTAATGAAACATATTATCGTTGACATTAGGAACAGAGAACAAATAGGAAGATAAGAGTCCTTTTTCTCTAACAGTGCTGCTGAGTCATTTCTCAGTTAAAATTAGGTTTATTTGTGAGTAACAGAAAATCTCAAGCTGTGGAAGCTTCTTGGAAGTAGAATTTTGTTTCTCCCTCAAAAATATACCAGTGGTCGATGGCTGAAGTATTGGATCCAACAGGGAGCCATGGACCTTCTATGCTGCTCTACTATCTTTCACGTGTGGCTTCCAACCTGTTGTGCAAGATATCTGTTCTGTCTCAGGTATCACACCCACATTCCAGTCTTCATAAAAGTAGCATTACTGCTTACATTTCACTGGTCATATCTAGTTGCAAAAATGCTAGTAAATAATACATAGTTTAGCAGCACATATGCCCAGTTTAAATTCATGTGGTTTATTACTGAGAAGGTTAGTGATTTGAACACACCCAAAGGTGCCTGTGAAGAAAGACCTGGTGATCTGCTTCCAAAAAATCAGCCACTGAAAATGCTATGAAGCACAGTTCTGCTCTGACACACAGATGAGGTTTCCATGAGTCAAAGCTGACTCTATGGCAACTGGTTTTGGGTTACTGAGGAGATGAGAGCAGATACTGAGACAACTGGTAGCCTTTGCCACAATGTCCCTGTGTGGAATATATTCATCGTCCCATCCTGAAGTCTTTTTAAGTTGTGGTTTACTATAGACAAAAAACAAGACAACTTCCCCCACCACCTAACATAGAACTATGGAATAGGATCAGGACAATCTCAATAAAAACTACAATTCGGAAAAGGGAATAAAACCCGGCAGTTACCAGTTGATCAGCAAATTTGTGAACCTCTAGGGTGATTTTCTATTAGCAGATTTTCTAAGTCAGAGATTCTCAAACTTTTGGTCTTAGGGTCACTTTAAAGTCTTATACGTTATTGAGAACAGCAAAGACCTTTTTAAACGTAGGTGTTATTTATCAACACTTGCCTGATTAGAAATTAAAACCAAGAATAAAAAAAATATCGATTAATTTTTTAATAATAGTGATATACAATACATATCAATACATATCAACATAACATGTTTTTATCAAAAATAACTGTATTTTACAAAGAAAATGGTGATAAGAGTGGTATTATTTCAGTATTTGTGAATCTTTTTGTTGCCTGGCTTAGTAGTAGGCAACTGGATTCTCATGTCTCCTTCTTCGTTCAATGTTTTATAATATGTCATTGAATTAGATGAAGAAAATCCAGCCTCACACAGATATGAAGTTAGAAAAAGGAAGAACATTATAATAGTCTTTTCAAAAATTTAGGTATATTCTTCTTTGAGTCTACACCAAAAACCAGCAAATGGAAGCTTCTTAAAAGCTAGTTGCACTGTGGAACCTGAAACGAAATCAATTATTTTTCATTGTCAGTCACATTAAAATCTATATTTGTGCTTTGCATTTTGAATGACTCTTTTACCCAAGCATGGGACATTTGGAAAATATTGTGTCCCTAAATTATTTGAGTTTTCATCAAGAAGGCACACTTGTTAGTATCACTACACAAAAGTCTTCAAGTACTAGGAATCTGTCAAGTTCATAGTGATGGGTATAATTTTCCAATATTCTAATTTGCACCTAAAAGCTCAGATTTTATCATCGGCAACATATATTGTCAGATGTTTTTCTTGAGATGAAAAATCTCTGTTCATTTCAGAAAAAAAAAAAAAAATTCTGCCAAATATTCAAGTCTGAACAACCATAGTCTGCCTGTCCATCATTCTTTCAAGTAAAAATGGTGGTGCATGAAATGAGCTAGTTCAGCTTATGAGCTAGTTCAGCTTCTATAAGTGCTTTTCCTGGAGACAAATGTCATCTTTAGTAGGCAACACAAGTGCTTTATGTGTGCTTCATGTTTCCTCACATAAAACAGTACAAAAAACATGTATCCAAGAATAAAGTTTTAATAAAATTTATACTTTTTAGTGCTTCATCAGGAACATTGTAAGTGAAACTGTACATGCCTGTGTGTTTTAACTATATGTACATGATAGAGAAAAAGAAAATGATTATTGGTATAGTTTGCTGTCACTGCCTTAATTTCCACTAGAGTGACAGCAGTTTTACCTATCATTGTCTTGTACCATCAATGCAAATATTTACACAGTGAAAAAAGCAGGTGATATCTTAGTACTATGATGAAATTCATTTTGACCTTACAAACCCCTGAAAGAAACTTGGGGCCTTGAATCACACATTGCAAACCACTGTGCTAGGTTAAAGAAATATACACATTTAAAATATTTACAGTTCCTGCTTGGTTGCACAATTTTTACTGCCACTAAAATTTTTGGTGTGACTGGTTTTTGTTATTCTGACCAACATTGGTATTATTAAAAATATAAATCCCTGCCTATTTGATAGGTAAGAAAAACTCAGTGTTACCTTAATTTTTCATTTATTGTGAATTGAAGGATCTTTCTTTATGTTTACTGGTCAATATGATGCTGGTGCATGGGTAGACAAATATTTCAGTGGATACAGTTTATAAAATGACCCAAGTTTATTTGTGAATTTAATTTATGATAAAGTTTGTATTTCCTTAATGGGTAGTTGGTTGGGAGAGAGGTGTATTCTTCCATAAATGATATTTTGATAACTGGCTATATATTTGAAAAAAAAGATCAATAGACCAATTTCTAGAAAATCACATCATGTTTGGTGAAGTAGAAGGTTAGTGAAAATAAGGGAAACACTCCATGAGATGGGAAGACACAGTGACCGCAGCAATGGGCTCAAACATACCAGTGATAGTGAGAATGGCACATGACTGGGAAATAATTCATTCTGTTGTACACAAGGTCACCATGAGTTGGTACCAACTGGGTTGCAACTAACAACAACAACCACATACTTTACACTTTCTATAAAAAAATTCTGAATGAATCAAAGATCATAATGCTTTAAAAAAAAATCAACCTATCAATAAAGTAAAAGACATAGTAAGTAATTTTTGTATTTTATGTGTTGAACATCTGTCAAAATATAACACAGGAAACCCAGAAGACGTTAAAAAAAATAAATTATAAACATGACAACATAAAATTATTTAAATTTAAGCATGATTTTACCATCACTGCAAACCAAAAGTCAGTGCTCCATAAGCAATAATTAATTGACTAAGGGTACGGTTGCACAGTTGGTTAATATAATTGCTGTCGATAAGTTGTACACTTGTTAAAAGCTGCACTGACAAAAGTCGTGTAATAGATATATTTACATCATGACAAAAAAAGAGTAGCTGCTGAGGCTGCTTATGTACAACCAAACACCTCCTGGGATTTTGTGCCTTAGTTTGAAGGTTTATGGTCATGGGTTCATGGGACAACCCAGTTAATTGACCTAATCACATGTCTAGTGCTTCTCTTCTACCTCCTACTTCATTGCATAGTGCCTGGAATCTTAAAAGCTTGAAAGCAGCCATCCGAGATACAACAATTGGTCTCTATTCACCTGGAGCAATGGAGGAAGAAGGACAGTCAGAAATAGGAGGAGGAAATGGAATGTTTGGCTAACTGCCCCACTTTGCCACGATACCAGAAGAACTGGATTGTGCCTGGCTGCCAGTACTAACATTTTGATCAAAGATTCTATGGAAGAATCCTGATCAAAAGGGGGAAAATGTAGACCAGAATTTAAAATTCTCATGGAATCCAGATATCCTGGAGCCATGGAGCGTGGATGAATCACTGAAAAAATTGTCCTGAGATAATCTTAAACCAAAAATATTCCCTGAAGTCTTCTTAAAACTAAACAATATTTTAGCTTTAAGTAGTAAAGAATGCCTGCCTTGAGCATTGTGCTCTTTTAAGATCTATCTATCAAATTGACAATAGCAGCTTGAAAGACTATGTAGGAAACTTAGGGAACAACTAGTTTATGTTAATGGAGGAGGAACAACTTGGAAAAGGAGGGTGAGAATAGTTACAGAACTTGAAGAATTGTAATCAACATCACTGAATTGCACATGAAGAAACTGCTGAAATTGGTGTATGTTAAAAATAAAAGAAGTTATAAAAAATTATTTAAATTCCTAAATGGCAATTAAAGTACAAAATTAGTCAAAAGAAAAATAATGAAATGGGAAATAAATATCTTCAATATACACTACAAATAACTGATTCAACTTTTAATATAGTAAGCATTATTATAAATTAGTAAGAAAAATACAAATGCCCTCTTAGAAAAATAGACAAAGATATGTATGTAGGACATTCAAATATTTCATAGAAACAGTTTTATAACTACTGTATTCTAAGAAATATTTGAAATCATTTTGGTCAGCTTTCTTATTTATAGATGAGAAAACTGAAGTCCTGAGATGCAGAGACAAAAGTTAAATCTTTTCCATCCTTCTTCAGTGTTGTAGCCATTATTGTTGTTGTTGTTTGTTGCCTTTGATTTGGTTGTGACTCATCCCATCTGTCAGTTTGTTGTACTGTGGTGGCTTGCATGTTGCTATGATGCAATTATCTCAAATACTAGAAGGTATTGAATATCATGGTAGATAGGTTTCGAAGGAAAAGCTTCCAAATTAAGATAAACTAGGAAGAAAGGCCTGGCAATCTACTTTTGAAAATTAGTCAACGAAAGCCCTGTCTATCACAAGAGAATATTGCTTTAACCATTATAGGTAGCTTATTCATTTATTTTTACTAAGTAACTGAGTTATCTAAATCCAATTTGTTCTCAATTGGACATAAAATGTAATGTATGTATATGTGTGTGTATGTGTGTGTGTGCATGCAACTACTCCATAAACATGCAGATGGCATAGGATGACCTTTAACTTTGTAACTGATGTGTTTTCTAAAAGAGATTAACATTATTCCTTTGAAAGCAACACCATCTGCTCTCAATATACAGGGCTAGATAATAGTGGTTAAGAACTCAGTCTCTCGAGCTAGACTGCTTCAGTTGTAATCCTGACATGACTTACTGAGTAACCTGAACAATTTATTGAAACCTGCTCTGCCTCAGTTTTCTGATATGTGTTATCCTTATTCCTAAGGTTATTGTGAAGGTTAACTCATTTGTGCAAAGAGTTTAAGACAAGGCATAACATACAGTGAATGTACAATAAATGTTAGCTATTTTTATAATTTTATCATCGCCCATAGTGGAGCTCGCTATGAGTCTGAATAGACTCATTGGCAATTGGTTTTGTGTTTTTATAGTGAGGGCACCTTTCCTGGTGACCATTAATAGTTTTCTCTTTTGTGCATTGTCTCCTTGTGGATTAGGAGTATGTCTTATCTCGTTCTGAATCACCACAAAAATAATCTGCATGCAGAATTAATATCTATACAAAGTCATTTCCAAAATGTAACCAGTAGCATAATGAATGAAACTCAGGTGCCTATTGTTAGTAAGAAGTTGGAAAAGGATTTAGGGTCGTTTAGAGTAATGGAAATTCAGTGGATTTGTTATTCTAGCCTTTTATTTAAGGAAGAACCTAGAGATTCTAGTTCAAAAGTAGATGTAAGAGTGAGGAAAGAGAGCAAAGATATAAACAGGAATACACATTAGTTGATTTTGTATTCAGATTGTATTTACATGCCCTTAGGTTTCATGCTTACATTTCTCATTGTGAGGCTACTTTCAACTTGACCTACTGTCCTTTGAAAACTCTTCTGGAAACACTACAGAAGCTGAAGGGATTTATCATAAGCTAGATATGCAATATTTTAATGTATCCTGGAAACTAAATTGAACTGGAAACCATCTATGCATACTAAGGTAATGCCTGCCCGTTCTAAATGGATCACTGGTAGTTTATCATAATTTCTTAGAGACCCAGTACTGAGCTTAGAAAATTATTCTCAGAAGCTAAAAAGGCTTTCATTTTTTTTTTCAGATTTTTTTTTTTCCTTTGTCCTTTACAATCCTGAACTCAATCAAATTGTCAGAGGGTTACCTTCCATCACAAGGGTGATAGAAATAGGACTTCAGGTCTATTTATTTCTGAACAGAAAGAATCATGAGCATGAAAACTTCATCACTCAGCGTTTTAGCAACATGCAATACACCAAAGCAATCCGAGTTTTCTTGCATGAAATTCTGAGCTAAAAATACTCACAAGCACCAAATGGACTTTCTCCTTAACACAGATCATTGCTATCATTGTGTTTCTTAGTGGCATGCTTTCTGAATTTCTGTCCAGCCTTCTCATAAATATTTTAAGTGACATAATTTGCTGAATTTGACTAACAGATGACCACACGATCTTTCATGCTGAAACAGGGCTTATGACTCACTATTCATTACTCATTCATCCTATTTTTCTTAAATATTCAATATTTGAATATTATCCCTCTAGTTTTTGGTTTTCACGTGACATTATTGCTGCTGCTGTTGCTGCTTCTCCTCCTCCTCCTTCATTTTTTTGGCTGTTTTGTTGTTTTTTGTTTACTTTTAAAGCAGCATCATTGAGATATAATTCACATAATATAAAATCAACCAATTTAAACTGTACAGTTAAGTGATTTTTGTGTAAGTACAGAGTTGTGCAACCAACAATATGATGTAATTTTAGAGTATTTCCATCACCCTAAAAAAAAACCCTAAGCCAATTAGCATTCATTCCTTCCCAACTCACATTCCCTGCTCCAATCGCCAGCCCCAGGCAACAACTAATTTACTTTCTGTTTCTACAGATTTGCCTCTTCTGGATGTATCATATAAGTGGGATTATACAGTCTGTGGTCTTTTTTGACTAGCTTCTTTCACTTAGCATAGTATTTACATGGCTTATCAGTGGTGTATCATGTATTTGTAATTCTTTCATCATTGATTAATATTCTATTTTACAGCTGTATCACATTGTGTTTTTTCATTCTTCGGTTGATTGATATTTAAGTTCTTTCCGTTTTTGGCTATTATGAATAATGGTCCCATGAATAATTGTGTACAAGTTTTTACATGGATGAAGCTTTTCATTTCTCTTAGAATGAAATAGATTGAAGGAAGAAAACGTGTCTCCAAGGTTCATATTTTAAGAAACGGTTGGGCTGTTTTCCAAAGAGGCTGTAACATTTTACATTCTTACCAACAGTGTATGAAGGTTCCAATTCTCCAGATCCTCATCAACACTACTTATTTTCTTCCATGATTGTAGCCATCCTAGTGGGTGTGATGGCAATCTCATTGTGATTTTAATTTGTAATAATGATGAAACTGAATTGTTTTCTTAATTTCATTTTTGGATTGTTTATTGCTACTGTACAGAAATGGTCGATTTTTGCATATATTGCTACATTGCTGAACCAGTTTATTACTTCTAATAATTTTTAGTGAATTTCTTAAATTTTCTATATATAAGATCATAGAATTTGCAAATAGAGATAGGTTTACCTCTTTTTTTCAATCTGATTTTTTAAAATTTTATTTCTTTTTCTTGCCCAATTGCACTGGCTAGAAACTCTCAAATAATATAGAATAGAAGTGTCAAGAGCAGACATTCTTATGTTGTTCCTGGTCTTAGGGGAAATCCTCGAGTCTTCCTCCATCAAATACGATGTCAGCTATGGGTTTTTCATAGTAGTTTTTTATTAGACTGAGGAAGTTCTATTCCTAATTTCTTAATTGTTTTTTCATAAAAAATGATGTTGGATTTTGTCAAATAATTTTTCTAAAGATGATCATGTGGATTTTGTCTCTATTCTACTAATATGATATAGTACATTTTGATTTATTTTCAGGTGTGGAACCAATATTGTGTATTACATTCCTGGAATAACTCATATTTGGTCATTGTAGCAGTTAGGGTTCCACCAGAAATAGAACTGTAGTTCATATGTATGTATATGAATTGATACAATGATACAATCTCTCTTTCTCTCTCCCTCTCTCTGTCTCTTTCTCTCTCTACATAAAGGGATATAACCCAGTGCCCTCGAGTCGATTCCGACTCATAGCAACCGTATAGGACAGAGTAGAACTGCCCCATAGAGTTTCCAAGGAGCACCTGGTGGATTCTAACTGCTGACCCTTTGGTTAGCAGCAGTAGGACTTAACCACTATACCACCAGGGTTTCCTAAAGGGATATATATATACATATATATATATTATATATAGAGAGAGTTTTATATATATATATAGAGACAGAGAGAGAGAGAGAGGAAAGATATTTTATCATTATATCATTGTGTCATCACCATCTCTCTCTATATATATATTTATACATATATATGCATATTTATAAATATATAGAGAGAGAGAAAGAGAGAGAGAGAAAGAGAGAGAGGGAGGAAGAGAGAGGGAAAGGGGGAAAGAAAGAGAAATTGTATCACTATCATTGTATCATCATCTCTCTATATATATCTAATATATAGAGAGAGGGAGAAAAAATACTTCATTATATTTATATAGAGAGAGAGGAAAATTATTTCATTATATATTTATATGTGTGTATATATATGTTCATCTTCATATATATATTTATGTGAGTTCCTGGTTGGTGTAAACAGTTAAGTGCTTGACTACTAGCTGAAAGTTTCCTGGTTCAAACCTACCCAGAGGAACCTTGGAAGACAGGTTGGAGATCTGTTTTTGAAAGGTCACAGCTTTAAAAACCCTGTGGAACAGTTTTACTCTACACACATTGGAGTCACCATGAGTCAGAATCAACTCAACAGAAACGTACAATAGTTAGAGACATAGATATAAATATAGATTTCCTGCAAAAATTGGCCTACACAATTGTGGGTGCTGACAAGGTGAGTCCAAAGACCATAGGACTTGCTGTCAAGAAGGGCAGATTATAACTCTTGGCACAAGAGTTTCTTCTTCTATAGGGGAGCTTCATTTCTTCATTAAGGACTTTCAACTCTTTGAATTAGGACCACCCAGGTCATGTAGGATAATTTTCCTTACATGAAATAAAATGATTATAGATTTTAATCACATTTACAAAATATCTTCATAAAAACACCCAGATTAGTGTTTGAATAATCAGCTACTACAGCGTAGCTAAGTTAAGGCATAACACTGATCATCATAGTAGTGGTGTGTAATCCTTTTTGAAGGAGAGTTTAGATGGATGTTGCTGATTTTGGTTTATTAGTATTTTGTTGAGGATTTTTGAATCTTTTTATAAGGGATTTTGGTTTGTAGTTTTCTTGTAATGTCTTTGCCTGGTTTTGGTGTCAGGGTAACACTGAGTTTATGTATGAGTCTGGAAATGTTACCTTGTCTTTTTTTTTTTTTTTTTTTGAAAAATTCATGAAAGACTTGTACTAAATATTCTTTAAATGCTTGGTAGAATCCATTAGTGAAGTCTTCTGGGCCTATGGTTTTCTTTGTAGAGTTTTAAAATTTTGTAATTTAATCTCTTGTTTTAGACTTATGCAGATTTTCTGTTTCTTCTTGGGTCAATTTCAGTAGCTTGTGTCTTTCTAGGAATTTTCTATTTCATCTAAGTTATTTCATTTGCATGGTGTACCTTTTCCATCCTTTTGCTTTCAACCTATTTGTGTCTTTTAATCTAAAATATATCTGTTGTAGATAGTTATAATTGGATCATATATTTTCTGCCATTGTGTCAATCTCTACCATTTGAGTGATGTGTTTAACCCATTTATATTTAATGTAATTACTAATGAGGTAGGGTTTATATCTGCCATTTTACTGTTTATTTTCTATACATCTTATATCTGCTCATCACTCCATTCCTTGTTAATGTCTTTGTGTTAAGCATATGTTTTCCAGTATACCATTTTCATTTTCTTGTTTTCTTTTTTTTTTACTATAGTTTTTTGTTATTTTCTCAGTGGTTGTCCTGGGGATTTCAACTGACATCATAAATTTTAAAAAATCTAGCTTACATTAATATTAATTAGATTTCAAATAGTATACAAATATGTGGTCTGATATACTTTTGTCTCCCTTTTTTTGTACTATTATTATCATACAAATCATATCATTGTAAATGATAATTATTGCTTTTGTGGTTGTCTTTTAAAACATAGGAAAAAAGAGTCATAAATAAACATATATTTACACTGTGCTTTATATATATATATATACATATATTTTATATTTATCTATGTATTTACCTTTACTGGTGCTCTTTATTTCTTCATTTAATTCAAGTTACTATCAAATGTCCTTTCACTTCAGCTTTAAGGTCTCCTTTTCCTTTTCTTGTAGGTCAGGTCTTGTAGCAATTAATTCTCTCTGTCTTATTTTTATTTATATTGGGTTGTCTTAATTTCTCATTCATTTTTTAAGAAGAGTTTAACTGTATATGAAAGTCTTGGAGGACAGTATTTATTTCAAAATTTTTAGAGATGTCATACCACGATCTTCTGGTCTCCGTTATTTCTGGTAGAAGTCAGCTGTTAATCTTATTGAGGACTCTCATGTAATTGATAAGTTGTTTTTCTCTCGCTTTTTTCCAAGAGTTTTTCTTTGTCTATGACTTTTGACAGTTTGATCTATCTAGTTGTGAATCTGTGTATTTATTCTACTTGGATTTTTTTGAGCTTCTTGGTTGTGTAGATTAATACTTTTTATCAAATTTGGAAAGTTTTCAGCAATATTTTTTCAAATATTCTTTTGCCCCTTTTTCTCTGCCCTTCTCTTTTGGGACTTCCATTATGCATATGTTTGTATGCTTGATGATTTTCCACAGGACCCTGAGGCTCTGTTTACTTCATTCTTTTTTTCTTTCTCCTCTACAAACTGAATTATCTCTATTGATCTGTCTTCAAGTTTACTGATTCCTTCTTATGCCAGTTCAGATCTGTTGTCTCTAGTGATTTTTTAAAGATTTGTTATTCACTTTTAAACCCTAGATTTTTTTATTTAATTTTTTCTTTAAAAATATAATTTCTATCTTTGTATTGATATTCTTTATTTGGTAAGGCATTGTTTTGCCATGCAGTTCTTTAGGTATGGTTTCCTTTAGTTCTTTGGGCATGTGTATAATAAATATATATATTTAAAATATTTATCTGCTATGTCCAAAATCTGAGCCCCCTCTGGGACATTTTTTGTTCCCCCCCTTGTATATGTAGCACACTTTCTTGTTTCTTTGCATGTCTCATACATTATTTGTTGTTGTAAGATGGACATTTTATATAATATTATGTAACAACTCTACTATCATAACCCCCCATTCCAAGATTTGTTGTTTTGCTAGGATTTTTGTTGTATCATTATTGATTTTATTGTTATTGTTGTTGTTGCTTCTTATTTGTTTAGGAACTTTCCTGGGCTTATTCTATAGATTCTGTATTCCCCAAAGTGTGTGGTCACTGAATACTTTGATAGCATTTTTTAAAAAGTTATTGTCTTTATTTCTAAGTCTGATTTACTGGAGGACATCATGTTCTGTATAATTTAGTGGTCAACCGATAATTCGTTGGATTTCCCTATATGCCTTGCCTGCATGTCTTCTACACTTTGTCAAGGGGACCTGTGTGAAAAGGCACACCCCGAAACTTCAGTCAGTTTATAAAACATCCTTAGTATTATTTTATGCTATAGAGGGTCTCAAGGTTAGCCATATGTGAGTGACTGTCTTCACCTTTCCCATGTATTTCCTATGTATTCCCATGCACTGCCTTGTGCCTGAATACAGCCTTTGAGGTACTTCATGAACATGTTAGAATATTTCAAAGTTTCCTATGGTTATCTAGCCTCCAGGATTTCTTTTTAAAATTTTCTCTAGGCTCTTGTTTGCCAACTGAAACTTCAGCTTTAAGCAGCTGTGATTTTGCTACCAATTTTCTATTATTTTGATAATGCCTTAGGGGTAAGGGTCCTCCCTTCTCCAATGAGCTGATCTTTGAAATCAAATCGAATGGCCACAGCACTCTGGAATAGTGATTTTCCTGGGACCTGCAGGTTCCAAAAAAATACTGACTATGCTATGGGGATGATGCTTTTAAAGGAGTTCAAAAGAAAACAAAAGAAAAGAAAAAGATCAGGCCTCTCTGTTGTTCATAAGGCTGCTGGCTTTTGACTACAACCCCACTAATCCGGGGAGATAGAATGGGTAGAAATAGCCCCATGTAAAAATGTCACAGACCCTGCTATTTTATGGAGGTTCCATATTTCTTGGATAATTTTCAGTTTGTTCTGTGACTTTTATTTATATCTAGCTTTCTGAAATGTTTGATTTTAGTTGTTTTGCCCATATTTACATAGTTTTACTGGGAGAATCTACTAATCAAGGTCCTTTCTCCATCACTTCAGAAGTCTACTCGCATGACATTTTTTAGGTAAAACAGTACACTGTAATTTGTTACTTTTCTCATCGCCTTTAGCTTCTCTTCCATTTGTTCATTGATAAATGTATTTTCAAGAAAAATCTACATTTATTGTAATCTTTCCATTTTGAAGCATTTTATGACCCTTCTCTAACTCTTTCTGACACAGTGTGTGTGTGAATATATATATATATATATGCTCTACCTTGACATATATATATATCAGGTACAAGAGATACAAGTATCATTATATATTTTATAAATTTTTATGTTCGATATTCTTATATTTAATAAGATTGTATTAAAGTTAACTTCAGTGAGTTTTATTATATTTTCATATTTAATTAATATTGCTTTTATCAGTGTTCTTACCTTTCAAATGCCATTTGCTTCTATATTTGATTTTAGGAAAAAAAATTGAGCTCCATAAAATTACTCCTTTGCTAGTCTTTGCAAATCTGAACCCTGGATGGATTAGGAGCTACATCAAATACATTTGAAAATGTACCTATATATAAATTTACTAACATAAGACAGGATATTTCAGTTTTATTGCAATAATTTTCCTCCACAAATGTATACTACATCCTTTATTTACATTATATCATTTGCATAAAAATCAGTGCTTGAATTACATCTTGAGAGTATTCCTTCAATTAGTTATGCAGCAATGAAATCCTCAATGTGAATTATAATTTGCTAGATGATAGAGATGCGATATAGGCTTTTTAATACTGTGGTATGTATGCTATGGTCATTAATTATCAACTTGACTAATTATTATTGGTAGCAATTAATCTTTGCTCTAATAATTATTGCTGATGATTATACATGTTTTGCCCCCATTACTTTTTGTAATGACATGAAGATGATGTATGTGATTACTAAACTACTGATTCTGTAAAACAAAGTAATTTGTTATGGTAAAGACATCTCTAAACTCAGATAAATTTTTATTAAGTCTGTGGGACTGCAAAGAGGCATATGATAGAGCATTTTTTTTTTCCCCTCCAGATATTAAGATCCCCCCTGTCTTCCCCCTCTCCCCAGATTTTTTTCTTTGTACTTCCTATACCACTGTTTAAAGCTTCTGCCTATCTTGAATAGGGGATTTTTTTTCTCTCTTTTTAAATTGTACTTTAGGTGAAGATTTAAAGGACAAACTAGCTTCTCATTAAACAGTTAGGACACATATTGTTTTACGAAATTGGTTATCAACCTCACGACATGTCAACACTCTCCCTTCTCAACCTTGGGTTCCCTATTACCAGATTCCTATCCCCTCCTACCTTCTAGTCCTTGAGCTTGTGTGCCCCTTTAGTCTTGTTCTGTTTTATGGTCTGTCTAATCGTTTGGTGAAGGGTGAATCTCAGGAGTGACTTCACTACTGAGCTAAAAGGGTGTCCAGGGGCCATACTGTCAGGGTTTATTCTGTCTGTCAGGCCAGTAAGTCTGATCTTTTTTTGTGAGTTAGAATTTTTTCTATATTTTTCTCCAGCTTTGTCCAGGACTCTCTGTTGTGATCCCTGTCAGAGCAGTCAGAGGTGGTAGCCCAGCACTATCTAGTTATGCTGGACTCAGCCTGGTGGAGGCCATGGTAGTTGTGGTCCATTAGTTCTTTGAACTAATCTTTCCCTTGTGTCTTTAATTTCCTTCTTTTTTTTTTTTTTTTTCCTTGAATAGGAGTGTTTTTAAAGAGGTGTTCTTCTAAAAATGGGTTAGTGTTTTGGGCAAACAAGATTAGAAAAGAAGTCACAAAATGATGGATCTTAAAAACTCTTCATAGTAATTACAAAATCATATTTGCAAATGCTTGACAGTGACCAATGTGGGATTCATAAAAAGATGGGCAAACCTTGTATTTCTTGTATTCTTAAAAAAATTAGCACAAAAATAGTGCCTGACATACAGCAGATGCTCAATAGATATTTGTAGAATGAATAATTGAATAGCAGAATGGGTTAAGTGTCTAGTAATGATGAGAAGGTGACTTAAGACAGTCAGTGAGTAGTCATCCAGCTTTCACAGAAGAGATCATTCAATCAGTCTTCACAGAGGTAGTTTCCACCCCACTGCTGACTCTTCAAAGATTGTTAGAGAAATACATGGACATCCACTGAATCAGAAAAAAAAAAACAAATTTGAGACTTATGATGCTTATTCTGAACAAAGTTTGCCGAGTCTTGGGAGAATAGAGGCTCACATTTGTGTTAAGGTTTTTCAGAAAAAGACTGCATCATCAGAACAAACTTAAACGGACTCCTATTTTAAGAAGTCTCAACTTGTCCAGCCAATGCAGAAACAATTTGCCATAGAAATTACATTAAGTATTTGGTCTTAAAACATTTTTAAAAGTAGATAATTTTGTGCCATTTTACTATAATTTATTTCTGGAGTCATCTAAAATATATATATATTTTACCATCTAAGAAATAATTAAATCATATGTTGACAATTCCCCTGAGTGTGCATGTGTGTTGAATAATGTGTCTGTTCTCCTACAAAAATATAGGAGAAATAGATAATCACTGTTTTGTTCTGTTTTTTAATAAAACCATGGCTACATGCCAATCCCACATTTTGTCTTATGAGCAATATTTTTCCAGAAAATATAACTATTTAAACACTATACAGGGTAAGGTGATGGAAAACACAATGGTTAAGAGCAGGAGTTCTGAGGTCAGGAGATCTTTGGCAGGATTCTTAGCTCAATGTTTGCTGTCAATCTTACTGCTACTTCTTTAAACATTCTGAGCCTAATTCCATCATCTTTAAAACACTGGTTATAAAAGTATGATTGCATCAGGGGATTATTATGGAGCTTTCACGTAAGTACTGCTCTTTGTATAGTTATAATAATAGTAGCTGCCTCATAGGGTTTCTAAGGAGATTAAATTTAGGAAAAGTACTTAGTATATATAACAAGGTCTAAATAAATAAATACTATCGGGCAGTTCTACTCTATCCTATAGGGTTGCTATGAGTCATAACCTACTCGACGGCAACGGGTTTTCGAGGGGTGTATTATTTTTATTGGTATTATTATTTTCAAGTAAGTACAAGATGTTTACCATTAAAACATTAAAAAACATTTCAAAATCACATGTGAAGACAAATACAAATGCCAATACAATTTTCTTAAGTCAAAATTACAGAAGAGTATTTATCTCAGTTCTGAGATATTATCTTTCATGCTTGATTGATATTCTCTGATCTGTAGTATAAGGAAGTGTGAGCAGAGGAATGGTTCATAGCCAGTGATCTTATGGATCCAGGTAATTGCACAGGGACAACAAACGTGACAGTTGCATTGCATCATTGGTATGGGTTGCTTTTCTGGGCTGACTCTTTCTAAATGGACCCATATCAATAACTTATTTCAGTTGCAGTGTCCTTCAACACTTGACCAAGAATAACTCCCTAAGTGGGCTAAGCGTATAGTGATGACAATATTTAAAAATTTTATATTCTAGTCCTAACCTCCAAGACATCATGTTCTTCCTTTTGCTACACTGAATAGAAGCTCATGACTTGGCAAGTGTTAAAGATTTATCTATTTATTAACATTTTACTCACAAGGATAAAACTCTTGAAATATTACAGCTCATTTTCAAGAATGTCCTTGGGATGGAAAGCAGATATATTCTTTGCCACATTACACTTTCAGACCATGTAGGTCATTGTCATAAAGCAGTCACCAGAAAAGTTAAATGAAACTAGATTATGCAATAGATTTTTTCATATTTTAGATACATACACATTTATATAATACTTGACTGTAAATTTTGATGTTAGGGCTAAGAACCCTGTGGAGCGATAGCTAAGCTCTTATGAAGGTAAACAATTGTGGAATGAACAGGATTGTATTTTCTGTTGAAATCTGTCAGAATTCTCAGATCTACCCTTATTAAAAATTATTCTTTTATTTATTAAGATTAAGTGGAAAATACTTCTTTTTTTTGAAAGGGAAATATTTATTATTAGTTTCTCTAAGAAATATATGACAATGCCCTAACAATTTCAGGATTATATGCAAGATTAAGGCAGAATGGTATGGCAAACTGGTCCCATGTGGAAGCTCCTTCCTGAGTGCTATATCACCAATAGCTTCCTGCCAGCCCGAACTCCCTGCCTGCCTCTTTGTTCTGCATTGTGCTTAGAATAGAACTAGGATAGAGAGATATCAGTACATTGGATAGAAAGAAGTATCAACCTAGTGTCCTTTCTGGCTCCAGAATTTTTGCTAGTCATCTTCATTTACCATTGTGAGAAGAACACTGGGGCAAATTTAGGTTATATTACAGTAGTTTAGACTGTAGGCTTTGGAGTTAACCAAGGCCATCAGGTTAAAGTCCAAGTTCACTACTTAACAACCCTAGCCTTCAATTTTCTTATCTGTAAAAGGGGCATAATAATAGTGCAACTTTTATTAAGTGGTTGTGAGAGAAAATGAGGATAATGTATATAGAATATTTATTACAATTCTGGAAAAAATGGCACTCTTAAAATTATTATTAAGATTGTTTCCCCTTGAATACATAATATTTCTTCAATAAATTATTGTGGCTCTCTAAGAAAATGTTCTATCTATATATTTTTCTTTATTTTTCAGTCTGGGTCATTTTTATCTAGAAGGGTAGATTGTTGGAGCATAATTTTAATAACTAAATTAATGCTTTATTTTATTTATTGTACTTTAGTTTTTTTCCAGCTTTAAATGGGTTCTTTTCCTTAGAATGTGAAGATTCATTCATTCAGCCGGTTCACATTTATTGAATACTCCCTATATGTTAGCAATTGCAGTAGAAAACTGGAATAAAAAAAATGTATGAGAAAATCACAGTAGACCTGCCCTCATAGAGCTTACAGTCTAGTGGCCGACAGAAACCTGTAAACAAGCAATTGACTTGCCATATGATAAATGCTTTAATGAGGGAAGTGCACGATGTTATCAGAGCACATGGTCGGTGCTAAAAAAAGTGGGGGATGTTTAAGCTCAGACCTAAAGAGTGAGTTGCAAGTAGCCAAGAAAAGTGTGAGAGGAAAAATATTACACATACAAGAAACAGAATGTGCAAAGTCCCAAAACCAAGAGTGAATATGGCAATAAGATAAGGATGGCCTTTATCACCACTCTTATTCAATGTTGTACTGGAAGTCCTAGCAAGAGCAATAAGGCAAGAAAGGGAAATAAAGGGAATCCAAATTGAACTGGAAAATGTAAACTATCCTTATTCACAGATTACACGATCCTATACATAGAAAATCCCAGAGACTCCACAGGAAAGTTATTGGAACTAATAGAAGGATTCAGCAAACGGGCAGAGTACAAGATCAACACACAAAAATCAGTTAGGTCCCTCTACACTAACAAAGAGGACTCTGAAAAAGGCTCAAGCAATCAATACCATTTACAAGAGCCCCTAAAAGGATAAAATACTTAGGAATAAGCCTAACCAGGGACATAAAAGGCTTATACAAGGAAAACTATAAAACACTACTGGAAGAAACTGAAACATCTACATAAATGGAAAAACATTCCATGCTCATGGACTGGAAGACTTAACATTGTGAAGATGTCAATACTATAATAAGTGATCTATAGATATATTGCAATCCTGATCTAAATTCCAACTACATTCTTTAATGAAATGGAAAAACTAATCTCCAACTTTATATGGGAAGGCAGGAGGCCCCAAATAGCTTTGAAGAAGAAGAACAAAGTAGGAGGCCTCATACTTCCTGATTTCAAAACTTGCTGTACAGCCCTGATAATCAAAATAGCCTGGTACTGGTACAACGACAAACACATAGACCAATGAAATAGAATTGAGAACCCGGAAGTAAATCCATCCATATACCCATATCTGATCTTCAACAAGGGGTGAAAATTCATTCAAAGGGGAAGAAAAAGTCTTTTTTACAAATAGTGCTTGCTGGCAAAACTCGATATCCATACGCAGAAAAATGAATCAGGATCCATACCTCACACCATGAACAAAAACTAACTGAAAATGGATCAAGGAGCTAAATATGTTAAAGCTGAAACTATAACCTTCCTGGAAGATAACATAGGGTCAAAACTAGGGGCATAATTTTCGGTATAAGCAGTTTATCAAACAAAACTAAAAATGCACGAACAACAGAAGATAAATTAGGTAAGTGGGACTGCCTAAAAATTTTTATGCTCATCAAGAGACTTTACCAAGTGAGTAAAAAAAGAAGCTATAGACTGGGAAAAAAATCTTTGGCAACAACATATCTGATAAGAGTCTAATCTCTAAAATACATAGAAAACTTTGACAACTTAGCAACAAAAAAAAATCCAATAAAAAAAATGGGCAACGGATATGAACACTGTCATCGGAGAAGGGCATCATGATCGGTAAAGTAGAGGGTCAGTGAAAAAGAGGAAGACCTTCAACAGTATGAATTAACACAGTGGCTACAACGATGGACTTAAATACGTTAACTACTGTGAAAATGGCTCAAGACCAGGCAGCATTTCGTTCTGTTGTACTTAGGGTCACCAGGAGTCAGAACCTACTCAATGACACCTAACAACAACAACCAAACCAAAACCAAATCAAACCCATTTCGGTCCAGTTAATTCTGACTCATAACGACAATAAAGGACAGAGTAGAACTGTCCCATAGAGTTTCCAACCTTTCTGTTAGCAGCTGAGCTCTTAACCACTGTGCCACCAGGACTCCTACAACAACACTAAAAAACAAAACAAAACAAAAAAAACCTCTCAGCAAATTAGCAATAGAAAAGAACTTAGTCATTATGATAAAAAACAATAAACAACAAAAAAACCTACAGATATCATATTTCAAGGTAAAATATTGAATTCTTTACCCATAAGATTAGAAATATTAGGTATATGAGTTAAACCCTGTTGACTGATTGTGTTGTTCAGATTTTCTATTTCCTGTCTTATTTTTGCCTAGTAGTATTATCTTAGTTGCTAAGAGGAATATGTGGAAGTCCCCAACTGTAACTGTGGATTTCTCTCTTTTCAGCTTTACTAGTTTTTACTTTAGGTATTTTCAGGCTCTGTTGTATGGTACATACACAATTAGGATCATTATGTCTTTTTGACAGATTGATAATAGTATCATTACATCCATTTTTGTCTGTAGTAATTTTCTTTGTTCTGAAGTCTGCTTTATCAGTTATTAATATTTCCATTACTGATTTCCTTTGATTATAGTCTGCATGATATATCTTGTTCCATCTTCTTTCTTTTAGCCTTGCTGTGGTTGGTAGGTGCCACCCAGTCAATTCTGACTCAGCAACCCCATGTACAACAGAAGGAAACACTGCCCTATCCTGTGCCATCCTCACAATCGTTGCTATGCTTGAGCCCATTTTTGCAGTCACTGTGTCAATCTATTTCGTTGAGGATCTTTCTCTCTTTTGCTGACCCTCTACTTTACCAAGCACTATGTCCTTCTCCAGGGACTGGTTCCTCCTGATAACATGCTCAAAGAATCTGAGACAAGGTCTCACCATTCTTGCTTCTAAGCAATATTCTTGGTATACTTCCTCCAAGACAAACCTGTTTGTTCTTCAATATTCGTCGCAAACACCATAATTCAAAGGCATCAGTTCTTCTTTGGTCTTCCTGATTGATTGTCAAACTTTCATATGCATATGGGGCAATTGAAAATCTCCTGGTTTGGTCAGGCACATCTTAGTCCTGAAATGGACATCTTTGCTTTTTGACACTTTAAAGAAGTCTTTTGCATCAGATTTGTCCAACGCTGCTTCCATGGGTATTGATTGTGGATCCAAGCAAAATGAAATCCTTGACAACTTCAATATTTTCTCTGTTTATCATGATGTTGCATATTGGTCCAGTCGTAAGTATTTTTGTTTTATGTTGAGGTGTAATCCATACTGAAGGCTGTAGTCTTTGATTTTCATCAGTACGTGCTTCAAGTCCCATTCACTTTCAGCAAGCAAGGTTCTGTCATCTGCATATCGCAGCTTGATAATAAGTCTTCTCCCAAACCTGATGCTGTGTTCTTCTTCATGTAGTCCAGCTTCTCAGAGTATTTGCTCAGTTTACAGATTTAATAAGTATGGTAAAAGGATATGACCCTTACACACATCTTTTCTGATTTTAAACCACTCAGTATCTCCTTATGCTGCTTGAAAGACTGACTCTTAGTCTACATACAGTTTTCATGTGAGCACAATTAAATGTTCTGGAATTCCCATTCTCAATGTTATCTATAATTTCTTATAATTTACACAGTCGAATGCCTTTGCATAGTCAATGAAACAAGGTAAACATCTTCCTGGTATTTTCTGCTTTCAGCCAAAATCCATCTGACATCAACAGTGATATCTCTCATTCCATATTCTCTTCTGAATCCAGCTTGAATTTTTGGCAGCTCCCTGTCGATGTACTGCTGCAACTGCTTTTAAATTATCTTCAGCAAAATTTTACTTGAGTGTGATGTCAATAATGCTGTTTGATAATTTTCACATTCTGTTGGATCACCTTTCTTTGGAATGGGCGCAAATATGTATTTTTTCAGTTGGCTGGCCAGGTAGCTGTCTTCTAAATTTCCTGGAATCTCCAGTGCTGCACTTGTTTGTTGAAATATAACAGTTGGTATTCTGTCAGTTCCTGGATCCTTTTTTTTCTCCAATGCCTTCAGTGCAGCTTGGACTTCTTCTTTCAATACCACTAGTTTTTGATTATATGCTACCTCCTGAAATGGTTGAACGTCAACCAGTTATTTTTAATACAGTGACTGTGTATTCCTTCCATCCTCTTTTGATGCTTCCTGCATTGTTCATTATTTTGCCCATAAAATCCTTCATTATTGCAATGTGATGCTTGAATTTTTTCTTCAGTTCTTTCAGCTTGAGAAATGCCAAGCGTGTTCTTCCCTTTGGGTTTTCTAACTCCAGCTCTCTGCACATTTCATTATAATGCTTTACTTTGTCTTCTGGAGCTGCCCTTTGCAATTTTCTGTTTAGTTCTTTTACTTCATCCTTTCTTACATTTGCTTTAGCTGCTCTAGTTTCAAGATTAAGTTTCAGACTCGCCTCTGACATCCATTTTAGTCTTTTCTTTTCTTTCCCTTCTTTTAAATGAACTTTTGCTTTCTTCATGTATGATTTTCTTAATGTCATTCCTTTCAAGCTACCTACGCTGAATTTGAAGTGTTCCTTGTAAGCAGCGCTTAGTTGCATCATTTTTTTTTTTTTTTTAACCCTCTCTGCCAATCTCTGTTTTCAGGCTGGTGTGCTTAAGCATCTACATTTAAGGTAATTGTGTGTTGGCACTTAAGGCTGCCATTTTTTGATTTGCTTTCTGTTTGTTCCCTCTGGTTCTTGATTCTCTCTTTCTGTTTTCTTGCCTTCCTGTAGGTTATCTGAACATTTTTTAAGATTCCATCTTTTCTTATTAATAGCTCTTATGTGCGTGTGTGTGTACATGTGTCTGAATAATCTTCTTAGTGATTGATGGTTCTGGATATTACAACATACACAATATGTGACATCACAATCTATTGAAAGAAACTTTTCACCACTTGTAGTGAGAGGTGGAAACCTCTTTTCCATTTAAATCATTTTACCTTTCCCACTTCTAAATATAAATGCCTTGAGTATCATTATGGTATTATAACATTTGTTTCAGTCATCAAATATATATACCTATATTACCGTTCTTTGTGCTGACCCTTCTTCCATACCCCATTTGTTTCTTTTTTCATTTCATTTTATTTCTCTTTGAAAAACTTTCTTTGCCAATCTTTAAAGGAAACTTTTAAGGATGAATTCTTTCAGTTTTTCTTTCTATGAGAATGCCATTATTTCTTCTTTGTTCCTAAAGGACATTTTCACTGAATTTGAATTTGTAGTTAACAGTTTTTTTCTTTCAGCACTTGAAAAATGTTTGCTGCTTCCTTTCGGCTTTTAATGTTTCAGATGAGAAATCCACTGTCATTCAAATTGGTCTTTCTATGTAAGTAATGTGGCATTTCTCTCTCTCGCTCCTTTTTTTTTTTTTTTTTTAATATTTTTTGGGGGCTTTAATTTTCAAGGCAGTGGTTAAAGCACTTGGTTGCTAACTAAAAGGTTGGTGGTTGAAATCCACCAGCAGCTTCTTGAGAGAAAGGTGTGGCAGCCTGCTTCTATAAAGATTTACAGCCTTGGAAACCCTGTGGGGCAATTCTGCTCTGTCCTACAGGGCAGCTATGAGTTGAAATTGAGAGCAATGCGTTAGTTAGTCAATTTTCAAAATTTTAATTGTATGTCTTGGTGTTGATTTTTTTAGATTTATTCTGTTGGTTTCATTAAGCTTCTTGGATCTGTAGGTTTGTGTCTTTTACCAAATTTGGGAACTTTTCAGCCATTATTTCTTCAAATACTCTTTCAGATGCACTCCCTTACTCTACTGCTCTTGGGAGCCTAGTAGAAGAACTGCTGAATTTTTGTTATGGTCCCATAGGGCCATGAGGCTCTGTTCATTCCTGCTTTCTGTCCTGTGCTGCTTTCTGTCCTGTGCTACCTGAGGGGATGGAAATGGTTCCCTTAGGCAGGGGCACCAGGCATCTCACAGGCAGGGGCACCAGGCATCTCACAGTGGTAGAAGGGCAATTGGGAATCCCCCTACTGAAGCTCAGTGGTTGCCCCCTTGTCTAGGAACGGAAGAAGGTGTTTAGGTCCACAGTGCCAAAGAGACATCCTAGGCCTGGCAACTCGTCACTGAGTCCCTCTTGCTGATTCTTCCCAACTGCCCCAGTGCCTCCAGACAGAGAAGGGGTTTTCTGGGCCTATCGGTTAATGTGGTTGGGTCCTTTCTCCCTGTTTTTCCCAGCTGACCTGATTTCTTTTTTTAGAGTTAGGGAGTATTAAGAGTCTCAGGTCTTCAAGGCTGAGAAATAAAAAGAAGGCTGCCAAGGCAGGTCTGCTTGATGTGGCTTAGTCTTTTTGTCATTTCTACCTGCCAGCCCAGAGTTTCTGATGGGAGAGGGGTGTCTTAGGAGTGTGGGGTCAAACAGGCTTTCCAAACCAGGCTGAAGCTGTGACTGAATCCTTCCTGCTATTTCTGCCTGCCACACCAGCATCTCCTGAAGGAAGAGAAGAGACTCAACTGGGTGTAGAAGGGCAGTGCTTCCTTTTGTTGGTGAGAGTTCTTATTATACACCGTTTCCATGACATCAGACTTGCCTAATGTCAGAAAATCTCTTGCTTGATCTGGGAGAAAATAAGACTATCTGGGCAGGTTCTGTTGCTAGGTTGGGGCTGGTAAATGCCATGCCTGGGTGGTCTTCTGTTGAGTGGGGGAAGGTAAGGTGCCCTGCCACTGTGCTGTTCTCTATTCCTAGGGTCCCAAAGCAGTTTGTCTTCTTATTGTCTTTCAGAAGTATCCTTTGGTTGTTGCCTGTGTTATTTCCATGGTTTATAGTGTGCTTAGGAGGGAGGAGTAAGGAGAAACAGGTCTACATTATCTTGTCTGGACCTGAAGTTTTATGGTATTAAATTTTGATAGTGGTTTTGGTTTAATAGCTATACAAGGACTACACTCAATGCCTAACATCCATCCTTCGAATATTTGAATTTTCATTTATCTTTTTCTCTAATACCAAATTTTAAAGCAACATTTCATATTATTATTATTATTATTACACTTTTAATTCTCTATGATGTACTTTCAAGTTTTAAAATCCCCTGGTGATGAACCTGATCTTTGCTTTCGTAGCTTAAGTGTGAAGTTCTCTGATAGCTCATCCGACAAAGGCTCTGCAGCATGTATTATTTTCCGAGGCCCTCTGTCAGAATAAGACTGAGAGGCTTTGCATAAAATGAGAAGATAGGAAAGGATATAAATTGGATTAGTTCTTATATTTAAAAGCATATTTTGGTGGAGAAATATTATCTTTGACAAGAACAATGATGGAAGCCCTGAAGTTGCTGAAAATACTTTGAATGTCTCTGTTTAACAATTAGATATGGATTGAAAGTAAAGAAAATAGCAATTTTATTTGGAGAAATCTACTTGTTATGGCTCTTCTAAGTTCTATGAGGAGAAATAAAATTGCTAATTAAATGTTTAATGTTATTTACAAGGAGCATAATAACTTGGGCTTACCCTTACAGTGTATCCAAGTTGCCTATCTATAGATGACACCCCTAACTTTGAATTAGGAACCGTTGAACAACGTGTGCACATTGAACTGGTGCCCGTTTTGCAATATTCGCAGCATAATTTTGCTGGGTGAATCCAAAAATAACTGTTTTATCAAAGTGCTGGAAATATATATGATTTATTTGTTAAATAAATATTTATTGGTTGGGAAGGCAATAGCTAATTAAAACTTGTTCATGGGAGACCTGTTACGTTTATATGGCATGGTTTCTACTAGCAAATTGTAGAGAGAAAAGTGGAAACTCTTAATAATAAACATTTCTATGGATAAACATATTTACTGAGTAACTGGGACTAAATTGATTATCAAAATTTGATCAAATTATATGACGCTACAACAATAACATTTATATTACTAGCCAGTTTTAGTTATCATTACCTCTGTTTCTTCTGATTTTCCAGCAATAGATATTTGATCCAAATCTTTTCTTCATTGACTGCTGTGTGTTCACCCTATCAAGCAGTTTTTTTTTTTTTTTTCCTTTTCCCTTTACAATATGTAGAACTAAAAGGGTTTTAATCCGCACATTTATTCTGAGAGAACCTAATTTACTTTTCCAATTGCTCAGGATTAGTCTATTGGCAGCCATGGAAGCCCTTAAGGAGCCATTCACTCTCTCAGTTTAGTGTGCTGAACAAATTAGTACTTCCCAAAATAATACCAATTAAGCAAACGTCAAAGTTAGTATCTATAGTAATCTCAATAGACAAGTTAAAATATCCCTCCAAAAGGGCTGCTACTCAAGGGCAATACTTTTTTAGCTGGCATAATTATACTACTTCTCTATTATACTCTGTGGATCGGCTTTTTAGACACTTTCTACTATTACCACATCTACTACTGCTACTGCTACACACACACACACACACACACACACACACACGAATTACTCACCCATACCATATATATGCACATATCACATACTTTTTTTTTGATCTGCAAATTTTGGCATTTTCATTTTGACTAGCATATAGGGCAGGAAATCAGAAGACAGATTCTTTTTTTGTGCCTTGTATAACTACAGTGTGATCTTGGGAAACTGATTTGACTGGGCATGACTCATTTCCCTCATTTGAGAAATGAAAATGTTGGAGTAGATCAGAGGTTGGCAAACTAAGGCCCTTTGGCCAGCCACATTTTTATTGTCAATAAAGTTTTAATGGAACACAACCATGCCCATTTATTTACGTGTTGTCTATAGCTGCATTTTCAGGACATCATCAAAGTTAAATAGTTGCAACAGAGTCCAAATGGCCCAGGAGCCTAAAATACTTACTATCTATACCTTTTTTTTTTTTTTTTATACCTTTAAGTAGTGAAATTCTCTCAAGTGACAATCTGTGGAATGTACATAGAGTGTGAAACCAAGTGGTAGTCATATTTTTTAGCAGTTTTTCTAACCTGTCATCTCAATTAAAAGAAATGTAGACTAACCTTAAGTCAGTCTACATTTATTGTTGTTGTTGGTTGCCATCAAGTGGATTCTGACTCACTGTGACCCCATGTGGCAGAGTAGAACTGCCCCATATGCATTCTTGGCAGGAATCTTTACAGAAGCAGATTACCTGGTCTTTCTCCTATAGAACCACTGGGTGGTTTTGAATGCCAACCTTTTGATTAGCAGCTGAGCATTTAACACTCGTGCCACCAGAGCACCTGCTTCATTTACTGCGGGATTTTATTGGAGAACTTTTATTCAAAGCACTATATAATTCATTTAAAGGATTGAAAGATAAAGCCACACTCTTCAAGTAATCAAAAACCAAATGTAAGAAAAACATAAAATGAAAATAATATTCATAAACTCATAGAAACCAAACATAGATACATATAAGGTTAAGTGTGTGTGTGTGTGTGTGTGTGTGTGTGTGTTTACATTACTTGGTAGAGGGTATTAACAGTGAAAGCTTGAGTTTTATTATATATTGAAGAGGATGGTTGGCACTCATTTGGGATTGAGGCTTCAACAATGTATGATTTTTCTGTGACTTTCAAAGCACTAAAATGACAATATGCCAATTAAGTGACCACTAGGAAGTGATGAACTGTTAATTTCCAAATTAATGAAAGACCTTAAAACCTATGATCAGGAACTTAAATTTCACATAAGAGGCAAATTGGGAACTACTGCAGCATTCTGAGAAACATAATGAAAGCATCAATTTATTGTGAAAATTTTGAACTGAAGAAAGAAAATGCATTAAAGAGTACTAACTAAGCCATACAAGAGAAACCTAGGACAGTTGCATAAACAATGGAACCTCTTTTCCTTCTAACATAACTTTATCAGTAGAATGTTTACCTTTTAAACTTGTTTGAATTCAGTTTTATGTAAGAAATTGTGGAAGACTTTTGGCAAAAATGGAGCACTGATGAGGCAGTGGTTAAGAGCTCAGCTGCTAACCAAAAGACCCGCAATTCTAATCCACCAGTCATTCCTTGGAAACTCTATGAGGCAGTTCTACTCTGTCATATAAGGTCTGTATGGGTCAGAATCAACTAGACAGCAATGGGTTTAACAAAAATGGCCACAGTTACTCCCTTCCCAGTATCCACATTCCTCGTAATGTGGATTATCTTTCCCAGTTTAGATATGGACTGGCCTTGTGACCTGGTTTGGCCAACTGAATCAATAGAATTGATGATATGCTAGTTTTGAACCTAGGCCTCAAGAGGCTTTTCATGATTCCTTTCACTGTTTTAAATAAGGTCCCAATGACTTTCATCTCACAATATTTTAAACACTGAAACAGTACTGACCACCGTGGTCAATAGAATACAGCAAAAGTGACTTCTTAGGCTAGGTCATAAAGGCATTGTAGCTTCTACCTTGGTCATTTGGAGTACTGCTGTGGGGAAGCCAGCTGCTACGTCATGAGGAGTACGACATGGACAAAAATTAAATAGCCAGCACCAGTTGCCGACCGTGTGACTCAAATATCTTGGAAACAGATCCTCAAATGCCAGTTAAGCCTAAAGATGGCTGTATCTGCAAATGTCAAATGACTCCGACCTCATAAGAAACTCCAAGCCAGTATTACCAATTGCGCTGCTCCTGAAACTCAACAGAAAATTTGATTACTGTTCTTTTAAACCATTAAGTTTTGGGTGTTTGTTACGCAGAAATTATTAACTAATACAATGTGACCAAGCAGGTTACACAAGAGACTTGAGCTGCCCTGGGAACTATGGGCTATCTGTAGTGGCAGAAGTAGTATGTGCGTATATAATACATATAATCCAAGTCCCTGGGTGGTGCAAACAGTTAAGCACTTGACTACTAGCTGAAAGGTTGGCAGTTTGAAAGCACTCAGAGGTATCATGAAGACCAGCCTGGCAACCTGCTTCTGAAAAGTCAGAGCCTTGAAGACCCTATGGAGCAGCCCTACCCTGCACACATGGCATCGTCCTGAGTTGGAATGGACTTAACAGCAACTAACAACAACATCTCGAGAAAGAGTATTATTGTTTCCCTACTATGTTCAAATTCTGATTCGTTTTATTTCCACTTTTTTGCCTCTCCTATTTTGTCTTTGAACTTCTCAATTTTATTACATAGTATTAATTTTATCTGTAGTGTACTTTATATATTCATATCTTTATTATTAGTCGGCTTATTGGTTATAAATCTTTTTGACATCTGGCTTACAAAAAAGGAGTTTTGCATACCTACACTATCACAAACAACCTTGTCATCTTTGAATTATCAGATTTTGCTAGTTTTATGAGTGCTACATTGTTAATGTTATTAACCATAGCATTAATCATAGTTCTCATGTTTCTTTTATTTCCAGTATTTAACAGTCCTTTTGCCAATTTAACCATTCATCTCTTAGTTGTTTAAAGTTTATTCTTTAATAGTGTCTTCAAGATCTGACTTCCTGTATGGCCAAAAAACATTTGGCTTATCTTTATTCTTGAATGGCTCAGTAAAAAATCATAGGGCCATATATTCTTTGAGGACTTTGCTCCAGTGCTCTCTACTATACAATGCCACATTAGAGAAACCTGAAGTAAATCTGACTTATTTTCTACAAGGAAGGAATTTAATCTGTTTGGTAAACTGCTAAAAGATTATTAATTTTATTAAAGATGTCTAACTTACTGAGTGCTTAGCATGTGTCAGCAACTGCTATATGACAGAGGTACAATTCTTAGTCCAATTTTATAGGGGGAAGAATAGAGGCACAGAAAGTTAAATAAGTTTCCCTATGTCACACTGGAGATAAGTGACTATCCCAGCCTTTGAAATCAATCATTCATTCATCTATTAAACATTTATTGAACACCTACCACATTCTATGACTAGGTGTTCAATAAAAGCTCAAAAAATGATGATGTCAAAGAGCTGAACAGAGGATTTCAAAGGGCAACCAGAGAAGACAAAGTAAAATATTCCGATGACATGTGCAAAGACTTGGAGATAGGAAACCAAAAGGGAAAAACACTCTCAGCATTTCCCAAGCTGAAAGAATTGAAGAAAAAATTCAAACCTTGAGTTGCAATAGTGAAAGATTCCATTGGGAAAATATTAAATAAAGCAGGAAGCATCAAAAGAAAGTGAAAGGAATACACAGAGTCAGTACACCAAAAATAATTGTTGACATTCAGCCATTTCAGGAGGTAACATATGATCAGGAACCAATGATACTGAAGGAAGAAGTCCAAGCTGAACTGAAGGCATTGGTGAAACACAAGGCTCTGGGAATTGACAGAATATCAATTGAGATGTTTTGACAAATGGATGCAGTGCTGGAAGTGCTCACTTGTCTATGCCAAGAAATTTGGAAGACAGCTATCTGACCAAACAACTGGGAGAAATTCATATTTATGCCTATTCCCAAGAAAGGTGATCCAAATGAATGCAGAAATTATCAAACAATATCATTAATATCGTATGCAAGGAAAATTTTGCTGCAGATCATTCAAAAGCAGCTGCAGCAGTATATTGACAGGGAACTGCCAGAAATTCAAGCCAGATTCAGAAGAGGACGTGGAACCAGGGATATCATTGCTGATGTCAGATGGATCCTGGCTGAAAACGGAGGATACCAGAAAGATGTTTACCTGTGTTTTATTGACTATGCTCAGGCGTTTCACTGTGTACATCATAACAAATTATGGATAGCATTTCAGAGAATGGAAGTTCCAGAACACTTAATCGTGCTCTTGAGGCATCTGTATGTGGATCAAGAAGCAATCGTTGGAAGAGAACAAGGGGATACTTCATGATTTAAAGTCAGGAAAGGTGTGCATCAGGGTTGGATCCTTTCACTATACCTATTCAATCTCTATGCTGAGCAAATAATCCGAGAAGCTGGCCTACATGAAGAAGAATGGAGCATCAGGATTGGAGGAAGACTCATTAACAGCCTGTGTTATGCTGATGACACAATCTTGCTTGTTGAAAGTGAAGAGGACTTGAAACAATTACTGATGAAGATCAAAGACCACAGCTTTCAGTATGGATTACACCTCAGCGTAAAGAAAGCAAAAATCCTCACAACTGGACCAATAAGCAACATCATGATAAAACAAGAAAAGACTGAGGTTGTCAAGGATTTCATTTTACTTGGGTCCATAATCAGCACCCATGGAAACAGCAGTCAAGAAATAAAAAAATGCATTCCATTGGGCAAATCTGTTGCAAAAGGTCTCTTGAAAGTGTTGAAAAGCAAAGATGTCACCTTGAGGACTAAGGTGCGCCTGACCCAAGCCATGGTGTTTTCAATCACCTTACATGCATGTGAAAGCTGAACAATGAATAAGGAAGACCAAAGAAGAATTGATGCCTTTGAACTGTGGTGTTGGCAAAGAATGTTGAGTACACCACGGACTGCCAAAAGAATGAACAAACCTGTCTTGGAAGAAGTACAACCAGAATGTTCCTTAGAAGCAACGATGGCGAGACTTTGTCTCACATACTTTGGACATGTTATCAGGAGGGTTCAGTCCCTGGAGAAAGACATCATGCTTGGTAAAATAAAGGGGCAGCGAAAAAGAGGAAGACCCTCAATGAGATGAATTGACACAGTGGCTGCAACAATGGGCTCAAGCATAGCAACAATTGTGAGGATTAGGCAGTGTTTCATTCTGTTGTGCATTGGTTCACTGTGAGTCAGAGACAACTCACCTAACAATATCAACAACTGTATTCCAAGACTTGTGTTAGGCACTGAGGTCTATCACCACAGGAGTCATAAACCTTAATCTTAAGAAATGTACTACATTAAGATGTGTAAGACATATTCACAGACAATGACCATTTGTTGTTTTTGCCATCGAGTAAGTTCTAATTCATAGTGACCCTATGCACAACAGAATGAAACACTGCCTGCTCTTGCACCATCCTCACCATCATTGTTATGCTTGAGCCCCTTGTTGTAGCCACTGTGTCAATCCATCTTATTGATAGTCTTCCTCTTTTTCGCTGACCCTGTACTTTACCAAGCATGATATTCTTCTCCAGGGACTGACCACTCCTGATAACATGTTCAAAGTATGTGAAACATAGTCTCACCATCCTTGCTCCTAACGAGCATTCTGGTTGTACTTCATCCAAGACAGATTTGTTTGTTCTTTTGGTAGTTCATAGAATATTCAATATTCTTCACCAAGGCTACAATTCAAAGGCATTACTTCTTGTCAGGCGTGAGCCTGCTGGTATTTGAATACTGGTCGCATAGCTGCCAGCATCACAGCCACACGCAAGCCCCCACAGTACAACAAACTGACACACTATTGGGGGAATGATCACTTAGTGAAGTATAAATGTCCAACTTCACCTTAGAAACAGAAGCAAAACGTCTCCACGAGCCAGTGGTTTCTTCATGTACTTATGAAGGAAGCTACTGTCCTTTTGGCCCTGCAGCTTGCCATAACTAGTTTGGGAATAATATAAATTGAGAAAACATAGATATTGTGGATAAAATGACATATCAAGAAAGTCTATCTCCAGCTTAGGTTTTCTTTCCTCTCTGTCAAGTCTCTTCATTCTTTGTATACATCTAAGTTTTTATCAAGTATCATTTTCCTTTGACCTCAAGAAATCCATTTTATATTTCTTGTAGCACAGGTCTGCTGGTGACAAATTCCCTCAGCTCCCTTTTGTCTTTATTTTGCTTTTATTTTTCAAAGGTATTTTTGCTGGCTATAAAATTGTAGGAAACCCTCGTGGCATAATGGATAGGAGCTACAGCTGCTAACCAAAAGGTCAGCTGGTTTGAATCCACCAGGTGCTCCTTGGAAACCTTATGGAGCAGTTCTACTCTGTCCTATATGGTCACTATAGTTGGAATCGACTCAATGGCAATGGGTTTGTTTGTTTTTAATAGAAATGTAGTTAATTTTTTTTAGCGCTTTGAAGATGCCGTTCCGTTTTCTTGAAATAATTATATTTTTTCCTCTGTTCATAATGTTCTTTTTTATCCTTCACTAAATTTATGAATTTTTAGTCAATGGTTTTCTGAAATTTGGTGAAGATTTAGGTTAATGTGGTTTTATGTGTGTTTATTTTGCTTAGGGTCTTTGAGATTCTTAGAACTGTTTATAGTTTTTCTTAAATGTGCAAAAATATTGGTCATTATTTCATCAAATACCTTTTATTTTTCTCTCTCTCACCTTCTTTTAGGCTCTAACATAACATGTGTGTTAGTCCACTTCAGGTTACTGATATTCTGTTCTTTTTTTTTTCTTTCATGTGTGTCATTTTGGATAATTTTTATTGCCATGCATTCAAATTTACTGCCTTTTTTTCCCTTTAGAATTTAATTTACTCTCATTTGTTATGCAGTGATACTTTCATTTCATATGCTGTAGTTTTTATCTCTACATATTCCATCTATCCTTTATTTCATATTTTAAATTTCTTTTTAATTCTCGAGTATATCCAGCACATCTATAATAGTTATTTTAACATCCACATTCATTAATTTTATCTTTCCTGTCATTTCTGTATATGCTTATGTTGACAGGTTTTTCTCTTGGTTCATGGTCACTCTATATCTGGTCATGATGAAGTAATAGAATTTTATACTCAGTGTTTGCTGCCTAGCAAACAGGGACTATCAGCTAGGCTGAGGAAATGCACTCTAATGAATTATGTCAATCCTATTCCCCATTTATAGCTATACAGAAAAAACATGAAATCATGAATCAATTCAGAAAAACCAACAAAATTAAAATGCAAACAAAAGTAACACCCAAGGGAAAATAGTTGAACACTGAAAAGAAAAAGAATATGAAAGAAATTAAACACATAAAATTAAACTTTCCTGGAGACTTTCTGTAGAATAACTAATGGAAACAGACTAAAACAAAACCAAGCAACTATAAATAGGAACAATCTAATTATGAAATTAGAGACAACTGCATGGAGAAAAATCTCTCATAAGAAGAATAAAATAGCCAGGGGAGTGGGAGGAATACACGGCAGAAGATGGAATAAGTGAATCAGAAGATTGAACTGAGAGATGCTTCAGAACGTGGACTACAAGGACAAAGTAATTACAAAAGCATGCGGAGATGGAGAATATAACCAAGTACTCCAATGTTGTCTAAGAAGATTTTCAACAGTTGTCTAATTGAGCAAAATATGTAGAATAGAAAGAATAAAGAATGAAAAAACAAAAATTCTCTGAGATGGGAAAAGAAAAACAGAAAACAGGCTCCAGATTGAGAGACAAGCAGGAATACTGAAAAAAGACAAACACCTGGAATAACTGATAAAATGCCATAACTCAAGAAAAAGAAGAAAATCAAAAAGTATCCAAATTAAAAACAAAACAAAAAAATAAGATAGTAGATTTGTTGGCAACCTTCCCAAAGCTTTGTTATGGTCTTTTTCAGGAAGATTTGAGAAAACTAAAGGCTCCTCCATTTATTGCTAACTTTGCTATAAAAAAATTTTTTTTTTTGCTATAAATAAACATTAATCTAGGTGTAAAACAATAAGCAATCAAAACTTCTAATTATGTGAATGAAATCCTCACTATCCTTTTGCCTTGTTTTATTTTTTTCATATAATTTATTATCCTCTTATATTATAAAATTTACCTATTTATTAAATCTGATACCATAAATTAAATGTTTATTGTGTATTGCACCTCACCAGAACATACATTCCATGAGGGAAGATATTTTTGTTTACGGATTGTCACCAATAGTTTGCACTCAGCTGCTAACTTAAAGATTGGCCATTCAACCATCCCCCTCCCACCAGCAGTATCTCAGAATAAAAGGCCTGGGAATCTGCTTTTGATTTCAGCAAGAAAATCCTATGAAGCAGTTCTACTCTGTAACACATAGTTTTCCATGAGTCACAATCTACTTGACAGCAACTAACAGCTGATGATCTCCAATACTTAGAATAGGCAAGGAAGCAAAATAGGTTCTCAACATTATTTGTAGCATAAATTCTATATATTGTATCAAGATATCAGAAACTCCCTAAATGTTCATCAATAGGAGAATGATTAAATAAGGTATAGTATATCCATGTCTTGTATCAGTTAAATAAGTTGACATAATCATAAGTTATTGAATGAAAATGATATTCAAGATATAGTAAGAGAAAAAAAGCCAGTCACAAAACATGTCTGTAAGTATGTAAATACCTAAAAAAGAACTGATAGGGTATATCCTGAAATACTAACTATAATTACCTCTGGAAAGGTAAATAGCATTGAAAAGTGGGTGGTCAGTCTAAAACATTTTATAAATACCAACTATATGACAGATAACATTCTAGGAACTGAGGAATAACAGTGAACAGGACAAACAATGTTCTTACTATAAGGATGATTACATTTTAGCGGCTGGGGGTAATAATAAACAAAAATAAATGATTACAGAAATTGAGAAATGCTACTAAGAAGATAAAACAGGGTATTATGGTGGGGACCAAGTTGGAAGATGTTTTTGGTGCCTTATATGGATTGCTCAGGGATAGTGTCTCTGAAGAGATGATATGAGCAGGATGGAGGAATTAAAATGTGAAGATTTAGGGACTAACCAATGGAAATAGGAAAAGAAAATAAAAAAAGAACAAATGCAAAAGCTCTGGGATGGGAATATATGTGTCATGATGGAAGGACAAAATGAAGACCAAAGTATGTAAGCCTGGTGAACGAGGGAAAGAATGGAGTAAGAAGACAAAGCAATAGAAGTATTCCAGGGTCACAACATATTGAGTCTTTGTTGGCCATATGACACGAACATAGAAACTACAAGGGTAGTGCTCTCTTTGGCAGCATGAATGATACACAGAAGATTAGCATGGCCCCTGTGCAAGGATGACACACAAATTCATGAAGCATTCCATATTTTTAGACAACTCAATGGAAAGTCAGAGGAATAGAATTGAGCAAGTGGAAGGCAGAATTTGTGAACTTGAAGCACTTGGTACCAATATATATGAAGAAAAATCAGATAAAAGAATTAAAAAAAATGAAGAAACCTTAAGAATCATGTGGGACTCTATCAAGAGAAATAACCTACGAGTGACTGGAGTAAAAGAACAGGGAGGGATAACAGAAAATACAGAGAGAACTGTTGAAGATTTGTTGGCAGAAAACTTCCCTGATATCGTGAAAGATGAGAAGATGTCTATCCAAGATGCTCAATGAACTCCACATAAAGTAGATGTTAAAAGAAAGTCACCAAGACATATTATAATCAAACTTGCTGAAAACAAAGATAAAGAGAGAATTTTAAGAGCAGCTAGGGATAAACAAAAAGTCACCTAAAAAGGAGAGGCAATAAGAATAAACTTGGACTACTCTGTAGAAACTACGCAGGCAAGAAGGCAATGGGATGACTTATATAAAAAAAACTGAAGGAAAAAAATTGCCACCCAAGAATCATATATCCAGCAAAACTGTCTCTCAAATATGAAGGTGAAATTAGGACATTTCCAGAAAAACAGAAGTTTAGGGAATTTGTAAAGACCAAACAAAACCTACAAGAAATACTAAAGGGAGTTCTTTGGTTAGAAAATCAATAATATCAGGAATCAACTCAAAACTAGAACACTGGGCAGATCAATCAATGTCAACCCAGACAGGGAAATCCCAAAAACAAATCAAGATGAAAACATGCTCAAAACAGGGAAAAAGTGATGGTACTATGTAAAAGAAGAAAACATTCAAACAATAAAGAGGGACTAAGAAATATAGACATAGGTCTTTCATATGGAGAGGGAGATAAGGCGATACAAAGAAATAAAAGTTAGGCTTAAATTTTGCAAAATAGGGGTAAATAATAAGGTAACCATTAAGGAGACAAACTATCCTACACATCAAAAGAAAATACAAGAAAAAAATAGAGACTCAGCAGAAACAAAATCAACAAAAACGAATAAGAGGAAAAAGACAATATATAAAGATAAACTACTCAGCAAAAAAATTTAAGTGGGGAAAAGAAACTGTCAACAAAATACAAAAAAAAGACATCAAAATGATAGCACTAAATTCATTAAAAAAAAAAATTTTTTTTTATCCAAAATTATGCTGAATGTAAATGGAATAAATGCACCAATAAAAAGACAGAGAGTGGCAGAATGGATTAAAAAACATTATCTGTCTATATGCTGCCTACAAGAGACACACCTTAGACTTAGAGACACAAACAATCTAAAACTCAAAACATGGAAATAAATATATCAAGCAAACCGCAATCCAAAAAGGCAGGAACAGCAATATTAATTTCTGACAAAATAGACTTTAAAGTTAAATCCATCATAAAAGAAAAGGAAGGACACCATATAATGATTAAAGGGACAATATACCAGGAGGATAGAACCATATTAAATATTTATGCACCCAAAGACAGGGCTGCAAGATACATAAAACAAACTCTATCAGCATTGAAGTGTGAGATAGACAGCTCCACAATAATAAGAGGCTTCTACACACCACTTTTGGTAAAGGTCAGGACATCCAGACAGAAGCTCAAAAAAGAAAAGGAAGATCTAAATGCCACAATCAACCAACCTGACTTCATAAACATACACAGAATACTCCACCCAACAGCAGCCAAGTATACTTTCTTTTCTAGTGCACATGGAGCATTCTCTAGAATAGACCACATATTAGGTCATAAACCAAGTCTTAGCAGAATCAAAAACAAAGAAATGTTACAAAATATCTTCCCTGACAGTAAGACCATAAAAGTAGAAATCAATAACAGAAAAAGCAGGGAAAAGAAATCAAACACTTGGAAAGTGAACAATACCCTGCTCAAAAAAGACTGGATTATAGTAGACATTAAGGATGGAATAAAGAAATTCATAGAATCCAATGAGAATGAAAACACTTCCTATCAGAACCTTTGGGACACAGCGAAAGCAGTGCTCAGAGGTCAAATTATATCAATAAATGCACACATCCAAAAAGAAGAAAGGGCCCAAATCAAAGAATTATCCCTACAACTTGAACAAATAGAAAGAGAACAACAAAAGAAACCCTCAGGCACCAGAAGAAAAAAAATAATAATAATTAAAGCAGAACTAAATGAAATAGAGAATAGAAAAACAATTGAAAAAATTAATAAGATAAAAAAATAGTTCTTTGGAAAAAATCAACAAAATTGATCTACCATAGGCTGAACTGACAATAACCCAAATAAGAAATGAGGTGGACGAGATTACAACAGACCCAACTGAAATTAAAAGAATCATATCAGATTACTATGAAAAATTGTACTCTAACAAATTTGAGATCCAAGAAGAAATGGATGAATTCCTAGAAACACGATACCTACCTAAACTAACACAAACAGAGGTAGAACAACTAAATAGACCCGTAACAAAAGAAGAGATTGAAAAGGTAATCAAAAAACTCCCAACAAAAGATAAGTCCTGGCCTGGATGACTTCACTGCAGAGCTCTACCAAACTTTCAGAGAAGTGTTAACACCATGACTACTAAAGGTATTTCAGAGCATAGAAAAGGATGGAATACTACCAAACTCATTCTATGAAGCCGTTATATCCCTGATACCAAAACCAGGTAAAGACATCACAAAAAAAGAAAATTAAAGGCCTATATCCTTCATGAACTTAGATGCAAAAATCCTCAACAAAATTCTAGCGAATAGAATTCAACAACATATCAAAAAACTAATTCACCATGGCCAAGTGAGATTCATACCACGTATGCAGTGATGGTTCAACATTAGAAAAACAGTTAATGTAATCCACCACATAAATAAAACAAAAGACAAGAATCACATGATTTTATCAATTGATGCAGAAAAGGCATATGACAAAGTTCAACACCCATTCATGATCTAAACTCTCAGCAAAATAGGAATAGAAGGAAAATTCCTCAACATAATAAAGGACATTCATACAAAGCCGATAGCCAACATCATCCTTGAGATCGGGAACCAGACACTTATGCCCTTTATCAGCACCCTTATTCAGCATTGTGCTGGAGGTCCTAGCCAGAGCAATTAGGCTAGATAAAGAAATAAAGGGCATCCAGATTGGCAAAGAAGAAGTAAAAGTATCTCTATTTGCAGATGACATGATCTTGTACACAGAAAACCCCAAGGAATCCTCCAAAAAACTACTGAAACTAATAGAAGAATTCAGCAGAGTACCAGGACACAAGATAAACATACAAAAATCAGTTGAATTCTTCTACACCAAAAAAAAGAACATCGAAGAAGAAATCACCAAATTGGTATCATTTACAGTACCCCCAAGAAGATAAAACACTTAGGAATAAATCTTACCAGAGGTGTAAAAGACTTATACAAAGAAAACTACAAAACGCTTCTGCAAGACACCAAAAGAGACCTACGTAAGTGGAAAAACATACCTTGCTCATGGATAGGAAGACTTAAGGTTGTAAAAATGTCTATCCTATCAAAAGCGATTTATAGATTTAATGCACTTCTGATCCAAATTCCAATGATATTTTTTAACGAGATGGAGAAACAAACCACCAGCTTCATATGGAAGGGAAAGAGGCCCCAGATAAGTAAAGCATTACTGAAAAAGAAGAACAAAGTGGGAAGCCGTACGCTACCTGATTTTAGAACTTATTATACTGCCACAGTAGTCAAAAGAGCCTGGTGCTGGTACAACAACAGATACATGGACCAATGGAACAGAACTGAGAATCCAGACATAAATCCATCCACATATGAACAGTTGATATTTGACAAAGGCCCCAAATCAGTTAAATGGGGAAAAGACAGTCTTTTTAACAAATGGTGCTGGTATAACTGGGTATCCATCTGCAAAAGAAAATGAAACAAGACCCATAACTCAAACCATGTACAAAAATGAACTCAAAATGGATCAAACACCTAAATATAAAATCTAAAACAATAAAGATCATGGAAGAAAAAGTAGGGACAATGTTAGGAGCCCTAATACATGGAATAAACAGTATACAAACATTACTAACAATGCAGAAGAAACACTAGATAACTGGGAGCTCCTATAAATCAAACACCTATGTTCATCCAAAGACTTCACCAAAAGAGTAAAAAGATTACCTACAGCCTGAGAAAAAGTTTTTAGCTGAGACATTTCTGATCAGCGCCTGATCTCTAAAATCTACATGATACTGTAAAAACTCAACTACAAAAAGACAACCCAATTAAGAAAACGGGCAAAAGATCTAAACAGACCCTTCACTAAAGAAGACATTCAGGTAGCTAACATAGACATGAAGAAATGCTTATGATCATTAGCCATTAGAGAAATGCAAATCAAAACTACAATGAGATTCCATCTCACTCCAACAAGGCTGACATTAATCCAAAAAATAGAAAATAATAAATGTTGGAGAGGTTGTGGAGAGACTGGAACACTTATACACTGTAGGTGGGAATGTAAAATGGTGCAACCACTTTGGAAATTGATTTAGTGCTTCTTTAAAAAGCTAGAAATAGAACTACCATACAATCAACAATCCCACTCCTTGGAATATATATCCTAGAGAAATAGAGCCTTTACACAAACAGATATATACATACCTATGTTCATTGCAGCACTGCTTACAATAGCAAAAAGATGAAAGCAACCAAGGTGCTCATCAATGGATGAATGGACAAATAAATTATGATATATTCACACAGTGGAATACTAGGCATTGATAAAGAACAGTAATGAATCTGTGAAACATTTCATAACATGGAGTAATCTGGAAGGCATTATGCTGAGTGAAATGAGTCAGTTGCCAAAGGACAAATATTGTATAAGACCAATATTATAAGAATTCAAAAAATAGCTGTTACAGGGAAGAAAATATCCTTTGATTGTTACGAGAGGAGGAAGAAAGGAAGGGAGAGAGGGGGTTTTCACTAATTAGATAGTAGATAAGGACTAATTTAGATGAAGGGAAAGACAACATACAATACAGGCGAGGTCAGCACAACTGGACTAAACCAAAAGCAGTGTCCTGAATAAACTGAATGCTTCGAAGGCGAATGTAGGAAGGGCCAGGTTTTGCGGACCATGGTTTCAGGGGACATCTAAGTCAACTGGCATTATAAAATCTATTAAGAAAACATTCTGCATCCCACTTTGGAGAGTGGCGTCTGGGGTCTTAAATGCAAGTGGCCATCTAAAATGAATAAATTGGTCTCAACTCACCTGGAGCAAAGGAGAATGAAGAACATCAAGGACACAAGGTAATTATGAGTGCAAGAGATAGAAAGGGCCACATAAAGTAGAGACTACATCAGCCTGAGACCAGAAGAACTAGATGGTGCCAGGCTACAACCGATGACTGCCCTGACAGGAAACACAACAGAGAATCCCTGAGGGAGCAGGAGAGCAATGGGATGCAGATCTCAAATTCTCATAAAAAGACCAGACTTAATGTTCTGACCGAGTCTAGAGATGACCCTGATGGTCATGGCACTCAGACCTTCTGTTAGCCCAGGACAGGAACAATTCCCAAAGCCAACTCTTCAGACAGGGATTGGACTGTACAATGGGGTAGAAAAAGATGCTGGTGAACAATGAGCTTCTTGGATCAAGTAGACACTTGAAACTATGTTGGCATCTCCTATCTGGAGGAGAGATGAGAGGGAAGAGGGGGGTTAGAAGCTGGCAGACTGGATGTGAAATGAGAGAGTGGAGGGAAGGAGCAGGTTGTCTCATTAGGGGGAGAGCAATTAGTAGTATATAGGAAGGTGTATATAAATTTTTGTATGAGAGACTGACTTGATTTGCAAACTTTCATCTAAAGCTCAATAAAAATTAAAAAAAAAAGTACAAGAGTAATGGGAAAGAATTTAAAGGGATTTAAGAAAGTCAGTGTTGTGATCTGGTTCACACTTTACAACGAGTAACTTGTAGCATAGAAGGGATGACTAGCGGGGGATCAAGAGTAATATCCAGGGATCTGTTAGAAGCTAATACAGTAACACAGATGAAATATAATGGTGCTCCAAGTAGTGTGGTGAGCAGTAGGGCTTTACTTTTCAAAATCTACTCTTCTGTGTTTCTTCTTTCTTTCTTGCTTTTTTTTTTTTTTGATGAACACATTATTGTGTCATGGTGACCACCCAAAATAGCTCCAAAATTCTCATTATTCTAGAAAAGGCCTCAGAGGTAATTATAGTAGTAACACTGATCGGCAATAGTACTAAGTGTTGCAGACAGTTGGTTTGAAAATAGTCAGAGATTTATTTCATCCTGTTTATACTGCTTTAGGATATATTTAGAGTTTTAAGAGGGAGGTACCCTCTTTGCAATCTATCATTTATAATCCACCACATGTACTGCAGTGGAAGGGGCGACTGCCTTTGCTGTGGGCTCAATGGCTCATGAAAAAGAGCTGACCTAAGAGACATCAACAGTATTTAGAGGACAACTTGTTACATTCTAAAGTATTTTCAAATGATAGTTTTCAGGCTCAGAACAGAATTGGAAATATACTGAAATGTTTATAACTCTCTCCTCTCTATAGGGATTTTGCTATTTGAATGTAGTAGAAAATAGCTGATCTCTAGGTACAAATTTGAGAGTAAACGTTTGAAAGGAAATTCTGAAAATCTTGTTTGTACTACTGAAGCACTAAGAAAGCAGTCCAGGTTATTTAAACTAGAAATTTGCTCTGGGATCTTAAAATAATTCTTACATCCCATAGGAGAGAGGATTTCGTGCGCTCATTCTCTGCAGATAGTTAAAGAAGGAAGGGTGATTTCACTGCTAATTGGATTTCTAAGATAAACACTTTAATAGCATTTTGTATGCATGAAATCATGGAATATTATTAATATCACATGCAAGCAAAATTTTGCTGAAGACACTTCAAAAACAGCTGCAACTGTACACACATAAGAACTGCCAGAAATTCAAGCCAGATCCCAAGGAGGATATAGAATTAAGAATATGATTGCTGATGTCAGATGGATTTGGGCTGAAAACAATGAGTACCAGAAAGATATTTACCTGAGTTTTATCGACTATGCAAAGGTATTTGACTGTGTAGATCATAATAAACTATGGATAACATTGCAGAATATGTACATAGACCAAGAGGTAGTCCTTCCAACAGAACAAGGGGATACTGTGTGGTTTAAAATCAGAAAAGATGTGCATCAGGGTTGTATCCTCTCATTATAATTATCAATCTGTATGGTGAGCAAATAATCCAAGAAGCTGAACTATATAAAGAAGAACACATCAACAGGATTGGAGGAAGATTCATTAATAACCTGTGATAAGTAGATGACACAACCTTGCTTGCTGAAAGCAGAGGACTTGAAGCACTTACTGATGAAGATCAAAGACTACAGCCTTCAGTATGGATTACACCTCAACATAAAGAAAACAAAAATTCTCACAACTGAATCAATAAGCAATATCATTATAAACAGAGAAAATATTGAAGCTGTCAAGGATTTCATTTTACTTGGATCCACAATCCACGCCCATGCAAGCAGTAGTCAAGAAATCAAATGATGTATTTATTGCCTTGACCAAATCTGCTGCAAAAGACCTCTTTAAAGTATTAAAAACAAAGATGCCACTTTGAGGACTAAGGTCAACGTGATCTAAGCCATGGTGTTTTCAATAACCTCATATGCATGCAAACGCTGGACAAAGAATAAGGAAGACCAAAGAATTGATGCTTCTGATTTATGGGATTGATAGAGAATATTGACATGGACTGCCAGAAGAATAAACAAATCTGTCTTAGAAGAAGTACAGTCAGGATTCTCCTTAGGAGCAAGGATGGTGAGACTTTTTCTTACTTACTTTGGACATTTTATCACGAGGGAACAGTCCCTGGGGAAGGACATCATGCTTGGTAAAGTAGAGGGTCAGTGAAAAGAGGAAGACCTTCAAAGAGGTGGATTGACAGAGTGACTGCAGCAGTGGGCTCCAACATAGCAACAATTTTGATGATAACACAGGTCTGGGCAAAGTTTTTTTCTGTTGTGCATAAGGTCACTTTGAGTCAGAACCTACTCGATGGCACCTAAAACAATATGTATAGAATATTAGGGAATATAGTACTTTATCATTTCATATTTGATCCATTTATGGAGGACCAGTACACCTAATATGACCTAATCCTTGAAAATGCTGGTGAAGCATCACTGCCCGGATAATTTTGAGCCTAGCAACTGAGAGCTTGGTTTGATTTTCCTAATTTGTCGCTTCATTCTATTTCTTCTTTAGAAGAGAAAGGATGTCTTTGTGGATTAAATTATAGAATATTAGAGATATCTGTGCTCATGATAAGGCATTTAATGAAAGTAAAATATATCCATTTGAATAACTTATCACATGAAAAGTGCCACTTATCAATAGTTTTGAGACTAGAAGGCGAATAAACTGCAATGTGGTATATCAAGAAATATACAAGCAAGTAGGAAATACTTGTGAGGGCTTTAATCTGAGATTACCACTGATCAGCTAAGCAACTCTGAGCCTATACTTTACCGTCCTAAACTTTGTGTCTTAATTATCAAAGTGGCTATGATAATAATACTACCTGGATTAGAAAATGTTGATTTTCAATCCATCACTAGCAGTAGGGTGACCATACATCCTAGTTTACACAGGATAAGTTCCGTTTATGTCTGGTATTATGACATTCTGTCTGGTTTGACATTTGCCATTTTCAAAAGTGTCTGTAAAAATGGTGCAGGGGTGGTATCTGGCCTCCTTTAACTTTACTGGGGGGAAGGAGAACCAAAATCAACAGCTCAAGGCTGATTCTTATGAGGTGGAGGTCAAACATGCCTCCTCTCTCTGACATCTTTGCCAATTCTGACACCAATCATCCCTCCCACAATGCTCTCTGTTTCTCTGCTGGTTCGATAATTCATTGCAATGGACACACAGAACTCACAGACAAAACTCATGATTTGGGGGTTTATTAGGAAGTGACAGTTACCATTCAGGCTCAGGAACACTCAGGATACAGTTCTTCCATCAGGACAGCCTCTTCCCAGCTGCGCTTGCAAACTCACCTCTCCCTGGCCCTTGCTGTCTGTCCAAAGGCACTCATCTTTCTCTCTTCTCGGTCTAGGAAGCCCACCACTCCATCTCCTGCTGCTGAGTCTTTCCTGCCAGATCTCTCCTGCCACTGCTTCTCCCTGTCTTCAGGGTTACAACTCACTCACCTGCTTCCAGGAGCTTCTCAGTGCAAGGTTGCAAGCCAAAGTCTCTGCTGGCTTCTGGCTGTTCTTCCTTGGTGGTGGTGGAATCTTCTCTCTTTGCCACCTCTGGGTGGTGCATTTGAAGCCCAGTAGTATGGCAAAAGTGACCAATCCCTTTGGTGGGCTACAGTTGCCATATCTGCACAGTCTTGCCCAATCACATGGGTAGGAATTACAAGGCCATGGCTAGAAACGACACAAAAAAGTGACCTATGGCACTGCAGTGTCCCAAATTAGGTGATAAATTAAATGGCCACCATAGCTCTCAAGTCCTTGCCAATTTTATCCAGCTGTCACCATCACCCTCAAGCAGCCCAAATGACCCAAAGGAAGGTGACTCCATCTCCAGGATTGGGTCCTGGTATGTCTAAGACAGTGGCTGATTTAGGAACTCATGCTTTATCTAATCAACATATGCCATTTTCCTGGGGACTTTAATCCAATAGTGGACACATGATCTAAGTTACTTGACACAAGATAAAAGGAAGGATTTATTTCATGATCAGAAGGAGGGAAGTTTACTTTCACCTCCAGAAATAAACGGGGAGGGGTATTGTTTCAATCACTGATAACAATTATCTTGCGACTATGAGGGACTTTGCCTGAAGACAGAGGCAGGATTAAGAGAATCACTGGGTCTCTGCTCATAACACAAGCAAAGACCACTCTACCTCCGTGCATTCTGCTCCTTAAGATAATGTTTTTACGGTTTATGAGGCAGCATATTTTAATAACCTATAGCTAAAATACCCTAATAAAAGTACTATTTTATAGAGGTTTTCAAAGGATTAAGTAAAATTATTCATATAAAATGCTTATCACAGTGTTGGGAACAGTAAAAACAGAGATTTATTTACTTTATAACATGGTTGGAAGAATGCTGCCATAGGGAATCTATGTACAGGCACTCAGATATACAGAGCTCTGTACCTTTAATCTATAACATTCTTAAACTCTAAAATATCCCACTGCTTTTACACAGATAAGATATCTCTTTATATTATATATCAGGCAACCAAAACCTGGACAGTTAAAGTTAGAAGTTAGTAAGTTTTCTTTCTTCTGACACAACTTTCCTTCAGCCACATCACACAGTCTCTTACATTATTGGAAAGAACATGAGGTTAAACAAAGTAACAAACTCTATTAGACATTTGTGTGCGAGTGTGAATGTAGATGTGAGTGTGAATGTGTGTGTGTGTGTCTGGCCTCCCAGCATGAAGCCAACAAACTTTCAGTAATAATACTCAAAACATTGAGGGGAGAGAATCTCTTTCTTTCCATTCTCAGCCCATAGGGTTTGAGAAGGGCTTCACCCACTGGCTTTAAGTTAGAGAATGTGTTCAAAGTCCAAAAGGAATCAGGGCATAACTTTCACCTTTGCCAGGCACGTACACCAATTCTTCACTTATCTACATTTTTAAGTTCCATAAACCAGGTCATTATGTGAAAATTGGCGTTATGTGAAAAGGGAGGGTGATCACATCAGAACACAAAATGAAGATGACTACATCACTAGATAACTGTCAAATTACATTATTACATAACTGCCAAATTATATCATTTCATAACTGCCAAACCACTGAGAAGCATGGTCCTGCCAAAATGACACATAGCCTTAACCATCACAGCCAGCATTATTCCCACCTTGTACCTCAGCTTTTGTTATTGCCAGATGTCCAGATGTATGTCATTAATGCACAAATTAGATAGTAGATTTTTTTATTGTTGTCATAAATGTGAAATATTGGATAATGAGATATTCAATAAGTGAGGAGTGGATGCACATGTGATCCAGGCCACGTCAATAAGGTACAGTTTGAATTAGAATCACAAGACTTCTACTAAAGCCACTGAACACTGCTTTCTCTCATACTTTGCTTGAATTATAGAGCATGTGTGGCTAGTGCTGCTATCACCATGAGGAAGCTGGTGTTTCATACCACTTATTTAGCTCTTGAAGTGGTTAAGTACTCAGGCTGCTAACCAAAAGGTCAGCAGTTTGAATCACTCCTCGGAAACCCTATGGGGGCAGTTCTACTCTGTCCCATAGGTCACTATGAGTTGGCATAGACTCAAAAGCACACAACAACAATTCAGCTCTTAATAAATTCTGTAGCTGTCTTCCCCCTTTCTACTTTGCTGCACATGTATTGTTCGGGGCTTCAGAACTCCTAAATGTAATTATGCATGGAAAAAGTGAATTTTGTGACATGTATTGACTGAAGTCCCTGGGCGGTGCAAATAGGTGACATGCTGGAGATTTGAGTCCATCCAAAGATGCCTTGGAAGAAAGGCCTATCTACTTCTGAAAAACCAGCCATTAAAAACCCTATGGAGCACACGAGGTCACTATAAGTCGGAATCAACTTGACGACAACTGGCTATCATATATACTGGGTCCAGAGCTGGGACACATTGGTGCAGAAGACTAAGACCCTGCCCTGGAGAAGACCTCTCCAAAAGCTTGCAAATCGTGTTGTGAGGCAGTTAGAATAGCATGACCCCTGAATATCTTTATTTCAAATTGTCCAGATATTAGGCACTGTAACAACTCCCTTCTGCAATGCATTCCAAGAGAGTTGCACGCCTATTTTTCTTTGCTGTAGAAAAAGTTATAAATTTAGTAATAAAATCATAAAACCATTTTAAAAGCTAGTAAAGAAGAAAAAAAATTTCTTTTTTATTAAAGTGATAGCTTCTCCTTCGCTTGCTCACACAGCACAACTAGTTCAGAAATAAACACGGAGCTGCAAGACTTCCAAGTCTGCAGATAAAAATCAGGTCATCCTGCTCCATGCCATTGAGGGATGTGTGCCCAGCAGGAGGAAGCCTGCTTTTTCACAGTGGAACTGCTTTTGAGGACCAAAATCTAGAAGTAAGCCAGAAAGCCTTGAACTTATAAAAACTTTATTAATTTATCCAAAGATTGAATTGCTGAATTAGCATATCTTTTGAGACTTTGATTAAAAAAGCAGCAAAAAACTCTGTCACTCAGTTCATATCTCGTTTATTAGAGAAAGAAAATCAGAGAGCCATTAGCAGAAGAGAGAGCCTGAATCAGCTCTGTGCTATCGTAACAGGATGCCTGACAACCCTAGAGGGAGAAGATAATAATATGTTAAGAGCTAGGCCAAGAAGCTTTGTCTGCCAAGCTCAACCCTTTAGAAATGTTAATTTTCACAAGAAGAATAGTAGGATTGTTTTATTTTTAGGAGGAGGGTGATGGGTAGCCTATTTTGATTTTAAGTCTGTAAGGTAGAGTGTCATATGTCTCTGAACCCTCAATGGAAATGAGCTCTTGATTGGACTGAGACTACCTTGCCTACAGTGGGGAAAACTGCTGAAAGAAGAGAAAAATGGCATGAATTAATGCTGGAAATTTTGCCAGAGGGGAGGCAGAGAGAGAAAGAGATGATCCGATTATACATTCAGGGATGACAGGTAAACCTCCAAAAGTTCAGAGGTTTAGTTCAGATATCCATCTCAACATTTAGCTGCTCATTTGAAGCTTTGCCAAGCACAAGGGAATGTATTCTGTTTCAGAAACTGTTGACAATTTCTCCAGATCAGTGGGGCACACCGCACAGCCTCTCTTTCCTGCATTTCTCCCCACTCATCTCTTAAGAACAAAGGTTCACCAACAGTGTATATTATAGTTGGAATTTTCTCTTACTGCATTATTTTGCTAGTGCTTTAAATATAATGGAATTTTACTACATAAAGGACATTAGTACTTTTAATAACTTCTTCTAAGGTCCAAATCATTGGAACAATTAAAAAAAAAAAAAAGAAAGGCAAAAAAGGTAAAAGTTAAAATATCAATATGTTAATTTTGTCCTGTAATTTTAGCAAAAATTTTTTATTGGCATTATTATTTTAAAGAAAAAAAAAGAAAAAGTCAGTAATTAAACTGAGACAGAACCCCTACAGTACTCTATTAAAAATCATGTTTTCTTTGCTTGGCTTCCTCCCCCACAGTGTTGTATCAAAAATCCTGTTTACTGGGCTTCCCCCCCCATCCCCCACCCCCTTTCCCTGCCCCCAGCTTTGTATTTGAATCCTGCTTTTTTTTTCTGCTTGGAGGTTATCAGTAAACCCCTTTGCGCTGCATAGTATGATTAAGAATGTTGCTGACGTAACTTGTATGAACTCCCTACTTGCAAACTCCTTAAAAGTAACTTGCCTACCCGTCCTCGGGGAACAGTATTGGCAGCAGCAGCTCTCACTGACTCCTTTTCCTTGTACAAGGAAGTAAAGGTGCCTTTCCTGTTCTAACTCGGTCTCTCCTTTATTGGCCAATAAGAGTCATGCTGATCAAGAACCTGGGGTTTCTACCTGGTAACAAAACCACCTTCTTTTAGCTAGTTGTTTGGCTCTTATTCCTAAAACCAAAACAAAACCAAACCCAGTGCCACCGAGTTGATTCCAACTCATAGTGACCCTATAGGACAGAGTAGAACTGCCCCACAGAGTTCCAATGAGCACCTGGTAGATTCGAACCGCAGACCCTTTGGTTAGCAGCCATAGCACTTAACAACTATGCCCCCAGGGTTTCCTTCTTATTCCTAATTATTGTTAAAGTATATACTTTTATTGTTGTTCTTTGCCAGTTGTTTGTTGATGTTAAATTCATTTTAAAATCACAGGCTACATAATTCTTGCCATTGCCAGGCATTCAGCTAAGGGTTTTATAGTCACTATCTCACTGATAGTCACAAGTTTTGAAAGATTAAAAAACAAAATAAGGCAAGACAAAACATACACAAACACATTCACACAAAAAACAAATTGTGACAGAAATAAACCTGACTCCAAAATTAATAACTATGTCCTTGGCCTTGCTATATTGTGTGGTCTGCAGACCGTAAGCAGTGATATCACTTGGGAACTTGTTAGAAATGCAGGATCTCAGGGTTCATCCCCCATATATTGCATTACAGCCTGCCTTTTAACAAGTTCCCAGGTGATTCCTGTGCACATTAAGACCTGAGAATAAATGCTGTATACTTTGTCATTTTTTCTTGATTATTAAATTTTCTTGCACATCTCAATGTTTTTAAGAGTAAAAGTCTATTTTTTAGTTTAAAATTAAAATATATCTATTTTCTGATTATAAAAGTACATGTGAACACTTAAACAATAAAAAAAAGCCAGAAATTTATAAAGAAAGAAGTAAAATATTTCATAATCTTATCCCTAGAAGACAATCCTTGTTAACAGTTTAAAAATAAACAATCAAAAGAACAATTTTACTTTCACCATCAAAACTAAACATCAACATATCATTTATTTAATATGGTTATTGTAGGAGAAAGAGCCCCTGAGGTGCAATCATTAAACAGTTTCTAACTGAAAGGTCAGCCATTTGAACCCACCAGCTGTTAAGTGGGAGAAAAGGCCTGGCTCTCTGCTACAATAAAGATTTCAGCTTAGGAAACCATGTGAGGGCAGTTCTACTCTGTCCTACAGTGTTGCTCTGAGTTGGAATTGACTTACAACACACAACAACAACAACATTGTAGAAGAAATCATAGCCCCATTCATGACATTTAGGATATGTTTTAATTTTTAAAAAAATATTTTAAGAATATTTAAACATCCTCCTAAATGAGATTTCATTAAAGATGCTTTGGATAGACCTGGGAAGGGGTTAAGGTCTAATCCTTTGAGTTTCTGTTTTCAAACTAATAAATATACATTGAATTCAACATGCTACTCTTTTTCCCATCTTTTTTGTTATATCACCCATGCTCACCTCCCCGTTACATAAACTACTGAGCCTTAGCACAAGCAGAAACCAAGAAGTGAAAGCTTGATAGAATTCACTACATAAAAATTGATACATCTGTTAGCAGCCGAGTACTTTCCCATTGTGCCACCAGGGCTCCTTCTACGATAACCATGTTAAATATATGATAGATCGATGTTTTGTTTTATTTTGATGGCGAAAATAGACTTGTAGCAAGAATAAGCAGCAGTTGTCAAAAAACTACAATGTTTATGAGAACTAAAGGAATACTATTTTATATAGTATTACAATAAAGAAGAAAAACAGATGAATATCCTAATGGACAAAATATATGAAATGTATGAACAAAGTTTTTTTTTTAATTCAAATGGTTGATAAGCAAATAAAAATCATATTCCACCTTAAAAGAATAAAACAAGTGCAATATTATTTTTCACTGAAGATTTGAAAGGATAAAATGGAAAGAGTATGAGAAAATGTAACTCTCATATACTTAGCTGTGAATTGGTGTATTTCTAAAGTTTAATTGGACAATATGTTTCAAAACCCTTAAAATATGCATACATTTATGCTTTTAAATCCCATTTCTAAAATTTATTCTGGGAAAATTATTATAAATATGTTTATTAAAGTAGTTTTTTTTTTTTTTATAACTTTTATTAAGCTTCAAGTGAACGTTTACAAATCCAATCAGTCTGTCACATATAAGTTTACATACATCTCACTCCCTACTCCCACTTGCTCTCCCCCTCTTGAGTCAGCCCTTTCAGTCTCTCCTTTCTTGACAATTTTGCCGGCTTCCCTCTCTCTCTATCCTCCCATCCCCCCTCCAGACAAGAGTTGCCAACACAATCTCAAGTGTCCACCTGATATAATTAGCTCACTCTTCATCAGCGTCTCTCTCCCACCCCCTGACCAGTCCGTTTCATGTCTGATGAGTTGCCTTCGGGGATGGTTCCTGTCCTGTGTCAACAGAAGGTCTGGGGAGCATGGCCGCCGGGATTCCTCCAGTCTCAGTCAGACCATTAAGTTTGGTCTTTTTATGAGAATTTGGGGTCTGTATCCCACTGATCTCCTGCTCCCTCAGGGGTCCTCTGCTGTGCTCCCTGTCAGGGCAGTCATCGATTGTGGCTGGGCACCAACTAGTTCTTCTGGTCTCAGGATGATGTAGGTCTCTGGTTCATGTGGCCCTTTCTGTCTCTTGGGCTCTTAGTTGTCGTGTGGCCTTGGTGTTCTTCATTTTCCTTTGCTCCAGGTGGGTTGAGACCAATTGCTGCATCTTAGATGGCCACTTGTTAGCATTTAAGACCCCAGACGCCACATTTCAAAGTGGGATGCAGAATGATTTCATAATAGAATTATTTTGCCAATTGACTTAGAAGTCCCGGCAAACCATGTTCCCCAGACCCCCGCGCTTGCTCCGCTGACCTTTGAAGCATTCATTTTATCCCGGAAACTGCTTTTGGTCCAGTCCAATTGAGCTGACCTTCCATGTATTGAGTGTTGTCTTTCCCTTCACCTAAAGCAGTTCTTATCTACTGATTAATCAATAAAAAACCCTCTCCCACCCTCCCTCCCTCCCCCCCTCGTAACCACAAAAGTATGTATTCTTCTCAGGTTTACTATTTCTCAAGATCTTATAATAGTGGTCTTATACAATATTTGTCCTTTTGCCTCTGACTAATTTCGCTCAGCATAATGCCTTCCAGGTTCCTCCATGTTATGAAATGTTTCACAGATTCGTCACTGTTCTTTATCGATGTGTAGTATTCCATTGTGTGAAGATACCACAATTTATTTACCCATTCATCCGTTGACGGACACCTTGGTTGCTTCCAACTTTTTGCTATTGTAAACAGAGCTGCAATAAACATGGGTGTGCATATATCTGTTTGTGTGAAGGCTCTTGTATCTCTAGGGTATATTCCCAGGAGCGGGATTTCTGGGTTGTATGGTAGTTCTATTTCTAACTGTTTAAGATAATGCCAGATAGATTTCCAAAGTGGTTGTACCATTTTACATTCCCACCAGCAGTGTATGAGAGTTCCAATCTCTCCGCAGCCTCTCCAACATTTATTATTTTGTGTTTTTTGGATTAATGCCAGCCTTGCTGGTGTGAGATGGAATCTCATGGTAGTTTTAATTTGCATTTCTCTAATGGCTAATGATCGAGAGCATTTTCTCATGTATCTGTTGGCTGCCTGAATATCTTCTTTAGTGAAATGTGTGTTCATATACTTTACCCACTTCTTGATTGGGTTGTTTGTCTTTTTGTGGTTGAGTTTTGACAGAATCATGTAGATTTTAGAGATCAGGCGCTGGTCGGAGATGTCATAGCTGAAAATTCTTTCCCAATCTGTAGGTGGTCTTTTTACTCTTTTGGAGAAGTCTTTAGATGAGCATAGGTGTTTGATTTTTAGGAGCTCCCAGTTATCAGGTTTCTCTTCATCATTTTTGGTAATGTTTTGTATTCTGTTTATGCCTTGTATTAGGGCTCCTAGGGTTGTCCCAATTTTTTCTTCCATGATCTTTATCGTTTTAGTCTTTATGTTTAGGTCTTTGATCCACTTGGAGTTAGTTTTTGTGCATGGTGTGAGGTATGGGTCCTGTTTCAATTTTTTGCAAATGGATATCCAGTTATGACAGCACCATTTGTTAAAAAGGCTATCTTTTCCCCAGTTAAATGAAACTGGTCCTTTGTCAAATATCAGCTGCTCATATGTGGATGGATCTATGTCTGGGTTCTCAATTCTGTTCCATTGGTCTATGTGTCTGTTGTTGTACCAATACCAGGCTGTTTTGACTACTGTGGCTGTATAATAGGTTCTGAAGTCAGGTAAGGTGAGGCCTCCCACTTTCTTCTTCTTTTTCAGTAATGCTTTGCTTATCCGGGGCTTCTTTCCCTTCCATATGAAATTGGTGATTTGTTTCTCTATCCCCTTAAAATAAGACATTGGAATTTGGATCGGAAGTGCGTTATATGTATAGATGGCTTTTGGTAGAATAGACATTTTTACTATGTTAAGTCTTCCTATCCATGAGGAAGGTATGTTTTTCCACTTAAGTATGTCCTTTTGAATTTCTTGTAGTGGAGCTTTGTAGTTTTCTTTGTATAGGTCTTTTACATCCTTGGTAAGATTTATTCCTAAGTATCTTATCTTCTTGGGGGCTACTGTGAATGGTATTGATTTGGTTATTTCCTCTTCGGTGTTCTTTTTGTTGATGTAGAGGAATCCAAGTGATTTTTGTATGTTTATTTTATAACCTGAGACTCTGCCAAACTCTTCTATTAGTTTCAGTAGTTTTCTGGAGGATTCCTTAGGGTTTTCTGTGTATATAATCATGTCATCTGCCAATAGTGATAACTTTACTTCTTCGTTGCCAATCCGGATACCTTTTATTTCTTTGTCTAGCCTAATTGCCCTGGCTAAGACTTCCAACACGATGTTGAATAAGAACGGGGATAAAGGGTATCCTTCTCTGGTTCCCGTTCTCAAGGGAAATGCTTTCAGGTTCTCTCCATTTAGAGTGATATTGGCTGTTGGCTTTGCATAGATGCCCTTTATTATGTTGAGGAATTTTCCTTCAATTCCTATTTTGGTAAGAGTTTTTATCATGAATGGGTGTTGGACTTTGTCAAATGCCTTTTCTGCATCAATTGATAAGATCATGTGGTTTTTGTCTTTTGTTTTATTTATGTGATGGATTACATTAATGGTTTTTCTGATATTAAACCAGCCTTGCATACCTGGTATAAATCCCACTTGATCAGGGTGAATTATTTTTTTGATGTGTTGTTGGATTCTATTGGCTAGAATTTTGTTCAGGATTTTTGCATCAATGTTCATCAGGGATATAGGTCTATAATATTCTTTTTTTGTAATGTCTTTACCTGGTTTTGGTATCAGGGAGATGGTGGCTTCATAGAATGAGTTGGGTAGTATTCCGTCATTTTCTATGCTTTGGAATACCTTTAGTAGTAGTGGTGTTAACTCTTCTCTGAAGGTTTGGTAGAACTCTGCAGTGAAGCCATCCGGGCCAGGACTTTTTTTTGTTGGGAGTTTTTTGATTACCGTTTCAATCTCTTTTTTTGTTATGGGTCTATTTAGTTGTTCTACTTCTGAATGTGTTAGTTTAGGTAGGTAGTGTTTTTCCAGGAATTCATCCATTTCTTCTAGGTTTTCAAATTTGTTAGAGTACAATTTTTCGTAGTAATCTGAAATGAGTCTTTTAATTTCATTTGGTTCTGTTGTGATGTGGTCCTTCTCGTTTCTTATTCGGGTTATTTGTTTCCTTTCCTGTATTTCTTTAGTCAGTCTAGCCAATGGTTTATCAATTTTGTTAATTTTTTCAAAGAACCAGCTTTTGGCTTTGTGAATTCTTTCAATTGTTTTTCTGTTCTCTAATTCATTTAGTTCAGCTCTAATTTTTATCATTTGTTTTCTTCTGGTGCCTGATGGATTCTTTTGTTGCTCAGTTTCTATTTGTTCAAGTTGTAGGGACAGTTCTCTGATTTTGGCTCTTTCTTCTTTTTGTATGTGTGCATTTATGGATATAAATTGGCCTCTGAGCACTGCTTTTGCTGTGTCCCAGAGGTTTTGATAGGAAGTATTTTCATTCTCGTTGCTTTCTATGAATTTCCTTATACCCTCTTTGATGTCTTCTATAACCCAGTCTTTTTTCAGGAGGGTATTGTTCATTTTCCAAGTATTTGATTTCCTTTCCCTAGTTTTTCTGTTATTGATCTCTAGTTTTATTGCCTTGTGGTCTGAGAAGATGCTTTGTAATATTTCGATGTTTTGGACTCTGCAAAGGTTTGTTTTATGACCTAATATGTGGTTTTTTTATGTGGTCTATTCTAGAGAATGTTCCATGTGCGCTAGAAAAAAAAGTATATTTTGGAGCAGTTGGGTGGAGAGTTCTGTATAAGTCAATGAGGTCAAGTTGGTTGATTGTTGTAATTAGATCTTCCGTGTCTCTGTTGAGCTTCTTACTGGATGTCCTGTCCTTGTTCGAAAGTGGTATGTTGAAGTCTCCTACTATAATTGTGGAGGTATCTATCTCGCTTTTCAATTCTGTTAAAATTTGATTTATGTATCTTGCAGCCCTGTCATTGGGTGCATAAATATTTAATATGGTTATGTCTTCCTGATCAATTGTCCCTTTTATCATTATATAGTGTCCTTCTTTATCCTTTGTGGTGGATTTAAGTCTAAAGTCTATTTTGTCAGAAATTAATATTGCTACTCCTCTTCTTTTTTGCTTATTGTTTGCTTGATATACTTTTTTCCATCCTTTGAGTTTTAGTTTGTTTTTGTCTCTAAGTCTAAGGTGTGTCTCTTGTAGGCAGCATATAGATGGATCGTGTTTCTTTATCCAGTCTGTGACTCTCTGTCTCTTTATTGGTGCATTTAGTTCATTTACATTCAGCGTAATTATAGATAAATAAGTTTTTAGTGCTGTCGTTTTGATGCCTTTCTATGTGTGTTGTTGACAATTTCATTTTTCCACATAATTTTTTGTGCTGAGGTGTTTTTCTTAGTAAATTGTGAGATCCTCATTTTCATAGTGCTTGACTTTATGTTAGTTGAGTCGTTACGTTTTTCTTGGTTTTTATCTTGAGTTATAGAGTTGTTATACCTTTTTGTGGTTACCTTATTATTTACCCCTATTTTTCTAAGTAAAAACCTAACTTGTATTGTTCTATATCGCCTTGTATCACTCTCCATATGGCAGTTGAATGCCTCCTGTATTTAGTCCCTCTTTTTGATTATTGTGATCTTTTACCTATTGACTTCCATGATTCCCTGTTATGTGTATTTTTTTTTTTAATTAATCTTAATTTGTTTGTTTTTGTGATTTCCCTATTTGAGTTGATATCAGGACGTTCTGTTTTGTGACCTTGTGTTGTGCTGATATCTGATATTATTGGTTCTCTGACCAAACAATATCCTTTAGTATTTCTTGTAGCTTTGGTTTGGTTTTTGCAAATTCTCTAAACTTGTGTTTGTCTGTAAATATCTTAATTTCGCCTTCATATTTCAGAGAGAGTTTTGCTGGATATGTGATCCTTGGCTGGCAGTTTTTCTCCTTCAGTGTTCTGTATATGTCGTCCCATTCCCTTCTTGCCTGCATGGTTTCTGCTGAGTAGTCAGAACATATTCTTATTGATTCTCCCTTGAAGGAAACCTTTCTTTTCTCCCTGGCTGCTTTTAAAATTTTCTGTTTATCTTTGGTTTTGGTGAGTTTGATGATAATATGTCTTGGTGTTTTTCTTTTTGTATCAATCTTAAATGGGGTTCGATGAGCATCTTGGATAGATATCCTTTCGTCTTTCATGATGTCAGGGAAGTTTTGTGTCAGGAGTTCTTCAACTATTTTCTCTGTGTTTTCTGTCCCCCCTCCCTGTTCTGGGACTCCAATCACCCGCAGGTTATCCTTCTTGATAGAGTCCCACGTAATTCTTAGGGTTTCTTCATTTTTTTTTAATTCTTTTATCTGATTTTTTTTCAGCTATGTTGGTGTTGATTCCCTGATCCTCCAGATGTCCCAGTCTGCATTCTAATTGCTCGAATCTGCTCCTCTGACTTCCTATTGCGTTGTCTAATTCTGTAATTTTATTGTTAATCTTTTGGATTTCTACATGTTGTCTCTCTATGGATTCTTGCAACTTATTAATTTTTCCACTATGTTCTTGAATAATCTTTTTGAGTTCTTCAACAGTTTTATCGGTGTGTTCCTTGGCTTTTTCTGCAGTTATCGTAATTTCATTTGTGATATCATTAAGCATTCTGTAAATTAGTTTTTTATATTCTGTATCTGATAATTCCAAGATTGTATCTTCATTTGGGAAAGATTTTGATTCTTTTGTTTGGGGGGTTGGAGAAGCTGTCATGGTCTGCTTCTTTAAGTGGTTTGATATGGATTGTTGTCTCCGAGCCATCACTGGGAAACTAGTTTTTCCAGAAAATCCGCTAAAAAAAAAATGCAGTCAGATCCCTATCAGAGTTCTCCCTCTGGCTCAGGCTATTCAGATGTTAATGAAACCGCCTGGGGAGGGTGGGGGAGGGAACAGAGAGATAGGAGAGTAGCACCTCAGAATATAGCCAGAGTTGCTTGTCTTGCTTGGAATGACTATTATATCTGAGATTCCCGTGGGCACATCGCCTATGTGTGCTGGCTGTGTGGAGATTGCCCCCGGGTGGTCTGGCCCGCTGGAGTCACGGTCAGATCCTCCGCTTCCAGCCCCACGCCCAGCGTCAAGGCTCCCCTACTGGGACGATGCCCTCTCGACTCCAAAATCAGTCGCTGCCTCCCGGGGACTTCTCGTCCCTCCAGCTGCGTGGCCGTGCCACCTCCGAGAACCAGTTGGGCCTCCTCCCGGGGTTAGTTCAGATGGGTGGAGCAGGTCCCCGTGCTTGTGCCGTGACCGAGTGTCCCGGCTGGGACGCTGTTCTCCCCGCTCCAATACCAGTCGCTGCCTCCCGGGGACTTCTCCTACCGGCTGCGTCCCACACCGCCCGTGGAACTGGCTGGTCCCCCTCCCGGTGTTAGTTCAGGGAGGTGGAGCAGCTGTCTTGCTTGTGCCGTACCTGACTGGTACGCTGGCTCCAGGCTCTGGAAACAATCGCTGCTTCCCCGTATTAGTTCGTTCTCCGTCTCTAAATCTGTGTTTGTTGTTCAGGGTTCGTAGATTGTTATGTATGTGATCGATTGACTTGTTTTTCCGTGTCTTTGTTGTAAGAGGGATCCTAGGTAGCGTCTGCCTAATCCGCCATCTTGGCTCCACCCTGAGCTATTAAAGTAGTTTTTATGGTGCTATTACAATTGAAAATCAATGAAGATGTCTAACAACTTGTTTAGCATTTGTTAAACAAATTATAGCAGATTATAAAGTCATTAAATTTATACTCAAAAATATTACTATAAGGGTTCCCATGTAATAGACAAAAAATCATGATACATTTTGAGTAAAAAGAAAAAATATATAGAGAGTAATTTTGAACTGCTTTCTATTTTGTAGCTGACATTTTGGCCATTTTATCGGTAATAAATTGTCCTAACTATCCACTCTTTTCCCAGTTGAAAAAAGGTGATCTTCCCTTGGAATGAAATGTGCATCCAGTGGTAACTTTTTATTCTTTATTGTCAAGATAATAGCATGGTGTCTAATAACCAAACGAAAAACCGAACCTGTTGTTGTCAAGTAGATTCTGACTCATAGCGATCCTATAGGACAGAGTAGAACTACCCCATAGGGCTTCCAAGGAGCAGCTGGTGGATTTGAACTGCTGACCTTCTGGTTAATAGTCAAGTGCTTAACCACTGCACTACCAGGGCTCCTAACATAGTGTTGTTAAAATATTAGAGAGAAGGGAACCAAAAGGTTTTGCTTCATGATCTTTGAGATGTGTCTTTATTCACTTTCAAGTCAACATCTCTCAGTCATGGCCTGGTAGCCAAGTCAACTGTCATAAAATCTCTCAAACCCTGGAAAAACTATTGTACTCATAGTCAAGATCTCACAATCCACTGAGTGTCGTGCAATTCTAGGGAAGACTGTAATCTCTCCCTCCATCCCTTCATCTATTATTAATCCTTTCAAGTCCACCATACATGTGCACAGGTGTTGACTTGATGGCAGCTGGTTTTATGGGTATGCATGTGCATAATTGAAATCATTAATGAAAACAATATAGACCTTTGATCTTCAATATATATATCTGCAATGCAACCAAGAGTTGTAACTTTTGGTCCATCATTCATTATTTCCTTCAGTGTCTCTGGACTAGGCCAAGAAGCTGGGAAAATGAGTGATAGATTAATGTGCACAGAATCTAACAGGGAGTTCTGGACACAGAATGCTGTGTAGAAACCATTGTGTGTCTTTACCTCAAATAAGAGAAAGCTAGGGGTTTATTGGACAGGGGGATTATTTAAAGGGGTTTTGTAAGAGTATGTTTCCCACCACCTTGACTACGAAGCCAATTGGAATGCTGTAACTGGGCACGAAAAAAAACATGAGGAGAGAGGCCAGCAGGGGGAGAAGCCTGTATACTTTTACCATTTGGCTGAACAAGGGTAAAAAACTGTCCCGTTGCTGTCGAGTCGATTCAGTGATCCTATAGGACAGAGTAGAACTGCCCCATAGGATTTCCAAGGAGTGGCTAGTGGATTAGAACTCTCAACCTTTTCGTTAGCAGTCAAGCTCTTAACCTCTATGCCACGAGGGCTACTGAACAAGGGAAAATGAGTGTAAATAGGCTAAAAGGAGGACAGGTGTGAGTAATCTGTAAGACTCCACCCAAGAAGCTTGTCTGCCTGGGTGAGAGGAACTGGGCAGAAAAGGGCAGCGGCAATGGGAAGTCCTGAGATGTAACCTGGAGATTGCATCACCTGCAACAGGGACCTAGCTACAATGGGGAAGCCCCCATTGCAGTGGGGAAGTGCCCCTTGCACCCTAGAAGGCCAGGAAGAACCCAGAGAGCACATACCATGACAGAAGATGTTTTATAGTCAAGAAACACTACACATATATACCTGCAAGGTAAACCAACCTTTAACTTTGCCCCTCTAATATCTCCTCCCCTTTATCTGACCCAAAAGAGAAGGACAGGAGAGATGGAGAGTAAAATACAGACCAAGTCCTCTCTACCCATTCCAGATGTGAAGAACAGGTAAAAAGAACTCTTTAAATTGAACGTGAGGTTTAATTTTTTGTTTAGATTAAGCCTGAAACTGTGAGATTGTTCTATGACACGAAAATACTTGGATCAGCCAAAGTGGTTGCTCACAGTAAGAAAAGGAGATCTAATAAATCATTTTTGAAGACGTCTGTTAGAGAGAAAAAAATGTTATTTCTTGATTCTACCCTAAGGAGTTCAGGCGAATCAAAAAGCTGATTATACATATATTAAATATGGGGTCATTCACTTGCAAATATGCTTTAAATGAATTATGTTGTTTTTAAAGCAAAGAATGCTAAAACCCTCCAAATGTACCATGTATGGGAGAATGCAATATAAGGTATTTCCTGTCAGATATAGCTTTCAGGAACTTCAAATGCATTAATTCATCAATAAATAGGTATTGCACATCTATTCATTCATTCAACTATATATTGAGTACTGCAAATAGGCACTAGGTCTATAAACATGGGCCTGGAAAGTCTTACATTTCACGATGTAGCTAAACCTTATGATTAACATGTTTGAGCATTTTTCACATGTTAAACATCATGTTGCTTGTTTAGACAGGTAAGGATTATTAAAGTGCTCTTGCTAACCCTACCATTAAAATGTGGAGAGAAATTGCAATTAAAGTAAAAAAAAAAAAAAAAAAAGTTGGAATCTGATCAATTTACTAAGAGAAACACAGATAAAGTTCCATACATTTCAAGAGAAGAATCATGTGAGGCATTTCAGACAAAGGGAGTTAATAAAAATATGATGTCAGATTAGCATTAAAATACTGAGTAATGTCTATTAGTTTCTTAGGGCTGCTGTAACCAAGTGCCACAAACTGGGTGGTTTTAATATATATGTTTGTATATATATGTGTATATATGTATATAATCAACTGTTTTCAGAAGCCAGAGTCTGAATTCAGGGTGTCAACAGGGCCATGTTCTCTCCAAAATCTCTAGAGGATGATCCACTCGTGTGTCATCTCATAGGCCCAGAGGTTCCTTGGCTTGCAGCTGTAGCATAGCTCCAATCTCTGCCTCCGTCTTCACATGGCCATCCTCACTCTGTGTCTGTGTCTCTTCTCTTTTATAAGAAGAGTCATATCATATTGGATTGGAGTCCCTGGTTGGTGCAAATGCTTAAGACACATGGCAGCTAATCAGAAGGTTGGTTTGAGGCTACACAGAAATCTCTCAGGAAGAAAACCCTGGTGATCTGCTTCTGAAACCTTAGCCGTTGAAAACTCTTTGGAGCACAGTTCTACCCTGATACACATGGGGTCGCCATGAGCCGGTGTTGACTCAGTGACAACTTATCTTTCATATTGAATTAGGACCTGTCTTATTCCAGTACGACCTAATGTTAACTGCTATCTTAAAAAATCCTATTTTCAAAGAAGGTCACATTCACAGGTACTGGGGGTTAGGATTTCAAAATATCTTTTTGAGGACACAATTCAATCTATCATATAGAATATCAGTATTTTACAATCTAATTTTCCAGATTTACCTCTGGCTTTATGTCTGCAACATTCTAGCAATAGTAGTAGCTCCTCATATGAGAACCTTCCAAGGCCTCAGCATTACCCTATTATATATTATGTTTTTGCAACTACCCTCATGTTAGGACATAAATTCCCTTTTATAGAGAAGAGGAAATTAAGACTTTGTTTCTTTTTCTGCATTCTCTTTCTACATTCTGTAAAAGCTGTGATCACACATTCTCTTTACTACTGTTTTCTTTCACCTGGTGCATCTGGGTTAAACACTCAACAGTAGGTTCAAACATCATAATAGTGAAAAGGGTAGAGAATATAAAGCCAGAAGTCTGAGATTTGTGTCCTAAGTCTGCTACTTACTAGTCATGTTAGTGATTCATTTAACATCTCTGTGCCTCATTTTACTTACTTTTCATATGGAATTTCTCTCACAGGTTTTGTGAATATCACGTATATATGATTTTGAAAACAGTCAAGTATGAAGTAACATACAAGTATTAAGGAGGAAGAAACATTCTAAAATGGTCAGAATTAGGTCGGTAACTTCTGTTTTTTTCCCACAACACATTGCACCTAGATGTATTTTAGCACTTGTCACTGCTGTATTATGGTTTGAATCTTTTTCTCTCCCACTTGATAGTGAATTCCTAAAGAAGAAAACTTGCTCTTATTCATCTCTATAACCCACCCACAGCATGGACCATTGTGGAAGAAGGAGGGCTAGTTAAGGGAGAGAGAGATTATTTCAACCACAGATGTATTTATTACAGATCAGAAATAAATACAAACATGAAATTTAAGAATAATTTGTAAGTCAGAGTGATGTAGGCATAGGATTTAGCCTGTTTAAAAGGATGTTTAAGATACTTAGGTAAAAGGGGTATTGAAAAGAAAGCATAAGGCACTCTTTCCCCCATATTCAGGAGGCTGGATTTCTCGTAATGGCCTTAAGCAGTTTAATTAGCTTCTCTGTGATGCTCTCTTTATCTAAAGCGGTGGCAAAACTTCCTCTGACACATTTCATAGGATGTTGAAGAAAAAGAAACTTATGCATATGAAAAGCTTGGAACGTTTCAGAAAGGTCTTCTAGTTTTCAATTCTGTGCTCTTTCTACAGCCTTGACATTTGAGTTATTGTTTTAATTTTTGTTTCCCTGAGGGCACTGGCCCATGGGTAATCCTGACAGAGGAAATTTGTTTTCTGCGTGGTTTCTCTCTGGTTTTGTGAAGGTGCTGAGCTGGGTGCCAACGCCTCACTACTGGGCTTCTGTCCCAGTGTAGCAAGAGCCGTTCTTCTCTGGGAGATGGATTTTGCCAGATGTCTTTTCAACAAAGAATGTCTTACCCTTTTAAAACTCCTTCTCCAGAATGCTGCTATTTCCATGGATTTTCCCACTGACACAGGGGCTGTCACTGCCAGTGTTTAGTGTAACCGTTCCTGTCATTAGTTCTCCTGGACTAATTACCAAGACACGCAGCCAAGCAGCTACTCACTTCACTGTGGGCAACTTTACCCTCCTCAACTCACCCCACAAAAAAATCTGTCCCTCCAGATTGCCTGAGGCGTTAGTCCTCACTGTCCTGGTACTGAAGCCTCTAGTTATGCAAATGGTTAATGTGCTTAGCTGCTAATTTAAAGGTTGGAGGTTCGAGTTCTTCCAGAGGTACCTCAGAAGAAAGGCCTGGAAATCTACCTGTGAACAATCAGCCATTGAAAACCCTACACTGACGCAAATGAGGTCATTATGAGTTGAAGTCTACTTGACAACAGATGTTCAATGATTTGTCCAGATCCTGCTGGGAAGAACAGTCAGATCTCCCTATAAAAGATTGTTGCTTCTGGGCCTCTGTCATTTTCTCTTTATTCAGCAACTTGTTAACAAAGAGTGTTATAGGCCTGTCTTAAAACCCAAGGAATTTCAAATAGCTAGTGTTCTTGTTCATTTTATATTGATCTTTTCTCCTTGATCTCGTTCTGTTGATTTCCAACCCTTGATCCACAAAACTTGGTGGCATTCCTGGGGTCCTGAATCATCCTCAGGACTTCTGCTGACGACTGGCTACTCCAACAGGACGTTGATATACGACTCAGCCTGAATATCCTTCTCGTATTTACACTGAAGCTAGCAGATAGCCCACAGAATTCCTGGCACTTAGATGGTTCACTTAACTTGTTTCCAAGGCAAATTCAAATTTCCCTCTATTTTGCTTTTTACAGAATTGGTGAGGGGAGAATGGCAGAATATAAAGAGTTTGTCCTCAAGCTTCCATCTCTTTCCATAAACAAATATTGATGTTTGAAAAACTGAAAAACTCTCCCTTGTACTTTTTTCCTTTTCATTATATTGGGAGAGATTGCATTTGATAGCATCCATGGCATTTGCCCACCACTCATCTGTCCGTCATAATGTGGTGGCTTGCGTATAACTGTGATGCTGGGATCTGTGCCACGAGTATATGAAATAATAGCAGGGTCACCCACGGTAGACAGCTTTCAGCATAGCTTCCACACTAAGACAGACTAGGAAGAAAAACTTGGCATCCTACTTCTAAAAAAAATGGCATTTGAAAACCTTATGAATAACAACAAAAGTCTAATATAGTACCAGAAGATTAACCTCTCAGGTTGGATGGCACTCGAAAACTGACTGGGGAAGAGCTACCTCCTCAAAGTCAAGTCGACTTTAATGACGTGGATGGAATAAAGCTTTTGGAACCTTCATTTGCTGACGTGGCATGACTCAAAATGAGAAGAAACAGCTGCAAACATCCATCAATAATTGGAATGTGGAATGCACAAAATATGGATCTAGGAAAATTATAAATTGTCAAAAATGAAATGGAAAGATTGAAGATTGATATCTTGGCCGTAGTGAGCTGAAATAGACTAGTGTTAGCCATTTTGAATTGGAAAATCATCCAATTTATTATGCTGGGAATGACAAATTGAAGAGGAATGGTGTCACATTAATGATCAAAAAGAACATTTCAAGAACATGATGCACCAACCACAAATGCTAAAGATTAAGACATTGAAGATTTGTTGCTAACTTCTGCAGCTGGAAATTGAGCAAATATACAAGATGACTTGGTAATTATTGGTGATTGGAATGTGAAAGTTGGAAACAAAAAAGAAGAATCGATAGTTGGAAAATATGGCCTTGATGATAGAAATGATGCTGGAGAACCCATGATAGAATTTCAGAAAATCTATGATTTCTTCATTATGAATACCTTTTTTTCCACAACATAAATGGCAACTTTACACATGGACCACCCAGGATGGAATACCCAGGAATCAAATTAACTACATCTGTGAAAAGAGGCAATGGAGAAGTACAATATCATCAGCCAGAACAAGGCCAGGGGGCAATTGCAGAACAGACCAGCAGTTCCTCATAGGTGAGTTCAAGGTGAAGCTGAAGAAAATTAAAACGAGTCCAAGAGATCCAAAGTATGACCTTGAGAATATCTCACCTGAATTTAGAGCCCAACTCAGGTATAAATTTGACCCATCGAATGCTAATCACTGAAGACTAGATGAGTTGTGAGATGACATAAAGAACATCATACATGAAGAAAGCAAAAGACCATTAAAAAGGCAAGAAGGAAAGAAAAGACAAAAATGCATGTCAGAAGAGACTCTGAAACTTGTTCTTGAACAAGGAGTAGCTATTGCAAATGGAGGAAATAATGAAACAAAAGAGCTGAACAGAATATTTCAAAAGGTAACTCAAGAAGACAAAGTAAAATATTATAATGAAATGTGCAAATACCTGGAGTTAGAAAACCAAAAAGGAAGACACACTTGACATTTCTCAGGCTAAAAGAACTGAATTAAAAATTCAAGCCTCGAACTGTAACATTGAAGGATTCTATGGGTAAAATATTAAACAAAGCAGGAAGCATCAAAAGAAAGTGGAAGGAATACACAGTCACTGTACCTAAAAGAATTGGTCGATGTTCAGCTATTTCAGGAGGTAGCATATGATCAAGAACTGATGGTACTAAAGGAAGAGGTCTAAGCTGCACTGAAGGCATTGACTAAAAACAAGGCTCTGGGAATTGACAGAATACCAACTGAAATATTTCAACAAATGGATGTAACACTGGAAATGCTCACTTGTCTATGCCAAGAAATTTGGGAGACAGCTATCTGGTCAATCAACTGGAAGAGATACATTTTTGTGTCCATTCCAAAGAAAGGTGATTCAACATAATGTGGAAATTATTGAACAATATCATTAATATCACCCCCAATTATGCCTAAGACAATTCAGAAAATGGTTGCAGCAGTACATCAACAGAGAACTGCCAGAAATTCAAGCCAGATTCAGAAGAGGATGTGGAATGAGGGATACCGTTGCTGATGTCAGATGGATCCTGGCTGAAAGCAGAGAATACCAGAAAGATGTTTACCTGTGTTTTATTGACTACGCAAAGGCATTCGACTTGGTATATCACAGCAAATTATGGATAACATTGTGAAGGATGGGCATTTCACAGCACTTAATCGTGCTTATGATGAACCCATACATAGACCAAGAGGCAGTCGTGCAAAGAGAGCAAGGGGATACTGCTTTTAAAGTCAGGAAAGTTTTGTGTCAAGGTTGTATCCTTTTGCCATGCTTATTCAGTCTGTATGCTGAGCATATAACCTAAAAGACTGGATTATATGAAGAAAAACGCAGCATCAGGATTGGAGGAAGACTCATAAAAAACCTGTGATATGCAGATGACACAACCCTGTTTGCTGAAAGTGAAGAGGACTTGAAGCACTTACCAATGAAAATCAAAGACTACAGCCTTCAGTATGGATTACACCTCAACACAAAGAAAACAAAAATCCTCACAACTGGACCAATAAGCAACATCATGATAAACAAAGAAAATAAGTGAAGTTGAATGGATGCTGTTTTAATTGGATCCACAATCCATGCCCATGGAAGCAGAAGTCATGAAATCCAATGACATACTTCATTGGGCAAATTTGCTGCAAAAGACCTCTTTAAAGAACTTTTAAAGAGTTGAAAAGCTAAGATGTCAGTTTGGGACTAAGGTGGGCCTGAGCCAACCCTTGGCATTTCCAATTGCCTCATATGCATGAAAACTGGACAATGAAAAAGAAAGAGCAAAGAAGAATTGATGCCTTTGAATTATGGTGTTGGTGAAAGATCTTGAATGCATGATGGACTACCCGAAGAATGAACAAATTTGTTTTGGAAGAAGTACAGCCAGAATACTCCTTAAAAGCAAGGATGGCGAGACTTTATCTCAGGTACTTTGGATGTTTTATCAGGAGGGACCAGTCCCTGGAAGATTTCATGCTTGGTTAAGTAGAGGTCAGTGAAAAAGAAGAAGAGCCTGAATGAGGTGGATTGACACAGTGGCTGCAACGACGGGCTCAAACATAGCAAAGACTGAGAAAATGGTGCAGGACTGGGCAGTGTTTCCTTCTGCTGTACATAGGGTCACTATGAGTTGGAATCAACTTGATGGCTCACAACAACAGCATTGCATTTGCATGGTAGCTACTTCAGAACACCTGTCTAGGTGCTTAGGTCTGCTTGTTGCTTCATGAGCCACTTGAGAATGTAACTGAAACATCACTTTTGTTTTCAACATTGAAAATTTACCTGGAATGTCCACCATGGCCAGATTACAATGAACACGATCAACTTCTTTTCTGCTGTTTTTTTTTTTTTTTCCATGTTATAAAACCTGAATGAGATCTTCAAGACCTTGTTAAATGTCCTTTAATTTATTCAGTATAAGAAAGACTACTTTTTTTTCTTTCATTTTCTTTTTACTTAAATACAACATGGAGTTTTTCTTTTAAATTGCTGTTATAATCAAAAGTAACTTTAAAGCATATCTTTGGAGAAATCTCTGGCTGCTTAGCAATTTAAGCTATAGTCATGTATACAAAGACTATACATTTGGATGAAGGATTTTTACTGTGGAAGAGTTTTTTTTTTTTAAGTGGAAAAAAAGTCTTTTCTAATTTATCTTGGCTCTTCTACTCTGGCAGTGCTTTTAGAAGAATTAATGAGGTACTGTCTGGAAATCACTTTGTGCTCCATAGAGGGGTGCTATGCAAATGTAAGATAGTAGTATAAGAAGCCGTTATATTAAGAATTAGGTAATTATTTGAAGGACTAGGGAACTTAAATTTACTCGATGGCGATTTAAATATTTGTTGAAATTTTGAAATGATCGAGGTCCGTTTCTGAGTGAGAGCCATCACTCATGTCGATAGCTTCAGGAATAGTCACCAAACAATATTCATTTGCTGAGTTAGTGTCTTATACACCTAATCACATAGTCATTCTACCTCAGGAGCAAATATTAAATAGTTTGCTTTAGGCAGTATTGAAGCATTTCCAGGGAGAGTTTTATTTTATTTCACAATTCACAGAGGTGCTTTACTACAATGCACAATCTACAGCCTGCTTAACTGGCTTTTCAGCATCGTAAAACTAAGGTTACATTGGGTTAATTTTCCTCTGTGTCCACCTGATCTACCTTCCTTTTTTATTCACCCCTCTTAAAACTGACAGCAAGGTGACTGATTACAGCCAACTGCAAGGCCCCTTTTTTGAATGCATGACCTTTCCTGGAATCAAGTTAGAAATTCAGAGGACATGGAGAAATCACCATAAATTAATAAAGGAAAAGAGTTCAACACCACTGACCAGTTGAGCAAATCATCATCATATTCATTTGCTCCTAGAAATCATTCAAAATGGATATTCTTTCAATTATAGAGAAAATTAACTACACCCCAAGAAGCAAATTAAGAAGCCCAGTGCAATGAGCTGGGAAGGTCTTTGTGAATGGCATGGCCACCTGATGAGTGACAATTGCACATTTAATTATAATGGTGTATAATTTATAACTTCCTTCTCTCCTTTCAAATTATGCCACATAGGTAGGGTTTCTAGATGAGAAAGAATTTTCCTGGAAGAAGGGTCTGCCAAAGACAATTTTATCACTTCTTTGTGGTGCAGACAAGAGCACCATCACAAGTGGTACTGACTTTTACTTTGCTCTGAGAAGGATGCATGTGTTTTACAGCAGAATGTCTCAGCTGAGCCCTAGACCCTGGCTTCGATGACTTTCCCTTCCTCAGGACACTCTTTGGGTCTGGCAAGTAAGGTAAAATGAACTAAGTGGAGAGTGTTCATTCCTTCTTCTCAACTTACTCACACTGGGTAGTAAAGTGTCTCTCTCCATGATCAAAAATATTGCCACTGGGATCTGTTTGCATCTTGGTGGGATTGGGGAGCCAGACAGGAGAGGAAAAATTATTTGCTTTAAGGGGTATGCTTTGTAAAACACGCAAGCCTGTGGGATTTTCAATGGGAAAGACAGTATGACTGAAAGGCACACTTCTCTATCTTGAACTGCGAGGCATCTTAGAGGATTCTATTTGATGCACTTTCCAGAAGGCTTTAGATACTTGAGCTTGTATCTTTAAACCATCCTTGATAAATAGCAATCACACTGGAAAAAAGAAGTATGCAGCTATTTGTCAAAACCATCCTGGCCACTCTACTTCCATTTATCACATGACATTATTGTGTTTTTACTATTCCAACCCCATCAGAATTATTTTTATTTCTTGAACTATCTCAGTAACTGACATTTTACATTTTACAACAATAGTAAAAAATCTACTGACTATTTTCACATTAACAGAGGCAGCAGACTTGGTGGCAATGGCTGCGGAGCCTTCCTTCTCTTGAGGAAGGTCTCCAGGCAGCCCCTGGGAGGCTGGGCCTGCTCCCTCCTGACAGCTGGGGCACCATATCCAGCTGCTGTGAGGGGCTAGCCTCCTCTGTGGCCACACCCTCCAGCAGAGGCACACGCACTACCAAGCCAGTGGGTGCATGTCTGGGTTCCCAGTGCCTATGTGACCTGAGACCCTGCAGCTCAAAATTGCTGCGGGGTGGAAAGGGAAGAAGGAGAGAAGCATGGGAGAGAGTGTTTGGAAGAAATGCATGTGAGTTTCATGACATCCCAAAGTGAGCCAAACCAGGCCCCAAACCTCTGCCTTGGTGAGGCCAGGTCGGAGGCCAAGCTCCCAGTGCCCTCACAGAAAGCCTCAGGCCAAGGGCAGAACAGGTTCTGGCATTCTGGACGCAGGGTTTGCAGGGGTGTGAGTAGAGCCCAGGAGGCGGGCCCGTGAGGGAAGCTGTAATCCGGCACAAGAGGACGGTGAAGTGGTGAAGCTGTGGCCCCTCCCATCCTATCGCACAGCCCAGCTTTATCCAGCTTTGTCTCCTCCAAGCCGCCTTCTCTGTATAGTGGGTGAACACATCAGTAAATCTTAGCCATTATTATTTCTAAATTTAGAAAATAGGACAAATGGATGGTCTGAAAAGAAAAAAACAAATTTCCATTTTCCATTTTCACGTGGTGCCAATTTTCGCATAAGGCCTGGTCTTTGGAACCTAACCATGTGGATAAGTGAGGAATGTGTACCTAAAATTAAGTAAGGTGGTTTCTTTCAAAATAAATGTTTTCAAGTACTATCATTTCTACATAAACAGGTAAAAGCTTGAGTAGAGAAATTATTCTACATAAAATAGTAACAAAATAAATAAGACGGCTTAAAAAATCAAGCGTGCAGGATCAATGTGATGAAAACTTTAATTGGACGATGTAAAAATTAAAAAAAAGTAAAAGAAAAACTAGCGATGTGGAAAAAGGCTTAAACTGATTTCAAAATTTAAGAGTAAATTTTGGGCACAAACTGAGGCCGAAACCTAATATTGATGCATGCATAATTCATAGCAAATAGTTTTTAGTCGTATGTAAATATTATACAACTTTGTGACAGTTGCTGCCACCAAAAAGGATGCATACTTTTTGATCAATTAGTACTATCAAGGGAATCAGTGTGATTTACCTCATCCTTCCATCACTTGCTGCGCAGAAGGTCACAACAAATGCCACTGGCTTAAACGCAAAGACTTCAGTGGAGACAAGGTATCTTAGAGGATGGTTCTGTACTGGATATCTGCTTGGACGGTAGCTCTGGAAGATGAAACTTATCCAAACAGGGTATGTATATCTAGATTTAGGAGATCTTGGATGTACATCTAGATCTAGGGCCGTTGGAGAGTAAAAAGAGCAAACATTTTTCTTAGAGGATGCCACAAAAGCTATCAAACAATGTAATAGGCTGTCCTTTGTCTGGCAGTTGTTAATTGGAGCTCAGAGCAAGGGCAAACATCTGAAGAGAACTTCTTTAGCAGTAAGAGGTAAGGCTATTCAGTAGGAAAAAACAAAAAACAAATAGAGAACGAAAAAAACAAACTCACATAACTGCATATTAATAAACTCCTGTACTTACTTTTTTTTAATAATCTACACAGTAGCACTTACGCTACTTGTTTTTTTCCATTGTACTTTCAGTTTCACTCTATGAGTAGACTTGTCCTTTCCAGAATGACATTTTGATCATGTCCCATGGTTTTTATGATATAAAAGTCCCGCTTCATTTCAGCAAATTCATTATAATTTCAATAATACATTTTTTTTCCCCTCACTTCATACTGCACTCTCCATTCTTTTATAGGCTGGAGATGAGAACTCATGGTTGGTATCACTCATCCTGGCTGGGTGGTGTATCACCTATCTTTAGGACATGGTGGTCCTTATTTCATTGTTTTAGTATTTTGGTCTTCAGCGAAAACTGAGACAGGACATCAAGATACATCATTTTTGAAAATATGAACAATTAGAGAAACTACCTATTTGAGGAAAATTAGCAATTAGAGCAACTGACTCCCACTGAACAATAAATAGAGAAGATAAATGTTTAAGGTCTCATTAGCATTTCCAATGAGGTTGTAGCATGAATAAAAAAAGATACTGGATTAAAAAAAGAAAAGTGAAAGAATTAGCTACTGAATATCTTAAAAACCCACAAAATCCCAACAACATGATTTTTGGAAAGCAAAAATCTCAAGGGAGTCAAAGAATTTTAAAAATGGTCCCAGTTGAACACATGGTACTTGAAACTGGATAAAGAAACAGAATTTTTTCTAGATTGTGATAGAAAATATAAGAGAAATACATTATAAATGGCAAGAATGTACATGAGATCCAGTAATCTTAAAATAAAAGGCACCTATGGAAAAAAAAAATGGAAAATGATAGCAAAATAGTTTAAAAAAGCATAGTAAGAAATAAGACAGAATTTTGTGAAATGTCTTAGGTCTCTATATTCCCAAGGTTTTTCTACCATTCAAAGACTATTATGTTTGCTTGTTCATTTATTCATTACTTCATTCTTTCATGTATTAATTAATTTAACCAATATTTACTGAGAATTAATGCTTCAGTACAGGTATTGCCTTCAAGGAGTTCACGACATTGTGAGAATACCAAGTAATTATACACGTGAAAGTTCACACAGCTTGGAAAATGATTTCTTTCCTTATTTCCTTACCATACCCTGTATAATCTCTCCTTTATATTGAAAACGTGATCAGTATACATTATCCTTTGTGAACTTTGAGATCTAGTGTTATGTGATAGAGGCTTATCTGCAATTTCTTCATAACATTAGCATACCCGTTTATCCATATACAATTTTAATTCATTTTCCTTTTGCAACATATGAACATATTTCTGTTTGAAATAAATTACATTGGAAAAAGCAGCACTCATTTTAAATTAATTAAAAATATACCCATTCCCAGTAAACATGATATTTTAGAATATATTTTAAATGATTTTATTTAAATTAAGTGGGAGTTCAGAGGTCTATATATAGTTGTTTCTATGTAACTTCTGCCTGAAATTATTTGACTCATGTGCATCTATTTTTGAAAGAACTGAAACATTTCAAGAATTGAAACCATGACATTTTTTTTCTTAGTAAGTAAGGTTCTCAAACCTAAAAACCGAACCTGTTGAGTAAGATTCCCAGTGGTTAATCATTAGTGTAGCAAGATTTCAGCTATTAATGGTGGCTGTCTGTATGTCCTGTATGTATGTGTCATATGCCTGTATGTCCAATCTGTGCTAATCTGCATTGTTCAGAGGAAAATCCATTTAGAGGTAAACATTATCAATATCCTTCAAGAGTGAATTCTTTTCTGAGAATTTTCAGTTAAATCTTTCTCAGTGTTTAGTTAGGAAGGCACAAAATCCCCACAGTCAAGAGTAAACACCAAGGCAATATCCCAAACTGTTCCATTTTGTATTGTATAATTTGTATTGTATAAATATGAATTTTTAAATAAACATTTGAAAATTGCCATGCCCACATGTGAATAACAGGTAAAATTATTGCTAGACGTGCCTGAAATGGATAAACATATATTTTCGTTGCCAAAAGTGTTGTCATTCCATTTTATCGTATTTTAAAGTCCAAAATCACAGTTTTTCATTATGACAATATATATGCTCCTTAAACAGGTGGTTATTCCCAACTGGAGAAGAATTGTAAGTAAGAGCACATAAATGTGGGGTACTGCATATTTTGAATAGTGTAACTGCGGGAAATATCAGGATTTTCCAGGAAATGGTGACAGCTGTCAAATAGAACTGATGTATATGAGTGATGTCATTCCCTGAGAAGAGGAGAAGAGGACATGATGATTAAGGCTGAAGGTAGAGGTGGGAGGAGGATGTCAATGTGTATTGAATTAGAACAATCTTGAGCACCGAGTGTAAAATGAAATAAAATTAATTTTAATAAGCACTATTTTTATGGATAAATAGAACAGCCATGATTATAATAACTTAGAATGTGTTGTATATTAATGGTCCCTAAGGAAAGAGATTGAAGAGAACGGTTGAATCTATAAGTGGGGGAAATATTACCATATTGTATTAATCTGTCAAAATAAAACTTCAGCAGAACTACTTATCAAAGAAGATAATATAGTGTTGAGCTTAGTGAACCTCAAACTAAAATGAATTTCAAATTAAAATGTTGTTGTTGTTTGCCATCGAGTTGATTCCAGCTCCTAGAGACCCTATAGGACAGAGTAGAACTGCCCATAGGGTTTCCTCGGTTTAATTTTTTTGGGAGCCAGGTCTTTTCTCCTGCAGAGCTGCTGCTGGATTGGAATTGCTGACCTTTCAGTTAGCAATCCAGCTCTCAGTCTTTGTGCCACTGGGGCTCCTTAAAGTAAAATGACTATTGTTCAAATCCTGGTGCCAATATAGGATTGTAACCCATGTAACATCACGTAGTTCTTCTCACCTCAGTTTTTTCCCATGTATAGAACAGGAATATTGATAGTATCTACCTCAAGGGATTATAAAAGTTCAAAAGTTTTAAGGTGCTTATGTCTGTGCTTAGCATATAAGGTCTGTATAAAAGTTTGTTAAAGAAAAATAAAATGTTTATAAAGAAATAAAGTGCAGACATCCACCAGGACCAAGCCATTTTAGGAAAAGTAAGATGAGACATAAAATCTAAAATGAATCATAATGTATTAACTCATACTAGACAATTTCATAAAGTTGAGATGCTTGAGTAGGCTGTAGAAAGACATGCCGAGTAATTCTTTGGTACTATGAAAATCTGAAAATGAATTCAGCCTCCCATTTTTTTTTTTTTTTTACCATTTGTGTAACCTTGGAGAAATTCCATAAGTGCTCTAGTTTCCCACTTCTTCAACTATAAATTAGAAATAATACTCTTAAAGGCTGTTGTATGCATATATACTGTCCAACACCAAAAAAACAAAAACAAAACAAAATAAAAATAAAACTCATTGCCTTCAAGTCAATTCTGACTCATACTGACTCTATAGGGCACAGTAAAAGTACCCTATAGGGCTTCCTGGGCTGTAATCTTTACAGAGAAAGACCAAAGAAGAAATGCTACATTTGAATTATTGTGTTGGTGAAGAATATTGAATATACCATGGACTTCAGAAGAATAAAAAAAAAAAAAAAAAATTTTTTTTTTTTTTTTTTTTCAGAAGAATGAACAAATTTGTCTTAGAAGTACAGCCAGAAGACTCCTAGAACGAGGATGGCAAGACTTCATCTTACATACTTTGGACATGCTATCAGGAGAGACTAGTCACTGGAGAAGGATATAATGCTTGGTAGAGTAGAGGGTCAGTGAAAAAGATGAAGAACCTCTATGAGATTGATTCACACAATGAGATGAATTGACACAATGGCTGCAACAGTGGGTTCTAATATAGTAATAATTGTGAGGATGTCACAGGACTGGGCAGTATTTCATTTTGTTGTACATAGGGTTGCTATGAGTCAGAACCAATTAGATGGCACCTGACAACAACAGTCTTTATGGAAGCAGACTGCCACATCTTTCTCCCTCAGAGCAGTTGGTGGGTTCAAATTACCAACACTTTTGTTAACAGCTGAGAGTTTAACCACGGCACCACCAGGACTCCTTCTAAATAAACATAAATAACATAATTAGTCCTGTGCTTAGTACATTCTCTTATGCCCTAAAAAATCATTGTTCTTTAGAAATGGCTATTTAAGTTGTTTCGAACCCACTCTCCCACACATAATAATTTAAAAAGCTGTGCAGAATATATATATATTTTTTTAAGAATGTTTTTGAAGGTATGAGAAAGACATTTAGGCAGTAAAATTTTGCTGGGCAAAGATACAGAAAAGGAGAAAAGCCAAGAGAAGTGGGCCTACCACTTGGTGCCAAGTTTCTCTTGATAAGACTATCAATAAAGTAAAACATCAGGAAACACGGTGAAAAGTCGAGAAGAGTTTCCAGCAGTATCATGGGAATGGGCTGACAATATTGGAGTTCAGTGCTCTCCAATTCCAATTTCAAGGATGAGGGGACCTTGAAAATATTTCAGACTTTTGGTTTCAACTGCTCAGAGGCCTGCATTTTAGGAAAACTCATGAACTGGAAATACTACAACACTTAGAAGATTGAAGTCTATATGTCAGTTTCTGATTGCATTAGGTGATAATGTCCCTAGTCTTCAAGTAGAAATAAATCATCTCTTTAAAAGATACATCAGAGACTTCCAGTTTCAGCTCTGGCAGGCAATGAGCTTGGAAGTTGTTACTCCCTTACTTACAACAAGAAAAAGCTGGATAAACTGAAAATCAACTATTTTCTTGGACCTAGCAGAGATTTGAGGCCACTGAGCAAACCACCACACTGAAATCTGGAGAGACAGGCGAATAAAAAGAATCACAACCCAGACCTGCTTACCTGGAAAAGAAGCTGCTGGAGCAATAAACTTACTACCACCCATTACCGTTGAGTCAATTTCACCTCCTTTAGACCCTATGTGCTACAGATAAACTGCTCGATAGGTTTTTCCTGGCTGTAATCTTTAAGGACCACCAGGCCTTTCTTTTGGGGTGCCACTGGAAGGGCTCAAACTGCCAACCTTTAGGATAATAGTCAAATGCAAACTGTTTGCACCAACCACAGACCTAATAAACTGATTGAACCAAAAACTTATTGCCATTGAGTCAATTCAGACCTATAGGACAGAGTAGAATGCCCATAGAGTTTTCTAGACTATAATGCTTACGAAAGCAGATTGCCAGGTCTTTTCTCCTGTGGAAAGGTTGGTGGATTCAAACCACTGACCTGTCAGTTAGCAGCCGAGTGCTTAACTACTGTGCCACCAGGGAACACTTAACTGTTAATTTCGATAAATTGTTAGAAACTTAGGGTGGGGAAGAGTAAGAGTGGGAAAATTCTGAGGGTCATAGTCTTGCAGGGGCAACACTTCCATGGATTTTACGTCTAGGAATCCCACAAACTGTCATGATGAAAAAACAATAAAAAATTCCCTGGTAGCTGTATTGGGGAGGGGGAAAAGTAACCATTTTGAATGAAGATCAACAACAACAACAACAACAAAGAAAATATAAATGACTGTAAACTGTATAAGGAAATAAATGTGTCTTGTGAAGTTAAAATATATATAGAATTAAAATTTACAAGAATAACTCAAAATTTGAGATCGTATAATTTGAGTTAAAATATTCCAAATGCAAGAATTGTTCAAGAAATAATGTGCAATTTTTATTAGATGTTAATATTTGAAGTTTACATCTAAAAATCTTCTGGGTGACCAGTGAAAGAATAACAAAAGTATGTATAAGTAACAAGCTAATAGAAGAGTAAATACGATAATAAAAATTTCATCTAAAATAATGTAAGAAATAAGAGAAAAGGTTACATAAACTTTTGGGAAGAGGTGTTGTTGTTAGTTGCTGTCCATTTGGTTCCAACTCCTGGGGATCCAATGTATAACAGAAGGAAACTGTGCTCCGTCCTGTGCCATCCTTTCAATAGTAGGTATTTTTGAGTTTATTGTTACAGCCAGTGTGTCAATCCATCTCACTGAGGGTCTTCCTCTTTTTTAGCTGACCCTCTACTTTCCCAAGTATGAAGTTCTTCTCCAGGAATTCGTTCTTCCTGATAACATGTCCAAAGTAAGCAAGATAAAGTCTCACCATTTTCTCTTCTAAGGAGAATTCTTGCTGTACTTCTTCTAAGCCATATGCTTATCGTAAAACATGTATAAAACACATTTGATAATATTTGTGATAAAAAGTAAGACAAAGTAGAAATATAAGGAAACTTTCTCAGTGTAATAGGCAGAATTCTAAGAATGACCCTCAATAGCCCTTGCCCTTGGATAAGCCCCTCTGTTTTGGGTATGGGTCTACTAACCCAACCCACTCCCGTCGAGTCGATTCCGACTTATAGCGACCCTATAGGAAAGACTATGGGTAGAAGCTGTGAATTTGATGAGATATCACTCCAATAATTATGTCATGTTACATGGCAAAAGGGAGGTTTTTCAGGTGGTGCCTAGTCTAATCAAATCACAGGAACCTTACAAAAATGGAAAATTTTCTCTAGCTGATAAGAGAAGGATGTTAGGGAGATTCAAAGCAGAAGGATTTGATGCACCATTTCTGCCTTTGAAGTTGGAGAAGACTATAGGCAAAGACTGAAGAGCAACTTCTAGAAGCTGTGTATAATTCCTGGGTGACATTCAGCAAGGAAATGGGGACCTCAACCCTTCATTCACATGGAGTTGTTTTCTGCCAACAACTTGAATAAGCCTGGAAGAAGATCCTTCCCCACAGGCTCCAGAGAAGGGCCTAGCCCAACTGATGCTTGATTCTGACCTTATGGGACCTTAAGCAAAGAACCCAGCTGATATCCCTGGACTTATTTTTTTTTTTTTTGTCCCACTCCTCATAGATGATCACAAATGGGCTCCTAGAATTACTTCGTAGTAGAAAAATATCCTGGGGAGTAAATGAGAAGTCCTCTTCTAATAATATGGAACCCAGCAATAAGTTCAATATTCCTAGTATATGGACCTACTTTTGACTCTCATTTTTTTTTCCTTTTTTAATTGTGCTTTATATGAATGTTTACAAAGCAAACTAGTTATTCTTTAAACAATTAATACACATATTGTTTTGTGACATTGGTTGCCAACTCCACAATGTGCCAACACTCTCCCCTTCTTGACTTTGGGTTCCCTATTACCAGCTTTCCTGCCCCTCCTGCCTTCTCATCCTTGCCCCTGGGCTAGTGTGCCAATTTAGTCTTGTTTTCTTTTATGGGCCTATCTAATCTTTGGCTGAAGGGTGAACTTCAGGAGTGACTTCAGTACTGAGTTAAAAAGATGTCTGGGGTCATAATCTCAGGGTTTCTCCAGTCTCTATCAGACCAGTAAGTCTGCTGTTTTTTGAGCTAGAATTTTGTTCTACATTTTTCTCCAGCTCAGTCCAGGACTTTCTGTTTTGATCCCTGTCAGAGCAGTTGATGGTGGTAGTCTGACACCTTCTAGTCGTTCCGGACTCGGTCTGGTAGAGGCTGTGGTAGTTGTGGTCCATTAGTCCTTTGGACTAATTTTTCCCTTGTGTCTTTGGTTTTCTTCATTCTCCCTTGCTCCAGATGGGGTGGGACCAGTGGAGCATCTTAGATGGCTGCTCACAAGCTTTTAAGACTCCAGCCACTACTCACCAAAGTAGAATGTAGAACATTTTTTAAAATAAACCATATGTTATGCCAATTGAGTTAGATGTACCTTGAGACCATGGTCCCCAGCCCTCAGCCCAGTTATTCGGTCCCTCAGGAAGTTTGGATATGTCTATGAAGCTTCCATGACTTTGCCTTGGTTAAGTTGTGCTGACTTCCCCAGTACTGTGTACTGTCATGCCCTTCACCAAAGTTACCACTTATCTATTTTCTGTTTAGTGGTTTTCTCTCCCCACACCTCCCCTCCTTTGTAACCATCAAAGACTGTTTCTTTCTGTGTGTAAAACTTTTCATGAGTTTTTATAATAGTAGTCTCATACAATATTTGTCCTTTTATGATTGACTTGTTTCACTCAGCATAATGCCCTCCAGATTCATGAGATCCCTGGACTTCTGACATACAGAACTCTGAGCTAAAAAAAATAGGTGTTTTAAGACTCTAAGTTTTTGGAAATTTGTTGTGTAGCAATAGAAAAGTAATAAAGTGTGTTTCCTCTATAAAACAAACCCGAATTGCTATAACATACATCACAATTAAAGGTGTTTTTTTTTAGTTGTTTCTACATTTTTTAAAAACTTTGTGGTGAAAACATACACAATCAAGCATACATTCATTCAACAATTTCAATATGTATAATTTAGTGACATTTTTACATTTTTCCCATTGTGCTACCATTCTCAGTATTGATTCCCAAATTATTTCACTATCATTAATTTAGAATCACTGCCCCTAAACTTCTCACCTATGCTATAGAATTACTGTTGTTAATTTGATCTTGAAAAGGTAATTCTTTAAAAGAGTGCAATGCTCAAGGTATGCATTCTTTGCTAATTTAGCTAAACTGTTGATTGGTTTAAAGATGACTTCAGAGGGTAGTTTTGGTTAAAGGTTTAAAGATTATCTAAGGGAAATCAATTTGGGGGTTCCTCCAGTCTCAATGGGTCCAGGAAATTTGGATTCCATAAGAATTTGAAATTCTGTTCTACATTTTTTTTATTGAATCCTTAATCAAAGCATTCAGCAATGGTAGCTGGGCACTACCCAGTTCTTCTGGTCTCACGGCAAAAGAGGCAGTAGTTCTTGGGGGCAGTTAGACCTTCAGTGCAGTTCCTCCTCTGATTCCTGGGTCTCCTTCTCTGTCTGATGCTCCAGGTGAATAGAGATCAATTGTTGTATCTTGGTAAAAGTGAAATGGTTTTAACTTTGAGATTAGATCTAAGACAAAAATGTGCATTCTAACCAACATATTTGCTGGAGCTCCAGGTCAGTACAATAAAGTGAGAAACATAAATAAAAGGATAAGAAAGGAATAAATAAAATGTCATTTTTTAATAGATAACATGATTTTGAACATAGGGTAAACGATTGAATTTATTATAGGTATTTAGCATGCCCATTGAATTCAAGATTAATATACAGAAGATAATTAAATTTCTATACTCTATCAACTGTCAAGCAGGAAATGAAATTTTAAAATACATTTTACAATAGTATCTTATAGTTTACTATATTCAGGGGGAAATATATTCATGTAAACTGTCTCTTATCTAGGAGGATCACATTTCAGATATTACAGAATTTTTGCAAAAGTTAGAAATTTATAGTCTTGATACCCTCAGTCATCTAGGTCTTAACGGAAGTGTCTTATTTGCATATTTAAAACCTTTGAGTTCCGTTTCCCATTTGAGTCCTGTTGTCTTAGTCATCTAGTGCTGTCACAACAGAAATACTACAAGTGGATGGCTTTAACAAAGTAAAATTTATTTCCTCATGGTAAAGTAGGGTAAAAGTCCAAATTCAAGGCATCAGCTCCAGGGGAATGCTTTCTGTCTGTCGGCTCTGTAAGAAGGTACTTATCCTCAATATTCCCATGGTCAAGGAGCTTGACAGGTGCAGGGACCCCAGATCCAAAGGACACACTCTGCTCCTGGTGCTGCTTTCTTGGTGGTATGAGGCCCCCAACTCTCTGTTCCCTTCCCTTTCCTTTTATCTCTTGAGAGATAAAAGGTGCTGCAGGCCATGGTCCAGGAAAACTCCCTTTAAGGGTGGTGTTACAATCCCACCCTAATCCTTTTAACATAAAATTACAATCACAAAATGGAGGACAACCACAGAATACTAGGAATCATGGCCTAACCAAGTTGATACACACATTTTTTGGGGGAATATAATTCAATCTACGACACCTGTGTTTCCGGCATCTCATCATCCAACCAAGCACAGGGAAAATCACAGTGTTTTGTGAGCACGCATCTTTTGTATGTAAGGTGACCTTTACCAATGCGTCTTGTGGATTGCTTAAGCCCATGTTTCACAAGTCTGGCTGCAATTTAGAATCACTTGGGGAGCTGTGCAAAAATACTGGTGACCACATGCCACCCCAGAGATTGGATTTAATCAGTTTAGTATGGGGACCAGGCATGGATATGTGTTAAAATCTTCCTATGACATTCTAATATATGGCCAGTGTTGAGAACCACTTGCTTAGGCCTATAAAACTGTAATTCTCTACATGGCTGCGCATTAAAATCACCTGAGGAACCTTTAAGAATTATTGATGATTAGGTGTTACCCCAGATTAATTAGAATCTTTTGGAGTCAAGGTTGTGATATCAGTGGTTTAAAAAAACCCTCCAGGTGATAACGGTGTACTATCAGGATTGAGACACACTAGTATAAAATCTGCTTTTTAAGGAAGGATTCTCACCCATCCCCATATTTGTTTCATAAACAGAAGCTGTTGTTGATTCTTTTAGAAACTAGTGAGGCCCCACACTACTAACAAATATTCCTCAAGACACTGGTTTCCCACAAATTTCACATATTAGGTATTGTTTAGCATTTCTGTCAGCTATTTCCTTTCCTGAAGTGGCAGGTTACACCGTACCGTTTTCCTCTGTTATTTCTATACTAATTTATAGTCATTAGAATTCAAAAAGTTAGGCCTGGAGGGCAGAGCAAGATGGCAAAGTAAGTGGATGCTCCCATTTACTCTCCAAGCAACTAACCCAATGAACAACAAATAGAAACAAGCACAGACTGAGATTTCAGAATGCTGGACGGCAGCTGAGGTGTTGGGGAGTCAGGGTGAGTCTAAAAGTGAGGAAGAGGAGGAGCCGGAATGGTACAGAGATTGGGAGAACCTAACTGCTAACATCTGGAGCACTCACTTGTTGCATCCATTTTGTAATGGACTTGGGCAACACCCCAAACAGGAAACAAAAAAGGAGCTAAACTGAGGAAGTTGTAGCCCAATTTTTTAAGGAAGTGCAGATTATTGGCTGTGGGAGTTCATGGGCCATGCAAGTGGGAGAGGACAAAGAGACACTGTGGAGCTGAGACAGAGTGCTGTTGAGTTTCTCTGAAGCTCGAGATGGATGAGCACTAGGAATTGGAGGAACTGAAAGCATATTAGGGTGAGGGTAATACTTTGGATGGGAAACACAAAGGGACACAGATGTTTCCCTGCCTACAGAGGAACACCATGGGAGATCCTATGCAGGGGTGCCTGTGAGGAAAGGACATAAACATTCAATACGGGAAAGTCAAGCCCCACTGCTTATGTGAGCATCTGCAACCAGTGAAAATCCTCCCACACATGTGTATGGAATTCCAGAGATCAAGTATTTAGAAATCCTGAATCACTACTAAAAAGAACCTAAGAATAAGTGTGCCATCCAGTGGTTCTTAGTAGAAGATACCAAGCCTCTGCCACTGGGTCCATTCTGACTCATAAAGACCCTGTGGGGAGAAGTGGAGATGCCCCATGGGGCTACCAGGGCTGTGAGACTTTTCAGAGACAAACTGCCACATCTTTCTTCCATGGTATGGGTGGTGGGTGTGGGCCATCAACCTTTCAGTTGGCAGCTGGGCACTTGGCCACTGTGCCACCGATGTGCCCAATCAGAAAATTTTCACATTAAAATCAGAAAACAGGATTTAATGTAAAAAAAGAAGAAAAAAAAAAGATAGCAAATGGCCCCAAATCATCAAAAAACAGTAAAACACACAAAACCACCACAGAAGAAGGACCAACCAAAAGCAAAACATGAAGAAGAGGAAATTTCTCCAGTGGAAGAGAGACTAATGAAAAATATGAAAATTTTAAGAGTATGGTGCTAAATATCTTTAAGGCACAAAGGAAACAAACTAGCAGATATCAGGAAACAAGTGAAAGGATGAAATGAGAGACTCAACAAGGAAATTGAAAACATGCACACACACAAAAAGAGAATTAATAGAACTGAAGAAAAAAGCTACTGAATTAGAAAAGGCAAGAAAAACACTCAATGATAGAGTCAAACAGATAAAAGAATAAATGAACTAGAAGGCAAAATAACTGAATTTATGAGTCTCAAGAGAAACAAGAGGAAAGACAAAGAAAAACAAAGAAACCCAAATGGAAATATGGGATTAAATTAAGTAATTTAACCTTCCAATTATTGGAATCCCAGAGCACCATGACAACAATAAAGGACTAGAAAGAATTTTTTGAGAGATAATCAGAGAGAATTTCCCAGCCTGAACAGAGAACTGAGCAAGAAAATACAGGAAACTACATGAACCTCAATTAGAAGAAATAATAATAATAAAAAAATCATCGCTGGCCATATTCTAATAAATTTCTTGAAAACCAAAGACAAGAAGAGAATTTTGAAAGCTGGAAGAGAAAAATACAATATAACATAGAATGGATCCTTCATAAGAATTATTGCAGATTTTTCCCCAGAAACTCTAGAGGCTAGAAAACAATGGAGTGACATATACAAACACTGAATGAAAACAACTGCTAAGCAACATTCTTTACCCAATAAAATCTGTCATTCACAAATGAGGGGGAAATCAAGACATTCCCAAGTAAACAGAAACTCTGGGAATTTGCCACAACCAGACTAGATTTGCAGGTATTACTAAAGGGATTATTCCAAATGAAAAGGTAAGAGTATTAAATAAATACTCATATCTGTACATGGGAGAAAATACAAAAATAAAAAGGAAGAGAGACATCTCCCCCCCGCCAAACAAAACAAAAACCAACAACACGAGCAATCATGAGGACCAAGTATAATATAACAATTTCAGGGAATAATCTCAGTAATTAAATCCTACAAACAATACAAAATCAAGTCTGCAAGAAATAAATACAAAGAAAATTTATCAAATATAGGCTGTACATTGATTTTAATGGAGACACACCAACAAAAATGGGAGAGAAGGGAGCATACCAGGAATAGATTTAATATGTTAAGGTTGTATGTCATCTGTTGTTCATATATTAAATGTCATCGCTATTGTAAGTTGTAAAATGTAACATATGCAGTATCCTAAGAAATCACTGAGAAAAAGTACTCGGGAGAAAATAAGGAAGAAAGCAAAAAAGCTCATCACAAGAAAGCAGCCAAATACAAACAAAAACAGAAAAGTGGGAATAATAAAAAAAATGAAACATTCAAAAAACAAATAGAAAATGAGCGAGGTAGATACCTCATTTTCAGTAATAACCTTAAATTTAAATGCTCTAAACATCCCATGCAAACGGCAGAGAGGGGCAGAATGGATTAAAAAAAAAAAAACAAGATCCATCCTTTGGCTGCCTATAAGAAACACACATTAGACATAAGGACACAAACAGACTGAAACAAAAAAGATGAAGGATAAATATTCCATGCAACCAGTAGACAAAAAAGGGCAGGGATGGCCATACTGATATCAGATAAAGTAGAGCTTAAATCAAAATTTATTATACGAGCTAAAGAAGGATATTACATCACAATAAAAGGGTCAATCCAACAAGAAGGCATAGTGACTGCTAAATACATAAGCTCCTAACAGCAGTGTTTCAAAATACATGAAACAAATACTAATATGAAAGGAGAAATAGACAACTCCATAATAATAGTAAAAGACTTCAACACAGTACTTTCAATTATAGACAGAACATTAAAAAGAAGTTTACTAAGGACATTGAAAACTTAAAACCATAAGCCAATTGGACCTAATGGACACATATAGAACACTCCACCCAGCATCAGATCAATACACATTCTCCAATGCACATGGATCATTTTCCAGACTAGAAGATATGCTAGGACACAAAACAAGTCTCCACAAATTTAAAAGATTGAAATCATAAAAAGCATCTTCTCTGACCATATGGTATGAAGCTAGAAATCAACAGCAGAAAAAAAAATAAGGAAAAATATATGCATGGAAACTAAACAAAACACTACTAAAAAACTATTGGGTCATAGAAGAAATCAAAAGTGAAATTAAAAAATTCCTAGAATCAAGCAAATATGAAAATATAGCATATCAAAAACTTTTGAACACAGCAAAAACAGTACTCAGAGGGAAACTCATAACAGTAGATGCCTACATTAAAAAAAGAAGATCCAAGGGTATTAACTTAAACAACTTGAAAAAATAGAAATGAAGAACAAAAGAGGCTAAAAGCTACCAGAAAAAGGAAATAATAGAGATGAACGGAGAAATAAGTGAAATAGAAAGAATCAACAAAACCAGCAGTTGCTTTTTGAAAAGATAAATAAAATAGACAAACCACTGTCTACACTGACAAAAAGAAAAAAATAAAAAAAACAGAAGAGACAAATAATCAAATTAAGAAATGAAATTGGTGACATTACATCTGATCCAACAGAGATAAAGATTATGACTGATTACCCTGTGTTTTAGTTAACTAGTGCTGCTATAATAGAAATGCTACTAGTGAACAGCTTTAAAAAAAGAAATTTACTTTCTCACAGTTTAGGAGGCTAGAAGTTCAAATGCAGAGTGCCAGCTCCAGGGGAAGGCTTTCTCTCTCTGTTGGCTCTGGCAGAAGTTCCTTGTCATCAATCTTCTCCTGGTCTAGTTTTCAGTGCAGGGACTCTGGATCTGAAGGACGCACTTCCCTCCTGAAGATTCTTGGTGGTAGGAGGTCCCTCTCCTCTCTGCTCAATTCTCTCTTTTATATCTCAAAAGAGATTAACTCAAGATACAACATAATCCTGTAGATTGATTCCTGCCTCATTAACATTACTGCCTCTAACCCTGGCTCATTAACATCATTAACACATAAAAAACCCATATCAGATCACAAAATGGTGGACAACTACACCATCATGGGGATCACGGCCTAGCCAAGTTGACACACATTTTTGGGTGACACAATTCAATCCATAACACTATGAAAAATTGTACTCCAACAAATTTGAAAACCTAGATGAAATGGACAAGTTCCTAGAAACACACTACCTACAAAAACTAACACAATCATAGGTAGAAAATTTAAACAGGTCCATTACAAAAGAAGAGACTGAAGAAGTTGTCAAAAACTGCCAACAAGAACAACAACGAAGAGCCCAGGACCAGATGGCTACACAGTAAAATTCTACCAAACATTCAGAGAAGAGTTGACACCAATGCTACTCAATGTCTTCAAAAACAGAGCAGAAGGGAAAACTACCAAACTGTTTTGTCTTTGTCATCTAAGGCTACTATCACAGAAATATCACAAGTGGATGGCTTTAACAAACAGAAATTTATTTTCTCACAATCTAGACGGCAATGGGTCAATGGGGTTATCTAGTAGGCTAGAAGTCCGAGTTCAGGGTGTCAGCTCCAGGGGAAGGCTTTCTCTCTGTCACGTCTGGATTGTCATCAATCTTTCCCTTGTCTAGAAGTTTCTCAGAGTAGGGACCCATGCCCAAGAGACCCACTTTACTCTTGGCACTACTTTCTTGGTGGTGTGAGGTCCCCTTCTCTCTCTGCTGGCTCCTCTCTTTCATATCTCAAAAGAGATTGACTTAAAACACAACCTAATCCTGTAGATTGATTCCTGCCTCATTAACATAACTGCCTCTAATCCTGTCTCATTAACACCATAGAGGACAGATTTACAACACATAGGAAAATCACATCAGATCACAATATGGTGGACAATAACACAATACTGGGAATCATGGCTCAGCCAAGTTGACACACATTTTTTTTTGGGGGGGGACATAATTCAATCCATAACATCTTTCTATGAAGCCATCATAACCCTGATACCTAAACCAGGCAAAAACACCACAAAAAAGAAAAAAGAAAAGGAAAGAAAATTACATATATCCCTATGAACAAAGATGCAAAGTTTTTCAGCAAATAACCCTGGTGGCATAGTGGTTAAGAACTACCAAAAGGTCAGCAGTTCAAACCCACCATACACTCCTTGGAAACCCTATAGGACAGCTCTACCCTGTCCTACAAGGTCACTATGAATTGGAATTGACTCAATGGTAACAAGTTTTTTTTTTTTCAATAATATTCTAGCTTACAGACTTCAGCAACATATCAAAAACATCATACACCATGATCCAGTGGGATTTATACCAAGATTACAAGGGTGGTTGAACGTCAGAAAAATCAATGTAATCTGCCACATAAATAAAACAAAGAAAAAGATCATATTACTTGATGCAGAAAAGACATTTGATAAAATTAAACACCTTTTCCTAATAAAAAACCTCATCAAAATAGGAATTGAAGATAAGCTTGTCAAAATAATTAAGGGAATATATGCAAAACCACCAGAGCCCTGACAGCACAGTGGTTAAGAACTTTGCTTTCGCAGTTCAGATCTACCAGCTGCCCCTTTGTAACCCGATGGGTGGTTCTACACTGTTCTGTAGGGTCGCTATGACTCAGAATTGATTAAACAGCAACAAATTTTTTTTTTGGTTTTATGCAAAACCAGTAGCCAATATTATATTATATTCAAAGGAGAAAGGCCTCTCTTCTGAGAATGGGGAGGCAAGGATGCCCATTATCATCATTCTTATTAAACATTGTACTGCAAGTCCTAGGAGGAGCAAGAAGACAAGAAAGAGAAGTCAAAGGTACCCAAATCAGAAAGGAAGAGGTAAAAGTAGCTCTATTTGTAGATCATGTGATTGTATACATAGGAGACCCAAAAGATTCCACAAGAAAACTGCTGAAACTAATAAAAGAATTCAGCAACATTGCAGAGTGAAAGATCAATATACAAAAATCAGTTGGGTTTCTCTACAGTAACAAAAGTACTCAGAAAAAGGAATCAATAACATTTGCATTAGCCACCAAATCAATAAAATACCTAGAAACTAATCGCACTGGGGTCATAAAAGACTTGTACTTCATAGTTACGAAAATTATAAAACATTGCTACAATAGACTAAAAGAGACCTAAAAAATGGAAAGCATATCATGCTCATGGAGTAGAAGAAGTAATATAGTGAAAATGTCAATCCTGCCTAAAGCAATCCACAGATACAATGCAGTCCTGATAAAAACTTCAACAACATTCTTTGCTGGAATGGAAAAGCTAATGACCAGCTTCATATGGAAAGAAACCCCAAAAAGCCAAAGCAATATTAGAAAAAAAAGAATAAAGCAGGAGGCTTCACACTCCCTGATATCAAAATATGCTATACAGCCACTGTAAGCAAAACAGCCCGGTATTGGTTCAACGGTAGAGACATAGACCACTGTAATAGATTGAGAACTAAGAATTAAACCTAGCCATCTATGGACAATTGATTTTCAACAAGGGATCCAGGTTCACTCAATGGGGAAAAACAGTCTGTTCAACAAATGGTACTGGCAAAACTGGATATCCACCTGCAGAAAAATGAAATAGGACACACAGCGTACACAAAAACTAACTCAAAATGTATCAAAGAAGTAAATGTTAATCCTAACAAATGGAAGGGATAGAAGAAGACAAAGTAGATTAAAAAACTAAAAACTTCTAATCAAAAGACTATTAAAAGAGTAAATGGACAACCTACAGACTGGGAAAAAGTCTTCCAGACCGACATATCTGATAAGGGTCTAATCTCTAAAATCTATAAAAAACTGCAACAACTCAACAATAAAAAGACAAACAACCTAATCACAAGATGGGCAAAGAACATGAACAGAACCTTCACCAAAGAGGATATCCAAGCAGCCAGCAAACATATTAAATGATGCTCACAATCATTAGTCATTAAAAAAAAGAGAGGCAAATCAAAATTACAATGAAATACCATCTCATCCCAGCTAAAATGGCATTGATAAAAAAAACCAGATAGCAACAAATGTTGGCAAGGATGTGGGGCAATTGAAACCCTTTTCCATTACTGATGGGACTGTAAAATCCTACAACCATTATGGAAAACAGTTTGACACTTCCTCAAAAACCTAGAAATGGAACTACCTATGATCCAGTAATTCCACTCCTAGGTATACACTCTAAAAAACCAAAAACCAAACCCGTTGTCGTTGAGTCGATTCTGACTCATAGTGACCCTCTAGGACAGAACTGCCCCATGGGATTTCCAAGGAGGTCCTGTGGATTCGAACTGCCAACCTTTTGGTTAGCCCCATAGCTCCTAACCTCTGTGCCACTAGGGTTTCCAGATATATACTCTACCTAAAAATAATGACATGAACAGATATATGCATACCTATGTTCATTGCTGCTTTGTTCACAGTAGCTGATAAATGAAAACAACCAAAATGTCCTTCAACGGATAAATGGATAAGCAAAATGTGATACATATATACGATTAAATACGATGCAACCATAAAAAACAATGATGGGTCCATGAAACATATTATAACATGAATGGACCTGGAGGGCATAACACGAAGTGACATAAGTCAATCATATAAGAACAAATGTTGTATGATCTTTTATAAGAAGATAAGGATAGATATATAGAGACCAGTGCTCATTGTTTACTACCAGAGAGAGGAGGGGGAAGAGGGGAAAGTACATTTTAGACCTTAGAGGATAGTTATTTTTGGAGATGGGAAAATTGGAACCAAATGTGGGTGTAGTGAGCACAGCACTGCCAGAGTAAACAATGCCACTGAGAAGTGCTCAAGAAAAAAGTTTGCCCATACTAAAGAATTTGATACATATAATATGACAACAACTCCAAGAAAGACCAAAAAAAAAAAAATGAGCATTTGAGCACAAATGGATGGGTATAGGCATATAGGTATGCAGGTAGGTACAGGTATATGCATAGGTAAGAACAGATAGAATTACCTATAAAACCAAACTCATTGCTGTCGAGTTGATTATGACTCATAGTGTCTCTACAGGACGGCGTAGAACTGCCCCATGTGGTTTCCAAGGAGCAGCTGGTGAATTTGAAAAGTCAACAGTTTGGTTAGTAGTCCAACTCTTAAGCACTGTGCCACCAGAGCTACAGAAGTATCTATAACCCAAACCCAGTGCCATTGAGTCGGTTCTGACTCATAGAGACCCTATAGGACAGAGTAGAACTGCCCCACAGAGTTTCCAAGGAGCGCCTGGTGGATTCAAACTGCCGACTCTTTGGTTAGTAGCCATAGCACTTAACCACTATGCCACCAGGGTTTCCAGAAGTATTTATACGTAAATAAAAATATGTGAGTGCAGGCACATATATTCATTGAAAGTACAAATATGGATACTTCTCAGACATAAACACCTTTTGAGATTGGTTTTCTGAGCTTGAAAGCTGAAGATCATATTCTCATGGGACAACTCAGTCAACTGGCATAACTTAGTTCACAAAAATATCATGTTCTACATCCTAGTGAAGTGAGTAACATCTGGGCTCTTAAAAGCTTGTGAGTGGCCATCTAAGACACAACTACTGGTCTCTACTCACCAGGAACAAAAGAGTAAGAAGGTAACAAAAGCTTAGAAAAGAAACAAGCCTACATGAGCCACTACCTCATCTACCCTGAGACCAGAAGTACTAAACTGTGCCTGGCTACCACCACTGACCCCCAAGTGTTTGTTAGTTTGTTGTACTGTGGGGGCTTGCCTGTTGCTGTGATGCTGGAAGCCATGCCACTGGTATTCAGGTACCAGCAGGATTACCCATGGTGGACAGGTTTTAGCTGAGCTTCCACACTAGGACAGACTAAAAAAAATGACCCGACAGTCTACTTCTGAAAAAATTTAACCAGTGAAAACCTTATGAATAGCAGTGAAACATTGTCTGATATAGTGCTGGAAGATGAGACCTTCAGGTTAGAAAGCACTCAAAAGACAGCTGGGAAGAGCTGCCTCCTCCAAGTAGAGTTGACCTTAATGATGTGGATGGAGTCGAGCTTTTGGGACCTTCATTTGCTGATGTGGCACAACTCAAAATGGAAAGAAACAGTTCCGAACATTCATTAATAACTGGAAACTGAAATGTACGAAGTATTTGCCAAAGAAAATTGGAAGTCATCAAAAATGAAATGGAATGCATAAGCTTTGACATCCTAGGCATTAGTGAGTTGAAATAGACTGGTATCAGCCATTTTGAATCAGACAATGATATGGTCTACTATGCTGGGAACATCAACTTGTAGAGGAATGGCATTGCATCCATCTTCAAAAAGAACATTTCAAGATATATCCTGAAGCACAACGCTGTCAGTGATAGGATAATATCCATACACCTACGAGGAAGACCAGTTACTGTGACTATTATTCAAATTTACACACCAACCACTAAGGCCAAAGATGAAGAAACTGAAGATTTTGCCAACTTCTGCAGTCTGAAATTGAAGTAATGTGCAATCAGGATGCATTAATAATTACTGGCAATTGGAAAGCAAAAGTTGGAAACGAAGAAGGGTTGGTAGTTGTAAGATATGGCCTTGGTGATAGAAATGATGCTGGAGATCACATGATAGAATTTTGCAAGACTAACAACTTCTTTATTGCAAATACCTTTCTTACCAATATAAACGGTGACTATACACATGGACTTAGCCAGATGGAATACACAGGAATCAAATTGACTATATCTGTGGGAAGAAATGATGCAAAAGCTAAATATCGTCAGTCAGAAAAAGTCCAGGGGCCAACTGTGGAACAGACCATCAATTGCTTGTAAGCAAGTTCAAGTTGAAACTGAAGAAAATTAGAATAAGTCCATGGGAGCCAAGGTATGACCTTGAGCATATCCCACCTGAATTTAGAGACCATCTCAAGAATAGATTTGACACATTGAACACTAATGACAAAAGACTAGACGAGTTATGGAATGACATCAAGGATATCATACATGAAAAAAGTGAGAGGTTGTTAAAAAGACAGGAAAGAAAAAAAGACCAAAATGGATGTCAGAAGAGACTCTGAAACTTGCTCTTGAAAGTCAAGCAACTAAAGCTAAAGGAAGAAATGATGAAGTAAAAGAGTTGAACAGATTTCAAATGGTGACTGGAGAAGACAAAGTATTATAATGACATGATATTTATATTATAGAAATACGGTTTTACTGTTATTTACACATACAAAACTTGATTACATATATTTTCCAGAAAAAAAAATATGAATCATAAGAGAAAATTTGTTACAAATTTGTGCAGTATATTTTGGATATAATAGATATTTTTGGGTAAGATAAGCTGAACTTGACACAAGGAAAGGTAGACAGTGTGAGAAAACAATAACCATGAAAAGAATTGAAAAATAATTTAAGAGAAATGGGATTTTATCACAAAACTTCATTTAAATCTTAAAAACAGCATTGTATATGTTATCTAGTCTATGTTGTAGAAGGCATTCGACTGTGTACATTATAGCAAATTATGGATAACACTGCTAAGAAAGGGAATTCCAGAACACTTAACTGTGCTCTTGAGGAAACTGTACATAGATAAAGAGGCATTCCTTTGAATAGAATGAGAGAATATTGCATGGTTTACAGCCAGGAAAGGTGTGTGTCAGGGTTGTATCCTTTCATCATACCTATTCAATCTGTATGAGGAGCAGATAATCCACGAATCTGGGCTATATGAAGAAAAACAGGGCATCAGGATTGAAGGAAGACTCATTAACAAACTGTGATATGCAGATGACACAACCTTACTTGCTGAAAGCCAAGTGGACTTGAAGCACTTACTGATGGAGATCAAAGACTACAGCCTTCAGTATAGATTGCACCTCAATATAAAGAAAGCAAAAATTGTCACAACTCGACCCAAAACCAACATCATGATAAATAAAAGACTGAAGTTGTCAAGGATTTCATTTTACTTGGATCTACGATCAATGTCTACCGAAGCAGCAGTCAAGAAATCAAATGATGAATTGCAATTGCATTGGGCAAATGTGCTGCAAAAGACCTCTTGAAAGTGTGAAAAAGCAAAAGACTTCAAGGGCTAAGGCGTGACTGACCCAAGCCCTGGTATTTTCAGTTGCCTCATATGCGAAAGCCGAACAATGAATAAGAAAGACTGAAAAAGAACTGATGCTTTCGAATTGCTTGTGGTATTGGCGAAGAATATTGAATATACCATGGACTGCCAGAGGAATGAACAAATTTGTCTTGGAAGAAGTTCAGCCAGAATGCTCCTCAGAAGCAAGAAGTTTTATACAATATATATTAGACTTTAGTATTAAGGTTATCTAGGGATCTTAAGATGAATAAGGATATTTTTCATATATTTTTAAGATGTTGTTTTTGTTAGGTGTCATTGAGGCAGTTCTGACTCATAGAGACCCTACATATAACAGAAGGAGACACTGCCTGGTCCTGAGCCATCCTCACAATCGTTGTTATGCTTGAGCCCATTGTTGCAGCTACTGTGTCAATCCATTTTGTTAAGGGTCCTCCTCTCTTTCGTTGACCCTCTATTGTACCAAGCCTGATGTCCTTCTCTAGGAACTAGCCTCTCCTGATAACATGTCCAAATTACGTGCAAAGGAGTCTTGTCATCCTTGCTTCTGATTAACGTTCTGGCTGTACTTGATTCAAGACAAATTTGTTCATTCCTCTGGCAGTCTATGGTATGTTCGATATTCTTTGCCAACATCACAATTCAAAAGCAACCGTTCTTTGGTCTTCCTTATTCATTGTCCAGCTTTCACATAGATATGAGGCAACTGAAAATACCATGGCTTGGGTCAGGTGCACCTTAGCAGTCAAAGTGACATCTTTGCTTTTTAACACTTTAAAGAGGTCTTTTGCAGCATTTTCTATATTATCATTAATAATTTAGAAATAGAAACAGAAAAAAAAAAAAACCTTTCAAAATAATTTTTTAAAAGTATTAGGCTTAAATTAGCCAAAAAGTCACCCCTAAAAACAGAACAAAACAAAAAAACTGTGCCAGCAGGTCTCCTTCCAAAAAAGCACAGGCATTATAAATTCCCAGAACAGGAAATAAATAAAATCTCCATGTTGGAGAGATATAACATAGTACTAGAAAGACAATGTCTTCAAACTGTCAAAACTTGGTGAATTGATATATAGTCGATGGAATTTCAATCTGTATTCTGATGATATATTTTAGATTTTAACATCTAAATGGCTGAGAATGTCCAAGAATAATTCAAAAAAGGATAGTAACTTACAAAATATTCTAGCTCTTTATAGAGCTGTTTTACTCCAAAGTGTATGTTGGAACAGAATAACTTCCATGAGTAGATCTGACACTCCATAGGAACATAGGGAGCATTGGATTTAGTGGGAGTGAATGATTCCTGGTTAAAACAATGTCAAACTGTGTGTTCATGACAAAGACAAAGCAATAGTGCATAAAATATAACAAGAGAAAACTAAAATAAAACAAGAGAAAATACGGTCATGCTTAACACTAAGTATCTCTACTAGAAACTGAAAGATAAAATAAGGATCAAACTGCAGAATTGCTGGGCTCCGAGTCAGAGCAAGCAAAGGTAGCTGGGTGAACATAGAACCAAAATGCCCCACTGGACAAGAGGACTCAGGTAATGCTTGTTACTTAAAACACATGGGTGAAACATAAGTTGACAAACTTGGATCTAGAGTTTTTGTAAGGCTGCAGACTAAAGGTGCTAAAGGAAGCATGTACACATCCCATGGTCCCAAGGTGACACAGCGAGTGGCTCTGTGGTGTCTCCTACAGGAATAGCCAGTTAGACCAGTTGCTCTGGAGTCAAGTTCTGACTCATGGCGACTCCACGTGTGTCAGAGTAGAGCTGTGCTTCATAGTGTTTTCAGGCGCTGTTTTTTCAGATGCACATCACCAAGGTTTTTTTTTCTTTTTTCTGAGGTACATTTGGGGGGACTCAAACCTTTAACCTTTTGGTTGGCAGCCAAATATGTCAACTGTTTGTACCACCCGGGGACTCCCCAATACGAATACAGAAAAGAAAAGATGCATTGGGGTACCCACTGAACTGGGTAAAAGTAATAGCTAAATAAACTTTGTAAAATAGACTTCCAAAAGATATGAACAAAATAAAATAACTTGAAATAAGTATGTTTATGAGATAAAAGAGAAAATATCATTTATAGAAATTAACAAACGACAAAAAAGTGAGAAGAAATATTTATTGTTAGATATGAAAGGAGAGTATTTTAAAAAATCCTGAATAAAAAAAATATATATATATATTTAGAGAAAAATACTTAATAGATAGGCTTCACTCAAGTTTGGACATAGCTTATCAGAAGTTTAATAAAAGATGCTAGTATAATCAACAAAATTTGGAAGAAAACAAAGATATCTTCTCTTTGCCATGTATAAGCATAAGTTTCAAATGCACTAAATTTGCAAAATCTAGGCTAAAAAAAATTAAAAGAAATATTTGAATAATCTTCAGGTACAAAGAGCTTTTAAGCAAGATTACCTCAATGGTAGAAGGAAATTATATAGAATTTTATATATATGTATGTGTATATACGTGTGTGTGTATATATATATATACACATATATAATGTTATTACTAAGAACCACCATCTGTCTGTCAGTTTGTCGTACTGTGGTGGCTTGTGAGTTGCTGTGTTGCTGAAATCTATACCACTGGAATTTCAAATACCAGCAGGGTAGCCCATGGTGGACAGGTTTCAGTGGAGATTCTAGACTAAGACAGCTAAGAAAAAAGATCCATTTGATAACAGATGGATCTTGGCCAAAAGCAGAGAATATCAGAAAGATATTTATCTGTATTTTATTGACAATGAAAAGTATTCAATGCTTGTGGAAGAGCAGTCAAGAAATCAAGTAATATATTGCTTTGGGCAAATCTGCTGCAAAAGACCTCTTCAAAGTGTTAAAAAAGCAAAGATGTCACTTTGAGAAATAAGGTACGCCCGCCCCAAGCCATGGTATTTTCAATTGCCTCATATGTGTGCCAAAGCTAGACAATAAAAAAGGAAAACTGAAGAAGAATTGGCACATCTGATTTATGGTGTTGGCAAAGAGTATTGAGTATGCAGTGGATTGCCAGAAGAACGAACAAATCTGTCTGGCAAGAAGCACAGTCAGAATGCTCCTTAGAAGCAAGGATGGCAAGACTTCTTTTAGCTTACTTTAGACATGTTATCAGGTGGAACCAGTCCTTGGTAAAGGACATCATGCATGGTAAAGTAGATTGTCAGAAAAAAATAGGAAGACCCTCAATAAGATGGATAGGTACACTGACTGCAACAATGGGCTCAAACATAGCAACGATTGTGCAGATGGTGCAGGACAGGACAAAGTTTCGTTCTTTTGTACATAGGATTGTTGTGAGTTGAAACCAACACTACTGCACCTAACAACAACTTTATTAAAAAAATAATAAATGAAGTAAAAACACGAAGAAATGACTTGCAACATTAATATACAAAATAGGTTCTACAAACTGATGAATAAAGGACAAAAAAATACAACAGCTGCCAAAAGTTATAAACAGAAAAAGGAAGCCAGATGAGCAATAAAAATATTTACTGACACAGTGGTGGATCTGAAAAATGAAAATTACATTTACCATGAGAACTTTTTTTTTTACCCACCAGATTGATGAATACTAAACAAACAAACAAAATAAATAAAAAAATATCTAGTATTGCAGAGTATGGTGAGTAATAGATAGCCTCATAAATTGCTGGTGAAAATAAGAATGGTTACAACAGAAACAGAGCAACAATGTAGTTCAATAATGTCTATATAATTCAAAATACCTTTTAACCTAAATATCCCACTTTTGGTAATCTGATCTATAGGACTGAACATACTAGAACCTAAGGATTCAGCAGCATTTGTATTGAAAACACATTGAAACAACCTGGATTTCTATCAATAGGAAGGAGGTTGAATGAATTATGTACATCTTTACTTTGTATTATTATGTATACGTTAAAGATAATGAATGAAAGCCAAAAAAACCCAAACCCACTGCTGTCGAGTCGATTTTGACTCATAGCGACTCTATAGGACACGGTAGAACTGCCCCATAGAGTTTCCAAGGAGCGCCTGGCAGATTTGAACTGCTGACCTCTTGATTAGCAGCCGTAGCACTTAACCACTACACCACCAGGGTTTCCAGATAATGAATTAGACTTGTGTTTACTGACAGTGATGTTTTATTAAGTTTAAAAGAGTATATTTTAATTGAATTTTTGTTATAAAGAGTAAACTAGGAAATGTGCAGGTATTTGTGTATGATTTTTATGAGTATAGAGAAAGTTATGGATGTATTCAACCAGGCTTTTAGCATTGGTTTCCAGTAGGGAGTGGTACCATCATTCATCTGTCAGTATGTCCTACTGTGGTGGCTTGCATGTGCTATGATGCTGGAAGTTATGTCAACGGTATTTTCAAATGCCAGCAGGGTCACCACAGAATTCAGCAGAGTTTTCAGACTGAGAAGACTGGGAATAAGGTTCTGGCACTCTACTACTGAAAAAATTGGCCAGCGAAAATGTGAATAGCAGCAGAGCATTGTCTGATATAGTGCCAGAACATGAACCTTTTAGGTTGGAAGGCACTCAAAATGCAACTGGGGAAGAGCTGCTTCCTCAAAGTACAGTCAGTCTTAATGATGTGGGTGGAATAAAACTTTCTCAACCTTCATTTGCTGATGTGGCATGACTAAACATGGGAAGAAGCAGCTGCAAACCACTGTTAATAATTGGGACATGGAATGTACAAAGAGAGTCTAGGAAAACTGGAAGTTGGCAAAAATGAAAGGGAATGCTCAAAGATCAATAGCCTAGGCATTATTGAGCTAAAATGGACTAGTATTGGACATTTTGAATCATACAATCATATGGTATACTGTGCAGGGAATGACAGACTGAAGAGGAACAGTGTTGCATCATTGTCAAAAAGAACATCTCAGGATCAATCCTGATTTATAACATGTCACTGACAACATAATATACACATGACTACAAGGAAGACCAGTTAATATGACTATTATTCAAATTTACATACCAACCGCTAAGGCCAAAAATGAAGAAATTGAAGATTTTTACCAACTTCTGCAGTATGAAATTGATCAAACATAAAATTCAGATGCACTGATAATCACTAGTGATTAAAATATAAAAGTTGGAAACAGAAAAGAAGGATGAGCAGTTGGAAAATATGGCCTTGGTGATAGAAACAATGCCAGATATTACACGATAGAATTTTGCAAGACCAACAACCTGTTCACTGAAAATACCTTTTTTCAACAGCATAAGCAGTGACTATTTTTTTTTTTTATGTGTATGCATTGACCTCAGCAAATAGAATACACAGGAATCAAATTGACTACATCTGTGGAAAGAGAGGATGGAGAAGCTCAACACGTGGAACAAATCGCCAATTACTAACACGGAAGTTTAAGCTGAAAATTAAAACAAGTCCATGAAAGAGAAAATACAACATAGAGTATATTCCGCCTGAATTTAGAGATCATCTCAAGAACAGATTGACACATTGAGCACTAAAGACCAAAGACCGGAGGAGTTGTGGGATGACATCCAGGACATCATACAAGAAGAAAACAAAAGATCATCTAAAAGACAGGAAAGAAAGAAAAGACCAAAATGGATGTCAGAAGAGACTCTGAGACTTGCTTTTGAATGAAGAGTAGCTGAAGCAAAAGGAAAGAATGGTTAAGTAAAAGAGCTGAGCAGGAAATTTCAAAAGGCAGTTTGAAAAAACAAAGTAAAGTATTATAAAGAAATGTGCAAAGACCTGGAGTTAGAAAACCAAAATGGAAGAACATGTTTGGCATTCTCAAGCTAAAATAACTAAAGAAAAAATTGAAGCCTCAAGTTGCAATTTTGAAAAATTCTATGGACAAAATATTGAACAATGCAGGAAACATCAGAAGAAGAAGGAATGAAAAACACAGTCACTGCACCAAAAAGAACTGGTCGTTAATTCAAACATTTCAGGAGATAGCATATGATCAAGAACTGATGATATTGAAAGAAGTCCAAGCTGCACTGAAGGCACTGATGAAACTCAAGGCTCCAGGAACTGATGGAATACTAATTGAGATGTTTTAACTAAGCGATTCAATGCTGGAAGTGCCCACTCACCTATGCCAAGAAGTTTGCAAGATAGTTACATGGCCAACTGACTTGAAAAGATGCATATTTGTGCCCATTCCCAAGAAAGGTGATCCAACAGAATGTGGAAATTTTCTAACAGTATCATTAATATCACATGTAAGTAAAATTTTGCTGAAGATAATTCAAAGAGAGTTGCAACAGTACAACGAAAGGGAATTGCCAGAAATTCAAGCCAGCTTCAGAATAGGATGTGGAATAAATGATATCTGCTGATGTCAGACCGATTATGGCTGAAAGCAGAGAATACCACAAGGATGTTTATCTGTGTTTTATTGACTATGAAAAGGCATTTGACTGTGTGGATCATAACAAATCATGGATAATATTTCTAAGAATGGGAATTCCAAAACGCTTAATTGTGCTCATCTGGAACCTGTACATAGACCAAAAGGGATTTGTTCAAACTGTGTGGTTTAAAATCAGGAAAGGTGTGTGACAGGATTGTATCATTTAGCCTTATTCGATCTGTATGCTGAGCAAATAATCTGAGAAGCCAGGCTATATGAAGATGAACATGGCATCAGGATTGGAGGAAGACTCATTAACAACCTGCATTATGGAGATGACACAACCTTGCTTGCTAAAGTGAAGAGGACTACTGATGTAGATTAAGACTACAGCACTTACTGATGTAGATTAAGACTACAGCCTTCGGTATGTATTACACCTCAATGTAAAGAAAACAAGCGTCCTCATAACTGAACCAATAAGCAGTGTCATGATAAAGGGAGGAAATATTGAAGTTGTCAATAATTTCATTTTACTTGGATCCACAATCAACGACCATGGAAACATCAGTCAAGAAATCAAATGACATATTTCATTGGGCAAATCTGGTGCAAAAAACCTTTTTAAAGTGTTGAAAAGCAAAGATGTCACTCTTAGGACTAAGGTGTCCCTGACCCAAGCCATGATATTTTCAATCACCTCATTTGCATGCGAAAACTGGATTATGAATAAGGAAGACCAAGGAAGCTCTCCCAGCTGCTAAATTGATACCAAAAAAAAAACAAAAAACAAAAAACAAAACCTGTTGCTGTTGTGTTGATTCTGGCTCATTGTGACACTGTAGGGCAGAGTAGAACTGCCCTACAGATTTCCAAGGAGCAACTGGTGGATTTCAACTGCCAGCCTTTTGGTTAGCAGCCGAACTCTTAACTACTACACCACCATGGTTAAATCACAACATAACCCAGGTGCTGACATTCTGGCACTGATAAAGGAAAAAAGAGTCCACGCATTTCAAAAGTTATAAAATGAATTTTTAGCATTTACCAGCAGTAGCCAGTGAGTGCTCTGGGATTGGCTATTTAGGATCCTTGACCCAGTGGCTGAAATTGAAGGTTGGAAAAAAAAAATTAATCAACTTGGGTACATTTTCTCTGACAAGGAATTTAACACACTAGATAGGATTCAAGGAGATGTGTAAAATTTACTGCAGGATGGCTTCTAGAAAGCTGGAGTAAACAATGGTTCACTCTCAGTGAAATTTCACTGGCAAAGGGTAGAGAAAGTAATACAAAGTCAGAGGGAAATAAGTGATAATGCTTATTTATTAGGTGCAGCCATGTATATTTAAGTCAGGACAGAAGATCCACCATGAGATTCTTCTCCATGAAAGGACTCAGGGACTGATTTATGCTTCAATAAATCAGTGTGATGATCACGGTTGCTCATCAACTTTGCTGGGCCATTATTATCATTGGTTTGGCAGTTCTGATGTAGTTTGGCAGTTATGTAATGATGCAATCATCTCCGTGATGAGATTAGATTTAATCATCTCCCTGATGAGATTTGCTATGTGCAGCCTATCAGTTGAAAGGGAGTTTCCTGGGGGGTGTGGCCTGCATCCAATACATATGGATTTTCTGGCTAAGTTCCCTGGTTTTTTGCTCTGCACTGGATCCTGAATTGGCCTGTCATCATCAAACCTCCAGTTCCTAGGGCTTGAGCCAGCAGCCTGCCGTCTGACCTGGTGATCTTCGATTCATCAGCCCCTCCAGCCTAAAGCCTGATGCATGGATTTGGGACTTTCCAGCCTCTACAACCATGTGAGGCATTACTTTGATATAAATCTCTCTCTATATACCTGCATATATATATGTATAGTAGAAGAAATTTATGTATATATACATAAATATATACGTATATAAATATATATATACATGTATTTATGTATAGTAGAATTTCTTTAACTAAAAAAAAAGTGAAACAATGCAGAAGCAGCAAAAGAAGATGGAAGGAATACACAGAGTCATACTACCAAAAAGAATTAGTCAACGTTCAACCATTTCAAGAGGTAGCATATGATCGGGAACTGATGGTGCTGAGGGAGGAAGTACAAGTTCACTGAAGGCATTGGTGAAAAACAAGGCTCCAGGAATTGATGGAATATCAATTGGGATATTTCAATAAACTTATGCAGCACTGGAAGTGCTCACTCGTCTATGTCAAGAAATTTGAAAGACAACTACCTGGTCAACCAACAGGATGAGATCCATGTTTATGCCTATTCCCAAGAAAGGTGATCCAACAAAATGCGGAAATTATCGAACAATGTCATTAATATCACACATAAGCAAAATTTCACTGAAGATCATTTAAAGTGGCTGCAGCAGCATATTGACAGGCACCTGCCAGAAACACAGGCCAGATTCAGAAGAGGACGTGGAACCAGGAATATCATTGCTGATGTTGGATCCTGGCTGAAAGCAGCGAATACCGGAAGGATGTTTACCTGTGTTTTATTGACTATGCTAAGAACATTTGACTGTACAGATCATAACAAATTCTGGATAACATTGCAAAGAATGGGGATTCCAGAACACTTTATTGTGCTTATGAGGAACCTGTACATAGATCAAGAGGCAGTTGTTTGGACAGAACAAGGGGATATTGAGTGGTTCAAAGTCAGGAAATGTGTGCGTCAGGTTGTATCCTTTCATCATACCTATTCAATCTGTATGCTGAGCAAATAATCTGAGAAGGTGGACTATATGAAGAACAATGGGGGATCAAGATTGGAGGAAGACTCATTAACAACCTGCGTTATGCAGATGACACAGCCTTGCTTGGTGAAAGTGAAGAGGACTTGAAACAATTACTGATGAAGATCAAAGATCGCAGCCTTCAGTATGGATTACACCTCATCATAAAGAGAGCAAAAATCCTCACAATTGGACCAATAAGTAACATCATGATAAACTGAGAAAAGACTGAGGTTGTCAAGGATTTCATTTTACTTGGATCCACAATCAACACCCATGGAAGCTGCAGTCAAGAAATCAAAAGACTCATTGCAATTGGGAAAACCTACTGCAAAGGAACTCTTTAAAATGTTGAAAAGCAAAGATGCCACCTAGAAGACTAAAGTGTGCCTGACCAAAGCCATGTGACATTTTCCATGGCTTCATATGCATGTGAAAACTGGACGGTGAATAAGGAAGTCCAAAGAAGAATTGACAGTGTTGAATTGTGATGTTGGTGAAGAGTATTGATTATACCATGGACTGCCAAAAGAATGAATAACCAGGATGCTCCTTACTGGTAAGTACAACCAGATTGCTCCTTATTAGCAAGGATGGCAAGACTGCATCTTACTTACTTTCAGACATGTTGTCGGGAGGGATCAGTCCCTGGAGAAGGACATTATGCTTGGTAAAGTATAGGGTTAGTGGAAAAGAGGAAGATTCTCAACAAGATGGATTGACACAGTGGCTGCAACAATGGGTTCAAGCATAACAATGATTATAAGGATGGAGCAGGACTGGGCAGTATTTCTTTCTGTGTAGTATATAGGGTCGCTATGAGTCAGAACCAACTCGACGTCAGACAACAACAACAACAGTATGTATAGTGGTGAGTGGGTAAGAGCTACAGCTGCTAACCAAAAGGTCAGCAGTTCAAATCCACCAGGTGCTACTTAGAAACTGTATGCAGCAGTTCCACTCTGTCCTATAGGGTCACTATGAGTTGGAATTGACTCATAGTCAAGTCCAGCAATGGGTTTTATATACATGTACACATATAGGTAAATAGATGATAGATAGATAATACAGATTAAAAAAAACAAAAAACCCAGTGTCGTCGAGTCAATTCCGACTCGTAGCAACCCTATGGGACAGAGTACAACTGCCCCAGAGAGTTTCCAAGGAGTGCCTGTTGGATTCAAACTGCCAACCCTTTGGTTCACAGCTGTAGCACTTAACCACTGTGCCACCAGGGTTTCCAATACAGATAGATATATGTATATACCAAAAAAACCCCGAACCCGTTGCTGTCAAGTTGATTCCAACTCATAGTGACCCTATAGGACAGAGTAAGACTGCCTTCTGTCTCTCAGTCTGCATCTATGGCCTCATAAATAGTTCCTTATGATCAGTTAATTGAGAGGAAAAAAAACAAAAAACTTGTGCCTGTTTTACAGATGGTTTTGCACTATATGCAGGCAACACTTGAAAGTGGTCAGTGGCAGTACTCCCTGAAGGACAGTGGTGAAGGGAAATTCTCTCAGTGGGCAGAACGTGAAGCATTGCACCTGACTGTTCACTTTTTTTGGAAGGAAACATGGACAGATGTGCAATTGTATACTGATTCACGGGCTGTGGCCAGTGGATTGTCCGAATGGTCAGCGATTTGGAAGGAATATGATTGGAAAATTGGAGACAAGAATTTACGGAGAAGAGGTATGTGCATAGTCCTCTCCAAATGGGCCAAAGAAGTAAAGATGTTTGTGTCTCATGTGAATGCTCACCAAAGGTTGACCTCCACAGAGGAGAATTTTAACAATCAAGTGGATAGGATGACACTTTCTGTGGAAACCAGTCATCTTCCCCCAGCCATTCCTGTCATTGTCCAATGAGCTCATGACAAAGTGGCCGTGGTGGCAGGGATGGAGGTTATGCATGGGCTTAGCAACATGAACTTCCACTCACCAAAACTGACTTGGCTACAGACACCAATGAGTACCCAATCTGCCAGAAGCAGAGACCAACACTGAGTCCCTGATATGGCACTGTCCTAGAGGTGATCAGCCATCAATCTGGTGGCAGGTAGATTACATTGGACTGCTTCCATCACGGAAAGGATAGCATTTTTTCCTTATTGGAGTAGACACTTACTCTGGATATGGGTTTGCCTTCCCTGAATGCAAGTCTTGTGCCAAAATTACCGTCTGTGGACTTATAAACTGCCTTATCTACCATCATAGTATCCCATACCACATCACCTTGATCATGTGACTCAGTTAACAGAAAATGAAGTGTGGTAATAGGCCCATGCTCATGAAATTCACTGGTCTTACCATGTCCCCCATCATCCTGAAACAACTGGCTTGATAGAACAATGAGATGGCCTTCTAAACAAAAAGTTTTTGTTCCAGCTAGGTGGCAATGCCTTACATGGTTAGGACAATGTTCCCCAGGAAGTTGTGTATGCTCTAAACCTATGTGTACTATACTGTGGTCTTTCTCCCATAGCCAGAATTCACGTATCCAGGATTCAAGGGGTGGAAATGGGAGTGACTCCACTCACTATTACCCCTAGTGACCCACTTACAAAATTTTTGTTTCCTGTCCCTGCGACCCTATGCCGTGTGGGTCTAGAGGTCTTACTTTCAAAGGGAGGAATGCTCCCATCTGGAGACACATCACTGATTCCATTGAACTGGAAGCTAAGAATGTCACCCAGCCACTTTGGGCTCCTTATGTCTCCGGATCAATAGACAAGGAAGAGATTTACTGTATTGGCTGGTGTGATTGATCCTAATTACCAAGAGAAAATGGAGTTGATAATTCAAAATGGAGATAGAGTACAAGTGGAATGCAGGAGATCCCTTAGGGCATATCTTAGTATTACCACGCCCTGTGATTAAATCAATGGAAAACTATAAAAACTCAACTCCAATATGACTACTAATGGCCCTGGCCCTTCAGAAGTGGAGGCTTGGGTCACCCCACCAGGCAAAGAACCACAACCAGCTGAGGTACTTGCTGTGAAGAATGGTATATGGAATGAGTGGTGGAAGAAGGTAGTTTTAAATACAAGCTACAGCCATGTGATAGTTGCAGAAATGAGCTCGGTAATTGTTGAGTATTTATTCCCTGTGTGTGGTATGTGTGCATCAAATATTTTTGTTTTCTTCAGTTATAAAATATAAGCTGTAAACAGGACTAGTGCATTTTTGGTTGTGTTTTAGTTGTATCATGTTATGCTCAAGCATGCCTTTGTAATTGTCTTTATTTAGAGATTACGTATAGTGTAAGGAGCTGTGCACAGGTGTCAAATTGCCAAGAGGTAGACTGTGATGGTTAAGGTTGTGTGTCAACTTAGCTGGGCCATGATTCTCAGTTATTTGGCAGTTATGATGTAGTTGGGCAGTTATGTAATGATGTAATCATGTCCATGATGAGATCTGATATAATGTAATTATCTCCATGGTGAGATCTGCTATAAGCAGCCAATCCTTTGAAAGGGAGTTTGCTTAGGTGTATGGCCTGCATTCAATATATGTGGACTTCCCTGCAAAGCTCTCTGGCTTTTTGCTCTGCTCTGGATCCTGCATTTGGCATGCAGTCATCTAACCTTCAGTTCTTTTGACATGAACCACTGACCTGTCATGTTACCTTTTAGTAGCCCGTGAGCCAGCAATCTGACATCTGACCTACCGATCTTGGGTTCATCAGCCCCGGCAGCTACATGAGTCAGCTATGTGAATCTCCAGCCTGATACCTGACTCATGGATTTGGGACTTTCCAGGATCTACAATCTCATGAGCCATTTCCTTGATATAAATCTCTCTCCCTGTCTCTCTCTCTCTTTCTCTGTATATATACACTTCAACATAAAGAAAACAAAAATCCTCACAACTGGACCAATAAACAACATTATGATTAATGGAGAAAAGATTGAAATTGTCAAGAATTTCATTTTACTTGGATCCACAATCAACACCCATGGAAGCACCAGTCAAGAAATCAAAAGACGCATTGCATTGGGGAAATCTGCTGTAAAAGATTTCTTTAAAGTGTTAAAAGCAAAGATATCACCTTGAAGACTAAGGTGTGCCTGACCCAAACCATAGTGTTTTCAATCACCTCATATGCATGCAAAAGCTGGACAATGAATAGGGAAGACAGAAGAAGAATTGATGCCTTTGAATTGTGGTGTTGGCAAAGAATATGGAATGTACCATGGACTGCCAAAAGAATGAAGAAATCTGTCTTGGAAGAAGTACAACCAGAATGCTCCTTAGCAGCAAGGATGGTGAGACTATGCCTCACATTCTTTAGACATGTTATCAGAAGGGCTGAGTCTCTGGAGAAGGACATCATGCTTGGTAAAGTAGAGGGTCAGTGAAGAAGAGGAAGACCCTCAATGAGATGGACTGTACACAGTGGCTGCAACAATGGCCTCAAGCATAACAACGATTATGAGTGTGGTGAAGGACCAGGCAGTGTTTCCTTCTGTTGTGCATAGGGTTGCTATGAGTAGGAACTGACTGGATGATATCTAACAACCTACAACATATATGTATATAAACCTGTTGCCATCGATTCTGACTTATAGCAACTCTAAAGGACAGAGTAGAACAGCCCCATAGAGTTTCCAAGGAGTGCCTAGTGGATACACTTTACTGGTTTTGCTTCTCTAAATAACGCAGCCTAAGAGAGGCAATCATCAATAAGAAGTTTAGTGCTGACTCCTGTATGAAGGTCAGAGATGACAGTAAGAGACATGCACACAAAGGTTTATTCATTTACATTCATATGGATGATAGGTCCTCAACATAATAGAGGCCAAATGACAGCACATAACCACCAGAAGGCAGCAGGCTTCAATTATTATAATATAGATTTCTTTACTTCTTATTGCTGCTGCAACAGAAACACCACAGCTGGGTGACTTTAAAAAAACAGAATTTATTTGATCAGAGTTCTGAGGTCTAAAAATCCAAATTAGGGTCTTGGCCTTGGTTTGTTTGCTTCTTGAAGGTAACCCTGGGTATTCCTTGATTTCTTGGCTGCTTCTTAGGTGTCTAATCTACTCTTTTAATAAGTCAGAAGTGATTAGATTAGAACTCAGCCTACTGGAGTATAATCTAATTAACATAACAAAGAAAATTGTATTTCCAAATGACCCTACTACCAAAGGGTGTGTAATCCTCTGTTGCTGATGGCATGGTCTTTCTTCAGATTCCTAGAGGATTGCATTGTGGTTAGAATTCCAACACATATTCTTTTGGGAAACAATTCAATCCATAACAATATACAAGGTAGGAAGAGAAGCCAAGAGGGTTTGACCTACAGGGAGTTGTAGAAATAGATAATTGAGCACGGTATCCCTAGAGACAAAATACGTCCGCAGACAGCAAGGGTTGAATTGCTGTTTAACATCTATAATAAAAAACTAAATCAAGAATGGAGAAGCAAGATGCTGAGGGCAATTACAACAAGAAAAAAGTTATGGTACCTTGCTCAGTCCTTAGATTTGAGCCAGTTTTTCAATCCAGAATCCATCAATTGAAGAAATGGCCAGGTATCTAAGAGGATAGAGCCTGAAACACCATGGCAAATATATACTGTGATGATTCACCCAGTCTTTCCTAAAGGACATAAGGCTATTTACTCAGGTCACTGTACACTGGACAAAGAGAAATAACCAGACATTGTAATGATGACTGGACACAGGTCTGAGTTGACACTGATACCTGGAAATTGAAAAGAGCTTCTGGCTCCCTTGTCATAGTGGCCTATGGAAACTAGGTTATAAGGAATCCTGGCTAAAGTCTGCTTTCTAGTGGGTTTACTTGTCACAGTTCTGCAGATCATGCAGAAACTGGGTTATTAATTTTCCAGTCACTTGTTGCATTATTGGCAGCTAGAATAAAGATCAAATTGAGTCTTTTGTCCCTTGAATAAGATCTAACATAGTGGTGAAAGCCAAATGGAAAACTGTGTAACCTCTCTCCCCCTCCTCCTAGATAGCAAATCGAAATCAATATCATATCCCTGGGGGGATGGAGAGGATTAGTGCTACCATTAAAGACATAAAAGCTGCAGTGGTGGTGGTCCCTGCCATATTTCTGTTGGTAGATAAGGCAGTCTATAATAGGAATCCCAGACAATGACTGTAGACTATACTGCAGAGTAGAACCCATTGCAAATGCTGTGTTGGATGTGGGTTTAGCTAAAGCATGTGAATAAGATCTCAGGCAGTTAGTACGCAATAATTTATTTAGCAAGTACCTAGGATACCTACTTCATTCCAATTAGAAAGGAGGATTAGCAACAGTTTGCTTTCACACGGACAGACTAAAACACTCTTTAAACCTTTGCCTTAAACCTATATTAATTCTACTGAACTCTGCCATTATATAATCTGAAGAGTTCTGGACAACCTGGGAGTCCTGTAGAGCAATACCTATTCATTATATTGACGACATCATACTGATTGAACAGAACAAGAGGTAGCTAGTATACCAGAAGTCTTGATAAGACACATGTGCTCCAGAGGGGTTGTCTTAGTCATCTAGTGCTACTGTAACAGAGATACCACAAAAGAAATTTATATTCTCACAGTCTAGGCGGCTACAAGTCCAAATTCAGGGCATCTCTCTCTGTCAGCTCTGGAGGAAGGTCCTTCTCATCATTCTTTCCCTGGACTAGAAATTTCTCCGCACAGGAACCGCTGGTCCAAAGGATACGCTGTGCTCCCAGCACTGTTTTTTTTTTTTTTTTTTTGTGGTGTGAGGTCCCCCTGTCCTTCTGCTCATTTCTTTGTTTTACATCTCAGAAAAGATTGCCTTAAGACAAAATCCAATTTTGTAGATTGAGTTCTGCCTCCCAAACACAACTGTTGCCTATCCCACCTTATTAACATCATAGAGGTAGGATTTACAACACACAGGAAAATCACATCAGATGACAAAATGATAGACCATCACACAATACTAGGAATCATGGCTTAGCCAAATTGATACACATATTTTTGGAGGACACAGTTCAATCCATGGCAGGAGTGGAGGTAAATTCTACAAAGATTAAGTGACTAGCCAATTCAGTAAAGTTTTGAGGGATCCAATGATAAGGAGCTTACTGGACTATCCCTCTCTAGTAACAAATTGCAGCATCTTGCATTCCCTAACACAAGGAAAACAGCACATGGTTCAAAATTGGAAAAGGTGTGCAACAGGGTTGGGTCCTTTCATCCTACTTATTCAATCTGTGTGCTGAACAAATAATCCAAGAAGCCGGACTATATGAAGAAGAACACAGCATCAGAATTGTCAGAAGACTCGTTAACAACTTGTGATATGCAGACGACATGACCTTGCTTGCTGAAAATTAACATAACTTGAAGCACTCACTAAGAAGGTCAAAGACAAAAGCCTTTAGTACAGATTACACCTGAATGTGCAGAAAATGAAAATGCTCACAACTAGGCCGATAAACAACATCATAATAAATGGAGAAGAAATTGAAATTGTCAATGATTTTATTCTACTTGGGTCAACAATCAATACCCCTGGAAGCAGCAGTCAAGAAATCAAATGACATATTGCACTGGGCAAGTCTGCTACAAAAGATCTCTTTAAAGTTTTTATTTTTATTTTTTTATTGTACTTTAGATGAAGGTTTACAGAACAAACTAGCTTCTCATTCAACAGTTAGTACACATATTGTTTTACGACATTGGTTAACAATACCATGACATGTCAACACTCTACCTTCTTGACCTTGGGTTCCCCATTACCAGCTTTCTTTACCCCTCCTGCCTTCTAGTCCTTGCCACTTGGCTGGTGTGCCCCTTTAGTCTTGTTTTGTTTTATGGGCCTGTCTAATCTTTGGCTGAAGGGTGAACCTCAGCCAAAGTAATGAGTAATTTCATTACTGAGCTAACAGGATACCCAGGGGCCCTATTCTTGGGGTTTCTCTGGTCTATTTCAGAGCAGTGAGCTAGAATTTTGTTCTACATTTTCCTCCAACTCTGTCTGGGACCCTGTATTGTGATTCCTGTCAGAGCAGTCAGTGGTGGTAGCCAGGTACCATCTAGTTCTACTGGACTCAGTCTGATGAAGGCTGTGGTAGTCGTGGTCCATAAGTCTTTTGGACTAATCTTTCCCTTGTGTATGCAGTTTTCTTCATTCTCCTTTGCTCCTGGAGGGGTGAAACCAGTGGAGCATCTTAGATGGCTGCTCACAGGATTTTAACACCCCAGACACTACCCACCAAAGTAGAATGTAGAACATTTTCTTTATAAACTATGTTATGCCAATTGGGCTAGATGTTCCTGAGACCATGGTCCGCACAGCCCTCAGCCCAGCAATTCAGTCCGTCAGGGAGTTTGGATGTGTCTATGGAGCTTCCATGATCTTGCCTTGTAAAGACCTCTTTAAAGTTTTGAAAAGCAAAGATGTCTTTTGGATGACCAAGGTGTGTCTGACTGAAGCCATGGTGTTTTCAATTGCCTCATATGCATGCAAAAGTTGGATAATGCAAAAGGAAGAGAGAAGAATGGATGTGTTCAAACTATGGTATTGGTGAAGAATATTGACTATATCACGGACTGCCAAAGGAAGGGAAAAATCAGTCTTAGAAGAAACCTGACCAGAATGCTCCTTAGAAATGAGGATGCCAAGATTTAGATTTATTTACTTTGGCACTGCTCTGCACTATAGTCTACAGCCATTGAATATGATTCTTCTGACTTCTGTAGAAAGATCAATTACTAGAAAAGGAATCATGCTTGTAAAGTGGAGGCCAAAGAAAAGGAGGGAAACACTCAATGATGTGGATTGACACAATAGTAGAAACAATGGACTTAAACATACCAATGATCGTGAAGGTGGTGTAGGTCGGGCAATAAGTCAGAGCCAACTTGATAGCAACTAACAACAGCAACAACAATAGCAACAGCACGATAGCAGAATTCAGCTCTCCAGAACATAAACTCCATGAGGAGAGAAGTTTGTGCCTGTTTGTTTACTACCGTATCACCTGTGGCTGGATCAGTGCCTGGCTCTTATTACCATTCAACAGATATGTGTTCAATGAATGGAGGTTTCATATGGGGCAATGAAATAAACAAGACAGGGGTCTCAACTCAAATACTCTCACTGGCCTAACCCAGACCCACAACCCGGACGAGCAGTAGATTATTGAAGGGTACAAGTATAAGAGAGAAAGAGCAGAAGGGATTGAATGAACAGGAGAGCTTATGACCTATCTAAAATTACTTAAGCTTTAATATTTTAATAGTTATACTGATCATTAAAATATTATAATATTTCAATAATAATTTAATAAACACTTTGTAGACCAATTAAAATGGTCTAACAGTTAAATCCAGTTAGTGGACTGCTGGTTTATATTCTCTGAGTAGGATAAGGTAAAAAGTGATTCTTCATGACAATAAACTACAAAATAGTGAGATTTTCAGAGTGAAAAATGAGGAAAACTAATAACCTACAGGACACAATTAACCAGCATTTTCTGTAAATCTTATAGTGAGACTCTGACAAAAGTCATCACATTTGACTTAGCCTCAAGGAGTTTAGATAAGAAGATACAACATATACCTAAGAAAAAGCATGAGAATAATTGCAGCATTTTATATAGTTAAATGCAGGGCAAAATAACATAGGTTTAAAATACATGTGCCAGAAGGACATGATACATGGAGTGGTTAGAGAATTGGATCCGCTAAGACTTGGAAAGGAAACCTCTGTGCTATACGGATTCACAGAAGCCTGAACATAGAGGTTGAAGAAGTAAAGTTCCAAATTTTAAACCTCGAGTTAATTAATTATTTTCTAGCAAGCTTGGTGGAGCATTAATCTGAAATAGGAATTTTAGAAGCACGTTGGAATTTAAGAAGTATTTATTTTAGAACCTCTGCCTCTAAGAACCTTTTGGTTCCCCCATCGGAAATTGATTACACAGCGTCCGGTCACCTCTCTGTGAAACAAGTCAATAGTGTTTGGGGAACTATTCTGTGAAGTGTAAGCTTTCTATAAAATGCTTACAAGCTTCTTACAGAAAACCCACTGCACAGTAGAGTACATATAATCTAGGAACTTTTTTCCCCATAAGAGTCAGAGATGATTCATTCTTATTGTTCACTTGCTAACAATACCATCTTTGAAAAAATACATTCAAAGATAAGGTGAAGAGATGAAGAGGGAAATAAAGAATGAGTTTTTTTTTTTTAAGTATCTGCAAGAAAATTCACCAGATCTGAGTGTGTTTGAGAATCTTTCAATAAGTTGAAAGTTTGGCCTTTTTTATTCACATTATAAACTCAGGAAGACAAAAAGAGTAAAAATATGCCTGCAAGTTATTCCATTCAAATACCAGTGAATACAACAAAAAGTCAGTGAATGTGACTCTCCAGAGAAGAAATGATAACGGGGTTGAAAGCCTTCTTACAGATCCAGAATGGCAATAAATGAAGATACTTCCTTTAACAAATGCCTCCAAAATAACTCATGAAAAATGAAACATCCTTTTGTGCTTTAGAATGTATGGCAAATACTGATTAAATTCACCCTGAGAGCATGTCAATTTGAAAAGGGGATTATAAATGTACAAACCACCAGGCACTCTCTTTTGCAAGGGGGGTGAGTATATCCATTTAAATACTGTGTTAGCTCTGGCACATTTAGACTAAGAGCAAAACTGGAGGGAAATTGGAATAACATTGGCCTTCACGAGGGTTAGAGAGGCTGTCCCTGCAGCAGGTTGGTAATTTGTCACATCAGCCCCTTCATGAACTATCAACCTCATTACTGTGGTTCACTGCACGGTTGGCCCTTGGGAGTCTAATACTAATAGCATGTAGAGGGTGATGAGGCTTGTGGTCTCAACTACTTCATTATTGATCCACTTAAAAATACGCCACCTACATATTCGAGTAAAACTGGCAATATATTAGAGGTGGAGAAACACCAAAAACATCTAAAATCAATTAAGGAAGGGGGAACAAAAAACATGAAAGGGATCTAAGCAGTGATAGCACTGCAAAAGCAAGTCTTTTTGGAAAGATAGAGGGTGAGTAATTTTGTGTGACAGCAACTGTTTATTCTGTCGTGTGAGGCCATGCATCAACCAGTAACAGCTATAACTGTACACTAAGTAGGGCTACTAAATGAAATAAGTCTGGGGGATATTTTTAAGACCCTATGAACATACACAGAGCAAGGGTGTTTGAAGGACAATTACGTGCAGTCCCTGGGCTATGAACGAGATCCGTTCCTGTGTCCTTTTAAGTCAGCTTTTGTAGGTAAGCTGGAACAGGTGAACAAGGTTCTTATTTAGCCTTAGTTTAGTGCAAGAAAAGGCTCAAAGCCTTTTCAGTGATTTAAAAGCTGCATGTGCAGCAAGGGAAGGCAGTTGGGATGAATTTGTTGCAAGTAGGTGTTGGTTCAATGGTTTTAAAGTAAGGGCAAATTTACATAACGTTGAAGGACGGTATGAGTTGTCCTTAAGTAAATAGGATTTTTGTATCCTGGGGACTGCCTGTTTTTAAGCAATAAAAAACATATTGAGAATCCTTTCAATGACTTTAGCTGGAAAGGAGAAGAAAGGTTCATTTCTAAAGCTCCAAGCTGATTGGTAATACATAGAAATACACTAGTATATTAGTTGTTGTCAGGTGCTGTCGAGTCTATTTTTTGACTCATAACCACCCCACGTGACAAAATACAACTGCCCCATTCCCCAGTGCCTTCGACTAAACTGCCCCATTAAAAAAACACCATTAGTAGGTACTAAATATTCTTTTGTGTAGATCCCTCAAATTCAACATTTCAGAGATACCCATCTGTGGAAGCACAGAACTCACCTATTAAAAAGCATCAGGTCACTTATGTTTCTCTTCCGCAATAGCAATGGATTTTTACTGTCTCGATTGCTTTAAGCGTTAAAAGAACAAATGTATATAGAAAGGGGTTATAATGCTAAGTTTCTTTTGTGTTTTATATTTATTGATTCATTGATAATGTAAAAATACCCAAGCAACAACAGTTACTTGTCAAAAAGTTTGATGTACACTAATAACATATTTTAACTTCTTGCACCTCTGTATTGTACTACTGTGCTAGCAACTAGTTTCATCCTGTTATTTCATTTCACCTTTAAATTCATTAAAGTTAAATAGCGTTTATACTTTAGTTCCTCAGCCACATTAGCCACATTTCAAACGCTCATTACACGTGGCTCAGGGCTACTCTACTGGATGGCATACATATGGATCATTCTATCAATGCAGAAAGTTCTATTGGGTAGTGCTGTTCTAGAGCACACTTTCCATTTGCTTTCAATAAAGCCTGAAAGGATATATCTGAAAAGAAACTCGAAGTAGACTAAAATACACAGGAAATTTGAATTTTCATAAAGTTACACTTTTTTTCTGGCATAAGTCACTCACTGTATTTTTGATACCATCATCTAAAAATATTTTGTATTTAACACATGTATTCCAATTACTCTTGGTGAACATTTGTAAAATGACTAAAATATGGTTCTCAGATTTGATCATTGCAAACGTCCCTTTACACATGGCAATGTGGATTGAGGTGGCTAAAATTTTCGTAGAAGTAGAGAACTGTTTGTTGTAATTGCAATTATAAGTAGTTTTATTATCAGTCATCTGACTATTTAAATAAAACAGGATGGAATTTCTGGCTGTAAGTGTCAGTTATTAAAAAACATGTTAAAGTTTCAATCCTTTAAGGTATACACTAAAAGTCTGAACATGGTTAAAAGCAGAGCCATTTTAAATTTAGAAAGCCAATTAAAATGTGTTTTAGCATATGGCTTTAACATGTCCTTATTTCTAAGGTCATTTCTATGGAAGAACAAACTATTGAGATAAAGTGTGAATGAGACTGCACACCAGGATATGAAGCTAATCTTTTCGGATATTCTTAGAGATTTGTGGAGCGTTTCTTCTCCGTAGGCTTTTTGTTGTGTGTGGTGTGTGTACATGTGTTTTAAGATAAGGCAAACCCATATTTCAAGCATAAAAGAAATGGAAGTCTTGAAACAGAAGGTAAAAGTGGCTCAGCCTAGCTGGAGGCTACCTCCATTCTTAGGAGGATTTGGATAAAAATATTTCTAGCTCAGTTTGAAAGAGTTCCGAAGATGGAAATCACACCAGAAATTTCGAACCCAAGCCTTTGTTCCCTCCGACTGCCCCTTTTGAAGCCTCAATAGGCTTAAAGAAAAAAAGTATTCGGCATATCCAAAGGTGCTCATTTCTTTGTGTCACATATTTTTCTTTGCCTTGATTGCTGTTGCTTATGCTTTCTTGGCATCTGTTGTCTTTGATAGGGCTTTAGGCTGAAATCTCTTAATTTTTTTTTTTAACATCATGGTTGAAAGATATCTAGGAGGCCTGCTGGATGTGGTTTTTGCTATGTTTTGTTTGCCATTACCTACAAAGTAAAAAATCAAATCAAATCTTTAGGTTAGCATTCATGGTCATCCCCAATCTTTGTCCAAGTTCTTCATTCTCCTTTTGCTTCAGCCAGAGGAGTCAAATCATTGTTTCTTGCAAGTCCTGACTAATTCACAACAATATACCATTAGGTGGACTTTACCTGGAATATTCTGCATTCTTAAAATACCACCTTATTCCCAAAACTCCATAAAACTGTCATGAGCTACTATCACCCATTGACACTCTATCCTAAGTTCTCAGAGGAATATGTGAGTTGATGTTTAAGACTTTAGGTCAGATTACCTACATGCTGAACCAAGCTGAGCTAGGTATTAACTGTATGACCTAGGAAAGTATTTCAACCTCTTTTGGGCCTTCAAGTCATTGTCTACACATGTACGCACTCAATCTCAAAGGAAATTATGAAGATTTAATAATTATGTATGGTAATGCTCAGTGACCAGCACACTGTAAGTACTCTAGAGCCTGTTGCCATCTAGACAATTCTGACTCATGTTAACTCCATGCATGTCAGAGTAGAACTGTTCTCCATTGGATTTTTGATGGCTGATTTCAGAAGTAGTTTGCCAAGTCTTTCTTTCAAGGTACCTCTGGGTGGGCTCAAACGTCTAACCTTACAGTTAGCAGCTGAGCGCATTAACCATTTTTACTACCCAGTGACTCCAAGCCCTGTATAAATATTAACTATTATAATTGTCTGGTATCTTTATTATAGGCTGCTTTGTGACAGCTCTCTTTGCCTAACCAACTGGAATGGAAACTACTTGAAATCAACGATTTCTTGATACTAACCTGTTGCCATGGAGTCAGTTCTGATGCATAGCTGCCCTACAGGGCAGAGCAGAACTGCCCCATAGGGTTTCCAGGGACCAGCTAGATTTGAACTGCCTACCTTTTGGTTAGCAGCCAAGCTCTTAACCACTGTATCACCAGGGCTCCTTCTTGATACTAGTGGGCTTATTCCCTCTCAAAAAATCTAGCGCGGTTTTGAGCACCTTTTAACTACTAAGAGCTGGATCTTACTCAGTCAATATGTTTCGTAGCGTATTATATATTTGAAAATCTTTTTAATCATGGGGCTCTAAAACAATAAGATTGGTGAGGAAAATGTAATTCACTTTCAAACTATCAAAGTAAAGCTTCTTGTACATATGGTAGCAAATCAGAGCCTGACAAGTAATTAAAAAACAAAAAAAAAACTTTAAGAATAATAAAAGTAAACACAGCTAGACATTAAGTCCAAAAGTCATTCTTAGTTTAATAAGGAAAATAGTAATGTTTGTTGATGTTTTGACTAATTCAATATTATATGAATCAGAAGCAAGTGGCATAATTTTGCTAAAGAAGACAGAATTCTGAGAATTTAGAGATAATATGATTGACTACTTAGAATACTGAAAGAATCAAAAAAATTAATAAAACAGTTCAGTAAAGCATCTAGATATAACTAAATAGAAAACGTACTGGAACAATCTCATTCACCTTAGCAACACAGTCATAAAATATCTAGAGAGAAAATTAACAAAATTGTGAAGGCTTGATAAGAAGACAAAAGGGGAAAAAAAAGACTTGTAGAGAAGCAGAAATAGAAAGAAAAAAAGAAGGCATCGTGTTCCTAGAAAGGAGAAAATAAGAAATATTTTCCAGATTTAATTCTTCTCCAATTAATTTAGTGTTTTCATGGAATTAAAAACAAAATATGAATAGAATGATTTTTGAAAGCTTAATCCAGTGATATTAAAATTCATGTGTAATAAACAGAAAATAAGGAAAACAATATTAAAAATTATGTACGGTAGGCCCAGAACGTTTAGACTCTGCCAGAAATTAAAATGTGTTGTACTATTACATTAACCTAACCAGCAACATTCTGTTCCTATAGACAAGTAACTGAGAATAGATAAAGAAGGAAAATCCACTAACTTTTTTTAAATCATAGAAGAGACATATTTTCAAGAATGAAAAAGGTAGCCAATGAATTGAGCTGAAATAATTGGTTGACTGTTGCTGAAAGAACAAAAAATCTCATAAGATTCTCCCCTTGAATCATTTTTAAATCAAAGTAAGTCTAATTATAACAAGATATTCATTTTTTTCTCATAAGATACTAATAAATATATTAAAAAATTATGTTAAAATAAAATATACTGAATGTTGGCAAGGTTTTAGTGAGAGATTCTCAGATCTATCCTAAGAATTAATTGGCAAGATGATAATTCAGTTTAAAGCAGCACATATCCTTGATATGAAAAAAACTTCATGTCCAACCATTACATAAATCAAAATTTATCATTATTATAAAATATTATGCAGCTCTTTAAAATGAGCTTTATGAAAAAAATTAAAAGATATACTTTAATGCATTTGGAATCTGAAGTTACTTCAACATATTAAATTATGATTTGCTTTCTTTTCTATATTTACCAAAAATATTATGAATATATTTTATTACATTAAAATTAAGAAAAATGTTTTTTTGAAAAAATGAAGAAAAGTGTCAACGTTGACTTTTGGGAATAGTAGTTGGTTTTGTACCTGTAGCATTGTCCCCATGCTCTCAAATATGATTCTCCAGCAAGCTTCGAATGTTCAACATCTTTTAAGAAAATTCAGTAATATATTGTGAGGATAGTAAATTTTGTTTAAATTAATTAAAAATGCAAGTTATATGCAATGTCTTGCTGTACATATTACTAAATCAACACATTTTGAATGCCATCACTTAGATATATTCACCTTCTACATCTCTAAAACCCTGTTGCTGTTGAGTCGATTCCCACTGATACCGACCCTATAGGACAGAAGAGAACTGCCAATAAGGTTTCCAAGGAGCTCCTGGTGAATTAGAACTGCTGACCCTTTGGTTAGCCGCCATAGCTCTTAACCACTACACCACCAGGGTTTCCTCTACGTCTCTAGTGCTTGGTAAAATTACAGGGTCGTGAAAAAGAGGCAGACCACCAGTGAGGTGGATTGACACAGTGGCTATAATGATGGGCTCACACATAGCACCAATTGTGAGCACGGTGCAGGACCGGGCAGAGTTTCCTTCTGTTGTACATAAAGTCGCTATGACTCGGAACTGACTTGATGGCACCTAATAACCACAAAAACATCTCCTACCCCAAACAAAAACAACTAAAAAAAAAACAAAGCAGAACAAACCCAAGCTTTTTTGTTGGTTATTTCTCTGTTAGGTCTGATTTCCGGTCCATCTCTCAATATTCTGTCTGTGATGCTGAAACTGATTTTTATCAAGTCTTCTTCCTGGAATCCCTTGTCAGTTGATTTCTAGTTAGGTTCCAGTGAGTGGGAGAAATAGGCTGTCATTTGGGAGCCAGAAAAGAGGAGAAAATATTTTCTTCCTATTTCAGATCGTGCTAGTTAGTGTCCCTGTAGCAGCAAATTTCAGCTATGACTGAAACCTCCAACTTTTTGCACAGTCCCAGACATGGCCACCTAGACACATGACCATCATGTGGTCCAAGTACCAGCTGCACCATATCCCCCCTGATTAACTTAGGTCTCAGAAAATTGACAAACTAGTCTGTGGATTTCTCTGATCAAAGTAGACCTGTTGAAATTGCAAGCATCTGTTGTTTTACAATAGAATTTTGAAATACGAATGCTGTGTCTACTTTTACAAAAATAATAAAGTGCTAGGATATTACTAAAGATTCTTGTATTGTCAGATAAAAGTAAATAAACTAAAAATCTGTAAGACACAAAAAAAGCCAAACCCGTTGCCATCCAGTCAATTTTGACTTATAGCGACTCTATAAGAACGTGAGTAGAACTGCCCCATAGTTTCCAAGGAGCACCTGGTGGATTCAAACTGCCAGCGTTTTGGTTAGCAGCCGTTTTATGCAGCTAGAAATAAACTTTTACCAAATTTTAAAAATGTAAATGGCTTTGAAGTGCATCTGAAAAATAAGAACACATTAAAAATCACATATGTAAAATTATTTACATGCTTCTAAGTCAAGAATGTATTTATGCATCTCCGCAGATTTTTAGCTGTATGTTAACTTTGGTAGCACACTCTACCTCTGTACTAGACTCTCTTTTGTTTTTCTCCTAAGATCTGAGACTTTGTGTTAATCTTTCTCTCATTCACTTTGTTTTCTTTCCTAATTCACTTCAGATCCTCATTCCCCAACTATTTATGTATTCTTTATCTCTTCATGGAATTACTGATAACGATAAATGATTCAAAATAACTTGAAGGATTTTACGTGCTGTACTTCTCTTGTTTATATAGAAAAGATAAAATTGTTGCTCCACCCATGAAAACATCTTTTCTAAAATAAAACCAGTTTAAAGATGTATCTGCTTTTGATTAGAGTATAGGAGTTGACATAATTCAGAACAGCAGATAATTTCCCAAAACATGTATATTTTGACCTGAGGGTGAATTTTCTATTTGCATTCAAATACCAATGTATCTGTTGTTCTACTAATATATAATCTTCCAAAAAAAAAAAAAAAGAATAAAAATAACACTAAAATTCCAATTTAGAAGGAACTTGAAAATTGTTTCTATCCTGCTTAACTCATTTCTGTATTTCCACTCCATAATGCGAATGGAGAAATAATATTGTGTTCTTAACCTGGAGACTAATATTAGCATTTGCATTTTCCGGCATTCCTTGGGCAGGGGAGAATTTACCGGTGAGGAACGTGGAATGAGAGAAAATGAAACAGCGGTCTCTTCAGTCCTTCCGTTTTTGTGCTTCTAGGAGACAGTCGCTCACCTGAAATAAGACTAATATGAATCTGTAAGGCAAAACAAACATTTTTCTTTGCCTTTAAGAGTTTAAGATTTTACTTGAAATGCTGTATTAAAAATGGACAATTTAGATACAGTTGAGAAATGGCTGCAATTTCAAGCGTTCGCTTCCAAGTGATCAAAACCAATTGGGCTAAAGATACAATAACAAAAATCAGTTTTGATAGTGATATATAGGGTTGTCTTTACCACACAGAAATGCTGAAGCATAATATGATTTTTGGAGATCTCCAATATCAGTTTGTATCTGTCTTTTTAAAGATTATGGATGCTCCCAAATGAATAGTCTTTTGTTTAGCTACACAAAGGGAACCCTTCCATTTGACCCCTGAGGTGATCAGTCAGAGCCTCAAGTGGGAGAGTTCATTACCTGGAGCTTAGCATGAATAATGATGAATGCCATTATTCATCATGAAATTTTCCAACAGCTTTCAAAATTCTAGCCACAGTATTTGATTCAGTGACCCTCCTGTGACAAAGAATTCCACAAGCTAACTGCATATTGTGTAATGAGTGAATTTTTTTTCATTTATTCTGTATTAATATACCATTAATTTCACATGCATTAGAGGACTTTATAAACATAAAACAGAACGACTCAGTGATTTTCTAGTTATACAATCTTAAAATGCAATATCAGCATTTTCTTAAATTTTTTTTTTCATAGGAAACATCATTTTATTACCTATAGGGTGGTGTAGTAGTTAAGTGCTACAGTTGCTAACCAAAAAGTCAGCAGTTGGAATCCACCAGGTGCTCCTTGGAAACTTTATGCAGCAGTTCTACTCTGTTCTATAGGGTCGCTATGAGTTGAAATCGACTTGCCCACAACAGGTTTGGTTTCCCTTTTTTTTTTTTTTTTTAGGCTAAGACCACCCTTTCTTAGCTTTCAAAATAGATCTTACGTTGATACTATATCTATGTTATACCAAGACCATTTTTGTGATCTACCTAATGCCATAGTCACAAGCATTACCACCTTAATAAAATAGGAGCAAATTGTTTAGCAATCGTGATATATATGATAGTTAATTATATTGGAAAATCTTCACCCCCACCCCCTTTTCTCACTGTAGAGTGTACTCCTCTGCTCCACTGATATTGGGCTTTGCCAAGTGACTTGCCTTGGTTGATGGAAGGTTGGCAGAAGTGACACAAGCAAAGTCCCCAATGTACTTGCACTGTGGCTTGGCTCTTATGCTCCAGTGATCTGCCAGGAGAAGAGCAGACCCCAGGTAGCCACTGCACCTTCACATTCGACCCCAGAGCAAGCCTATGTGGAACTGAACTAAACTGCAGTCCGGAGCCCAATCCAACTAACCCTCAGTCTGAAGCAGAAGCAGCCAATGTGCCTGGTTCTGATCAGCCAGACTGCTACCATCCTGCAGGCCTGTGGGCATGAGAATAACGGCTTGTCGTAAGATGCTGAGATTTTGAGTGGTTACTTATGCGGCATTATTGAAGAAAAAAAACCTACTAACAAATCATGGAAAGCAGGCTGTTTTAGATTCATCAGAGATTCTAAAGCCACTTAAAATGTCTTAGAAGGGAGGCGGGGCCAAGATGGCGGGCTAGGTGGTCGCTACCGCAGATCCCTCTTGCAACAAAGACTCAGAAAAACAAGTGAATCGATCACATACATAACAATCTATGAACCCTGAACAACAAACACAGATTTAGAGACGGAGAACGAAAAAATATGGGGAGCCAGCGATTGTTTTCAGAGCCTGGAGCCAGCATACCAGTCAGGTGACCTTCGGCGCCCGATTTGGGGCAGAGCCCAGTGGGGCAGAGGGCTCAAACAAGGGGCCCATCCCTGGCCCCCGAACTCACTCCGGGAGGGGGCCCAGCCGGTTCACGCGGGGGGCGTGGTGGCGCAGCCGGTGGGAGAAGTCCCCTGGAGGCAGTGACTGGTCTTGGAGCGGGGAGAGCAGCGTCCCAGCCGGGGAGCTGTCCCGCCGGGATTTTGGCGGGGCGCGGGCAAGGCATAAGCGCAGGGAGCTGCCCCACCCCCCCTGAACTGATGCCGGGGGGGGGCCCAGCCGGTTCGCGTGGGTGGCGTGGCGACGCGGCCAGTGGGGGAGGTCCCCGGGGGGCAGCGACTGGTCTTGGAGTGGGGAGAGCGACGTCCCACCTGGGACGTGCAGTCGCGGCGCAGGCGTGGGGAGCTGCTCCGCTTGCCTGAGCTGACCCCGGGGGGGGGCCCAGCTGGTTCTCGGAGGCGATGCGGTGACGTGGCTGGTGGGACGGGGAGTCCCTGGGAGGCAGCGACTGATTTTGGAGTCGGGAGTGCACCGTCCCAGTAGGGGAACCTTGACGTTGGACGTGGGGCTGACACTTGAGGATCTGACCGTGACTCCAGCGGGCCAGACCCCCCAGGGGCAATCTCCACACAGCCAGCACACATAGGCGACGCGCCCCATGGAAATCTCAGATGTAATAGTCATTCCAAGCAAGACAAGCAACTCTGGCTATATTCTGAGGTGCTACTCTCCTATCTCTCTGACCCCTCCCCCACCCTCCCCAGGCAGCTTCATTAACATCCGAATATCCTGAGCCAGAGGGAGAACTCTGATAGGGATCTGACTGCATTTTTTTTTAGAGGATTTTCTGGAAAAACTAGTTCCCCAGTCATGGCTCGGAGACAGCAGTCCATATCAAACCACATAAAGAAGCAGACCAGGACAGCTTCTCCAACCCCCCAAACAAAAGAATCAAAATCTTTCCCAAATGAAGATACAATCCTGGAATTATCAGATACAGAATATAAAAAACTAATTTACAGAATGCTTAAAGACATCACAAACAAAATAAGGCAAACTGCAGAAAAAGCCAAGGAGCACACTGATAAAACTGTTGAAGAACTCCAAAAGATTATTCAAGAACATAGTGGAAAAATTAATAAGTTGCAAGAATCCATAGAGAGACAGCATGTAGAAATCCAAAAGTTTAACAATAAAATTACAGAATTAGACGACGCAATAGGAAGTCAGAGCAGCAGACTCGAGCAATTAGAATGTAGACTGGGACATCTGGAGGACCAGGGAATCAACACCAACATAGCTGAAAAAAAATCAGATAAAAGAATTAAAAAAAATGAAGAAACCCTAAGAATCATGTGGGACTCTATCAAGAAGGATAACTTGCGAGTGATTGGAGTCCCAGAACAGGGAGGGGGGACAGAAAACACAGAGAAAATAGTTGAAGAACTCCTGACACAAAATTTCCCTGACATCATGAAAGACGAAAGGATATCTATCCAAGATGCTCATCGAACCCCAGTTAAGATTGATCCAAAAAGAAAAACACCAAGACATATCATCATCAAACTCTCCAAAACCAAAGATAAACAGAAAATTTTAAAAGCAGCCAGGGAGAAAAGAAAGGTACCCTTCAAGGGAGAATCAATAAGAATAAGTTCAGACTACTCAGCAGAAACAATACAGGCAAGAAGGGAACGGGACTACATATACAGAGCACTGAAGGAGAAAAACTGCCAGCCAAGGATCATATATCCAGCAAAACTCTCTCTGAAATATGAAGGCGAAATTAAGATATTTACAGATAAACACAAGTTTAGAGAATTTGCAAAAACCAAACCAAAGCTACAAGAAATACTAAAGGATATTGTTTGGCCAGAAAACCAATAATATCAGATATCAGCACAACACAAGGTCACAAAACAGAACGTCCTGATATCAACTCAAATAGGGAAATCACAAAAACAAACAAATTAAGATTAATTAAAAAAAAAATAATAATACACATAACAGGGAATCATGGAAGTCAATAGGTGAAGGATCACAATAATCAAAAAGAGGGACTAAATACAGGAGGCATTGAACTGCCATATGGAGAGTGATACAAGGCGATATAGAACAATACAAGTTAGGTTTTTACTTAGAAAAATAGGGGTAAATAATAAGGTAACCACAAAAAGGTATAACAACTCCGTAACTCAAGATAAAAGCCAAGAAAAACGACTCAACTAACATAAAGTCAAACACTATGAAAATGAGGATCTCACAATTTACTAAGAAAAATGTCTCAGCACAAAAAAGTATGTGGAAAAATGAAATGGCCAACAACACACATGAAAAGGCATCAAAATGACAGCACTAAAAACTTATTTATCTATAATTACCCTGAATGTAAATGGATTAATGCACCAATAAAGAGACAGAGAGTCACGGACTGGATAAAGAAACACGATCCATCTATATGCTGCCTACAAGAGACACACCTTAGACTTAGAGACACAAACAAACTAAAACTCAAAGGATGGAAAAAAATATATCAAGCAAACAATAAACAAAAAAGAAGAGGAGTAGCAATATTAATTTTTGACAAAATAGACTTTAGACTTAAATCCACAACAAAGGATAAAGAAGGACACTATATAATGATAAAAGGGACAATTGATCAGGAAGACATAAACATATTAAATATTTATGCACCCAATGACAGGGCTGCAAGATACATAAATCAAATTTTAACAGAATTGAAAAGTGAGATAGACAACTCCACAATTATAGTAGGAGACTTCAACACACCACTTTCGGAGAAGGACAGGACATCCAGTAAGAAGCTCAATAGAGACACGCAAGACCTACTTACAACAATCAACCAACTTGACCTCATTGACTTATACAGAACTCTCCACCCAACTGCTGCAAAGTATACTTTTTTTCTAGCGCACATGGAACATTCTCTAGAATAGACCACATATTAGGTCATAAAAGAAACCTTTGCAGAGTCCAAAACATCGAAATATTACAAAGCATCTTCTCAGACCACAAGGCAATAAAACTAGAAATCAATAACAGAAAAACGAGGGAAAAGAAATCAAATACTTGGAAAATGAACAATACGCTCCTGAAAAAAGACTGGGTTATAGAAAACATCAAGGAGGGAATAAGGAAATTCACAGAATGCAACGAGAATGAAAATACTTCCTATCAACACCTCTGGGACACAGCAAAAGCAGTGCTCAGAGGCCAATTGATATCGATAAATGCACACATACAAAAAGAAGAAAGAGCCAAAATCAGAGAACTGTCCCGACAACTTGAACAAATAGAAACTGAGCAACAAAAGAACCCATCAGGCACCAGAAGAAAACAAATAAAAATAATTAGAGCTGAACTAAATGAATTAGAGAACAGAAAAACAATTGAAAGAATTAACAAAGCGAAAAGCTGGTTCTTTGAAAAAATTAACAAAATTGATAAACCATTGGCTAGACTGACTAAAGAAATACAGGAAAGGAAACAAATAACCCGAATAAGAAACGAGAAGGACCACATCACAACAGAACCAAATGAAATTAAAAGAATCATTTCAGATTACTATGAAAAATTGTACTCTAACAAATTTGAAAACCTAGAAGAAATGGATGAATTCTTGGAAAAACACTACCTACCTAAACTAACACATTCAGAATTAGAACAACTAAATAGACTCATAAAAAAAAAAGAGATTGAAACGGTAATCAAAAAACTTCCAACAAAAAAAATCCCTGGCCCGGATGGCTTCACTGCAGAGTTCTACCAAACTTTCAGAGAAGAGTTAACACCACTACTACTGAAAGTATTTCAAAGCATAGAAAATGACGGAATACTACCCAACTCATTCTATGAAGCCACCAACTCCCTGATACCAAAACCAGGTAAAGACATTACAAAAAAGGAAAATTATAGACCTATATCCCTCATGAACATAGATGCAAAAATCCTCAACAAAATTCTAGCCAATAGAATCCAACAACACATCAAAAAAGTAATTCGCCATGATCAAGTGGGATTTATACCAGGTATACAAGGCTGGTTTAATATCAGAAAAACCATTAATGTAATCCATCACATAAATAAAACAAAAGATAAAAACCACATGATCTTATCAATTGATGCAGAAAAGGCATTTGACAAAGTCCAACACCCATTTATGATAAAAACTCTTACCAAAATAGGAATTGAAGGAAAATTCCTCAACATAATAAAGGGCATCTATGCAAAGCCAACAGCCAATATCACTCTAAATGGAGAGACCCTGAAAGCATTTCCCTTGAGAACGGGAACCAGACAAGGATGCCCTTTATCACCGCTCTTATTCAACATTGTACTTGAAGTCCTAGCCAGGGCAATTAGGCTAGACAAAGAAATAAAGGGTATCCGGATTGGCAAGGAGGAAGTAAAGCTATCACTATTTGCAGATGACATGATCTTATACACAGAAAACCCTAAGGAATCCTCCAGAAAACTACTGAAACTAATAGAAGAGTTTGGCAGAGTCTCAGGTTATAAAATAAACATACAAAAATCACTTGGATTCCTCTACATTAACAAAAAGAACACCGAAGAGGAAATAACCAAATCAATACCATTCACAGTAGCCCCCAAGAAGATAAGATACTTAGGAATAAATCTTACCAAGGATGTAAAAGACCTATACAAAGAAAACGACAAAGCTCCACTACAAGAAATTCAAAAGGACATACTTAAGTGGAAAAACATACCTTGCTCATGGATAGGAACCCTTAACATGGTAAAAATGTCTATTCTACCAAAAGCCATCTATACGTACAATGCACTTCCGATCCAAATTCCAATGTCATATTTTAAGGGGATAGAGAAACAAATCACCAATTTCATATGGAAGGGAAAGAAGCCCCGGATAAGCAAAGCATTACTGAAAAAGAAGAAGAAAGTGGGAGGCCTCACTCTACCTGATTTCAGAAGCTATTATACAGCCACCGTAGTCAAAACAGCCTGGTACTGGTACAACAATAGGCACATAGACCAATGGAACAGAATTGAGAACCCAGATATAAATCCATCCACGTATCAGCAGTTGATATTCGACAAAGGCCCAGTGTCAGTTAATTGGGGAAAAGATAGTCTTTTTAACAAATGGTGCTGGCATAACTGGATATCCATCTGCAAAAAAATGAAACAGGACCCATACCTCACATCATGCACAAAAACTAACTCCAAGTGGATCAAAGACCTAAACATAAAGACTAAAACGATCAAGATCATGGAAGAAAAAATTGGGACAACGCTAGGAGCCCTAATACAAGGCATAAACAGAATACAAAACATTACCAAAAATGATGAAGAGAAACCAGATAACTGGGAGCTCCTAAAAATCAAACACCTATGCTCATCTAAAGACTTCACCAAAAGAGTCAAAAGACCACCTACAGACTGGGGAAGAATTTTCAGCTATGACATCTCCGACCAGCACCTGATCTCTAAAATCTACATGATTCTGTCAAAACTCAACCACAAAAAGACAAACAACCCAATCAAGAAGTGGGCAAAGGATATGAACACACATTTCACTAAAGAAGATATTCAGGCAGCCAACAGATACATGAGAAAATGCTCTCGATCATTAGCCATTAGAGAAATGCAAATTAAAACTACCATGAGATTCCATCTCACACCAGCAAGGCTGGCATTAATCCAAAAAACACAAAATAATAAATGTTGGAGAGGCTGCGGAGAGATTGGAACTCTCATACACTGCTGGTGGGAATGTAAAATGGTACAACCACTTTGGAAATCTATCTGGCATTATCTTAAACAGTTAGAAATAGAACTACCATACAACCCAGAAATCCCACTCCTCAGAATATACCCTAGAGATACAAGAGCCTTCACACAAACAGATATATGCACACCCATGTTTATTGCAGCTCCTTTTACAATAGCAAAAAGCTGGAAGCAACCAAGGTGTCCATCAATGGATGAATGGGTAGATAAATTGTGGTATATTCATACAATGGAATACTACGCATCGATAAAGAACAGTGACGAATCTGTGAAACATTTCATAACATGGAGGAACCTGGAAGGCATTATGCTGAGCGAAATGAGTCAGAGGCAAAAGGACAAATATTGTGTAAGACCACTATTATAAGATCTTGAGAAATAGTAAAAACTGAAAAGAACACATACTTTTGTGGTTACAAAGGGGGGAGGGAGGGAGGGAGGGAGAGGGTTTTTTATTGATTAATCGGTAGATAAGAACTGCTTTGGGTGAAGGGAAAGACAACACTCAATACATGGAAGGTCAGCTCAATTGGACTGGACCAAAAGCAAACAAGTTTCCGGGATAAAATGAATGCTTCAAAGGTCAGCGGAGCAGGGGCGGGGGTCTGGGGAACATGGTTTGAGGGGACTTCTAAGTCAATTGGCAAAATAATTCTATTATGAAAACATTCTGCATCCCACTTTGAAATGTGGCGTCTGGGGTCTTAAATGCTAACAAGCGGCCAACTAAGATGCATCAATTGGTCTCAACCCACCTGGAGCAAACGAGAATGAAGAACACCAAGGTCACACGACAACTAAGAGCCCAAGAGACAGAAAGGGCCACATGAACCAAAGACCTACATCATCCTGAGACCAGAAGAACTAGTTGGTGCCCGGCCACAATCGATGACTGCCCTGACAGGGAGCACAACAGAGAACTCCTGAGGGAGCAGGAGATCAGTGGGATGCAGACCCCAAATTCTCATAAAAAGACCATACTTAATGGTCTGACTGAGACTAGAGGAATCCCGGCGGCCAAGCTCCCCAGACCCTCTGTTGGCACAGGACAGGAACCATCCCCGAAGACAACTCATCAGACGTGAAAGGGACTGGTCAGCGGGTGGGAGAGAGATGCTGATGAAGAGTGAGCTAATTATATCAGGTGGACACTTGAGATTGTGTTGGCAACTCTTGTCTGGAGAGGGGATGGGAGGATAGAGAGAGAGGAAAGCTGACAAAATTGTCAGGAAAGGAGAAACTGAAAGGGCTGACTCAATAGGGGGAGAGCAAGTGGGAGTAGGGAGTAAGATGTATGTAAACTTATATGTGACAGACTGATTGGATTTGTAAACGTTCACTTGAAGCTTAATAAAAGTTAATAAAAAAAAATGTCTTAGAAGGAAAACTTAATCAGAAACTGGGCATTCCCACTTTGAGCTGCTTATTTCAAGATAAATTTCAATCATTTTTTTGTTTGTTTAGAAACAACATGTTAAGAAATGATATAGTTTATGCATGAATTGTGCTTTTAAAGATTTGACAGAGTTAGGAGAGAGCGAATGAGAAAAATAGGGGCAACAAGATAATGTATATCTACCTTTTGTTAGACATTGCTGCTGGTCTAGGTTATTTCCCAAGCTGATCTCCTGTTTTCATTTGTTTTGCCTTTTTTTGTTTGTTTCTGATTATGTGATTGGAGTAATACATTGTTTACAAATTCTCTGCAGCTTTAAAAAAGTCTTTGCTCTCCCTGCTTGTGTAAATTGTGCCATACTTGCTAAATTTACCATTCTTAAAGAAAAAAAAAAAAAAGAAAGATACTCTTAAATGTTTCCCTGTATGTCTTTTTTTTTTTGTCTTTTTCTCCAAGATCTAATAGGCAGTATTTATCACTTAGGGAAAAAGGAAGATTGGGATTGCATGATGAAAGAGCGTGATATAACTATTAATCATACCTAACATTTCTTTTTTTTTTATACCTAATATTATATAGTAGGTAACCCTGATGACATAGTGGTTAAGTGCTACTGCTGCTATCTAAAGGGTTGGCAGTTTGAATCCACCAGACACTCCTTGGAAACTCTATGGGGCAGTTCTACTCTGTCCTATAGGGTCACTATAAGTCGGAATTACTCGATGGCACTGGGTCTGGTTTGTTTTTTTTTGAACATTATATAGTCCTGAGAGTTTACAAGGTGTTGTGGTGATCTTTACCTAATTTAGCTGTCACAAACATTAAGAACAGTAGCATATGTAATATAATCACTTCTTTTTTGGGGGGATGGTATAGAAGGCTCAGAAATTTTAAGTGATATGCTGACTTTTTTAAATGCCGTAACTCTTTCTTGAACTTAAGTCCTCTGACTCTGAGACCCATTTGCTTTCATTTATCAGAACTATTTGATTTTTGTTGTTGTTGTTGTTTAGCCGTGGTTCCTGAAGTAGTGGTGCTTGTTGTATGCTGTAGAGTTGATTTACAACTCATAGTGACCCCTTGTGACAGAGTAGAACTGGCCCATAGGGTTTTCTAGGCTGCAATCTTTACAGGAACAGATCACCGGGTCTTTCCACCATGGTGCCACTGGGTGGGTTTGAACTACCAACCTTTTGTACCACCAGGGCTCCTTATTAACACGCTTTTCCTGATACATCATAAGATTCCCACCCTATAGGAATTTTGAGCACGTGCCATTCAATCTCGCTCAGAGAGAAATTTTCACATATCCCAGTGCCGTCGAGTCGAATCTGACTCATAGCGACCCTATAGGACATATAGTTCATAAGAATTTTAATTTAGAAATATCTTCCCATCTGAATCCCTACCAATTTCATTTCCCTTGCAAAATAACACCAGATATGCGATAGTCATTGTGTTCCTTGCTAATTTCTTATTTTGCAATATTCATTCAATGTTCCAATTCTAGCATTCCTATACTCTAGATAACTCTAGAATATAACAATTTCTCTACAATTTAAATTTTCCTGGCCTGTTCCAAACCACCATACTATGTTATGAAAAGCTAATTTAGTAGATTTAGCCCTGACATGTGACTCCCACCATCATGATTTCTTTCAAGGCTGTTGTTGTTAGGTACTGTCAGGTCGGCTCCAACTCATAACCAAAAAAAAAAAAAACATCCAGTGCCGTCGAGTCGATTCTGACTATAGTTGACCCTATAGGACAGAGTAGAACTGACCCATAGAGTTTCCAAGGAGTGTCTGGTGGATTCGAACTACCAACCCTTTGGTTAGCAGCCATAGCACTTAACTACTACACCACAAGTGTTTCCCTCCATCTCATAGTGACCTTATAACACAGTGAAAGGTTGCCAGGTCCTACACTATACTCACGATTGTTGCTATATTTGAGCTCATTGTTGCAGCCACTGTGTCATTCCATCTCACTGTGGATCTCACTCTTTTTTGTTGACTCTCTACCAAGCATAATTTCCTTCTCCAGGGACTGGTCTCTCCTAATGACATGCCCTAAGTATGTCAGACAAAGTCTCACTTACATCCTTACTTCTAAGGAGCATTCTGTCTGTACTTCCTCCAAGACTGATTTGTTTGTTCTTCTGGTAGTCTGTCATGGATTTGATTGTGTCCCCACAAAATATCTGTCAACTTAGCTGGGCCATGAGTCCCCGTATTGTGTGATTGTCCACCATTTTATGTGATTTCCCTATTTGCTGTAAATCCTATCACTGTGATGAAATGAGATAGATTAGTGGCAGTTATATTGATGAGATATACAAGATTAGATAGTGTCTTAAGCCAACCTCTTTGAGATATAAAAGAGAGAAACGTGCAGTGGGATAAGGGACCTCATACCACCAAGAAAGCAGCGCTGGAATCAGAGCGCATCCTTTAGACCTGAGGTTCCTGAGCTGAGATGCTCCCAGACCAAGGGAAGGCTGATGACAAGGACTTTCCTCCAGAGCCGAGAGAGAGAGAAAGCCTTCCCCCAGCGCTGGTGCCCCAAATTCGGAATTCTAGCCTACTGGACTGTGAGAGACTAAACTTCTCTTTGTTAAAGCTATCCACTTGTGCTGTTTCTGTTATAGCAGCACTAGATGACTAAGGCATAGTCTGTGGTATGTTCAATATTCTTTGCCAACATCACAGTCCAAATGCACCAATTCTTCCTCTGTCTTCCTTTTTCATTGTTCAGGGTAGTTGGAATTTTTCTTTTCTCTATCTCCCTCTTGTGTGTCAGTAGCTTCAGCCTGGGATTAGGCATTAAAGATCTTATTTTGCTGTGAAGATACTATTTCGTTTTGTTTCCTGCCTTCCTTTATTACGTCTCTGGCTAACTCCTAACTTAATTCATTTGAAATTTTCCCCAGTTTATTTAGCACACATAAAGTAAAACAAAACAGAATTTAAAAAATGAGATCGAGAGAAGGCAAAAATGGGAGATGGAGTAAGAGACATTGTCTTGGTTTCCTAGTGCTTCTATAACAGTAATATGACAAGTGGGTATCTTTAAAGAAGAAAAAATTATTTTCTCACAGTTCAGGAGGCTAAAAGTCTGAATTCATGCCACAGGCTCTAGGGGAAGGCCCTTTGCTGTTGACTCTGGGGAAAGATTCTTATCTCTGCCAGAATTCTTGAGTTCCTTGGCGATCTTCACATGACATGTCATCTACCTTTCCCTGTTTCTGTTTGCTTGTCTCTCTGTCTATGCTACTCCTTATAAATTAGAATGGGCTAAGTTTAGCACACACTCTACACTGATATGGCATCATTAATCTAACAAAGAAAAACTTATTCCTGTAAGGGATTACATCCCAAGGATTAAGATTCCAAGACATATATGGGAGGACACGATTCAATCCATAACAAGCATGGAGTAAAAAGGTCTTGATTTACCTGTAGAACCTCCTGAAACAGCTGAAGAAGTAGTTATAGTTTCTATCTCATGTTCAATTAGGCTAACCTGAGAGAAAGGTTTTTAAAGCTTATAATCCAAGGTGCCTATTGGACTAGGTGATGAACATTGGGAAGTCATATCCCTACAGCCCTTATATTTACTTTCCCAGAAGACCCCTGAAAGTGTAGGATAACTGGTCGTCTGAACACACAGGAATAGCAGTGGAAGCTATATCAAAAGATAAACACTTCTCACCTTATGTTTTTTTTGTAGATACTTCCTAACCTTCTTAATATAAAGAATTTAAAAATACAAATTAACACCTCCTTTTTAAAAATCAACAACAAAAAATATTTTTAAATATTTTAATTTCTAGTATACTAGAAAAGAAATAGAAACACGCTGAGATGAGCAGAGCCTCTGGATTCAGACACAAATATTCAGTGGCCTTCTGGGAGTTCACTCTTGAAGGAAACAGGACTCAAAGGGCTCTGAATGGGTTAGATGTCTGGTACCAGGTCTGCTCAATGTGTAAAATGGCTCAAAAGAGCTGAAGCAATTGCCCATAGCTGTGGCCTATGAGGAGCTCCTTGACTGGAGAGAAGTTTGAGAGCAGACAATGCAACACAGTAAAGAACCAAGCCAAGTGGCTTAGTGATATGCTATGAGCTAGAAACAGTGAAATGAGCAAAATAAGATGTTGTTCAGAAGTGGGGGCATGGGGCAAGTCTTAGGCTGAAGTAATTACAAGCTTTTCATTCTTGAAGGCTGGGCAAAGAGAAAGAAAAATAAATTTCAAATGAACAAATAGAAACCCAGTTTCCTCCCAAAATACATTTGCAAATGATTATTTCCAAAGATACATGGAAAACCTAGGAAGGGTAAACCACAAACTCAAGAAATAGAAGAAATTCCTGGGATGATGAAAAAAACTTAATTAAAATAAACATACCGTATTTTTACACAAATAACACCCAGCTTCTACATTTGTTTGCAGGCTGCTGTCTCCCCCCATGAGGTATTGTCATAAGCACATTATTCATACAGCAAAGTGTAAAAAAATTAGCATAGTGCGCTTAAGAAAATACCTCTGAAGAAGGGAGTAGTTGGCAAGCAACGTAGAAGGTATGCATTATTTGCATAAAAATATGACATTTTACAATTCTCAAGAAGTTATTAAAACAAAATGTCTTGATTAATAAAAACAGTTGAAATAAAAATTAGGGAATTTTAAATATTGAAAATTAAGTACACATATATTAGTTTAAATGAAATCATTTTTAATGTGTTACAAAGATATTAAGTAAACTGGAAGATAGCACATAGTATAGCAAATAATAGAGAAAATTTTAAAATAATTCTTTAAGAATACACAAGATTTGGATGTTACAATTAAAAATATTAATTTCATAAACACTCTAGAGGTGGGTGAGAGTAACTTTAAAAATATAATCAGATTGTGTATCTACCTTGTTTAAAACCCTAGCATGGCCACCCACTGCGATAGGATAAAGGCCTTACCACATCTAGCATGGCACTGGATGATGTGACTGTGAAGGCTTCCAAGCCTCCCTGCCACATTCTATGCTTCCCACACAATGTCCTCCTTTCAAAGCCTAGGACCTGTCAAGCTCTTTCTACCTTCAAAGCATCCACAGTGGTTGCCTACTTTCACTCAAGAGTGTAAAGTCTTCAGTCCATCTTCAAATGACTGGCACCTACAGCCCTTAGCTTAAATGCAATATTCTTGGGAGAAGTCTTGCATGAATATTCAACATAAAGTGGGAACCTTACAATAATATTTCTTAATGAATTAACAAACCCCCTCTCTCGCTTATCTTCTTAGTAGGACTCACCACTATTTATTTATTCATCTATTTGTTGACTTGTTAAAACCCTGCCTCTTTTACTAGACCACTTACTCCACTGTCAGTTTTGTTTTCCAGTGTATACTGAGGGCCTAGAGCAGTACCCAGCACCTATTAGGTGCTAATCAAATATTTTGAATTTATGAGTCTATGTGATGAGCTATGGGTTTATGCTGTAGGTAGAAAGTGGGCAACAGGAGATGAAGGGCAGCTCATCAAGAGTCCAGGTGGCACTATACTTGCTTTTTATATTGTAAGAAATCTTATCTTGTTCTATAAAAATCCACATAGCTACTAGACTCTTTGACACTTTGTAACAAAACCCAAAATCAGATGTTCTATAACAGATAAACAGGCACTCTTCATATGTGCAGTTTATAGACCCCCATAAAGAGGTTGGTAAATTCCTCTAAGCTGTTCAGACCTGTTTAGAAGAGAGGTATTCAGAGCAGTTAACTGGAACAAAACAGGGAAAAGGATAGGCAATTTATGTATGGTTAGCCACACAAAGTCATCCAGACATAAACCACTCCCTCCTGGTGAATGGGAGATGCGAAGTTTGAAAACCTTCTGTCTTCTACAAATTTACTGTATTTTATTATTCATAATACTATGCTACATATATTATAACAGGTTGCCTCTTAGGATCTTTGATCTCATTTAATTTACTTTGTCTGCCTACACACCGCTAAAAGAGGGCCTGAAAGTATACTATAAATAGTGTAGCTTTAGTTTACTGCAGCCATTTTCATATTTAAACAAAGGAATAACACTAGTCTTACTGGATATAATTCATTTTGAGATATGACTAATAAATTAATTTCAAGGCATTTTTCAAGAGTTAAAAAAGTGAAAATACAAATGATAATAGAAGTAGTTTCCCTAGAAACCAGCTTTGTCACACAGGAGCTTAAAGAAACTTTTTGTTTTCACTGTCCACTGAACAAAAAGTGCCTGTATTAATTAAAAAACATGAAATATAATTAACCATCCAACAAAAGTAGTAAGAATAGGTCTAAGCAGATTTTGCATTAACATTTGTCAGTGTCTCACAATCCCAGCAAAGTCATTTTGGTCCAGTCTTTTCATGCTTGCTCTTCCCAGACACGTTAATGGTGTGACTCTTTGTTTGCTTTTGAAGACATCGTCACTGGTGCTTCATATTATTATCTGGCTTCTCTCTAGATTGGGGTTAGGGTGATGGAAGGAAAAGAGTGACTTATTATGTTATCTAATTAAAGTTTCCATGGTAGAAAAAGGTAGAAGTACAATATGGATATTTCTACCTTCCCCAAAACCTCTTCCCGTTCTTCCCCATTTTTATGCCCTTTTACTCACACCACTGGTGAGAATGACCGCTCTCTTCATTCCAACTCTTGTAGTTTAATCCGGTCCTCTGATCTTATATTAAATAGAATTATCTATCCTTGAAGAGCCTTTTGTAAGCCCCTCCCAAGTGACATCCTCTGTTTCCACTAAATCCACTTGGACAGCCCTTCAGTTGTTTCACCGTCTTGCATTAGACTGATAAAGCATTTGTTTATGTTCCCAAATGAACTTGTCAGCTCCCTTATATTCCATATTCCGCATAAAATAGTGCCTTGTATACAACACAAACTCAGTTAGTACTTTCAAATTGAATTGAATGTTGGTCAGGGTTTAACTATTGCAACAAATAAAGACTTTATGATGATGACTTTGACTCGTTTAAACTTTATGATAAAATCAGAATCTAGATATTCTTGCTGATCTTCTTTACTTCTTTTTATTTTCTACTTTTTACTCCTATGGCCAGAAATTTGCCTTTACTTGTACCATTTTTTTTTTTTTGCAACAGTAATATTTTAATGTAGCCACAAAACTGTAGGCTATAACTTTTTTTTCCGAGGAGCACCTGGCGGACTTGAACTGCCGACCATTTGGTTAGCAGCCATAGCTTCTCTAATAATTTATGTTTAATTGAAATATAAAAGTTCTTAATAAAGAAACACCTCTGGGGAGGATAAAGTATAGTCTTGGGCTGGGCAGCAGCATTGCTTTCTCCTTTTAACAGCTGCCCTTGAGGAGGTGTTTGTAGTAAGCGATGTGAGGGTTATTTGTACATCCCTAAAAAAATGGACTAAATATAAATTTACCTCATGCATCTTTCTTCTGTTTCAAAAGAGGGTCACATAGAGTTTTGAAATCCTTCTTCAAAAAATCAGTTTTGAGAAAGGATTATTGTAATGTCCATTTTTACAGCGTATTTGCTCTTTTTTATCAAGTAGGCATGAGAGGACGATCCATCAATGACCACAAAGTTTTGTGCTCCCCATAAGACTAATGCTGTTCATAGATTCCGACCCTATAGGACAGAGTATAACTGCCCCGTAGAGTTTCCAAGGGGCATCTGGTAGATTCAAATTGCTGACCTTTTTGTTAGCAGCAGTAGCACTTAACCATTACGCCACCAGGATTTCCATATACTCAGTGGCAGGTAAAATCCTAAATTACAATACCATATTTCCTAGCTTTGTAATTAGATTTGTGAAAAAAAAAAAAAAAAATCCCCATAATGTTAAGGACCTCTTTCATTGTTATTGTCTTCTTGTCAGCCCCTGACTCCTGGTGACCCATGCACAATGGAATAGAATAAAATGCTACCCTTCCTAGTCTGTCTTAGTCTGAAAGCTCCGCTGAAACCTGTTCAGCATCCTAGCAACATGCCAGCTTCCATTGACAGATGGATGGTGGCTGCACACGAAGTGCATTGGTTTGGAATGGAAACTGGAATGTAAGAATTCTATCACTGAACTACCACTGGTCTCAAGGATCACTTTAGATTGCTTTAATCTGTGTGGTAATTGTTCCACATCAGACTACTAGGAAGCAGGCTCTGAAATGGAGATTAGCATGCAGGGGGTTAGTGAACAGTTCTCTCAGGATCAACATTTATTCATGGTAAAGTAAAAGATGCAGACTTGGCCAAAAGGAGATGTTGAATAGTGGAGCAGTAAAAGACAAGGTCTGAGCAAGCCAAACCAAAAGGGAGCTCTGGAGTTGCACTGGTCTTTCGGAGTTATCACAAGTTGGTACAAAAAGGTCAGGTCTTTATGTCTCCGTGCTGATCATTCATTGGATTTTGGCTACGCTGGAAAAGGGTCATAATCTTAAGCAAAGTGACTCTGTTTAGACAAGGGTAATCCTTGGAAAGGCTGAGAATTGTTAACTGGTTAGTTGTCAACACTTTCATTAGTTGGGGGAATGAATGCTTCAGATTTGAAGGTGGGGAGCTATGATAAATCATTATTACCAACGTAAAAGAGTATAATGAAAAAACATAGCCATTATTGTTACTCTTAGGTGCTTTTGAGTCAATTTAAACTCATAGTGACCCCAGGTAACAGACTATGACTGCCACATAGGGTTTTCAAGGCTGTAATCTTTAGGCGAGTGGATTGCCAGGCCTTTCTCCCATAGAGCCTCTGGATGGATTCAAACAACCAGCCTTTCAGTTAGCAGTCAAGTGCTTAACTGTTGGGCCGCCAGGACCTCTTATCATAACCATTAATGCTTCCAAATTCATGAATTTGAACTGAAATAATACGTTAATAACAACAAGACCCATATCTGGCCTATTTTATATTTTTTTGGTGTTCTAAACATTTACTTGGTAAAGTAGATGGTCAGCAAAAAAGAGGAAGACCCTCAACAAGATGAACTGACACAATGGCTGCAAAAATGGGCTCAAGCATAACAATGATTGTGAGGATGGGCATTGTACATACGGTTGCTGTGAGTTGGATCCTATACGTCAGCACCTAACAACGACAAACATTCATACCTTTGCTAATCTTGGGTTAATGATTTCTTCTGTTTATATAGTGATGCTATTTATGTAAGCCTGCCAGAAAATTGTGTATAAACTCACTGGACCTCAGATAATTTATATCTACATTGTTATGATTTACTAAATAAAAATATCAACACAAAATAAAGATATTGACAATCTTAAAAAAAATACAAACATTGGTGGACTGTCTGATACTTTTACTAGTACAATAGATTGCAGGGGGGAAGGGAGATATTAAATTCAAATACACACACACACACACACAAAAACACACAGTCAATTCTCATTACTCTCAAATTCCATATTTGCAAATTTCCCTACTTGATAAAAATTTATTGGTAATCCCACAATCAGTACATACAGTGGCATTCACAAACATGTGCAGAGCAGTGAAAAATTTACTTTTCATTATATGCACATTCCCAGCTAAGGTCCAACAAGGTGGCACTTGTTTCAGCCGTCATGCTGTAAACAAGTGTCCTTGTCACAGTCTATTTAGTGCCATATTTCTCCCATTAGTGCACTTTGTGTTGGTGATTCCACTATTTTAAATGGCTCCCAAGCCCACAAATGAAGTGCTGTCTAATGTTTCTAAGCACAAGAAAATACGTATGTTAGATGAGCTTTATTCAGAAATAAGTTCAATGTTAATTAAACAACAATATACACTAAACAAGGTGTCTTTAAACATAAAAACCCATAAAACACAGTTATATATTGATTGGTTGATGAAAATGTGACCAGAAAATTGTAGAGACCTAACCCTGTATTTCTCTAGAAATGATGGCTCAGTATCGACACAACCTTATAGAACATAACTACTGTGAATAACAAGAACTGACTGTGTGTACTTGGGTGTATAGATATTGGTGATTCAGTGGTAGAATTCTCACCTTCCGTGCAGGGACCCAGGATTTTTCCCAACCAGTGCACCTCATGGCAGCCATTACCTGTCAGTGGAGGCTTGTGGGTTGCTAACATACTGAACAAATTTCAAATGTGCTTCCAGATTAAGATGGGCTAGGAAATCTACTTCTGAAAATCAGCCAATGAAAGCACTATGAATAACAATGGTCTGAGCTCCAATAGATCAAGGGCGTGTACAGGACTGAGCTGCCATGAGTCAGGGGCCCCCTCAATGGCAGCTAAAATAAAATAAAACAACAATGTAAAAGTAGAAGGAAATACACTAAAGTGTTCCTTATAAAATCTGAAAAAATAGATTATCATGATTTTTCTTTTCTTTTTTCTTTCAATATTTCTTTCACTTTATACAAAAAAAGTTATGTATATTACATATATGTGTGTGCGTGCATAATTCCTGAGGTCACGTTTTATGGAGTAACAACAAAGAATGTTCTTTTTATTCTCACTTTGCTTAGCGCATGAGATAGAAGGAACTGTGGACTTTTCTGTCAACTTTGCAAGACGAAGAAATCAATTCCTTACAAAATGTAATAAAGACTGTAATGTTTTCATTTTAATTGCCTGTCATATTTTCTCTTGCAGAAGATGCTTAAATGACAGAGGTGAGTGACTGAACAAGATATTAAAATAGCTTTATCACTTCTCCAGCCCAAACAAATAGTCCTTTCACTTCAGGATTTAGCTGTTAATGGCTTTACAAGGAATGACTTCGGTTTCTATATTTTCCATTTGGAAAATGGACTTCAGTTATATTTATTTTTGTTTATCCAGTTTATATTTTGAGTTGTAAATTTTTTATTCGATTTTGATTTGACTTATTTTTTTATCAAAACATTTTATCATAAGAGATATGCTCAAGAACTGAATTTCTGTATTTTTCAGAAGTAGCTGAAGTTTTTTTCACTTTTCATGTATTTTGCTACCTGTCACCTAAAGAAATACTAATGGCGCTTTTGAATCTCCAGTTTTCCTCCCACACAGCAGTCCTTTACTTCTTTTACTGATGACACTTTACAGGTTGACTCTTCAGAGAGTGGAGTATAGTCAACACTGATGCTTTCGCTGATCGATCAAACCAGCTTCCTTTGTGTGCTTACTGGCGACAGGGTTAGTGATTTTGCTCCCATCACTGTCAGACACAATATTATTGAAGTTTTCTAAAAGGCATTTTCAACCATATTTTAGACCAATTTAGAGATTGAGGGAAAGCTATAGATATGTAATCATTTTGCAAAACTTCCTGCCCTAAAGAATTAGGCTTTGAGGTGAGGTTTACTTCCCTATTGCTTGAGGAAGTTACTTGATAATTCTGATGAATTTCTTGAGAGAAAGTTCAGCAGCTGCAAAGTAGAGTGAGCCTGTTGGTGGAAACGGAAACTTGTTTTGGGCCAAGATACTTCAAATTTAGGATTTACACACTATTTGAGTTCTGGCCTTCAGCTTTTCAAGCCTAAGAACTCAGCTTGTCTACATCTAATATCTGATTATCTCTGGAATTCTAGATCAGATTTACCAAGCTCATAGGAGATCTACTATACATATTGTGAATATCTAAGTCTTAATTTACATCGCTAATATTGTCAAGTGGAAGAACTACTCATGTCAGCTCAATAGGAAGACTTCCTCCCCGTAGCAATCCAAACTAATACTAGGGGATTGCTGGATGATCATAGCAGAAAACTAGAATTTTCAGTGGTATCAGATTAAGATAGTTTACAAATTCATTTAATCAAAAGGCATGTCTTTACTAATAACATTCTAGATTTTGAAATTTCTGGTAAATATTATCTTTTTCCCACATGGGTCTTGGATAACACCAGGCCTTTCTTCTATGACCCTCCATTTTCTATTATTTCATTAATCATTAGCACTTTTTTCTAGTGGGTGCATACTCTCTCTAGAGATATTAATGGCTGCAGTAAGATACAGTTACGGCTTGGCATTCTTAGAGTAATTCTTTCATTTTAAAGGGACTTCACCTCTTGGTCTTAATACGTTATATTTTCATACGTAGTTTAACTTTCATAGAGAAAATTCTATTCCATACCCTTCTTAGTAAAAGCAATTTATTTTTAACCCAACAATTATACCATTTTACCAGAATTTGTCAGCTGGCTGCATATCAGAGTCACCTGTACAAAATTAAAAACAAAAAATAAAACAAACAAAAACTAATAACTGGGATCCATATCAGTACGATGAAATTAGAGAGTGAACTGGGAAAATATATTTAAAAAATCTAAGTTATCCTGATGAACTGCAATGAATGAGAACCAATAGTGTAGACACTTCATTCAACCACCAAAGGATAAAATTTTCTGCAAGAATAAGAGAAAATCTGCAACAGTGTCCAACCAACCTGTTGCATCTATGATAATGCTCTCTTGAATTGAGCATAGTTTTTTTTTTTTCTTACTTCTAAGAGTTGAGAGTAAAAGTGCTATCATTGTGTTACTCCTTTAACACACACTGAAATATCTTATCAGTTTTGCTACACAGTTCTGACTCATGGAAATGTCTTCAAATGCTAACAATAAGAGCTAACTTACCATGTGCCAGGCACCAGGTAAGTTCACCTCCTTGATCTTCTCTATTCACCCCTCTCAACAGCCATAAGTGATGAGCATTAGTTTCATCCCCATTTTGCAATAAAGACAACTGAAGCACAGAGAGATCAAATAATTGTGCCCAAGGCCCCAAAGCTAGTAAATAATGAACAGAATTCAAATCCTCTTAGTATGACCCCAGTGTCTGGATTCTTAATCATTATTCTTTATTATCTTCCATTCATTCATAGACACACGATGTAAAACAAGGCAAGATAAAAACAAATATGAAACAAATCAACGGACTTAGTTCTTTCTCTTCAGGCACACGTTTTCTATAAATTACAAGCCAATATAAGACATACATGATTGTACTATAGATTATATAAGCATTTATAGATGTTGTTGTAGTTAGGTGACATTGAGTTGGTTCCGACTCATAGCAACCCCATGTACAACAGAACGAAACACTGCACAGTCCTGCACCAGCCTCACAATCCTTGTTATGCTTAAGCCCATTGTTGCAGCCACTGTGTCAATCCATCTCATTGAGGGTCTTCTTCTATTTCTCTGACCACCTGTTTTATCAAGCATGATGTCCTTCTCCGGGACTGATCCCTCCTGACAATAAGTCCAAAATATGTGAGATGTAGTCTCGCCACTCTGGCTTCTACAGAGCATTCTGGTCTTACTTCTTCCAAGACAGATTTGTTAGTTCTTTTGGCAGTCCCTGGCATATTCAATATTCTTCTCCATCAACACAATTCAAAGGCATCAATTCTTCTTTGGTCTTCCTTATTCATCGTCCAGCTTTCACATGCATATGAGGTGATTGAAAAACACCATGGCTTGTGTCAGGCCCACCTTAGTCTTCAGGATGACATCTTTGCTTTTCAACACTTTAAAGAGATCATTTGCAGCAGATTTGCCCAATGTAATGCTTCTTTTGATTTCCTGACAGCTGCTAACATGGGTGTTGATTGTGGATCCAAGTAAAAGGAAATCCTTGAGAAGTTCAATGTTTTCTTCGTTTATCATGATATTTCTTATTGAACCAGTTGTGAGGATTTTTGTTTGCTTTATGTTAAGGTATAATCCATACTGAATGCTGTGGTCTTTGATCTTCATCAGCAAGTGCTTCAAGTCCTCTTCACTTTCACAGGCAAGGCTGTGTCAACTGCATAAAGCAGGTTTTTAATGAGTCTTTCTCCAATCCTGAAGCCCTGTTCTTCTTCGTATAGTCTAGCCTCTCAGATTATATGCTTAGCATACAGATTAATAAGTATGGTGAAAGATACAACCCTGAGCACACCTTTCCTGACTTTAAACCACACAGTATCCCTTTGTTCTGTCGGAACAACTGCCTCTTGATCTATGTACAGGCTCCTCATGAGCACAATTAAGTGTTCTGGAATTCCCAATCTTTGCAATGTTATCCATAGTTTGTTATGATCCATACAGTTGAATGCCTTTGCATCTTCAATGAAACACAAGTAAACTTCTTTCCGGGATTCTCTGCTTTCAGCCAGGATCCATCTGACATCAGCAAAGATATCCCTGGTTCCACGTTCTCTTCTGAATCCAGCTTGAATTTCTGGAAGTTCCCTGTCTCTACATTGCTGCAGCTGCTTTTGAAAGATCTTGAGCAAAATTTTGCTTCCATATGATATCAGTGATATTGTTCCATAATTTCCTCATCGGGTTGGATCACCTTTCTTGGGAATAAGCATAAATATGGGACTCTTCTAGTAGATTCGCTAGGTAGCTGTCTTCCAAATTTCTTCGCATAGACGGTGAGTACTTCCAGGGCTGCATCAGTTTGTTGAAAGATCTCAATTGGTATTCATTCAATTCCTGGAGCCTTGTTTTCCACCAATGCCTTCAGTGTAGCTTGGACTTCTTTCTTCAGTACCATCGATTCCTTACCATATGCCTCCTACTGAAATGGTTGAATGCTGACCAATTCTTTTTGGTGCAGTGACTTTGTGTATACCTTCCATTTTGCTTTCATGCTTCCTGCATCATTTAATATTTTCCCCATAGAATCCTTCAATATTCCAACTCGAAGCTTGAAATTTTTCTTCAGTCCTTTCAGCTTAAGAAATGCTGATTGTGTTCTTCCCTTTTGGTTTTCTAACTCCAGGTCTTTGTACGTGTTATTATAATATACTTTGTCTTCTTGAGCCACCCTTAAAATCTTCTGTTCAGTTCTTTTACTTTATTATTTCTTCCTTTCGATTTACCTACTTGAAATTCAAGAGCAAATGTCAGAATTTCCTCTAACATCCATTTTGGTCCTTCTGTCTTTCCTGTCTTTTTCATGGCCTCTTGCTTTCTTCATGTATGGTGTCCTTCATGTCACTGCATGACTCATCTTGTCTTTGGCCATTAGTATTCAATGTATCAAATCTCTTCTTGAGATGGTATCCAAATTCAGGTGGGATATACTCAAGGTTGTGCTTTGGCTATCGGGGACTTGTTCTAATTTTCTTCAGTTTCAACCTGAACTTGTATATGAGCAATTGATGGTCTGTTCCCTAGGCGGCCCCTGGCCTTGTTCTGACTGATGATATTGAGCTTCTCCATCATCTCTTTCCACAGATGTAGTCGATTTGATTCCTTTGTATTCTGTCTGTCAAGATCCAATTGTATAGTCGCTGTTTATGTTGAAAAAAGTATTTGCAGTGAAGAAGTTGTTGGTCATGCAAAATCCTATTGTGGGATCTCTGGCATTATTTCTATCACCAAGGCCATGTTTTCCAACTACAGATCCTCTGATTCTTCTCCTTTTTTTCCAACTTTCACATTCCAATCATTAGTAATTATCAATGCATCTTGATTGCACGTTCAATCAATTTCAGACTGCAGAAGTTGGTAAGAATCTTCAGTTTCTTCATCTATGGCGTTGGTTGGTGCATAAATTTGAATAATAGTCATACTAACTGGTCTTCCTTGTAGGTGTATGGATATTACCCTATCACTGACAGCCTTGTACTTCAGGGTACACCTTGAAATGTTCTTTTTGATGATGACTGCGAGGCTGTTCCTCTTCAAGTTGTCATTCTTGGCTTAGCAGACTATATGACCATCTGATTCAAAATGGCCAATACCAGTCCATTCAGCTCACTAATGCCTAGGATATCAATGTTTATGGATTCCATTTCATTTTGAAAGGTTTCCAGTTTTCCTAGGTTCATATTTGTACTTTCCATGTTCTGATTACTAATGGATGTTTGCAGCTATTTCTTCTCAATTTGAGTCATGCCACATCAGCACATGAAGGTCCCAAAAGCTTGGCTCCATCCACATCACTAAGGTTGACTCTACTTTGAGGAGGCAGCTCTTCCCCAGTTGTATTTTGAGTGCTTTCTAACTAGAGGGGCTTATCTTCCAGCACTATATCAGACAATGTTCCACTCCTGTTCATAAGGTTTTCACTGGATAATTCTTTTTAGAAGTAGAATGCCAGGTCCTTCTTCCTCGCCTGTCTTAGTCTGGAAGCTCAGCTGAAACCTGTTCACTCTAGGTGATCCTGCTAGTGTTTGAATACTGGTGGCATAGCTTCCAGCATCACAGCAAAACACAAGCCCTCACAGTAAGATAAACTGACAGACACTTGGTAGATAGGTACTGAGTAAGTGGAGTCCCTGGGTGGTGCAAATGGTTAATTCGCCTGAAAGGTGAGAAATTCAGTTCCACCCAGAAGAACATTTGAATAAAGGTCTGGTTACCTAATTTCAAAAAAGCAACCATTAAAAACCCTGTGGAGCACAGCTCTACTCTGACACACATGGGGTCATCATAAATCGGAGTTGACTCGATGACAACTGGTTTACTAGTTACCGAAAAGTTAGATGGCATTGCTTCCATGAAAAGCATAATCATGAGTGTCGTTGTTCTTGTTAGGTGCCTAGATTCTGCTCCAGGTCATAGTGACTCTATGTAAAACAGAATAAAAACACTGCCCAATCCTGTGATATCCTTGTAAATATTACAATATTTGAGCCCACTGTTGCAGCCACTGTGTCAATCCATCTCATTGAGAGGCTTCCTAGTTTTCCCTAATCCTCTACTTTACCAAGCATGATGTCTTTCTCCAGGGGACTGGTCCCTACTGATAACATGTCTAAAGTACATGAGACAAAGTCTCGTCATCCTTGCCTCTAAGGAGCATTCTGGCTGTACTTCTTCCAAGATATATTTGTTTGTTCTTCTGGTGGTCCATGATATATTGAACATTCTTTACAAAAACTATAATTCAAAGTCATCAATTCTTCTTCTATCTTCTTTATTCATTGTTAGCTTTCACACGAGTAGGAGGCTTTTGAAAATACTGTGGCGTGGGTCAGAAGCACCTTAGTCCTAAAAGTGACATATTTGCTTTTGAACACTTGAAAGAGAGAGGTGTTTTGAAGCAGATTTGCCCAGTGCAATACATTATTTGATTTCTTGACTGCTGCTTCCATGGGCATCGACTGTGGATCCAAGTAAGATGAAATCCTTCACAACTTCAAACTTGTCTCCATTTATCATGATGTTGCTTATTGGTCCCGTTGTGAAGATTTCTATTTTCTTTATGTTGAAGTGTAATACATATTGAAGACATTAGTCCTTGACCTTTGTCAGTAAGTTTTTCTAGTCCGTTCACTTTCGGCAAGCAAAGTTGTGTTATCTGCATATCTTAGGTTGCCAATGTGTCTTCCTATATTCTTGATACCATGTTCTTCATATAATCCAGTTTCTTGGACTATTTGTTCAACATACAGATTGAATAAATATGGTGAAAGGCTAAACCCTGACACATGCCTTTCTTGATTTTAAGCCATGCAGTATCCCCTTGTTCTGTTTGAAAGACTGCCTCCTGACATATGTGCGGGTCCTGCATAAGCACAATTAAGTGTTCTGGAAATCTCATTCTTTGCAATATTATCCATAATTACTTATAATCCACACAGTTGAATGCCTTTGCATAGTGTACAAAACACAGATAAACATCTTTCTGGTATTTTCTGCTTTCTGCCAAGATCCATCTGACATTAGCAATGATATCGTCATTCCATGTACTCTTCTGAATTGACTGGAATTTTCCGTAGTTTTGTCGATATACTGCTGCAACCCTTTTTGAATGATCTTCAGCAAAATTTCAATTGCATTTGATATTAATGAGATTGTTCAGTAATTTTTGCATTCTGTCGGATCAGCTTTCTTTGGGATGGGAACAAATATGGATCTCTTCCAGTTGGTTGGCTAGGTAGGTGTCTTCCAAATTTCTTGGCACTGATGATTGAGGCTCCCAGCAATGCATCCCTGTGTTGAAAACATATCAGTTGGTATTCCATCAATTCTTGAAGCCTTGTTTTTCTCCAGTTTCTTCAGTGTAGCTTCTACTTCTTCCTTCAATACCACTAGTTTCTGATCCCATGCTACCTTCTGAAATGATTGAATGTCGACCAGTTCTTTTTGGTACAGTGACTCTGTGTATTCCTTCCATCTTATTTTCATGCTTCTTGCATCGTTCAGTATTTTGCCCATGCAACCCTTCAATATTGCAACTCAAAGCTTGAATTTTTTCTTCACTTCTTTCATCCTGAGAAATGCCAAGTGTGTTCTTCCTTTTTGGTTTTTTGACTCCAGGTATTTGCACATTTCATTACAGTTCTTTACTTTGTCTTCTCAAGCCACTCTTTGAAATCTTCTGTTCAATTCTTTTACTTCACCTTTTTTTCCGTTAGCTTTAACTAATTTACATTCAAAAGCAATTTTCAGAGTCTTTTCTGACATCCATTTTGTTCTTTTCTTTCTTTCCTGTCTTTCTAAATGACCTTTGCTTTCTCCATATATAATGTCCTTCATGTCATTCATGTCATCCTACAGCTTGTCTGGTCTTAGGTCATTAGTGATAATGTGTCAAATCTATTCTTGAGATAGTCTCCAAATTCAGGTGGTATATTCTCAAGGCAGAACTTTGGCTCGCATGGACTTTTTAATCTTCTACTTCAACTTGAACTTGTTTATGAGCAATTGATGGTCTTTTCTGCAGTCAGCCACTGGCCTTGTTCTGACTGATGACTTCGAGCTTCTCCACAGTCTCTTTCTACAGATGTTGTTGACTGGATTCCTGTGGACTCCATCTGGTGAAGTCCATGTATATAGTCATCGTTTATGTTGTTGAAGAAGGTGTTCCCAATGAATAGGTTGTTGGTCTTTTAAAACTCTATCGTGTGATCTCCTGCATTGTTTCTATCACCATGTACTTTCCAACAACTGATCCTTCTTCTTTGTTTTCAACTTTCACATTCCAAACACCAGCAATTATCAATGCATCTTGATTGCATGTTGAATTTCAGACTGCGGAAGTTGGTAAAAATCTTCTATTTCCTTATCTTTGGCCTTGGTGGTTGGTGCAAAAATTTGAATAATAATCTTATTAAATGGTCTTTCTTGTAGGAATATGGATATTATCCTGTCACTGACAGTGCTGTGTTTTAGGTTAGACCTCAAAATGTTCTTTTTGTCAATGAATGTGACACCATTCCTCTTCAATTTCTCATTCCTTGCATTATAGACCACATGACTTACAGTTTAAAGTGGCTAATAGTGGTCCATTTCAGCTCGCGAATGCCTAGGATATTGATCTTTAAGCATTACTTTTCATTTTTGACAACTTTCAAGTTTCCTAGTTTCATAATTTGTACATTCCACTTTCCAGTTACTAATGGATGTTTGTAGCTGTTTCTCCTCATTTTAAGTTGTGCCACATCCACAAATGAAGGTCTCGAAAGCTTGATTCCATCCATATCATTAAGGTTGACTGCACTTTGAAGAGGTAGCTCTTTCCCAGTCGTGTTTTGAGTGCCTTCCAACCTGAGGGGTTCCTCTTCTGGCACTATATCAGACAATATAAAAAAAAATTCTGCTGCTATTCATAAGGCTGTCACTATCCAATTTTTTCAGTTGTAGATCGCCAGGTCCTTCTTCCCAGTCTGTTTCAGTCTGGAAGCTGCACTGAAACCCGAATACCATGGGTGTCTGTGTTGGCATTTGAAATACTGGTGTATAGCTTCCAGCATCACACCAGCCAGCAAACCACCACACTACGACAAACTGAAAGATGTTTGGTACATAATCATGAATAGCAATAACATAAATGGGGCTTTAGTTTAAGAGAGATAAAGAAGAGGGTGTTTTATTTTAGCAATAATGACATAGTGATAGGCATAGAGCTGTGAACAAGTGATTGTGAAAAAGAATCAGCTAAGCCAGCTGGGTTTCTTTGAGGTTAAGTGGGGCATAAAAGACTATTTCCTTCTTGTAGTTGGACTTATATTCTCATTAGGATAGTTCATGAGAGCTTCCTTGTTGCAGTCTAGCTCTAATGACAACATCCATCACAGTTTTGGCCCCCCAGGAAGTAAACCCTGAAGGAGAGACTGTGTAGGAGGTTTATTCAGGAGAGCTCTCAGTATTCACATCTTTGGAAGCAGCTGGAGAGAGGGAAACATTCAGCTGGAACCCAGATTCACTGGAGGCTTCAGCTATGCTTAAGGGGATCTACGAAGATGGTATCGTCCCAGGTGGGATGAGGGCCAGGCTGTTACATTTGCGAAGTAGAATGCCCTTGGGTGACACTACTCTTTCACTGTAGACAATCCCTTCAGGGGGTGGAGGCTCTGGCCTTTTTGCCAGCAGCATTTACAGCAGTTGGGTAAGTTTTCAGTAACTGAGGGGAGATCTGGGTGGTATATCACAGTGTTCAAAATTCTATTCTCTTATAGAACAGGGAGGCTGAGTAACAGAATTAACCGAGGTTTTTTGAAGGGGAAAAAAAAAATCTTGAGTCCTCTAAATCTGAATCTTTCAAGATCAAGCCCAGACAATGGAAAAATTTTAAAAAGCTCCATAAGTAATTCTGCTGATTATCCAGGTTTGAAACCAGTGATCAAAAGGGCATAGATCACTCTCATGGAGCTTCAGAAATAATTACACTTTTCTTCCTTGACTATTCAGTAACCTCACATAGTATACACTGCTCCTTAATGGGCAGTAGCAGAAGGATGAACTAAGAAATCACATTATGAATAGGTCTGGATTCAACGAAAGGGCACATAGGCATTTTAAGTGTATTCTACATTATATAAGAACAAAGGGATTAAGCACAATAGGAAGCCCATTAAGCAGCTATGGCTTTTAGAAGAAATTAAAGGTTATTTTTAGACTATTATGGAATAGGCATAGAGACTCATAAAACTATGTTAATCTATAAAATCCTCAGATAGATACAAAATGAGCTTTCTGGGAAAGCAGGTAGAATAAATACAATTAATTTATGATTTTACAATACAGTAACTCCCTTACTGTGGAAATGACATGACATCTGTAGAATTTTAATTCAATTACTTAGAGACAGACATTTAGAAACATTTTACAAGTTAAATTAAATTTTAACTCTACAAGTTAAATTTTGTCTGGATTTGTGGTCTGTTGCTCAGAATGTATAAGTAAGATGATTCGCTGTCCTCCTTGCTCCAAATATTTGTCCCCGTTTGATGTTTATAGCTGCATGTTTTAGGGTGGTGCCCTTCCTCACCTAATACTTATTTGCCTCCAGAAATTTGTGTTGTCTCTTTCCCCTGTCCTTGTCCCCTCCCTCTTTGTATTTCAATGACACAATAAGGAGTTCGATGGACTGAAACCTGGTCCTGGTTAAAACAGAACACCTCTCTTTGCAGAAACAATGTGAAGCTTATGGGTAGGGCAGATTTGATTGAGACCCAATTGCTGGATAGAACAACAGGATCCTGTCTTTTTGGATACAACATGCAGCTGGTAGGCATTCATCTCAACCTTAAAGCTATTGAGATGCACACATGAGGATAATGTCTGAATGTTTATCGATTGTAAAGTCACTCAACTGAACGACTGTAACACATGAAGCCTAGCCAGTTTTTCTAAGGAATACTCATGACTAAATGGTAACATAGAAGGAGGAAATATTACCTCCTCAACTTCATGAAAAGCTTTTTGCCTGAACCAGGTAGGAATTGGAGAGATTCTCAAAGTGGTGCCAGCATTGGTGTTGAATTTTATTTCTCTAGGTCATGGGGGCTTCACTTTGAACCTCTCTCCTCCACTGACAGTGATGCAGCTGAAATGAGTAGGAGAAGGTTTTGTGGTGAGCAAGAGTGGATCAAATCAAGGGAATTGGTGAATTCTAGGATTCCTTGGTGGTGCAAAAGGTTAAGTGCTCAAGTACTAGTCTAAAGGTTGGTGGTTTGAACTCACTCAGGGACACTTTGAAAGAGAGGCCTGGCAATCTGCTTCTGAAACATCACAGCCTTGAAAACCCTATGGAGCATTTCTATGCTGCACACATGGGATTGTCATGAGTCGGAATTGACTGGCTGGCAACTAACAACAAGAAGAGTGAGTTCTGAGTTTGATCTCGAGAGGCATCTCTGAATTCCCATAAGAGAAGCAAGACACAGTGAAAAAAAGGGCAGATTCTACAAGAAATTTCCTCAGGGAGCTTTGGAGCTACCTGGAGAAGATAACCTTTTGAAAAGACAGAATTTCTGTTTGTTAATTAACCTGCCATGCAGGATAGTGATATAAAAGTGACCTCATTTCTAGGGGCAGAGTAGTGAAGTCTGCTCATACCACCTACATGAAGAATCACTACGCTTATAAAAGGTGCTCAAATACTCTTTAGAGAAGGTGGTTAACACAAGGCTTGATTTATAGAATAAAGAAGATGCAAATATTCTATTTGAAAATTCTCCTAAGAAGTTATTTCGCATCCTCGTAAGAGCCATAGTTTAGCAGTAAACATAATTAAGTCAATTATTTCCATAATAGAATTTCCAGGAACTTTTAAAAACATCCATGTCTTAGGGCACAAGCAAGGAAATATAAATATACAGTTATTTTTCTTTTTAATAACTGTAGCCATTTTGTTCTTTTCATTACAGTTGACATTTTATGTAGGAAAACTAACAGTTGCTTCAGGCCACACTGGTTAGTGCCGGACATGGATGGGGTTTTCTGATTATGTTAAATGTGTGACTTACCCACTTGAAGTGTTTGGGTCCTGCAGGCACTTCACAGAGCACAGTTCACACAGTGAGTTCTTCCTAAGGCCCCCTGGGCAGAGGGGAGTCTGAAGGCAAAACCTCTAGAATCCAGGAGCAGCACTTACCTATTGACAGTTTTGAAAAGAATGCTGGACTGTCTGGGAAAACATGGTCCACTGGGTCCAACTCCCAGGAGGTCGCAGCTTTCCAGCTTTCTTTTGCCTGAGAATGAGGCTGTCTTTGTTAGGGTTTCTTTAGAGAAACAGAATCAGTGAGATATATACATATATATACATGTATATATGTGTGTGTGTGTATATATACATGTATGTATAACAAAAAGGACGGCAGTTTGTTCCTTGGAAATGCTATGAGGCAGTTATATTCTGTACTATAGGGTCTCTATGAGTCAGAATCAACAGGAAGGCTGTGGTTTGTTTGTTTTTGTATGTATAGTTTAGAGAGACAGAGACAGTGCTCTCCTGGCTCATGGGATTGTGTGAGGTTGGCAGGTCCAAAATTTGTAGGTCAGGCAGTAGGCCAGAGATTTCTGTAGGCATACATCCCAAGGTCCATAGGTCAAACAACAAGGGAAGTGTAGAGTCTGCAGGGGGAGCTCTCCCAAAATATCCATGTATATTGCGGAAGCAGAGCACACCCCTAAGGAAACTTCCCTTTCAACTGATCACATCATAGAAGGTGATTACATTAATTACATTATATTACACTATGGAACAGCAAACAGCACAGTGTCTGGTCAAATGACCAGGAATCATAGCCCGGCTAAGCTGACACATAAAATTAATCATCCCAGAGGCTTTTTGCTGAAATAATAGGCAGTCTTTTTCCTGATCTCTATTTCTTTGCAGAATGTTAATCCTATGCTTGCTGATACTTAAGGTTCTACCACAGGTATGTACCCTCCAAAAAAGGTGAGGTGCTTCAGCAGTTCTCATTACCTCTGGTTATGTGGGTGGGAGAGAGGAAATGTGTGTGTGTGTGCTGTACACACATGGGTGTGCTTTAAAAGTCCTCAGAGCTTTTTATTCCCAGTAACCATTGTCTTCTCCAGTGTTAAATTGACAGCTAAAAGTAGTACCCTAGATTCTTTTCCTCCCTAAGGATATACAGCTAAATACCCTAAGTGATGATGAAGACCTTGCCTCAAACGGCCACACCAAAGAAGGATGACCCTTTCCTCCAGCACAACTTTTGAGTGTTGTGTAATTAACCTTAGCAAGGTTCTTTCAGATGGGACCACCCTAGATATGGTACTACAGTGAGTGCACCAACCACTATTCCTGTCTTTGTGCCCAATGTGGCATATGCTTAATTAAACCAGTTAAGCTCAGTTGGCCTCCCCCGTCTCCAATTTGCAGGGAGGTACAACCAGGATGCTCAAAGGAAAAATTATCTTTACTGTGTGAAGGCCTCAAATCAAGGCACCAGAGAATTTTCCAAAGAGCTTTCATGTCAATGAGATTCTAAATAACTGATCCTGCCATCTCCATCATCCTTGAGTGTGTTGGCATGAGGCCATTCTTTCACTGAACTCTTGTTCATTAACACTCATCAAGCCAAACAAAATGTGAGCTGCTCTTGATGAAGTATGATTTAAAAGGACACTGTGAGGTTGGTACCAACCAATAACGTTTTTGCCTTTGATATCATTGTGACATTCTCATAATTGGAGTAAATTCCTTGGGTTAGGCAACATGTTTGAGGTTTTTATATTCAGAATATTATTATTAACATTCACATATATTACCTGAGGATAGAAAAGTTTCCTAAAGCTTTATTTTAGTTTTCCAAGGGGCATTAACCAGCACGTACATTCCTAGCTAATTGCCATTTAGAAAGTCACAGGAGTGACTGAGATACAGGACTGCAAAGTCTCGATGGGTAAGTGCAAGTGTGGAAAGCTTACATTAATATGTTGTAATCTATTGTGGCAGTTATTTAGTTATAACACATAAAATTAGTGGCAGCTGATTGACCATGTTTGAACATGAGCATTTGAAATGTCAGAGAAACTAGTGTACAAAGAAATTCAAAGAATGTAGTAGTTGCATTAAAAAAAAAAAAAGCAGAGATGAGAGACACCTGTGACACTAAGTAGTAATTGCTTGGGTGTCTGAAGACTTTGTGGTTCCTGGTTCCAGACCAAAATAAACAGTAATATGAGGAATATCTGAAGCATCCTTATGCATCTAATGGGGAAAGCAACTATGAGTTTTTTTTTTTTTTTGGCCTCTTTATCCTTTGTTTTGTACATACTGGGTAATGCTTCTAGGCCTTAGAATGGAAGCTGAAGAGTGTTCTCTTTAGAAGAATTTTTTAAAAACTTTTTTTAATAAATGGCAATTTAGCCCTACACAATGCAATTGAAAATGGGATGTTTCTGTTTCAATGAAGGTGTTGGGAAGATTTTGAGTGTAAGGATTTAGTGGTAAATAGCGTCAGACGCAGCAAGTCACAGCCGAAGGGCAGCGTATGCATTTATGTAGGATGGAAAGGACCATTAGTCACACATCCATCTTTTCAGTCACTGAGAGAACAATACCCATTAGTTGCATCGTTTTTGAATAACAAGAACAAAATATATGTATGTCCTTGGAAGTTCAACAAATAGTGAACCTTACACTTGAAAAATCTGTAGGCACTTGGGGAAGTTAATTAACTCTTTTATATCCCATACTTTTATAGAATGTCTTCTACGTACTGCAATCATATATTAACTTATATCTTGGTGATCACAAAACATAAATATAAGAAAAAAAGCTGAGAAGGGAAATATGTAAAAGTTACTTAGCTGGTGTTTGCACAAGTAAGTTTCTTAAGATAAATAAATGAAGAAATGATTTCCCAAGCTATTTCTGAGTTGCTGTATCTAGTGTGATTGTATCAGGGTCTTGCACCACAATCACTTGGCTAGCCTCTGATTTTGGTCACCCCTGTGGACCAATGTTCCGAAGGAGCTTAGACTCACCATGTCCCAACACTGTTCCATCTCATGTTCACGCCCCCCATGTTTCTGTTTAGTACCCAAGGTCTTCTCCAATGCTGGGGAGTCCACTGAGCCTAGTAACGAACTTGGCCTAGTTCTGTGGGAAAATTTACCTCCCCATGGGCAACCTTCATCTCATGGGATATATGGAAAAAAGACTCTTGTACTTCAGGTGGATGATTAACAGAGGAGTTCTGCTGCTTCTTAGGTGGTCCTGGCAGCATTTTTCTCAGCAAGCTTGCTAATGCACGTTCATGTTGGTTTTCTCTCACCCCTGCTTCCTGCAATCACCTTTTAAAGAAAATAACTGCACCCAAGTTCTTGTCACTGGCCCTATTTTTAAAACACTAAGTCATTGTAAATTGACCTGATTGGTGCCCCTGTGCAGTTATGTAGTCAGAATCAAAGGCTGCAAACTGGAATTTGATACTCAGAAGGTTAAGGGAAAAAAAAAGGAAAAATGAGTATTATACTGAAACACTAATATATTTTATTTCACCTACAAAAATGGGTATATTTCATTTTATACTCTACATAGGAGCCCTAGTGACACAGTGGTTAAGCATTTGGCTTTTAAAACCAAAAGGTTGGCAAGATCGAATCCCTACCAGCAGCTCCTTGGAAACCCTATGGAGCAGTTCTACTCTGTCCTATAGGGTTGCTATGAGTCAGAAATGACTCGACAGCAACAGGTTTTTTTTTGGTTATATCTTTATAAAAACTTACAGCTAGATTAAATTTTGATGTACAAATTACTCTTATTAGAAATTCCCCAATTTCTAAAAGTGAATTTTTTCTATCACTTTAAGTTTGTATTATTCCTAAGTGGTTAAAATCTATATAAATCAATATTCATCACAGATTAAATACAATAAACAGAAGAAATTTGTTTTGCAAGGGGAATAAATTGTCTCAAAACAGGAATAATTTCCTACTTCTGTTGTAAGTGCTGATTTTAATATAATAAATTTCTTGATATGGCAGGTCATATTTATTCTGAAAATGGTGTACATAACCAGGATTTGAATTTTCATTTTGAAATAAATACCTTTTAATTTCTTAAGGAATATGTGAACTTAAAAACGACAAAGTGGAATTACTCTTCATCAACTAATTTCATTGCTATTAAAATTTTACTACGTTAGAGCTTATAAATTCTGCCCAGCGCAGATTTTTTAACCTTCAGTTGGTAAGATAAAATAAATGAAATTTGAAGGGAAAATATGCTTAAATCAGAAATGGAATACATGACAATATTTAGAAAATATGAACAGCATTTAAAATGCTATTTAATAGTTGAAAGTAATTTGCTAAAATGAACGAAAAAGCAATTCAAATCGAAAGAGAATGCCACTATAACAATTTGTGAATTTTTCAATTATTTACTTTCTTTTCAAAATATTCTGTATTTGAATAAATCACTGAAAGACACTTACATTGAAGATAAAATTTTTTTATATATGTAGAAGTTTAGATATTAAAGAAACGCTTGATTTCAGAGACACAGGAGTCTTTTAATTAAGAAAATTCTCTTAGCCTTCATGATGTTCTGAAAATTTTATTTAGAATCCTTATTAACAACAAATATGGTTATAATGTGCCATTAAAGAAGCAACAAGAAAATGCAATTGTATACTTATTTGGAAATAATGCATGTTTGTAAATACAAGGTGATAATTAGCTAAAAAAGTGATTTATGTCAGTAAGAAGTAAGCAGTTACTGATGTGACCTACCAACCTAGGAAATAATATTTTTAAGTTAATACATACTCTTACTTTACTCCTAATTTAATTTACAACAGCTCAGATTTTATGTTCAGTCTTTGTTAGTCTATGTTATGGTTCAAAGATTTAGCTTCCTTCTCAGTTAGCAATTTATACACACATAATTTAATTATTTCTTTTATCTGGTCAGACTTGGTCAACTGCATATGACTTCTGGCAACACAGTATAGATTTTTTCATATTTCTTCATTGAAACTTGACACATTCACCTAAATCAACGGTAAAGATGCTTCATCAAAATGGTCATAAAAAATAATAACATACAAACATGATACACACAGGAAAAAACTATAAACTCAAGTGTCCACAAAGTCTTTTAGATTTTCTGAGTTTATAACTAAGTTATAACTTATTTACCATTATTCTGTAATTTTCAATAGAAAACATTTGTTCTATATATCTCCATTTTTATACTCTGTTATTACCTATAATATTATAAAATATTGAAATCATTATTCAGAGAATGCTGTATTAGTACACATGTCTAGTATATGCCAGACAAGCTCTTTCTTAATGAGAAGAAAGGAGAGAAGATATTTGGTTTCTTATGTAATGAAGATATCCAAAGTTTCAAAAGGCAAAGTTGTACCTAGAGTCAAATGAGACCAAATTCCTTTATGGCATTGTGCCACCATCATACTGGGGTAGGGAGGTGGGGGCAGTCTGCCCCTGTTGCTTGCAGTAAGAGAATGCATTGTTTGTAAAGAATCCAAATGCAATCCTAAAACTCTTTAAAGATGTCTAATTTTTATTATCACAATGTCCAGTGTTTTGGAATAATACACACACATATATATTTAAAATTATGTACTTAAAATGAGCCAAATTAGTGCGGTGTTTATTCCTGATCCTCTAATACTTGTTGTATTGTATGCTAAAGTTGATTAAAATAATTTTCAGTTGCAATGATGGCCCATGACACACATGGAAAAAATACCCATGTTCATTTCAAGAGTGAATGTATGATGGTTTGAAATTTTTCAAGATCACTTCAGGCACAGTCTGTGTCTTCACTCCTGTGCTACTAAAAAAGAAAAAGTAGATATCACATATTCCTGACGTTAATCAGTCTATAGGCATATACCTTGGTGATATTGCAGGTTAAGTTCCAGACCACTGCAATAAAGCAAATATCGAAATAAAATGAATCACACATGTTTTTTGGTTTCCCAGTGCATATAAGTTATGTTTACACTATACTGTAGTCTATTAAGTGTGTAACAGCATTAAGAAATTATGTCCAAAAAAATGTACGTACCTTAATTAAAAATACTTTATTGCTAAAAAATGCTAACCATCATCTGAGCCTTCAGTGAGTTACAACCTTTCTGTTGGTGGAGGGTCTTGCCTCGGATGTTGGTGGCTGCTGACTGATCAGGGTGGTGGTTGCTGAAGTTTGGGATGGCTATGGCAATTTCTGAAAATAAGGCAACAATGAAGTTTGCCACATCCATTGGCTCCTCCTTTCATGAAAGATTTCTCTGTAGCATGTAATGCTGTTTGATAGCATTTTGCCAACAACAGAACTTCTTTTGAAATTGGAGGCAACCCTCTCAAACCCTGCAGCTGCTTTGTGAACTAAGTTTATGTAATATTCTAAATATTTTGTTGTCATTTTGACAATGTTCACAGCATCTTCACCAAGAGTAGCTTCCATCTCAGGAAAACACTTTCTTTGCTCATTCATAAGAAGCCCATTCTTCATCCATTAAAATTTTATCATGAGATTTTAGCAATTCAGTCATGTCAGGCTCCACTTTTAATTCTATTTCTCTTGCTATTTCCACTACATTTGCAGTTACTTCCTCCACTGAAGTCTTGAACCCCTCAAAGTCATCCATGAAGGTTAGAATCAACTTCTTCCAAACTGCTGTTAACACTGATACTTTGAAGTCCTCTCATGAATCGCGAATGTTCTTAATGGCATCTGGAAAGGTGAATTCTTTCCAAAAGGTTTTCAATTTACTTTGCCCTAATCCATCAGAGGAATCACTCTCTATGACAGCTATAGGCTTATAAACTGTGTTTCCTTTTTTTTTTTAAACAATTTTTATTGAGCTTTAAGTGGATGTTTACAAATCAAGTCAGTCTGTCCCATATAAGCTTGTATATACCTTACTCCATACTCCCACTTACTCTCCCCCTAATGAGTCAGCCCTTCCAGTCTCTCCTTTCGTGACAATTTTGCCAGTTTCTAACCCTCTCTACCCTCCCATCTCCCCTCCAGACAGGAGATGCCAACACATTCTCAAGTGTCCACCTGATAAAAGAAGCTCACTCTTCATCAGCTTCTCTCTCCTACCCATTGTCCAGTCCCTTCCATGTCTGATGAGTTGTCTTCGGGAATGGTTCCTGTCCTGGGCCAACAGAAGGTTTGGGGACCATGACCACCGGGATTCCTCTAGTCTCAGTCAGACCATTAAGTATGGTCTTTTTATGAGAATTTGGGGTCTGCATCCCACTGATCTCCTGCTCCCTCAGGGGTTCTCTGTTGTGCTCCCTGTCAGGGCAGTCATCGGTTGTGGCCAGGCACCATCTAGTTCTTCTGCTCTTAGGATGATGTAAGTCTTTTGTTCCTGTGGTCCTTTCTGTCTCTTGGGCTCATAGTTATCGTGTGACCTAGGTGTTCTTCATTCTCCTTTGATCCAGTTGGGTTGAGACCAATTGATGCATCTTAGATGGCCGCTTGTTAGCATTTAAGACCCCAGATGCCACATTTCAAAGTGGGATGCAGAATGTTTTCATAATAGAATTATTTTGCCAATTGACTTAGAAGTCCCCTTAAACCATGGTCCCCAAAGCCCCACTCTTGCTTCGCTAACCTTTGAAGCATTCAGTTTATCCCAGAAACTTCTTTGCTTTTGGTCCAGTCCAGTTGAGCTGATCTTCCGTGTATTGAGTATTGTCCTTCCCTTCACCTAAAGTAGTTCTTATCTACTAACTAATCACTAAATAACCCTCTCCCAGCCTCCCTCCCTCCCCTCCTTGTAACCACAAAAATATGTGCTCTTCTCAGTTTATACTATTTCTCAAGATCTTATAATAGTGGTCTTATACAATATTTGTCCTTTTGCCTCTGACTAATTTCACTCAGCATAATGTCTTCCAGGTTCCTCCATGTTATGAAATGTTTCACAGATTCGTCACTGTTCTTTCTCGATGCGTAGTATTCCATTGTGTGAATATACCACAATTTATTTACCCATTCATCTGTCGATGGACACCTTGGTTACTTCCAGCTTTTTGCTATTGTAAACAGAGCTGCAATAAACATGGGTGTGCATATATCTGTTCCTATGAAGGCTCTTATTTCTCTAGGGTATATTCCAAGGAGTGGGATTTCTGGGTTGTATGGTAGTTCTATTTCTAACTTTTTAAAAAAACACCAGATAGATTTCCAAAGTGGTTGTACCATTTTACATTCCCGCCACCAGTGTATAAGAGTTCCAGTCTCTCCGCAGCCTCTCCAACATTTATTATTTTGTGTTTTTTGGATTAATGCCAGCCTTGTTGGAGTGAGATGGAATCTCGTCATAGTTTTAATTTGCATTTCTTTAATGGCTAATGATCGAGAGCATTTTCTCATGTATCTGTTAGCTGCCTGAATATCTTCTTTAGTGAAGCACGTGTTCATATCCTTTGCCCACTTCTTGATTGGGTTGTTTGTCTTTTTGTGGTTGAGTTTTAACAGAATCATATAGATTTTAGAGATCAGGTGCTGGTCGGAGATGTCATAGCTGAAAATTCTTTCCCAGTCTGTAGGTGGTTTTTTTACTCTTTTGGTGAAGTCTTTGGATGAGCATAGGTGTTTGATTTTTAGGAGTTCCAGGTTATCTGGTTTCTCTTTGTCATTTTTGGTTATGTTTTGTATCCTGTTTATGCCTTGTATTAGGGCTCCTAACGTTGTCCCTGTTTTTTCTTCCATGATCTTTATCGCTTTAGTCTTTATGTTTAGGTCTTTGATCCACTTGCAGTTAGTTTTTGTGCATGGTGTGAGATATGGGTCCTATTTCATTTTTTTGCAAATGGATATCCAGTTATGCCAGCACCATTTTTTAAAAAGACTATCTTTTCCCCAATTAACTGACACTGGGCCTTTGTCAAATATCAGCTGCTCATATATGGATGGATTTATGTCTGGGTTCTCAATTCTGTTCCATTGGTCTATGTGCCTGTTGTTGTACAATTACCAGGCTGTTTTGACTACTGTGGCTGTATAATAGGTTCTGAAATCAGGTAGAGTGAGGCCTCCCACTTTCTTCTTCTTTTTCAGTAATGTTTTACTTATCCGAGGCTTCTTTCCCTTCCATATGAAGTTGGTGATTTGTTTCTCCATCACATTAAAAAATGTCATTGGAATTTGGATCAGAAGTGCAGTGTATGTATAGATGGCTTTTGGTGGAATAGACATTTTTACTATGTTAAGTCTTCCTATCCATGAGCATGGTATGTTTTTCCACTTAAATAGGTCCTTTTTAGTTTCTTGTAGTAGTACTTTGTAGTTTTCTTTATATAGGTCTTTTACATCTTTGGTAAGAATTACTCCAAAGTATTTTATCTTCTTGGGGGCTACTGTGAATGGTATTGATTTGGTTATTTCCTCTTCGATGTTCTTTTTATTGATGTAGAGGAATCCAAGTGATTTTTGTATGTTTATCTTATAACCTGAGACTCTGCCAAACTCATCTATTAGTTTCAGTAGTTTTCTGGAGGATTCCTTAGGGTTTTCTGTGTATAATATCATGTCATCTGCAAATAGAGATAATTTTACTACCTCCTTGCCAATCTGGATGCCCTTTATTTCTTTGTCTAGCCTAATTGCTCTGGCTAGGACCTCTAGCACAATGTTGAATAAGAGCAGTGATTAAGGGCATCCTTGTCTGGTTCCCGTTCTCAAGGGAAATGCTTTCAGGCTCTCTCCATTTAGAGTGGTGTTGGCTGTTGGCTTTGTATAGTTGCCCTTTATTATGCTGAGGAATTTTCCTTCAATTCCTATTTTGGTGAGAGTTTTTGTCATAAATGGGTGTTGGACATTCTCAAATGCCTTTTCTGCATCAATTGATAAGATCTGTGGTTTTTGTCTTTTGTTTTATTTATGTAATGGATTACATTAATGGTTTTTCTGATATTAAACCAGCCTTGCATAAAAAAAATCCCACTTGGTCGTGGTGGATTATTTTTTTGATATGTTGTTGAATTCTATTGGCTAGAATTTTGTTGAGGATTTTTGCATCTATGTTCATGAGGGATATAGGTCTGTAATTTTCTTTTTTTTTTTGTGATGTCTTTGCCTGGTTTTGGTGTCAGGGATATGGTGGCTTCATAGAATGAGTTAGACAGTATTCCATCATTTTCTATGCTTTGAAATACCTTTAGTAGTAGCGGTGTTAACTCTTCTCTGAAAGTTTGGTAGAACTCTGCAGTAATGCCATCCGGGCCAGGGCTTTTTGTTGTTTGGGAGTTTTTTGATTACCTTTTCAATCTCTTTTTTTGTTATGGGTCTATTTAGTTGTTCTACTTCTAATTGTGTTAGTTTAGGTAGGTAGTGTTTTTCCAGGAATTCATCCATTTCTTCTAGGTTTGCAATTTTGTTAGAGTACAATTTTTCGTAATAATCTGATATGATTCTTTTAATTTCAGTTGGGTCTGTTGTGATGTGGTCCATCTCATTTCTTATTCGGGTTATTTGTTTCCTTTCCTGTATTTCTTTAGTCAGTCTGGCCAATGGTTTATTAATTTTGTTAATTTTTTAAAGAACCAGCTTTTGGCTTTGTTAATTCTTTCAATTGTTTTTCTGTTCTCTAATTCATTTAGTTCAGCTCTAATTTTTATTATTTGTTTTCTTCTGGTGCCTGATGGATTCTTTTGTTGCTCACTTTCCATTTGTTCAAGTTGTAGGGACAGTTCTCTGATTTTGGCTCTTCGTTTTGTATGTGTGCATTTATTGATATAAATTGCCTCTGAGCACTGCTTTTGCTGTGTCCCAGAGGTTTTGATAGGAAGTATTTTCATTCTCGTTGCATTCTATGAATTTCCTTATTCCTTCCTTAATGTCTTCTATAACCCAGTCTTTTTTCAGCAGGGTATTGTTCAGTTTCCAAGTGTTTGATTTCTTTTCCCTAATTTTTCTGTTATTGATTTCCACTTTTATGGCCTTAAGGTCTGAGAAGATGCTTTGTAATATTTGGATGTTTTGGATTCTGCAAAGGTTTGTTTTATGACCTAATATGTGGTCTATTCTAGAGAATGTTCCATGTGTGCTAGAAAAAAAAGTATACTTTGCAGCAGTTGGGTGGAGAGTTCTGCATAAGTCAATGAGGTCAGGTCGGTTGATTGTAGTAAGTAGGTCTTGCGTGTCTCTATTGAGCTTCTTACTGGATGTCCTGTCCTTCTCCGAAAGTGGTGTGTTGAAGTCTCCTACTGTAATTGTGGAGGTGTCTATCTCACTTTTCAATTCTGTTAAAATTTGATTTATGTATCTTGCAGCCCTGTCATTGGGTGCATAAATATTTAATATGGTTATATCTTCCTGATCAGTTGTCCCTTTTATCCTTATGTAGTGTCCTTCTTTATCCTTTGTGATGGATTTAATTTTAAAGTTTATTTTGTCAGAAATTAATATCGCTTCTCCTGCTCTTTTTTTGCTTATTGTTTGCTTGATATATTTTTTTCCATCCTTTGAGTTTTAGTTTGTGTCTCTAAGTCTAAGGTGTGTCTCTTGTAGGCAGCATATAGACGGATCGTGTTTCTTTACCCAGTCTGTGACTCTCTGTCTCTTTATTGGTGCATTTAGTCCATTTACATTCAGCGTAATTATAGATAAGTATGTGTTTAGTGCTGTCATTTTGATGCTTTTTTAGGTGTATTGTTGACAATTTCATTTTTCCACTTACTTTTTTGTGCTGAGATGTTTTTCTTTGTAAATTGTGTGTTCCTCATTTTCATAGCATTTGACTTTATGTTTGCTGAGTTGTTAGGTTTTTCTTGGTTTTTATTTTGAGTTATGGAGTTGTTATACCTCTTTGTGGTTACCTTAATATTTACCCCTATTTTTCTAAGTAAAAACCTAACTTGTATTGTCCTATATCACTTTGTATCCCTCTCCATATGGCAGTTCTATGCCACCTATATTTAGTCCCTCTTTTTGATTATTGTGATCTTTTACATATTGACTTCAATGATTCCCTGTTTTGAGCGTTTTTTTATTATTTTTTTTAAAATTAATCTTAATTTGTTTTTGTGATTTCCCTATTTGAGTTGATATCAGGGTGCTCTGTTCTGTGAGCTTGTGTTGTGCTGGTATCTGATATTATTGGTTTTCTGACCAAACAATATCCTTTAGTATTTCCTGTAGCTTTGGTTTGGTTTTTTGCAAATTCTCTAAGCTTGTGTTTATCTGTAAGTGTCTTAATTTCGCCTTCATATTTCAGAGAGAGTTTTGCTGGATATATGATCCTTGGCTGGCAGTTTTTCTCCTTCAGTGCTCTGTATATGTCATCCCATTGCCTTCTTGCCTGCATAGTTTCTGCTGAGTAGTCTGAACTTGTTCTTATTGATTCTCCCTTGTAGGAGACCTTTCTTTTATCCCTGGCTGCTTTTAAAATTTTCTCTTTATCTTTGGTTTTGGCAAGTTTGATGGTAATATGTCTTGGTGATTTTCTTTTTGGATCAATCTTAAATGGGGTTTGATGAGCATCTTGGATAGTTATCCTTTCGTCTTTCATGATGTCAGGGAAGTTTTCTGTCAGCAGATCTTCAACTATTCTCTCTGTGTTTTCTTTTGTCCCTCCCTGTTCTGGGACTCCAATCACACGCAAGTTATTCTTCTTGATAGAGTCCCACATGATTCTTAGGGTTTCTTCATTTTTTTAAATTCTTTTATCTGTTTTTTTTCCCAGCTGTACTGGTGTTAATTCCCTGGTCCTCCAGATCTCCCAGTCTGCATTCTAATTGCTTGAGTCTGCTCCTCTGACTTTCTATTGCATTGTCTAATTCTGTAATTTTATTGTTAACCTTTTGGATTTCTGAATGCTGTCTCTCTATGGATTCTTGCAACTTCTTAATTTTTCCACTATGTTCTTGAATAATCTTTTTGAGTTCTTCAACTGTTTTATCAGTGTGTTTCTTGGCTTTTTCTGTAGATTGCCTTATTTCGTTTCTGAGGTCATCCCTGATGTCTTGAAGCATTCTGTAAATTAGTTTTTTATATTCTGTATCTGGCAATTCCAGGATTGTATCTTCATTTGGGAAAGATTTTGATTCTTTAGTTTGGTGAGTTGTAGAAGCAGTCATGGTCTGCTTTATGTGGTTTGATATCGACTGCTGTCTCCGAGCCATCACTAAGATATTGTAGTGATTTATTCTATATTTGCTCACTGAGTCTTATCTTGTTTTGTTTTCTTTCAATATATGTAGATGGGCTACTAGATTTTGCTGTCTTGAGTGTTGTAGTCCTTGACTCACTTATGTCCTATTACCAGCTGGTCTGGGCTGTTACCAGATATATAAGCCTGAGTCCTTTCACTATTGTTGAGTAGAATCTGATTTTGGGTCATCAAGTATGTGATGCACACTGTTACCTATCCACCTAGAGAAGTAGTGGTGATAGTTGTGTGCACCAGATTCTATTAGCAGGTGGGGTTCATACTCCAGGGGGGGCAGGATCCTAACAGGCTTCCCCCAAGTGTCAGTGAGGTAGGTGTGTCTCTATTCCTAAAGCACCTTTGTGGGTGGGCTCTGTAGCTGTACCTTAGGCCCCCAATGCAAGTACCTCTACAGATTGGTAGGTGTCACCCTCCTTAGACCCCTAAGGCAAGAGGCTAGGTGGTCTGGGGGGAGCTTCAGCCCTCAGTTCCCTGTTGTGGGTCAGTTAGGGCTCTGTTGAATACACAGAGATATCAGACCTGGGAAACTTGTCTTTCCAGTAAATCCGCTAAAACAATTGCAGTCAGATCCCTATCAGAGATGCCTTTGCATTATAATAGCTGCCTTGTTCCCTGTAGGGATGAAAGCCCGAGACTGTGGATCACATATGCTTGGCTGGAGCTGGTTCTGTGTTTTTAGTCTAATTAGGGAAGGATTTTTGATCCCTGGGTTTTTTGTAGTTGCTTCATTCAGGCCAGGAGAATGGGTTAGGAAAAGATAAAAATAAAACGAAAGAAAGAAAAACCACAGAGCAGTTTACTTTCTGGCTCAGGAAATTCCAGTGTTAATGAAGCTACCTGGGAAGGGGAGGGGAGAGTTCAGATAAATAGGGGAGAGTAGCACCCCAGAATATAGACAAAGTTACTTATCTCATTTGGGATGACTGTTTTATCTGAGATTCCCGAGGCGCGTGTTGACTGTGTGCACAGGCTGGGTAGAGATTGCCCCCGAGGATCAGGCCCATGTCCTGTGCTTGCGCTGTCTCAGAAGCCTCAGTTAGTTCCTCCACTCCCAGTCCAAAGCCCAGTGCCAAGGCTCCCTGGCAGAGATGCCTCACTCCTGGCTCCAAAATCAGTTGCTGCCTCCCGGTGACTTCTCCTCCTGTCAGCCGGGTCGCTGTGCTGCCTGCGTGCACTGGCTGGGCTTCCCCCGAGGTCAGTTCAGGGGCTAGGGCTGAGCCCTGTTTTTTGCGCCTCTCAGGATGCCGTGCTCAGCTCCCCTGTGCCCAGTCTAAAGCCCTGCACCAAGGTTTCCTGACTGGGACGCTGGCTCCAGGCTCCAAAAACAGTCGCTGCTTCCCCGTGGTTGTTTGTTCTCAGTCTCTGTCACTCAGGTCAACTCTTTAATTCTGTGTTTGTTGGTCAGGGTTTGTAGATTGTCATGTATATGATCGATTCACTTGTTTTTCCGAGTCTTTGTTGCAAGAGGGATCTGAGGTAGCGTCTACCTAGACAGCCATCTTGGCCCTGCCTCTAAACTGTGTTTGTTAAGTAATAAGACTTGAAAGTCAAAATTATTCCTTGACCCATGAGCTGCAGAATGGATGTTATGTTAGCAGGCATGAAAACAACATTAAAGTCCTTGCACATGTACAGCAGAGCTTTTGGGTGACTATGTGAACTGTCAGTGAGCAGCAATATTTTGAAGGAAATCATTTTTTCTGAGCAGTAGATCTCAACAGTGGGCTTAAAATATTCAGTCCACCACATTATAAATAGATGTGCTCTCATCCAGGCTTTGTTCCATTTATAGAGCACAGGCAGAGTAGATTTAGCATAATTCTTAAGGGCCTTAGGATTATCAAAATGATAAATGAGCATTGGCTTCAACTTAAAATCACCAGCTGCATTAGCTCCTAACAAGAGAGTCAGCCTGGCCTTTGAGCTTTGAAGCCAGACATTGATTTCTGCTTTCTAGTTATGAAAGTCCTAGATGACATCTCTTTCCAATATAAGATTGTTTCATCTACACTGAAAATCTGTTGTTTAGTGTAGCTACCTTCATCTATTATCTTACCTAGATCTTCTGGTTAACTTGCTGCAGCTTCTATATCAGCAATTGATGCTTCATCTGGGATTTTTTATGTTATGAGACAGCTTCTTTCCTTAAACCTCATGAACATATGTTGGCTTCAAACTTTTCTTCTGCAGCTTCCTCACCTCTCTTAGCCTTTATAGAATTGAAGAGAAATAGAGCCTTGCTCTGGATTAGGCTGTGGCTTAAGGGAATATTATAGCTGGTTTGATCTTCTATCCAGATGCTTCAGACTGTCTCCATGTCAGCAATAAGGCCGTTTCACTTTCTTATCATCCATGTGTTCTCATCGGAGTAGCACTTTTAATTTCCTTCAAGAACGTTACATTCACAACTTGGCTGTTTGGCACAAGAAGCCTAGTTTTTGGCCTATTTTGGCTTTTGGCTTGCTTTCCTCACTAAGCTTAATATTTCTAGCTTTTGATTTTAAGAAAGACTTGCTACACTTCCTTTCACTTGATCACTTAGAACCACTGTAGGGTTATTAATTGGCCTAATTTCAACATTGTTGTGTCTCATGGAATAGGGAGGCCTGAGGAGAGGGACAGAGACAGAGAACAGCTGGTCAGTGGAGCAGTTAGAATGCACACAACATTTATCGATAAAGTTCACTGTCTTATATGCATGCGGTTTGTGGTGCCCTAAAACAATTTCAATAATCATCAAAGGTCACTGATCACAGATCACTATAACAGATAAAATAATAATGAAAAAGTTTGAAATATCGTGAGAATTACCAAAATGTGACATGGAGACACAAAGTGAGCACATGCTGTGGGAAAAATGGCGTCAATAGACTTGCTAAAGCAGGGTTCCCACAAGCCTTCAGCTGGTAAAAAATGCAATATCTGCAAAGCACAATAAAGCAAGTATGCCTGTATTCAAACAAACATATAAAGCGTATAAAACACACTATGTAGAAAAACATATAAAAATGTTACTACTCACTCGTTATAAAAAAGTAAATTAAAAAAATAAGCAAGGGTAGCAAACTGATTATAAAGACTAAAAATCTGAGCTTGAGTTACTTCAATTCTCTCATTCAATGTAACCACTTAAAATTTTCAATTGTGTTTAAAATTTAGAGTGCAAACTGTTAGGCGTATCATTTTTGCTTAGTAAGTGAAAATTTTAGTTTACACATAATAATATGTTGCTAAATTAGAAAACTTTAAAAGTTGAAATAAGTGCTAATTTTATAATTGTTGATTGGTTTTAAACTAAAGAGTAAATCAAGAAAATTAAGATTATTAATAATTATTGCATGGTTATTACTGAAAATAATTTTGTCCTCAAGAAGAGATTTGTTTTAAAAAATACTTCCCAGGTATCAAATGCATTAGAGATGCCACTTTTTCAATGTTTATTAAATTATATAACAAAGAAAGGACAGAGAGGCTTTGTCAGCTTTTCTGTTAATTGCTGCATGTCCTGTGCTAAACGAAAACATAAAAGTAACTTCGAAAATGTACACAGATACTTTAATAGAAATTTGAACAGATAGATTCCTTAGCCATTCTTAATCATGGATCTCATGCTATTAAATTTAATTTTACCTTTGTGTATGTAGTCCTTGGCAAATTAATACTGTTGTTCTTGTTAGTTGCCATGGCGTCAGTTCAGACTCATGGCAGCCCTGTGTGCGCAGAACAGAAATACTCTGTAGGGTTTTCAAGAAAATGACCTATTGGAAGCTGATTGCCAGTCCTATCTCTCAAGGTGTCTCTGGGTGAGTTTAGACCACCACCCTTCCATCTAATAGTTGAATGCTTAACTGCACCACCTAGGGATACTTGGAAAATTAATAAAGCTTTTTAATTCACAGTGAATACATAAGCAAACAAATGTAGGTAAATGAGTGTAACAGAGTCTCATTCCATTTTTGATGCTTGACTGCTGACCTTCTTTGAGCCACACTACTGCCCCTTCCTCTCCTGCCCCACATCTGGGCAAGCTAATTAGAAAGCCTGGATGCTTCCTCCCTTGGAACTGGCAATAAGTTCAAATCATTCAAGCCCTGGACTTCACGGGGGAACACTCGACAAGCCCCATTCCTTAACCACTATAAGCAATAATTATGTCTTCTTTCCTTGCTCTCTCAAGCCATTTTTAGACCTGCTTGGAAGCCTGCCCTGATCTCTCAAGAAAGTCCCGTTATGTGAATAATAATCCTTTCTATACCCTCTTAGTTCATGCCTGGCATCATCAGTCATGACAGCTGAATCTAATTCTGAGTGGGGTTTCCATGCCATCTCTGCAGAGTGACTACACTAATACTGTTCTCTAAATATACAACACAAACTAAAACTCGGTCGATATAGTGAACTGTATAAAGGGAACAATCATCTTCCTACCCCCTTCAACAAATCAAAATGTTTATATATTAACCACACAATAAACATTTTATGCCTAGTTGAGCACAAAGCCAAAAAAGTTAAAGCTCAGCTGCATAAATAAAAGCAAAGGAAAACTAAGTAGGAATTGAAGCTAAAATACCCAATGAGAACATTTGAATAAAATATACACATTAAGAGCTGGTGACTAGTGTTCTTAAACTTGCAAAGGGAGGAGAATCTAGGCCTCAACTTTCTGTGTCCATGAGGGATAGAAGTTAAATGCCTGAAGAATGTTGGACATCATAAAACCCTGGCTTGTCCATAAAATGGAATTAGGAAATGTCTTATATCTCCTAAGATACTGTAAGAAAACTTGGAGTACATTCCAAGCTGTGGGTGGATAATTGTTTTTTGAAAAACAGAACCTCAGGCTTATACCATGCATAAGTGTTGGAACAAAATATACCCTATTCAAATGGTCCTGGAGACTATAAGCTAAGAACATTAAAAAAAAAAAAAAAACTTGCTCCGAATCTACAGAATCTTACTATACATATATATGCGTGTGTGTGTACAAATATGTGTGTGTGTATGTATATATACACACAATGAGTCTTCTAATTTTTAAATAAAACACAGAGATAATAAATAAATAAATAATGGTATCCCACAGATATTTAATAGGAATACAGGACACAGTTTTGTAGCAACAGTTCCATAACCCAGGTCATGGAAGGTACATTTTAAACAAATATCAGTGAAGGGCATATCACAGAAATATTAAAGTCCATGCAAAGAGGAAGTGTCAGTTGTTGCAACTAACTGGCAAGTTTGTGTTTCATAACGAATATCTGAAGACCAATTAGACAGAATTTTTGGAAACATTCAAAGTTATAAAATAAGACAGAGAAAAACAAAAGTCAAAACCAAGACGTTGTAATAAATATTATGCGTATTTTTAAAAGAAGTAATCTAGAAATTAGAATGAAATAAATGAAACTAAAAAAAAAAGTAAAATAGAGGGGTTGTAGAATAGATAAGGTCCCAGGGTACTGTGAACAGTTTGTGCTACACTACTAACCTAAAAGTTGGTGGTTTGAACCCACCCAGCAGCACTGAGAAAGAAAGGCCTGGTGATCTACCTCTATAAAGATTACGGTGAGGAAAACCCTACTGCACAATTCTACTCTATAACACATGGGGTTGTCACAAGTTGGAACTGATTCAATGGTAACAGTTTAGAAAAGACACAGCTGATGATAGATTGTTGATATAGATACATGTGAAGAAATCATTCAGAATGAGGCAGAGAGAGATAAAATAATTTTGTACAGTAGAATTCAACATACATTTAGTAAGAATTTATGAAAAAGAGAACAATAACAATAGCATTCTTTGAGAAACTGAGAATTTTCTAGAATTGAAGAAATGTACGAGTTCTTATATTGAAAGAGAATGCCAAGTCTCAGGCAAGATATATAAAAAACAGCTACATGTTAAGACAATATGTATTAATCATTGAAGTAAAAGAGAAATTGTAAAACCAGTTGGACACAAAATATTACCAACAAAGAAATAATAATTGTACTAGAAGTAATTATTAAATCAGGTATAATATATACTATACATAATCATGCTTATTAAATAGTAAGAAAGAAGAGATGGAAATATAAAGTTGTATTACTACCTACATTATCATTATGAAATATACATAGAGAAAGAAAGTTTGCTGATCACAGATCCTAAGTAAAAGATATATTAAAGGGTTTTCTTCAGCAAAAAGGAAGTCGAACTTAGAAGAAAATAGGAGCAAAGTTGAACTTGCTTGGAAGTCTACTGGGAACAAGATACAGTGGACTTAAAATATTAGACAATAACATTGAAGATGTTGTTATTGCGGTTAGTTGTCACTGAGTCAGCTCTGACTCATGGCCAACTTAAGTGTAACAGGAAGAAATGTTGCCTGGTTCTGCACCATCTTCACAATCGTTGATACATTGAGCCCATTGTTGTAGTTATTGTGTCTATCCATCTTATTGAGAATTTCTCTTGTTTTCGTTGGCTCTCTACCAAATATGATTATCTTTTCTAGTGACTTGTGTTTCCTGACTACCTGTCCAAATAAGCAAAACAAAGTCTCACCATTTTTGCTTCACAGGAGCATTATGGTAGTATTTCTTCTAAGACTGACCTGTTTGTTCTTTTGACAGTCCATGGTATAGTCAATATTCTTTACCAACTCCCCAACACTGTATCTCTTTTTCTTGGTCCAACTTCCAAATGCATATGAAGTAATCGAAAAGGCCATGGCTTGGGTCAGGTGCGCCTTAGTCATCAAAGTGACATCTATGCTTTTTAAAACTTTGAAGATGTCTTTTGCAGCAGATTTGCCCAATGCAATATATCCTTTGAATTCTTGACTGCTGCTTCCATAGACGTTGATTGTTCATTCAAGCAGAATGAAATCATTGAAAACTTCAATTTCATTTCCATTTATCATGATGTTATTTATTGGTTCAGTTGTGAGAATTTTTTCTTCATGTTCAGGTATAATCCACTGAAGACAGGAGATGAAAAACAGAATTAGAACATCTAAGGCTTTTAACTATTATCATATTGGTTAGTATTAAGGAACTTTATACATTGTTAGGTTAAAATATGCAAGATTTACCTCTGCAAACAGAGTAATTAAGTGTTTAAATTCCAAATGAGTAGAGGAAAAAAATGGGGATATTTATACATATATGTTTATATATATTTGATAAATCCAGTAGTATCCCAAGTGAAAGAAAAGATGTAAAAAAAAAAAAAAAAAGGAAGAAGTGAAGATGTCATGGAATGAATAGTGTTCCCCCAAAATATCTGTCAACTTGGCTACATGATGATTCCCAGTATTGTGTAATTGTCCACCATTTTGTCATCTGATGTGATTTTTCTATGTATAGCAAATTCTATCTCTATGATGTTAATGAGATGGGATCAGTGGCAGTTATATAGACTCTATATACAAGATTAATCTACAAATTAAGCAAATCTCTTTTGAGATATAAAAGAGAGAAGTGAGCAGAGAGACATGGAGACCTCATACCACCAAGAAAGCAATACCCAGAGGAGAATGTGGTATCCTTTGGACTCAGGTTTTTGTGCAGAGAAGCTTCTAGACCACAAGAAGATTGATGACAAGGACCTTCCTCCAGAGCCGACAGAGAGAAAGTCACCCCTGGAGCTGGTGCCCTGAATTTGGACTTCTAGCCTACTAGCGTGTTAAAGAGTAAACGTCTGTTTGTTAAAGCCATCCACTTGTGATATTGCTGTTATAGCAGCACTAGATAACTAAGATAGAAGTCATATCAACAATCACAACAAATATAAATGCAATAAGCATACCTATTTCTGAGGCAGAAATTATCAGATTAGATAAAAACAACCAGACAAATTAAACTACATTATCTTTGAAGAGACAAAACTAGAGTAAATATATATATATGTATGTATATATAGAATAGTCTGAAAACAAAAGATGAAAAAAATATATCAAGACCATAATGTCCAAAAAATGCTGGTTTAAGCCTCTTTTTGTAAAAATGGAAAAAGTCCTCAAATACATGTCTAATTGCAAAGGGCCCCAAAAAACAAAAACAATCTTGATAAATATGAACAAAATAGGAGAACTCACATTACCTGATTTTGAAATTTATTATGAAGCTACACTAATAATAATAAGAAAAAAAAGTATGGTACTGGTATATGAATAGACATAGAGAATAATGTAATAGAATAGAGAATCCAGAAATAAAATCCATATGTCTATGACCAATTGATTTTTGATAAGAGCATAAAATCCATTCAACGGGGGAAAGAATAATCTCTTCAACAAATGGTGCCAAACATGCAAAATAATGACGTGGAACCAATACCTCACACCATATACAAATACTCATTCAAAATGGGTCAGTGGCCTAAATACAAGAGCTATGATCATAAAAATTATAAAATAAAACATAGGGGTAGTGTGCAAGACAGTTTTTAGGAAAGAGATTCTTAGATGTGATGCCAGAAGCATGAGCAACAAGAGAAAAAACAGGTAAACTAGAATTTGTCAAAATTGAAAACATTTGTGCTTCAAGGAACATTATCATGAAAGTGAAATAGCAGCCTACAGAATGAGAGGGAATATTTGGAAGCCTTGTATCAGATATGGATTCAATATCCAGATTACAAAAATAACTCCTACAACTTAACAACAAAAAGACAAACAACTGAAAAAATGGGCAAGTGATTTGAATAGACATTCCTCCAAAGAAGATACACAAATTGCCAATAAACACATGAATTAATGTTCAATATCATTAGCCGTTAGGGAAATACAAATGAAAACCACAATGAGATACTACTTCACTTCCACTAGGATGGCTATCATAAAACAAAACAAATCAAGAAACAGATAATAATAAGTGTTTCCAAAGAAATGGAGAAAATGGAACACTTGTACATTGCTGATGGGAATGTAAAATGATGCAGCCACTGTGGAACTGTACACCAAACCAAAAACCCGTTGCCGTCACGTTGACTCTGAGTCACAGTGACCCTATAAGACAGGGCAGAACTGCTCTGTAGGATTTCCAAGGCTGCAATTTTTTATGGAAGCAGACTGCTACAGTGTTCTCCTGTGGAGCGGCTAGTGGGTTGGAATCACTGACCTTCTGGTTCGCAGCTGAGCATTTTAACCATTGTGCCACCAAGAATGTGGAAACAGTATAAATTCAAAATAATCAAACCTCTTGCTGTTGACTGGATTCCGACTCACAGCAACCCCATAGGACAGGGTAGAACTGCCTCATAGGATTTTCAAGGAGAGGCTGGTGGATTCAAACTGCAGATATTTTGGTTAGCAGCCGAGCTCTTAACCACTGTGTAACCAGGGCTCTAGGAAACAGTTTAGCACTTGCTAAAAAAAAAAAAAAAGTAAAACGTAGAATTACCGTATGAGCCAGCAATTCTACTCTTAGGCATTTACCCAAAAGAATTGAAACCAGCAACTCAAACAAAAATTTCCACACCAAAGTTCACTGTAGCAACAGATGAATGGATAAACAAAATGAAGTACATACATGAAATGGGATATTATGCAACCGTAAAGAGAAATGAAGTTCTGATACATGCTATCACATGGATAAACCTTGAGAACAGTATGTTCGGTGCATAAGTCAAACTACAAAACAAATATTCTGTGACTCCACTTATATGATGAAATGTATAAAATAGGCAAGTCTATCAAGACAAAAGATTGGTGGCTAACAGGGGAACTAGGGAATTAGGGGAAAAAAAGCTGGTTTAGAGATTAATATGAAAGTGAACTTAAGTTAGTAGAAAAACATTAATAGAGATGAAGGACACTACAAAATCATGTGAAAAATCCATTAAGAAGATTTTGCAAAGATAAATTCTGAGCAATTACCTAACTACATTAAAATACATAAAGTAGCAACTCAAAGAGTTGAAAAAGAAAGTGTCAAATTCCTAATCATAATAAATATTTATGTTTCTAATTTTAACAGCTTTCAGAAGCTGAATAAGAAAGATGCATATTTTTATTTGTTGGGTGTGTTTTACATAGCAAATGGATCATGTACACATGGTCACTGAATGTGGGTATACTAACCACCGCCCCCACCGAATGAGTCACTAAAACACTCAAAAATGATAAGCATATTAGTTTCTCTGACCATAATGCAGTTGAACTGAAAAGCAACTGTATCATTCTGTATATAATTGGGAAAACACTTTTAATACTCAAGAAATGGCAAATTACAATGAAAATAAAAGACTGTTTCAAATTAAATGATAACTTTTTTTTAAATAAACATGTGGGAAGCACTTAGCATTTCATGAGGGACACAGGCTAGACTTGGTATTAATGAAATGCTGACATTTATGTCTAAACTCAGTTCTGAAATATGATTATTCAGAAAACCAGTTGCTATTGAGTCCATTCTGACTCATGTGACCCCATGAGTGTCAGAGTAGAACTGTGCTCCATGGAGCTTTCGGTGGCTGACTTTTTGGAAGTGGGTCATTAGGTCTTTCTTCTGAGGCACCTTTGGGTGGACACAAACCTCTAACCTTTCTGTTAGCAGCTAAACATGTTAACCTTTTGCATCACCCACAAATCTGTTGCCATTGAGTTGATTTCGACTCATAGTGACTCTTTAAGACAGAGAACTGACCCCTAGTGTTTCCAAGGAATGAATTGTCTGTTATGTTAATGAGGCAGGATTAGTGTAGGGTGTATCTTGAGTCAATTCATCTTGAGATATAAAATAGATTAAACAAACTAGCAGAGTACAGATGGGGGGAAGAGAGGTGACAAGCCATATGAAGATTGCCCAGGAACAGAAGCTTAAAAGTGACAAGGACCTTCCTTCAGCGCCAACAAAGAGAAAGAGAGAGAGAGCCTTCCCCTAGAGCCAGCACCCTGAATTCGGACTTCTAACCTCCTAAACTGTGTGAAAATAAATTTCTGTCTGCTAAAGGCACAAGGCACTGACTTGTGGTATTTCTGTTACAGCAGCACTGCATAATTAAGACAAGCACCTATGTGTCAGAAAATTAACAGGGTTTTAGCAAAACAGTTGGGTAGAAGAGCCCATTCTTTTGACTCCTCAGTCTCTGCTTTTAGTTTTGCTTGATGACAAATGCTGTTTACATGGGCCTCAACTTGTTGCCAAATGGTGTCTCTCCTTTCTGAGGCCAAACAATTTTTGCGCCTGCCTGTAGGCCCTCTTGTTACCCCTTTGGCCTATAATGCTTCTGGTTTTCCTTGAGAGCATCCATCTTTGCTCAGGCCTAGTTTGCCACCAAATGAGCCCTAACTACTCCTCTAACTAAGGAAATAAATCTCCTCCCCCAAACTGCTTCATTTGTATGATAGAAACTCACTAATATTTATCGAAGAGTGTTTTACTCAGGAAACCCTCGTTGTACAATGGTTAAGCACTATAGCTGCTAACCAAGAGGCAAGCAGTTTGAATCCGCCAGGAGCTCCTTGGAAACTGTGGGACAGCTTTACTCTGTCCTATAGGGTTGCTATTAGTTGGAATTGACTTGACGGCAGTGGGTTTGGTTTTTTTGGTTTTTGGGGTATTTTTACTCAAAACAGCATTTAAAATGTAATTATCAAATACTTAAAACTTAGAAATTTGCCAAAACAAACTTTTTTTAAAATTCAGTAAAGTTTATTGGACAAAAGAAGTGAGAATGTTCTATTTAGTCAACTCTTTAGTGAATGGGATATTCCTTTGCATGACATCTATTCACTTATCGTAGTTCTCCTGTGTTATTGACGTTGTTGTTAGGTCCTGTCAGGTCAGTTCCAATTCATAGCAATCCTATGCACAACAGAAGGAAACACTGCTGGGTCCTGCGCCATCCTCACAATCATTGCTATGTTTGAGCCCATTGTTGCAGCCACTGAGTCAATCCACCTCACTGAGGGTCTTTCTCTTTTCCACTGACCCTCTACTTTACCAAGCATGATGTCTTTCTCCAGGGACTGGTCCCTCCTAATAACATTTCCAAAGTATGTAAGATGAAGGCTCACCATCCTCAGAATAAATGGTGACTTTCTAATTGTTTTTCTTTTTTTGGGTGGAATGGCTCCTTTACAGGAAAGAAAAGGTAAACATCCAAAGTGCAGCCTTTCTCTTGAGCTGTAGATATTTTCAGCATTATTAGGAAGGCGGAAAGGTGATTTTTGTTAGATTCTTTTAATTACTAGTGTGTTTTCTTCCCCATAGTATCTTCTTGATAAATTTGACTAGACCAGGAACCGAATTGTCCCTAGAAGGAAAAATACAACAGGGACTCTGTGTCACTTGCAACATTTTCAAAATAAGTGTAATGTGATTAAAACAAACAAAAAAAGGATTAAAAAAAAAAAAAGACTAAAACATTCATTCCTATCTTGGCTCTTTCCCTTGCTTGATTGGTCAGAAATGATGATGTGATTCACCATCTTCACTTCAGCTATTAGGGTTAAACCTTCCAGAAGTGCTGACAGGATCCAGAGGACGTCTCTTCCCCCTTGTCTCTTGTAAAACTCAGTCATGGTTCATTTAGCCATGGTGAAAGGAGCTAACATGAAATTCTTAAGCGACATTGTTTCAAGCAAATTTGTACTGTCTACTCCTTCCAGATGCCAAAACCAATTAAAGTAAACCATCATCAATTCACAATAATGAAATGAAGGAGGCTTGTACATGTAATTCCTAAAATCATGCTTGCTCCAAAACAGATTGACTCCCTCAAAAAGACTGCTTAGGGTGAAAACACTCTGAAACTTTGTCATTCAGAAACAACCATGATGTTCTCATTCATTCACGTTTTCTTAAATCATGTATGTAATGCTGTTATGACCTAAATATTAAATCTACAATCTCTTCTTCTACTTTGTTGTCCCATGAGCTTGAATTTATATCTTTGATCATCCTGGGCAACATTAGCTTTATACTAGAGGCTGTTGTATCACCTTTTCTAGAATATTTGAGTTTTTAGTTAGACTTATCCAAAACAGATGGAATAAGGAGTAACACAAAGGTAAAAAATATAACATACAGAACATTATAGAACTTTTCTAAGATACGCAATATAAGACTTAAATAATGAAGCAAGTAGCAAGCTTCTGGTTAGGAAGGCACAATACTCGTAATTGAATTTATAGAGTGAGATAAAATTTTGTTTATAATTTGACAAAACTGTGTTTAAATTCATATTGAAGAAGGAAAAATTTGGAGAAAAATTTTAAACTATAATAATAATCATACAGGACAATTTCTAATAGATATTAAAATGCTCTTGGTGGTTCAATGGTTAAGTGCTTGGCTGCTAACCTAAAGGTTGGTGGTTCAAACAAACACAGTGGCTCCTTGGGAAAAAGACATGGCAATCTGCTCCCATAAACATTACAGCCTAGAAAAACTTACAGGGCCTATTAATTCTGTCATATGGGGTTGCTATGGGTTGAAAAAAAGTTGAAAATCAACTCAGTTGCACCTAACAACAATTAGGTTCAGTCGCAAGACTGAATAGAATAAATAGTATAAAATGAGAAAAAAACCTAAAATAAACTTAATTCTGTTAAATTTAACATATGATTAATAAAAATTTAACATATGATTAATATGAGTTCATAAATCAATGGATTTTTAATAAAAATTGTTGGAATAATTTGTTGTCTACTTTAAACAAATGAGTTTAGATCACATATTGTACTATACCAAATTAAATTTCAGCTGGATTGAAGTGTTTAATGAATTATATAAATTCTAAGAACTTAGAAAAATAATATATATCTTTTATCTCATAGGAAACCTTAGTTGCGAATAGTAGAAGACGCAAAACAAAAACAGGTATATTAGATTACATAATGCATTTGAGAAACAGTATTATGACAAACTAAAAACCAAAGGCAAATTATAAATTGGCACACATTATTAATAATAATGCTTCACGCTTGGTAAAGCAGAGGGTCAGCGAAAAAGAGGAAGACCATCAATAAGACAGAATGACACAGTGGCTGCAACAATGGGCTCAAACATAGGAATGCTTGTGAGGATGGCACAGGACTGGGCAGTGTTTTGCTCTGTTGTACATAGGTTCTAATAACAACAACAAAAACAACTTTAAAAATAATTTAATTAAAGTATTATAGATATGTAGTTAACACTTCACCACAAGAAAACTATACTAATATATCACTTAGATAAATGAAAAAAGATAATTACTAAACTACTTAAATTAATAAGCTACAAATGATTAAAAACTTCGTCAAATTATATGTTTGTACTAGAAATTATGTACAGGACAGAATTAAGTGACAGCCGTTTTTTAATAAAGTAATTAAAAAATGATTGCTCGTAAAAAGACATTTACTTATATCGATGCTGGAAAATAAGTTGAGACAGACCTTTGGAAAGAAATTTGACTATATTTATCAATAATCATAAAAGTTTTAATGCCTAAGTTGAACAGTCTAGGAACCTTTCTAAGAAAATAATCTAAATTGGCAAAGACATTCATACACAAGGCATTCATAGCAAATTAATTACAATAACTAAATCTGGGAAAAATATTAATTTTTTAATTAAGTTATTAATAATATTAAGTATTAATTATTAAGTATTAACCATTATATACTTATTAAGTATTAACTTAAATCAGTAATAAAATTAGATTTATATAGGTTTTACTCAGCAAATGGCCATGTTATATTAAAGAAAAAATATATAAAATTGTATATATAGCATGTTCAGGCTATACAGTGCATACATCAAATACACACAAAAAAGAAATAAACTAACATTTAACTAGTTGCTTTCTTATCTCTACTCATCAATCTTTTCCAAGTTTTTAGACAATGAGCGTATAGTCTTTCACAATGGGAAAAAGAAATTATCAAAGTGGATAGAAGCCTGAGGTTAATGGCTTCTTCGTGTAAAATAAAAATACCCTACAGATAAAACCATTTTTTTCTATAGATAAAATTACTGAATAAAATCAAATGATCAGGCCTTCACTAATTAATATGTTTTATCAATTACAATAAAAACAAATAATTCTAAATGTTACTTATATGACTAAACAGATGAGACTAGAAAATTTTCAACATTTTAGATGCATTAATTCTAATGAATATTAATTAAAACATAATTTTAAGACTGTTGTTGTGTTAGGTGGTGTTGTGTCAGTTCTCACTCATGGTGACCCTATACACAACAGAAGAAAACACTGCTCAGTTGTGCTCCATTCTCATAATTGTTGCTATGCTTGAGCCCATTGTTGCAGCCACTGTGTCAGTTCATCTTGTTGAGGTCTTCCTCTTTTTCACTGACCCCCGATTTTACCAAACATGATGTCCTTCTCCAGGGACTGATCCCTCCTGATAACATGTCCAAAGTATGTGAGATGAAGTCTCATTATCCTCTCTTCTAAGGAACATTCTGATTATACTTCTTGCAAGACAGATTTGTTCCTTCTTCTGGCAGTCCATGGTATATTCAATATTCTTCTCCAATAACAACACCATCATTCAAAGGCAACAATTCTTTTTTGATATTCCTTATTCATTGTCTAGCTTTCAAGTGTATATGACACGATTGAAAATACCACGGCTTGGGTCAGGCCTATCTTAGTCCTCAAAGTCACATCGTTGTTTTTAACACTTTAAAGATGTCTCTTGCAGTAGATTTGCCCAATGTAATAAGACTTTTGATTTCTTGACTTCTACTTCCATGGTTGTTGATTGTGGATCCAAGTACAATAAAATCCTTGACAATTTCAATATTTTCTCCATTTATCATGATATTGCTTATTGATCTGGTTCTGAGGATTTTTATTTTCTTTGTGTATAATCCAAACTGAAGGCTGTAGTCTTTTATCTTCAGTAAGTGCGTAAAGTTCTCTTCACTTTCAGCAAGCGAAGTTGTGTCATCCACATATCACAGGTTGCTAATGAGACTTCTTTCAATCCTGATGCTACATTAATCTTAATAAACCAGTTTATTGGATTATTTCCTTAGCATACAGATTGAATAAGTATGATGAAATGGTACAACGCTGACACGTACCTTTCCCGATTTTAAAGCAGGCAGTAACTCCTTGTTCTGTTTTGAACAACTGCCTCTTGGCCTATGTACAGGTTCTCGATGAGTGCAATTGGTGCTATGAAATTCACATTCCTCACAGATTATCCATAATTTGTGATAATCCACACAGTAGAATGCCTTTGCATTGCCAATAAAACACGGGAAGCATCCTTCTGGTATTCTTTGCTTTCAGCTGAGATCCATTTGACAGCAGCAAAGATATCCCTTGTTCGACACCCTCTTCTCAACCTGGCTTGAATTTTTGCCACTTCCTTGTCAATGTACTGCTGCAACTATTTTTTAATTATCTTAGGCGAAATTTTACTTGCATGTGGTATTAATGATAACCAAACAAAACCCGTTGCGTCGAGTCGATTCCGACTCATAGCAACCCTATAGGACAGAATAGAACTGTGCCATAGGATTTCCGAGGATCAGCTTGTGGATTTGAATTGCTGATCTTATGGTTAGCAGCCAAGTTCTTAACTACTGCACCACCAGGGCTCCTGGTATTAATTATTTTGTTCTGTATTTTCCACATTCTGTTGAATCATCTTTCTTTGGAAAGGGCACAGATGTGGATCTCTACCAGTAATTTGGCTAGGGAGTTGTCTTCCAAATTTCTTGGCATAGATGAGTGAGCACAGCCAACATTGCATCCTTTTTTTTGAAATAACTCAACTGGTATTCCATTAATTCCTGGAACCTTGTTTTTCACTAGTGTCTTCAGTACAGCTTGGGCTCCTTCCTTTAATATCATCAGCTCTTGATCATATGCTGCCTCCTTAAATGTTTGAACATCTACCAATTCTTTTTGGCAAAGTGACTGTGTATTCCTTCCATCTTCTTTGATCCTTCCTACATTGTTCAATATTTTTATGATAGAATTCTTCAATATTGCAGTTCAAAGCTGAATTTTTTCTTCAATTCTTTCAGCTTCAGAAATGCTGAGCATATTCTTCCCATTTTGTTTTCTAACTCCAGGTCTTTGCACATTTCCGTATAATATTTTGTCTTTTTGAGCCCCCTTTGAAACTTCATACAGCTCTTTTACTTCATCATTTCTTTCATTTGCTTTAGCTACTCTCCATTCAAGAACAAGTTTCAGAGTCTCTTCTGACATTCACTTTGGTCTTTCCTTTCTTTCTTGTCTTTTAGATGACCTTTGCTTTATTCATGTATGACATACTTGATGTAATCCCACAACTCATCTGGTGTTCGGTCATTAGTGTTCAGTTCATCAAATCTATTCCTGAGATGGTCTCTAAATTCAGGTAGGATATACTCAAGGTTTTACTTTGGCTCTTGTGGACCTGTTTTAATTTTCTTCAGCTTCAACTTGAGCTTGTATTTGAGCATTGATGGTCTGTTCCACAGTTGTCACCTTGTGTTGCTCTGACTGATGATATTGAGCTTCTCCTTTGTCTCTTTCTATAGATGTAGTGGATTTGATTCATGTTTATTCCATCTGGTGAGGTCCATATGTAAGTTGCAGTTTATGTTGTTGAACAAAGGTATTTGCAATGAATAAGTTGTTGGTCTTGTAAAATTCTATCAGGTCGTCTCCAGCATCATTTCTGTTACCAAGGCCATATTTTCCAACTATCGACACTTTTTCTTTGTTGCCAACCCTCATAATCCAATCACCAGTAGTTATTAATGCATCTTAATCAATTTCAGACTCCAGAAGTTGGTAAAAACTTTCAACTTCTTCATTTTTGGCATTAGTGGTTGGTGCACGAATTTGGATAATAGTTGTATTAACTGGTCTTCTTTGGAGGTATATGGATATTACCCTGTCACTGACAGCTTTGTACTTCAGGATGGATAGTGGAGTGTTCTTTTTGGCAATGAATGTGACTCCATTCCTCTTCAATTTGTCATTCCTGGCATAGTAGACCACATGATTGTCCTGTTCACAATGGCCAATAGCAGTCCCTTTAATCTCACTAATGCCTAGGATATTGATCTTCATGCATTCCGTTTCATTTTTGAAGAATTCCAATTTTCCTAGATTCATACTTCGTATATTCCATGTTCCAATTGTTAATGGATGTTTGCAACAGTTTCTTCTCATTTTGAATCACTCCCCTTCAGCAAACGAAGGTCCTCAAAACTTGACTCCATCCACATCGTTAAAGTCGACTCAACTTTATGGAGATAATTCTTCCTCAGTTGTATTTTGAGTACCTTCCAACCTGAGAGGCTCATCTTCCAGCACCATATTAGACAATGTTCTGCTGATATTCATAAAGTTTTCACTGGATATATATATATATTAAGAGTATTTTGCCATGTCCTTCTTTCTTGTCTTTGGAAGCTCCACTGAAACTTGTCCTCCATGGGTTAACCTGCTGGCATCTGAAATATTGGTAGCGTTGCTTGCAGCATCACAGTAACACACAAGCCACCACAGTATGACAAACTGACAGACGAGTGGTAGATTATAAGACTACAACAGCTTAAAGTGTCTGGGACAGGCAAAACAGAAAAAGAATTGATGAAATCTCTAAATTGTATATAATTCGAATATTGTTTTTGATATGTAACTGCTTAACCTGGGTTCCTTAGGATATATAGCCTGAGGTAAAGATTGTGATTAATGCTTTACTTGGGAGTTGCAATGGCAGCATAGCATTGGTATAGATTCCAGCATCATAGCAACAAGCAAGCTATACAGTACATCAAACTTGACAGATGGGTGGTGGACAATCACAATGCCATTTCTAATATCAGAATTTCAAGTGTGTAACTTTCCTTTCCTCCAGCTATTACTGAGGACCATTACTGTATCATTAAAATCATAGTCCTAATCTGTTCATTTTACCACTTTCACTACCCCCCTCTTTGTTCCTCAGTTTTCTCTAATTCAGCTTACGTTCTACCTTTAAAATTAGAGGCAATCATGCCAATTTGGTAGCTACTATTAATATTTTTAATGTATTTCCTGTATAAAATATATCACATACGTTTATACAAGTACTTTAATTTAGATGTCATTCTCACTAATGTGCAGCCACTTAATCAACCTATATGATCTTCTCATAGAAGAACTGTTACTGGTGTAATTAAAACGAGGATTAGAAAACAAGCAAACCCAGTATTTTAAAAGCTAAGTATTTACGTGTGATACTATTAGTTGATGTCTTGAAAATGGACGACTATAGAGAAAGCAGAGGTTTCCCATCTATAAACTCTTTCCTAAGGTTTTCTCCATCTACCTTGTATTAGGCTGGGTTCTCTAGAGAAGCAAAACCCTTAATGATTATAAATATATAGAGAGAGATTTATATTAAGGAAACAGCTCACGGGATAGTAGGGGTTGGAAAGTCCCAAGTCCTTGGATCAGGATAGAGTCCTTTTCCAATTCACGGAGTGTAGCAGGTGGTGGACCCAAGATGAGCAGGTTGGAGAGCAGGGATCCCACTCACAGGTTGAGATGGTCGAGGAATCCCCAAGGTCAGTAGGCAAGATTGCAAGGTTTCTCCTGAGTCACTTAGCTGTAGGGGCTGGCAAAACCAAGATAGGCAGGTCGGGAAGCAGGATTCTTTCTCGCAGGCCAGGAAGATCTGCAAATCCCAAGATGGACAGATAAGCTGCTAGCTCAAGTCCCAAGAACCAGAGGTGAGATGAGAGACAGCTACTGGATCCAGAAGAAGCCAACAACCTTTGCAGGGCAAGGAGGAAGGAAGTAGGTAGCAGAAGGCGGAGAGATGAAAGATGAGGGGGCGGTGAGCCACTACATGCCCAACCCCCGCTGCTTCCCACTCAGCAGATTCCATCATGCGAGTGATCACACATCAAATTTCAACAGGAAAGTGATCACAACACTATACAACTGCCAAAACACTGAGAATCATGACCCAGTCAAGTTGACACACAATGTTAACCATCACATACCCTCAACTGTGTATGAGCAAACAGCACTTCTATATTGGGGTGGATGTTTTGGATCTGCATTAACTGAATAATCTAATTGGAATTTTGCCATTTAATCATATTGCACATGTCTTGTTTTTCTAATTTAGAAATCTTATTCCTCAAAGGAGTAGAAACCAACTATAGAAATACAATAGTATCACTGTGGCTAGTTATCCCAATTGTATCATTAAGGTAGTGTCTTAGGCTGGGTTATCTGGAGAAGTAAAACCAGTAAAGCATATAAATATATATATAGAGAGATTTATGTTAAGGAAATGGCTCACGTGATTGTAGAAACTGGAATGTCTCAAGTCCCATGGGTCCGGATAGAGGCTTCTCCTGATTCATGTAGCTGCAAAGGCTGGCAAACCCAAGACTGGAAAGTCAGGCAGCAGGGCTCTTGCTCACAGGCTACAAGATTGACAAATCCCAAGATCGTCAGGTAAGACGGCAGGTAAGCTGCTATCTCAAGTCCCAAAAACTGGAGGTCATATGAAAAGGAGTCAGCTGCAGGGTCCAAAGTGAGCAAAAGCCCACGAGCCTTGCCAGAAAGTCTACTTATATTCTATCCAGGCCACACCCCCAACCAAGGAAACTCCCCTTCAACTGATTGCCTACTCATAGCGGATCCCATCGTGGAGGTGATCACATTATATCAAATTTCATCCTGGAAGTGATCACATTATCATGATTGCCAAACTACATCATAATTGCCAAACCACTGAGAATTACAGCCCAGCCCAGTGACACAAAACCTTAATGATCACAGGTAGTATGAGAGCGATAGGCACATTTTCTCAAGACTACTTGTTATCTCTGAAATCTCAGCCTACCTTTCAAAGTTTAGCCCTAGATAAATAGGTTTTCTCACAGTCCTCTCTTCATGAGATTTTTTCCCCTTGTTCTTGTTTTCACTGAGGGTTTGATTTTTTAGGAAATCTCTCCTGAATATGGAGTTATCCAATATGTCTACCCACCCACACTGGACCTGGGTTTTATCTACATCCCACACATGGTCATAACCTAAAGCATTAGGTCCATGGAGATGGACAAGTGCCCTCAGGGCAGCTGTAAATCTAGCTCAGGCTTGCTTCAATGTTTTTATGGAATCCCATTCCTATTTCTCTTGCTCTACATGATTTCCCTATAATTCCCCTGAATTTAATAAGACGTTTAAAGATTTTATTATTTTTAGGGGCAAAGTTATTAAAGATAATTAGTTTTCTAAAAATGAAAGTTTTGTTAATTAATTCTGGATGACTTGACAATAAATAAATTCATTCTGTATGAATTTACTACAGAAATTCCAAGCCTTCAAGCCTTGTTCGACATACCCAAGGGGATTATTTAATAGTTTTTCTGGTCCAAAAAATGTCATAATAGTTTCTTTCTTCTCTGTAATGTATTATTACGAATTGGACATAACAAGCTTAGCCCCCAGGAATCTCTCGTTTCCTCTATCTGGTGGGTGAAGATCTGATGATTTTCATAGTTTCATACCAATGAATCACCTTTAGATTTAGATTAACCTAGATATCAGCCCTTGTTCTCTGCCAAACTATTACTACTCCTGAACCTTTACAGTGGTGTGTTCTAACAATAATTCGTTGTCTCTTTCTCAGCTTCTTGTCACAGTAAAAAAAAACCCAAACCAAAGGCAAACAAAAAAACGTTGCCATTGAGTCCATTCCAACTCATAGCAACCTTATAGGACAGAGTAGAACTGCTCCATAGGGTTTCCAGGGCTGTCTCAGTAGCCTCTTAAGAATTACTCTAACTTCTCTAAGTCACTTGCATTAGAATAGTCTAAGCGCTATTTGATTGCATGCCCCACAGCAGCAGTAAAGTCCCTTGCATATCTTGTGCCAGTTGTCTGATCTAGGGAAAAGCTGTGATCAAACATAGGCAGTTCTGAGATTCACCTCTTTTTTCCACTGGAAAATTACTCTAGATAATAACCTGGGTAAAAACAGACTTCCAATTTGCAAATTAACGATAAATATTTAATGCCATATAAATCAGTTTTTCTGCACCCAAAGTATACCCTCTCCCCAAAATTGGCAACTCCCAGATATTTCTTGATCTTTTAGTTAACTATGAAAAGCCATAATAACTCATGTCTGAGGAATGGATATGCTTTAATACTAAGAATCCATTAGTTAGGAAGTCATGACAAATACAAATCTGATTCAATACCTGTCTGATGATTTTAATCTGAGATGTAGCTCAGATATATACCTTACAGTGCAACTCTAATTGGGACGTCTCTTAAATGTGACTATAATATAAATCTTGGGCCCCATTATGACTTGATATCTGCTCAATATCACATTCAATGAAACCACTGTTGAATTACAGAGATCTGTAGGTTTTTTTTTAATTTAAAAATGTACTTCATGCAAAAATTTCTTTAAAATTTTTAATTTTCTTAAGAAAAATCCATAAATAATATCTTCAAAGTGTGTAGAATTGATTTTGGGGGGTAATATATTTTATCTGCAATACAATGACAGATTAATACACTTTTTGATCAGAGATTATTTCTAATTTGGGAACTATGTGCATCTCCATTTTAAGTAACATGAGGCATGATGCCTTTTCAAGGTGATTAGAGTCTAGCGGAAGAGAGAAAATAAAAATCAGCAATTATAGTACAATAAGCGGCATTGTGATTATTTTGCACAGTTGTTTATAGGAATTCAAAAACGAAACTTCTGAACAGACTTGGGATCATGGAAATTTTCTAGGAAGAAAATTTGTTTAAGCTAAAGTTTAAAAGATGAAGGAGAATAGTTCAATGAGAAAAAGAAGGGGTAGACCTTCCAGGGAGATGAAGCAGCCTGTGGCAAAACACAACAGTTTGAAACAGCATGGTGTCCTTAAAATTGAAAATAACGTAATATGGTTACAGTGGGAGTGGCAAGAGACAAGGTAGAATCTGATAGGGCCAGATTCTACAGGCTCTTCTTCTATTTAACTAAGAATTTTAAATTTTATCCATGACAGCATTAATTAAATTAAAAGAATTACTTAATATTTGCATTTTAGAAAAAAATATCTTTGTTATCATTATGGGGCACAAATGCCAGGACACCAGCTGTGAGATGAGATGTAACGAGGGCTTGCACTATCTAGATAGGTCCCTGTGTGGTGCAAACAATTTGATCTTGACTGCTAACCTGTCTCTATGAGTTGGAATCGACTCGATGGCAGCAGGTTTGGGTTTTTTTTTTAGTTTTATTAACCTGTCTTGGATTGAATTATGTCCCCCCCAAATTCTGTATATCAACTTGGATAGACTATGTGTGGTTGTCCTCCATTTTGTGATTGTAATTTTATGTTCAGAGAATTAGGTGGGATTGCTCAAGAGATAAAAGGAAAGGGAAGCAAGCAGAGAGTTGGGGCTCTCATACCACCAAGAGAGCAGCACCCGGAGCAGAGTGTGTCCTTTGGACCTAGGGTCCCTGCGCCTGAGAAGCTCCTCAACCAGGAGAAGTTTGAGGACAAGGAATCTTCCTCTGGACTCGACAGAGACGGAAAACCTTACCCTAGAGCCGATGCCCTGAATTTGGACTTACAACCTACCAGGCTGTGAGAAAATAAGCTTCTCTTTGTTAAAGCCATTCACTTTGTGGCATTTCTGTGTGGCAGCAGTAGGTAACTAAGACAGAATTTTATACTGAGAGAATGGAGTGCTGCTCTAACAGATATCTGAATGGTGGAAGTGGTTTTGAAACTGTGAATGGGTAGAATTGCAAAAGCAGCAGAGTACCAGCACAGCAGAGAACCTGCAGCAGCAGAGAAGCAGCAACAGCAGAGAACTTGCAGCGGAAGAACCAGGAGGTCAGCGTCAGACAGCACTGGAGCATGCGCACAGAGCTAGAGAGCTGAGTGCCTGTGCACAAGAGGCTTCCTGGTAGAGCGGGGTGCCTCCAGGCACTTCTAGGTAGAGCTAGGCTTGCCAACCCACAGAGCAAGAGAGCTGAGTGCCTGTGTGCAGGAGGCTTCCTGGCTGAATGGGGTGCCTCCAGGCACTTATCAGTGGAGCTACAGAGCTTTGTGACACTTGACCCAGCAGAGCAGATGTGGGCATGAGGCCCGAGGAGCTGAGAGGCTAAGAAACCAGGAAGCAGAAGCTGAAGAGACAAAGCAAGAAGCCAAACTGCCTCAGTCTCAAAAGGCATGATTATGATCTCAGGGGTTTCAAAGGGTGGAGCCATGGCCTCTGGTGTTTCTAAGGGTGGAGTTGCCACTCAGGTGGGCCAGGAAAATGGTACGTCTAAAGCTGAGGTAGCAGAGCTGCTGTCCCAGTGGGCCTGGAAGGTGGAGCTGAAGCCCAGAGCTCAAGAGCTTTCACTCAGAATCTGGAAAGTTTGGCCAATTCCTAGAGTCTGGAGGGCAGGGCCATTGTAAATTGCGTCAGAGAACAAAGGATTATTTTCAAAGCTTTGAGGGCTAATGTAACGTGTTCTGCTGACTTGCTTAGTGCCTGTTATCCCTTCTTTTCCTATAGTTTCTCTTATTTGTAATAGAAATGTCTAGCTTGTGTCTGTTCTGACATTGTACTTTGACAGCACATAACTTGTATTTTAGATTTCACAGATGAAGAGGAATTTTTGGTTTTTGGACTTGGAGTTAAGACTTTCACTATGATGTGATGGGGTGAGTATGGTTTGCATGTTGCAAGGATGTGATTTTTGGGGAGCTAAAGGGTGGAATGTCACAGACTGAATTATGTCTCCCCCAAAATCTGTGTATCAACTTGGTTGGGTCATGTGTGGTTGTCCTCTGTTTTGTGATTGTAATTTTATGCTGAGAGCATTAGGGTGGGACTGTAACACCACCCTTACTCAGGTCTCCTCCCTGATACAAGGTAAAGGGAGTTTTCCCGTGGTGTGGCCTGCACCATCTTTTATCTCTCAAGAGATAAAAGGAAAGGGAAGCAAGCGGAGAGTTGGGGACCTCATTCCACCAAGAGAGCAACACTGGGAGCAGAGTGCATCCTTTGGACCCAGGGTCCCTGCGGCTGAGAAGCTCCTCAACCAGCAGAAGTTTGAGGACAATGATGTTTCCTCTATAGCTGATGGAGAGAAAGTCTTTCCCTGGAGCTGATGCCCTGAATTTGGACTCGTAACCTACTAGACTGTAAGAAAATAAATTTCTTTTTGTTAAACTGATCTACTTGTGGTATCTCTGTTATAACAGCACTAGATGACTAAGACATAACCTAAACTTTGGCAGTTTAGATTTACCCATGACACCGTGGAAGAAAGGCCTGGTGATCTGTTTCCATAAAGTGTACAGCTGAGAAATTCTATGGAGCATGTCTATTCTGTAGCACATGGAGTTGCGATGAGTCAGAATCAACTTGACAGCAACAAGTTTCTGTTTTTTTTTTCACCATCCATGGGCTTGACAGTGTTAGTCAATTTAAATTAAGAGAATAACTTAATATTTTATTTTAGAAAAATAACTTAGTTATAATTATGGGGCATGGATGCTGGATAATAAGGTGAGAAATGTTGGGCCAGGTGCCAAAGGTCAGGTGAGATGTAATTAGGGTTTACATTATCTAGTGGCAGTGGGATTGGAGAGATTGGAAGGAGTTCCTATTCAGAGGAGCTCAGGATGATACAGAGTTTCGGTAGTAATCAAACTGGATCTACTCTTAGTAGCCAGACCAGCATACTTTTAGAGTTCATGGATATCTGGGATTATCATCTAAGATATTTCATAATTGAACAACAGTCTTCTTTTCTAGCCAAGTCCCACATTTCTTTTGAATAGAATCTTCTTAGGGCATTGGCATACTGGACCCTCACTCAGCCTTGGAGAGGCCGTGGCTTTGGATCCAAATACATCTTTTAACTCCATTCAGATAATTGATCAGGGTTGGGCTGTTCCACCACTGGGGGTAAAGTGATGAGACAAGACTGGGATTCACACGTTGTAACTTATTCAAGTTAAATTATTTTTTCCACTTCAGCTAGGAAAAATTGAAAAATATTTGAAAATATTGCTTTAAGGAAAAATCCATCTGCTATGCTAATGTAAAAGGCAAATTATTCTATTGTAGTATATTCAAAATTGTAATAAAGATCAATTTTACAAATGATGAGCAGGTGGTTTGAGAAGCAGCGTGACTTATGGCCAATGAATTAAGAAAATAGTGTATACTAACTGCCCTGACCTGAAGAAATAGAAGAGCTTTGAGGCTGGGAAACCCTGGAGGCATAGTGGTTAAGTGCTACAGCTGCTAACCAAAAAGTTGGGAATTCGAATTCACCAGGTGCTCCTTGGAAACTCTGTGGAGCAGTTCTACTCTGTCCCGTGGTGTTGCTATGAATCGGAATCAACTTGATGGCAACGGGTTTGGTTGTTTTTTTGGTTTTGAGGCTGGGTCATGATTGCAGTCATGACAGTGAGTGTTGATCAATGGAAGATAAGCAGAAATGACACACTTCTACATCTGGCCTATGGTGATCTGCAACTGAACCCCTGAGTCTTTCCATGTAACCAGCTGGACACAGAGGACTATGGGCCCTAAAACATGGTGACAACACAAGAGGAATGGAGCCTGGATCCTTGAATGATTACTCCTACAGATTAGGAACATCCATTTTGAACAGTCAACATGCAAGAAATAAATGTTTATTGTGTAAACAATTGAGATTTTGAGTATGTGTGTTGTGGCAACTATCATAACCAAATTATTCCTTCAAACCAGATAATGTTAATTGCTTATTGCCCTGAGAGTTTCTCAAACATAAGAAGCACTATCAAGGCTCTAGCTGAAAGAAATGAAGAAAAAATTGAAGCCTTAGGTTGCAATAGTGAAGGATTGATTCTATGGGCAAAATACTGAAAGTCACAGGAAGCAAAAAAAGAAGATGGAAGGAATACACAGAGTCATGGTACCAAAAACAACTGGTTGATGTGCAATCATTTCAGGAGGTAGCATATGATCAAGAACTGATGGTACTGAGAGAAGAAGTCCAAGCTGCACTGAAGGCACTGGTGAAAAACAAGTCTCCAGGAATTGACGTAATAACAATTGAGAGGTTTCAACAAACGGGTGCAGTGCTGGAGGTACTTATTCATCTATGCCAAGAAATTTGGAAGACAGCTACCTGGTCAACTGACTGGAAGAGATCCATATTTATGACTATTTCAAGGAAAGGTGACCCAACCAAATACAGAAATTATCAAACAATATCATTAATATCACATGCCAGTAAAATTTTGCTGAAGATTATTCAAAAGTGGTTGCAGCAGTACATCGATCGGAAACTGCCAGAAATTCAAGCTGGATTCAGAAGGTGATGTGGAATGAAGGATATCATTGCTGATGTCAGATGGATTCTGGCTGAAAGCAGAAAATACCAGAAAGATATTTGCTTGTATTTTATTGACTATGCAAAGGCACTCAACTCTGTGGATCACAATAAATTATGGATAACATTGCAAGAAAAATTAATTAGGCTCATGAGGAACTTGTATTTAGGCCAAGAAGCAGTCATTTGAACAGAACCAGGGGATACTGCGTTCTGAAGTCAGGAAGTGTGTGCATTAGGGTTGTACCCTTTCACCATACTTATGCAATCTGTATGCTGAGCAAATAATCCAAGAAGCTGGACTATATGAAGAAGAACCCAACATCAGGATTAGAGAAGGACTCGTTAACAACCTGCATTATGCAGATAACACAACTTTGCTTACTGAAAGTGTAGACGACTTGAAGCACTTACTGATAAAGACCAAAGACAACAATCTTCAATAAAGAGGACACCTCAACATAAAGAAAACAAAAATCATCACAACTGGACCAATAAGCATCATTATGATAGATGGAGAAAATACTGAAGTTGTCAATGATTTCATTTTACTTGGATCCACAATCAACACCCACGGAAGCAGCAGTCGAGAAATCAAATGACCTGTTGTTGCATTGGGCGAATCTGCTGCAAATGACCTCTTTGAAGTGGTAAAAAGCAAAGATGCCACTTTAAGGACTAAGGTGTGTCTCCCCCAAGCCATGGTGCTTTCAATCTCCTCATATGCATGCAAAAGATAGGGAATAAATAAGGAAGCCTGAAGAAGAATTGATGGTTTTTAGTTACAGTGTTGACAAAGAATATTGAATACACCATAGACTACCAAAAGAATGAACTAATCTGTCTTGGAAGAAGTACAGCCAGAATGCCCCTTAGAAGTGAGGATTTTGAGACTTTGTCTCATATAGTTTGGACATATTTTCAGCAGGAATCAGTCCCTGGAGAAAAATATTATGCTTGGTAGAGGGTCAGCGAAAAAGAGGAAGATCTTCAAAGAGATGGATTCATGCAACAGCTGCAACAATGGGCTTCAGCATAACAAAGATCATGAGGATGGTTCAGGACCGGGCATTGTTTCATTCTGCTGTACATAGGGTCACACTGATTTGAAACCACCTCAAGGACACCTAACAGCAACGACAACATCAAGGCTTCTTCCTAGTCTGTCTTAGTCTGGAAGCTCAGCTGATGCCTGTCCACCATGCGTGACCATGCTGGTATTTGAATACTGGTGGCATAGCTTCCAGCATCATAGCAACACACAAGCCCCCAGAGTATGACAAACTGACAGATGTGTGGGGAAGGCTGGGCTAGCCCTAAGCAAATGCAGTCTTTCCTCTCCAGAAGTTTCTATAATGTGCAATAGTTTGTCAAGAGTCATGAATGACCTGAGGTTTTGCCCTACTGAAGCTAAGAAGTTAAGCTGCCACAGTTTCACAGATGCTGTGATTGGCATAAATGCTGGCAGGAGACAGAAGACTCTTGGGTCAAAAGAAAGGACATTATTATTTATGGCACAGGAAGCAGCATCACGTTCTACAGGTGCTATACAGACATAGACTCAGATGGATCCTATAGACATAGTATTTTGATCCACAGTTGAGGAACACTGAGCTTAGGAAACGTCCAATCTTTCAAAAGGAACCACTGGCAAACTGACCAATCATTGGTCCAGAAAACATTATCTTTATTATTCTGTTCAGGAAATAAATCGGCCCTCTGCCCCAAAGGATGACACTCTCTATCTCCCAAGTATATTTGCTATACAAACAACCTTGAAAAGATTTGCTATAGTTAGTTGCCTTCTAGTGAGATCCAAGTCACAGAGACCTTACATACAATAGAACAAAACATTGCTTGGTCCTGTGCAAAAGATATGCAAAAAATAAAAACGAGTGTTCCTACTACCTAATTACTGTATTCCAGCTCTTATAACCTATACTTCCTAATATCTGGGCCATAATTTATTCCATATTTCAGTTATTATGTCTAGTTGCCAGCCAAAAAACTGTGTAAGATATTATTTTCATTTGTGTTATGTTACCTCGAAATGTAGCCTCAAGATCCCAGAGATAATAACTAGTTTTGAGAAAATGTACCTTGTGTCTTCCATACCACATTAATGATACAATTGGTATAACTAATCACAGTGCTACCATTATATTTCTGCAGTTGGTTCCTACTCCTTTGAGGAATGAGATCGCTAAATTAGAAAAACAAAAATAGGAAAGAAATACATTTTTCGTACATCCGGTGATACATTACTGGCATGTTCAATATGATTAAATAGCAAAGTTTCTATTAGATTATACAGTTAAAGCAGACCCAAAACATCCCATCCCAACTCACCCTTCATACACATCCACCGCAGTTTAGAAGTTCTATTTGCTCATACACAGTTGAAGGTAGATAGGGGCAAATAGAGGAAAAGTTAAAAATTGGGGAACCTCTGTTTTCTCCAGATTACTCAAAGGCTTAAACGTCCACTACTGCTCATAAATTCTGCAGTTTCCCCTGGGTTTTCTTGTTTTCTAACCTTCCTCCTAGTTAGTTGCACCAGGAATAATTTCCCATTAGACAATCACATAGTTTGATTAAGTGCTTGTATGTTAGTGAGAATGACATTTAAAGTAAATGTATATATATATATATATAAAATAAACAGTATATGTATAAAAATATTAGTAATACATTACCAAGCTGGCAAACTTATTCGACTATAATTTATAGATATAATGTTGTTATATCTATATTTACAAAAAATGCCACTATAAACATGAATTACATTTTATTTTTATAAATTATAATCTGAATATTATAATCAGATTCTAATTATAATCAGATTATATTTACTAACTATAATCAGAATTATAATATTTATTAAGAAAAAAAATCTAGGACTCAGAGAGGTATATGAAACACTTTAGCATCCTCCAAGAACATATCAAGCCTTGTTTCTTAGAAGCTGTAAGTAATATACCCCCAAGTGTCTGTCAGTTTGTCCTACTGTGGGGGCTTGTGCGTTGCTGTGATGCTAGAAGCCATGCCATCAGTGTTCAAATACCAGCAGGGTTACCCATGGAAGATAGGTTTCAGCTGAGCTTCCAGACTAAGACAGACTAAGAAGAAGGACCCAGCAGTCTACTGAAAAGAATTAGCCAGTGAAAACCTTATGAATAGCAGCAGAACATTGTCTGATATAGTGCCAGAAGATGAGCCCTCCAGGCTGAGACGCTCTCAAAAGACGACTGGGGAAGAGCTGCCTCCTCAAAGTAGAGTCAACCTTAATGACGTGGATGGAGTAAAGCTTTCAAGACATTCATTTGCTGATGTGGCAAAACTCAAAATGAGCAGAAACAGCTGCAAACACCCATTAATAATCGGAACTTGGAATGTATGAAGCACGAATCTAGGAAAATTGGGAATCATCAAAAATTAAATGGAACGCATAAACATCGATATCCTAGGCATTAGTGAGTGGAAATGGACTGGTATTGGCCATTTTGAATCAGACAATCACATAGTCTACTATGCCGGGAATGACAACTTGAAGAATGGTGTTGCACTCATCATCAAAAAGAGCATTTCAAGATCTATCCTGAAGTACAAAGCTGTCAGTGATAGGATAATATCCATAAACCTAAAAGGAAGACCAGTTAATAAGACTGTTATTCAAATTTACGTGCCAACCAGTAAGGCCAAAGATGAAGAAACTGAAGATTTTTATCAGCTTTTGCAGTGAGAAACTGATCAAGCATGCAATCTGGATACATTGATAATTACTGGGGATTGGAATACGAAAGTTGGAAACAAACAAAAAAAGGTTCAGTAGTTGGAAAATATGGCCTTGGTGATAGAAATGATGCTGGAGATCGAATGATAGAATTTTGCAAGACCAACGACTTCTTCATTGCAAATACCTTCTTTCACCAATGTAAACGGCAACTATACACATGGACCTCACCAGATGAAATACACAGGAATCAAATCGACTACATCTGTGGAAAGAGATGATGGAAAAGCACAATATCATAAGTCAAAACAAGGCCAGGGGCCGACTGTGGAACAGACCATCAATTGCTCATATGCAAGCTCAAGTTGAAATGGAAGAAAATCAGAGCAAGTCCACGAGAGCCAAAATACGACCTTGAGTATATCCCACCTGAATTTGGAGACAATCTGAAGAATAGATTTGACGCATTGAACACTAATGACCAAAGACCAAATGAGTTGTGGAATGACATCAAGGATATCACACGTGAAGAAAGTAAGAGGTCATTGAAAAGACAGGAAAGAAAGAAAAGACTAAGAAGTACATCAGAGGAGACTCTGAAACTTGCTCTCGAAAGTTGAGCTGCTAAAGCAAAAGGAAGAATGATGAACTAAAAGAGCTGAACAGGAGATTTCAAAGGGTGGCTTGAGAGGGCAAAGTAAAATATTACAATGATGTGCAAAAATCTGGAGCTAGAAAGCCAAAAGTGAAGAGCATGCTCAGTATTTATCAAGCTGAAAGAACTAAAGAAAAAATTCAGGCCTCGAGTTGAAATAGGAAGGATTCTATGGGGAAAATATTAAATGACTCAGGAAGCATCGAAAGAAGATAGAAGGAATACACAGAGTCATTATACCAAAAATAATTAGCCCACGTTCAATCAAGAGGTAGCATATGATAAGGAACGAATGGTACTGAAGGGAGAAGTTAAAGCTGCCTTGAAAGCACTGGTGAAAAACAAGGCTCCAGGAATTGACAGAGTACCAACTGAGATGTTTCAACAAATGGACGCAGAGCTGGAAGTGTTCACTCGTCTATGCCAAGAAATTTGGAAGATAGCTACCTGGCCAACCGACTGGGAGAAATCCATATTTATGCCTATTCCCAAGAAAGGTGATCCAACTGAATGTGGAAATTATCGAACAATATCAATAATATATCACAGGCAAACAAAATTTTGCTGAAGATCATTCAAAAAGGGCTGCAGCAGTATATCAACAGGGAACTGCCAGAAATTCATGCCGGATATAGAAGAAGATGTGGAGCCAGGGATATTACTGCTGATGTCAGATGGATCCTGGCTGAAAGCAGAGAATACCAGAAGGAGGTTAACCTGTGTTTCATTGACTATGCAAAGGCGTTGACTGTGTGGATCATAACAAATTATAGATAACATTGCAAAGAATGGGAATTCCAGAACACTTAATTGTGCTCATGAGGAACCTTTACATAGATCAAAAGGCAGTTATTTGCACAGAACAAGGGGATACTGATTGGTTTAAAGTCAGGAAAGGTGTGCGTCAGGGTTGTATTCTTTCACCATACCTATTCAATCTGTACGCTGAGCAAATAATCTGAGAAGCTGGACTATATGAAGAAGAACGGGGCATCAGGATTGGAGGAAGACTCATTAACAACCTGCGTTATGTGGCTGACACAACCTTGCTTGCTGAAAGTGAAGAGGATTTGAAGCACTTACTGATAAAGATCAAAGACCATAGCCCTCAGTATGGATTATGCCTCAACATAAAAAAAACGAAAGTCCTCACAAATGAACCAATAAGCCATATCATGATAAATGGAGAAAAGAATGAATTTGCCAAGGATTTCGTTTTACTTGGATCCACAATCAACAGCCATGGAAGCAGCAGTTGAGAAATCAAATGACCTATTGCATCGGACAAATCTGCTGCAAAAAGACCTCTGTAAAGTGTTGAAAAGCAAAGATGTCACCTTGAGGAATAGGTGCGCCTGACCCAAGCCATGGTATTTTCAATCATATCTTACGCATGTGAAAGCTGCGCAATGAATAAGGAAGACTGAAAAAGAATTGATGCCTTCGAATTGTGGTGTTGGTGAAGAATATTGAATACACAGTGGACTGCCAAAAGAATGAACAAATCTTTCCTGGAAGAAGAACAACCAGAATGCTCCTTAGAAGCAAGGATGGCAAGACTGTGTCTTACATACTTTGGATATGTTGTCAGGAGGGATCAGTCCCTGGAGAAGGACATCATTCTTGGTAAAGTACAGGGTCAGTGGAAAAGAGGAAGACCCTCAATGAGATGGATTGACACAGTGGCTGCGACAACGGGCTCAAGCATAACAATGACTGTAAGGATGGCGCAGGACTGGGCAGTATTTCATTCCTTGGTACTTAGGGTCACTATAAGTCGGAACTGAGTGGACGGCACCTAAAAACATTAGTAATATAAGACAATATGATATCCCTGGTAGGCAGATTAAAGGAACCCAAAGATGGCCATGTCTTAATTCTCTGAAACTGTTAAGAGGCTAGATGACAAAGGAGAATTAAATTTGTAGATGGAATAAAGGATACTAATTATCTCACCTTAAAACAGGGAAATTATTCTGAATTATCCAGGCAGGACCAAGGTAATCACAAGGTCACTTAAAAGAGGAAGAGTATGGCCGATGAGAACTAGGAGAGATGGCTGTGTGAGAAAGGGTAGCCCTGAACTTGCTGGCTTTGAAGATGGAAGGCATCCATAAGCCAAGGAATGCCAGTAGCCTCTCCTAAAAACAAACAAAAAATTGTCATCTGGGGGATTCTCACTTACAGCAACCCTATAGAACAGAGCAGAACTACCCCATAGGGCCTGCAAAGCTGTAATCTTCATGGAAGCAGACTGTCAAATCTTTCTCCTGCAAAGCAGCTCGTGGGTTTGAACCATCAACCTTTCAGTAAGCAGGTGAGTGCTTACAGGCAGCCTTAAGAAGCTGGAAAATGTAATAAAAAGGATTCTACCCTGGAGCTTCCTGAAGGAATGCAATTCCACTGCTCAGGGCCAGTTTAGTCAATAAGCAAGGTATGCAGAGGCCAAATTTTGTCTTCCCATCAATCTGCAGTGCACAATCTCACTTGTCCTTCAACCACTTCAAAGATGTGGTGAAACCCATGTGAAATTGCTCACCACAGATTAGCAAGTAAATACAATTAATTACTGGTTAATCAGCCCCTGCTACTGATACCTTCATTTTAGCTCAGTGAGATCCGTTTTAGAGTTCTGACCTTCTGAACTGTAAGATAATAAATTTGTGTTGTTCTAAGCCATTAAGTTTATGATACATTTTTATAACAGCCATAGGAAATTAACATGACCTCCATGTGGCCCAAAACAGTGAAAATCCATGTGCAGAGGAGGCAGAAAACATGATTCTTGTTGTCTCGTATGAAGGTTGCCACTTCTTCACCCCCATCTCTATTTAATGGAGTTCCTCTCACTAAAGGAGTAGAATATATTTCCTGTCCATTGACTTGGTTTTTGACCATGTGACCTGCTTTAGCCAATACAAAGAAGCAGAAGTAAGAGGCTGTTGACACAGAGCAGATCTCGGAGGATTCTACTTGCACTCTTGCATTCAGACATCACTATGAGAAAGGCATGCCCCAGTCGGCCTGCTGGCTCCAGGAGGAGGATGAGTGTCACGTGGATAAAAGGCAAACTGCCTGAGCAGAGCTCAGCCTAGATCTACTGACTCCCAGCTATCGCTTAAACATGAGTAAAAATGAATGATAATTGCTTAAGCTATTGAGTTTGGAGTAGTTTGTAAGGCTACTATAGCAACTCATACATCTGCCATCTTAAGTTTCTGTTTTGTTTTGTTTTTGACTGATAAAGTGATACATCATAGCAGCTTTCACGATATACTGATCTACTTTTTACTCTGAGGCCTAAATCTGGCAGTTGCTAAAGCTTTCTTCTTCCCACCAAGAGTCTTTTCTCTGTACTGACAGTCTACAGGGCCTTCTCATTTTCCTACTTTAGGAAGGTCAAGCTTTTATTAAACACAACTGCCCTCCAACACACCCTGAGGATCTCAGATCTATGCTTTCTGGGTTTTGAAAGAGGATATGCTATTTTAGTCAGAATTTAAATGTCATATTTATACCATAATCCTCCCTGCTGGTATCCTGGATGCCTGCCTATGTTATTTATATCCTTTTTGATAAAGTTTCTGAAATCAAATGGTGCCAGCTGAGGAGCAAATTCATTTGCTATCACTGAGGGAAGCATAGGGAATTGGGGACTATTTTAAACAGCAACATGTAAAAAATAATTGGTGTAGCAGTGCACGAAAATACCTCGTGGGGGAGGGGTGGTTGGCAAACAAACTTAGAAGGAAGACGTTATTTGAGTAAAAATACAGTATATAATTTGAAGCTCTCAAGTAGAAGATTGTAGGGAAAAAAAATAGGAACAGAAAAGCTGGTGTTTTTCTTTAATGCCACACATTAAGAGGATCTCCCTCTGAGTAGGGTTCAAGGATGAAGTGCAGGCTTTTCTCATTATAGAGGAAAGATGACATATTCTGAAAGACAGAGTCAGTACGTTGCCATTGCACTGACTGAATGTGCATTAGATCAGACAGCAAATTAGGTATTGATAGAAGTATTTTTGAACAGTCAATAAGCTTTCTGATGATTGATATCTTTACACTGTCTGGTAATATCAATGCCGACATTTAGAAACTAGAGAACGAAACTGTAATACAATATTCTCTTCATGGAATCCTTAAGTGTAACCTAAGCTCACAAGCCTAATTACTTAGAAAGCAGGATTTACAGAGTTCACTTTCACAGGAACAAGGGAAGGAAAATTAGAACAACACACTTTCCATTGTGTACAAAACTGTCCTTCCAACCACCCTTCAATGTGAATCAGAGGGAAAAATAATTAAGTGCTTTAAAGTTGTTCTGATATGATTTTTTTAAAAAAATGGTAAAATTCATGTAAAGAAAGTCAGAATTGTACATTTCATTAGATGACTGCATCTGATAGGGTTTTCAGCTAAAAACTAAGTGCTCAGAAAACCACAAAATACATCACTGTCTGCTTCTAAATAATGTTTTCAGAAATGTAATCAGGAAAGTAGAAGATGATGAAAAGAAAGCTCTATGATTTATACAACAGCTTCCTTGTTTCTTCCACCTATCTGCTCTCATCCTTCATTTTGTTTTTCATTAAAAAAGACAATTAATTGTATATTCTTTCATTCATTTATTCTTCAAATATTTAGAAAATACCAATTATGTGTCAACATTGGCACTATAGTACAGCAGTGGACAAAACAGATAAAAATCATCACCCTCACAGAGCTTCCCTTCTAGTGCGAGATGAACAAGGAGCAAATAAATAAATAAAATACATAGTAGGTTTGGTGAAAAACACTAAGTGGATAAATCAATTCAGGAGAGAAGATAAGAAATGCCATGAGGTGAAGTTTGCTATTAGGAATTTCAGATAAAATGCTTAGTTAAATTTAGATTTCAATTTAAACACTGTTTTTAGTAATGCATGTATCAAATATTGTTTTGGACATATTTATAGTAATTTTGTTGTTTATTTGAAATTTAAATTTAACTGGGCATCCTGCATTTTTATTTGCTGTATCCAGCAGCTCTACTTGCTATTTTAGAAAGTATACTCAAGAAGATCCTCTCAAATAAGATGATAATTGAGCAGAGACTTATGGAGGAAGAGCATTCCAGAAACAGTGAATGGGAGGTGTGGAGACTGAGACGTGAATGTACTTGGAAACTGCAAGGGACAGGAAGGAGGCTATTGTGTCCAGAGCTTGGTGAACAAAGGAAAAAGTGATGGAATACGAAGTCGTTAAAGATGTGATAAGCAAATGATGTATTGCCTTGTATACATGTTGAAGAAAATTCAGAAAATATTGAACATGTGAAGCAAAGACATTTGTGACAAAGAATGCAAATTTAATTTTTAGATATGAAAATTAAAATGTCTGAGATGAAAAAGATACTGTATAGGACTAATGCCAAATGAGGCATTATTGAGGAAAATATTAGAGAACTTTCCCCCATGTGTCTGTCAGTTTGTTGTACTCCGGAGGCTTGTGTGTTGCTGTGATGCTGAGAGCTATGACACCAGTATTCACAAAACAGCAGAGTCACCCATGGTGGACAGGTTTCAGCTGAGTTTTCAGACCAAGACAGACTAGGAAGAAGGACCCAGAAGTCTACTTCTGAAAAGCATTAGCCAGTGAAAACCTTATGAACAGCAGAGGAACATTGTCTGATACTGTGCTGGAAGATGAGCCCCTCATTTTGGAAGGAGCTCAAAACACGACTGGGGAAGAGCTGCCTCCTCAAAGTAGAGTCAACATTAATGATGTGGATGGAGTCAAGCTTTTGGGACCTTCATTTACTGAGGTGGTATGACTCAAAATGAGAAGAAACAGCTGTAAACATCCATTAATAATTGAAACCTGGAAGGTATGAAGTATGAATCTAGGAAAATTGGCAATTGTCAAAAATGAAATGGAATGCACAAAGACCAATATCCTAGCCATTCGTTAACTGAAATGGACTAGTGTTGGTCATTTTGAATAGGAAAATCATATGCTCTACTGTGCTGGGAATGACAACTTAAAGAGGAATGGCATTGCATTCATCTTCAAAAAGAACATTTCAAGGCCTGTCCTGAAGTACAACACTGTCAGTGACAAGATAATATCCATATGCCTACAAGGAAGACCAGTTAATATGACTCTTATTGAAATGCATGCACCAACCACTAAAACCAAAGATGAAGAAATTGAAGATCTTTACCAACTTCCGTAATCTGAAATTGATGGAAAATGCAATCAGGATGCATTGATAATTACTGGTGATTGGAATTGAAAAGTTGGAAACAAAGAAGAAGGATTGGTAGTTGGGAAATACAACATTGGTGATAGAAATGATGCCAGAGATCACATGATAGAATTTTGCAAGACCAAGGACTTCATTGCAAATACTTTTTTCCCCAACATAAATGGCGATGATACAGGTGGACTTCACTAGATGGAATACACAGGAATCAAATTGACTACATCTGTGGAAAGAGACAATGGAAAAGCTCAATATCATCAGTCAGAACAAGGCCAGAGGCAGACTGCAGATCGGACCATCAATTACTCATACGCAAGTTCAAATTGAAACTGGAAATAATTAGAACAAGTCCATGGGAGCCAATGTACGACCTTGAGTGCATCTTACCTGAATTTAGGGTCCATCTCAAGAATAGATTTGATGTGTTGAACACTAATGACAAAAGATCAGACAAGTTGTGGAATGACATGAAGGACATCATATATGAAGAAAGCAAGAGATCATTAAAAAGACAGGAGTGAACGAAAAGACCTAAATGAGTGTCAGAAGAGACTCTAATACTTGCTTTCGAACTTTGAGTAGCTAAAATAAAACGAAAAAAATTATGTAATAAAAGAGCTGAACAGAAGATTTCAAAGGGCAGCTCCAGAAGACAAAGTAAAGTATTATGATAACATGTACAAAGACAAGGCCTAGAGATAGAAAACCAAAATGGAAGAACATGCTCATCATCTCTCAAGCTGAAAGAACTGAAGAAAATATTCAAGCCTCAAGTTGCAATACTGAAGGATTCTATAGTGAAAATATTAGGCTACGCAGGAAGCAGCAGCAGAAGGTGGAAGGAATGCACAGAGTCATAGCAGAAGAAGGTGGAAGGAATGCACAGAGTCACGATATACCAAAAAGAATTGGTCAATGTTCAATCATTTCAGGAGGCAACATATGATCAGGAACTGATGGTACTAAAGGAAGAAGTCCGAGCTGCACATAAAGCATTGGCAGAAAACAAGGCTCCGGGAATTGACAGAATTCCAACTGAGATGTTTCAACAAGTGGATGCAGTGCTGGAAGTGCTAGTTTGTCTATGCCAAGAAATTTGGAAGACAGCTACCTTGCCAACCAACTGGAAGAGAGCCATATTTATGCCTATTCCCAAGAAAGATATCCATCTGAATGTGGGAATTATTGAACAGTATCATTAATATCACAAGCAAGCAAAATTTTGCTGAAGATCATTCAAAAATGGCTGCAGCAGTATATCAACAGGGAACTGCCAAAAATTCAGGCAGGATTCAGAAGAGGATTTGGAACCAAGGATATCATTGTCAGACCAAAGCGTGCAGACTGTATTAGACTGGTTTGAATTTATCATTATGGATGCATTTATTAGAGATTCCAAATTTGATCTATTAATTCACATAGCTGGATGTGACTCTAACTGAACATGGTTGTTTGACTGCTTATGGCCTCAGTAATGTTCTACATTTAATGAGACTGAGATGCCAAAGCTTCCTTGGCATGAAATGAGGAAAGAACCCAAAGACCTAGAGAGAGAGAAAAGTTGGACTAGATTTATGACGTGTGATTTGCACATCCACCCTTCAACCATGTTCCACAAGAAGGCTTAGAAAACCCTCTCTTCACTAAAGCATTGATATATACATTACTGAGCATCTCAGAAAGGCTCTGTGGCTACTCTCCATTGTAGGCCAGATATGACTATTTCTGAGATGTTAACATTGAGATGGGCTTCCTGATTTCAGAAGGGGTGATGAGATCCCAGAATAATAGAAAGCAAGTGGCAGCACTTAATCATCAAAACAAGGAGAGAAATGTGTCACTAATTAGAAAACTTTATCCTACACAGGTTTTTAGTAGTGGCTGACTGATCACAATGTTCTAGGAATAAATAGATGGGCAGCCTTCCAGAATATTGCTTGATATAGATAATAGAAAAAAACTCATCTGGCAGCAAGAAACCTGACTTAGGTTGCTGAAGTGGAGAATTACGGCCATTTACCCAGTTTATAGACATAAGTCAGTTCACAGACCCAGGCACTCTTCCTACAGGGAAAGTCAGGTCCCCTAGATGAAGGACCCTGCACTATTGCTGCTGTAAATGGCTCCAAGATTTCCTCACAGGGACCTGTAGTCATCTACCAGAGTGACTGCATGGAGGAACAGGAAATACCCTGACCTTTCAGAAACTACTGGCTCTGAATTAAGATTAATTCCTGCTGATTCAAAATACCACAGTGACCTACAAGTCAAAGTAGGGGCCTATGATGGTCAGAAATGGATGGAGTCTTAACTCGTCTGATTCTCAGTGGGACATCTGGTCAATGGGCTTAGCCTGTTGTTATTTTCTAGTTCCTGAATGTGTAATTGGCATAAAAATAGTTGGCGATAGCAGAAACACATAAGATATGGGCCATTACAATGGGGAGGTCTAAACGGATGCTTCTGGACCTTTCCTCCTCCTCTAAGAGTAAACCACACACAGTACTGCATCCCTGGGGTAATTGCATAGATTTAATGCCATCATCAAGACTTAAAATAAGCAAAAGTGGTGATACTTATCACATTCACATTTAATTCACCAATTTGGCCTGTGCGGAAATCAAATGGAAATGACTGTGGGCTATCATAAACTTGGGCAGGTGGTGACTCCAAATACAGCTGGTGAGGTCCCAGGGTGGTGCAAATAGTTTGCACTTAACTACTGACCCAAAGATTGGCAGTTCAAACCCACCCAGCAGTGTCGTGGAAGAAAGCCCTGATGGTCTGCTTCTGTAAAGATTACAGTCAAGAAAACCCTATGGAGAAGTTCTAATCTGTAATACATGAGGTCTCAGTGAGTTGGAATCCATTTAAATACAATGGGCTTGGCTTTTGGTTTTGGTGTCAAATGTGGTATCTTTACTAAAGAAAATGCCACTGTTGACTTAGCTCGTGCCTTTTTCTTCATATCCATTTCTAAGTATCACCAGAAGCAGTTTTCTTTTACCTACCAGGGTCAATAGTATAAATTTGCTTTGCTAGTTGTTAAGAGCTATGGCTACTAATCAAAAGATCAGTAGTTTGAATCTACCAGGCACTCCTTGGAAACCCTATGGGGCAGTTCTACTTTGTCCTACAGAGTCACTATGAGTTGGAATCGACTTGATGGCCACAGGTTCGGTTTTTTGGTTTTTGATCCTCAGGGATACATCAGTTCCCTGCTCTCTGCTGCAGTAGTGTATGCTGAGATCTTTTTGTTGTTGTTGTTGTTGTTGAGAATATATGCAGCAAAATATACACCAACACAGCAGTTTTTACATGTACCGCTTAGTGACATTGATCACATTCTCCAAGTTGTGCAACCAGTCTCACCTCCCTTTTCTGAGTTGTTCCTCCCTCATTAACATAAATTTGCTGCCCCCTTAAGATTCCTGTCTAATCTTTTGAGTTGCTGTTATCAATTCGATCCCATGCAGATAGTTCTTAAGAGATCATAATGCTCAAGACAGGCATCTTTTACTAGTTAAGATAAACTATTATTTGGTTTTAAGAAGACTTCAGGGGATATTTTTGGTTTGAGGTTTAAAGATTATCTCAGAGCAATAGTTTCAGGGGTTCATCCAACCTTCAGGTTTCTAGAATGTCTGGAGTCCATGAGAATTTGAAATTCTGTTCTGCATTTTCCCCCTTTTGATCAGGATTCATCCATGGAATCTTTATTCAAAATGTTCAGTAATGGTAGCTGGGCATGATTCAGTTCTTCAGGTCTCATGCGAAAGGAGGCAATTGTTCATGGAGGCAATTAGCCACACAGTCCATGTCCTCCTCCTATTCCTGAATTTCCTTCTTCCTTTGTTGTTCCAGGCAAACAGAGACCAATTGTTGTGCCTTGGATGGTCACTTACAAGCATTCAAGACCCCAGTTAGGAGGTAGAACAGAAGCACTAAACATATTATTAGACCAATTAACTAGGAGGTCCCTCAACTGCCAAACCATGACCCTAAACCTCCAAACCATGACCCTAAACCTCCAAACCATGACCCTAAACCTCCAAACCAAGAAACCAAATGCCAATAGGTGTTTGGTTGTACATAAGCAGCCTCTCCACTGAGATCTTGATTGTCTTGACATTTCACAAACTATACAGTTTCACTATACTGACAACACTATGTTGATTATACCTGATGAGCAAGGTACAACTAAGTTGCAGGAACAGATGACTTTGAATCATTTGAAACAAGTCCTTCTGCATCATCTCCTCTCTTTATTCCAAACATATGAACTCCTGGCATATTTTTTATGACCAAATAACTGAAGAAGTACATTTTTGTAGTTCATTATGTCTGGAGTGAGAATTGACAAGAAGGACAGACTATAATAGTTAATGGGAAATTTATAATGATTTGCCTGAATGTCCGTGGACTTGGAAGGAAGAGAGTAAAAGACTGATAAAAAGAACATTTGAAGAAAAAGTATGTCCATGGATCTCTGAATGGACAGATGGTTAACATAGCTAGCTGTGTTCTATGTAAATGTCCACCAAAGGGCATCCATTATTGAGGAAACTATAAACAGGGTGGACAAGACAATAATCAGTGGACAAAATTATATACTTTGTGGATGTCAGTTAGCCTCTTTGTCCAGTAACTCCAGTGTTTTTTCAATGATACTATGAACCAAGTGGCCACAGCAGCATGGATGGAGGCTAAGCCTAGGTTCAACAGCAAGTGACGTCTCCTTACCAAAGCTGACATAGCTACTGGTACTGCCAAGTGACTAATTTGCTAATGGCAGAAACCTACATTGAATCCCTGATATACACCATTCCATGAGGGGGTGGGGAGGAGAAACCTGTTTCCTGGTAACAGATTGAATACATCAGAACTCTTCCATCATTGTTGTTTTTAGGTGCCATCGAGTCGGTTTCTACTCACAGCAACCCTATATACAACAGAATGAAACATTGCCAAGTCATATGTCATTCTCATGATTATTGTTATGCTTGAGCCCATTGTTGCCACCACTGTGTCAATCCATCTCATTGAGGATCTTCCTCTTTTTTGCTGACGCTCTACCAAGCATGATTTTCTTCTCCAGGGACTGATCCCTCCTGATAACATGTCCAGAGTATATGAGACAGAGTCTCACCATCCTTGCTTCTAAGGAACATTCTGGCTGTAATTCTTCCAAGACAGATTTGTTGGTTCTTTTGGCAGCCCATGGTATACTTAATATTTTTCACCAACACCATAATTCAAAGACGTCAATTCTTCTTCAGTCTTCCTTATTCATTGTACAGCTTTTGCGTGCGTACGAGGTGACTGAAAACAACAAAGCCTGAGTCAGGTGCAGCTTAGTCCTCAGAGTGACATCTTCACTTTTGAACACTTTGAAGAAGGCTTTTGCAGCAGATATGCCCGATGCAATGTGTTGTTTGGTTTTTTGACTATTGCTTTCATGGTTGTTGATAGTAGATCCAAGTAAAATGAAATCCTTGACAACTTCAGTCTTTTCTCTGTTTATCATGATGTTGCTTATTTGTCCAATTGTGAGGATATTTGCTTTCTCTATATTGAGGTGTAATCCATACTGAAGGCTGTGGTCTTTGATCATCAGTAAGTGTTTTTAATTCTCCTCACTTTCAGCAAGCAAGGTTGTGTCATCTGCATAATGCAGGTAGTTATTCAGTCTTCCTTCAATTTTGATGTCCCATTTTTCTTCATATAGTCCAGCTTCTCGGATTATCTGCTCAGCATACAGATTGAAAAAGTTTGGTGAAAGGATGCAACCCTGACACACATCTTTCCTGACTTTAAACCACTTGGTATCTCCTTGTTCTGTTCGAGTGACTGCCTCTTGATCTATGTACAGGTTCCTCACGAGCACAATTAAGTATTCTGGAATTCCCATTCTTCACAATGCTGTCCATAATTTGTTAAGATTCACACAGTCGAATGCATTAGCATATTCAGTAAAACACAGGTAAACATCTTTCTGGTGTTTTCTGCCTTCAGCCAGGATCCATCTGATGCCAGCAAAGATTTCCCTTGTTCCAGGTCCTCTTCTGAATCTGGCTTGAATTTCAGATTCAAGCGGTTTCCTCCAGATATCCTGCTGCAACCGCTTTTGAATAATCTTCACCAAAATTTTACTTGTGTGTGAAAAAAAATCAATGATATTGTTTGATAATTTCTGCATTTGGTTGAGTTACCTTTCTTTGGAATAGGCATAAATACGGTTCTCTTCCAGTCGGTTGGCCAGGTAACTGTCTTCCAAATTTCTTGGCATAGACAAGTGAGCACTTCCAGTGCTGCATCTGTTTGTTGAAATATCTCATTCGGTATTCCATCAATTCCTGGAGCCTTGTTTTTCACCAATACCTTCAGTGCAGCGTGGACTTCTTCGTTCAGTTCCATCATATGCTACCTCCTGAAATGACTGAATGTCAGCCAATTATTTTTGGTACACTAACTCTGTGTAATCCTCCCATCTTCTTTTGATACTTTGTGGATCTTTCAATATTTTTCCCATAGAATCCTTCAATTTTGCAGCTCGAGGAGTGAATTTTTTCTTCAGTTCTTTTAGCTTGAGAAATGCTGAGTGAGTTCTTTCCCTTTTGTTTTCTAGTTCCAGATCTTTGCACATGTCATTATAATACTTTACTTTGTCTTCTCGAGCCACTGTTTGAAATCTTCTGTTCAACTCTTTTACTTCGTCATTCTTCCTTTTCCCTTAGCTATTTGACCTACAAAAGCAGGTTTCAGGGTCTCTTCTGACATTTCATTTTGGTATTTTCTTTCTTTCCTTCCTTTTTAATGACCATTTGCTTTCTTCATGTATGATATCCTTGATGTCATTCCACAACTTGTCTGATCTTCAGTCATTAGTGTTTAATGAGTCAAATCTATTATTGAGATGGTCTCTAAATTCAGGTGGGATATACTGAAGGTCATACTTTGGCTCTTGTGTACTTGTTCTAATTTTTTTCAGCATCACCTTGAACTTGCATATGAGCAATTGATGATCTGTTCTGCAGTTGGTCCCTGACCTTGTTTTGCTTGATGATATTGAGCTTTTCCATTGTCTCTTTCCACAGATGTAGTTGATTTAATTCCTGTGTATTCCATCTGGCGAGGTCCATGTGCATAGTTGCCATTTATGTTGGTGAAAAAATGTATTTGCAATGAAGAAGTCACTGGACTTGCAAAATTTCTATCATATATGTTCTCCAGCATCATTTCTCTTACCAATGCCATATTTTCCAACTTTTTCTTTGTTTCCAACTTTCACATTTCAATCACCAGTAATTATCAATGCTTCTTGACTGCATGTTCGAATTGATCTAGTAGAGTGGTGGCTACAGAAGCATGTTACATCTGGTTGAATGATGAGTGGGAGGCAACATAGCAAGATAGAGAATGAAGGCATTTATTGCAAATATCTGGCTGTGAATTAGAAAAGAATGAGTTGGGTAGGAAGTTGTAGTCCAAATGTATTATATAAGATGAAGAGGTTAAATATATTTCAGGGCTGACAGAAAAAGAGTAAAACAGAGAATTTAAACACAGTAAAAAACGGGATTAATTGAGCACAGAACTGGAAAGAGTCAGAGTGATTAATGGGGCCTATTTTTTTTATATGATAAGAAAGCAGAAATTTGGATAGTGGGAGCCACAAGGTTGTCATGGGTATTTTGGGAAGGACGCTACTCCAGAGAATGGAGTGGCAGATTTCACAGTGAGACAATGGTCAGGTTTAGGATGAGAAGATTTGGGGTCAGGGTGGAGTGAGGATATCTGTACATCTGGAGGCCTGTTGCATTTTTGCAACGCCAGATCCAGTGTTGGCAGGGAATTAAAGACCAGCAGTTGGCTTTACTCCTAACCTATTTGTATTCCTGTGTTTAAAGCTTTATTTGAAATATCAGCACTCTTTGCCAATATCTCTGGACTTATTCATATTCTTCTGGTATCTAGGTGTGCTAAGTACCACTCTTTTCTTTTCCTTCTCCCTACCTACATTGCCTAGTCAGTGGGTAACATTAAGCAGACAGTAATGATTCTCTTTGGAAAATCTTTGTTTTTTGGTTTTATTATTGTCATCGGTTGTCACATGATGCCTTGACTTCCCAGAGGAGTAAGCCTGACAGTTTTCAAGCCTAATGCAAAGAAAAAAAAATGTAGAAAGTAGTTATAAAGGAGCCTTTACCAGCCTTCTTCATCCTTGGCTTCAAAATGCCTTTACTACCATAGTAACCATAATAACCCATATCCAGTAGAAAAGGTAAAAACAAACAAAGAAGAATCAGAAATGGAGTATTCCGAAATTTGTTTTTTCTAGGAGTCTTTTCTCTATACCAGAGTTGCTTGAGACATTATGATCTGTTTAACCACTAATTGGTTAAAAACATTGAAATGTTCACCATTCCAGAATTCCTCATTGCATATATGTCATTTTTGGCACAAACACGTTCTCCTGATACTCAACATCCATTTTGTGTAGCACACAGGAATATTTCATCACTATAAAGAAGTACAAAAAGAATGGTATAGAAAATGTATAATTTGGTGTAGAATTTCCTATAGCATTTAACCAAAGTGGGGGGGGGGGCGGAATACATGGGTGGCAATTATGTGAACAAGAGAAGCAGATAAATGCAAGATGATCTTGGGAAGGGATGTGACTAAAAATAACCTAGAGAGAGAAAAAGAGTTGAAAATCTTATGCCTCAAGAAGATCAATTCTTTTAAACTTGTAAGCTCTCAATAGACTCGTTATAGGAGTCTGTGACATTAAAAGTTTGACAATTACAGAGAAAAGAGATCTGAACTGAGACTCAGAATGTTTGGGTTCATATTTTGCCTTTGCCATTAAATTTTTGGGTGTCCTCGGACATGTAACTGAGCCTCAGCTTAATAACCTGTAAAATGACAGTAATTAAACTTGTACCATATAATTGGCAAAGATAAAAATGAAAATTTATGTGGGGCTTTATAAAATGTAAAGTGCATCACTCTAAAGAAAATTGTTATTTTTGTTATTGTTTTTATTATTGTTGCTAATAAGTGCCAATAAGATGTTCAATTAAAGATAACTTGAAAACAAGAAAAAAGGCCTAAGGTGAAGAAAAACATGTTCTTTGCATGCAAATGCACACTCTTCACTTTTTGTAAGCTGGTCTACAGAGGCCCATTGAAAATATGAAATATGAAATGATGATGTTTCGATTTCTAAATTAGGGATACATGCCTAGCTGTTTCAAATATTAATCATAAGACAGTTATCAAATTAGCTAGAAATGGAAAACTGCTGCAGTCCCAACATAGATGGCTTTAAAGGAACTAGTTAAATAATCAAATAAACTTAGTCTGCTAGGCTCTGGTGTGCTCTTCCTATTTATTTATCCCATTTAGCTGTATGTTACATCAAATTATTCCTTATTCTTGATCTATTTTTTTCCTTGGTAATCCATCCATTGCCAAACCAATTAAATATAAATGTCATAGTCTTGCACTTTGAGAATGGGTTGGGTGTATCATAGTTGAACAATCTTTTTGACTCCTGGTGGTCTTTGTAAACTGTAATGTGTTTGACAAGAAGCTTCCAATAAATATCTTTTCAGAGAAAGACAGGTTGTAAACAACTGTTAAAATATTAGCATATAGAAAATAATAAATTTGGAAAGTCATTAATATGGCTGATCCAGCAATCTATAGCCTGATGGAGAACTAAAATGACTATTTTACTTTAAGATTTCATTTGTTTTAAGTTAAATAAATGCTTAATTGTGCCTCATTTTATTTCAATCAAAGGGTTTTGGAAATTCCATATATTCTCACAATATAGGTAAAATTACCTAACATTATTTTTAGAGATTTAGGTACTTTTACTATAATTGCTCTGTGGAAAGAAATATAGTGTCCCATGCTGATACAATGAAAATGCTATGTTTAGCCTGCATGGAACTTTTCTTCCGGGAATTACAGAACGTTCTGTCCTATTTAACATAGCATATGGACATAGCATAGACTATTATTGTAGTCTTCTTTTCCTATTTAAATGCTAATGAATAAAAAGGGATTTCATTTTTATTAAGGAGGGTAAAGGTACAAGTGTGAGAGAGTGAATTAAAACAAACCTACTGGGAAAAGGAGATAAGAATTCTAGACATCTGCATGATTCTTCCTCTTGTGTTTCAAACTCAGAATCATACATCCACAGGGAAGAAGGATATTATAATGGGAAAGAAAACTGAACCGAAACTTAAAAAAGAATAGCAGACTTTACCAAAAGGGTTCAGTAAAATTAAAACAATTTTTAAAATTTTATTCAGAAAATGATGTTGATACTTATAAAATTTGGAGGCCACATAGTGGGTGGTTTTATTTGTTTATTTTTTGTCATTTTCTTGTTTATTTGAGAAAACTTTAATAATACCAGCATTTTATTATTCTCCGTTTTTCTGGTCATTTCCCTGTTTTTCTTCACTGCCTTGCCTTTGGCTAATTCAATATTCATTACTGCCTCTTTCTGCCTCAAAAGTGTTTATGAGTCTGATCCCACCTTAACCTATATCTCAAATCCATATTTCCCTCCTGAGTTTCAGATCAGTTCCGGCATTACTCTTACACAGCTATTCAGATGGATAGATTAAGGATCCTAAAAGGCTATCAGATGACTTTACTTTTCATAGAGGGTCTTCCCTCAGAAAATTAGAAACCAGCATTCCTCCTTAAAACAAAAGAGAAAAGCTATTGTGTTCTCTATAAGCTAAATTGTTTGAGAGACTTTTTTTTTCATAATGTTCACGGTATTTTTACATAAATAAAGTGTCCTTCTACTTTCGTTTGCCAACTGTGCCCTCCCCCAGCAAGGTATTTTCATAAGGGCTGCTGTGCCAATTTTTTTTTTACATGTTGCTGTAAAGAAATTAGCATATTGTGCTTGCGGAAAATACATTACAGAGGGAGAGCATGGTTGGAAAACAAAGGTAGAAGTCACACATTGTGTAAAAACACGGTACTAACAAAGGTGGAGAACTTTAAAAAGAAACTGTGCTATTCATGTTGGTCTTGATCGTGACAGGAAAAGGAAGGAATTGCAGAAGTTAGAGGTTCACAGAAACTGGAACTGCACAAGGAGGTTTAAGTTTTATACCTATATACTTAGAATCATTAAACAATAGCAATGTGAAAAACATAGACAAAAACTTTTCATTTTTAAAATTATTGCATAAAAGATAGCATTGTTTTCAAGAGTTCTGTTTAACTTTAATCACTCTTTTATCCTTTGAAACTAGTTTTCAAAATACAAATAAAAAAAAAATCGCATATACAGAAGACTTGCCACATGGATGTCCCACAATTTTGAATGTTCAAAATAAAGAAATGTTGGAAACCCTGATGGCATAGTGGCTAAGTGCTACAGCTGCTAACCAAAAGTTCCAATCCTTCAGGTGCTCCTTGGAAACTCTATTGGACAATTCTCTGTCCTATAGGGTCGCTATGAGTCGGAATAGACTCAACGGCAGTGGATTTTTGTTTGTTTTAATTGTTACTCTCCCAGTATTTTTTTTTTTTTTTCCATCTCATATTCACTCTCTTGGTATATGATGTCTTGATTCATTCTAGTTCTTAAACAAGAACCTGGGAACTATGTTATTTAAACCCCTGCCATCCCACAGCTAACTATTCAGCAAATCTCTCCTATTTTCCATTATTTTCTGTTACTCCCTGTTCTCACTGCTGTTTCCTTACTGAGAAATAATCCAGGATTCACGATGCTGCCAAAGAGACTCTCTAAAATGCACATCTATTCTTTACCTCTTCGCTGCTGGAAAAGCTACCACCCCTCACCAGTGTGGAATCTAAAGACTTCATGATTTAACTTCTCTCAAAACTATTTTCCATAGGTCCAATTTCACATTTTATACTCAGATAATCTAAATGTTCCCGAGTTTACCACATGCTATGTTCCTTTTACACTTTCACAGTTTTGTATTTGTTAACTCTTTCCAGAATATTTTTCTACACTTCCTACTTAAGCAATTAAAAAAGTTGTCATTCACAAACCAGCTTAGGCCTTACATTGTTCAGGAAATCTTTAAAGATGATGCCTTGCACATGTATACCCACACTCCCTACCTTACATTTGCTAGATGTATATGAGCCTGGTTTTGTTCTTATCACTCAGTGCATGCAAATACATCAGTCTCCCCTACTAAGCTGTGAGTTCCTAGATGGATAATACAGTACATTTTTCATAATTTTATCTTCACAATAAAACAAGGTTTACCGATGGAAAAAATAAGACAACTCACAGCAAAAAATGTGACTTATATGGATGGGCATGGGCAGATAACAGTGTATTGAAAAAATGAATAGTAGAATGATAGTATCTTAAGGTAGAAGAAGGAACACGAGTTATCAAAGCTTCTGTAGGGTACGCTTTTAAAACATTACGCTGCATCTTTTGGGTTGTAACCTTTCTATCACTTATCTATGTTTAGAAGTGCATCTGTTTATTGCTGACTTAGCTAAAAGAAGTGAACTCCTTTCTTTTCTTGCCCTAGGATACTTTCCTAAAGCGGTTAGGGTAAAAAGACTCATAGTTGATGGGTTTTCTGTTGGATGGATTTGAGCATTGTGTAAATGTTTACTTTCTTAAGTACTTTCAGGTTTTGTCTTAGTTCTGAATCATTTGCCTTTTTGATGTTCCGTCACCTCTTTTGTGATGAAATAATTGCCTTTTTTTCCATTAATTAAAAAAAAAAATTTATTGTGTTTAGTTGAAAGTTTACAGTGCAAATCAGTTTCTCATTCAAAAATTTATACAAAAATTGTTTTGTAACATTGGTTGCATCCCTGCAATGTGTCAGCCCTCTCCCCCTTTGCCTTTACACCCCGGAATCCCCATGTCCATTCGTCCAGTTTTCCTGTCCCTTCCTGCCTTTTAGTCTTTGCTTTTGGGCAGATGTTGTCCATTTGGTCTTGAATACTTAATTGAACTAAGAAGCATGATCCTCACATGTGTTATGGTTTGTTTTATAGGCCTGTCTAATCTTCGGCTGAAAGGTGGACTTCTGGAGTGCTTTAGTTCTGAGTTAGTGGGGTGTCTGGTGGCATAGTCTTTGGGATTCCTCCAGTCTCTGTCAGACCAGTAAGTTTGGTTTTTTGTGTGTGAATTTGAATTTTCTTCTACATTTTATTCCTGCTCTGCATGGGACACTCTACTTTGATCCCTGGCAGAGCTGTCAGTGGTGGTAGCCTGGCACCATGTAGTTCTGGGCTCAGGCTTGTGGAGGCTGTTGTTCCTGTGATCCGCTAGTCCTTTGGGCTAATGTTTTCCTTGTGTTTTGATTTTATTCATTTTCCTTTGCTCTGGACAGGATGAGACCAATAGATGTATCTTAGATGGCTGCTCACAAGCGTTAAAGACCTCAGATGCTACTCACCAAAGCAGGATGTAGAACATTTCCTTTACAAACTATGTTATTCCAATTGACTGAGATGTCCCCCGAGACCATGGTCCCCAGCCCTGAGCCCCAGTAATTCAGTCTCTCAAGGTGTTTAGATGTGCCTAGGAATTGGATGTGACTTTGCCTTGGTCAAATTGTGCTAATTTCTGCTACATGGTGTGCCATCTTTCCCTTGACCAAAGTTAACAATTAGCTACTATCTAATTAGTGATTTCCCCTCGCACCCCTCCCAAGCCTCATAACCATCAAAGATTGTTTTTCCCTGTGTTTTTTTTGTTTGTTTTAATAATAGTATTTTTATACAATATTTGTCCTTTTGTGATTGACTTATTTCACTCAGGATAATGCCCTCCAAATTCATCCATGCTGTGAAATGTTCCATAGATTCCTCATTGTTCTTTATCATTGTGTAGTATTCCATTGTGCATATGTACCATAATTTGTTTATTCATTCATCTGTTGATGGGCACTTAAGATGTTTCCATCTTTTTGCTATTGTGAGTAATGCTCCAATGAACATGGCTGTACATATGTCTATTTGTGTGATGACTTTTATTTCTATAGGATATATATCTAGGAGTGTTGCATTCTTATTTTTCATAGACACATTTTTTGGTTGGCTTAACAAATGGCAGTTGTCTTAGGCTAGGTTCTCCAGAGAAGCAAAATCAGTGAAGCGTGTATATACATATGCATATATGTATATATATAGACAGAGAGAAAGAGAGATTGATTTATCTCAAGGAAATGGCTTACATGGTTGTAGAGGCTGGCTAGTCCTAAGTCCATGGGTCAGGTGTCAGGCTGGAAGGTTTTCCTGACTCACATAGCTGCAGGGGCTGAAGAACCCAACATTGGCAAGTCAGATGGCACGCTGCTGGCTCACAGGCTGTGAAGGCTGGTGAATCCAGATGGCAGTCCACTGGCTCAAATCCCAAAAAATGGAGGTAAGATGATGATGAGCCGGATGCAGGATCCAGATCAAGCAAAAGCCAGCAAACTTTGCCAGAACATCCATATATATTATATGCAGACCACTCTTCCAAGGAAACTCCCTTACAATGGATTGGCTGATCACATCAGATCACATCATACAGTGATTACAATGTACCACAAAATGGAGAATAACAGCATCATTGCATAAATGCCTAATTACATCATTACATAACTGCCAAACTATATCATTATATCACTTCCAAACCACTGAGAATCATGGCTTAGCCAAGTTGACACACAACCTCAAACATCACAGCAATTATGTGTTAATATTTAACCTATTTAGAAGTAGTTAAGGAACATGTACGGTTCATCACCACCTTATAATGTTATATACGTTATTTCATATCAGGTTAGTTATAAGGCAATAATACATATAACATTAAAAGGTAATAATGAAATTATATGTCCTCTAACTACTTCTAAATAGGTTAAACATTAAAACATAACTGCCATATGTTAAGCCAACCAAAAAATGTGTCTATGAAAAATGAGAATGCAACACTACACTGAATAAAAGTAAAATGAAAAACAGGACAGTCATTTCATCACAAAAAAAGTGGAGGGAACATCAAAAAGGCAAATGATCCAAACTAAAACAAAACCTGAGAGTACTTAAGAAAGAAAGCCTTTAAACACACAGGAAATATATGATTTATTTTTTAGGTAAATATCAGATTAAATAAATATTCATTCAAATGAGTACACACACAGCCTTCATTGTGGATTATACCTCAATATAAAGAAAACAAAAATCCTTGGAACTGAACCAATAAGCTACATCATTATAAACAGAGAAAACATTGAAGTAGTGAAAGCTTTCCTTTTACTCAAATCCACAATCAATGCCCATGGAACCAGCAGTCAAGAAATCAAACAATGTATTGCATTGGGAAAATTTGCAGCAAAGGAGCTTTTTCAAGTGTTGAAAAAAAATGATGTTACTTTGAACACTAAGATGTGCCTGACCCACGCCATGATATTTTCAATCACCTCATATGTATGTGAAAGCTGGACAATGAATGAGGAAGACCAAAGAAGAACCAATACCTTTGAATTATGGTGTTGGCAAAGAATATTGAATATACCATGGACAGCCAGAAGAACAAACAAGGCTATCTCAGAAGAAATTCAGCCAGAGTGCTCCTTAGAAGAGAGGAGGGTGAGAGTTAGTCTCACATATTTGGACATGTTATCAGGAGGGACAGGTCCCTGGAGAAGGACATCGTGCTTCATAATAAAGAGGAAGACTCCCAGTAAGATGGATTGACACAATGGCTGCAACAACGGACTGAAACATAGCAACAATTGTGAGGATGGCACAGGACCAGGCAATGTCTCCTTCTGCTGTACACAGGGTTGCTATGAGTCAGAACCAACTCGATGGCACCTAACAATAACACACATTTTCACCTACATTTATATAATGTTATATATTATTATAATAGAAAATTTGAAAGGTATAATTTTTGGTACTTCCAATGTGACACTCATTTTAGAAGATCTGCATGTGATAATAGGCCATTTTGTTTTCTCATCAGGTTTGATTTTAGAATCAAGTTTGTGAGTGACTTAGAAAGGTTGTAAATGCAACATGGACTTAATTAAAATGATAATTTCCAAAGAATATACTTTAGGTTAGCAAATATATGTAGATTTGTAGTTAAAATATACTTTAGCTTTGCCTGCCTTAATATATGCAGAGGAACTTAGAGAAATTAAATGAAAAACAGAAAAAAAAAAAATAAATAAAAGGCCCAAACAAACAAAAGCTAAATTGACCTATTCTGTAATATGATGGTAAAGAGTGAAATTCAGGAGCCAGACTCTCCGGATACAATTCTCAACTTCAACCCTTTTAATTACTGTGAACTTGGGAAAGTCACATGGCTTCTCTGTGCCTCAGTGTTTTCTTCTGTAAAATTCAGATACAAATAACAATCCCTATCTCAGAGGATCACGTTGTTGTTGGGGTTTATATATATATGTATAAATATGTATATATATATATATATGTATATATATGTATATATATGTATATATATGTATATATGTATATACATATGTTGTTGATATATATAAGCTATATATATATGTTAAAAGATATAAAGCACTTAAAACGAAGACTGGCACATTGTAAGTACTATATACATATTAGATATTGTTGTTGTCATTAAATGAAGGAATATATTTTATATTTTTCATTTTGTTCTCTCTGCTACAGTCCCATCTGTAAAAAAATTAAAAAAAAATTTTATGCAAAGTTGCGGTTAACGATAGAAAAGCAAAGTTTTAGAAAAATGCCTTTTCACATCTCCAAATTATTCAGATTCTCAAAAAACTTTCAAAGAGTTACTATATATTTTTAAGAAAGGTTCTTATTCTTAAATATAGTTAATTTTATATAAACACTTAAATGACATTAAATAAATTTAAACTTTAAATAAATCTTTTGATTTTCTATTAACACACTAAATGCACTTAACAAAGAATTCAGTGCTTCTTTAGTTCAGTGTAACTGCTCACTTTTTTTTTTTTTAATCTTGCTTTAGGTGAAAGTTTACAGCTTAAGTTAATTTCTCATATAAAAATTTGTATACATATTGTTATGTGACATTAGTTGTAATCCCTACAATGTGACACCACACTCCCCCTTTCCGCCCCAGGTTTCTCGTGTCCTTTCAACTAGTTCATGTCCCTTCCTGCTTTCTCATTCTGCCTCCAGGCAGGAGCTGCTTATTTGATCTCCTATGTCTGATTGAACCCAGAAGCACACTCCTCAAGAGTATTATTTTTTGTTTTGTAGTCCAGTCTAATCTTTGAAGAGTGGGCTTCAGAATGGTTTTGTAATTGCTCACTTTGGAATTTAAGGCTTTGCTATTAACCATCTATAATCTATTTGTTACTGATCCATCCATCCATGTATTCATTCATCCGTCCACCCACGATTTCGTCAAACATCTTATTGAGCACCTATCTTGCAAAACTGGTGAGCTGCGACTGACAAAGTAATATACGTTTTGTTCTCAAGAATATTACATTCTGATACTAAGAACCAAACCGTTTGAATTGATTCCAAATAACATGTGTATATAATCACCATGGTAGGCATCATTTGTTAATTTTTATAATAAACAAAAAGATTAAATGCTATAAAATTAAGAAGGTGAGATTACTCTGATGAGAGAATAAGTAAAATTTTAAAGGAGGAGATGCTTCTTGAATTGGGCCTTAAAAAATGCTATAAGTGTAGGAAAACAGGGAAATCAGGTGAGAAAAGGAAGACCGCTATGATGGATATGAGCTAAGGACATCCCAGTGTATGTAAGTACGTGTAATTGGGGTTGGCTGCAGTGCATCGTGTATTAATAAGTTTCCAACAATAATGCCGAAGAGGAAGTTGTGGCCAGATTTTAGGGATTTTCTTTTTGGTGCTTTCTCATTATCGTACTGCTTCTTCAAAGGCACTCCTATTTTTTACTTCTTTCTTTTCATTTTCCTTCATCTAAGTCAGAATTTTACATTAATAATATTGTGTGGAGCCTTAGTGGCATGGTGGTTAAGAGCTATGGCTGCTAACCAAAAGGTCGGCAATTTGAATCCCGTAGTCACTCCTGGGAAACCCTATGGGCAGTTCTACTCTGTCCTATGGGTTAGCAATGTGTCAAAATTGACTAGACAGCAATGGAATTGTTTTTCTGTATTTTTTTTTTTTAATTTTAGTATTGCTTGGAAGTTACTTTCCTCTTTGACCAGTGCTTCATGGAGACAAAAGAGTGGCAAAGTGGGGTGGGACACAGCTATTCATTGCCCTCCAATATTTTCAAAACAATTCATTTTAAACCAGGCAACCTTGTTTTAGAGGTCTACAAAGAGCTTAGCATTTGCCCAGTGCAGTTGGAAAATAGAGAGGAGATCCAGCATTTATTGAGCTAGTGGCTTTTAAACCCCTTGCTGTAAAGTCAATTCCGACTCATAGTGATTTTTAGAGGAGAAAAATGGACTCATGAAAAATATAAAATAACAACTTGAGCCTGAAAGAGATTAAGTTCCAGAATCTATAGTTTGCCAAGAAGTAATTCTAGGAGCATTATTCTTTGAATTAACTGTGGAGAATAACTGATCCATTTTTTCCTTCACAAATATTAATTTAGTATTCACCTATGAGTCAGAATTCACTGGACAGCAACGGGTATGTGCAGGACACCGTTCTAACCAGTGGGGATAGGGCAGCGAATAAAAGACATAAATCTATGCCTCCCTGCCTCCTGCAACTTTATTTGGAATGGGGGAACAAAGACAATAAACTATAGATAAAAGGCCTTTATATTATATCCCCACCCAAAACCGAACCCTTTGCCCCTCAAGTTGATTCTAACTGACAGCGACCTTATAAGGCAGAATAGAACTGCCCCATAGGATTTCCAAGGCTGTAAATCTTTGTATCAGAGAGTGGTAAGTGCTATGGAGAAAAAAAAAAGAAAAGAAAAATTAAAAGGCAAGGGGAGTTGGGAGTACAAAGTGTTAGAAATGGCAATTTAAAATAGAATGGTTGGTAAAGTTCTTTCTGATGAGGTAAAATAAGCAAATTCTTGAAGATGGTGAGGAAGTGAGATTTACTGAAAGATTATTCCAGAAAAAGTTAATAGCAAGTACAACAACCTCTAAGCGGGAATGGTTTGGTTCGTTGTCCGGGGAAGAGTATGGAGTCTAGTGCATCTGGAACTGAGAAAGAGGGAGGCAAGCAATAGGAGATGATGCCAAGGAGGCGACGCAAGATCCCACAGGCTTTAAAGGCCCTGCCAAGAATTTTGGCTTTAATCTGAAAGAGATGGGAGACACAGGTTGGGTAAGAGCAGAGGAGAGCCAGGATCTGACTTACATTTCTGTAAGATCACACTGGTTAAGAACAGACAATGGTGAGCTGAGAATAGGGTATGTGGTTGAGGACAATTTTGAGTGAGAGGAAATCTTGCTGCAAAGTGAATGGGATAGCACAAGGGCTCACTATCAGTGGGGTACACATCCCAGGGAAGAGAGTCCAACAATTCTTACGCACACAAAGCGCTGTCAGTTTGGTCTTAATTTAACTCTAATAAAACATGCGGCATGAATAATGAATATAGATACACAGATATTAATAAAATCTACATTTTTTAAATGCATATTGACTTATAAAGCATACTTTATTATTATGAATTTTACTAATCAAAGGATTCTAAGAGTAGAACCACTGTAATATATGGGACTTAGAAAATATTATTAAATGGGTTTATGCTATTAAAAATTAGGAGCCACTGTGCTAAATAAGAGGTCTCCACCTCCAGATGAGTCTTTCCTTCATTTTCCAAAGGAAAACATGCAAAGTGGCCAAGTTCCTAAGGAAAAGTCAGCAGATTGGCTAATTTGCCATATTCTCTGCTCTCTCCACACTCCACCTTTTGTATCCCTCTTTTTTTGCGGGGGGGGGCAGGAATACCCACGGGGAAAATGGGGAGGTTGGCTCAAGTGATACTGCTTCTGTAGTTTATTTCCTCAAACCTCCAGATCTGGCAGCACTGAAAATCTTGGACTTCTCCTAGAGCAATAAAACATTTCCATGTATATTAGATCCTATAGCTAATCCTTTTTTTTTTTTGAAGGTGGAAATTGCACCATACAAATATGGGGAAAGAATTAGAGAGTTCAAATTAGAACCACGCACATACATGTACATACATTTACACAGCTCTTGAACAGTGTGCTTGTCACTGATTGTCCAAACTATATTTTGTAGTTTAATATGGACTTTTAGAATGAAAATGAATTTTAAAAATGGTGCTGTCTTCCTTGCCTTCCATAATTATCGGGGATTTGACACACTGATAATGAATACCACTGGGCAAGCATCATTAGTTTTTCTCAGTTTGACAAAAACTTGCTCAAGCATTGATAGAATTTGTCAGATTGTATAAGCAAAATGATCTTTATTATTTATATGTAAATATATAAACACAGGCCATGCGAAGCTTTGTTAGTATTCAGATTAAATCTCTAGGTTTGGGTCAGAATGAAGTTGCATTTGTCGACAGTTTCATTTTGTGATATTTCCTGCATCTACTTTCTGCTAGTGTCCACTAAAATCCCACTGTACCTACTATCAATATACTAGGTATGTTCTATATTTCAGGGTCATTGCGTTAATGACAACACATTCCTCTGGTGAGTCAGTTCGGCCCCTTAGCTTGCAAAATGTTGAAATGTTTCTAAAAACAATTCTTGAATTAATTGTGACTATTTGGCAAGTTCAGACTCAAATGATTCCATCTGGGTTCTCCAAATTGGACTGTGCAGAAGAAAGTGAAGCCCCTTTTAAACATGAGGCTGCATTCCGCTTTGCTCTAGAAATAGCCATAGAGTACTGCTCTCTCTTTTGCTTCCTGAATCACCACGACATAACACAGGGTAATCCTCCCTGTTATTGCTCCTGGTCAGTAGTTGGTCTCCTGACACTGGAAGCTTCTCTCCTTTGCTACTTCCATTCCATAATCAAATTAATTTTTATCTACTCCTCAGCTTGTCTTCTTTTAACACTCCAGTTTAATTAGAAACAACTCTTTGTGGTAGATAGGCAGCAAAGACAGCAAAAGAGAGGAGAAGGTTGATGGGAAGCTGTCCATGTTGTTTACCAAATGGTTCAGTACTTCCAAGCAGCTGATGACAGACCAGTCGTCTATCCAAATTCATTTCCAGGGAGACACATAAAAACTTTACTGCTTAACAGAGCTCAAAATATCCACCTGTCTCTCTGACTAAAGTACAAGCAGAGACGGTTCTGCCGATGCTGGGGAACTTCTCTCATTTTTTACAGTGGGCACCACCATCTGAAGCTAATTACATTGTTGATGTTTCTAATTCTTGCTTAGGCTTGAAATTTTTATTACTTTAGGTTTGGGCAATTGAGTTGTTGCGGCGAAATGACAGACCATGGAAACATGTGTGTGAATATATGCATGTGCATGCGTGCAAGGACATGTGTGTAACTGTAGTGGATTCCACAATATCCAGCTAAAGATATACTCACATCTCTTCTATATTTCCACTTAATTGCTTGGGCACTCTCATCTCACTAATAGGAAGCTTGGTATTTTTTGAACAACCTCTCTCCCTGGGCTGCAAGAATTTATACAAATTACCAATACCAGTACCAGCTGCAGTTGACTCCAATACATGTGTGTCAAAGTAGAACTGTGATCCATAGAGTTTTCAGTGGCTGATTTTTCAGAAGTAGACTGCCAGGCCTTTCTTCCAAGATGTCTCTAGGTGGACTGGAACTGCCAACGCTTCTGTTAGCAGCCAAGTTCATTAACCATTTGCGCCACCCAGGGACATACACAGGTTAACAAGGGCTTAATCTGGGCTTCACAGCCAAGAGCTGAGGAGACTGGGGTCTGATCAGCTTGTTGCTGTCACTGCTTCTTGCTCCTACCAAGGCTGCAGCAGTCTAATTCTCTCCGTGCTCAAGGTGGCTGGGCGTGGTCATCTCAAACTTGGGCTTTCAGCAGGCAGTTCTTTCTGTTTACGAACACATGCACCTAACAGATGTCATGCTGGCTCTGAGGTGGCAGTAAGAACACAGGGACTGATCTAGCATGCACACCTCTTCATCCTGCAGTCGGTGCTCTTGCTGCCATGGGAATTCAAACTAGAACATTTAGGGCGATTTACTCTTGTAAGAAACATTCTTAAAATAAGCCTAACGTGGTGTTCTCATATCTGTAGCATATGTAATCTATGTGTGTGTGTTTATACACATGCTTAAGAGTTCACATTCAAAAACATGTGAATTACATACGTACTCATAAATTAAATAATTAGATCCATCAAGCCACTTGTTTTTTGACAAGGAACTAGTAGCATTATAGTGTGCATGATGCCACAAGTGTTGATAATTTTTCCCATAACCGACATCAAAGGAAACCAATGGCTATTATATTACTGAGGTATGTCTTCTGCTCTTTTGAAGAGCCATCATATACTGCATACAACACTAGGTACCGGTCTTATTTATATACATTTTTAATGCCGTGATCTATTTTAAGTCATTTGTGACCATTAGATGAGAAGGGAAATATGCAGCAAAATTGAATCCTGCCTAAAAGTCCAGTAATGATTTTTTTTAAATATTATGCTATGACATATTCGGCTCTTATACAAAGTAAAATCACTATGCTGGAAACACAGACATTTAATAAAAATAAAAGAAAACCTGTTAAAGGCAAATACCTTAGTTTCGAGTAATATCCTTTCACCTTTCCTTGCAATTTCTCCACTTGGCACAAAGAATCTTGATGCTTTTAAGTGTTTTTATGTAGCTGGCAGAATGGATTTTTCAATATATCTTGATTCCCAGAGGCTTTACGGGTTTTGCAAACCTATGGCAAACCATAATTTGTGTAAGTGTTATTTTCTTATATGAATGCCATTATTCCATAGAGATGGGCTTGCTGAGTGGGCAGAGTATTACATTTTCTTCTCTGTGGTATACTCACAACCCATTGTTGCTCTAAGAGCTAAAAAGTTGAATAAATGAGGAAAAGGATGAAAATTAACAGAGTAGAGATGCCCAGCTGAGGAACAAATAAACGGCTTCATAAACTTTGAATGGGTATGGTGTAAGAGGTCACATCCAGGGCTAGAGACACCTGCTAGAAGATTTTTTCTACTGTAAATAAGAATTTTAAATTCTGGTATCAGACAGTTCCTATATCACCATTTGTGATGCATAATGATGTAACTAATAGCTACCTGACCTAAGTGATGGTTTGTAACAAATTTGCTAATGCCTTCCCCTACTTTTGTACGTCCGCTTATTCAATATTTATTGGATGCCTTTTTTTTTGTTGTTCCACTACTAACCAAAAGGTTGGCGGTTTGAAATCACCCAGTGGTGCTGCAGAAGAAAAGCCTGGCAATCTACTTTCATAAGATTGTTGTAGTTACCGTGTGCTGTTGCGTCGATTCCGACTGGTAGCAGCCCCATAGGCCTGAGTAGAACCGTGCCATATGGTTTCCTAGGCTGTAATCTTTATGAGAGCAGATTGCCAAACCTTTTCTTCTACTGAGTGGCTGGTAGATTTGAAACACCAACCTTTTGTTTAGCAACCTAGCGCATCAGCAGGGGCTCCTTGGTCAATAGTTAGGGCATAGAAAGTGAACATAAAACAAGATTACAGCCATTGAAAATCCCATGAAGCTCAGTTCCACTGTGAAACACGTGGAGTCTCCATGAGTCAGAATCAACTTGATAGCAACAGTTTTTTGTTTTTTTTTTTAATAATTTAATGTGACAGATGATGTACTAGATGCAGAGACAGAAATAAAAAGAACATGATTGCTGCTCTAAGGGAAGTTGTCTGTAAAGAGGATAGAGAGACAAGTATACAAACAAGTGCAATCCTTGTGACGTATGTTAAATAGAGGGATGTCTGTGCATTTCAGGCTCACAGGATAGAAGGACACTCTAACTCAAGTTTACATAGTTTCTCATATTCAAGTTTACATAGCTGATCAATGGCAGAGCTGAAATTTGAAATCGTCTGTAACTCCAGAGAATGGTCTTGACAGTATATTATTATATCCCCTCTAGAGTGCCTGTTAGAAGTGACCACAGGTGGATGAGACGTTGGGGCAGAAGAACAGAGCATCCTTGGCAAGAGAACAGTGAGGGGATATAGGCCTGAAGAGGCTTCATTTTGGACTGTGGCAAATATGACTGGAGTTTGAGGTATGGTCTGATTAACTAGCCTTGGGATTGAAAAAGAGATTCTAAGGGAGAAAGAAATGAGGTTCTTGAAGGGAAAATTTGAGCTAGTTTGTTGAACTACAATAAATGGGAATCCTCGTGGAAGGAACTCTTTTGGATATTTTAAAGATGGCCTTAGAGTCTACCCAACCTAACATGCATGAAATATTACTGTTGGTTTCCACGGATTTGAGGCAATTTCACAGTGAGAGAAAATTTTAAGAAAGAGATGAGAGATGTATAGTAATTTTCCTCATCTTCTTATCAATTAGAATTTTCCTAAAACTAGTATCTCCTCAGATTTTTAATTTTTAACCTAGAAAGTATCTTTTATTTGCTTAAAAGAATGCTCCCAAATTTCAGAATCTGATTGGTACTTTCAGAACAGGATATTTGATTTTGTAAGATGTATTCAACAATTTATTAGATGGAAAATCAGAATGGCAGGGGTGTGACTTGGGCCTTATACTAGTCAGGACAAGTTAGTCCCTGAAACAAATTTCAACATTTGGTCAAACTGCTTATGTTGAAGTAACATGCAACCCACAAATGTCAGGAGCTAAAGAAATACTGATTTATTTCTCTGCAGACTGTTAGACCAGCAATTAAATACCTTATACAGGAATAAATAGGTCACATCATTTCCACTCCCATGTCTTTGGCTAAAACAATTCACAAGGTTGCAAATAACTTCAAGGAAGGGGGAAGGAACATTTTCCTCATGTGCCCAGGAAGAGAAGAATGGAAATATTTGTGAGCAGCACTAAGGTATTTACAGAAACAACTCAAGTATTTCAGACAACAGAACACAAAAAGTGTGTTTCTCTTATCACTATGTCAGACTACTTGTGTTGGCAGCACCAGCATTTGCGTGCGTATGTATGTGTGTCTGTGTGTGTTTCAGTGATCTGTTCCACATTTTCTTCATTTTTGTGGCTCCACCCTGCTCCAGATTCTTCACTCAGCTGTTGGATTGGGAAAAGGAGTAAGGGTACATAGAAAGAGGCTATGACCCAGGTATGTAAGCTGCATCCACCTTTTCCATTTACATCCCACTGACCAGAATGCAGCCACACAGCCATCCTTAATTCCAAGAGAGGGTGGGAAAATTCTCTGTTTGCCCAGGAAAAAAAAGGTGAACAGATTTTTGGTAGCCATCTGTAGACTGAATGGACTCCAAGTCCTTAAGCAAAGTGTCTTAACTGCCAATTTCTTTGGGTTCATAGAAAGTAGGTCCTTTAATAGAGACAGAGAGGTTATTGATCATTGACTCGAGAAAAATCAACAAAACCTCTCAACACTCTGTGTTTAAGAAGTCCAAATGAATTAGCAAAAGGTGAATTATCAGCTTACTGCTTTTGATTCCAGAGAGAAATATTCTTTCTTCCTCTCAACTACAAACTGCCTGATGATAACCTCAGGATACAAAGGAAGAAAAAAATTCTTTTACATATTGAAATAATTCCATTTTTATTTTAAGCAAAACCTATTGTCTGCTACAAAGGGCCTTTTGAATCAGGAAGTGAATACTAATTTAAGAAATAAATTAATATATTTTCCTCTGTGCAGAGGGTCAGAAACCAGAAGAATGGGAAGGCCATCTTGTTAAATTGTTTTCTAGACTATTGTAATCTCAGCAAAACAGGGACAGAGATTTGTTCACTTCTATTGAATGAGCTTCAGAATATGGGAACATCTTATATAATAAAAGTTATTTGGGTAATGTCATACGGCAGACTTTGTCTGATTTCAAAGATAGTATGATGATGACCTTACTCTAGCCAATGTGATAAGAAAATGGGTATTCTCTAGTACTTGCTACCTTTTGGTTATAATAGACTTTGCTACAGAATGGACAGGACTTCAATTTTCACTGCATGTACTAAAATGTATCTTGAGGTTAGCGTTAAGAATTCAGGAATGCTTGTAAGAAAACAGGAGGGTATTTCTCTGTGATTGCTCTGCACTTAGGGTCCATATTAATTTTAGATATTGTGCACATCTTCATTCGGGGAAACTCGTCCTGTGCATATCTGCTTTAGTGTACAGTGGCTATGGGAAAGAGTTCATTTTATAAGTTTAGTCATAGACCTCCAAGAAAAAAGAAAAAAAAATTTTTTTTTTTTAAAAAAAGACCTCCAGACTGCTATAATTGGAAACACTAGCAATAACCCTTTGAAAGTGTAATTAAATGAAATAAAAATTATACTTAAAACTTATATCAAGATTTCATTTAAAATATTTATAGTATTGGCTAATGTTAGTCAATTACATAGTAATTATTCTGCAGGGCACAGACACAAAGGTTCTATAATTCATCTGAGCATTTTTTTATCCTTGAATGTTGATTTTAGGAGTACACGGATATTCTAGTATCTGGCTGTACCGCATGTCCAAAATACTAGTACCACTTCCAGTTGCCATTCAGTTGATCCTGACTCCTGGCAACTGTATGTGTGTCAGACTTGAACTGTGCTCCAGATGGTTTTTAATGGCTGATGTTTGGAAGTAAATTGCTGGGCCTTTCTTCCAAGGCAGGGCTAGGTAGACTTGAACCTCCAACCTTTCAGTTAGTAGCCAAGTATGTTAACTGTTTGCACCACCCAGGAACTCCATATTCAAAATAGCATATCCCTAATTGTAAATTGGAAACACTGGTGGTGTACTGGTTAAGAGCTATGGCTGCTAACCAAAAGGCTGGCAGTTCGAATCCACCAGGCGCTCCTTGGAAACCCTATGAGGCAGTTTTGATCTGTCCTATAGGGTCACTACGAGTCAGAATCAACTCGATGGCAATGGGCTGTTGCTTTTTGTTGTTGTTAATTGTAAATTAAAATTCCATTAAAGTGAATGATTACAGCTACCTTTCTTTTGAGAACCTGCTCTTAGGTGGAGCACTGGTGGTAACAGAGAGATCACAGTAATTGTGTGAGTCATTTAACAGGGCCTCTATTTTCTCTCCAGTAAATTGAAGACGTTAAGCTAGGCAACTACCAATGTTATTTTCAAATCTGCTGTTGCCTTCTGGATTCAAGCTCCATGGTTTTACCACCAGTAGAAAGTAGTTAAGAGTTCAGCTTACTAACCAAAAGAGGTCAGCAGTTTAAATCTACCAGCTGCTCCTTGGAAACCCTATGGGGCAAGTAGGCACTGTACCAAAGACGTGGTAAGAATAATAACCAGGGATTAATTGCTATTTAATTTTTCATCTTAAATAAATGAAGAACTAAAATGTTAATTGTCAAAGCCCATAAAAGTTATTAAACAGATCAGGGATTTAACCCTAGGTCACATTCCTTTCTCATTCCACAGTATTAATAAATAAATAAATATGCAGAGATGATTACCAACTGAAGGTATACTGGAGGCAGAATCGGAAGTTGAAATGAAACAAATAGTGGTTTTATTTATTCACTGTTGGGAATTAGACTCTTTAAAGACAATAACCTAGCGTCTAACATACCCCTTGGGATTATTAGTCATTTGGTAACACTATCAAAGTTTCTCATGCAATGCCTTTGCCCACTAGTCTTGTCTGGAAAGCCTTTCCCACTTTCTCTGCCTGATAAACTCCCACTTTTTCTTTTCTGCTTCTTTACTTTTTGTTTTATTCCTTTGACTAATTCATTGCTCCTATTGTGTGTTCTCTCAGCAGTTTGTGTCTGTTTGAAACGTTATTGAATTGTTATTTAAATGGTCCTTTTCCCAACTGGATTGGGAGTGTCTTGAGGATCCCCTCAGTGCCCTGAGCAACTGATGCTCACAGTAATAAATAGTTGATAAATATTTGGTGTTTATATGGATTAAAATTGTGGTGCCTTAGAATAGAAAGATCACTGTAATTCTGTGAGTCACTTAACAGGACCTCTATTTTCTCTCTGGTACACTGAAGACATTAAGCTAGGTAACTACGAATGTTATTTTCAAATCTGCTGTTGCCTGCTGGATTCAAGCTCTATGGCTTTACTATCAGTAGAAAGCATACAAAGAAATCAACTGAGATATGGCCTTCTGTTTTTTTTTTTTTTTCTTTCTACTGTGTCAAGCAATGTAAGAACTCACACCTTTTCTATCATGATAAAAATCAAGTGTCCACAGACATAGCAAGCACAGGGAAGAAATAGTTATTTTCTGCACTTAATTCTAGCTTCCTTTCACTATGATAATAAAATCCATCAATAGGAAACAAACTTTCTATCTCAAATATACATGTGCATAGTTAATATTTCTTACCAAACCTCATTTTTAAAGATGAAAATTATTATCTATATTGATATATCTGGATGCCTAACAATACACTATATCAGAACTCTATAATTGCTGTTAGAATCCTTGTGTTTGAGTTCCAGCTTTGCTCTTTGAGTCTGGGCAAACCATTTAAAACTAAGAGCCTGTTTCCTAGTATTTCCTAGTAGGCAAAATGAATCAACAGAGCCAGCTCTTCTATCAGTTTCCTTCTAGTTCTAGCATCCTATGAGATTATAAATAACATTATTTAGATAAAATGCAAAGTGATTCCAATCTGTCACTTTAGGGATTTTCTTTAAAGTCATATTATAATTGTTTGCTTTTTAAAAAATGAACACAGTAAAATCTTATTTCCATTCATCTTGTCAATAAAAATATGGATATATTGCAGCTGACTTGACACAATAAGGCAGAAAATAGTTTCACCTAAATGACCCAAAGTATATAAACCATAATTACATGCCATGTACTCATCTAAAATACTTGATATCAAGAGCTTGAGGGCAGGAGGTGAAGGGTGCAATAAAGTGCTTCATGTTTAGCCAGAGTAATGCATTAAATACATTAAAATAATTATTTTCCTCACAAAAACAAACCTCAGAATTTCTGCCTTTCAAGGTCCTCTCCTTTTTCTGGGAAGGAAAATCTTCAAGGCTCTCAAAGAAAGGCCATAAATTTACAGTCATAAACATGGTAATACTTGCACAAATATGCTTCATAAGAGATTTGTCCTTGGTGCCTTTTAGTAAAAGGCCAGTTTGACCCATAATATGTTGCTAAGGCAATTCCAGGTGTTGATGCTCACAGATGAAGAAACTGGAGGCACCAACTTCTGTAAAGTAGAATGCCAAGTATACAAAGAAATGAATAGAAAGTAGACCTGGAAGGCAGTTTTTATTGCCTACCTAATACAGTGTTTAGAGTTGGTGGTGGTAGGCAAATGAACATTTAAATATCTCTTTAAATTAGAACAAATAAAACAGAAAAGGTTAGGCAGTAGGGAATGGAGAACCAAGGGCCAGAATTATTTTTTTTCTTCACTAGGTGATACCAACTTGCTACAGTGGCTGCTTTCCAGAGATACTTCTAGCGCTATATAAGCCGTCCTAGTGGCTTTAGCTTTAAATTCAAAAGCTTTGGTTAATATTACTGCCTGCATTCAAAGCAGAATGTAGTGGTTAAAAGCTGGTCAATAAACATTTTAGTACTGCTCTTTTCCAGTGATCTGAATTCAATAATGTTACCTTTCCAGAAGCTGCAAAATGGAAACTGAAAGAATGATTTATGATGCTTGGCTATGCATGGCCAGATAAGAAAGCTTTAACTGATGCTTGCAGGATTCTCTTTAATGAAGTACAAGTTGCCAAGATAAGTTTAGGTAAATGAAGCCTCTGTCACATTATGTTATAGTGAAAGAAATGACAGACATAGCTCAGCAGATGGAGATTAGCACAGAATGGTGGTGTCAAGCAACGTAGTCTAGGTAACTGCACAAAGATGGAGCAGATGCATTAGTGTTATGACTATAAACAAGTTCATAATACCAACAGACATTCATGGAATCCATTCAAATTAAGCGTAGCAGCTTTCTTTGTTTAAGTTGTCACTTAGCCCGCATGCAGATCATATTCCGAGCCATCAATTCCTTTCAAGTAAAAGCTCCTATATTCAGTGCCAACTCCTATTTAGATGGTACTGTTAACCTTAAAACCCCCGGTGTTCTGCCTTTTCAATAATTTCTTAAGGCGATGTCTGAATTCTTTGCTGAAAATGTTACTTTCAGGGCTGTGTTTAAATGAATGAACGTCACCCCTTCATATCACCAGGTTTTCTCTTTTTGAATGCAAACCAGAGTCCTGCATACAATGGATTGGAGGAACTCAGCTGTGTCCTTTGAGCAAAACAATAGGGACTGGTACTAGAAACCTAAGATGTGGTTTGTGATTTCAGTTCAGGAGGGTCTCGGGGTTGACTTTGCTTGAAAGGAGTAATTGCCTTACATCTATCTTAGCATTCCTCTGTGGGGAATGCTGGGTGGCCCACCACTACAACAAGAAACAGTCAAGGATGGAAAGAGGGAGTTAACTGCTCTGAGACTTTTGGCAGTGAACTTGCCTAACAAATAAATACTGGATTTTCCTTAGTCATTATACTATTGTAGTTCTAGGTCTTTTTCTGTGTATAATTACAAAAAAAAAAAAATTGACCAACATAAGAAGCATTAATCATATATATATATATATATATATATACATATATACACACTTCATCCATATGGTGAGAAGAAAAAATAAAACAGTTCAAAATCAAGTGTATTGGGTAACCATCATATGAAAATATTCAGACTTTCATCCCTAACATTGAACAGAGAAATCCCCCAAGGACTTGCTTATATTGTAAACTGAGTTGTACTCAGAAATGTATGGGTCACTCTCCCTACAGAGAATTTGAGAGCAAAACTCTTAAAGGTCTTAAGGGAAAGATGCTAGACTTTTGTGAGAAGTAGCCAGCTATATTTTTAAAATGACAAATGCTATAGGATGATGGACTGTGCGGTGCTAATTGTTCTATTTTAAAACTTTATTGCTCTACATTTTCTCAATATGTTATTTTTAAAATGTAATTTTCCTATATTACTCAAAAATTTTCCTATACTTTGCCTTATTCTTATCCATAGTTTTCTTCTTCTCCCCCTCCTTTCCTCCTTCCTTCCCTCCTTTCCTCCTTTTTTTCTGTAGCCAAGTAGAACATTTAGTGATAGGTAACCCTCAACTTACAACTAGCTTGTTTAGAAACTGGGTATTAGAACCTCCATATCTTTTTCTCATGAGTGGGAACAGAAGGTATTGGGAAATGTTATAAATGGTCATTTGGATCCCAGGCTTATCTACAAATGTCCGCATGACAGAGCAAAAATATACTATTTGATAATCAGGACAGTTTATAGCTGATAGATGCCAGCTAAAGAGCCATCTGGACAAGGAAAAGTAAAGTAGTTCAGAATATTTCATTTTCACAAATAAAATATTAGGGAAAAGTACAATATTGAAGTTCTGAAATAGAACAGTTGGCAGCACATAAACATTCCATCATCCTCTCCTATTTCTCATTTTTAGAAGCCCTTGACCCAGTTAAATCTTAGTCTGCTAATTGCAGGTATCAAGCACTTCCGACTAGAGAGTTTTTCCACTAAATCCTTTAAAAAACCAAGATGCAGACTCCAGGATAGGATCAAGAAAATAATTCTCAATAAGTATCTATTCTTGCACTCAGCATCATTCACCCCAGACTCTTAAAGAACTTTTTAGACGTGTGCAGACCCCAACTACCCATCAACCCTCTCTTTTAATAATGCTTTTTTTCATGACCAGGCATTGTCCCCATCAACGTATACACGCCAAGGTTCAACTCAATGGTGTTTATAACCCAACGTCCAGGTATTTTGAAATAATCCTATTTGTTCCATTTTTTTTTCTCCAAGGATCCACACTTCTGCTTCTGCTAAAGTGTCATAATTAAAATGTGTCAATTCTTTTTCAGTTTTCCTTATTCATTGCCCAGCTTTGTGTGCATATGAGGCAATTCCAAACACCATAGCTTGGGTCAGGCACCTTAGTCTTCGAGGTGGCTTCTTTGATTTTTAATGCTTTATTTAAAGAGGTCCTTTGCAGCAGATTTACCCATTGCAATGTGTTGTTTGATTTCTTGACTTCTCTTTCATGGGCGTTGATGGTAGATCGAAGTAAAATGAAAACCTCGACAACTTCAATTTTTTCTCTGTTTATTATGATGTTGCTTATTGGTCCAGTAATGAGGATTTTTGTTTTCTTTATATTAAGGTATAATCCATACTAATGGCTGTAGTCTTTTATCTTGATCAGTAAGTGCTTCAAGTGCTCTTCACTTTCAGCAAGCAAGGTTGTGTCATCTGCATATTGCAGGTTTTTAATGAGTCTTCCTCCAATCCTGATGCCACGTTCTTCTTCTTATAGTCAGCTTCTCAGATAATTTGCTCCACATAAAGATTGTATAAGTATGATGAAAGGATACAACTCTGACCCACACCTTTTCTGACTTTAAACCGTGCAGTATCCCCTTGTTCTGTTCTATGTACATGTTCCACATGAGCACAATTAAGTGTTCTGGAATTCCCATTCTTCACAATGCTATCCATAACTTGTTGTGGTCCACACAGTCGAATGCCTTTGTACAGTCAATAAAACACAGGTAAACATCTCTTTGGTATTCTCCGCTTTCAGCCAGGATCCATTTGACATCAGTAATGATATCCTTGGCTCCACCTTCTCTTCTGAATTTGGCCTGAATTTCTGGCAGTTTTCTGTCCGTCTAGTGCTGCAACCAATTTTGAAAGATTTTCAGCAAAATTTTACTTATGTGTGATATTAAGGATATTGTTTGATAATTTCTGCATTTTGTAGGGTCACCTTTCTTTGGAATGGGCACAGACATTGGACCTCTTCCAGTCATTGGGCCAGAGAGCTGTTTTCCAAATTTCTTAGTATAGACGAGTGAGCACCTCCAGAACCGCATCTGTTTGTTGAAGCATTTCAGTTGGTGTTCTGTCAATTCCTGAGGCCTTGTTTTTTGCCATTGCCTTCAGTGCAGCTTGGACTTTTTTCTTCAGTATCATTGGCTTTTGATCATATACTACCTCCCGAAATGTTTGAACATTGACCAATTCTTTTTGGTATAGTACCTAAGTGTATTTCTTCCATATTCTTTTGATTCTTCCCATGTTGTTTAATATTTTTTTTCCATAGAATCCTTCGATATTGCAGCTTGAGGCTTGAATTTTTCTTCAGCTCTTTCAGCTTGAGAAATGCCGAGTGTGTTCTTGCCTTTTGGTTTTCTAACTCCAGGACTTTGCACAATTCATTGTAATATTTTACTTTGTCTTCTTGAGCTGCCCTTTGAAATCTTCTGTTCAGCTCTTTTACTTTATCATCTCTTCTTTTAATTTTAGGTACTCTACATTCAAGAGCAAGTTTCAGAGTCTCTGCTGACATCCATTTCTTTTTAACAACCTCTTGTTTTCTTCATGTGTGATGTCATTGATGCCATTCCACAACTTGTCTGGTCTCAGTTCATTAGTGTTCAATGAGTCAAATCTACTGTTGAGATGGTCTCTAAACTCAGGTGGGATATACTTAAGGTCCTATTTTGGCTCTTGTGGACTTGTTCTAATTTTCTTCGGCTTCAACTTGAACTTGCATATGAGCAGTTTATGGTCTGTTCCACAGTCAGCCCTGGCCTTGTTCTGACTGACGATATGAACTTTTCCATTTTCTTATTCACAAATGTAATCGATTTGATTCTTGTGTATTCCACTGGCATGGTCCATGTGTATAGTTGCCATTTATGTTGGTACAAAAGGCATTTGCAATGAAGTCATTGGTCTTGCAAAATTATATCACGTGATTTCTGGCATTGTTACTATCACCAAGGCCATATTTTCCAACTATCAATCCTTCTTCTTTGTTTCCAACTTTCACATTCCAATCACCAGTAATTATTAATGCATCTTGATTGCATGTTTGATCAATTTCAGACTGTGGAAGTTGGTAAAAATCTTCAGTTTCTTCACCTTTGGCCTTAGTGCTTGAAGTGTAAATTTGAATAATAATCTAATAATGTTTAGTTAGGTAAGTGAAAAATATATAATTTTCATTATTTTGTATATTTTTGATCACTGCTATGAGTCGGAATTGACTTGATGTCAATATGTTTCATATGTTTATTATGTATTTGTCTGTCTTCAGTGGGGTTAAAATTTTAACCTTTGATTTATTTATATTTACTTATTGAGGATATTATCATTCATAAATCAATTTCCCCAGTTTGTCATTTTTACTTTTATTTTGTCTATAATTTTTGGTTGGAATACAGAAATTTTAATATTTTAATAGTGAAATCTGTCTATGAGAATTTTCTTCCATATACCTGAGATTTTAATTTCATAAAGACATTCCCCCCCAGACTGGAATTCTTTACAAGGTCTGTTTACAGAATTCAAGTACATTCCATAATTAGAAGATAAACAAATTGGGAGCAAGAACTGGCCAAGATATAAAAAATGCGCCAATGCAAAAACTATGTTTTTCTATGCAGCAAAGATCCTAGGATTGTAACCAAACATATTTGTTGACTAGAACACAGGAAACAGAACACCTCAAACATGTAAACAAAGCTAATTACTAATTCCCTTTGGATCTTCTTTTCACCTTTGAGAACCAAGAAGGAATGAATAGCTCAAAAACCCTTTCCCTTACTCTCTGTGCCAAAATGCCTAAATTAAGTATAAAGAGCTATTCTTCATATTGGTAATAATGAATGTATAGATAACCAACAAACTAACCAAGCAGCTGCCATCGAGTGGATTTAACTCATGCAACCCCATCTGTGCCAAAATAGAACTGTGCTCTATAGGGTTTTCAATGACTTATTTTTCAGAAGTAGATCACTAGGCCTTTCTTCTTAAGTGCCTCGAGGTGGACTCAGATTTCCAACCTTTTGATTAGCAGCTAAGTATTTTAACCATTGTTACCACCCATGGATTCCTGAATGTAGAGATAGTCAGATTTAAAAGCATCTGAAAAACTCCTGACACAGTAGGGTTTAAATTAAAAAAAAAAAAAAAGTTCTTTCTGTCTGATAGATTGCCTTCTCTGATCCTTCCATGGAGACTCAAGTACCTTTTCTTTGAAACACCCAGACCCTTCCTACTTGCCTCTTTCAATGTGGTTACATGCCCAACAAGTTTTATTACCATTTCACGTATGTGTCTGTTTTCATGGCTAGAATGAGAGCCCCTCGAAGGTTGAAGTTAGAGTTAGTTCCAGTTTCCTTCTATATTCCCTAGCACAGAATCTGACATGTATCAAGCCCTCCAAACCACAGTCTCTCTATGTGAAATAATAAATATAACAAAAATATCAAAGTAAATCTGAAATACATAAAACATGGAATAAATTTTATTTTCAGTCTTTGGCATTGTCTGAAAATATTCATGTAACATCTTGTATTGCATTTTTTCAGCTTCAGGGGAAAAAAAAGAGTAAAAAGAGAGGTAATTATGCTAAAACAAAACAAGAAGGTTTGGGAGAAAGATCTCAATTCATTAGAAAAAATAGGCTATCACAGTCATATTTATATCTAGCAGTGTTGCTTCTTTCAAACCCACTAATTTGTTAGCTGCAGCTCTATTAGCTAACATAAAGAGGATCCCTACACATTCTTGGAAAGAATGATTATTATGATATAAGAATATCACAGATATAAACATTATCGTGTATACAAGAATTGTTATAGATCATGAACCCAGAGATTTTTCTTTATTTCTCCAGAGGAAAAGAACACATACATTGCATTTAAAAGGTGTTTTATAGTTTTATTGGCTTTCTTCCTTTAGCAAATTATTGTTTTCTTTTTAATGTATTTGTATACACACATATATAATAAAATAATAAAAATAGCTGCTGTTTATTGAGTATTTATGACAGAACTGGGCTAAATGAGTCACTTGTAACACTTCATTAAAGTCCCCTGACAAATTTATTAGGTGGGATTGTTATTTGTCTCATTTTGCAGATAGAAAAACCAAAGCTCAGAGAGATTAAGTTGTCCAATGCCACACAGCAGAATAAATAGCAAAATAAGGATTCCAAACTATGTCTGGTTCCAATATCTTTTAAAAAATAATTATTCTATATTTGACTAAATCTAACAGCACCTAACAGCAAGAACAACATATTTGACTAAAAACTATTGGTTGAGTGTCCAGCACATATTCTGGCTTAAAAAGAACATTGATGAGTTTAATTTTGGTTAAAAGACTGAATCTATACCGCATTAAATGCAGATCTTTACTTCCGTTGCAATGGATGAATGTCCCAGTTCAGTCATTGATGAGGTTGTGATGTTGTTGTTGTTAGGTGCTCTCAAGTTGGTTCAAACTCAGAGAGACTATGCACAATAGAAGGAAACACTGCTGGGACCTGTGCCATTCTCACAATTGTGGCTATGCTTGAGCCACATTGTTGCAGCCACTGTGTCCATCCATCTCATTAAGGGTCTTCCTCTTTTTCACCAACCCCCTACTTTACCAAGCACGATGTCCTTCTCCAGAGACTGGCCCCTTCCAATAACACATCCAAAATGTGTGAGAGGTAGTCTCGCCATCCTTGCTTATAAGAATCATTCTGGTTGGACTTCTTCCAAGGCAGATTTGTTTGTCCTTTTGGTTGTCTGTTGTATATTCAATATTCTTTGCCAACACCACAATTTAAAGGCGTCTATTTTTCAGTCATCCTTATTTGTTGTCCGGTGTTCAAACGCAAATGAACTGATTGAAAACAGCATGGCTTGGAACAGGCACATGTTAGTCTTCAAGGTGACTTCTTTGCTGTTCAATACTTTAGAGAGGTCTTTTGCAGCAGATTTGCCAATGCAATGTGTCTTTTGATTTCTTGGCTGCTGCTTCTGTGGGTGTTGATTGCAGATCCAAGTAAAATGAAATCCTTGACAACTTCAACCTTTTCTCCATTTATCATGATGTTGCTTATTGGTCCTGTTGCGAGGACTTTTGTTTTCTTTATGTTGATGTATAATCCTTACTGAAGCCTGTGATATTTGATCTTCATCAGCAAGTGCTTCAAGTCCTCTTCACTTTCAGCAAGGAAAGTTGTGTCATCTGCATAACGCAGGTTGTTAATGAGTCTTCCTCCAATCCTGATGCCCCATTGTTCTTCATGTAGTCCAACTTATAGGAATATTTGCTCAGCATGCACATTGAGCAGATATGGCAAAAGGATACAACCCTGAGGCGGAGCCAAGATGGTGGAATAGATAGATGCTTCCAGCAAGCCCTCTTAACAGCAAAGACCCAAAAAAATAAGTGAAACGAGTGTATTTGTGACACACTGGGAGCCCTGAGCATCAAAGGCAAGTTTAGAAAATGAACCGAGGGGAAGGGGGAGGAAGAAATCGTTCAGAAGTGGAGAGGAGTTATCGGACCTGAATCAAGGGGGGGCGCTTAGGCACCATTCCCAGAGCTGCAGCGGCGGGCTGGTACTAGCGTTTGGCTGCAGTTTCTTCAGGGAGAAGCAGCCAGCCACACAGCCTACTCACACCTCCGGAACCTGAGGAGAACGGCGCTCTCGGCAAAAGCTAAATACTTGCCTATATTTTAATGCACCCCCCAAACTGCAAACCGGCTTCAGTGGCTGAATTCCCTGGGCCTGAGATAGGCAGTGTTGAGCACCTACAGCCATCCTCCCAGCACTGGGGAAGGAAAAAATTTGTATTTGGGGGAAAAGGTACTTTGCTAGCTCCACTAACAAGGGGAGCTCAGGACAGAAGCAGCTCCTGTCCAGGCATAAACGGTCTCTGGACTTTGAACACCTTTCCCTTCTACATGGACCTGTGTGGGCCTATTTCCGGAGAATAGGCCCTTGTTGGCAGACTCCAACCATTTCAGCTGTGTGATGGAGAGGTGGGAGTTTGATGTTTGACATTGCTTTGCCTGTTAAACAAGGTTCTCACCTACCCACATTAGGGACCTAAGGACTGTTAGCTCCACTGAGGTAACCCAGCCACCCGTGACAGGGGTCCAAAAATAACTGATACCTCCCAGACCTTACAACCAAAAACCTTGAGTGCCCATGGTCCATCTGCAGAACCCACCCACCAGCACACTTTAGAAAACAGGAACGCGGTTTCCTCAGAGAAACTCGGGGGTCAGTTCTCAGCCCCCTGCCTTGTTCAGAGCGTGACCCCCTGCTGCAATCAGATACCAGTATGTACATCAATCATCCCTGCCCCTCTAAGACTGTAGGACAGAGCCTGTACCACACACTTAATGATCAGCTACCTGGAGACATGAGTTGAATTTGTACAAGAAAACTGAATGCATTCCTTGACTGGTATACCTGATAACAGCACTAGCCAGCTGGGGGCAAGATGTCAGAGCTCCAAAGGCAAAAATAATCAAGCTAGCTCACTCAAGCAACCCATAGAGGTATACCAAAACAAAACAAAGCAAGACTCTACGACACAATAAGCAAGCATAAACTAATACAATAACTTACCGATGCCTCAGAGACAATGGTCAATATCAAGTCACATAAAGAAACAGATCACAATCACCTCAACAGGCTCTCAGAACAAAGAATCAATGGGTCTTCTAGATGAAAGTGCATTCCTGGAATTACCAGATGCAGAACACAAAAGTTTAATATACAGAACTCTTCAAGATATCAGGAAGGAAATGAGGTAACACAGAACAAGCCTGGGAACACAGAGATAAAGCAATTGAAGAAATTAGAAAGATTATTCAGGAACATAAAGAAAAGTTTAATAAGCGGAAAAATCCATAGACAGGCAGCAATCAGAAATTCAGAAGATTAACAATAAAATTACAGAATTAGACAACTCAATAGAAAGTCAGAGGAGCAGAATTGAGCAAGTAGAAGCTAGAATTTCTGAACTCGAAGATAACGCACTCGACACTAATATATTTGAAGAAAAATCAGATAAAAGAATTTAAAAAATGAAGAAACCTTAAGAATCATGTGGAACTCTATCTAGAGAAATAACCTACAAGAGATTGGAGTACCAAAACAGGGAGGGATAACAAAAAATACTGAGAGAATTGTTGAAGATTTGTTGGCAGAAAAGTTCCCTGATATTGTGAAAGATGAGAAGATATCTATGCGTGATGCACATAGAACTCCACATAAGGTAGATGTTAAAAGAAAGTCACCAGGGCGTATTATAATCAAACTTGCCAAAACCAAAGATAAAGAGAGAATTATAAGAGCATGAGAGATAAACGAAAAGTCACCTACAAAGGAGAGCCAATAAGAATAAGCTTGGACTACTTAGCAGAAGCCATGCAGGAAAGAAGGCAATGGGATGACATATTTAAAAAACTGAAGAATCATATGTCCAACAAATCTGTTTCTTAAATATTGAGGTGAAATTAAGACATTTCCAGATAAACACAAGTTGAGGAAATTTGTAAAAACCAAACAAAAATGACAAGAAACACTAAAGGCAGTTCTTTGGTTAGAAAATCAATAATATCAGATATCAACCCAAGACTAGAACACCGGGCAGAGCAACCAGAAGTCAACCCAGACAGGGAAATAAAAAAAAAATAAGCAAGATTATATAGAAAAAAAGCTTAAAACAGGGAAATGGTGATGTTATTACATAAAGGAAGACAACACTAGCATAATAAAGAGGGACTAAGAAATGTAATCATACATCTTCCATATGGAGAGGAAGATATGGTGATACACAGAAATGAAAGTTAGATTTAAAGTTAGAAAAATAGGGGTAAATAATAGGGCAACCACAAAGGAGACAAACTATCCTACTCATCAAAATAAGATACAAGAAAAAAATAGAAAGTTAGCAGAAACAAAATCAACAACAATTATGAGGAAAGGACAATATATAAAGATAATCTACTCAGCACATAAAATCAAGTGGGAAAAAGAAACTGTCAGCGACACATAGAAAAAGACATCAAAAGGATTGCACTAAATTCATACCTATCCATAATTACCCTGAATGTAAATGGACTAAATCCACCAATAAAGAGACAGAAAGTGGCAGAATGGATAAAAAAACAAGATCCGTCTATATGCTGCCTACAAGAGACACACCTTAGACTTAGAGACACAAACAAACTAAAACTCAAAGGATGGAAAAAAATATATCAAGCAAACAACAATCAAAAAAGAACAGGAGTGGCAATATTAATTTCTGACAAAATAGACTTTAAAGTTAATTCCATTATAAAGGATAAGGAAGGACATTATATAATGATTAAAGGGACAATACACCAAGAAAATAAAACCATATTAAATATTTATGCACCCAATGACAGGCTTCAAGATACATAAAACAAACTCTATCACCATTGAAAAGTAAAATAGACAGGTCAGCAATAATAGTAGGAGACTTCAACACACCACTTTCGGTGAAGGACAGGACATCTAGAAAGAAGCTCAATAAAGATACCAAAGATCTAAATGCCACAATCAACCAACTTGACCTCATAAACGTATACAGAACACTCCACCCAACAGCAGCCAAGTGTACTTTCTTTTCTAGTGCACATGGAACATTCTCTAGAATAGACCACATATTAGGCCATAAAGCAAGCCTTAGCAGAATCCAAAACATTGAAATATTACAAAGCATCTTCTCTGACCATAAGGCCATAAAAGTGGAAATCAATAACAGGGAAAGCAGGGAGGAGAAATCAAACACTTGGAAACTGAACAATACCCTGCTCAAAAAAGACTGGATTCTAGAAGACATTAAGGATGGAATAAAGACATTCAGAGAATCCAACGCGAATGAACACACTTCCTATCAGAACCTTTGGGACCACAGCAAAAGCGGTGCTCAGAGGCCAATTTACAACAATATAAATGTACACATGCAAAAAGAAGAAAGGGCCAAAATCAAAGAATTATCCCTACGACTTGAACAAATAGAAAGAGAGCAACAGAAGAAACCCACAGGTTAGAGCTGAACTAAATGAAATAGAAAACAGAAAAAACAACTGAAAGAATTAACAAGACCAAACATGGGTTCTTTCAAAAAGTCAACAAAATTGGTAAACCACTGGCCAAACTGACAAAAGAAAAACAGGAGAGGAAGCAAATAACCTAAATAAGAAATGAGGTGGGCGATGTTACAACAGACCCAACTGAAATTAAAAGAACCATATCAGATTACTATGAAAACCTGTACTCAAACAAATTTGAAAACCTAGAAGAAATGGATGAATTCCTAGAAACACACTACCTACCTAAACTAACATGAACAGAGGTAGAACAACTAAATAGACCCATAACAAAAGAAGAGATTGAAAAGGCAATCAAAAAACCAACCTTTTGTGTGCTTTGCCATCCTTTCTACTTGGCACCTATTTTCCCAGGGCCTTCAAAAATGTCTCCTGAGGGGGTTAAAAGCTGGCTAAATGGACATGAAAAGAGAGAGTGGAGGGAGAGAGCAGGCTGCCTCATTAAGGGGAGAATAATTGGGAGTGTGTAGCAAGGTGTATATGGGTTTTTGTGTGAGAGACTGACTTGATTTGTAAACTTTCACTTAAAGCACAATAAAAAATTATATATATATATATATATATAAAGATACAATCCTGACACACCTTTCCTGATTTTAAATCGCTCAGTACCCCCTTGTTCTGTTTGAATGACTGCCTCTTGATCCATGTACAGATTCCTCATGAGCACAATTAATTGTTGTGGAATTCTCATTCTCTGAAATGTTATCCATAATTTGCTATGATTCACATAGTCCAATGCCTTAGTGTAGTCAACAAAACAAAGGTAAAAGCCTTTATGGTATTCTCTGCTTTCAGCCAGGATCCATCTGACACCAACAATGATATATCTGGTTCTGCATCCTCTTCTAAATCCATCTTGAATTTCTGGCAATTCCCTGTAGATGCACTGCTGCAGCTGCTTTTGAATGATCTTCAGCAACATTTTGCTTGCATGTGATATTAATGATATTGTTCATAATCTCCACATTTGGTTGGATCACCTTTCTTGGGAATAAGCATATATATGGATCTCTTCCAGTCAGTTGGCCAGGTAGCTGCTTTCCAAATTTCTTAGCATAGATGAGTGAGCACTTCCAGCACTGCATCCATTTGTTGAAACATCGCATTTGGTATTCTGTCATTTAATATTTTCCCTGAAGTATCCTTCAGTATTGCAACTCAAAGCTTGAAATTTTTCTTCAGTTCTTTCAGCTTGAGAAATTCTGAGTGTGTTCTTCCCTTTTGGTTTTCTATCTTCAGGTCTTTGCACATGTCATCATAATACTTCGTCTTCTTGAGCCACCCTTTGAAATTTTCCGATCAGCTTTTTACTTCATTTTTTTCTTTTTGGTTTAGCTACTTGACTTTCAAGAGCAAGTTTGAGAGTCTCTTGTAACATCCATTTAGGTCTTTGCTTTCTCTCCTATCTTTTTAATGACTACTCTGCTGAATAGTCCGAGCTTATTCTTATTGGTTCTCCTTTGTAGATGACTTTTTGTTTTTCCCTAGCTGCTCTTAAAATTCTCTCTTTATCTTTGGCTTTGGGAAGTTTGGTTATAATATGTCTTGGTGACTTTCTTTTAACATCTACCTTATGTGGAGTTCAATGAGCATCTTGGATAGATATCTTCTCATCTTTCACGATATTGGGGAAGTTTTCTGCCAACAAATCCTCAACAGTACTCTCTGTATTTTCTGTTATCCCTCCCTGTTCTGGTAGTCCAATCACTCGTAGGTTATTTCTCTTGATAGAGTCCCACATGATTCTTAAAGTTTCTTTATTTTTTAAAATTCTTTTATCTGATTTTTCTTCAAATATATTAGTGCCAAGTGCTTTATCTTCAAGTTCAGAAATTCTGCCTTCCACTTTCTCAATTCTGCTCCTCTGACTCTCTATTGAGTTGTCTAATTCTGTAATTTTGTTGTTAATCTTCTGAATTTCAGATTGCTGTCTGTCTTTGGATTTTTCCAGCTTGTTAAATTTTTCATTATGTGCCTGAATAACCTTTCTAATTTCTTCACTTGCTTTATCTGTGTGTTCCTTGGCTGATTCTGCATATTGTCTCATTTCCTTCCCAATGTCTAGAAGGGTTCTGTATATTAATCTTTAGTGTTCTACATCTGGTAATTCCTGGAATGCACTTTCATCTAAAAGATCCCTGGATTCTTTGTTTTGAGAGCTTGTTGAGGTGATCATGGTCTGTTTATGTGACTTGATATTGACTGTTGTTTCCAAACCATCTAGAAGTTATTGTATTAGTTTATTTTATGTGTGCTTACTGTGTCATGGCTTTTTGTTTTGGTATGCTTTGATATGCCCAAATGGGTTGCTTGAGTGAGCCTGCTTGATTATTTTCACCTTTGGAGCTCTGACGTCCTGTCCCCAGCTGACTAGAGCTGTTATCAGGTGTATCAGTCTAGGAGTCCATTCACTTTTCTTGTATTAATTCAGCTCAGGTGTCCAGGTAGCTGATCATTAAGTTTGTGGTACAGGCTCTGCCCTACAGTCTTAGAGGGACAGGGATGAATGGTGTAGGTACTGGTATCTGGTTGCAGCAGGGGTTCACACTTGGAACAAGGCAGAGGGCTGAGAATTGTCCCCCACATGTCTCTGAGGAAACCATGTCCCAGTTCCCTAGAGCATACAGGTGGGTGGGTTCTGTAGACTGACCATGGGCACCCAGTGTTTTTGGTTGTAAGGACTTGGAGTTACCAGTTATCCTTGGACCCTTGTCCTAGGTGGCTGGGAGACCTGAGTGGAGCTACCAGTCCTTAGGCCGCTGATGTGGGTTGGTGAGGACTCTGTTTAATAGGCAAAGCAATGTCAAACATCAAACACCCACCTCTCCACTGAATAGCTGAAATGGTTGGAGTCTGCCAACAAGGGCCTATTCTCCTGAAATAGGTCCACACAGGTCCATGCAGAGGGGAAAGGTACTCAAAGTCCACAGACCATTTATGCCTGGACAGGAACCACTTCTGTCCTGAGCTCCCCCGCTTAGTTGAGCTGGCAAATTATCTTTTCCTACCATTTCAAATTTATTCCTTCTTCAATGGCAGGTTGATGGCTCTAGGTGCTCAACAGGCCCTACATCAGGCCCAGGGAAATCAGCCACTGAAGCCGGCTTGGGAGCAGGGGTGTGGGGCACGATAAAATATACGCAAGTACTTAGCTTTTACCAAGAGCACCGTTCTTCTCTGGTTCCGGAGTTGTGAGTAGGCTGTGTGTCTGGCTGCTTCTCCCTGAGGAAACTGCGGCTGCAGCCACTATGGGAACAGTGCTTATGGGCTCCCCATGATTCAGGTCCAGTAACTCCTCTCTGCTTCTGAACTGTCTCTTCCTCCCCCTGCCTCTCAGTTCATTTTCTAAGCTTGACTCTGATGTTCAGGAATCCTAGCTTGTCATAAATATGCTCGTCTCACTTGTTTTTTCAGGTCTTTGTTGTAAAGAGGGCTCGCTGGAAGCATATGTCTATTCCGCCACATTGGCTCCGCCTCCCAATCTATTCTCTGAGATGCTCTCTAAACTCTGATGGAATAATCTCAAGATTGTACTTTGGCTTTCCTGGTCTTGTTTTAATTTTCTTCAGTTTCAACTTGAACTTGCATATGAGTAATTGATGATCTGATCCACAGTGTGCCCCTGGCTTTGTTCCACTGATATTGAGCTTTTCCATCATCTCTTTCCACAGATGTAGTTGGTCTGATCGCTGTGTATTTGATCCAGTGAGTTCCATTTGTATAGTCGCTGTTTATATTGGTTAAAAAAGGTATTTGCAATGAAGAAGTCACTGGTCTTGCAAAATTCAATCATGTGATGTCTGGCGTGGTTTCGATCACCAAGGCCTTATTTTCCAACTACTGATCCTTCTTCTTTTTTTCCAACTTTTGCATTCCAATATCCAGTAATTATCAGTGCATCCTGACTTTATGTTTGATAAATTTCAGATGGCAGAAGTTGGTAAAGATCTTCAATTTATTCATCTTTGTCCTTACTGGTTGGTACACAAATTTTAATAATAGTTGTATTAACTGGTCTTTCTTGTAGGCGTGTAGATATTTTCTCATCCTTGACAGTGTTGTACTTCAGGATAGAGCTTGAAATTTTTTTTTTTTTGATGATGAATGCAACACGATTCCTCTTCAGTATGACATTCCTAGCACAGCAGACCATATGATTATCCAATTCAAAATGACCAATACCAGTCCATTTCAGCTCACTACTGCCTAGGATATCAAACTTTATGCATTGTGTTTCATTTTTGTTGACTTCTAATTTTCCTAGATTCATACATTCCATGTTCAGATTATATTAATGGGTGCTTTCAGTTGTTTCTTCTCATTTTGAATTTTGTTACATCAACAAATGAAGGTCCCAAAAGCTTGACTCCATCCATGCCATTAAGATCAACTCTAGTTTGAAAGGGCAGATCTTCCCCAGTCATATTTTGAGTGCCTTCAACCTGAAGGGCTCATCTTTTGGCACTATATCAGATTTTGCTGCTATTCATAAAGTTTTCAAATGCCAATTTTCAAGAAGTAGAATGGCAAGTTTTTCTTCCATTTTTAAGAAGTAGAATGGCAAGTTTTCCTTCCTAGTCTGTATCATTCTGGAAGCTACACGGAAAGCTGTTTACCATGGGTGACCCTGCTGTAATTTGAAATACTGATGGCATAGCTTCCAGCATCACAGCATCACACAAGCCCCCACAGTATGACAAACTCACAGATGTGTGGGGGGGGAGGTTGTGACATTACGTGTTTATTTCCTCATTGATATTACATATTTAAATTTTCTTTTCTCTTATCTCTGTTCAGATTTTGTGCAATTTTAACATAATGGTTATTGGTTATAAGCATGGACCATGGAACAAGATTTCTGGGCTTGAACCCCAATTTTGCTACTTATTAGCTTTTTTTTTTATAACTTTTATTAAGCTTCAAGTGAACGTTTACAAATCCAATCAGTCTGTCACATATAAGTTTACATACATCTCACTTCCTACTCCCACTTGCTCTCCCCCTCTTGAGTCAGCCCTTTCGGTCTCTCCTTTCTTGACAATTTTGCCAGCTTCCCTCTCTCTCTATCCTCCCATCCCCCCTCCAGACAAGAGTTGCCAACACAATCGCAAGTGTCCACCTGATATAATTAGCTCACTCTTCATCAGCGTCTCTCTCCCACCCGCTGACCAGTCCCTTTCATGTCTGATGAGTTGTCTTCGGGGATGGTTCCTGTCCTGTGCCAACAGAAGGTCTCAGTCAGACCATTAAGTTTGGTCTTTTTATGAGAATTTGGGGTCTGTATCCCACTGATCTCCTGCTCCCTCAGGGGTCCTCTGCTGTGCTCCCTGTCAGGGCAGTCATCGATTGTGGCCGGGCACCAACTAGTTCTTCTGGTCTCAGGGTGATGTAGGTCTCTGGTTCATGTGGCCCTTTCTGTCTCTTGGGCTCTTAGTTGTCGTGTGGCCTTGGTGTTCTTCATTTTCCTTTGCTCCAGGTGGGTTGAGACCAATTGATGCATCTTAGATGGCCGCTTGTCAGCATTTAAGACCCCAGACCCCACATTTCAAAGTGGGATGCAGAATGATTTCATAATAGAATGATTTTGCCAATTGATTTAGAAGTCTCCGCAAACCATGTTCCCCAGACCCCCGCCCTTGCTCCGCTGACCTTTGAAGCATTCATTTTATCCCGGAAACTTCTTTGCTTTTGGTCCAGTCCAATTGAGCTGACCTTCCATGTATTGAGTGTTGTCTTTTCCTTCACCTAAAGCAGTTCTTATCTACTGATTAATCAATAAAAAACCCTCTCCCACCCTCCCTCCCTCCTCCGCCTCATAACCACAAAAGTATGTGTTCTTCTCAGGTTTACTATTTCTCAAGATTTTATAATAGTGGTCTTATACAATATTTGTCCTTTTGCCTCTGACTCATTTCGCTCAGCATAATGCCTTCCAGGTTCCTCCATGTTATGAAATGTTTCAGAGATTCGTCACTGTTCTTTATCGATGCGTAGTATTCCATTGTGTGAATATACCACAATTTATTTAACCATTCATCCGTTGATGGACACCTTGGTTGCTTCCAACTTTTTGCTATTGTAAACAGAGCTGCAATAAACATGGGTGTGCATATATATGTTTGTATGAAGGCTCCTGTATCTCTAGGGTATATTCCTAGGAGTGGGATTTCTGGGTTGTATGGTAGTTCTATTTCTAACTGTTTAAGATAACGCCAGATAGATTTCCAAAGTGGTTGTACCATTTTACATTCCCACCAGCAGTGTATAAGAGTTCCAATCTCTCCGCAGCCTCTCCAACATTTATTATTTTGTGTTTTTTGGATTAATGCCAGCCTTGCTGGTGTGAGATGAAATCTCATCGTAGTTTTGATTTGCATTTCTCTAATGGCTAATGATCGAGAGCATTTTCTCATGTATCTATTGGCTGCCTGAATATCTTCTTTAGTGAAATGTGTGTTCATATCCTTTGTCCACTTCTTGATTGGGTTGTTTGTCTTTTTGTGGTTGAGTTTTGACAGAATCATGTAGATTTTAGAGATCAGGCGCTGGTCGGAGATGTCATAGCTGAAAATTCTTTCCCAATCTGTAGGTGGTCTTTTTACTCTTTTGGAGAAGTCTTTAGATGAGCATAGGTGTTTGATTTTTAGGAGCTCCCAGTTATCGGGTTTCTCTACATCATTTTTGGTAATGTTTTGTATTCTGTTTATACCTTGTATTAGGGCTCCTAGGGTTGTCCCAATTTTTTCTTCCATGATCTTTATCGTTTTAGTCTTTATGTTTAGGTCTTTGATCCACTTGGAGTTAGTTTTTGTGCATGGTGTGAGGCATGGGTCCTGTTTCATTTTTTTGCAAATGGATATCCAGTTATGCCAGCACCATTTGTTAAAAAGGCTATCTTTTCCCCAATTAATTGACACTGGTCCTTTGTCAAATATCAGCTGCTCATACGTGGATGGATCTATGTTTGGGTTCTCAATTCTGTTCCATTGGTCTATGTGCCTGTTGTTGTACCAGTACCAGGCTGTTTTGACTACTGTGGCTGTATAATAGGTTCTGAAGTCAGGTAAAGTGAGGCCTCCCACTTTCTTCTTCTTTTTCAGTAGTGCTTTGCTTATCCGGGGCTTCTTTCCCTTCCATATGAAATTGGTGATTTGTTTCTCTATCCCCTTAAAATATGACATTGGAATTTGGATCGGAAGTGCGTTAAATGTATAGATGGCTTTTGGTAGCATAGACATTTTTACTATGTTAAGTCTTACTATCCATGAGCAGGGTATGTTTTTCCACTTAAGTATGTCCTTTTGAATTTCCTGTAGTAGAGCTTTGTAGTTTTCTTTGTATAGGTCTTTTACATCCTTGGTAAGATTTATTCCTAAGTATCTTCTTGGGGAATACTGTGAATGGTATTGATTTGGTTATTTCCTCTTCGGTGTTCTTTTTGTTGATGTAGAGGAATCCAACTGATTTTTGTATGTTTATTTTATAACCTGAGACTCTGCCAAACTCTTCTATTAGTTTCAGTAGTTTTCTGGAGGATTCCTTAGGGTTTTCTGTGTATATAATCATGTCATCTGCAAATAGTGATAACTGTACTTCTTCCTTGCCAATCCGGATACCTTTTATTTCTTTGTCTAGCCTAATTGCCCTGGCTAGGACTTCCAGCACGATGTTGAATAAGAGCGGTGATAAAGGGCATCCTTGTCTGGTTCCCGTTCTCAAGGGAAATGCTTTCAGGGTCTCTCCATTTAGAGTGATATTGGCTGTTGGCTTTGTATAGATGCCCTTTATTATGTTGAGGAATTTTCCTTCAATTCCTATTTTGGTAAGAGTTTTTATCATAAATGGGTGTTGGACTTTGTCAAATGCCTTTTCTGCATCAATTGATAAGATCATGTGGTTTTTGTCTTTTGTTTTATTTATGTGATGGATTACATTAATGGTTTTTCTGATATTAAACCAGCCTTGCATACCTGGTATAAATCCCACTTGATCAGGGTGAATTATTTTTTTGATGTGTTGTTGGATTCTATTGGCTAGAATTTTGTTGAGGATTTTTGCATCAATGTTCATGAGGGATATAGGTCTATAATTTTCTTTTTTTGTAATGTCTTTACCTGGTTTTGGTATCAGGGAGATGGTGGCTTCATCGAATGAGTTAGGTAGTATTCCGTCATTTTCTATGTTTTGGAATACCTTCAGAAGTAGTGGTGTTAACTCTTCTCTGAAAGTTTGGTAGAACTCTGCAGTGAAGCCGTCCGGGCCAGGGCTTTTTTTTGTTGGGAGTTTTTTGATTACCGTTTCAATCTCTTTTTTTGTTATGGGTCTATTTAGTTGTTCTACTTCTGAATGTGTTAGTTTAGGTAGATAGTGTTTTTCCAGGAATTCATCCATTTCTCCTAGGTTTTCAAATTTGTTAGAGTACAATTTTTCATAATAATCTGAAATGATTCTTTTAATTTCATTTGGTTCTGTTGTGATGTGGTCCTTCTCGTTTCTTATTCGGGTTATTTGTTTCCTTTCCTGTATTTCTTTAGTCAGTCTAGCCAATGGTTTATCAATTTTGTTAATTTTTTTAAAGAACCAGGTTTTGGCTTTGTGAATTCTTTCAATTGTTTTTCTGTTCTCTAATTCATTTAGTTCAGCTCTAATTTTTATTATTTGTTTTCTTCTGGAGCCTGATGGATTCTTTTGTTGCTCAGTTTCTATTTGTTCAAGTTGTAGGCACAGTTCTCTGATTTTGGCTCTTTCTTCTTTTTGTATGTGTGCATTTATCGATATCAATTGGCCTCTGAGCACTGCTTTTGCTGTGTCCCAGAGGTTTTGATAGGAAGTATTTTCATTCTCGTTGCTTTCTATGAATTTCCTTATTCCCTCCTTAATGTCTTCTATAACCCAGTCTTTTTTCAGGAGGGTATTGTTCATTTTCCAAGTATTTGATTTCTTTTCCCTAGTTTTCCTGTTATTGATCTCTAGTTTTATTGCCTTGTGGTCTGAGAAGATGCTTTGTAATATTTCGATGTTTTGGACTCTGCAAAGATTTGTTTCATGACCTAATATGTGGTCTATTCTAGAGAATGTTCCATGTGCACTAGAAAAAAAAGTATACTTTGCAGCAGTTGGGTGGAGAGTTCTGTATAAGTCAATGAGGTCAAGTTGGTTGATTGTTGTAATTAGATCTTTCGTGTCTCTATTGAGCTTCTTACTGGATGTCCTGTCCTTCTCCGAAAGTGGTGTGTTGAAGTCTCCTACTATAATTGTGGAGGTGTCTATCTCACTTTTCAATTCTGTTAAAATTTGATTTATGTATCTTGCAGCCCTGTCATTGGGTGCATAAATATTTAATATGTTTATGTCTTCCTGATCAATTGTCCCTTTTATCATTATATAGTGTCCTTCTTTATCCTTTGTGGTGGATTTAAGTCTAAAGTCTATTTTGTCAGAAATTAATATTGCTATTCCTCTTCTTTTTTGCTTATTGTTTGCTTGATATGCTTTTTTCCATCCTTTGAGTTTTAGTTTGTTTGTGTCTCTAAGTCTAAAGTGTGTCTCTTGTAGGCAGCATATAGATGGATCGTGTTTCTTTATCCAGTCTGTGACTCTCTGTCTCTTTATTGGTGCATTTAGTCCATTTACATTCAGGGTAATTATAGATAAATAAGTTTTTAGTGCTGTCATTTTGATGCCTTTTTATGTGTGTTGTTGACAATTTCATTTTTCCACATACTTTTTTGTGCTGAGGCGTTTTTCTTAGTAAATTGTGAGATCCTCATTTTCCTAGTGCTTGACTTTATGTTAGTTGAGTCGTTACGTTTTTCTTGGCTTTTATCGTGAGTTATAGAGTTGTTATATCTTTTTGTGGTTACCTTATTATTTACCCCTATTTTTCTAAGTAAAAACCTAACTTGTATTGTTCTATATCGCCTTGTATCACTCTCCATATGGCAGTTGAATGCCTCCTGTATTTATTCCCTCTTTTTGATTATTGTGATCTTTTACCTATTGATTTCCATGATTCCCTGTTATGTGTATTTTTTTTAAATTAATCTTAATTTGTTTGTTTTTGTGATTTCCCTATTTGAGTTGATATCAGGACGTTCTGTTTTGTGACCTTGTGTTGTGCTGATATCTGATATTATTGGTTTTCTGACCAAACAATATCCTTTAGTATTTCTTGTAGCTTTGGTTTGGTTTTTGTAAATTCTCTAAACTTGTGTTTGTCTGTAAATATCTTAATTTCGCCTTCATATTTCAGAGAGAGTTTTGCTGGATATATGATCCTTGGCTGGCAGTTTTTCTCCTTCAGTGTTCTGTATATGTCGTCCCATTCCCTTCTTGCCTGCATGGTTTCTGCTGAGTAGTCTGAACTTATTCTTATTGATTCTCCCTTGAAGGAAACCTTTCTTTTCTCCCTGGCTGCTTTTAAAATTTTCTGTTTATCTTTGGTTTTGGTGAGTTTGATGATAATATGTCTTGGTGTTTTTCTTTTTGGATCAATCTTAAATGGGGTTCGATGAGCATCTTGGATAGATATCCTTTCGTTTTTCATGATGTCAGGGAAGTTTTGTGTCAGGAGTTCTTCAACTATTTTCTCTGTGTTTTCTGTCCCCCCTCCCTGTTCTGGGACTCCAATCACCCGCAGGTTATCCTTCTTGATAGAGTCCCACATAATTCTTAGGGTTTCTTCATTTTTTTAAATTCTTTTATCTGATTTTTTTTTCAGCTATGTTGGTGTTGATTCCCTGGTCCTCTAGAAGTCCCAGTCTGCATTCTAATTGCTCGAGTCTGCTCCTCTGACTTCCTATTGCGTTGTCTAATTCTGTAATTTTATTGTTAATCTTTTGGATTTCTACATGTTGTCTCTCTATGGATTCTTGCAACTTATTAATTTTTCCACTATGTTCTTGAATAATTTTTTTGAGTTCTTCACCAGTTTTATCAGTGTGTTCCTTGGTTTTTTCTGCAGTTATCCTAATTTCATTTGTGATATCTTTAAGCATTCTGTAAATTAGTTTTTTATATTCTGTATCTGATAATTCCAGGATTGCATCTTAATTTGGGAAAGATTTTGATTCTTTTGTTTGGGGGCTTGGAGAAGCTGTCATGGTCTGCTTCTTTAAGTGGTTTGATATGGATTTTTGTCTCTGAGCCATCACTGGGAAACTAGTTTTTCCAGAAAATCCGCTAAAAAAAAAATGCAGTCAGATCCCTATCAGAGTTCTCCCTCTGGCTCAGGCTATTCGGATGTTAATGAAGCCGCCTGGGGAGGGTGGGGGAGGGAACAGAGAGATAGGAGAGTAGCACCTCAGAATATAGCCAGAGTTGCTTGTCTTGCTTGGAATGACTATTATATCTGAGATTCCCGCGGGTGCGTCGCCTATGTGTGCTGGCTGTGTGGAGATTGCCCCCGGGGGGTCTGGCCCGCTGGAGTCACGCCCAGTGTCAAGGCTTCCAGCCTTGACGCCCAGCCCCACGCCCAGCGTCAAGGCTCCCCTACTGGGACGGTGCACTCTCGACTCCAAAATCAGTCGCTGCCTCCCTGGGACTTCTCGTCCCTCCAGCCGCGTGGCCGTGCCGCCTCCGAGAACCAGTTGGGCCGCCTCCCGGGGTTTGTTCAGTTGGGTGGAGCAGGTCCCCGTGCTTGTGCCGTGACCGAGTGTCCCGGCTGGGGCGCTGTTCTCCCCGCTCCAATACCAGTCGCTGCCTCCCGGGGACTTCTCCTACCGGCTGCGTCCCACGCTGCCCACGAGACCCGGCTGGGCCCCTTCCCGAGGTTAGTTCAGGGGGGTGGAGCAGCTCTCCGTGTTTATGCCGTACCTGCGTCCAGTCCAAATCCCGGCGGGACGGTTCTTCGGCTGGGACTCTACTCTTCCTGCTCCAAGACCAGTCATTGCCTCCCGCGGACTTCTCCTACCGGCTGCGTCCCACGCCACCCACGGAACCGGCTGGTCCCCCTCCCGGGGTTAGTTCAGGGGGGTGGAGCAGCTCTCTGTGCTTGTGCCATACCTGACTGGTACGCTGGCTCCAGGCTCTGGAAACAATCGCTGCTTCCCCATATTAGTTCGTTCTCCGTCTCTAAATCTGTGTTTGTTGTTCAGGGTTCGTAGATTGTTATGTATGTGATCGATTCACTTGTTTTTTCGTGTCTTTTTTGTAAGAGGGATCCGAGGTAGCTTCTGCCTAGTCTGCCATCTTGGCTCCGCCCCTACTTATTAGCTTTTGACTTTGGGCAAATTACTCTCTGTTGGTGCCTCAGTCTTCAAATCTATGTAAAAAGAATTATAACAGCACCTCCCTTATAGTATTGTTTTGAGTTTAATTTAATTACTATATTTAAAGTGCTTAGAACATTGACAGGGCATAGAAAAAAACTAGCAATCTAAACTATTCGTTCTTAGCCAAAAGTGAAACTAAATCCTATTTTTGAATGTATGCACAGTGTGTGGAAAAAAAGGAAAAGAAGCAAACACAAAGTAGAAAACTTCAGAGGAAGGATAATAATTCAGTGGGCCCACAATGAAGTAGATTTGGTTTCTATGACTGTATTTATTTCAACGTGTCTTTGTCCCTCAGCAGGGGCTCTATGTGGGTGGTGGGGAGTTAAGTATGGGTTCCCAGTTTCTAGCTGTGCCCTGATTGTCAAGTGCACCCACATGAAAAGTCATTGCAGGTCTTCAGTAGCAATTCACCACTTGCTTGAGGGCTTTTTACCTCACCTGTAGTTTTCATGTCCCCCTGGAAGGTTGCTGTTTTCCAAGTACTATAGGATATTCCAAATTCAGGAATTCCAAATTCTGCTTTTCTGAGTTTTGGGCTTAGTTCTTCAGCCCCCTGATCTATGCATTTTCTGAATTTACCAAATACCTTGGGGGGAATGTTGAGTTTCCTTAATTTTCCATTTTTGCCACTCTAGTTCTACGAGACTGCCAAAAGCTCTGTGGCTTTCTATATCTCTCTTGCCTGGTGCCAATATCCTCAACCTCTAGCCTCATCTAGAATTAGAAAACGTCCTCTGGGATAGCTAATTAATGATCCTCGGCTCACATCTATTAAATTTTACTTCCTTTAGTTCTTTTGGTTTGATACATATATATATATATAATCTATCAATAGCTATATCTATTGTTGTTATTTGCAATCGAGTCAGTTTCAACTCATAGTAACCCCATGTGTGTCAGAATAGAACCGTGCTTTATAGGATTTTCAATGGCCATGATCTCTAAGAAGTAGATCACCAGGTCTTTTTTCTGAGGTGACTCTGGGTGGATTCAAACTGCTAATCTTTTGGTTAGTTGCTGAGTACTTAACCATTGAGTCACCCAGGGACTCTTTCTCCATATATACACATTTATATACATATATATACATTTGTCAGATGTTTCTAGTTATTCTTAGTTCAGAGCTTTTGCGTCCCATAATCTATTCTAACCGACCAACTAGAATTTACTAATTTATTATCTCTGGATATGTATTTTAGTAAATTCTTTCTAGTTGTGTGATCTTCTCTATATCTCTTAAATGTGGATAATAAGAATTATTGCCTACAGTTGTTGTGAGTATACAACAAGTTATTATTTGTAAAATGCTTACAATAGTGCTGGTCAGATAGTAATAGTGGGGTAATAAGAGTTTGATATTATTTTGGAAGAAGACTTCTGAAGACAGGGAACCAATTTTTCTTTTAATTTGAAAGCGCTTTGGCTTTTAATAAATTAAGTTATCTTCGTGTCTCTCAACCCTATCAGACTCAGTGTCTCTATTTTTTTTAACAATTTGTAATGATCCATTTACTAACTTGAAATGAAATTCATATCTAATATAATCTACATCTAAACATAATTATAGAAAAAATTATACTGCCCTAAACCTAATATAAAAATAACATAAAAGAGAAGTAATTTATAATAAAATCATATGAATTTCAATATGAACATAGGCATGAGTACCCTAGAAGATAAAAATGTAGTGAGACGCTTTCATCTACTTATAATAAGTAAATTTGGATTTAAAAGAAGATCAAACCCTTTGCATTAAAGAATACAGAGAAAGGAAAAGTGCAGTAGTATGGGTCAATAATGAAACAGAACTACTGTTATGATAAATGATACACACAACAGTTATAAAAGAAAGAGGGAAATGACTCCCCCTTGAAGTAAACCTTATATACCAAGAAACACTGATCTTGAAGAGGAGAAAATAACTAGGCAGCATATTCATGCAAATATGCTGGGCAGTATTTTACATGCAGTTACATTTATAAATCATGTTATACTATTATATAGAGTGCAGTAATAGAAACATATCATAAAGAACACAAGTTGAAACATACATTTGGTCTTTGAATACCTAGAAAGAAGTTTCAAAGCCATTACAGGACATGAAAATATTCTTCTTTGTTTAATGGGTGGGTATTCAAAATATTTACTATTATATCCGATCAGAATTGATACCACTCTTATTACTGGAGCTGGGTACAGGAGACTCCTGTCAAGCCAGATATTAACCACTAAGTAGCTCAACTGTTAAATGCTGGAGGAGGCTAATATTGAGAAGATCTTGTAGGGGTTTGCACTTAGGATGCCCAGGTAAGATATTATTTATCCATCTATAAGGTAGTATTTAAATATTTGAGTAACCAATGTGGTTGTGCTGAAGTAAATGACTTCAGTATTTGCCCTTTTTTCATGGGACTGTTCCGAGTAATGCAGACCACTAGGATCCCATCAAATAACAATAGTGTCTTTCAAATTATGGTGACTGAACAAACATGGCCCAGGGAATTTAAAAAAAAGTAACTGGGTGAAGTAGGAAAACCCTGGTGCTGTAGTGGTTAAGTGCTACAGCTGCTAACCAACAGGTCGGCAGTTCGAATCCACCAGGCACTCCTTGGAAGCTCTGTGGGGCAGGTCCACTCCGTCCTATAGGGTAGCTATGAGTCAGAATCAACTTGACTGCAATGGGTTTCTCAATGGGTGAGGTAGGGGTTATTCGACATTATTTTAGTTACAGTAAAACTAATTCTGTTTAATAGCTATTATTAACTAAAAGTAACCCAACCCTTCAGTGTTACCTTAAAAACAATATTAAAATTTGGTAGAGAAAATGATACTTGAAATGGATTTAAGCTTTAAGGATAATATCAAAGTACTATCCCTTTAACATAGAATCCAGTAATAGAGACATAAGTGCTTATGAGAGGTTTTTTAATTTTCTTTTCATATTGAATATTCAGGTACTCAAGTTCTATGTATATAGCATGTGTGATCTGGTGAATACAGTCAAAACAAAAGGATAACTAACCAAAACCCTCTTCTCACTTTATCTATGCCAAAAATTAGTGATGCCAGACACGATCTCATCTCATTGTTGATACCTGAAACATTATGACTACCAATTGATTCTTTCTAGAGCAATTTAGAGACTGGGAAATAACTAGTACTGTGTTACTTGCATGCTAGATACATCCCTCAAATCAAAAGTCCACATCTAGATATTATCAAATCTTATGCCATGTATTTCAACACAAGTTCTTTACAATTTTCTTATGACATAGATATACGCTATGTCAAATTCACTTCTAAATAAATGAATATTTTCACTTTTAAACAACTTTACTTACATTGACTGTCTCAAAAAGGTAAACGTTTTTTTCATTTTCTTGTCCTTAAATTATTCGCCTGTAAAATGTAAACATTTAAGATAATTCTGAGAAACCCATATTACTTTCCAAAATCTTTACCTAGAGATGTTGACTTCCTTTGCTTTTCAAGCAGCAGGGGACTTGTCTACAATATGTTCAGTATTTTAACCAAAACACAGAAGTAGAACATAGTCTCTAAAAAGACAAATAATATCAAATTCTCTGAATGAAATTAATATTTTAACATTTTAAATGAGTAATTACCTGTGATCATAAATGATCATAAAAGGGGTATTTACTTTTGAATGTAATAGGGATATTATGTTTATGTTATTCTGACTATAGACTGTTAGAATTTGCATAATTCTGTGTTTAGATACGCAAAAAAAAAACCTGATTATTTTGTTGCAGTTTCTTTGGGGAATAGTTCAGTGCATGTAAGTAGAAAATAAAGTTGAATATTCAATAAATTCTCTCTTTTATTTTTAAAATAATAAATCAAGACCAGGAAAAAACTTCAAAGAACACAAAAATAAATTTCGTTCCTACTCCTAATCCCTAGTCCCTCACTGACCCTGTAGAAGAAGGAACTATTATTTCAAAGTTATTTTTTAAAGAATCATTCCAGTATTATTTTATGAATGTATAAACTTATTATTAAATATATTATCAGCAGATAGTGATCCAGTTTATCACTTAGCTATGCTATTTGCTTTAGCTCTCTCTGACTGCTAGAATTTTGGTAAATGTATTTATAGCACCTTCTTTCTTTGGAAATAGAGATCATTGGTGAAGTTGTTCATTGGTTACAATCTTTGATAAAAGGATGGAGGAAAGAAATGGGTCATAGAAAATTAAGATTTGTTTAAGTTTCAAGTTATTAATGAATTCCTACAGACAGAATTAAAAAAAAGAAGAAATGAACAAAAAGGACACAAAAGAGAAGCAAGTGATATACTCAAGTGTTTTTCTTTTTATTAACGGAGCCTCTTAGAAGAATAATCCAAATTTTAGGTGCTCAATAAATATTGTTGTATGATAAATGAATGAGTAAGTTGTTTTGAGCTCAAAGAGAAACTACTGAAACATTCCTATTTGTGTCAATGCCTGGTTCAATACATCTATAACTCAAAAATAAGTGAAAGTAAAATCTTTCTCTGTGAATGAAGGATATGAAGTTGACAAGATTAAAGCCTTCACCAGGCAAATAGAAAGCCAGAGATTTGTAATGGTCATAAAAGGCTTGATATTTGGGTTAAAAGCTGCTATCACAAAATATGTGAGAGCCACAAAATACTGTTTTATTGTTAGGACTACATTTTAACTATGGAATTTATCTAAAATTTATGACTATCTCCAGGACAAGCCTTCTCAGTGGTGATCCCCAAATTGTCCTCTTTTAAGATAAAGATTTTACGTTTAATATCAAAGGACCATGAGCTCAATTTTTTTTTTTTTTCCTGTTTCAACGATATGTGCAGGTGAATTTATTGCATTTGACAAGGGGCAGATTTATAGTACTAGTGCCTGAATCACTTGGCTATACTCAGAGACAGTACAAGGTTAACAGTAACTCCTACCCTTTGTTCATAGCAGAGAACTATTCTCAGGAAATACCCTCTATAACACTGTAATTTTCTCCAAAATATACTCATAAGTGGCTTTCTACACCTGTTACTCTCACACGTATGTCTCCATGGGAATTAAATTGGCTACCCAGAGATTCCATTTAGTATTTTCACTTGTGATTAATAAAAATCCACTTTTTAAAATACAGCTAAAATTTTCAGAAGATACAAGAAGAGCAGGTACGTTTCTTATAGTCTCAAATCCTACCAAATTGGACTTGTAAGTTTTTTCACTAAGATATAAATGGAGGGGAGGAGTAGGTTGCCTTTTTCTCATTTAGCTCTCATCCAGTGTATAGTTGAGATAATTCATTAAGAGCCTAATCTCTAGGGTCAGAAATATCCAAGTTCTAACCTAAACTCTGTCAGTCATTGTCATTGTTGTTAGCTGTCATCAAGTCAACCTCTGAGTCATGGTGACCTCATATACAATGGAACAAAACGCTGCCCAGTCCTGTGCCATTCCCATGACTGGTAATGGAGGAACTGTTGTCATCCATTGAGTTTTCATTGGCTAATTTTTGGAGGCATGTATTTAACATCTATATTTCTACCTATAAAATGGTTATATCTACTTCATATATATTTTTGTGAAGACTAGATTAGATAATCAAATGTAAAGATTTGATTCAAAAATAAGAATCAAAATAAGAATTTAATAACATAAATAATGATGAAAATAAGGATGAGGGTGATTGGCATATGGATTAGAGTTAACCTGTCAGATTTGCTGGTTCCTTACTGGCTGTGAAATACTTTTTAATATTACCCCTAATTACAAAAAAATGACAATGCTAATAGCCATCATTTATTAAATAATCTGGATAAGAGTTCTGGACCACCCAAGTGTTTGTTCAAGTTTGTATTATTTAGTTCTATATGATGAGAGAACACACAAGGGTTCTTGCAGCTTGGGGAGAGCCATCTGTCTAGCAGGAATTGTAAAATTCCAGTATTTTTTATAACAAAATACAGTATGTCAATATTTTAACAGTGCCTGTCACCTGAGTATCCCCCTTTTTTTTATGGCACAGAAAGATTAAGGTTGGTAACATGGAAATGGAATTAAGAAGAGAAAATACCAATCAATGATACTTAAATAGAGGAAATATTTTTCAACCACATTTGTTGAAGATTTTTGAGAAAGGAACAGATCTGCCAGCTCCTGCAGAGCAGGCCTCAGACTAGTGTCTGACTACAACTTCTGTGATTCAGTCGTTAGGAACGAGGTGATCTTTCATTCCATTTCACCTGTGTGAAGCTTCTTGATTTTCTCAAGAGGAAGTCAGTTTTCCCAGTCTTCTTTGGCTGTAAATTCACGGCCCATACTTAACTGGGGGTGGGCAGCAATCTTAAGCTAACTACCTTTGTAGTTATGATGGCCCACTTGAAAGATGTGTCTTTATTCCTCTACTGTTCTAATATCCATCCCTTCGAAATTCCACAAAGAATGAATCCTTCCGACCTCACTATGGAATTTCTCTTAAACAATTAGAGTTTGCGGTAATGGCATCAGCCTAAGTTGAAATCTCTCATAACAAATAGCTCATTAAGTCATGCTGGATTTGTTGTTAGGATTATATAAAAAAAATGGTAATTAATAATCCACTCATCCATTCATTCATTCTAAATATTTGTTTGGACAGTTATTGTGGTCCAAGCACTGGGCTTGGCATTGCATTATGGAAATTTTTCTTCAACATAAAGTTTAAAAATAAGAGCATTCTCCCAAAGAATAAATATATGCTTTTATACTTTGCAATTGACTGGTCTTTTTCTCTGCATTGGCTCTTAGAAGTGCAGACTTAAAACTGAGACTCGCCTCAGTGTAGGCTCTTTTGCCTAAGGTCATTCCAGCTCTCTTATTCTTTCTGAACTTTATCTTACCTTAGTCTCATTGAAAATGTTTTTGATTTGTCTTGCTGAATTATGTACCTCTGCAAGCCACCTTGAATTTATCCATGAAAATGGTAGGAATAAAATAAATATCAAATGTAAATCACATATAAATAAAAATGGGGAAAATAAATGCCAGGGTAGGAATTAATGGTGTACGGATTCAATTAAGAGATCCTCATCTGGTGTTTCCTGTCAAATCTTTGACATTTCATCATCTTCTGATGTTAAAGCTTATATGAATAGAGTGGATGCATCCTTGCCAAAAACAAATAGCATGGCAAAACTGGAAAATGTTTAATAATCCAAAGTCAAAGTGGAATTACCATGGCCCACATAAGCTAGATCAAGATAAACAAAAGTACTGATATCTTTTATGGGTAAAAAAAACAAAAAAGTCAATAAAGAAAGAGATGTAATATGTGTGAAGTACCCTATAAACATAATACCCATGAGAAAAAAAAAAGGAAATATTGTCCTTTATGCACAGGTAAGTAATTCTATGCTTACTTAAAAATTTTACTACTTAGAGTCTTTACAAAATAGGCCAAATGTAGGCAATCAGGAATTTGGGAGTGCCAAAGAACAAAAAATAAAAATAAGGGAAGAATCCATGAAGATTGTTTAATTGAGCTGTTAAAACCTAAAAACATTGGGTATGGTGCCTGATATAGTCATCAGCAGTTAGCTTCTTTGAGAGCTCTTGGGATGACTGTAATGTCAATTCTTTAAAAAAGTAAAAAGGCATCACTCTTGGAATTAAAGCTGTAACAAAATCTGGAAAAAATCTAAAGATCAATTTTCAAACACCTAGACTAGAATGATGTACCGGGAAAGACTCGGGGCTTTAGAAGGAACCAGTTCTGTCACAGCAAGAGCAGATATCTTTCCTTTGACAGAATAATGGGATAGTAAATCAGGGAGAAGCATTAGATGCAATTTATCTTGACTTGGGAAAGAGTTTGATTCAGTCCTGTATGAAGTATTAATCAAGAAACAGGGAAAAATATGCTGAAGGTCTAACAGCTGTTAAGTGGATCAGCATCTGGTCCATTTAGTCAATCAGAAGCACTCAGAATATTGCTATTAATAGTTCAAAATGTCTGGAGCTATAGAACACAAGGAATCAAATGCAATTAATGCCATAATATAAATAAGCCAATACTAAAATAGAAAATAAATGGTAATCCATAACTACCCTACCAATATTAAAAACCATTAGCATTAATAGTTACCTATACGTATCTTACTATGGCTCTGTGCTTTATCTATTTCAAAAGGCCTTTACCTTATATCATTAACAAAAAAAAGGAAGAGGAAGTAATTAATTTGGTTTATTGAACAACAGAAACTTTAACCAATATAACCAAACCCATTGCCTTCAAGTCAATGCCGACTCATAGCAACTCTGTATGACAGAGTAGAACTGGCCCCATCAGATGTCCAAGGCTGTAATCTTTACAGAAGAAGACTGCCACATCTTTCTCCCACAGAGCATGGCTTGAGGGTTCGAACCGCCAGCGTTTCAGTTAGCAGTGGAGAAATTAACAACTATGCCACCAGGGCTCCTTACCACAAAACTAGATAGAGAAAATTGGTGCATTGAAAAGTGACCACATAGTATTTTTGGCATGGTAACAGTGATTAACAACAAAACAAGGAGTGATTTGGTATCCACTTGTGAATTAGGCAGATAATAGCAGAATAATCATATCTAGCATTTACTGACACTGAGTGCTAAATATATGCCAAACACTTCATATGAATTATCTCTTTGAAGGCACACCCAAGCCTATGAATGTTATTATTAAGTATTACTTACCCTTGGATAAACACAAAAATAGAAAATCAAAGAACAAAGGAGTTAAAAAATAAGAATCATCTAATCTAGTTTCCCTCAAAGTAAAGGCACTTCTATAAAATCCTTTACATAAACAGATTTTGAGAACCCTGATAGATAAGAGATAGGACACTGAGAAGATAACCCCATGAGGAAAATAATAATAATAATGGTCTTTTTTTTTTTTTTTTTTAATGACAGAAGAGAGTCATTGACTGAACGAAATGGAGAAAAAAAGAGGTGAACCCATGTCAGTTCACCAAATCTATTAACACATTAAAATGTTAATAGATTTGGTGAACTGGCATGGGTGACCTTGAGCAGTTCAAGTTTGGTGGATATGAGTGGAAGACATTTTATGTGGATTAAAAATGTGTGTAATGGGGAGCCAAGATGGCGGAATAGACAGACGCTTCTGTCAAGCCCTCTTTACAACAAAGACCCGAAAAAACAAGTGAAATGAGTATATTTGTGACAAGCTGGGAGGCCTGAGCATCAAAGGCAAGCTTAGACAACAAACTGAGGGGTAGGGGAAGGAAGAGACCATTCAGAAGTGGAAAGGAATTGCCGGACCTGAATCACAGCATGGCTGTGGTGGTGGCAGGCTGGTCCTAGTGTTTGGCCACAGTTTCCTCAGGGAGAAGCAGCCAGCCACACAGCCCACTCACACCTCTGGAACCTGAGCAGAAGGGTGCTCTCGGCAAAAGCTAAGTATTTATGTATATTTTACCACGCCCTCCACCCCACACCCAACCCAGCTTCAGGGGCTGAATCCCTAGGCCTGACATAGACCCCGGTGAGCACCTGGAGCCATCCTCCCAGCCTTGAGGAAGGAAAAAATGTCCAACTGGGGGGAAAAGATAATTTCCTAGCTCCATTAACTAGGGGAGCTCAGGACAGAAGCGGCTCCTGTCCAGGCATAAACCATCCGTGGACCTTGAGCACCTTTCCCTTCTGCATGGACCTGTGTGGGCCTATTTCGGGAGAATAGGCCCTTGTTGGCAAACTCCAACCACTTCAGCAGTGAGGTGGAGAGATGGGTGTTTGACATTTGACATTGCTTTGCCTATTAAACAAGGTCCTCACCTACCCACTACAAGGGCCTAAGGACTGGTGGCTCCACTTGGGTTACCCAGCCACCTGCGACAGGGGCCCAGGGATAACTGGTACCTCCCAGTCCTTACAACAAAATCTTTGGGTACCCATGGTCCCTCTGCAGAGCCCACCCACTAGCATGCTCTAGGGAATAGAGATGTGTTTTCCTCAGAGACACTTAGGGGTTGGTTCTCAGCCCCCTGCCTTGTCCAGAGTGTGACCCCCTGCTGCAATCAGATATCGGTATATACGCCAATCACCCCTGCCCCTCTAAGACTGTAGGACAGAGCCTGTACCACACACTTAATGATCAGCTACATGGAAACCTGAGCTGAATTCATACAAGAAAACTGAATGGACTCCTAGACTGATATACCTGATAACAGCTCTAGCCAGCTGGGGACACAACACCAGAGCTCCAAAGGTGAAAATAATCAAGCTAGCTCACTCAAGCAACCCGTAGGGGTATACCAAAACAAAACAAAGCAAGCAGCTACGACACAGTAAGCAAGCATAAACTAATAGAATAACTTCTAGATGGCTTGGAAACAATAGTCAATATCAATTCACATAAAGAAACAGGCCATGATCACCTCAACAGGCTCTCAAAACAAAGAATCCAGGGATCTTTTAGATGAAAGTGCATTCCTGGAATTGCCAGATGCAGAATACAAAAGTTTAATATACAGAACCCTTCAAGACATCAGGAAGGAAATGAGGCAATAAGCAGAACAAGCCAAGGAACACACAGATAAAGCAACTGAAGAAATCAGAAAGATTATTCAGGAACATAATGAAAAGTTTAATAAGCTGGAAAAATCCATAGTCAGACAGCAATCAGAAATTCAGAAGATAAACAATAAAATTACAGAATTAGATAACTCAATACAGAGTCAGAGGAGCAGAATTGAGCAAGTAGAAGCTGGAATTTCTAAACTCGACGATTAATCACTTGGCACTAATATATCTGAAGAAAAATCAGATAAAAGAATTTTAAAAAATAAAGAAACTTTAAGAACCATGTGGGACTGTATCGAGAGAAATAATCTACAAGTGATTGGAGTACCAGAACAGGGAGGGATACCAGAAAATACAGAGAAAATTGTTGAGGATTTGTTGGTAGAAAAATCCCCTGATATTGTGAAAAATGAAAAGATATCTATCCAAGAAGCTCATCGAACTCCACATAAGGTAGATCTTAAAAGAAAGTCACCAAGACATATTATAGTCAAGCTTGCCAAAACAGAAGATAAGGAGACAATTATAAGAGCAGCGAGGAGTAAAAGAAAAGTCACCTACAAAGGAGAACCAATAAGTATAAGCTCGGACTAATCAGCAGAAACCATGCAGGCAATGAGATGGCATATTTAAAAAATTGAAGGAAAGAAAATAGCCTGCCAAGAATCATATATCCATCAAAACTGTCCCTTAAATATGAAGGTGAAATTAAGACATTTCCAGATAAACACAAGTTGAGGGAATTCTTAAAAACCAAACCAAAACTACAAGAAATACTAAAGGGAGTTCTTTGGTTAGAAAATTAGTAATATCAGGTATCAACCCAAGACTAGAACACTGGGCAGAGCAACCAGACGTCAACCCAGACAGGGAAATCCAAAAACAAAAACAAAAAAAGCAAAGCAAAACACAGGGTAACGGCGATGTTATTATGTAAAAGAAGACAACATTAAAATAATAAAGAGAGACTAAAAAATGTAATCATACACCTTCCATATGGAGAGGAAGATATGGTGATACAAAGAAATAAAAGTTAGTTATAGATTTAGAAAAATAAGGATAAATAATAAGGTAACCACAAAGGAGACAAACTATTCTACTTATCAAAATAAAATACAAGGGAAAAATACAGACTCAGCAGAAACAAAATCAAAAACAACAAATATGAGGAAAGGACAATACATAAAGAAAATCTACTCAGCACATAAAATCAAGTGGAAAAAAGAAGCTGTCAACACACACAAAAAGATATCAAAATGATAGCACTAAATTCATACCTGTCCATGACTACCCTGAATGTAAATGGACTAAATGCACCAATAAAGAGACAAAGAGGGGCAGGATGGATAAAAAAACAAGATCCGTCTACATGCTGACTACAAGAGACACACCTTAGACTTAGAGATACAAACAAACTAAAACTCAAAGGATGGAAAAAATTTATCAAGCAAACAGCAATCAAAAAAGAGCAGGAGGGGCAATATTAATTCCTGACAAAATAGACTTTAAAGTTAAATCCATCAGAAAGGGTAAGGAAGGACACTATATAATGATCAAAGGGACAATACACCAAGAAGATATAACCATATTAAATATTTATGCACCCAATGACAGGGCTGCAAGGTACATAAAACAAACTCTAACAGCATTGAAAAGTGAGATAGACAGCTCCACAATAATAGTAGGAGACTTCAACACACCACTTTTGGTGAAGGACAGAACATCCAGAAAGAAGCTCAATAAAGACATGGAAGATCTAAATGCCACAACCAACCAACTCGACCTCGTAGATATATACAGAACACTCCACCCAACACCAACCAACTATATACATTTTTTTCTAGTGCACATGGAACATTCTCTAGAATAGACCACATATCAGGTCATAAAGCAAGCCTTAGCAGAATCCAAAACATTGAAATGTTACAAAGCATCTTCTCTGACGATAAGGCCATAAAAGTGGAAATCGATAACAGGAAAAGCAGGGAAAAGAAATCAAACACTTGGAAACTGAATAATACCATGCTCAAAAAAGACTGGATTATAAAAGATATTAAGGATGGAATAAAGAAATTCAGAGAATCCAATGAGAATGAAAACACTTCCTATCAGAACCTTTGGGACCCAGCAAGAGCGGTGCTCAGAGGCCAATTTATATCAATAAATGCACACATCCAAAAAGAAGAAAAGACCAAAATCAAAGAATTATCCCTACAACTTGAACAAATAGAAAGAGAGCAACAAAAGAACCCCCAAGCAATAGAAGACAACAAATAATAAAAATTAGAGCTGAACTAAATGAAATAGAAAACAGAAAAACAATTTAAAGAATTTGCAAGACCAAACACGGGTTCTTTGAAAAACTCAACAAAATTGATAAACCGCTGGCCAAACTGACAAAAGAAAAACAGGAGAGGAAGCAAATAACCTAAATAAGAAATGAGATGGGCGATATTACATCAGACCCAACTGAAATTAAAAGAATCATATCAGATTACTATGAAAAACTGTACTCAAACAAATTTGAAAACCTAGAAGAAATGGATGAATTCCTAGAAACACGATACCTACTTAAACTAACAAAAACAGAGGTAGAACAACTAAATAGACCCATAACAAAAGAAGAGATTGAAAAGGTAATCAAAAAACTCCCCACAAAAAAAGCCCTGGTCCAGAGGGCTTCACTGCAGAGTTCTACCAAACTTTCAGAGACGAGTTAACACCACTACTACTAAAGGTATTTCAGAACATAGAAAAGGATGGAATAGTACCAAATTCATTCTATGAAGCCACCATATCCTTGATACCAAAACCAGGTAAAGACTACACAAGAAAAGAAGATTATAGACCTATATCCCTCATGAATGTAGATGCAAAAATCCCCTACAAAATTCTAGCCAATAGACTTCAACAACATATCAAAAAAATAATTCACCATGACCAAGTGGGATTCATACCAGGTATGCAGGGATGGTTCAACATTAGAAAAACAATTAATGTAATCCACCACATAAATAAAACAAAAGACAAGAATCACATGATTTTATCAATTGATGCAGAAAAGGCATTTGACAAAGTTCAACACTCATTCATGATAAAAACTCTCAGCAAAATAGGACTAGAAGGAAAATTTCTCAACATAATAAAGAGCATTTATACAAAGCCAACAGCCAACATCACCCTAAATGGAGAGACCCTGAAAACATTCCCATTGAGATCGGGAACCAGGCAAGGATGCACTTTATCACCACTCTTATTCAACAGTGTGCTGGAAGTCCTAGCCAGAGCAATTAGGCTAGATAAAGAAATAAAAGGCATCCAGATTGGGAAGGAGGAAGTAAAAGTATCTCTATTTGCAGATGACATGATCTTATACACAGAAAACCCTAAGAAATCCTCCAGAAGACTACTGAAACTAATAGAAGAGTTCAGCAAAGTATCGAGATACAAGATAAACATACAAAAATCAGTTGGATTCCTCTACGCCAACAAAAAGAACATCAAAGAGGAAATCACTGAATCAATGCCATTTACAGTAGCCCCCCAAAAGATAAAATACTTAGGAATAAATCTTACCAGAGATGTAAAAGACTTATACAAAGAAAACTCAGTACACTTCTGCAAGAAACCAAAAGAGGCTTACATAAGTGGAAGACCATAACTTGCTCATGGATAGGAAGACAACATTATAAAAATGTCTATTCTACCAAAAGCGATCTATACATTTAATGCAATTCCGATCCAAATCCCAATGACATTCTTTAATGAGATGGAGAAACAAATCACCTACTTCATATGGAAGGGAAAGAGGCCCCGGATAAGTAAGGCATTACTGAAAAAGAAGAACAAAGTAGGAGGCCTTACTTTACCTGATTTTAGAACTTATTATACCACCACAGTACTCAAAACAGCCTGGTACTGGTGCAACAACAGGTACATGGACCAATGGAATGGAATTGAGAATCCAGACATAAATCCATCCACATATGAGCAGCTTATATTTGACAAAGGCCCCAAAACAGTTAAATGGGGAAAAGACAGTCTTTTTAACAAATGGTGCTGGCATAACTGGATATCCATCTGCAAAAAATGAAACAAGACCCATACCTCACTCCATGCACAAAAACTATCTCAAAATGGATCGAAGACCTAAATATAAAATCTAAAACGATAAAGATCATGGAAGAAAAAATAGGGACAACATTAGGAGCCTTAATACATGGCATAAACAGTATAGAAAACATTATAAAGAACATAGAAGAAAAACTAGATAACTGGGAGCTTCTAAAAATCAAACACTTATGCTCATCCAAAGACTTCACCAAAAGAGTAAAAAGACTACCTACAGGCTGGGAAAAAGTTTTTAGCTATGACATTTCTGATCAGCGTCTGATCCTAAAATCTACATGATACTGCAAAAACTCAACTGCAAAAAGACCAATAACCCAATTAAAAAATGGGCAAAAGATATGAATAGACACTTCACTAAAGAAGACATTCAGGTAGTTAACAGATATATGAGGAAATGTTCAAGATCATTAGCCATTAGAGAAATGCAGATCAAAACTGCAATGAGATTTCATCTCACTCCAACAAGGCTGGCATTAATCCAAAAAAAAGAAAGTAATAAATGTTGAGAGACTGTGGAGAGATTGGAACACTTCTGTACTGCTGGTGGGAATGTCAGATGGTACAACCACTTTGGAAATCAATTTAGTGCTTCCTTAAAAAGCTAGAAACAGAACTACCATAGGATCTAGCAATCCCACTCCTCAGAATATATCCTAGAGAAATAAGAGCCTTTATACAAACAGATATATGCACACCCATGTTTATTGCAACACTGTTTACAATAGCAAAAGCATGGGAGCAACCAAGGTGCCCAGCAACGGATGAATGGAGAAATAAATTATGGTATATTCACACAATGGAATACTACGCATCAATAAAGAATAGTGAGGAATCTGTGAAACATTTCATAACATGGAAGAACCTGGACGGCATTATGCTGAGTGAAATTACTCAGTTGCAAAAGGACAAATATTGTATAAGACCGCTATTATAAGAACTTTGGAAATAGTTTAAACTGAGAAGAAAACATTCTTTTCTGGTTACGAGAGGGGGGAGAGAGGGAGGGTGGGAGAGGCGTATTCACTAATTAGATAGTAGATAAGAACTACTTTAGGTGAAGGAAAGACAGCACACAATACAGGGGAGGTCAGCACAATTGGACTAAACCAAAAGCAAAGAAGTTTCCTGAATAAACTGAATGCTTCGAAGGCCAGCGTAGCAGGGGCAGGGGTCTGGGGACCATGGTTTCAGGGGACATCTAAGTCAATTGGCATAATAAAATCTATTAAGAAAACATTTTGCATCCCACTTTGAAGAGTGGCATCTGGGGTCTTAAACACTAGCAAGCATCCATCTAAGATGCATCAATTGGTCTCAACCCACCTGGATCAAAGTAGAATGGAGAACACCAAGGACACAAGGTGATTACGAGCCCAAGAGACAGAAAGGGCCACATGAACCAGTGACTACATCATTCTGAGACCACAAGAACTAGATGGTGTCTGGCTACAACTGATGACTGCCCTGACAGGCAACACAACAGGGGATCCCTGAGGGACCAGGAGAAGAGTGGGATGCAGACCCCATATTCTCATAAGACCAGACTTAATGGTTTGACTACGACTGGAAGGACCCCAGTGGTCATGGCCCCGAGACCTTCTGTTGGCCCAGGACAGGAACCATCCCTGAAGCCAACTCTTCAGACATGGATTGGACTGGACAATGGGTTGGAGAGGGATGCTGGTGAGGAGTGAGCTTCTTGGATCAGGTAGACACTTGGGACTATGTAGGCATTTTCTGCCTGGTGGGGAGATGAGAAGGTGGAGGGGGTTAGAAGCTGATGAAAAGGTCACAAAAAGAGAGAGTGGAGGGAGAGAGCAGGCTGTCTCATTAGGGGGAGAGTAACTGGGAGTGTGTAGCAAGGTGTATATGGGTTTTTGTGTGAGAGACTGACTTGATTTGTAAACTTTCACTTAAAGCACAATAAAAATTATTTTAAAAAAGTGTGTGTAATGGACTAAAGGGCATAAATCATTTGATGAGTTTGGGCACGAAAATAATAGTAATAAGAGAGTAAGTGAAAAGAGTCAAAAAACAAAACAGATTGTTTTAATAGATTAAAAAAATCATAAAAATAAAAAAAGAGGAGAGTTTGAATGGATAAAGAGGTGGTGAGAAATGTTTACTGTCAGGCATCTAAGAAAATTTTTTGTGGATTGTCTTCATTGAAGAAAGGAGTGAATTCTAGAGGTAACTGATTTTTTTCTTCGAAATGATAGGGAAGATTAGACAAATGTATATTGAGAGATAGATCGGGGACCAGATAATTGGTGATAAGAATGGCATGGATGTGAATTTAACAAGAACATAGCTAGCACAGCTACTGTGGTCGGTAAGCCACTGAACTGATGAAGGTTGCTTCATAGGGCTGGCAAACTTTATCACTTATGTAGCACTGGTCCCTTCCTCTAGTTCTCCACAGCATTGTAGGGAATAGCAAATAGAAGAATGAAATAAAGTCATCTTTTACAGTAGAATACACAGGATATTTTGAAAGAGTCATTTTTTTTTTTTTTTTTTTTTGCTGATTATTCCTTCTTTTACCTCAGATATTCCTAAGGAATCATTTTCTTCCTAAAGTACATTCCTCAGAAACGGCTTTTGTGAGTTTATGTAGGTGAAGAACAGGCTATAAAGTGGATCTATGCCTGAAACTCTAGGCTGACTTTTATTTTTTTTTTAGTACTTTGAAGATATATTTGCACTTGCTTCTAATGTCATTTCTGATAAATCCAATCATTTTGCTGTATAAATTATTATCTTTTCTCTTTGGCTACTTTTAATCTATTTGTCTTCCATATTCTACAGTTTCACCACATAAGTCTAAGTGTAGATCATATGTTTATTACACTCTTGGATTTTGTGTGTGTGTGTGTGTGTGTGTGTGTGTGTGTGTGTGTGCTCTCTGAAGATTCTACTCTGCTTTCATTAGTTAGCAACTATAATGCTTTAAAATATTATCTTTTGCATCTATCTGCTACCTTCTACTGGGACTCCTATTTTATGTACAATAGCAAGAATGCCTTATGAGATAAAAGTGTTTCAAGATATCAGTCTCCTTAAAGAACTATCAATATATCAATAAGAAATGTCCATGTAAAAATTTAAAAAACTTCATTTTTAGATCATGGTGCTAAAAGTGCCTTTAATCATCAATCTTTATATCTTATTACTTTGCCTTACATCAAAACACCTAAATTGCTGGATTATTAATAACTAAGCCGTCGCTTGTAAATCGTTAGTCAAAAACTATAGATATTTAGAAAATCCTTACTGTATAAACATCTGCTATTTTATGAAAATACAAACATTATGTCTGCATTTTAATGTAAATTGGATTTTTATTGTAATTGTTCATAATTGTCAACTATTTCCCAGAGCATCTACTGAATGTGAAAAGAGAAAGAGAGAGAAAAGAGAGCTATCGGGGGATCAGCACTGTATTGATGAAGTTTAAGCAGATGGAAAGAACTACAGGTATGAATGGATGTAAAATATTTTTCTTTTTATGCTCTAAATGTTTATCATCTCTTTCTTTCTAGGGTTCTCTGTAAGAATGTTTGCACAATGTTGCCCTACATTTTTATGTTGCTAAGACAGCCTCTCTACCCCTCACAGCACGATTTCTCAGACAAAGCTTGAAATCACGAACTATATTCCAGTTTGACCCAGAAAGCTTTGACTTTAAAAATCAGAGTGGTCTAAGCGGCTCAGACAAGATGGAAGTCTGAATTAATTAGAAAATTTGACTATAATGACCCTTGAGGGAAGAAATAACACATTCAACTTTTTTTTTGTTAAAATGGTGTCTATGTAATTTAAATGAATAACCATTAATAAAATAGCTGAAACTCAAATGTTTTAAGGTTAAGTAAATTAACAAAAAAATCTCTTTAGCTGTTCTAGTGATTCGGAAATACAGATAACTGCTTATAGAATGAAATGAGCTTAAAACCACTGGCAAGGAAATACTTATATTAAGAGCTGGGCTGATAACCAAAACTTGGCCATCGGAATCCACCAGCTGCTCCTTGGAAACGCTAAGGAGCAGCTCTACTCTGTCCTACAGGGTCGCTATGACTCAGAATCAACTCAACAGCAACTTTTTTTTTCTTTTTATCACAATTCTTAGTACATTGCTAAGTATATATTTATTGAATAAATGCTGAATTATTTTATAAGCTATTATTTTCATGTAAATAGAAATAAATTATGTAGATACAGAAGTATCATCAGCATGCATCTTGATATTTAACATTTGTGGTTATATGGAATCTTATACTTTGCTTTCCTTACTTGCGATATTAGTGAGTATACTGTTAAGTGTTCAGCATTGCTTCTTGTTCCTACACAACACATTTTGGTCAAGAAATTTAAAGGTTTAAAATGAGTCAGGATTTTATCTCTTTGTACTCATCAGTCATGAGTATAGCTCAGCATGACAGCAAACCCCTTGATTATATTTCGAAGGCAACTATTTCAAGTTTAAATAATCATACGAAATTGGCAAACCTTTAAAGTTACATCTGATTTTTTTTATATAATAATAATATTTATTTATTTAGTCCTTCAAGAAATATATATTCTAAATTAACTGCTAGAATTAAGAGGGGTAAAATAAAATAGACATGGCTCCTCCTTCATGGAAAGTACATGCAAGTATTGGAATAAACCAAACTTAATTTATGCAGATGGTCACTTGAACTTAGAGACAGTCTCAAGAATAGATTTGAGGAGGTGGAGCCAACATGGCACTATAGACAGAAGCACCACACCATCCCTTCACAGCAAGGACTTGAAAAACTAATTAAAACAGAGACAAATGTCTATCCTGGAACCCTCAGTGTCAAATGAAGAGATAAAGAACTCAGCCAAGCACCAAATGGAATAAGAAACTAACAAAGAACAGAGTAGAGATCCCTTATTAGCTAATGTGGCACAGATTCACCATCTTGGACTCCTCAGCCACCAAGATCAGTGGACAGGGAATATGGAAAGACAGCTTCAAGGAGCTCCCAGCTGGAGACAGAGCACATGGTTACCAGTGATACACACTTTCCCACTCCTCACCCTTCTTCCCCCTTCTCAGCCTCTGCCACTTCTTGGCAGGCTGCAGTCTTTCGACCAGGGAGGTGCTGGCTCCGTGCCACTTGGATTTGCCCTACTTACACCAGCCAGCTTCTTCAGTGCCATTTTTTTTTTTTTTTTTGCCAAGGTAGTTTTTTTCAGCTTCTTTTGGGTTTTTTTTTTTTTTTTTTCTCTCTCATCTCCTTCCCTTCCTTTCTCTCGAACACTTGGCTCCGTGTGCCATCTCCACTTCTTGACAGGCTGTGAAGCACCATTCGGCTGAGGAACCACTTACTTCCCCAGTCTGTGCCAACACACCAGTGGGATCTCTTCTTTTTTTCTTTTTCTTCATTTCTCATCACTCTCTACTTTGCTTTTTCTGTTTTTTCCTGTCTCCTGAATACCTGTCCCTTCTATACGGGTTGTGCTGTGGGGCTTGGGAGCCACTTTCCTGGTCCTTGCCTCCAAGTTAGTGGGCTCCCTTGGGGATTTTTTTTCTTCTTCTTCTTCTTTTCTCAATTTCTTCTCTCTCTCTACTAACCTTCCCTTCTTATTTCCTGAACGCATGGTGCTGTGCGCCATCTCTGTTCTTTCTAGATGGCTGTACAATGCTGTGCAGCTGGGGAGCCACTTCCCCTGTCTGTGTCACCACACCAGTGGGCTCCTTTAAGGCATTTCTTTACTTTTTCTGTTGCTTTTCCTTTCTTTTCTCCCTTTACCTTCCTTCTTTAACCTCCTCTTGAATACCTCGTGCTGTGTGCTATCTCCACTCCTTCTGGATAGGCTGTGCAGCACTGCTCAGCTAGGGACCCTCTTCCTGTGGGCTTCTTGAGACTTTTTTTTTTTCTTCTTTCTACTTTTTTTTTTTTTTTTGCTAGGTGTCTTCTTTCTACTTTTTTTTCCTAGGTTTCTTGTCTTTCTCCACCTCCCTTCTTTTCCTTCCTCCTAACCACCTAACCACCTGGCATCTTTTCTTTTTTTCTTTATTTTCTCAGTTTTTTTAATCTCTCTACATTCCTTCCATTCCTTTCTCTTGATTATCTAGCCATATATGCCTTTCTGTCTCCTTTTTTAAAATCTAAATTATTATTTCTCACTCCCTTCCTTCTTTTCCTTTCTCCCGTCCATCTAGCTGCATGTTCCCTGTCTGTTCCTTCTTTATGGGCTATGCCTCACTGCCTGGCTAGAAAGCCACTGACATACAGCTTCAATGGGTCTGTGCTACTTCAACGGTAGGCTCCTTCAGCATTTTTTTTGGCCCCTGTTTTTCTCTCCTCTTTCTCTTCTTTCCCACACCCACTTAGTGCCACACATCACAACCCCCCCTTCCTATCTGCACCTTGCACTGAACATTGCAACCCTGAGCAGCACAGGCAAGGCCTACAGGAAACTGCCCTGCACAGACTCCCAGTCCCACCCCGTCAGCCCCAGTACATGCCATAAACAACCCATCCCAGCAGCTCTTCCTCTACTGGGCCTACCCTGCTACACCATAGCTGAGCAATTGGCACTGCCCATTGGACAATGTGATGAGAAGAATTGTGCCCCCAGAAGATCAAACAACAAAGTATGTCCAACTGGCCTGATCATTCATAACCAAATAAAACAAAAAAGCAAGAGAAAACAAATAAATCCACAATCAATAAATAAAGAATATAACTACTGAATGTCCCAAGACAGCAGATGATATCAAAATTAAAAAAAAACAGGACAGTATGATTCTAGTAGGTGTCCCAAATAAAACACCAGACAACCTGCCAGTAGGAAAAAAAAAAAACCAAAAACACTGGAACTACCGGATAGGGAATTTGAATCTCTAATATTCAGAGTTATCCAAGAGTTGAATGAAAAAGTGACAAAAATGAGGAAAAAATAGACAAAATCACAGAAAAGACAGAAAAAACAATGAAAGAATTCAGGAAAATAATATAGGGAACAAAATGTAAAAATAAATTCACAACTAGAAATCATACAAAAACAGTAATTAGAAATCCAAAAGTAAGCAACTAGATTTCAGAAATGGACACTCATAGAAGGGCTGAGGAGTAGGTTTGAAACAATGGAAGACAGGATCAGTGAAATTGAAGACAAATACTTGGCTACTACTTTGAGGAAAAATCAGAGAAAAGAATGAAGAAAAATGAAGAAACCCTGAGAATGACGTGGGATACAATCAAAAGCAAAAAGAAATGCCAATGTTTGGAGTTCCAGAACAAGGGGAGAAAATGGAAAACACAGAGAGGATCATTGAAGAATTGCTGACAGAAAACTTCCCTAATATTATGAAAGATGAAAAACTGACCATCCAAGAAGCTCAACGAACCCCATATAAGATAGGCCTCAAAAGAAAATCCCCAAGGCATATCATAATCACACTCGCTGATACCTTTTTTTTAATACCAAAAAGAATCCTGAGAGCAGCTTGAGAAAAATGAAAATTCACATACAGAGGGGAAACAACTTGGCAAAAATCATGCAGACGGGATAGCAATGGGATGACATATATAAAACCTTGAAAGAAAAAAATTGTCAACCAAGAATAATACATCCTACAAAACTCTTGTTCAGATATGATGGTGAAATTAGGACATTTCCAGACAAACAGAAATTAAGGGAATTTGTAAAAAACCAAACCAAACTTACAAGGATTATTAAAGGATCATCTATGTGATCCATCTATGTGCCTATTCCCTTTGGTTTGAGAACAAATAACATCATACAACAGCCTGAATTTAGGACACAAAACCATATCAGCCAGATACTAACCTAGGTAATGAACTCTCAAGGATTAATCAAATCTAAAAAATGTACACCACTTTGGTGAGTTATGTCTGGGGTCTTAAAGTTTGTGAGCAGCCAGCAAAGATACTCCACTGGTCTCACCCAGTTGGGAGCAAGGGAAAATGAAGAAAACCAAAGACACAAGGGAAAGATTAGTACTAAGGACTAATGGACCACAGCTACCACAGCTACCACAGCCTCCATCTTACTGATTCCAGCACAACTAGATGGAACCCAGCTACCACCACTCACTGCTCTGACAGGGATCACAACAGACGGTCCTGAACAGAGCTGGAGAACAATGTAAATCACAATTATAACTCACAAAAAAGAACCAGACTTTCAGGCCTGAAAAAGTCTAGAGAACCCTGAGGGTTTGGCCCCCAGACAACCTTTTAGCTCAGTAATGAAGTCACGTCTGAAGTTCACCCTTCAGCCATAAACAGGCCCATAAAACAAAATGAGACCAAAGAGGCACACCAGCCTGGGTGCAAGGACCAGAAGGCAGGAGGGGACAGGAAAGCTGGCAATAGGGAACCCAAGTTTGAGAAAAGAGAGTGTTGACATGTAGTGTTAGTAACCAATGTCACAAAACAGTATTTATACTAGATGTTTAATAAGAATCTAGTTTGTTCTGTAAACCTTCATTTAAAGTACAATTAAAAAATAAAAAAAGAATAGATTTGATGTGTTGAACACTAGTGACGGAAGACCAGACGAGTTGTGGGATGACATTAAGAACATCATACATGAAGGAAGCAAGAGATCATTAAAAAGACAGGAAAGAAAGAAAAGACCAAAATGGATGTCAGCAGAGATTCTGAAACTTACTATTGAACATCAAGTAGCTAAAGCGAACTGAAGAAATGGTAACATAAAAAGAGCTGAATAGAAGATTTCAATGAGCAGCTCAAAAAGACAAAGTAAAGTATAATAATGAAATGTGCAAAAACCTGGAGTTAGGAAACCAAAAAGAAAGAACATGCTCAGTATTTCTCGAGCTCAAAGAACTGAAGAAAAAATTCAAGCCTCAAGTTGCAAAGGTGTAGGATTCTATGGACAAAAAAATACAATGACACAGAAAGCATCAAAGAAGATGGAAGGAATACAGAGAGTCACTACCAAAAAGAATTGCTTGACCTTCAACCATTTCAGGTGGTAACATGATCAAGAACCAATGATACAGAACGAAGAAGTCCAAGCTGCACTGAAGGCATTGGTGAAAAACAAGTCTCCAGGAATTGAAAGAGTAACAAATGAGATATTTCAACAAACTGATGCAGTTCTGAAAGAGCTCACTCATCTATGCCAAGAAATTTGCAAGACAGCTACCTGGCCAACTGACTGGAAGAGATTCATCTATGTGATCCATCTGTGTGCCCATTCCAAAGAAAGGTGATCCAACGAAATGTGGTAATTATCAAACGGTATCATTAATATCACACACAAGTAAAGTTATTCTGAAGATAATTAAAAAATGGTTGCAGCAGTACATCTATAGGGAATTTCCAGAAATTCACGCCAGATTCAGAAGAGACTGTAGAACAAAGAATATCAATGCTGATGTCAGATATATCTGGCTGAAATCAGAGAATACTAGGAGGATGTTTACCTGTGTTTTGTTGAGTATGTAAAAGCATTCAACGTTGTGGATCATAACAAATGATGAATAACATTGTGAAGAATGGAAATTCCAGAACACTTAATTGTGCTCATGTTGAGCCTGTTCATAGACTAGGAGGCAGTTTTTGGAAAAGAACAAGGAGACACTGTGATTTAAAATCAGAAAAGGTGTGCATCAAGGTTGTATTCTTTCACCATATTTACTCAATTTGTATGCTGAGCAAATAATCCGAGAAGCTGGACTATATGAAGAGGAAAGCAGCATCAGGAATGGAGAGAGACTCACTAACAACCTTCAGTATGCAGAGGACACAACCTTGCTGGCTGAAAGTGAAAAGGCCTTGAAGCTCTTACTGATGAAGATCAAAGACCACAGCCTTCAGTATGGATTACACCTCAACATAAAGAAAACAAAATCCTCACAACTGGACCAATAAGCAACATCATGATAAAAAAAAAAAAAAAATAGATGGAGAAAATATTGAAATTGTCAAGGATTTCGTTTTTCTTGGATCCACAATCAATACTCATGAAAGCAATAGTCAAGAAATCAAACAAAGTATTGTTTGGGTAAAATCTGCTTAAAAAGACCTCTTTAAACTGTTCAAAAGTGAAAATGTCACTTTAAGGTCTAAGAGGTGCCTGACCCAAACCATAGTATTTCCGATGACCTCATATGCACGCGAAACCTGAACAATGCATAAGGAAGACAGAAGGATTGACGCATTTGAATTATGGTGTTGGCAAAGAATATCGAATGTACCATGAACTGCCAGAAGAAACAAATTTGTGTTGGAACAAGTACACTTAGAATACTCCTTAGAAGGCAGGATGTCAAGACTTGGTCTCATGTACTTTGAACGTGTTATCAGGAAGAACCAGTCTCTAGAGAAGGATATCATGCATGGTAAGGTCAGTGAAAAGTAAGAGGGCCAGGGAAAAAACGAGAAGAACCTCACCGAGATGGATTGACACAGTGGCTGTAACAATGAGCTCAAACATAGCAATGGTTGTGAGGATGGTGCAGTACTGGGCAGTGTTTCTTTCTGTTGTTTATAACATCACTATGAGTCAGAACTGACTCAATGGCACCTAACAATAATAAACAAATTATGCAGTTGCTATTTATATCAGTTTTGATAAGTGCAACCGGTATGAAAATATTGCTATTAATGTGTATAATGACTTCAATATCTTGAAGAAATGACAAAGTAAACTTTAAGGAAGAAGAAGAATTGAGCTTGCAGAGGGGCGAGTGAATGAAAACCTGCAAGTTAAAAAACTGACTATAACTCCTGAGGTGGTACAGTAAGATAAACTTGGTCAGATCATGCTTAAATTGTAGGTTAACTTAAGGATTTTATTCATTATCTAAATAATAATGGAGCATCAGTGAAAGCTTTTGAACAAGAGAGTGACATCATAATAATTTTCTTTTAAAAGTGTCACTTTGGCATGGAAATTGATTGAAAGAGGACAAGAATAAATCTGCAAGAGCTGGTTGGGAAGGTGTCTTGTGGTCCAGGTGAGCCACGATAGTAGCTTGAACTAGGTTAGATACACTAGAGAAGTGTAAATGTTAAAAGAGTTATTTAAGAATACACCCTTTCCTCACTTATGGATGTGGTTAGGTTCCAAAGACCAGGTCGTTATGTGAAATTGATGTTATAGGGAATTGAGGATGATCACATCAGGTCACAAAATGGAGGATGACTATATCATTACATAATTGCCAAATTACATCATTGCATTACTGCCAAGTTATGTCATTACCTAAGTGCCAAGTTACATCATTATATAACTGTAAAACCACTGAGAATCAAGGCTCAGCCAAGTTGACAAGTAACCTTAACCATCACAGCCAGCATTACTCTTGCCTCATTCCTTGGCATTCATTACTGTCAGGCATACATCTATAATGTGCAAAATAGTCAGATAGTAGATTTTTTACTATTTTCATACATGTGAAATATTGGATAACAAAATAGTCAATAAGTAAAGAGAAAATATAGATATTTAGGATATCTACTGTATTTTTACATATAGAAAGCTGGCCTTCTATGTTTGTTTGCCAACTGCTCTCTCCCACTGAGCATGCTATGTGTGAAAAAATCAGCATAGCATGCTTATGAAAATACCTCCTGGTGGGTGGAAGGAGCTGTTGGCAAACACAGAAGCCGCATATTATTTGTGTAAAATACGGTTTTTAAATAGATATTTAAGAAGTGGACAGGACTTTGTGACAGATGAATCATGGAAATTGAAGGAGCAGTCAATGATTATTTCCAGGCTTCTAGCTTTAAAAAAAAAAAAAACAAACAAAAAAAACTAATATCTTTCATTAAAATAGGGAGCCAAGAAGGAAACCCAGATTTAGATGACTGAGGGAGATGAAGGGTATTAGATTTAGATTTAAGTTTGAGGAGCCTGTAAAAATCTTATTGATTGGAACTCAGAGAAGAATTCTTGTCTGGAGAAATATTTTGATGTTATTTATGAATAGATTGTAACTGAAGTCCGTGGACGGGTATGAAAAAAACTACAGAATTAGAATAAAATTAACTAAAGATCAAACTTCCAGAAATTCTAATATACATAGGTTGAGTAGGTGAGGGTGAGTCAGCAGAAGAAACTGACAAGGAGCAATGAGACATTAACTATAAAAACAGGGGGTGGTGGGCACAGGAAGGAAGAGTCTTAGTTTCAACAAAGCTAATAAATAATGTTTTAAGAAATGGTGTGTGGTAAATAGTTTTGAATAAACTTAAGCGTTCAAGCAGTGTGTGATCAGAAAAATATCCATTGGGATGGATGACTTGGAAGTCATTATTACCTCAAGGAGAGTCATTTTGTGAATTGGTAGTGGAAAAAGACTTAATTGGAATACATATGGCAGTATGTGCAGGTTAAATGTGATAATCTTGAGAGTAAAATCTCTTCCCTGAAGTTGGAAGAGAGAAGTGGGGTTGAAGGAAGTTTTTGTCTTTAAGTTGGGAAAATTCAAACATGGTTAAATGTGAATTGTAAGAATTCTATGAAGGCGCATATGGTAAAGATGCAGGGTATATAGGGAATGATCAATACTGGAAAGTTTCTGAGAAGGAGAGATTTGTTGCTCATACAGGATCAAGGTTTCAGAGAAGGGACTGGCATTAGATTACATTGCTTAACTACTGGAAAGAAAGATCACTACATATGTAGATAGGTGATCAGTGAAACAGAGTTGCACTGAGCTCTCACTGAGTAAAAATTGGATTGATCGAAGAGTGCTGCCACCAAATATCAGTATCAGCACCTGATAACATGTCCAAAGTACATATGACAAACTCTCATCATCCTCGCCTTTAAGGAGCATTCTGGCTGTACTTCTTCCAAGACAGATTTGTTCATTTTTCTGGAAGTTCATGGTATATTCAATATTCTTCGCCAACACCATAATTCCAAGGCATCAATTCTTCTTCAGTCTTCCTTACTTATTGTCCAGCTTTCACATGCATATGAGGTGATTAAAAATATCATGACTTGGGTCAGGTCCACCTTAGTCCCCAAAGTGACATCCTTGCTTTCTAACACTTAAAAGAAGTCTTTGGCCAGGTTTACCCAATGCAATATGTCATTTGATTTCTTGACTGTAGCTTCTATGGGTGTTGATTGTGGATCCAAGTAAAATGAAACCCTTGAAAACTTCAATCTTTCTGTTTGTCATGATGTTGCTTATCAGTCCAGTTGAAAAGATTTTTGTTTTCTTTATATTGAAGCGTAATCCATACTGAAGGGAGTAGTCTTTGATCTTCATTAGTAAGTGCTTTAAGTCTTCTTTGCTTTCAGCAAGCTTGTGTCCTCTGCGTATTGAAGATTGTTGATTAGTCTTCCTCCAACATGATGCTGTGTCCTTCATATAGACCATTTTCTCGGATTCTTTGTTCTGAATACAGATTAAGTATGGTGAAAGGATACACCCTGACATATGCCTTTCCTGATTTAAACCACCCAGTATTCCATTTTTCTGTTACAACAACTGCCTCTTAATCTATGAACAGGCTCCTCATGAGCACAATTAAGTGTTCTAGAATTCCCATTCTTCACAATGTTATCCATAATTTGTTAGGATCCACACAGTCGAATGCCTTTGCATGGTCAATAAAACACAGGTAAACATCCTTCCAGTATTCTATGCTTTCAGCCAAGATCCCTCTTACATCAGCAATGATATGCCTAGTTCCTCACTCTCTTCTGAATCCACCGTGAATTTCTGGCTGTTCCTGTTGATGTATTACTGCAACGAGTTTTGGATTATCTTCAGAAAAACTTTACTTGCAAGTGATATTAATGATATTATTTGATAATTTCTTCATCCTTTTGGATCACTTTTCTTGTTATGAGCACAAATACAGATCTCTCCCAGTAGGCTGGCTGGGTAGTCTTCTTCCAAATTTCTTGCAGAGTCAAGTGAGGACTTCCAGCATTGCATCTGTTTGTTGAAACATCTCAATTGGTATTCTGTCAATTCCTGGAGCCTTGTTTTTCACCGACGCCTTCAGTGCAGGTTGGACTTCTTCCTTCAGTATCATCTGTTCTAGATCATATGTTACCTTCTGAAATGGGTAAATGTCAACCAATTCTTTTTGGTACAGTAACTCTCTATTCCTTCCATCTTCTTTTATGCTTCCTGCATTGTTCAATATTTTTCCCATAGAATCCTTCACTATTGCAAAGTGAGGCTTAAACTTTTTCTTCAGTTCTTTCAGCTTGAAAAATGCAGAGCATGTTCTCCTTTTTGGTTTTCTAAATCCAGGTCTTTGCATTTATTATAATACTTTACATTGTCTTCTTGAGCCACCCTTTGTAATTTTCTGTTCGGCTCCATTACTTCATCATTTCTTCCTTTCACTTTAGCTACTCTGCCTTCAAAAGCAGGTTTCAGAGTGTCTTCTGACACCTGTTTTGGTCTTTTTTTTTTCCCTGTCACTTTAATTACCTTTTGCTTTCTTCATGTATTAGGTCCTTAATGTCACCCCACCATCCTTTTGGTCTTTGATCAGTAGTGTGCAATGCATAAGATCTATTCTTGAGATGGCCTGTAAATTTAGTCTGCATATTCTCAAGGTTGTACTTTGGTTCTCTTGGGCTTGTTTTAGTTTTCTTCAGCTAAAACTTGAGCTTGCACATGAGCAATTGACAGTCTGTTTGGCAGTTGGCCCCTTGCCTTGTTTTAGTTGATGATGTTGAGCTTCTCCATTATCTGTTTCGACAGGTGTAGTGAATTTGATTCCAGTGCGTTCCATCGGTGAGGTTCATAAGTGGACTATCCATATTTATATTGTTGAAAAAAGATAATTCTAATGAATAGGTTGTTGATCTTACAAAATTCTATCATGAGATCTCCAGCATCATTTCTATCACCATGGCCATATTTTTTGACTATTGAACTTTCTTCATTTACAACTTTCACATTCCAAACACCAGTAATTATCAATGTGTCTCGCTTGGAGGTTTGGCCAATTTCAGACTGCAGGTGTGGGTAAAACCTTCAGTTTCTTCATCTTTGACATCAGTGATGGGTGTGTAAATTTGAATAATAGCTGTATTAACAGATTTTCCTTGCAGGCATATGGATATTATCCTGTCGCTGACAGCACTGTACTTTAGGAGAGATACTGAAATGTTCTTTTCAACAATGAATGAGATGCAGTTGCTCTTTAATTTGTTAGTCCTGGCATAGTAAACCATAAGATTATCTAGTTCAAAATGGTCAATACCAGTCCACTTCAGCTCACTCATGTCTAGAATATTGACCTCTAAGCACTCCATTTCATTTTTGTCAACTTCAAATTTTCCTAGATTCTTACTTTATACATTCCATGTTCCAATTACTTATGGATGTTTGCAGCTGTTTCTTCTCATTTTGAGTCATGCAACGTCAGCAAATGAAGGTCCTGAAAGCTCTACTCCATCCATGTCATTAAAGTCGACATTACTTTGAGGGGGCAGCTCTTCCTCAGTTGCATTTTGAGTACTTTTCAACCTGAGGGGGGTCATCTTCTGGCACTATATCAGACAATGTTCCACTGCTATTCATAAAGTTTTCACTGATCAACATTTTTAGAAGCAGATTGCCAGGTCCTCCTTTCTAGTTTGTCTTAGTCTTTAAGCTCTAAGCCAATCCTTGAAGTAAATCTCTCTATATATCTGTATATATCTAAATATAGATAGAAATGTAGAAGTAGATGATATAGATGTAGACATAGATATATGAGGCTTGATGGCTCAGGAGTTAAAGCTCTCAACTGCTAACCAAAAGATCAGCAGTTTGAACCCACCAGCTGCTCCTCTGGAGAAAGATGTGACAGTCTGCTTCCATGAAGATTTACAGTCTTGGCAAACCTATGGGGCAGTTCTACTGTGTTCTGTAGAGTTGTCATGAGTTAGAATCTACTCAATAGCAGTGCGTTAGGTTGTTGGTTCTATCTATCTATCTATCTATAGAGATATTTACTTCAAAAGATTGGCTCATGTGATTGCGGGGATGACGGGTCCAAAATCCATAAGTCAGATGGCAGAGTGGAGACTCCAGCTGGCTTATGGGACTGTAAACCAAAAACCAAACCCAGTGCCGACTCATAGCGGCCCTGTAGGATGGAGTAGAACTGCCCCATAGAGTTTCCAAGGAGAGCCTGGTGGATTCGAACTGCTGACGTTTGGTTAGCAGCCATAGCACTTAACCACTATGCCACCAGGGTTTCCTATGGCACTGTAAACCCAAAACCAAACCCACTGGTGTTGAGTCAATTCTGACTCATAGAGACCCTATAGGACAGAGCAGAACTACTCTGTAGAGTTTCCAAGAAGTGCTTGGCAGATTCGAACTGCCAACCTCTCAGTTAACAGCTGTAGCGCTTAACCACTATGCCGGGGAGTTGGAAATGCCAAAATCCATAGGTCATATGGCAGACTCTAGACTTCTGCAGGTTTGCATCCCAAGATCTGTAGGTCAGGTGGCAGAAAGAGTATAGAGTGAAGGGAGCAAGTTGTCAAAGTATCTGTTTATATCTAAAGGCAGAATACATCCTAAAGAAACTCCCTGTACAAGTGATTGATCACATTACATTATATTACATTATGGGAGATGATTCTGTTCTATTACATTATGAAGCAGCAACTATTCTAGTTTTTGGCCAAACCACTGGGAACCATAGCTTAGCCAAGTGACACACAAAATTAACCATCACAGCACCTATTAGTTTTTTTTTTTTTTTATTAAGAACAACCTCATAAATATATAGATACATATAACAGTTAAAAAAATAACTTTGTAAGGGTCATTACTGAGGGGAATAAGGCAGAATAATTTTTTTTAAAAGGTAGCATGAATAGTCTTGTAGTACACACTTTCAGGTGGTGTAAATATTCTTGTAGGACACTACAGTATGTAAACTTTCTTGCTATGAAATGAAGTTGATTTTTTTTTATATGTGTGGGCTGAATGAGTCTCTCACTGACTAAAGTGTTTTCTATTGTCACAAAAATCTAGTCAGTACAAGACATTAATAGTGAAGAAAAGTGACTGATGGTATTGTTTATGTTACCATTATTACAATAACTTACATCACTGTAAATGAAATGAGTCAAAATTGACTCACAGACACAATGTTCAATTCCATTTATTCAACCCTCAAATTTTATTTGTTAAAATCTTTAAACGAAAAAAAATTATATATATATTTTATTTATGTCTCAGAGACTCAAAAGCCTTCTCAACTCAGTAAACAGGACAGCCCAAACCAAATAATCAGAGTTGTCATCTATGATACTATTCATGGGACATCTGTATTAGTTTCCTGTGGTTGCTGTAACAAATTACCACAAACTTGGTGGTTTAAAAAAAAAAAAAAAAAGCCCAGAAATTTATTATCCCACTGTCTGAAAAGCAGGGTCTGAAACCAGTATAAAACAAACAGTACAGTGGGCTAAAATCAAGGTGTCATCGTGGACACACTCCCTATGGAGGCACTAGTGGGGAATCTATCCTTTTGCCTCTTCTGATGAGTGCTCGCATTCCTTGACTTATGCTAGCACCATTCCAATCTCTGCCTTCCTAGTATATTACCTCCTCTTCTGTTGCGTATCTCCCACTACTTTTCTCTTTTAAAGACACTTGTGATAGCATTTAAAAAAAAAAAAAAAATTTTTTAGGACTGAATAATCCAGAAAAACAAATCACCTTATCTCAAGATCCTTAATTTAATCATCTTCAAAAACTTTACCATATACCATTCACAGTTTTTAGAGATTAGTATCTGATGACATTTGGGGGGACAGCATTCAGCCCATGACACTATCCCTAACCTACTGCTTTAATATAGTATCTTCACTACTCTCTATGCTTCCAGCTTCTTTCATTTCTGACTTGCCTATTACTCTATACAGCATATGCAAATCCAAAATTCTCATTGCTGCCATGGTATTTTATACTTTAATTCATGTATAATAATTACAGAATTAAGACTCAGTTTCTTCGTATTGCATCCAAAGCTCTCTGCAGTGTGTTTCTTATTGACTTGTATGCACCATCTTCCTCATTGTGGTGTATCTTCCTTACTTAGTGCTCTAGTGAGAGCCAAGGCCATATAGTTCTCTATTCTTGTGCAAATCTCTTCAGGGCTCAGAGTGCCCTCCACCACTGATTCCTGGGGCACTTCTCCTCACCTCTCCTATGCCACACCAATTTTCCTTACAGGATATACATTTTTAATTGATTGCATCAGAAAAGTCCATCTTCCAAACATCTAGCTTAATTGGGTTTTTTTCTTCAAAAGAAAGAGCAGCAGATCTCTCTTATTACCTTAAAGGCTTGGTTGAAAAGGCATTTATAACATTTAATTAGGCATGTTTATTTTAGAATAAAATTCAGTACAAGGCATATTAATAAGGATGACAGTGTAAGAATAATAAACTAAGTATCAAGGTTTAGTTAGTTTTTATTATTGTTCAAGTTCTATGCAAAATATTACATTTATTTGCTTGTTTATTCTTCATTCCTATACATGACATTACCATTCTACTGATGGGGAAAGTTCAAAACTCATCCATGTAGTCGATGAAAGAGATCATATTTGAACCCATGCAGTTTGACTCCAGCGACTTCTCTCAATTACTTCATTATGGATGTTGTTGTTGTTGTGGATGCAAGAATCATTATTTCTATGTGGCTTTCCATCTTGGATTATCAGGGCAATGCTGATTTTTCTTAATATTATTGTTGAGATCAATTAAATAAAGTGCTTCTAAGGAAATTAATTCAGTTATAGTTAAGAATGATATACTTCTCATAGTTCAAATTAAATATTACATAATTAAGGATACTCAATTTTATTTAATCTGTGTATTAATAACTAACATTTGTATAGTTCCTTATAGCTTATGAATTATCTTTAAAGGATTCCATTTGATCTTCACCACAAATGCGTGAGAGAAGAAAATAATTTTGCTTACCAATTTTCAAAGAAATGTATTAGACACACTCAAGGAATTTAAGAAACTGACCCGCACCGTTTGGACAACTGAATCCTTTTTTTTTACAGTCTGGGTATCTTATAACTTTCAGAAGCCATAAGCATTATGTGGTTGAGCATTAAGGCTGGATAACCAAAAGGTCAGCAGTTTGAATCAACCAGTCTTCTACTGTGTTCTATACGGTCCTATGAGTCAGAATCAACTTGAAGGCAATGGGTTTGGTTTATTTTGGTTTATCTATCTATCTCTCTCTATATAGGAGACCTGGTAGCACAGTGGTTAAGAGCTATGGCTGCTAACCAAAAGGTAGGCAGTTCAGACCCACCTGCCCTCCTTGGAAACCTTATGGGGCAGTTCTACTCTGTCCTATAGGGTCTCTATGAGTCAGAACCGACTTGATGGTAATGGTATATATATATATGGTGTGTATCTATATATATGGTGTATATCTATATATATATGGTATATATCTCAATATATATGGACTATATAAAAAATTTCTTTTTTAATATATATATATGGTGTGTATATATATATATGGTGTGTGTGTATATATATAGAGAGAGAGAGAGAGAGAGAGGAAACCCTCGTGGTGTAGTGGTTAAGTGCTATGGCTGCGAACCAAAAGGTCCACAGTTCGAATCCACCAGGCGCTCCTTGGAAACTCTATGGGGCAGTTCTACTCTGTCCTATAGGGTCACTATGAATCAGAATTGACTTGACAGCACTAGGTTTGTTTTTTTGTTTTGTATATATATATGGTGTACATATTCTGTCCTGTAGGGTCGCTATGAGTTGGAATTGACTCGATGGCACTGGGTGTGTGTGTATATATATATATATATATATATATGTAAAAACCGTGCTTAAAATTTTGGCTGCTAACCAAAATGTCAGCAGTTCGAATCCACCAGGCACTTCTTGGAAACCCTGTGGGGCAGTTCTACTCTGTCCTATTGGGTTGCTGTAAGTCAGAATTGACTTGACGGCAGCGGGTTAGGTTTTTGGTTTGTAGAAGTCCCTGAGTGGTGCAAATGGCTAAATAGCTAAGCATTTGACTACTAACCAAAAGGTTGGTGGTTGGAACTCACTCAGCCATTCCTGGCAATCTGCTTTGAAAGTTCCCAGCCCTGAAAACCCTATGGAGCAGTTCTACTCAGCACACATGAGCTTACCCTGAGTCAGAATCGACTCCACCGAAACTAACAACACGTACTCAATCTGTTCAGAACCCAGCAATTTTAGTAAAAAGTGAGGTTGAAACCACAAGGATCCTTTTTTCCAGGCTTCAGTTTCTTTATGCTTCCATGTCAGAATCAGCTTTGTTAAAAACCTAAACACCGAGAGAAACACCAGAAATCAGTGTAACAGAATATATTTATTGTGAGTAGATACAATTGGAATCAGGCAGCTTCAAACCAAGAGTATCTAGAAGGTGCTCCAAAGAAGGGAAAGTGAAAACAGGTTATATAGGCGAGGTCCTGGCAGGGTAAAAAAAAAAAAAAATAGTCATTGTAAATTCCTTTCATGTCTGTTTCTCAGAACACATAGAGCAAGTGCAAGGTTTCAGGGCCAGTCAGTTGATAAAGGAGCCCTGGTGGTGCAGTGATTAAGAGCTCAGCTATACAGAATCTACGAGGTGCTCCCTGGAAACCCTGTGGGGCAGTTCTACTCTGTCCTACAGGGTCACTGTGAATCAAAATTGACTCAACAGCAGCAGGTTTGGTTTGGTTTTTCAGCTGAAAATATAGTCGTTAAGGACATGCCGTATATCCTAAAACACAGCTTCTGCTCACATCCTGGATTTCCTGTTTCTTGAAACTGACAGCACATACGTAATTCTCCAAAAGGGCACAAATGCCTGAGACAAAATAGACTCTGCTAAGCAGCTTAGTAGACTATCCATTGACCTGAAGGTGACTCCAGGAAAACCAGTTCCTTAAAGGCTCAAGGTTCAAAAAGACACCTAAGGCAAATGGCCTGGGTTAGTCACCCCAATTCCATGGACCCCAAAAATATGGATTTCAGGGGAATTAAAGCATTTTGGCAGCTTTGAGCACGAGGAAGAAAAAAAGGAGCAGTGACATACAACTACACTATGAGGGGAAAAAAACAAACAGCTGTCGTAGAGTTGGTTCAGACTCTTGCTGACTTCATGAAGGCATAAATGAAAACCCCCAGAGAAGCAGTGATCACTTAAGCCTAAGGAATGTGTTGATTAGTGCCTGCATATCTCTGTTGTTTCTAGTTTCTCTCAAATTTTTGTACGACAGTTTTTATAGTGTACAATTCCATAATGGAAAGTGAGCCCCTTTTAAGTTTCTGATCTACTAGTACAGGCAAGTATTGCAATTTACATCTGAAAACTATAGGGAGTTGGATGTTAGGAGTTTCTCTTTAGAATTAACAATTCTACAATCTTCCTAAAAATGGTTACTTTTTTTTTTCCACTTATTTTTCTTCTGTATGTTTTTGATCTAACTTGTAAGAAAATTCCCTGACTTTCTTTCAGACTGCTACTTAAATCTTTAGCTATGCCATTTTTTATTCAGTAATTTTATTTCATTTTTAATCTGGAAGCTGTATATATATATATCTTAATTGCACTTTAAGTGAAAGTTTACAAATCAGGTCAGTCTGTCATACAAAAATTTACATACACCTTGCTATATACTCCTAATTGCTCTCCCTCCGATGAGATAGCATAGTACTTCCCTCCATTCTCTCTCTTTGTGTCTATTTGGGTAGCTTCTGGCCCCCTCTGCCCTCTCATCTCCCCTCCAGACAGGAGATGAAAACGGTTACTTTTGATGGCATTATCAATTCTCTAAAATGATTTAAGAATTTTCAGGTTATATACATTTTTTATGTGGATGCTAACGTATAACTCTGACTTAAAATTATCTTAATGATTCCTTAAATCCACAGAGTTATTAATAAGGCAATTGTTGGATACAATGAAGTTGGAACGAAAAAAGAAAACAAATGCAGAAAAAAACTTCAAAATATCCTAATATTGTTATATTTTTAGCAGCTCACAAACTATCTTTCAGATCAATCCTTAAAATGTTATTTAAATGACGTATTTATTTCTATATAACTCTCCATTCTATTCCATTCCATCACTGAATGATGACTATTTGCTAAATGCCATTGGCATAATTTTTTATTTCATTGTATGTATTTAGGATATTTGTTAATCTCTTAACCTTGTAATCACTTCAGTGGAAAATAAAATCTTCTTTTATAACTACCTTTATAATATTTTTCTATACTAGCATTCTGAGTAATTTACATTTTGTGTTGGTATATAGTTAGGAAAAGAGAATACACTGTACAATACAGAAAAGTGATAAGGAAATTATGAAGAAAAGTCTTCCAAATGCAATGCATCGAAGAACCGAAATCTATGAAAAACATGCAACTTATAGTATGAGCATAAATGGTTAAAAATATAGCAAAATCAAAACCTACAAAAAATAAATACAGATCATTACAAATTGGAGAATATAGTGAAGAAAGATAAAAGAATAGACATTTTCTTTGGATAATGGGAATTTCCCTAAACACTAATTAGGCAAATTTCTAACAAAACTAAAGAAAAAATATGACGTTGAATGCCCTTCTGATAATTCATCTCTTAGCTGGAAATGTAGCTGTTATAATTACCATTTTGAGGTGTAAAATTTGAAGTATCTTTTTTAATGCTTCTCTCACTTACATCTTAGATTATGAACATGAACTTTCTAGGTTTACCCTTTTTTGAAAGAACAAACTTAAACCTAACATTTCCATAACCTGTTTCATTTCGTTGAAAATGTCTACATCTTTAGAGGATTTTTGGTAGCTTTTGAAGTTTCAGTAGGCGTGTCCCTTTTCCTTAGATGTTTGCTTCACATATATTATATTAAAAATTATATATTTTTATACATTTGAACTCCATTATATACCCAATTTATACATTTTTTAACTCCATTATATACCCAGTCTTAATTTTTATCAGATATTCCATTAATTCATTCCAGAAATGTTTATTGAGCATCTATTATGTGCCAGGTACATTTTTGGGTCCTGGGGATATAGCAGAAACCCTGGTGGTGTGGTAGTTAAGTGCTACAGCTACTAATCAAAAGGCCAGCATTTTGAATCCTCCAGGAGCTCCTTGGAAACTATGGGGCAGATCTACTCTGTCCTGTAGGGTCGCTATGAGTCAGAATCAACTGGACGGCACTGGGTTTGGTTTTGGTTTTGGGGATATAGCATTACACAAAACAGACAAAAATTTCTGTCTTTGTGGAGCTCAAATTACCACGGGAGCTGACAGAAAATAAACAAATATCTAAGTAAATTATGTAGCCTATTAGAAGCTATGATATGCTATGGATGAAAAATACAACTAGGAAGGAATAAGGAATGCTAGTGTGTGATAGTGGAGTTTCTAATCTAAAATCAGTTGTCAGGGTAATCTTCATTGATGCATTTGAACAAAGACTTGAAAGACATGAAGCTGCAAGCCTTCTGAAGATCTAGGGAAAAAATACCACTGAGGGTTCAGCTAAAGCAAAGGCCCTAAAGCAGTAGAAGACCATGGAAGCCAGGTTGGTTAGAGTGTAGTAGAAACAAGAGGTGAAACACATGACAAAAGTAAAGAGTTAATCGTGAGAATGGGGAAGTAGCATAGGCAAAGTTAGGCTTCTGCATAATGTAGTGGAGTATCTAAGTTATACTAACTCAGGAAGATGAAATTTTCTCACCAAATATCAGGACAGATTTAACCACCCTTATCTCTCCTCCAGTCACTACCGTACCGCATAAGCCAACACTTAGGAAATTCATTCCCAAATAACAAAACTATACAAAGCAGTATATAGAATGCAGAGATAGGGAAGTTAATTTCCTGAGGTTTTATCATTGTATTGATTGCATGGCTGCAAAGAAAGCAAAGTATTACATGCTTATCATTATCATTGTACTTGGCAGTGAAGAAGAAAATCTGTGCACCTGAATTCTGAATTTTGATCTGCTGAGGCTAAAAAAAAAAAAAAAAAAAAGAGAGTATGTGTGGGGAGAGAGTTGTGCAGTTTTTAGATCAGCTCTGGTACAATGAAGTAAGCAGACATTCAAGACAATCAGCATGAACCAAGAAAAACGAGATATTCATTTTAAAGACTTTCCCTTAGATATGCTAAAGTTAATTAGTATTCCATATACAGTTTATTTCATAGACGAGATTTTTTTTTTTTTTAAATCTCAGATATGTGTTCTATGAGTATCTTTTGAAATTCCATATACTGTTAAAAAGTACTTCCATTGTTCTAATCTATCTGATAAACGCAGCTAAAGTTCTGTGTCAGGAATGACCTTTCTGACTTAGGACTTCAGTCCATGTGTGCCTGAGAATGGTTACAAATTAAAAATAAACCTCACAGTTTAAAACAAAATGTTATTGGTTACATTTGTATTTTGGAAGCTTTTTCGAATGGAAATGCAGAATTATGGAGCTAGAGATGATTTTCTGTCATTTGGAGTCATTTCTGAGGAGTTACTAACTTCCAGAGGTTAGAAGCCGACAGAGATGCTTTCCTATTCCAAAAATTGAGAAATAAGTAGTGAGAGCTTGAGCCAATTAAACCAGACAGGAAAGACCATGTGTATTGCCTTTTTATATTGCATATGAACTATTTAGTAAATTCAACCTCTTTTAATCCTGTTCTTCAAAAAGATCCCTTCCATTAGCCACCAAAAAAAGAAAAAAAAAAAAAACCCATTGCCCTCAAGTTGATTCTGACTCATAGCAAAGCTATAGAAGAGAGTAGAACTGCCCCATAGAGTTATTCAAGGAGCACCTGATGGATTCATCCTGCCGACATTTGGTTAACAGCCATAGCACTTAACAACTAAGCCACCAGTGTCTCCCCCGTTAGTCAATTTATTTGTTAAACCTAGTCACTATTTTTTTGCAACAAGAGTTAAATGCAAAGAGAGTACCTTTTCAGCAAGATGTTAATGCAGTTCTTCTATGGAAGAATGAAAATCAGACACTTTACCTGCTTCTGAGTACAATTAAAGTATAATTAGAATCTAATGGATTTGGTAAAGCATTTAATGATGAATAACATTTAATTTTGTATACTACGAAAGGTATCATATTGATATGCTCAATTTGAGTATTCAAATGTATACACTGATATTAGGTAACACTTAAGGATTGTCATGCAAACCGCTGGATAACATGGTAGTTTCAAGACTGATACATATGCCCACATAATTTTTATATTTATACTTCTATAATGTAGAATGAAAACTATGATTCCTAGAGTAGAAAGTAATATAACATATCATAGGAAACCTCTAGTTTTATGGCAAAACCTGTTTTCTAATGGTAGTTTAAAGTGTTTATTAAAATCATTTACCATTTTCTTTATAGGGAGCCTGAAATTATTTGTAATTTTTGTTTTATTACATTTTATAGTATAAAATGTGGAAGTCATTTTTGTCACTAGAGATAAATGAAAATACATATAAAATACACACAAACTAGACACTGCAGCTTTGCAGTGTTGCAGTTTGACACATTAAACATGCAAAACTGCTCAGCTGTATGCTCTACCTAATAATAAATTAAAAGAACTGATGTTTTATACTAACGTGCATGGGGTGTACAGTGCAGTTAAAAGGAGTAAAGAATATGGAGAAATGTTTCTTCAATTTCATTTATTTATGTTATTTTTGCCAGTACGTTTGTTATCAGGCATCCTAAGTCACATGTATGATTAGAAAAAGTCCATGCCTGAAGCGACCTGTATGAAAATTGTCGTTGGCCAGGTGCTTGGTGCACATTCATTTTTTTTTGTTATTGTTGTTGTTGGTTGCTGTTGAATTGATTCTAGCTCAAACACAGACCTTTAAAATTCATGAAGCAAATCTGATAGCTGCTACAGCTGAAAGGAGAAATCAACAAAGCCACAATTACAGACGTATATTTCAACACTCAACTGTTAGCAAATAATAGGTCTGAGCACCATAAGTAATCAACAGGATCTATGTGGAGTATGTGAAATACTTCACCCAATAAGAGCAGAATGCATTTTTTTTTTTCGCAGTATCCATGGAACATTCACCAAAACATGCCCTATCCTTGGCCATAAGAAAAACTCAACATATTAAAAAAAATTGAAATCATACAATCTGCATGTCCATATGCTCACAAGTATGTGCAGAAGCTGGATCGACTTGATCGTGCATTGCTATGGGAAAGTAAAATGGTATAGCCATTCTGGAAAAGCAGTTTCTCATTAATATAAATATACAATTGTGCTCTTGGGCATTTATTCCATAGAAATAGATACTTGTGATAATACAAAACCTGTACATAGCAACTTTATTCATAACAGACAAAAACTGGAAAGAATCCAGATATCCTCCAATGGATAAATAGTTTTAAAAAAAAAAAAACTGAAATATCCTTACCATGGGATATTAATTGGCAATAAAAAAGAAAGAAACTCCCTGAAAGTATGCTAAGTGAAAAAGCCAATCACAAAAGGTTGCATATTCTATAATTTTATTTTTATAACATTCTTGAAATGACAAAATTATAGAAATAATACCTTCTGATATGATTGCCAGAAGGTACTATTTCTATAATTTTGTCATTTCATGAATGTCAGAAAATTACTGATGATGTGTGCTTGCCAGAAGGTAGAACAATGTTGTGTTGTTGTGGGCTGTCATGTACATTTAAAAAAAAAAAAATGATTTAATAGCACCCTTGGCCTCAATCCAGTAGACACTAATAGCACTCCTTCCCCTAGTTGTCCAGACTGTAAAACCTGTTGCCATCTAGTTGATTTTGACTCATAGTGACCTTACAGGACATAGTAGAAGTGTCCACAGGGTTTCCACAGACTGTCACAGCTTTCTTATGCTGAACAATTGGTGGGTTTGAACCACTGACACTTCAGTTAGAGACAAGCGCTTAACCTCTGTTCCTCCAGGGATTCTTTTAGTTGTCCAGACACTGCCAAATATTTGTGGGTAACAATATCCTTCCCACTTGAGAACCATGGGCCAGGAGAAAATGTTGACAATTATGACTCAACTTTAAACCCGAGGTCAAGTATACCTTTTAAAAAATGCTTAATTTTCAAAGTCAACCTTGAAATATTTGAGGTCAATAATTCAAAATATTGGCTATTCCAGTAGTTTTTCCCCTAGGTACATGTTCACAAGAAAATACAACATTTTTAAAAGATGGGTTGGATGAATTTGAATGAGTCATAAATCATAAAATAAAAAGGTAATTCATTTCATATCAGGGAAGGGAAAGTATATGTGCTACCTTAAATGAAAAAAATTAAAAGTTCATGATAATGAGAATTTCATGGACAATCATGTGATCTACTTTTAGAGTGTAGTACTTAGAAGTATGCTTTTAATGTAATTTAAATGTTTTTTCTCTCTTAAGAAAAAGGGAGAAAAGAAGTTATAACATTGGGACTATTTAAGCATTTCTTTCCATTTTACTTTGTTTTATCCCTAACTTCTATTTTGTTTTCTATAAGTTTTCCTGAGAGGGGGAAAAAAAAAAATTTGCCTCCCCTCCCAACTATACTGAATGTTTTCTGAATTTACATTACATAGGCTGTCATGGATTTGAAGAATCTACAGCTTTTTAGTTATGAAATCTTGAAATAAATTTCTGAAGAAAAAAGTTTGAATACATATTCAACAACATTTCTAAACTTTCATAATAAGGGCATGATACTATTACAAATTGTTAATGTATTTAGTGAATTTTATGAAGTGTGTTGAAATGAATACTGTGCTTTAAAAATATTGAAATTGGGAACATAATCTGAGGCAACAAAGAAGAAAAGCTTCTTTCATAGCCCCTTAAGGTTTCTCCTAGTCTGTGGAACAATAGTTTTAACAGGTCTACAAAAAAATAAACAATAGGGTAGGGTGGGAAATGCTTCAAATTAAATCTTCCCATCAGTTTCATGGTGTAAATTAGTGTATTAGTGGCTACGAGAAGTTTTATAATAAGGAAATATGTTTAACTTTGTTCAATCAAGAGTTTCCCATTTGCTTTACCATAGAATTCTTTACATGGCAATCTGTGATTCAATCCACTAGTATCCTTTTTTAATATACATGCTAACTAGCTGTTGTCATTCTTCTTACATGACTTTACATGCTCATTACAGTGTTCAGCATGTAGCGAATGCTCAATAAATGGTACTAATAATTTTTCTATGGTACCTTAAAGAAATTTCCAAAACCACTTGTCATGTTGCATTTAAATATATTTGCTCATATGCCTTCAATAAACCAAGAACTTTTGCAGGCAAGGGGGCATCACTTATTTATCTTTTTCTACACTACCATATCACGAAACAAAACAAAAACACCAAAAACAAAAATAAAAACACATGGTAGAGTATTAATTCATCCATAAACACATCTATAGCTGCCATGTTACTCCCCAGAGGATCTATATCTCACCCATGGGGGAAAAAACAATTTCAAGGTCATTTTATTTTTTTAGTAGATTGGAAATCTGGTAGACTTAAGCATGTAAGTCAACTACACAAGTAGAAGATTAACGACATGCCAAAGTAGATTCGTAGATGTTTTTTAAGAGTGCAAAAATGCATATTTAACTATATACATACATATACACAAACACATGCACACAGATGTCTGTTTGCTTTTGGTGCTGTAACTCAACATAATAATCAGTCAATCTTGGCTGGCATTATTATCATCATTACTATTATAATTAACGTTCCTACTGTTGTTTACTACTGATACATATGGGACTCATCACTCTTTCCTACCAAAACATCCAGGTAAAAACTGAAGTTATCTAATATGATAGCTTTTTAGGTCTAGTTCCTCAGAACAACAGAAACAAGCAAAAACAAAATATTTCAACTTCACAAGAGATGTTTGGGATCTCTCTCTAAAAAGAATAAGACCACACCAATAGTTTTTACTCCAAAAGAGAAAATCTCATTTAAGACACTTAGATGTATGAATTAAAAAAAAAAAAAAAAATCAAGTCTTTTTATTGACTACCATTTTTTATTTAATAAAATATTAACTCAAGGAATAATGTGAAATATTAAACTAGGAAAAAAATCAAGTAATGTATTCAGTAGTAAGAGAATTAAAAATCAATGAACTTATTGCAACAATGATATATCAATAAACAAGTATATGTTTTCAAAGAGATTATGAACTATAACATCTGAAGCTGAAACTAACAGAATAATTTATTGCTTCAGACCACAGACTTTTATATTTGTCAGTATCATGCTTTTGCATTTGCAACTTTTGTATTACTTTAGTTACAGTTTCATATTTATTTCTATTAAAAATATATTTAAAACATATTTTAAGTACTGGGTGGAAATTAAGACATCCAGATGGCTCAATGAACCAAGTGACAGAATAGAAAATCAGAGATACAAGTTCTCTGCCTGTATATTTCTCTTCCACATAACCTCAGATCTAGGAGCATGATCTTACTTTAGTTGGCTCCCATTAGATAACACAACAAAGTTCAGAATTTCTGGACATTTTTATGGTTATTTAAAAAATACCATAGATAAAAATTGTGCCCAACCAAGATATTAATGAAGGGAGTCAGTATGAATCATAAATCTATATGTAGGTGGCCCAGCATCATTATCAACATCATTTAAACAGCACTATTTATGTGATTCCCAATTGTCCATTCAATTCAGATAAAAAAATATGTAAACCTGCACAGGTGCATAAGCAGTGGGTAGTACCAAACCAAACTGGCAAATTAGCAGGCTAGTGAAGGCATGACCAAGAAATTATAAAATGGGCTTCTCAGAAGCAGTTTCCATCCAGAATCAATGAGAACAGGTACAGAAAGAGGCAGCTTCCATGGCAGATACCATGTGGGTAAGCCATAAAAGACCATTGTTATATTTGAGACACATGAAGTTCAAGGCTAGGGCTCTTATCCTGCCTCAGGGCATGATTATAGGCCATGCTTTCACATTTTCTGGGCCTCTGTTTCCTCTTCTCTAAAACTGATGGGTTAATGCATAATTAGGGGACTGACTTGAAGTTCTAATGAGATAACACATTTAATGGACATGAGACTGAAATTGAACAGAATATCAGTTAAATGGATATATTTATGTGCTAAGTACTGTGCCATATGATGAGGACATAGTGTAGAATATCTGTCTTCTTTTGTTCCTTTGTAAAATAATTCCTTGGCTTTAGCTGGTCATAGTTTCCAGGAATAAAAACATGACCCAGCCTCTCTTGTGGCCATAGGTGGCCATGTAGCTAAATATTTTCTAATAATGTATTAGCGAAAGTGTTGTGTGCCATTTCCAGTTCTTGTGCTTAAAAGGAGAGGGGTAACATTTCTTTGTTTCTTCCTCCTTTCTATTCACTGGAATGTGGACATGATGTCTGGCGCTCAAGCAGTCATAATGGACCATAAGTGCACTGAGCATGGCAAAGTAGCGAGATAAAAAGGGCCTTGGTCAATGCAAAATTTATGAAGCCAACTTACATGAATCATGAGCCTGTAAAACTTGAAAATATTCTGTAACTTGAAAAAAAAATTCACTATCATTTTCAGTTAGTCTGGGTTTTTTTCCACAGCTACTAAAGCTTACCTTAATTGATGCTGGGAATCAGGCAGAAACACTCTTCCCTCATGGAGCTTACATTCTAGTGTAGAAAAGAGGAAATAGAGTAAGTCAGTTTGCACATTTCTAGAGCCCATAATCCAGTGTGTTATGAAGATAACCTGTGTTGGATCTCGTGCTGATGATTAATAAAGCATTTTCGAGGACCTAATATAAGACCTATTGGATCAAAACCTTTCAAAATAGAATCTCTGAGAATTTGAATTTTTCAAAAGCAATCCAGCCTTAGGCACCACACAACACTACTGTCTGCTCCCTCCTTTGGATCCCTGAGGTAATAGAATTGTGGCATCTCACCCTACAAAATGTCATGAAGACTGTCTGCCTGTTCAGTGTGACAAGAATATAGAGTATGTGAGGACTGGTGGCATTTGAAACTCTAAAAAGTGGTTTGGGGTCAAACTGTGAAGTGCTGGGTTTTCTATTAAGCTGTTTAAAGATTTAGCAGAATTTAGTATGTTGCTAAGTGACACAGTAAGATGTATTATTATTATTATTAACTGAGCACAGGTATTGTGAAATAGGAGATAGTTGCAGGAAGCAATAAGGATTCAGTTACGGTGTGTCCTCAGTGACAGCTTTGATGGTCTTTGGCACTACAAGGATCGACTGCTTTCTAGCAGAAAGCAGTTAAATGGAAAGTAATACAAATGATGTATTCCTGAATCCAGCCATCAAAGAAATCCATGTCTTTATTCAGAAAAGAACAAATTGTTCTCCAAGTCTTTCTGAACCTTGATTCTATACTCTAAAATCCTATAAAGGATGCTACCACACATTCCCTTTTTTTTTCTGCTGATAACATGATAATAGAGGCACTCAGTTACCAAACAACAACAGCAATGAAAACAACCAGTAAGTTAAAATTTTTAATACACTTATCTCTCCAACCTGATGTTGTGCCTCTTTCTCCATTAACTAGTCCCTATGTTGGATTTCTTTCAGTTCCTCAAGTATCCAAAGCTCTTTTTCAGCTATGGGCTTTGCACAGGCTGTTCATTCTGCCCCAAATTGTCTTTCTCTGACTCTGCTTAGTTGCCTCACCTCCGCACTGAAACTTTAGCTCACCTCCTTGACATTAGCTAGGCTCTTTCCCTCTACCACTGCCTCTTCTTTTTCCTTTTTTGCTCCCTGCTTACTGTTTTCCTCTTCATAGAACATTATATTCTGCTTATTGTCTTCTCTCCATTTGACTATTTTTCTCAGCATTAAATATGCAGGGCCTAGCATAGTTTCTGGAAACCCTGGTGGCATAGTGGTTAAGTGCTACAGCTGCTAACCAAAGGGTCGGCAGTTGGAATCCACCAGGTGCTCCTTGGAAACTCTATGGGGCAGTTCTACTCTGTCCTATAGGGTCTCTATGAGTTGGAATCGACTCGACAGCAATGGGCTTTTTTCTTTTTTTTAGCAGTTTCTAGCAGAGTGTTGATGATATTGGCTAAATAAGTGAATAAGTAAAAATAATATTGCATTTTCTTATTGTTTAGCTTGCCTGAAATTATAGTTTCTAAACTGCAAAACCATTTATTATACGGGGAGAAAAAGTACTTCTAAGGCAAAGTATCTATTGTATTAAATAAGCCCTGGAAGACGTGATCATTAAGATGATTATAAGGCTTATATGTAGGAGTCAGTATCTTTTTGAGAAAATTAATAATGCAAAAGGTTTTTTTCTTAAAAAGTGACCATTTTTAAGCATTATTTCTGAAAAGAAAGTCAGTATTCTCTTTAGCAAACGCCTACGAAAAAGCTTATTTACAGTTTGGCACTGGAACAGTTTACTTCTAAGATACTGAAGTAAGTGAGATGTCTTTCTGGCTTGTCTTATAATAAACATAGAGGCAAAAGAGTGAAATAATATTCTATCAAAATTAATATAGTATGCTCACTCTATAGATCAAGTGGTTGTGATGCAAGTCAAATATATCTACTAACTGAGCAAATCCAGTCTGATTCAAGGAAAACTTAACTGGTTAATAAATGTTATTAGAAAAATTAAAACAAGCATATGATATTCAGAGTTTTTATTTGATGTCCATGCCCATAAATTAACAAATAGCTATATCAGTAATTTTAAATTTATTAGGGACTGATATTTTAAAAAAATAATAAATTACATATAACCTATATACTTTACAGTGTTTTACATGTCATATTAACTTCTAGTCATTCTGTAATATAGATTTTAAAGTTATCAAAAATAAGTTTTCATGAGCTAGGAGGTGCTGAAATACAAATATAATATTTAATTCACAGTACAATATTTTATTAACCTTAAATAGAAAATAATATTAACAAACAATATTCTGTAACTATGCTGTAGCATGTATTGGATAAGCATTACGTAAGTAAAGATGATGAATCTTTGAATTGGAGAATTAGTAGGCTGTGTATTTAGCAAATATGAAAGTATTCATAAAATAATCAAAATATTATACATTTTCTTCCAAAATCTGCTTATAATACATGCCTTAGAAAACCTTATTATTAGAAACTACCTATTTCTTTAGGAATGAATAGGCTGAAACTTTTATTAAAATCATAAGGAAAGCATTTATAAAGTGAAAGCAATGTCACTAAAATCCACAGCGTGTTCTATGTTGAAAATCAGGACAGATGAAAGTTCATTAAAAAAAAACAAATACGTAGTGATACATGAAATGTAAATAATCAAGTTGGAAAACTATTCTAGGACTCATTTCTTAGGGAGGTCTTATAATTATATCACCTAACATTCCACAAAATTCTATACATTAGGATAATAGGATCATCAAGAAAAATTGTTTCAAGAATTTACTACATAACCAGAAAGAATAATGACTTTTTGTGTTTCTTTCTCTTTAAAGATGGTGAGTCATGCTAACTTCATGTTTGGAAAAGGGAAATTTTGTACCACAATCTTCGGAAAGAAGTAATTTGGAAAGCAATACTCTGGCGCACTTAACAACACGCTTTGTTTTGAAGATAATGAGGACATTGCAAGCTGCTTGGGTCCTTTGTCTAAAAATTCCCACCAGAGGCACTTTTAAGCCACTGTGGTTTTCAGTGCCTGATTCCTGCAGAGCCCAAGTCTGGTTTTGCTGTAGCGTCAGCTGTTACTCATGCTTGTTGGGACCTGTGTACCATTTGTGGGAACATACTCAATGTTGTGAGAAATCCACTCACTTTAGGCGTTCTCCCTTGGGGGCATAGTTTTGATCAGCTTTTCAACCTAAGACATCTTTTTGAAATTCTGAGCATGGTGACATATGTTAACTTGCCTTGCCTCAACCTGAACAGAAGAGAAACAGAGCTGATAACTGGCATATGCTGATGATATGAAAGACCACATTAAATGAATAGCACGAGATATCACTCTGCCTCTTGAATTTTCAGCGGACCAATCATGTTCCATCAGGAAAATTATAGTAGAGTGTTTTTATTAAGGTGACAGTTTAGTCCTAAATAATGAACCATGATGGACACCTGACCTGCACAAAGAATTCCTTTTTTTAAAACACGTCATTACCCTGTGATTAGAACAAAATTATGTATTTCATATGGAAAACATTTCAGTGACATTGCCTTATTGATGTAAATTTGTCCAGCAGAGTTTATGACTTGACAAGCACAGGCAATAGCCAACAGAGTTTTTTGAAGCATAACTAAAGAACATAGAAGAAAAATATTTGTATTCTGAACCTAAAGTCTTGTGAATAATGGAAAATAAGCCAAAAATGCAAAAGGTCTTAGTTTCAAACCATGGTTACAAAAATTGAAATAATTTGTTATTGAATATAGAATTGAAATTGTCAACTAAATGTTACATAGGTTTTTCAAGGAAGACAGGAAAAATTATTTTTCCTGCTGTGTATATGTGTAAAGTCTCAGCTAAAATGAAATAAGAATTGACTGAACAGCTTTTACAAGGCTCAAATCCTTATAGTACTTATGGGAGAAGAAACGTGGGTTTTGGGGCCAATATGGCTTTAAAAAACTATAGTAAAGTTTATACATAAACAAAAGTAAAGAGAATAGTATAATGAACTTTCTTACCCATCACCTTAAAAAATTATTAATCTTTGACCAATTTTGTTTCATCTACATCCCTTCTCACACAACCCCTACATGTCACCATACACATTAGAATATACTTGGTGCTTTCTTCTAGTACACAAGACATGTTAAATGTGAATATACTACATTCATTTTAAATAGTATACAAAAACAAAACCAAACCTGTTGCCGTTGAATCGATTCTGACTCATAGTGACAATATAAGACAGAGTAGAACTGCCCCATAGGGTGTCCAAGGAGTGGCTGGTGGATTAGAACTGCTGATTGTTTGATTAGCAACCAAGCTCTTAACCACTATGCCAACAGGGCATAGTAAAATGAAAAAAATACAAAACACTATATATATCTTATTATGCGTTTAATACTATCAGGATATTATTTAGTGTTAGGAAATTTTCAGTACTTAAAAAAAAATATGGCCTTTAAATGACTTTTAAGTAAGTAATAAATAATAACTTAAGCATTTGAATACCTTGCAAAAATGTCACCTTGAGAACTAAGGTGTGCCTGACCCAAGCCATGGTTTTTTCGATTGCTTCATATGCTTGTGAAACCTGGACAATGAATAAGGAAGGCCAAAGAAGAGTTGATGTCTTTGAATTGTGGTGCTAGCAAAGAATATTGAATATACCATGGACTGCCAAAAGAATAAACCAATCTGGCTTAGAAGAAGTACAACCAGAATACTTCTTAGAACCAAGAGTGGCGAGATTACCTCTCACATGCTTTAGACATGTTATTAAGAAGATAAGTCCCTGGAGAAGGACATCATACTTGGTAAAGTAGAGGGTCAACAAAAAAGAAGAAGGCCCTCAAATGAGATGGATTGACACAGTGGCTGCAATAATGGGCTCAAGCATAGCAACAATTGTGAGCGTGGTGCAGGACTGGGCAGTGTTTCGTTCTGTTGTGCATGGGGTTGCTGTGAGTCAGAACTGAATCGATGGCACCTAAAAACAAAACATTTGAATACTGGTGGCATAGCTTTCAGCATCATAGCAACACAAAAGCCCCCATGGTACTATGAACTGAAAGGTGGGTGGGGGTTTCAGGTTTGAGGTTTCAGCTGAGCTTCCAGACTAAGACAGACTAGGAAGAAGGACCTGGCAGACTACTTCTGAAAAGTATTAGCCAGTGAAAACCTTATGAATAGCAGTGGAACATTCTCTAATATACTGCTGAAAAATAAGTCCCTCAAGTTGGAAGGCACACGAAATATGACTGAGGAAGAGCTGCCTCCTCAAATAGTTGACCTTCATGACATGGATGGACTCAAGATTTCAGGACCTTCATTTACTGATGTGGCGTGACTCAAAATGAGAAGAAACAGCTGCAAACATCCATTAATAGTCAGAACATGGGATTTACAAAGTATGAAGGTAGGAAAATTGTAAATCTTCAACAATGAAATGGAATCCATAAACATTGATATCATAGGAATTAGTGAACTGAAATGGGGAAGTATTGGCCTGTTGAATCAATCATATGGTCTACTATGCTGGAAATGACACCTTGAAGTGGAATAGCATTACATTCATCATCAAAAGGGACACTTCAAGATCTATCCTGAAGTACAACTCTGTCAGTGATAGGATAATATCCATATGCCTACAAGGAAGACCAGTCAATATGACTATTATTCACATTTATGCACCAACCACTAAGACCAAGATGAAGAAATTAAAGATTTTTACCAACTTCTGCAGTCTGAAATTAACCAAACATAAAATCAGGATGCATTGATAATTACTGATAATTGGAATGCAAAGTTGGAAACAAAGAAGAAGGATAGGTAGTTGGAAAATATGGCAATAGTGATAGAAATGATGCCAGAGATTGCATTATAAAATTTTGCAAGAGCAATGACTTCTTCATTGCAAATACCTTTGTTCAACAACATAAATGGTAAGTATACATGTGGACCTCACCAGATGGAATACACAGGAACCAAATTGACAACATCTGCGGAAAGAGACCATGAAAAAGCCCAGTATCATCAGTCAGAACAAGGCCAGGGGCCAATTGCAGCAGAGACAATCAATTGGTCATATGCAAATTCAAGTTGAAGCTTTAGAAAATTAGAACGTGTCCACAAGAGCCAAAGTGTGACCTTGAGTATATCCCACCTGAATTTAGTGTCTATCTCAAGAATAGATTTGGGAGCCAGAGCCAAGATGACAGAATAGACAGATGCTTCAGGTGAGCCCACTTTACAACAAAAACCCCCAAAAACAAGTGAAATGACTGCATTTATGACAATCTAGGAGCCCTGAGCAACAAAGGCAAGCTTAGAAAACAAAGTGAGGGGCAGTGGGAGGAAGAGACGGTTCAGAAGCAGAGAGGAGTTACAGGACCTTAATCATGGGGAGCCCTCAGACACCATTCCTGGGAACGAAGGCAGGAGGCTGGTACTAACGTTTGGCCACAGGTTCCTCAGGAACAAGTGGCCAGCCACACAGTCTACTCACATCTTCAGAAACAGAGAAGAATGGCACTCTCGGCAAAAGCTAAGTACTTGTGTATGTTTTCCTGCACTTCCCACCCCCTCCCAAGCCGGCTTCAGCAGCTGTTGATTTCCCTGGGCCTGAGATAGGTCCTGTTGAGCACTTGGAGCCATCCTCCCAGCCTCAGAGAAGGAATAAAGAATGCAGCCTCAGGATTGGAGGAAGACTCATTAACAACCTACGTTATGCAGATGACACAACCTTGGTGAAGTGAAGAGGACTTGAAGCACTTACTGATGAAGATCAAAGACCATAGCCTTCAGTATGGATTACACCTCAACATAAAGAAAACAAATATCCTCACAACAGGACCAATAAACAACATCATGATAAATGGAGAAAAAGATTGAAGTTCTTAAGGGTTTCCTTTTGCTTGGATCCACAATCAACACCCATGTTAGCAGCAGTCAAGAAATGAAAACACGCATTGCCTTGGGCAAATCTGCTGCAAAAGGCCTCTTTAAAGTGTTTAAAAGCAAAGATGTCTCCTTGAAGACTAAGTGTGCCTGATCCAAGCCATGATGTTTTCCATTGCCTCATATGCATCCAAAAGATGAGCAATGAGTAAGGAAGATCAAAGAAAAACTAACACTGTTGAATTATGGTGTTGGTGAAGAATATTGAATATACATACCATGGACTGCCAAAAGAATGAACAAATCTGTCTTGGAAGAAGTACAACCAGAATGCCTCTCAGAAGCAAAGATAATGATACTACGTCTCACATACTTTGGGCATGTTGTTAGGAGAGATCAGTCCCTGGAGAAGGACATCATGGTTGGTCAAGTAGAGGGTCAGTGAAAAAGAGGGAGACCCTCAACAAGATAGATTGACACAGTGGCTGCAATGATGGACTCAAGCGTAGCAAGGATTGTGAGAATGGTGCAGGACCAGGCAGTCTTCCCTTCTGTCGTGCACAGGGTCGCTAGGAGTTGGAACTGACTGACAGCACCTAACAACAACAATAACATACGTATGGGCTTAAAATAACATTTATATTCTGCATCCTGAAGCATATGTAGTTTCCATTCCAATTTGAAACTTAAATGTTGGATAGTCCTTACTGTTACATGTTTCCTGAGGCATCCTTAATGAGTATTATTGTTGTTGTTAAGTGCCATGGAGTGGGTTCTGACTCATAGCAACCTTATGTACGACAGAACTTAAGTATTGTGAGGATGGTGCAAGACCAGGCAGTGTTTCGTTCTATTGTACATAGGGTTAGTTCTTCTTTGTTCATCATCCAGCTTTCACATGCATAGGAGGCGAATGAAGACACCATGTCTTGGGTCTTGTTCTTCAAGGTGACATCTTTGCTTTTCAACACTTTAAAGAGGTCTTTCGCAGCAGATTTGCCCAGTACAATGCATCTTTTGATTTCTTGACTGCTGCTTCCATGGGTGTTGATTGTGTATCCAAGTAATATGAAATCCTTGACAACTTCAATCTTTTCTCCACTTATCATGATGTTACTTATTGGTCCAGTTATGAGGGGTTTTGCTTTCTTTATGTGGACGTGTAATCCATACTGAAGGCTGTGGTCTTTGATCTTCATCATAAGTGTTTCAAGTCCTCTTTAGTTTCAGCAAGCAAGGTTGTGTCATCTGCATAACACAGGTTGTTAATGAGTCCCTCTTCAATACTGATGCCCCATTCTTCTTCATATAGTCCAGGTTCTTGGATTATATGCTTAACATACAGATTGAATAGGTATGATGAAAGAATACAACCCTGATGCACAACTTTCCTGACTTTAAGCCACGCAGCATCCTTGAACCATTGCCTCTTGATGTACATACAGGTTTCTCAGGAGCACAAATAAGTGTTCTGAAATTCCCATTCTTCACAATGTTATCCACAATTTGCTATGATCCACACAGTTGAATGACTTAGCATAGTCAATAAAACACACCTACCTGGTATTTTCTGCTTTCAGCCAGGATCCATCTGACGTCAGCAACGATATCACTGGTTCCACGTCGTCTGGTCTTCTGAATCCAACTTGAATTTCTGGCAGTCCCCTGTGAGTATACTAATGAAGCCACTTTTGAATGATCCTCAGCAAAATTTTACGTGCATGTGATATTAATGATATTGTTTGATAATTTCTGCATTTGGTTGGATCACCTTTCTTGAGAATAGGCGTAAGTATAGATCTCTTCCAGTCAGTTGGCCAGGTAGCTGTCTTCCAAATTTCTTGGCATAGATGAATGAGTACTTCCAGAGCTGCATCCGTTTGTTGAAACATCGTTATTCTGTCAATTCCTGGAGCCTTGTTTTTTGTCAGTGCCTTCTGTGCAGCTTGGGCTTCTGAATCCTTCATTACCATTGGTTCCTGCCCATGTGGTGGTATGTCCTGAAATGGTTGAACATCAACCGATTCTTTTTGGTATAGTGACTGTGCATTCTTTCCATCTTCTTTTGATGCTTCCTGAGTTGTTTAATATTTTCCCCTTAGAATCCTTCAGTATTGCAACTGGAGGCTTGAATTTTTTCTTCGGTTCTTTCAGCTTGAGAAATGTCCAGCGTGTTCTTCCCTTTTGGTTTTCCATCCCCAAGTCTTTGCGTATGTCATGATAATATATTACTTCGTCTTCTTGAGCTGCCCTTTGAAATCTTCTGTTCAACTCTTTTGCTTCATCAATTCTTCCTTTCGCTTTAGCTACTCAACATTCAAGAGCAAATTTCAGAGTCTCTTCTGACATCCATTTTGGTCTTTTCTTTCTTTCTTTCTTTTTTAATGACCTCTTGCTTTCTTCATGTATGATGTCCTTCATGTTGATCCACGATTCCTCTGGTCTTCGGTCATTAGTGTTCAGTGAGTCAAATCTATTCTTGAGATGGTCTGTAAATTCAGATGGGATATACCAAAGGTCGTACTTTGACTCTTTTGGACTTGTTCTAATTTTCTTCAGTTTTGACTTGAACTTGCATATGAGCAGTTGATGGTCTGTTTAACAGTCTGCCCCTGGCCTTGTTCTGACTGATGATATTGAGCTTTTCCATGGGCATTATTATTCAGGTATATTTCAAGTCAAGGGACAAAACACGACCCAAGTTCAAATCCCAGCTTTAATCTTCAAATTGCCCACAGGATTTCTAGCATCTAATGAATTTTTTTTTTAAGGCAAAAGATAAATGTTTTTTAAATATTTTATTGTGCAAATAAGTTGCTGGTCTTAGAAAATTTTATCACGTGATCTCTAGCACCATTTCTATGACCAAGTCCATATTTTCCAACTACTGATCTTTCTTCTTTGTTTCCGATTTTTGTATTCCCATCACCAGTAATTACCAATGCATTTTGATTGCATGTTTGAACAATTTCAGACCTGCAAAAGTTGGTAAAATCTTCAATTTCTTCATCTTTGGCATTACCAATTGGTGTGTAAATTTGAATAGTAATTGTATTAACAGTTCTTCCTAGAAGACATGTAGGTATTATCCTATCATTGACAGTATTGTCCTTTAGGATAGATCTTGAAATGTTCTTTTTGAAAAAGAATGCAAATGCCATTCCTCTTCAGTTTGTCATTTCCGACGTAGTAGAACTTATGATTGTCTGATTCGAATTGGCCAATACCAGTCCATTTCAGCTCAGTAATCCCTAGGATATTGATGTTTAGGCATTCCATTACATTTTTGATGATTTCCAGTTTTCCTAGATTCATACTTTGTACATTCCAGGTTCTGATTATTAATGGATGTTTGCAGTTGTTTCTTCTCATTTTAAGTCATGCCACATCAGCAAATGAGGGTCCAGAAAGCTTGACTACTTTCAAATTATTAAAGTAGACTCTCTTTTGAGGAGGTAGCTCTTCTCCAGTCATATTTTTAGTGTCTTCCAACCTGAGGGGTTCATCTTCCAGGACGGTACCAGACAAGGTTCCACTGCTATTTGTAAGCTTTTCACTGGCTGACTTTTGCCAACAGTAGATCGCCAGGTCCTTCTTTCTAGTCTGTCTTTGCCTGGAAGTTCGACTGAAATCTGTCCACCAGGGTGACCCTGCTGGTATTTGATATACTGATGGCATAGATTCCAGCCATATGCAAGCCACCAGAGTATGACAAGCTGACAAATGAGTGGTGGGCTTTTTTTATGTTAACGGATTGAAATTTGGAATTTGTCAGTTGTGAAAAATGTTTTTTTCTATATATAATAAACCATGGTGAATTACATTGATTGCATCCCTAAGACAAATTCCATTTGTTAACAGTGTATTGCCCTCTTTATATATTATGTAATATGTTATCTTCTTTATGAAGTTTGCTGTAAAGATAATGCTAAACTCATAAAACAAGTTTGGAGTGCTCCCTTTTTCTCTAATTTTTTAAAGAATTTGTGTAACATTAGTATTTTTTCTTCCCTAAATATTAGTAGAATTTACCAGTAAGACAATCTGGGCTCAGAGCTATTTTTGTTTATTTTGCGGGGAGGTTTTTTTTTTTTTTTTCCCAATAGCAAAGTCAAGTTCTCTACGGGTAGGCTATACATAGTTTTTAATTTATCTCATGCGAGTTTTGGTAGGTTGTATTTCTAGTTTTGGGAAATTGTGCTTCTCAATGAATTTATTCATGTTATCAAATATGTTTTATTTATTGCAATGCAGTTGTTGATAATATTTCATCATTATTGTTTTAATGTTTGCAGAATCAAAATAATATTTCCTCTTATTTTTTTACATAGTTAATTAGCGTTTTATATCAGTTTTGCTAAATGTTAAATCTAAACTAATTTTATTAAACATTTTATGAACTAACTTTTGGTTTTTCTAATTTACTTTATTCTATATTCTCTTTTTTTACTTTGTTTTCTGTTCTTGTCATTTCTTTGTTTCTACTTAATTTAGGCTTTATTTATTGTTTTTCTTAATGTTATTGTTAGTTGCCTTTGAGTACACTCCAATTCATGGTGACCCCATGTGTGAAGAGTAGGACCACTTTATAGGGTTTTCAAAACTTTGACCTCTCAGAAGCAGGTGACTAGAGCTGTCTTCTGAGGTGCCTATGGGTGGGTTTGAACCACCAAATTTTCAGCCAGTAGTGGCATGCTTAACTGTTTGTGTCACTCAAGGACTTCTTGTTTTCTTTTTACTAGCTTCTTAAGTGGCAACTTAGAATAAGGGTTCATACATTTCTTCTTCCCTAATGTAAGAATTTAAAGCTATAAATTACCCACAAGTCAATGCTTTGGTTACATTTTTTGCTGCAAATTCTTTGTGTAGTCTTTTCATTGTTTTTTAGAACAAAGTATTTCTAATTTCCCTGTAATATCTGTTTTCCCCATAAATTATTTGCAGGTTGTTGTTTAATTTCCAAATATTTCAAATATTTTTTAGATGTCTTATTTATTTCTATTTTAAATCCATTAGAGTAAGAGAACATATTCGGTAGATTCTAATCATTAAAATTTATTGATATTTGGTACATGACCCGGCATGCTGAGTATCTTTGTGAATTTCTTACGTGCATGTGAAAAGAGTGGGTGGGTATTCTGTAGTTGTTGATGGCATTGTCTGTGTAATGTCAGTCTGGTGAAGTGGTTGATAGTGTTGTTCTGATCTGATTTTATTGGTTTTTTTTTTTTTTTTCCAATTTGTCCTTGATTGTCAGAGAGTCATTGAATCCAAATACGATTTTCAATATGTCTATTACTCTTTTGATTCTGTCAACTTCGTTTCAAGCATTTTAAAATTCTATTATTGGGCAGATACAGAGTTATGATTGTTACATTTTCTTGATGACCCTCGTAGCATTAAAAGTTGTTTTTCTATATCTGTGATAATAATTGTTATCTTCAAATACAGGTTGTCTGATTTAATATTTCCACTCCTGCTTTCTTGTGCTTACTGTTTGCATGCCATAACTTTTCTGCCTGTCACTTTCAACCTATTTACTGTGTCTTTATATATAAAATGCATACCTATAGACAAAGTATATCTAGGTCTTACATTTTTATGCATTCTGACAATATCTGCCTGAGTATTTGGTCTATTTACATTTAGTGTAATTATTGATAAGTTGGACTAGGGCTACTATTTTGCCATTTTTTTTTTTTATTCCAACCTGTTTCTCTTTTCCTAACTTCTTTTTGTTTGATAAAATACTTTTGCATTCAATTTTATTTTATCTTTTGGATTTTTGGGAGCACTGGTAGCATAATGGTTAAGCTCTTGGCTGCTAACCAAATGGCTGGCGGTTCAAACCTACACAATGGCTCCACAGGAGAAGGATATGGTGATCTGCATCCACAAAGATCACAGCCTAGAAAACCATACGGAGCAGGTCTACTCTGTCACACTGGGTCACTATCAGGAGGCACTCAGGAGCAAAAACATTGGCTTTTTAATTATATCTCTTTGCATTATTTTTTTTATGGTTGCTTTAGGGTTGCAGTATACATCCTTAATTTAATATAGTCTTCTTGAAGTAAATATTGTATTTCTTTACATGATATGTAAGAACCTACTAACAGTATAGCTCCATTTACCACTTCTGATAACCTTTGCTCCGTGAACTGGGGTTTGCCTTCAGGAGGCTCTTACTCAGAATATTCCCCTCCTTCAAGGGTTAATTCCCTTCTAGTTTCTAGTTTCTGCTGCTTCAATCACTCTCCAATGATTTCAGATAGATTTTTGGAACGCGGATTTATAGTTATTATCTGTAGATGTACTAATACAATACAGGATGCCATGTCATTACCTGAGCCGACAACCTGTATTTTTTATCCTCCCCTATTTCCTTATTGCATATACTAAGTTCTAGCTAATGAAAAAGAGAAACAAATGCAAAAAAATTTTCTTCTTCACGTGCCCAGTCACCATACAGTTGCCACTTAATTGTTCCATTGTAAATAATATATGGAAACCCTGGTGGTGTAGTGGTTAATAGCTATGGCTGCCAAACAAAAGGTCAGCATTTCTAATCCACCAGGTGCTCTTTGGAAACTCTATGGGGCAGTTCTACTCTGTCCTGTAGGGTCATTATGAGTCAGAATCAACTCGGCAGCAGTGGGTTTTTTTTTTTTTTTTCTAAATGATATATGAAATCCTTGAATTTCTTATCTATATTCCCTAACACAACTCATCACTGCCTCACTTGCTTCTCACTTCTTAACTCCCTGAAATCTGGTTTTGACTCTCACTATTCCACTGAAACTTACTTTCTTAAGTCACCAGTAGCTTCTAAACTATTATATCAAATAAGCATGTTTCAGGTCTTAACTTTCTTGGTCTATTTGAAGTATTTGATATTGTAGCTTTCTCTACCTTCTCCTTCTTGAAAAGTTTTTTTTTTTTTTTCTTTCTCTTGACTTCTCTGGCTTCACATTTTACTAATTATTTTCAATATCTCTGACCATTTCTTTCCTGTTTTCTAGGCACCTCTCCCTCTGCTCTCATTTTCTATTAAATTTTATTCTATTAAATTCTCTGTCAGACGCTTACATATTTATACTTGCCATCCATATGCTGGTTAATACAAAAATCCTTATCTCTAGCCCAAATAACTCTCCAGTGCTTTAGTCATGTATATTCATCTGCCTACTGGACATCTCTCTGGATGACTCAAACACAGCTCAAGATAGATTTGACTAAAACTGAATCCATCATTTCCAACTTGTACTCAGCTGCTGGGCTCCCTATCTTGGTACTTAAGCCAGGAATCCAAATGTCAAACTTGATTCTTCCTTCATCTTCACCAGTTGAACTATGTAAATGAAATAATGACTATAACACACGTGGCAAAGTGCCTTGGACATAAATGCAAAATAAGTTACTGTTAGTTACTGTTACATCTTGAATAGTTTGAATGCCAGACCCTGACTGGCTGGCTTAAATTCCGGCTTTTCTACTCACTAGCTGTATGAGTTTGGGCAAATTGCTTAAATTCTCTGTTGCTCAGTTTTCTCAACTAAATGGAGATTATAATAGTACGAAACTCAGACATCTGATGTGTTATTAAATTGTTTAATGTGAGTAAAACACTTAGAAGCATAGGTACATATTAAGTGCCCTTTAAATGTTAACTATTAATGTTATTGCTGCTACAGGTATTACTCAACTTTTTGTTAAATTTTGATGAATAAACTTTCCAGACATCTAGCAAGTTCATTTGCTTATGCCTATCCTTTCACTCATTACTTTGGTCTACATGTCCATACTTTTCTCCCTAAATTACTACAATAATTCTACATTGTTCTCTTGCCTTTAGTCTTGACCTCCTTTCTTCCATACCACCTCCTTCTTGCCCCAAATTTACACTTCCCAAACAGGTAGTGATCATGTTTTTACCTACCTGATACCAGTCAGTGGCTTCCCTTTTCCCTTGGACAAAATACAAATTACTTTATATGCCATAAAAAGCAAGTCATGATTGTAAATACAGGACGAAGCAGTGTCTGACCTCCTCTAACTTCACAAGGGGAAAGGAGAACCAAGACCAACAGTGCAAGGCTGATGCCTGTGAGGTGGAGGTAGGACATGACTTCTCTCTCCACCATCTTGACTAATTCTGACACCAACCATTCCTCCCACAGCACTCTCTACTGCGTTGTATAATTCATTGTAATGGTCGCACAGAACTCACAGGCCATACTCATAAGGTTTATTAGGGAAGTAACAGTTACAACTCACACTCAGAAACACTCAAGACACAGTTCTTCCATCATGATAGCCTCTTCCCACCCCTGCTTGAAGGCACGCCGCTCCCTGGCCCTCAGTATCTGCCCAAAGGCCCTCAGCTTTCTCTCTCTGTGCCATCTCCTGCTGCTGCTGCCAGGCCTCTACTGCCAGATCTCTGCTGCTGGGTCTTTGCTGCTGGTGTCTCCTTCCTTGGTGGTGGTGGGCTCTTCCTCTCTGCTCCAGAATTGACTGATTTGAAGGAAAAACTGACCAATCCCCTTGGTAGGCCACAATTACCCTATCACACAATCACCTGGGTGGAAGTTCCAAGACCATGGCTAGAAAGGCCATACCCAAAAGTAATTAATCACACAGCAAAGATCTTGCCTTTTATTTGTTCACCAGCTTCATTTCTTGCTGTCTCTAAAATCCCCTTCTGCATTCTTTTTTTTTTATTAACTTTTATTGAGCTTCAAGTGAATGTTTACAAATCAAGTCACCCTGTCACATATAAGTTTATATACACCTTACCCAGTACTCCCACTTGCTCTCCCCCTAATGAGTCAGCCCTTCCAGTCTCTCCTTTCGAGACAATTTTGCCAGCTTCCAACTCTCTCTATCCTCCCATCCCCCCTCCAGACAGGAGATGCCAACACAGTCTCAAGTGTCCACCCGATATAATTAGCTCACTCTTCATCAGCATCTCTCTCCTACCCACTGTCCAGTCCCTTTCATGTCTGATGAGTTGTCTTCAGGAATGGCTCCTGTCCTGGGCCAACAGAAGGTTTTTTTGGACCATGACCGCTGGGATTCCTCCAGTCTCAGTCAGATTATTAAGTATGGTCTTTTTGTGAGAATTTGGGGTCTGCATCCCACTGATCTCCTGCTCCCTCATGGGTTCTCTGTTGTGCTCCCTGTCAGGGCAGTCAGCGGTTGTGGCCGGGCACCAACTAGTTCTGGTCTCAGGATGATATAGGTCTCTGGTTCATGTGGCCCTTTCTGTCCCTTGGGCTCTTAGTTGTCGTGTGACCTTGGTGTTCTTCATTCTCCTTTGCTCCAGGTGGGTTGAGACCAATTGATGCATCTTAGACGGCCGCTTGTTAGCATTTAAGACCCCAGACGCCACATTTCAAAGTGGGATGCAGAATGTTTTCATAATAGAATTATTTTGCCAATTGACTTAGAAGTCCCCTTAAGTCATAGTCCCCAAACCCCGGCCCTTGCTCCGCTGACCTTTGAAGCATTCAGTTTATCCCGGAAACTTCTTAGCTTTTGGTCCAGTCCAGTTGAGCTGACCTTCCATGTATTGAGTACTGTCCTTCCCTTCACCTAAAGCAGTTCTTATCTACTAATTAATCAGTAAAAAACCTTCTCCCACCCTCCTTCCCTCTCCCCCTCGTAACCACAAAAGTATGTGTTCTTCTCAGTGTATACTATTTCTCAAGATCTTATAATACTGGTCTTATACAATATTTGTCCTTTTGCTTCTGACTAATTTCACTCAGCATAATGCCTGCCAGGTTCCTCCATGTTATGAAATGTTTCACAGATTCGTCACTGTTCTTTAACGATGCATAGTATTCCATTGTATGGATATACCACAATTTATTTACCCATTCATCCATTGATGGACACCTTGGTTGCTTCCAGCTTTTTGCTATTGTAAACAGAGCTGCAATAAACATGGGTGTGCATATACATGTTTGTGTGAAGGGTCTTATTTCTCTAAGGTATATTCCGAGGAGTGGGATTTCTGGGTTGTATGGTAGTTCTATTTCTAACTGTTTAAGATAATGCCAGATAGATTTCCAAAGTGGTTGTACCATTTTACATTCCCACCAGCAGTGTATAAGAGTTCCAATCTCTCCGCAGCCTCTACAACATTTACTATTTGTGTTTTTTGGATTAATGCCATCCTTGTTGGAGTGAGATGGAATCTCATCTTAGTTTTAATTTGCATTTCTCTAATGGCTAATGATCGAGAGCATTTTCTCATGTATCTGTTAGCTGCCTGAATATCTTCTTTAGTGAAGTGTGTGTTCATATCCTTTGTCCACTTCTTGATTGGGTTGTTTGTCTTTTTGTGGTTGAATTTTGACAGAATCATGTAGATTTTAGAGATCAGCTGCTGGTCGGAGATGTCATAGCTGAAAATTCTTTCCCAGTCTGTAGGTGGTCTTTTGACTCTTTTGGTGAAGTCTTTAGATGAGCATAGGTGTTTGATTTTCTGGAGCTCCCAGTTATCTGGTTTCTCTTCATCATTTTTGGTAATGTTTTGTATTCTGTTTATGCCTTGTATTAGGGCTCCTAAGGTTGTCCCTACTTTTTCTTCCATGATCTTTATCGTTTTAGTCTTTATGTTTAGGTCTTTGATCCACTCGGAGTTAGTTTTTGTGCATGGTGTGAGGTATGGGTCCTGTTTCATTTTTTTGCAAATGGATATCCAGTTATGCCAGCACCATTTGTTAAAAAGACTATCTTTTCCCCAATTAACTGACACTGGGCCTTTGTCAAATATCAGCTGCTCATATGTGGATGGATTTCTATCTGGGTTCTCAATTCTGTTCCATTGGTCTATGTGTCCGTTGTTGTACCAGTATCAGGCTGTTTTGACTACTGTGGCTGTATAATAGCTTCTGAAATCAGGTAGAGTGAGGCCTCCCACTTTCTTCTTTTTCAGTAAAGCTTTACTTATCCGAGGCTTCTTTCCCTTCCATAGGAAGTTGGTGATTTGTTTCTCTATCACATTAAAAAATGACATTGGAATTTGGATCGGAAGTGCATTGTATGTACAGATGGCTTTTGGTAGAATAGACATTTTTAATATGTTAAGTCTTCCTATCCATGAGCAGGGTATGTTTTTCCACTTAAGTATGTCCTTTTGAATTTCTTGTAGTAGAGCTTTGTAGTTTTCTTTGTATAGGTCTTTTACATCCTTGGTAAGATTTATTCCTATGTATTTTATCTTCTTGGGGGCAACTGCGAATGGTATCGATTTGGTTATTTCCTCTTCGATGTTCTTTTTGTTGATGTAGAGGAATCCAAGTGATTTTTGTATGTTTATCTTATAACCTGAGACTCTGCCAAACTCTTCTATTAGTTTCAGTAGTTTTCTGGAGGATTCCTTAGGGTTTTCTGTGTATAAGATCCTGTCATCTGCAAATAGAGATAATTTTACTTCCTCTTTGCCAATCCAGATGCCCTTTATTTCTTTGTCTAGCCTAATTACTCTGGCTAGGACTTCTAGCACAATGTTGAATAAGAGCGGTGATAAAGGGCATCCTTGTCTGGTTCCCGTTCTCAAGGGAAATGCTTTCAGGCTCTCTCCATTTAAAGTGATGTTGGCTGTTGGCTTTGCATAGATGCCCTTTATTATGTTGAGGAATTTTCCTTCAATTCCTATTTTGCTGAGAGTTTTTATCATAAATGGGTGTTGGACTTTGTCAAATGCCTTTTCTGCATCAATTGATAAGATCATGTGGTTTTTGTCTTTTGTTTTATTTATATGGTGGATTACATTAATGGTTTTTCTGATATTAAACCAACCTTGCATACCTGGTATAAATCCCACTTGGTCGTGGTGAATTATTTTTTTGATATGTTGTTGAATTCTATTGGCTAGAATTTTGTGGAGGATTTTTGCATCTATGATCATGAGGGATATAGGTCTGTAATTTTCTTTTTTTGTAATGTCTTTTCCTGGTTTTGGTATCAGGGAGATGGTGGCTTCACAGAATGAGTTAGGTAGTATTCCGTCATTTTCTATGCTTTGAAATACCTTTAGTAGTAGTGGTGTTATCTCTTCTCTGAAAGTTTGATAGAACTCTGCAGTATAGCCATTCGGGCCAGGGCTTTTTTTTGTTGGGAGCCTTTTGATTACCATTCCAATCTCTTTTTTTGTTATGGGTCTATTTAGTTGTTCTACTTCTGATTGTGTTAGTTTAGGTAGGTAGTGTTTTTCCAGGAATTCATCCATTTCTTCTAGGTTTGCAAATTTGTTAGAGTACAATTTTTCATAATAATCTGATATGATTCTTTTAATGTCAGTTGGGTCTGTTGTGATATGGCCCTTCTCATTTCTTATTCGGGTTATTTGTTTCCTGTCCTGTATTACTTTAGTCAGTCTGGCCAATGGTTTATCGATTTTGTTAATTTTTTCAAAGAACCAGCTTTTGGCTTTGTTAATTCTTTCAATTGTTTTTCTGTTCTCTAATTCATTTAGTTCAGCTCTAATTTTTATTATTTGTTTTCTTCTGGTGCCCGATGGATTCTTTTGTTGCTCACTTTCTATTTGTTCAAGTTGTAGGGACAGTTCTCTGATTTTGGCTCTTTCTTCTTTTTGTATGTGTGCATTTATCGATATCAATTGGCCTCTGAGCACTGCTTTTGCTGTGTCCCAGAGGTTTTGATAGGAAGTATTTTCATTCTCTTTGCATTCTATGAATTTCCTTATTCCCTCCTTAATGTCTTCTATAACCCAGTCTTTTTTCAGGAGGGTATTGTTCAGTTTCCAAGTATTTGATTTCTTTTCCCTAGTTTTTCTGTTATTGATTTCTACTTTTATGGCCTTGTGGTCTGAGAAGATGCTTCGTAATATTTCGATGTTTTGGATTTTGCAAAGATTTGTTTTATGACCTAATATGTGGTCTATTCTAGAGAATGTTCCATGTGCGCTAGAAAAAAAAGTATACTTTGCAGCACTTGGGTGGAGAGTTCTGTATAAGTCAATGAGGTCAAGTTGGTTGATTGTTGTAATTAGGTCTTCCGTGTCTCTATTGAGCTTCTTACTGGATGTCCTGTCCTTCTCCGAAAGTGGTGTGTTGAAGTCTCCTACTATAATTGTGGAGGTGTCTATCTCACTTTTCAGTTCTGTTAAAATTTGATTTATGTATCTTGCAGCCCTGTCATTGGGTGCGTAAATATTTAATACGGTTATATCTTCCTGATCAATTGTCCCTTTCATCATTATGTAGTGTCCTTCTTTATCCTTTGTGGTGGATTTAAGTTTAAAGTCTATTTTGTCAGAAATTAATATTACTACTCCTTTTTTGCTTATTGTTTGCTTGATATATTTTTTTCCATCCTTTGAGTTTTAGTTTGTTTGTGTCTCTAAGTCTAAGGTTTGTCTCTTGTAGGCAGCATACAGACGGATCGTGTTTCTTTATCCAGTCCGAGACTCTCTGTTTCTTTATTGGTACATTTAGTGCATTTACATTCAGTGTAATTATAGATAAATAAGTGTTTAGTGTTGTCATTTTGATGCCTTTTTATGTGTGTTGTTGACAATTTCATTTTTCCACTTACTTTTTTGTGCTGAGATTTTTTTCTTTGTAAATTGCGTGATCCTCATTTTCATAGTATTTGACTTTATGTTTGCTGAGTCGTTACGTTTTTCTTGGTTTTTATTTTGAGTTATGGAGTTGTTATACCTCTTTGTGGTTACCTTAATATTTACCCCTATTTTTCTAAGTAAAAACCTAACTTGTATTCTCCTATATTGCCTTGTATCCCTCTCCATATGGCAGTTCTATGCCACCTGTATTTAGTCCCTCTTTTTGATTATTGTGATCTTTTACATATTGACTTCAATGATTCCCTGTTTTGAGCATTTTTTTTTAAATTGATCTTAATCTGTTTTTGTGATTTCCCTATTTGAGTTGATATCAGGATGTTCTGTTCTGTGACCTTGTGTTGTGCAGGTATCTGATATTATTGGTTTTCTCACCAATTTCCTTTAGTATTTCTTGTAGCTTTGGTTTGGTTTTTGCGAATTCTCTAAGCTTTGTTTATCTGTAAATGTCTTAATTTCTCCTTCGTATTTCTGAGAGAGTTTTGCTGGATATATGATCCTTGGCTGGCAGTTTTTCTCCTTTAGTGCTCTGTATATGTCATCCTATTGCCTTCTTGCCTACATGGTTTCTGCTGAGTAGTCTGAACTTATTCTTATTGATTCTCCCTTGAAGGAAACCTTTCTTTTATCCCTGGCTGCTTTTAAAATTTTCTCTTTATCTTTGGTTTTGGCAAGTTTGATGATAATATGTCTTGGTGTTTTCTTTTTGGATCAGTCTTAAACGGGCTTCGATGAGCATCTTGGATAGATATCCTTTTGTCTTTCATGATGTCAGGGAAGTTTTCTGTCAGCAGATCTTCAAATATTCTCTCTGTGTTTTCTGTCCTCCCTCCCTGTTCTGGGACTCCAATCACACACAAGTTATCCTTCTTGATAGGGTCCCACATGATTCTTAGGGTTTCTTCATTTTTTTTAATTCTTTTATCTGATTTTTTTTTCAGCTATGTTGGTGTTCATTCCCTGGTCCTCCAGATTTCCCACTCTGCATTCCAGTTGCTCGAGTCTGCTCCTCTGACTTCCTATTGCGTTGTCTAATTCTGTAATTTTATTGTTAATCTTTTGGATTTCTGAATGCTGTCTCTCTTTGGATTCTTGCAACTTATTAATTTTTCCTCTATGTTCTTGAATAATCTTTTTGAGTTCTTCAACCATTTTATCAGTGTGTTCCTTGGCTTTTTCTGCAGTTTGCCTTATTTCATTTCTGAGGTCATCCCTGATGTCTTGAAGCATTCTGTAAATTCGTTTTTTGTATTCTGTATCTGATAATTCCAGGATTGTATCTTCATTTGGGAAAGATTTTGATTCTTTTGTTTGGGGGGCTGGAGAAGCTGTCATGGTCTGCTTCTTTATGTGGTTTGATATTGACTGCTATCTCCCAGCCATCACTACGATATAAAAAAAAAAAAAAAAATTTTTTTTTTTTTATAGTAGTGATTTATTCTATATTTGCTCGCTGAGTCTTACCTTGTTTTGTTTTCTTTCAATATACATGAATGGGCTACTAGATTGTGCTGTCTTGTTTGTTGTAGCCCTTGACTTACTTGTGACCTGTTACCAGCTGGTTTGTGCTGTTGCTGGATATATATGCCTGAATCTATTCACTATTCTAGATTAGAATTTGATTTTGGGTCATCAAGTGTGTTCTGCACCCTAACACCTATCCACCTCGAGAAGTAGTGGTGATAGTTGTGTGCACCAGATTCTATTAGCAGGTGAGGTTCACACTCCAGAGGGGGCAGGATGCTGACAGGCTTCCCCCAAGTGCCAGTGAGGTAGGTGTGTCTCTATTCCTAAAGCACCTTGGTGGGTGGGCTCTGCAGCTGTACCTTAGGCCCCCAATGCAAGTACCTCTACTGATTGGTAAGTGTCACCCTCCTTAGACCCCTAAGGCTAGAGGCTAGGTGATCTGGGGGGAGCTTCAGCCCTCAGTTCCCTGTTGTCGGTCAGTTAGGGCTCTGTTGAATAAGCAGAGATATCATACCTGGGAAACTTGTTTTTCCAGTAAATCTGCTAAAAAAAATGCAGTCAGATCCCTATCAGAAATGCTTTTGCATTATAACAGCCACCTTGTTCCCTGTAGGGATGAAAGCCTGAGATTTGGATCATATATGGTTGGCTGGAGCTGGTTCTGTGTTTTTAGTCCAATTAGGGAAGGATTTTTGGTCCCTGGGTTTTTTGTGGTTGCTTCTCTCAGGCGGGAAGAATGGGTTAGGAAAAGACCAAAAAAAAAAAAAAGGGAAAAGCAAAGCTGGGGGAGCTGGAGCCTTTCTCCCTCTGGCTCAGGAAATTCCAATGTTAATGAAGCCGCCTGGGCAGGGGAGGGGAGGTTTCAGAGAAACAGGAGAGAGTAGCACCCCGGAATATAGCCAAAGTTGCTTATCTTGCTTGGGATGACTATGTTATCTGAGATTCTCGAGAGGCGTGTCGCCTATGTGTGCTGGCTGTGTGGAGATTGTTCCCGAGGGTCTGGCCTGCTGAAGCCGTGGTCAGATCCTCCGCTGCCAGTCCAACGCCCAGTGTCAAGGTTCCCCTGCTGGGACGCTCACTCCTGGCTCCAAAATCAGTCGCTGCCTCCCCGGGACTTCTCGTCCCGCCAGCCAGGTCACCGCACCGCCCCCGCGGACTGGCTGGGCCCCTTCCCGGGGTTAGTTCAGGGGAGTAGGGCTGCACCCCGTGTTTGCGCCGTGACCGGATGCCGTACTCAGCTCCCTTGTGCCCAGTCCAAAGCCCGCGCCAAGCTTCCCCGGCTGAGATGCTGCACTCCTGGCTCCAAAACCAGTCACTGCCTCCCGGGGACTCCTCCTCCCACCAGCTGCATGGCTGCGCCTCCCACGCGGAACGGCTGGGCCCCCTCCCGGGGTCAGTTCAGGGGGGTAGGGCTGAGCCCCGTGTTTGTGCTTTCACAAGATGTTGTGTTCAGCTCCCCTGCACCCAGTCCTAAGCCCGGGACCAAGGTTACCTGACTGGGACGCTGGCTCCAGGCTCCGAAAACAGTCGCTGCTTCCCCGTAGTTGTTCGTTCTCCGTCTGTCACTCAGGTCAACTCTTTAAATCTGTGTTTGTTGTTCAGGGTTTGTAGATTGTCATGTATGTGATCGATTCACTTGTTTTTCCGAGTCTTTGTTGCAAGAGGGATCTGAGGTAGTGTCTACCTAGTCAGCCACCTTGGCCTCCCTCCCCCATTCTGCATTCTTATCATTAAAAAAACAAAAAAAAACTTTTTCAGTTTCATTAATGCACCGTGTTCACTCTTTTTTTTTTTTTTTTTAATAGTATTTCTTGTGTTTTAGGTGAAAGTTTACACAGCAAATTAAGTTCCCTTTAACATTTTTTATGCAAATTTTTCAGTGCCTTTGGTTACAATTTTTACAATGTGTCAACATTCTCATTATTTCTATTCTATTTGCGCTGTTTCCATTGATTTTTCTTCCCTTCCCCTCCTTGCCTGTTCATCTTTGATTTTGCTAACTGTTGACCGTTTGATCTCATGTAGTTAATTATTTAAGGGAGCACATTTCTCAGGGATGATATTATTTATTTTATAAGCCAATTCTTTATTTGGCCGAAAGGTGATCTGCAGAAATAGCTTTAATTTCAAGTTCAAAAGGTGTTTTAGGATGATAGTCTCAGGGGTTCCTCTAGTCTCTATGGGTCCAGTCAGAATTGCCTTTTTTAGAAATTTGAGCTTTATTCTACATTTTTCTCCCATTTTATTCAGAACCATCTATTGTGTCCCTGGTCAGAACAGTTGGTAGTGGTAGCCAGGCACCATCTGGTTCTTCTGGTCCTAGGACTGAAGAGGCTGTGGCTCATATGCCCTGTTAGTCCCATGGACTAGTTTCTTCTTCGAGCCTTTGATTTCCTTCATTGTCTTTTGCTCCATATGAGTAGAGACCAATATTTGTATCTTAGATGGCTTTTTGCAAGCTTTTAAGACCCCAGACACCACTCACCAAACTAGGATGCAGAGCATTAGCTTTGTGAACTATGTTATGCCGATTGACTAAGTTGTCCCCTGTGTATGTTATATCGTTTATGAAAATTGTCTCTTTTTCTCATGTACTTCTTAATTTGTTTATTTAGCTTGGTTAGGTTGTGCTGACTTCATTCATATTTGGAACTGCCTTTTCCATCACCAAAAGTAACAACTGTCTACTATCGGGAAGGTGATTCCCCCTCCCTCTTCCTCTCATCCCTGGTAACCATCAAAGAACTTTTCTGTGTGTGTATATCTATTCCTGACTTTTTATAATAGTGGCACCATACCATATTGTTCCTTTTTGTGATTGACTTATTTCATTCAGGATAATGTCCTCCAGATTCATCCATGTTATGTTTGGTGGACTCCTCATTATTCTTCATATTTGCATGGTATTCCATTGTACCACAACTTGTTTATCCATTCATCCACTGATAGGCACTTAGGTTGTTTCCATCTTTTTGCTGTTGTGAATAATGCTGCAATGAACATACGTGTGCCTATGTCTATTCATGTCACTAGTCTTATATCTCTAAGGTATATACTTCGGAGTGGAATTGCTGAATCATGAGGCGTTGCTATTTCTAGATTTTTGAGGAAGTGCCATAGTGTTTTACAAAGTAGTTGTACCATTTTACAATCCCACCAGCAACACATAAGAGTTCCAGTCTCCCCACAACCTCACCAGCATTTTTTTTTTAATCATTTGTCATTTTTGCAGGGGTGAGATGATATCTCACTGTAGTATTGATTTGCTAATGATTGGTTAATAATCATGAACATCTTTTCATGTATTTGTTGGCCACCTGAATGTCCATTTTGGTGAAGAGCCTGTTTGGGTCCTTCACCCATTTTTTGATTGGATTGTTTGTCTTCTTGTTTGGAGTTGTTGGAGTTTTCTATATATTTTAGAAATTAGACCCTTTTTAGATAAGACATTGTCAAAGACTTTTTCCCAGTCAGTAGTTTCTGTTTTTACTCTTTTCGTAAAGTCTTTTGATGAGCATAAGTATTTAACTTTTAGAAGGTCGTTCTATTGTACACAGGGTCACTATGAGTGGGAACCTACTTGATGGCACCTAACAACAACAACAACAGCTGCCTAATGTATCTTCTATCATTCATGCATTTTTAGTTTTGTTTGTTAAGCTATTCATGCCAAAAATTAGGTCCCCTGTGTTACTCTCCAGGGACTTTATATTTTTAGCTTTAAAGTTTAGGTCTTTGATCCATTTTAACTAGTTTTGGTGCATGGTGTGAGATATGGATCCTGCTTTAATCTTGGGCATGTGGATATACAGTTTTGCCAGCACCATTTATTAAAGAGACTGTTTTTCCCCATTGAATGAACTTTAAATTTTGTCAAGGATCAGTTGCCTGTATATGGATGGATTTACTTCTGGGCTTTCAATTCTATTTCACTGGTCTAGGTGTCTGTCATTGAACCAGTACCAGGCTGTTTTGGTTACCAAGACAGTATAATAAGTTTTGAGATTGGGAAGTGTGAGGCTTCCTACTTTGTTCTTTTTCTTCAAAAATGTTTTAGCTATTTGGATCCTCCTTCCTTCCCATATAAAGTTGGATAATAGTTTTTTTCATTTCAAAAAAACATGTGGATGGGATATGGATCAGGATTGCATTGTATCTATAGATTGTTTTTAGTCATATTGACATTTTTACAATGTTATGTGAATGAGCACAGAATGTTTTTCCAAATACGTAGATCTCTTTTTGTTTCTTGCAGTAGTGTTTATAGTGTTCCTTTTATACGTCTTTCACACTCCCAACTAGGTTTATTTCCAGGTATTTTGTCCTTTTGGGGGCTACTGTAAGTGGTATTTTTTCTTGATTCCCTTTTTGGAGTCATCTTTGTTAGTGTAGAGGAACCCAACTGATAATTGTGTGTCAATCTTGTACCCTGCCACTTTGTAGAATCTTTCTATTAGTTCCAGTAGTCTTTGGAGTTTTCTGTTTTTTAGGATCATGTCACCATCGAATAAGGATTGTTTTACTTCTTCCTTTCCAATTTGGATACCTTTTATTTCCCTTTCTTGCCTTATTGCTCTAGCTAGGACTTCCAGTACAATATTGAATAAGAGTGGTGATAAAGGGCATCTTTGTCTCATTCCTGTTATCAAGGGGAATGCTCTCAATCTTTCTCTGTTGAGAACATTATTGGCTTTTGGCTTTGCAGAAACTGTGGCGGCGTAGTGGTTAAGAGCTACATCTGCTAACCAAAGAAAAGTTTGGCAGTTCAAATTCACCAGGTGCTCCTTGGAAACTCTGTGGGGCAGTTCTACTCTGTCCTATAGGGTCGCTATGAGTAGGAATCAACTCAACGGCAATGGTTTTGGTTTTATTTGGTTGGATTTGCATATATAACCTTAATTACATTGGAGAATTTCCCTTCTATTTCTATTTTGCTGAGAGTTTTTATCAGGAAAGTGTATTGGACTTTATCAAATGCCTTTTCTGTGTAGATTGAGATGATTGTGTGATTCTTTTCCATTGTTTTATTTACGTGATGAATTATGTTGATTGATTTTCTAATGTTGAGCTATCTTTGCATCCCGGTATGAATACCAGTTGATCATGATTTATTTATTTTTTTATGTACTATTGAATTCCGTTGGCTAGAATTTTGTTGACAACTTTTGCATACATATTTATGAGTGGATATTGGTCTGTAATTTAGTTTTTAATGGTGTCTTTGCCTGGCTTTGATATCAGGATAATGCTGGCTTCATAGAATAAATTAGAGGGAATTCCATTCTTTTTTATGTCCTGAAATAGTTTGAGTAGAATTGGTGTCAACTCTTCTCTGAATGTTTGGTAAAATTCTCCAGTGAACCCAACTGGACCTGGGTGTTTTTTTTTTTTTTTTTTAATCAACATCTTTGATTTCTTCTTTTTTAATGTACTTGTTCAAATTTTCTACTTCTATTTGTGTAACTTGAGGTAGGTAGTATGTTTTTAGAAATGCATCCAGTTCTTCTAGGTTTTCAATTTTGTTGGAAAACAATTTATTATAGTATTCTGATATGATCCTTTTTATCTCAGTTGCTTCTGTTGTAACGTCACACATCTCATTTCTTATTTTGGTTATTTGCATTTTCTCATGTTTTTCGTTTGTCAGTTTTACTAGTGGTTTGTCAATTTTATCGAACCTTTCAAAGAACCAGCCTCCAATCTTGTTGATTTTTCTTTTTTTGTTTGTTTGTTTGTTTGTTTTCTGTTTCATTTATTTCTGCTCTGATCTCAATGATTAAGAGCTATGGCTACTAGCTGAAAGGTCAGCAGTTGGAATCCACCAACTGCTCCTTGGAAACCATATGGGGAAGTTCTACTCTGTCCTATAGTTTTGCTATGAGCTGGTGTCATCTCTAGAGCAAAGGGTTTTTTTTTTTTTCTTTTTTTCCTGATCTTTTTTGTTTCATTTCTTCTTGTGACTGTGGTCTTCTTTTGCTGCTCCTTTTCTATTTGTTCGAGCTGTTGGTTTAGGCTATTTTGGCCTTTTTGTCTTTTTTGATATAAGTATTTATTGCTATAAATTCTCCTGTGAGCACTGCTTTTGTTGTGTCCCAAAGATTTTGGTACATTTAATCTAAGAATTTTTAAATTTCGTATTTAATTTATTCTATAATCCAATAGTTTTTATGCTGTTGTTTTTAGGTGCCATTAGGTCAATTTGACTCATAATGACCCTACAGAAAAAACATTGCAAGGTCTCAAGCCATCCCCTCAATCATTGCTATTTTTGAGCCCACTGTTGCAGTTACTGTGTCAATCCATTTCATTGAGGGTCTTCCTCATTTTCACTAACCCTCTTCTTTACCAAGCATGATGTCCTTCTCCAGGGACATGTCCAAAGTATGTTAGAAGTCTTGCCATCCTTGCTTCTAAGGAGCATTCTGGCTATATTTCTTCTAAGACTTATTTGTTTATTCTTGTGATAGTCCACGATATATTCAATATTCTTTACCAATATCATAATTCACAGGCATCAGTTCTTCTTCAGTCTTCTTTATTCAGTATTCAGCTTTCACCTGAATATGAGACTATAGAAAAAAAACTTGGCTTGGGTTGGGTACACCTTAGTCCTAAAAGTGACATCATTGTTTTTTAATACTTCAAGGAAGTCTTTTGCAGCAGATTTGCCCAATGCAACGTGTCCTTTGACTTCTTGACAGCTGCTTCCATAGGCATTGATTGTGGATTCAAGTAAAACGAAATCCTTGACAATTTCAGTCCTTTCTCCATTTATCATGATGTTGCTTATTGGTCCAGTTGTGAGGATTTTTGCTTTCTTTATGTTGAGGTGTAATCCATACTGAAGATAGTGGCCTTTGATCTTCATCAGTAAGTGCTTCAAGTCCTCTTCACTTTCAGTAAGCAAGGTTGGGTCATCTGCATATCACAGGTTGTTAATGAGTCTTGCTCCAATCCTGATCCTGTGTTCTTCTTCATATAGTCCAACTGCTCAAATTATTTGCCCTGCATACAGATTAAATAAGTATAGTGAAAAGATACAACCCCAAGCAGCATCTTGTTGTTCTGTTCGAGCAACTGCTTCTTGGTGTATGTACAGATTCAACATAAGCATAATTAAGTATTCTGGAATTCCCATTCTTCACAATATTATCCATCATTTGTTATGATCCACACAGTCAAATCCCTTTGCATAGTCAATAAAATAGAGACAAACATCTTTCTGGTGTTCTTTGCTTTCAGCCAGGATCCATCTAACATCACCAATGATATCCCTTGTTCCATGTCTTTTTCAGAATCTGGCTTGAATTTCTGTCAGTTCCCCGTACTGCTACAACCACTTTTGAATGATCTTCAGCAAAATTTGACTTACTCGTGATATTATTCAATAATTTCCACATTCTATTGGATCACCTTTCTTTGTGGTCTCTTGTAATCAGTTGGCCAGGTGGATGTTTTCCAAATTTCTTTTCATAGAGGAGTGAACACTTCTAGTGATACATCCATTTGTTGAATCATCTCAGTTGATATTCCATCTATTCTTGGAACCTTGATTTTCACCAATGCATTCAGTGCAGACTGGACTTCTTCTCTCAGTATCATCAGTTCTTGATCTTATGCTACCTCCTGAAATTGTTGAATGTTGACAAAGAATTTTTTAGTAAAATGTTATTCAGTTTCAAATTAATCAATTTTTTTCTTGTTCTTTCTGTGATTGATTTCTGGTTTTATAGCATTATGATCAGAGAAGAATCTTTGTACTATTTCAATGTTTTTGAATTTATCAAGACTAGCGCTGTTGCCTAAAATATGGACTATTCTGCAAAATGATCCATGTAAATTGTAGAAGAATGTATACTGTAGTGTGCTGTGTTGAGTGATATTTTCTGTATATGGTCCAGTTCATTGATTGTGTTATTTAGATCTTCTGAATCTTTTTTGAATTTCTTTCTAGTTGTTCTGTCCATCATCAAAAGTCATATATTAAAGTCTCCTATTGTTGTCGTAGAAACGTTTATTTCTGTTTTCTATTCTATTACTATTTGTTTTATGTATTCCAGAACACTGTTATTGGGTGTGTAAATATTTTTTATTTGTGTCCTCTGAGTTGATTGTCTATTTAATCATTACATAACGCCCTTCTTTGTCTCTTAATTGGATTTTGTACTTAAAGTCCATTGTATCACAGTTTGTTATTGCCTCTCTTGCTCTTGTGGTTACTATTTGCTTGATATATATTTTTTCCATCTTTTGACTTTTAATCTGTTTATGTCTTTGTGTCTAAAGTGTGTCTCTTATAGGTAACATATTGATGAGTCTTTTTTTTTTTTTTTTAAACCATTCTGCCAGTCTCTGTCTCTTGACTGGTGCATTTAAATCGTTTATCAAGCCAAATCAAACTTGTTGCTGTCGAGTCAATTGACAACCCTATAGGACAAAGCAGAACTGTCCTATAGGGTTTCCAAAGAGCAGCTGGTGGATTTGAACTGCCGACCTTTTGGTTAGCAGCTATAGCACTTAACCACTACGTCACCAGATTTTCCAGAAACTATGCTAGGCCCTGAATATTCAGTGCTCATTTACATTCACTGTGATTATCAATAAATATGAATTTACTCCTGCCATTTTTTTTATGTGTGTGTGTAGTGTTAATGATTTCTTGGTTGGGCTTAATTTTCTGTGTTAAGTTCTTTTTTCTTTTTTATAGATTTTCTTTTTGCATATTTCATTGTTATTGATTTTGTGTTTACTGAGTCTTTTTTAATTTTCTTTATTTTGGTGAGTAGATTTATTAATTTTCTTTGTGGTTATTCTGAAATTTACCTTTATTTTCTTAAGTTTAAAACAATCTGTTATATCTTGATATTGCCTTGACTTCCTCTCCAAATGGAAGTTCTGTAACTACACTATTTATTGTTATTTGTTACCCCTTGTTTTGAAGTTGTCATCATTTACAGATGGACACCATTGGTTTCCTCTTTTCAGTTTTGTGGCTTTACTTTACTTTTGAAAATTCTTTGTCCGGGTTGGTAATTCTATTGGATATCTTAATCTCAGGTTGTTGTCTGTTGTCTTTGGTTCTCTGTCTAAAGATCTCTCTTTAATATTTCTTGTAAGGCTGGTTGGGTTATTACAAATTCCCTTAATTTCTGCTTATCTGGGAATGTCCTCATTTTGCCATCATATTTGTAAGGCAATTTTGCTGGATATATGATTCTTGGTTGACAATTCTTTTCTTCCTGGGTTCTGTATATATAATCCCATTGCCTTCTTGCCTGCGTGGTTTCTGTTGAGAAATCAGCATGAGTTTTACTGGTACTCCTTTGTAAGTGATATTTCATTTTTCACCAGTAGCTTTCAGAATTCTTTAGTTTTGGAAAGTTTGAGTATGATAGCCTTGGTGACTTTTTGGGGGGTCTATCCGGTTTGGGGTTCATTGAGTTTTGGAAGGAAACCATCTCATCTTTCATGATATTAGGAACATTTTCTGCCAATTAACCTTCAAAAATTCTTTCTGTATTCTTTTTTTCTCCCTTCTTCTGGTATTCCTTTTACATGTAAATTATTCCCCTTGGTAGTATCCCACATAACTTTTAGACTTTCTTCTTTTGTCTTCATTCTTTTTTCTGCTTGCCCATCAAACAAATTAATGTCAAGTGAGTTGTCCTCTATTTCATTGACTTTTTCTTCCATTGATTTAATTCTATGTCCTTCTATTGAGTTATCTTTGTCTGATATTTTACTGTTGATCTTCTGGATTTCCAGCTGTTGTTTCTGCATGATTTCTGATTGTCTATTTATTTTGTCATTTTTTTCTTGTATGGCTTTCCTACCTTCTTGTAGGGTTTTGTCTGTGTTTTCCTTGATCTCTTTGAGGATCCTATATATAAGTCTTCTGAATTCTTTATCAGGTAGTTCTATTACCATTTCTTCCTCAGGAATGTTTTCTGCCCCTTTATTTTTCTCCTTTGTTGAAGCCATCTTATCCTGCTTTCTCATACAATTTGTTATTGTCTGCTGTCTCCAAGGCACTAGAGTGCTGATTTATTTATTTACTGACTGTATGTATGTTTGTTTTGTGCTGCTTTGTTATTGTTCTTTTGATGTATCCAGAGTTTTGTTTCTTCCTTTTCTCTTTGGAATGTCTTTTTTCCTTTGTATTATTTTAATTGTTGTTGTTTAGTGGTCCTGGTTTGTGTGTGACTTTGGTAGTGTCTGTTGACTGAGTGTGATTTTCTCTCACTGGTTGGTATGGTGGGCCACACCCACATGCTAGTCCTCTGTGGTTAGGCTTGTATATCTTCCCTTAGTGGATTGAGTGTAGGTGGGAGAGCAGGTTCTTTCCCTGATATTGGGTGACAAGTGTTAGGTGAAATGATACCTCTACAGCCCTGCGGGACCATGGGGTCCTTCCAGGTTGGTACTACCAGTTAGTGCATTCTTGGAGGTTTGGGGCAGGACATCTCCATATTTGCTGAGAGGAAGTGCTACCCAAATGGACAACTCAGGAAGCATCTCAGTAGTGTCTCAGTAGTTGGTGGGGTATCAAGGGGTTTCAGTGCAAGTGCAGACAGCCTGCAGGAACTGTTTGGATATACAGTGTGTGATGTTGCAGCTGGGTAGACATCGGATGAGAATACTGGGATCTGCTCATCATTTGACAGAGGTGCAGGTATCACTTATCAGGATATGACTGGCATTGCTGATGAAGTGATGTGTCTGTGTGGCCCATCAGTGTGTGTGGAGGCATGGAACATTCTTGCTGTAACTGAGTTGGATCCTATGTTTGCACACCACCAGTTGTCACTTGGTTGGGGAGAGGATGTACAGGTAACTGGTTTTTGGTCTAGCAGAAGGATCACACCTTGCTGATTACTGGGCAGCAGGGTGGCATTGGAGTGAGTGGGGTGGGCACAAACCTCCAGTTGCTGTTCCAGTGGCATGGAAGTACATGTTGCAGATTGCCAAATTCGGGGGAGGCGAACATACTTCCTGTTACAGGGAGGGCGGGGGGAAGAGGGAAGAATGTGTTCCCTCATTCTCTGGCATGGGAGCCAGGGCACTACCTGTACAATGCAGTGGTGATCAGGACCCAGCCCTGAACAAACATGAACAGGGAGTGCTATACAGAGTCCACTTGGTGGGAGACCTCTAGCTACCACTCCAAGAATCCTCCACTACACAAGCACCACAAGCCCAAATGATCAGGGACAATTACTGGAAAGTAGTCCTGTCCCTATTTTCTGGCTCCCTCCATGCTCTATATTTTCCTGCCTTCCTGCACTTTCCCTCCTTTATCCAATTCATGTTCTACTCACCTTGCTTTGCTCTGGGTTTGTCTTCACAGTGTCTGCTATTGAGAATTTTGTGAAATTGCCTTCCTGCGCTCTTCATCTGGGAACGCTGCTCACTCTGTCTCAAGGTGGCCATGCTGCTCAGGACCAGCTGACAGGGCATCTATTGTTTGTTTGCTGTCTTCATTCAGTTTCTCCTTCCCTTTAGTGTTAAAACTATTTCTTCATCCTTCTGTTTGCTGTTCTGGGTTGTCAGATTATCATCTGTATCAGTTTCAATTGGTTTCTTGGTTCTTTGCTGTAGGAGGACGATATGGTGTGTGTGTGACTAAGCTGCCATCTTGGGCTGTCTCTGAAAGATAAAATTTTTACATGCCAGAAAGATAGCTAAACAAATGAACAAAAGAAGTAGTTGTTGGCAGATGGACTTAAATAAGTTGCTAAATCCTTTATATTATTCCAACCCCATTATTTCATGTGGTATGTACATCTAATGAAACATATGTTTGCTAAAGACTATAACCGGGTCAGCAGAAAAGGAAGGGGGGGGGGGAAACTACAACAAAAACAAAACATTTTGTGAAACCATAAGCCAGTCACTTTGGGTTAGCTTATTAACATGAGAACTACTTTTGAGCTGAAAAAAAAAATTGAAGTCTATGTATTATTCAGGAGCAGTGGTGGCACAGTGGTTAAGCACTCATCTGCTAACAGAAAGGTCAACAATTTGAACCCACCAGCTACTCCCTGGGAGAAAGATGTGGAGGTCTGCTTCTGAAAAGATTTATAGCCTTGGAAAACCTATGGAACTGTTCTACTCTGTCCTATGGGGTTTCTATGAGTCAGCATCGACTCAACTGCAAAGGGTTTCCTTTTGGTGTAGAGTATTCAAGATATCACTTTCTTCTCTGTTAGAAGCTCTAGAGGTTTTCACAGAAACTATTATTAGTACTATTTACCTAGAGATAATATTATACCAGGAAGGAATTCATATTGAAAGAGAAGAGAAAATGTTGAGCTAAACTCTATAGTGACTTGGAACATGCTTATTCTATGTATCTAAATCCTCTATTTGTGTATATTTCTATATCTAAACACAAATCCTCACCCTGATAGGTTTTTCAGTAACATAAATGAAGGCAAGTTGGTGTAATCTCTTTCAAATGACACATGAAATTTTGTGAGCTATAAATATTTTACTCAAATTGCTGTATAGAACATTATAAACACCTTGTTGTGTTAGAAGGAAACTTAAAAATATAAAGCAATATTTTAGTATATAATTAACACTAAAAATTATAATTTCATTAACTTTTATAGAATAGAGCTAAATATTATTATTGATTGTAGTTTAAAAACCAAAGCATTATTTATTTTCTTTCATAGGAAGATTAGAAGAGGGCTTCGAAGGGAAAATTATCTGTGATGAAGGTTAGCCAAGAACAATCTGCATGTGGATCAGGTTTTATGTACAGGTTTCCATTGTGACTTATCCTTGGAAAATTAGAAGCGAAATGTCCCTGATGCTCCTAGGAAATTGTAATTTACCCTTTATTGCAGAAAGCATCACCTGTAATCTTGTCCTTTTTTGGGGGAAAAAAAAAATCTTAGTTCAATTTCAACAGTATGCTAGGGAGAAATTAGTAGACCACAAGAAAAGGAGAAAATAAGGAAAGGTATGAAACTGTAAGAGCAGGAAAAGAAAGAAAGAGAAAGAAATGGGTAAGCCTAATAAGGAAGGCTACAGGAAAGACGCTTACAGAGGAGACTTCTGGCTCTGGCATTAACTAGCTATGTCACTTTGTATACAAGCTATCTTTGTTCCCCCAGAGTAGATAGCTCCATTCCAAAAGCTCTGTCATTATATAGACAATTTTTGAAATGTGTCTGCCCACAGTAGGTGTTCAATAAATAACAACTCTATTCCAATATTGAATATTGAACATATTCGAATGTTCACAACACTTACGGCATTAAAAAAAAATTTCCATTAGAATTAGCTAATGAGCCATGAGAGAAATCAATTTCATTAATTTATAATCACAATTCATTATGTGAATTATGTTTATGGATAGAGAAAAACAAAACTTCATTGTTTCAGACTTTCAATACTAGATACAGTTTCAGGTTATGATTGTATTAGTGATACCCTAAATTTATTTGTCATCAGATCATATGCACTTTTACTCTTCACTTTAATCTATCTGAATTTGTAAATATTCCCTGAACATATTTCCTTTAGTACGAATTTCTTTTCCACCAGCAAAAATTCTTAAGCCATTGGTGTATTACTAGGGAATGGCTTAAAATATATCTCTTCCCTAAGTTGATGCTGAAGCTTCAAATATCACAACCCATACAGTTTTCTAACCATTATTGTTTTACCTGACATAATCTTGAAATATTCTCTTCCCTGTATCATGCATTCAAATAACACTCAATTGGAGTGCTCAGTTGCTATGGTGAGCAACACTCTGTAAATACCTTTATAGGAAGAACAATATAAGATCACCTAACCTCTCATCAGAATTATGAAAATTTCTCAGAACCAGCAAGTGCCCGGGATCAGGCAATGAGAAAAATGCCTAAGGTCAACTTAGGTATTTAGGATCTTGCTTTGTGACTGTGTGGGTGCACTGTAGTTACAAACACTCCAAGAGGAATTGTTGTTATTAGATGCCATAGAGTCAGTTCTGATTCATAACGACCCTGTGTACAACAGAACAAAACATTGCCTGGTCCTGTGCTATACTTACACTCACTGCTACTTTTGAGCCCATTGTTGCAGCCACCGTGTCAATCCATTTTGCTGAGGGTCTTCTTTTCATCTGATTCTCTATCTTACTGAGCATGGCGTCTGTCCTTCTCCAGGGACTGGTCCCTCCTGGTAACATGTCCAAATTACATGAGACGAATTTGGCATCCTCTCTTTTAATGAGCATCCTGGCTGTACTTCTTCCACAACAGGTTTTTTTTTTTTTTTTTTCTGATAGTCCATGGTGTAGTCAATATTCTTCACCAACACCATGATTTAAATGCATCAACTCTTCTTCAGTCTTCCTTATGCATTGTTCAGCTTTTGCATGCGTATGAGGTGATTGAAGAAAATACCATGGCTTAGGTCAGGCACACCTTAACTCTCAAAGTGATATCTTTGCTTTTTAACACTTTGAAGAAGTCTTTTGCAGCAGGTATGTTCAGTGCAATATGTCATTTGATTTCCTGACTGTTGTTTCCATGGGTATTGGTTGTGAATCTAACTAAAATGAAATCCTTGACAACTGCAATATTTTCTCCATTTGTCATGATGGTGTTTATTGGTCCTGTTGTGAGAATTTTTGTTTTCTTTATGTTGAGGTGTAATCTGCACTGAAGGTTGTAGTCTTTCAGTAAGTGCTTCAAGTCCTCTTCACTTTTAGCAAGCAAGGTAGTGTTGTCTGAATATTGCAAGTTGTTAATGAGTCTTTCTCCAATCCTGAGGCTATGTTTTTCATATAGTCCGCTTCTCAGATTATTTGCTCAGCATACAGATTGAGCAATCATGGTGAAAGGATACAACCCTGATGCACACCTTTCCTGAATTTAAACCACTCAGTGTCCTCTTGTTCTGTTAGAATGACTTCCTTTTGGTCTATGTACAGGTTGTGCATGATTACAATTAAGTGTTCTGGAATTCCCATTCTTTGCATTGCTATCCATTATTTGCTACAATCCACAGAGTCGAATGCCTTTGTGTAGTCAATAAAACACAGGTAAACATCTGTCTGTTTTCAGACATGATCCCCTCTTTGAGGGGTGAGTAGTTTAAATAATGGTTCTACTCTTTGTTTTATAGCCGTGTTTTGTTTTCTTATTTTCCTACTGCCCTTTGGAGCTTTATTTGAGCAAACATCACGATACAAGGAGAGGGACACTCTTTAAGCCAGCTTAGTTTTAATAGTTTTGCTCTTTCAAGTGCTTAAGCCATTCTGACTGGCTCTTGTGAGTTCATTGGCAATGCTTTCGTTTGCTGTTTGAGTTTTCTGCACCAAGGCTGCCTGCTGAGAAAGCCTGCATGGCTGATTTTGGTTACCCTAGCCTGGCAGCATGGCTATTGTGAGAGGAGAAATGATGCTTATGGGGCCTAAATTTGCCTGCTCAGCCCACACATACCTTGGTATCTAACTGAACCAAAAACACACTCGAGATACTTAAAGTGTGTGTGTGAGATGGAAGATAGAGTGTAGGTGTGTGTGTAGGTATTTGTATAGGTGTGTGTGTGTGTACGTGTGTGTGGGTGTGTGTGTATGTATGTATGTGTGTGTGTGAGAGAGAGAGGGAGGGAGAGAATCTAAGGTGTGTATCACCAAACTACCTCCTAAAAACTATTCCTTTTTATCTCAAACTCGGAAGATATGCCATGATATGATTATTAGGAAGTTCACGCTAAGGAATATTTTTGCTTTGAAGATCATAAAAGAACTCATCTGGGTTTTGCAAAGCAGATTAAATGGGAATTTCAAAAGGTTATACAATAAAACCTGGGAAAGCGTCCTAATCGTCACCCTAATGACTCACCATATTCAACCTCTCCCTTCCTTTCTCATTGCTGCTAATGCTGATTTTATGTAAAAATCTCAACTGGAACTAACTAGGACATCTTTAGGGTAATGTTAGTTTCTAGGCAATAGTAATTTTCAATTAAAATTGCACAGTGTACCAGTGAATTGAAAGTCAGATACAAGGACGCTATGTTATGGACTTTTTAGTTTTTTTAATCACCCCTCACACCCCACACATTTCTCAAAATTGGCAACAAGTTTCTGATTTGTTTTCCATTTTATGCTACAGTGCTTATCTGGTCTCCATTCCTCTCTCGTGAGGGGAGACAAAAATCTCTCCTAGACTTAGGTTCAGGCCTCCTCAGGCTATAGTGAGGCCTGCACAGCTCGAGATAAGAGAAGAAAGCACTTCAAACAGCTAGGAATTAATCAGCCAGCCTGGCTTCAAGCTCAGAGTTATAACTGAGCAATTCAGTTTCAGAAGCTCACTTACATTAACTGAAATTAAATGAGACAGGCTCATTTAATTCTTGTGTATAAGAGGCTTTTGAAGCACAGTTTAAACCAGTTACTTCGTGATGTCATGGAGCAAAGGGGCTAATTGAGCTCATTGGAAGGAGAAGGGCCCCTGGGTTTGTATCAAAGAGCAATTGGACTGGCCTTTGAAACAATTTCCTTATATCTTATTCATACCTTTATAGCATTACATTTTGTAACATCCATTATCATTTAACCAGAATGTTTAACCCTTCCTCCTGTGTCAGTGTTATTTGTAATAGAGGAAGCTCTTTAGGGAATACATATGATAGTTCAATTGTTCTTTGAACCAATGTAACTTAAGGCCCTTCTCATTGTATCTCAAAACTATATTCCACATTTCAGCAACAGGATAAGTTATCGCATTCAATAAATTCTAGAAAACAATGTATATCTATGGAGATTAATACACGGCTCAATTACAGAATAAGTCAAAGTTAACACAATAAACTGTAGTATTTCCCTCTCCATTTTCAAGTTTTCTAATTAAGTATTACATTTTACTAATAAAATTGTTTATATTTCCTTCATGTATTTTTATTGTAATCAAATATGAATATTTGATTACAATAGAAATACATGAACATTTCTATTGTATTTCCATTGCATGAATAATCTTCATATAAAGTTAACACTAAATTTCATCTTTGGATTTCAAAGACATATGTATACAAAATATGACTATTAATTTTCTCCCAAAGTTTGAAAACTGTATCTTGAACCAGTTCAACAACAAAGACTGTCTATTTCCTAATTAAATGATTAGCCAGTCAGTGTAATCAACGTATGCTGATGATAAGGCTAAGAGTGAAGTCCCAAATGGATTTAAATCTATGACTATAAACTCAGAATTGCCTATTGTAATGACTAAACCATTTGTTCTCTCTCTATATATATATCAGATACCAGCCCATTAGCTTAGTCAAAGATGTCAAATGCTTTTTCTTTGACAGGCTATTAGTAAAACAAATAAAACATTTTTTCTGTGTTATTGACAGGTTCTTAATGGATTTATTCGTTAGACACAGTGACCCTTCGACTAAGCTTTAGCCATGCCAAGAAAGAAAAAAAACTAGAAGAATTTGAATGTCTCCGGTGTTGATTATAATGTGATCCTTTGTGATAGTTAAAGCTTTTACATTCAAAATATATTGTGGCTGTCTAGCCCAATAATAATACTTTAATTGTGACTTCCATAGTCATTTTCATGAAAATAAAACAGGATTGATAAAAACAAATTGAAAATCCATAAATCTTTGCAAAGTAGTGGAAAGGTTTACCTTAAATACTGATTGTGTGGAGAAAGCTTTCTAAATAGATCATCAATACAGAAGAATTTACATATGAAAGACAACTGTGATTCAGTAACTTACCAGTGTTCCAGATTGAGAGGCCATTGACAGATGATGCTCACCACACAACACATACACATTTTGTCTAGACATTGATCTGAAATTACCTAAGTTTCACAGTTTATAAAACAAAAATTTGGAACTAGTTCAAACACATTTTAAAAGAAGAATAAATAATTAAATGGTCATGTATTCATCGGAATATTATATGGTGGTGAATTTCAAAATATGTGTTGAAAGATAAAAGAAAGTTACACATTAATAATACAACATGACCATGTGTCCATAAATGTCAAAACCAGTCAAAAAAAAAAAATGTTTTTTAGTGATCCATACAAACATGTTAAATAGAAAAGCAAGATGGCAATAACAAATATACCTGTAGCTTTTACCAGATGCCAGCTATTTTTCAAAAATTCAACATATATTTTTACTGTTATTATTGTTGTTATTTGGTGCCATGGAGTTGGTTCTAACTCACAGTGACCCAATGTACAGCAGAATGAAACACAGTGCAGTCACGTACCACTCTCACAATCATTGCTGTATTTGATCCCATTGTTGTAGACACTGTCAATAGATCTTGTTGAGGGTCTTCTTCATTTTTGCTGACCCTCTAATTTACCAAGTGGGATGTCCTTCCCTAGGGACTGGTCCCTCCTGATAACATGTCCAAAGTATGTAGACAAAATCTTGCCATCCTTGCTTCTAAGAAGCATTCTGGCTGTACTTCTTCCAAGACAGATTTTCTCTTTCTTCTGGCAGTTCCTGTTATATTCAATTTTCATCACTAACACCATAATTCAAAGGCCTTGTCTTAGTTATCTAGTGGTGCTATAACAAAAATACCACAAGTGGATATCTTTAACAAACAGAAGTTTATTCTTTCACAGTTTTTGAGGCTAGAAGTCCAAATTCAGGGTGCCAGCTACAGGGAAAGGCTTTGTCTCTATCAGCTCTGAGGGGAGGTCCTTGTTATCAGTCTTCCCCTAGTCTAGGAGCTTCTCAGCACAGGGACTCTGTGTCCAAAAGATACATTGTGCTCCCGGGGCTTCTTTCTTATGATATGAGGTCCCCATGTCTCTCTGCTTGCTTCTTTCTTTTATATCTGAAAAGAGATTAGCTTAAGACACAACTTAATCTTGTAGACCTAGTCCTGCCTCATTGACATAACTGCCTCTAATCCTGCTTCATTAACATCATTGTGGCAGGATTTACAACACATAGGAAAATCACATCAGATGACAAAATGGTAGACAATCGCACAATACTGGGAATGATGTACTAGCCAAGTTGACACACACATTTTTGGGGGACACAATTCAATCCAAAACAGGCATTAATTCTTCTTCACTCTTCCTTATTCATAGTCTAGCTTTCTAACGCATATGAGGTGACTGAAAATACTATGGCTTCGGTCAGGTGCACTTTAACACTCAAAGTGATATCTTTGCTTTTTAACACCTTAGAGATCTTTTGCACCAGATTTGCCTGATGCAATACACCCTTTGATTTCTTGACTGCTGCTTCCATGGGCATGGATTGTAGACCCAAGTAAAACAAAATCCTTGACAACTTCAATATTTTCTCCATTCATCATAATGTTGCTTACTGGTCCAGTTGTGATGATTTTTGTTTTCTTTATGTTGAGGTGTAATCTATGAAGTCTTTGGTCTTCATCAGTAAATGCTTCAAGGCCTCTTCATTTTCAGCAGTCAAGGTTGTATCATCTGCATATTGTAGGTTGTTAAGGAGTCTTCCTCCAAGTCTGATGTGATCGCTAAGTTTGCATGTCGGCTTGGCTAGGCCATGATTCTCAGTTGTTTGCTGGTTATATAATGATGTAGTTGGGCAGTAATGTAATGATGTAGTCATCCTCCATAATGTGATCTGATGTGATCAACCAATCAGTTGTAAGGGAAGTTTCCTAAGGGTGTGGTTTGCATCAAATATAAAAATGAATGTTCTGGCAAAGGTCTCTTGCTCCTCTGCATCCTGCATCCAGGTTGTCATTATCTAACCTATGGTTCTTGGGACTTGACCCAGTGGCCTTCTGGTTGCCTTCCAATCTTGGGATTCAATGGCTTCCATATCTTGTGAGTCAGCATCCTGACATATAACCTGCCGATCTTGGGTTCATGAGACCCTGCAAATACATGGAGTCAGGAGAAGCCTCCAGGCAGACTTCTGACCAATGGACTTGGGACTTGGTGACCTCTACAGCAGCATGAGCCATTTCCTTGAAATAACCCTGTGTATTTTATGCGTATATATTTATATTTGTTGTTAGATACCATTGAGTCAGTTCTGACTCATAGCAACCCTTCGTACAACAGAACAAAACACTGCCTGGTCCTGTGCCATGCCCGCAATCGTTGTAATGCTTGAGCCCATTGTTGCAGCCACTGTGTCAATCCATCTCCTTAAGGGTCTTCCTCTTTTTCATTGACCCTGTTCTTTACCGAGCATGATGTCCTTCTCTGGGAACTGATCTCTTCTGACAACATTTCTAAAGTATGTAAGATGTAGTCTTGTCATCCTTGCTTCTAAGGAGCATTCTGGCTGTACTTCTTTCAAGACAGACTTCTTTGTTCTTTTGACAGTTCATGGTATATTCAACACTCTTCACCAACACCACAGTTCAAAGGTGTCAATTCTTCTTCTGTCTTCCTTGTTTGTTGCCCAGCTTTCACATGAGTAAGATGTTATTGAAAATACCCTGGCTTGGGTCAGGCGCACCTTAGTCTTCAAGGTGACACCTTTGCTTTTCAACACTTTAAAGAGGTCTTTTGCGGCAGATTTGCCCATTGCAAAGCATCTTTTGATTTCTTGACTGCTGCTTCCATGGGGGTTGGTTGTGGATTCAAGTAAAATGAAATCCTTGACAACTTCAGTTTTTTTCTCCATTTATCATGATGTTGCTTATTGGTCCAGTTGTGAGGACTTTTGTTTTCTTTATATTGAAGTGCAATCTATACTGAAGGCTATGGTCTTGGTCTTCACCAGTAAACATTTCAAGTCCTCTTCACTTTCAGTAAGCAGAGAACCCAGGGTAAGACATTTGGTACCAAGAGTGGTTCTAGAGAAACTAAATTGTAAGAATGAGTTTCCTAAATTAGTTCTCAAGTCTGACTAGTCTTAAAAGTGCTGATGACTCTTCCTCCAGTAATGAAGAAGGTGCTGCCAATCCATGGCATGAGTGGCAATATTAATACACAAAATATCACCACAAACAAATATTGGTGAAAAACAAGGCTCTGAGTGATCACGTGTTTGATATTTTTTTACAAGTTTGTCAGAATAAGTATAAGAAACCTGGCTGTTTGGTCCTACTTTGACTAGACAAAGTGGTGAAACAAAGAGACGACTCAGGGCTTTAGACTCACAACATCAGTACCCCACAAATGACCTCAAAGTTTCCACTTGTGGCCTGAAAGAAAGCCTTGTTTCTTGTACTAACAGAGCTGATATTGCCTAAACCAAACCCAGAGTCTTATCCTAAGACTGGCTGACATACAATATCAACTGAATTCCCAACATCAGATGGTGTCTGAAGTTAAAGTGAGGGCATTGATTGGGAAGAAATGAGATAGGGACATATGGGCAGATGGTATAGGGACATATGGGCAGATAATCTGTAATCTGGGGACACTGGGCCCCTAAATTCTGTTGAATCACTCATGTCAACAGAACCACTCCTCTTATTCCCATTTGAAGAGATTAGTCCATCTTTGTCTGCTAAGCTACCTCTCCAGTTAAATCATTAGCCTCTCCAGCCCCATCTGATGAGATTAACCCGGCTCTGTCTGAAGTGTCTTTGTCTGAGATATCTCCGGGAGCAGTGTCTGGGTCATCACCTGGGGTGGTGTCTGAATCATTGCCTTGGGCATCACCTGGGGTAGATGCCATAGAAGACATTGTTGAATGTTCCCAGGACTTACCCTTAATGCCAGTTTCTGCTTCTACACTTATAACTAGACTTAAGTTCCAGTGAGCCCCAAAAGGTGAAATGCAAAGAAAATGTTACACAGGAGAAGGTATACTACACTCCAAAAGAACTGCTTGACTTTTCTAATATGTGCAAACAGAAACCCAGTAAATATATGTGGGAATGGCTAATAAGGTTGTAGGACAATGATACAAAGAAGGATGAGTATGAGTTTATTGATATGTGCCCACTAATTACAGATTCTTCATTCGATGTTTCAGCTTGAGAGGTTAGGAAAGGATCTAATAGTTTATTTGGTTTGTTTGCTGAAACATGGATTATGCAGTGGCCTACACTAAATCAAGTTGAAGTACCAGATCTTCCCTGGTATACCGTAGAAAAACATATCCAAAGGCTTAGGGAAATTGGCATGTTACAGTAGATTTATCAGGTTAGATGCACAGACCCACACATAGAGTGCCCAGAGGACACATCTTTTAACACAATGGGAATGAACAAATTTGTGATGGGAGCTGTAATTGCTATTTTATGTAAATCAGATTTGACAGTGGGAACAGCCCTAATTGAATTAAGACATGTAACTACAATGGGGTTGATTGGAGCCTGTGGTGGTAGGGGTCAAGTGGAGGCACTCAATTGACAAAGACAAGGTGGGCATGGTTACCATCATGAAAGCAGAGTCAATGCAGTAATCAGGATAGTCTGATTTGTATGGGCTTATGGTGTTGCTACTTAGTCATGGTCTCCCTAGGAGTGAAATAGATTGGAAATCTAAAATATTTACTTGATTGTACAAGCAGAGGTATTCTAGATCAAGTGAAATGCAGTCTAACTCAAATTGCCAGAATAGAGATTCATGGCCCCTCAATCAATTCCCAGACTTGAGCCAGTTTACAGACACACAAGCTTTTTTATGAAGGGGAAGCCAGGTCCTCTTGCCAAAAACTTATACTGTTAATCTTTAATAGTACAACCAAATTACATTAACAGCAAATGTTAGTTAGGTATTTAATATGTTCCAGGCATTTTGCTACGTGTTTTACATAGGATATTTTATTTTGTGGTTACAGAAAACCAAGAGACACTTTATTATTACCATCATTTTCAGAAGGGAAAAAGGACGCTAAAATAGATAATATACTAGTGTCACTCAACTAGCAAGTTACAAAGATACAGTGGGGCACTGTTCTTTATGAATCTAAAGGCAGTACTCCTAATAATTATCCCGTTTTGATTCTCTTTTTAGTCTTTATCTTACGATCATCTTCAAACATATGACATAGTCAAAAAAGTTTACAGTGAATGCCTGCATACTCAGCATTTATCTCCTACCATTGCTGTCTCATTTTATATATATGTGTATGTGTATATATACATAATTTGTTATTTATTTTTTTGTTCTTTAAGTGAAAGTTCACAAACCAAGTCAGTCTCTTATACCCCTTGCTTTGTACTCCTAGCTTCTCTTCCCCTGAAATAATACACTCCACCTCTCCAGCTTGTATTCCGCCTGTCCATTTAACCCACTCCTGTCCCCCTCTGCCTTCTCATCTCACCTTCAGACAGGAGCTGCCCACATAGTTTCATGTATCTACTTGAGCCAAAAAGCTAACTCCTCATCAGCATCATTTTCTGTCTTTTAGTCCAGTCCAATCCCTGTCTGAAGAGTTGGCTGCAGGAATGGTTCTGGTCTTGGGCTAACAGAAAGTCCGGGGACCATGACCTCCAGGGTCCCTCTACTCTCAGTCAGACCATTAAGTCTGGTCTTTTTATGAGAATTTGAGGTCTGCATCCCACTGTTCTCCTGCTCCATTAGGGATTCTCTGTTGTGTTCCCTGTCAGGGCAGTCATTGGTGGTAGCCGGGCACCATCTAATTCTTCCAGTCTCAGGGTAATGTAGTCTCTGGTTATGTGGCCCTTTCTGTCTCTTGGGCTCATAATTACCTGTGTCCTTGGTGTTCTTCATTTTCCTTTGCTCCAGGTGGGTTGAGTCCAATTGATGCATCTTAGATGGCTGCTTGCTAGGGTTTAAGACCTCAGATGCCACTCACCAAAGTGGGATGTAGAATGTTTTCTTAATACATTTTGTTATGCCAATTGACTTAGATGTCCCCCGAGACCATGATGCCCAGACTTCCGTCCCTGCTACTGTGGCCTTCAAAGAGTTCGATTGTGTTCAGGAAACTTCTCTGCTTTTGGTTTAGTCCAGTTGTGCTGACCTCTCCTGTATTGTGTGTTGTCTTTCCCTTTACCTAAAATAGTTCTTGTCTACTATCTAGTTAGTGAATACCCCCTCCCTCCTTCCCCACTCTTGTAACCATCAAGGAATATTGTCTTGTGTTTAAGTTATTTCTTGAGTTCTTATAATAGCAGTCTCATACAATATTTGTCCTTTTGCAACTGACTAATTTCACTCAGCATAATACCTTCCAGATTCCTCCATATTATGAGATGCTTCACGGATTCATCATTGTTCTTAATCATTGCATAGTATTCCTTTATGTGAATATACCATAATTTATTTATCCATTCATCCATCAGTGGGCACCTTGGTTGCTTCCATCTTTTTGCTATTCTAAACAATGCTGCAATGAAGATGGGTGTGCATATATCTGTTCATGTGAAGGCTCTTATTTCTCTAGGATATATTCCAAGGAGTAGGCTTGCTGGATCGTATGGTAGTTCTATTTCTAGCTTTTCAAGGAAGCACCAAATTGATTTCCAAAGTAGTTGTACCATTTTACATTCCCACCAGCAGTGTAGAAGTGTTGCAATCTCTCCATAGCCTCTCCAACATTTATTCTTTTGTGTTTTTTGGATTAATGCCAGCCTTGTTGGAGTGAGATGGTACCTCATGGTAGTTTTGACTTGAATTTCTCTAATGGCTAATGACTGTGAGCATTTCTTCATGTACCTGTTAGCCGCCTGAATGTCATCTTTGGTGAAATACCTGTTCATATCCTTTGCAGATGTTTAATTGGGTTATCTGTCATTTTGTTATTTGTTTCATTATACTTGCTTTTATCAAATATATATGTGATTCCATACCTCTCTACCCATCTTTTTTTAATTTTTTTGATGTATTTAATAGTGAATGGAAACCCTGATGGCTTAATAGTTAAGTGCTACAGCTGCTAACCAAAGGGTTGGCAGTTCCAATCCACCAGGCGCTCCTTGGAAACTCTATGGGGCAGTTCTACTCCGTCCTATAGGGTTGCTATGAGTCGGAATCGACTCGACGGCACTGGGGTTGGGTGGAGGTAATAGTGAATTGTTGAGAGCTGTACACTTCCTCCTATACACTTTGCCATGTGTAGTGTTAACTAAAAAAAAAAAAAAAATTTTTTTTTTTTTTTTTAGAGTTCAATATTTGTTTGTGATTAAAAGTAAAATTTACACTTTATGAAATACACCAGTATTAAGTGTGCAATTAATGAATTTTGGCAAATGCATACTCTACTGTAACCCAAATCCCATTAAGAATATAGAATATTAATATCATTCCTGAAAGTTCCTTCATGCCCCTTTCAAATTAATCTCTGCCCTACCCGCTCCCATCTCTGGCTTCTGACAGTTATTGTTCTAATACTTTTCTATTGTCAGATTTATCTGTTATAGAACTTTACACAAATTGAAAAATACAAATTACACTTTTTTTTGAGGACCTCTTTCACCGAGAATAACGTTTTTGAGATTCATCCATGTTACCATGTGTTCATTTTTTGTTTCTTTTTATTAATGAACAGTGTTCCATTGCATGAATACTTCACGGTTTATTTAATCCATTATCCTACTGATAGACAACCAGGCCACTTCTAGTTTTTGCCAGTTATGAATAATTCTTTATAAACAGTTATACAAGGTTTTCTTTGTGGACATATATTTTCATTTTTTTTTTCTTAGGTAATGCCATAAAAAAAAAAAAAGTTTTTTTTTTTTTTTTTTTTAATGCCATAGTGTCTGAATTGTTGGGTCATAGTTTAAGTGTATATTTAGTTATGAAGGAAATCCTAGACGTTTCTTCGGAATGCTTCTACCATTTTATACTCCCACCAATGTGTACGATAACACTAATTGCTCTGCATTCTCAACCACATTTGATGTTTTTAGTCTTGTTAAACTTTACCCATTCTTTCTCCCCTCCATTGAACATAGCATAATACCTTACTGTGGTTTTAATTTACATTTCCTTGATGGTAATGATGGTGAGCACTTCCTTATGTATTTATTGATCATACATGTGTCTCTGTGTTAAAATTGTTTGCCCAATTTTAAAAATTGGGTTGTTTATCACTTTATTAGGAGCTGAAAAAATTTCGGGGGGGGTTTATATCCTAGATATTTGTACTTTCTCAGATATATATTTTCCATGTATTTTCCTTTTCCAGCCTGTGGTTTGCCTGTGTATTTTCTTCATTGTGTCTTTGAGGAGCAGATATTTTACATTTTAATGATATCTAATAAAAAAAAATTCTTTTTTTTTTAGTTCGTCTGTTATTTATAGTTACTGTACTCTGTGACTTGTCTAAAAAGATATGCCTTTTTTAACCCACTGAAATATTCTGCTTTTCTTTGATAGCTTTTTGTTTTGGCTTTTATATTTAGGCCTATGATCTATTTTGAATTATTTTTTGTTTACTAATTTTTGAATTTATTTTTGTGGATTTTTTGAAGCAGGATTTGAGGTACATTTATTTTCAAAACATATCCAGTTATTCCAATATCACTATTGAAAAGACTTTCTTTTCTCATTGGATTTCTCTGGAAACTTTGTTGAAAATCAGATGATTATAAATGAGTGGATGTATTTTTGGGTGACTGAGGATTAATGAGTATGTTGTGGGCACATTGAACTCAGTGTGCTGTTAGGACGCTCAGGTAGAATTGTCCAACTGACTCTCACTTCTTCTTCCAAGAAATTTGTAGTTTAATGAGGATAGTAGGTGTGACAGCACAAAGAACAAATTGTCAAATCAGATACAAAAGTCAGAGATTTTACTCAGGAATCAAACTTGACTAATAATTTAAAGTAGAAGTCAACAATTTTTTTTTTTCTGTAAATGACCAGATAACAAATAGTTTTTAGGCTTTGCAGGTCATATATTGTTTATGGCACACATTCTTTTTTTATTGCTCTTTTTCAACAACTCTTTAGCTCATGAGCTGTTGTTGGTTGACCCTTGATTTAAAGGATATGAATAATCATATGTTTCAGAAAAAGAATGAAGATTTCTTAGAACAGTTAACACAGATCTCCAGATCTTTATTTCCTACACTAAAATCCTCCATCCCAGGTTTAACTAATGGGATATCTGACTTATGCATGCATGACATTGTAAACACGAAAGGAACAATTAAGCATTTCCATTTTATACTCTAAAAACTGTGTAGCTGACCCAGATGAATTCTAACAGGCCAACCTGGAATAATTTCAGATTATTTTCCACAAGAAACCTGGATAGACTATCTACTCTGCTAAAAGTATTTAGTAAATACCATGAATTATTCTTGTTAGTGTGTTTACAAGGAGATATACCCAAGTCACTTCTTCATCTAGATTCTCCTCTCTGGTATGGTCAAGGTGGGGACAACAGATTATATACCAGCTAACTATGCATTTATTGAGGCGAATTTATTATTAGCCTTGAGAAGACCTGATGATAGATTCAAATGGTAGAATGATAATGAAATTCAAGTCAAGAATTATGAAAGTGAGTAAAATAAAGCTTTTGAGGATGTATGAGCAGGTGAAATCTGGAGTGCCTATCTGAGGTCATAGCCTTAAGAGGAGAAGGGGTATTCTTCTCAGAGACTGCCTAAAGTAGGAGAGAATATCTAAATTTTTTTAACACTGCAAAATGTAAAAAAGACAAATTCATGCCAAATAGCCTTAATATGAGGAGTGGTAATGAACACTGAGTAACTGCTATAAATGAAGAGGGAGAAATGAATAGGGACTCAAGGAAAGTAACAATTTGCAAGAATCACAGTAGAAGAATTGTAAGGAGTCAAGAAGCTTATAAAAGACTTAGCAGCTCCAGCTATTTTATTATAGTAATAAAACAATGAATTATAATCACCTAATAACTCGATGGCACTAGGGTTTTTAATATGATTGAAAGGAGGCGTGGTGGTATAGCGTTTAGTAGCTCAGCAGCTAACCGAAAGGTTGGCAGTTCAAATCTGCCAGCTGCTCCTTGGAAACCCTATGGGGCAGTTCTACGCTGTCCTGCAGGCTCACTGTAAGTCAGAATTTGATTCGACAGCAATGATTTTTTTTTTTTTTGGTTCTTCCAACAAAGTAGTTGCTGTTGTAGATTACATTTAATACATTTAAATTCATTCCTTTGAGATAGAAGAGAGTTTCTGATTGGTGGGATTTTACAAGTTGATAGAAATAAAAAGTTATGAAACAACTTGTCATTCATGTAAAAAATTATAAGATATCTTCAAAGTATTTTTTACTGACAGTTGAATGGTAAAAGAATGTGGAGGTAAAATGCTTAGTAACAATGGCAAATTAAAGAAAGAATCAGAGGGGATTAGTGCTCTCTGTTTAGAATGAATATGGGGCTCCGGTATATATGATGGCTTTAGCATTGTTTTCAGAAAGATCCTAAGCTACCAAACTGAATAAGAGGTAAGAATTTAAACCTAAATGCATATATTTAATATTACTAACTTAGATTACTTAAAAAAAAAAAAAATTAAGTCAGATTGTACAAAAGATTAGAAAATGCAGGGACTGGCAAGAGTAAATGTGTTGTTTTTTTGCATTCCTACCTCCAAATATTCTAAGAGAACAGAAAATATATTTTTAGTCACAGTTGAGTGTATTTTTTAGGAGGGATTTTCAGAACTTGAAAGAGACTTCAAAGAAATGTAAATATCATACTCTTCTCTCTCTTATTCCCCCCTAAGGTCACTTTCCTGGCAGTGTTCTTTTCAGTCAAGACAGTTGTCTTTGCCAGCATCAGTCTGCTGGGAGACAATTGTGTGTTGGGCAGCTGCCTTTTCAACGGGAGATGTGTCTCTTCTGAAAATTGTTTTCTTGTACCTCCTCAGGTCTGAGAAACCAGTCATTTAGCTGTCACTCCATATGTTATGCCATACACTAATTTGACATGAAGCTGCATTGCAGGCAAGTTTGTTTCTTTAGGACAACTTCAGGAGAGCTGGTAGGACAGAGGGACCACATCAACAAGTGGATCAGTTTCACACTCATGGGACCCACTGGTCAGTCATACTGTCCTCATAAGAGGTAAGGTGATTTGGGGATGGCCAATCAGAGTCTCAGGTGTGATCCCTAAAAGCAATCATTATTCTCCAGTAAGTTTCACAAAAGATTTTTTGTTAGAATTTCTGATTTAAAATATAAGGATCCTCTGATAAGACTGGGTAAATCATTTCACAGCATTAAATAGATATAGAGTGAAAACTGTGAGAGCTGGAACTCAACCGGACTGCCTTTTTTTTTTTCCTGGGTCTTGAAAGTTTTCCGTGTTTGACAGAGTGCAGTCTTACCATTTTTCAATTGCCTGTTTTGTGTGGAAAATATTTAAGTTTTCCTCCTCCGAAGGGTTTCAACCTTACACAGTTTCCAGCTTTCGCAGGTTTTAATATAATTTGAAATTGACTTTATTCACAATCTACTTGTTATGCAAATTTGAGACCTCATTGGGGAGTTGTTCTTTGTTGAAAAGAATGAAACATAAGCTATTTTTTTCTATGAAAAATAAATGGAAATGTATTTCAGAAATATTTTGAGGAACTGTGTTCTTTTATCTTTACCAAAGCACTTGTGGTGTATCCATGTTGGGGTAATACTGAATGATATTAGAGGAAATGCAGAGCAGCAAGTAGAAGGGAAAATTAAATGCATATTTTCCCTCTTTTAGTGCCTAAAGGAGTCATTAAAACAACTGAAAGCAGAGTGGGATTTCCAGAACAATGTTCTGGCGGAGAGCTCATAGCCTGGGCTGTAAAACATGATGACTGCACAGAAAACAAAAGGAGCCTTCATTGTCTGACTCTCTGGGGAGTGTTTGAGACAAATTGGCATATAATGATATTAAAAAAAAAAAGGCTAACAAAAAATAACCCATTGTTTTTTCTTTTGCTGTGGGAATGGGGGGGAGGTCTTTGGATTTCATGGGATACTAATTGAATGATGGTGATTGTCGTCATTTTCTCCATACCACACCTTAATTCTCTTAAGAGAATTTCTATTATAATGCATGTGTTTAAGCACCTGGTCTCAGACACAGCTGAATCTGTTCACTGTGCCAACCAGCCTTTTTGTTACAAAAACATGGCATTGAATATCATGTGTATGGAACACATTTTAGAGGTCGTGGTGTATATTTAAAGTAGGATCATGAGGACAATGAGAATGATGTGTGTGAACCCCTTAAGTTAGAAGGGGGACGATGGCTGGGGAGGAGAGAGTTGGGTTTTTGTATGTATTTCTACTTTAGGGACTACTCAGTCTTATAGTTACTGAAATTCAATTTTTCTCAGCTCTACTAAGGCTTATAGGCTCCGTGGATTCAATGCTGACTAAACTCTCAAGATACTAGTGATAAACAGCAATGTCAATATATTTACAGTGGAATATCAATCCGGCCTTCAGTGGTTTTGTCACTTTGTCCAGTGGGAATATTAGCAAACTTCACTGGGAAAATGTTTACCAGAATTATACTAGGCTGCTCAATAATTTGGTTAAGAGAGAGGTATTACCGTCTTAAACTATTTGTAATGCATTTAAATAAGTCAGTGTTAATGTCACAAATACCGTGGGTGAAACCTTTTAAATAAAATGTTGGGGAGCAGGAGTATTTGAATTTGGACCCTCTTTTCTTTCTTATCGCCATCCGTTATCCTCAGTTCCTACCAAACCGGTTACTGTTGAGTTGATTCTAATTCATAGGGGATCCCTGTGTGTCAGAATAGAACTATGTTCCCTGGGTTTTCAATGGCTAATTTTTGGTCAGTGGGTCTTTCTTCCGAGGCACCTGTGGGTGGACTTGGACCACCAAGGAAGCTACTGGTATAATGAATTCTTGGGTACCCATTACCAGTAGCAGCTCAATCCATTTCAGATTGCCTCTGAAGAGATGAACTGAATTCAATGGATGGAATTTAAGGTCCTGCATGTGCAAACAACTGCTCAAGGACAAGTAAGGTGAGATTTTGCTCATCAATGACACATAGTAAAATTATATATTTTTTTCCATACCCCACAAAGAGTACATAGTGTGATTATGGTAAACAAAACAAAACAAAACAAAACCCTCCGCCATCGAGTCAATTCTGACTCATAGCGACCTACAGGACAGAGTAGAGCTGCCCCCTAGGGTTTCCAAGGAGCGCCTGGCGGATTTGAACTGCCGACCTCTTGGTTAGCTGCTGTAGCGCTTAACCCCTATGCCACCAGGGTTTCCGTGATTATGGTATAGGCATATAATTCCTGGGGGCGGGGGGAATGGATTTTTCTCTACTCTGTATAGGACAAACCATATTTTGACTATTTTGCTCATTTTTAAGAGTCAGTTATTCATGTATTCAAACGTCAAGTACATATTATTAGCTTTAGGAAACACAAAATTAAAAGCTTAGTTTATGCCAAAGATCTCACATATTAGTGAGAAGGACCATGTTAATATTAATAATACCTACCCTTTAACTCAAAAAAAAAAAAAAAAAAAAACTCAAAAAAAAAAAATTTTTTTTTAGTTTTTTTACCATTTAACTCATTCATACTTTGTGTCATGACCCATCTACGTGTTTTCTATAGCTCATTTAACGTCATAACATCATACTAGTAAGTAGTATTATTCCCATTGTACTAATGAGGAAGTCGAGTCTCAAAGAATTTATGTAACTTGCCCAAGGTTACACAGCTAATAAGTGACAACGTCTGTATGTTACTTCCTGCCTGTTGATTCTGAAGATTGTACTCTTATTCACCTTGCTAGACTTTTAGAGAAAATTAAAATACCGTGCTATGTAAAAGATATGAAGAAGATGCCTTGCAAGAAAAAGAAGGAAGCAGGGCACCCCTTGAGGGAATTTTTCTAACAAGAGATACTGCATGAATTGAAGCTTTGAAGTGTCTTAGGCCAAAAGATAAGACAGGGACAAAGAACATGGGAAAGAGAGTCTAACCCTTAAAAAATTTACAAATAGTTCTGTACTGCTAAACTATAAGGGAAAGTAAAAGACAAAAAACTAGAGTTAGGCGGAAGTTGGAGTCTAGATCTCTTATGATTTCATAAGCCTTGAACTTTTCCAATTAGCAGTGAGGATCCACTAAAGAATTTTAAAGCAGGGGAGATATATACTATGCGTTTGAATACATGTGAACACCTAAAGTCAGATTAGCTTCCACTTGCCCAGTGAGAAGATAAGAAAAAAAAAAAAAAAAGGGATCTATTTAAAAAATATTTTTCCATCTTTTGGCAAAGTTAGTACATTTTTATTAATTTACACACACACACACACACACAGTCAAATTATGTAAAATAATTAGGTTAGAACTAGTGCTTTTTCCACTAGCAGATTTTACAACACTCCGTATCTTTGGCATTGATATGGTCTGGATCTCTTGAGATGATTTTGAGTCTGCTAACATACTTTTCCAGACCACCTCACCTTCACTTTTGTGAAAGTTGTTTGAGATATTACATATTGCACATCATATTTCAAGCTGTCATGAAAATTATATTCCAAGCTGCAAGAAGGCATTTTTTAAAAGAATTTATCCTATAGGATAAAAAAAATTAGAAATATAACTCAGTTTCTACAGAATTTACATACTTACTTATTATATTAGTTTTATAAGTAATCATAAACTGACTTGTGCACAACAACATCAAACACTTGCAACTGTGAGCTCAAAACATTAGGAAATATTACTAAAACTACCTTTTTATTGAGTACCTATTGTGGGCTTCACATTTTAGAGATGTGTCCATATGTACATTTTTCTCTCTATAAAAATCATGTCTTCTTAGAACCTAGGTTGCATCTAATATAGATTCTATCATATGGAATGTAGTTAATAATCTCCTTAATTTAACAAATTATAACTATATTATTAAGAACTGTCTTAAAATATTAATTTATTTTAATTGCATATTATTATACTCATGTGTCATATGTACTATTGCAAGGGAACAGGATACAGTGCAGGAAAGTTCCCCATTTTTACATCTGTGGCAAAACTTGGTTTTGTTAAAATTTACCAGAGTTTGAAACTTTGGGTTATTTAATGGGTATGAAATGGTAGGTTTCTATTGCTTTAGGACATAATAGCCTGAAGCTAGTAATACTGGTCATATTTTTCTGTGTTGATTGGCAATTTGAGTTTTTCCCCAAATTTTCTGTGACTTTCTTATTCATGAAATAGCCCTGGTGGCGCAGTGGTTAAAGCACTGGGCTGTTAACCAAAAGGTCAGTGGTTTGAACCCACCAGCCGTTCAGTGGGAGAAAGATGTGGTAGTCTGCTTCTGCAAAGATTACAGCCTTGGAAACTCTATGGGGCAATTCCACCCTGTTGTACATGGTCACTGTGAGTCAGAACTAACTCCATGGCAGTAGTTTGTTTTTTCTTATTCACATTCTTTGCTCCTGTTACCTTTTTTTTTCCTTTTATTGTTTATTTGTTGTAGTATTTCATATATTTTGGATTCAAATTCTTTGCCAGTAATGTGTTTGAAATATGTCATCCTAGGCTGAGGTTTCTCTTTGTACACTGTTCACCCTGGCTGCATATGAAAGGGACTTTACACTTCAGTGCAGTCAAATATGTAGAATGTTTTTCTTTAAAGTTCCATAAACCTTTCAATTAACTGGTCAATTACTAAAATGTATAGATAGATTTTAAAAAAAAGTGAAAAAAGAACTATCAAGTATATTATAGATTTAAGGTGAAGAATTCCAGATAACGCTGACAAAAGGTGATAATATATTTAACGGGGAAATCATGGGATGGTTTAAATTGTTTTAAAGAACCAGGCTGGGTAAGTTCATGATATCATTGTACAGAAGGATAAGACAATATAATACATGATCCAGAGTGCATATATTAGTCATCCTTTGGCTTTATGTATTAGCTTTGGGGTTCTTGGTAGTTTAAATGTCAGATATTTTCTATGATGTTCTTTGACATTTTCTATAAACCTAGAATCCACTTCTTTTTTAACAGAACAAACTTAATTGTGAAATGTCACTTGCTATTACTTTTTTGAAATACATGACTGAATAAAGAGTCTATCACTGTGGTGGTAGGGGTAATACTGCAAAGGATACTTGCAAAACGCCTCGCCTTACGAGCTTATTAATTCTCCTGACACCAAAGTAAAAGCAGTGGCATTTATTAAAATTCAATTCTTATACAGAGAAAAATTAAAGAACAAAGAGTTTGTACTGTCACTGAGTGAAAGCAAATTTGACCAGATCATAGTATAATTACTATTGATATGTTAAGTGAAAATACATTTTTTTTTTCCCTTTACCCCCACTCTAATAAGAGAGCTTTTTATCTAGGCTACTGAATTCATAATGGCTTTCGGATTTGACTCGATGGCACTGGGTTTTGGGTTATATGAGTTACCTCTTCTGATTCTCCAAGTTTTGTGAGGCTGGTTGTATAATAATCATTATTCCCATTTTAGAGTTGACAAAGCAGTGGCTCAAATAGAGACTTATTTTACCTTACATGTATTATACTATATAATTCTCAAGACGACCAGTAAGGAAGGTATTACTCTTATCTTCATTTGGCAGAGGAGCAGCGCTTGAATCACTAAATTGGTAAATAATAGAACTAAGATACAAACCTAGTTTTTGAAACTCATCAGGCTTGTTTCTCTCTGCCAAAGGATGATTAAGACTCTCTGCCAAAGGATAGGTAGGAGAGGTGAGCAGATAGTGTCAGAAGGTCTGATAGAATGGAGTTTAAGAGAAAATAGGAAACGAAGAAATGCTGACAACATGTACAGACAACACTTCAAAGAAGGGCAGTAGTTCAAGAGAGATACGAAGTTAAGAATATTTTAAATGAAAATTTGTCCTAATATGGGTTGTATCACATGTTATTCTTTATTTTATTGGGTGTGTATATATATGTATATGTGTATATATAAGTACATCTATTTTTTATATGTTTATATAAGTATGGAGCCCCAATGGTATAGTCTTTAAGAGCTTGGCTGCTAAACAAAAGGTCGGCAGTTCGAATCCACTGGTTGCTCCTTGGAAGCCCTAAGGGGCAGTTCTACTCTGTCCTATGGGATTGCTATGCGTTGGAATCAACTCTATGGCAATGAGTTTGGGTTTTTTGGTATATATAAGTATGGACAGCAACTGGTTTATTGGTTTACCATAATATCTACTTAATATTGATTCAACCAAAATTGAAATATAAGTATATGGGAAGGACTAGGAAATAGTGGAGCTTTTTAAATAGGAAAGCTAAATTCTCCATTACTGTAGTGAAAGCCAATAGATATTTCCTAAATGTTTATTTAGAATATAATTTAAATCTTGAGTTTAGTGAGAACAGCTTGTCTGTGCTCCACACAGCAATTTTCTACTTGCTAAAATTTATTTGTAACCCCAAAATCAATTACAGGCACAGAATATTTTGTAATCTCTTTCTTTGGTTAAGATACAATTATGTGTACATGTGTTTCCCATTATGTGCTATGAAATATATCAGTCAATGAAAAAAAGACAGTTATAAACTCTAGTAAAAATGGAAAAGTTGTACAAGAAAAGACATGCAATTTAGTGTAGTACTTGTCCCAGAAGTAATTAGTCTCTGGTGGTGTCAATAGCGTTGTGTATATATACATACACATACAGAGTTAATCCTCATTGTTCACGGATTCCACATTTTTTAATTTGCCTACTTCTAAAATTTGTTTGCAACCCCAAAATCAATGCAATCCTTTCCCAGAGACGTCCACTGTTCTTTGCAGGCATGCGTATGTGCAGAATGAGAAAAAACTTCAGTTGCATACCATGCATATTCCCAGCTGAGGTCACCAATTTGGTGTTCTCTGAGACTTGATAGAACATAATTACTATAATTAATGAGAATAGAATATATATATATTCTAATAATATATATATATTATGTGCAGCTATCACCTGTCTGTGTCACTAGAGGCTTGCCTGTTGCTATGATGCTGAACAAGTTTCACTGAAGCTTCCGGATAAAGAAGGATAAGGAAGAAAGTTCTGATGATTTAATTCCCAATATCAGTAAATGAAAACTCTATGGATCACAATGGTCCTATCCACCTCTGTGTCATTTCATGTGGCATTACAATTGTACATGGGGTCACCAGGAGTCAGGGGCTAACTCCACAGCAGCTAACAACAACGATAACAACAAATAGATGATAGATGATAGACAGACAGACAGATAGATAGACAGACAGACAGACAGACAGATAGATAGATAGATAGATAGGTAGATAGATGATAGATAGATTGATGATAGGTAGATAGATAGATAGATGATAGATAGATAGATAGATAGATAGATAGATAGATAGATAGACAGACAGACAGGTAGATAGGTAGATAGATGATAGATAGACGATAGGTAGATAAGTAGATAGATAGGTAGATAGATAGATGATAGATGATGATAGATAGGTGATAGATAGATAGATAGATAGATAGATAGATAGATAGATAGATAGATAGATAGATAGATAGATAGATAGATAGATAGATAGGAAAAAAAAAAAAAGGTTTTAGAGGATGGACTGTTCCAAGACTATGGATAAGGACAGGGGCCTCTCCTGATTCACGTAGCTGCAGGGACCGACGAACTCAAGATCAGCAGGTCAGCCAGCAAGGCTCTTGCTCACAGGCTGAGAAAATCAAGGAATCCCAGGCAGTCAAGCTGCTAGCTCAAGTCCCAAGAATCAGAGGTCAGACAAAGAGGAGCCAGTTTCAGGATCCAGAGTGAACAAAAGCCCACAAGTATTGCCAGAGAGTCCACATATATTTGATGCAGGCAGCACCCTGCCAAGGAAGCTCCCTTTCAACTGACTGGCTACTCACAGCAGATCCCGTCATGGAAATGATCACATCATCATTGCCAAACCACTGAAAATCATGGCCCAATCAAGTTGACAAACAACCTTAGTGATCACAGTCCACCCTTCGTCAACTTGGCACCTGTGCACATCTCCCTAAACCGTACATGATCTCTGAATAAAGACAATTATAAGGCCATACTTGCACCTAACATGATGCAATGAACACACATACAACTGAATAGGCATTAGCCCTTTTTACGTCTTATATTTTATTAGTGAAGAAACCAAAAATTTTTGTTGTATACATACAAGGCAGAAATACTCATAACAATTATAGTCCTCATTTCTGCAACTGGTCACATGGTTGTAACCTGTATTTAAAACTACCTTCTTCCATTACCCATTCAGTATTCCCTTTGATCTCAGCTAGCACATCAGCTGGTCATGGTTCTTTGCTGGTGGGGCGACTCAACGCAACAGGTTTGGTTTAAATCATTAGGGGTGAAGTAGGTTTTAATCTTTAGGGAGGAATTAAAATCTACACCTCCCTAAAGATTAAACCAAAGCAAAACCAAACCCATTCCTGTCAAGTTAACGATGGCCTCTTTAGGGAGGACTAGGTTTTAATTAGAAGCCCTGATAGCACAATGGTTAAGCATTCACCTGGTAACTAAAAGGTTAGCAGTTTAAACCCAGCAGGTGGGATAAAGATGTGGAAGTTTGCTTTCGTAAATATTTACACCCTGGGAACCTTACAGGGCAGTTCTACTCCTTTTAGGGTCCCTAGGAGTCGGAATTTGACTTGATAGCAGTAGGTTTTTTTGGTTTAGGTTTTAATTAAAACAAGAACATGTTCTTGAGCATAAGAATGTAGGTGACTCTGATGATTGGCCATAAACTTTAGCAAGTACCTTGGATCTTGTTTAAGTTTGATTAGAAGATATACAGATTCATGTGGAATGAGAGTTTTGGTGATAAAGGATGATCAAGAAACGTGAGATTTTAAAGTAAATAGGGATGAAGAACTGAATTAGCTTAGGACTGACGGTGACCAAGCTGACTATCCTGTGAGGCTATGACTATTGTAGAGAGAGAGGCAACAGTCTTTCAGGCTCAGTTAGAGCCCTAGTTTTCCATATTTACTGCTGCTGATGGTGGTGTGAAGGCAGGCGGGAGAAGCAGAACCTGTGGTGCTTCACTCATTTCTTATTTGCATGCACTGTTTCCCAGCATACTGACCTAATAGCTTTCTATAGCAAACCTTTGTGATGCCTTATTTGAATGGTTTCTCTGACTATTGCTCCTGTGTGAAGCATGCTGGAAACCAACACTCCTAAGAGCATCCTTGCCATAACTGATGCCTTTGAATTATGGTGTTGATGAAGAATATTGAATATGCCATGGACTTCCAGAAGAACAAATTTGTCTTGGAAGAAGTACAGTCAGAATGCTCCTTAGAAGTAAGAATGGTGAGACTTTGTTTCACTTACTTTGGACATGTTATTAGGAGGGACCAGTTCCTGGAGAAGGACATTGTGCATGGTAAAGTAGAAGGTCAGCAAAAAAGAGGAAGACCCTCAACAAGATGGACTGACAAAATGGCTACAAAGACAGGTTCAAGCGCAGCAACAATTGTGAGAATGGTGCAAGACCAGGCAGTGTTTTGTTCTTTTGTACGTAGGGTCACTATGAGTTGCAACTGACTCAATAGCACCTAACAACAACAAGAATGGGAGCATCCTTGAACCAATAAATGATAAGATTTGGGGGATACACCCTCAAGCTTTTTTTTTTTTTTAATTTTTATTAAGCTTCAAGTGAACATTTACCATTCCAATCAGTCTGTCACATGTAGGTTTACATACTTCTTACTCCCTTCTCCCACTTGCTCTCCCCCTATTGAGTCAGCCCTTACAGTCTCTCGTTTCGTGCCAATTTTACCTTCTTCCCTCTCTCTCTATCTTCCCATCCCCCCTCCAGTCAAGAGTTGCCAACACACTCTCCCGTGTCCACCTGATTTAATTAGCTCACTCTTCATCAGTATCTCTCTCCCCCCCACTGACCAGTCCTTTTCATGCCTGATGATTTGTCTTCAGGGATGGTTCCTGTCCTGTGGCATCAGAAGTTCTGGGGAGCATTGTCTCTGGGATTCCTCTAGTCGCAATCATACCATTAGGTGTGGTCTTTTAATGAGAATTTGGGATCTGCATCCCATTGGTCTCCTGCTCCCTCAGGAGTTGTCTGTTGTGTTCCCTGACAGGGCAGACATCGATTGTGGCCGGGCACCAACTAGTTCTTCTGGTCTCAGGATATTGTAGGTCTCTGGTTCAAGTGGCCCTTTCTGTCTCTTGGGTTCTTAGTTGTCGTGTGACCTTGGTGTTCTTCCTTTGCCTTTGCTCCCGGTGGGTTGAGACCAATTAATGTATTTTAGATGGCTGCTTGTTGGCATTTAGGACCCCAGGTGCCACAATTCAAAGTGGGATGCAGAGTGTTTTCATAATAGAATTGTTTTGCCCATTGATTTAGAAGTCCTCTCAAACCAAGTTCCCAGGACCCCAGCCCCTGCTTCGCTATCCTTTGAAGCTTCCATTTTATCTCGGAAACCTCGTTACTTTTAATCCTGTCCAATTAGGCTGACCTTCCTTGTTTTGAGTGTTGTCTTTCCCTTCACCCAAAGCAGTTCCCATCTACAGATTGATCAATAAAAAGCCCTCTCCCTCCCTCCCTCCCTCCCTCCCCCCTTTGTAACCACAAAAGTATGTGTTCTTTTCCGTTTTTTCTATTTCTCAAGATCTTATAATAGTGGTCTTATACAATATTTGTCCTTTTGCAACTGACTCATTTCGCTCAGCATAATGCCTTCCAGATTCCTCCATGTTATGAAATGTTTCAGAGATTCGTCACTGTTCTTTATCGATGCGTAGTATTCCATTGTGTGAATATACCACAATTATTTACCCATTCGTCCGTTGATGGACATCTTGGTTGCTTCCAGCTTTTTGCTATTGTAAACAGAGCTGCAATAAACATGGGTGTGCATATATCTGTTTGTGTGAAGGGTCTTGTATTTTTAGGGTATATTCCTAGGAGTGGGATTTCTGGGTTGTATGGTAGTTCTATTTCTAACTGTTTAAGATAACGCCAGATGGATTTCCAAAGTGGTTGTACCATTTTACAATCCCACCAGCAGTGTATGAGAGTTCCAGTCTCTCCGCAGCCTCTCCAACATTTATTATTTTGTGTTTTTTGAATTAATGTCAGTCTAGTTGGTGTCAGATGGAATCTCATCGTAGTTTTAATTTGCATTTCTCTAATGGTTAATGATCCAGAGCATTTTCTCATGTATCTGTTAGCTGCCTGAATATCTTCCTTAGTGAAATGTGTGTTCATATCCTTTGCCCACTTCTTGATTGGGTTGTTTGTCTTTTTGTGGTTGAGTTTTGACAGAATCATGTAGATTTTAGAGATCAGGCGCTGGTCTGAGATGTCATAGCTGAATATTCTTTCCCAGTCTGTAGGTGGTCTTTTTACTCTTTTGGTGAAGTCTTTAGATGAGCATAGTGTTTGATTTTTAGGAGCTCCCAGTTATCTGCTTTCTCTTCATCATTTTTGGTAATGTTTTGTATTCTGTTTATGCCCTGTATTAGGGCTCCTAGGGTAGATCCTATTTTTTCTTCCATGATTTTTATCGTTTTAGTCTTTATGTTTAGGTCTTTGATCCACTTGGAGTTAGTTTTTGTGCATGGTGTGAGGTATGGGTCCTGTTTCATTCTTTTGCAAATGGATATCCAGGTATGCCAGCACCATTTGTTAAAAAGACTATTATTTCCCCAATTGACTGACACTGGTCCTTTGTCAAATATCAGCTGCTCATAAATGGATGGATTTATATCTGGATTCTCAATTCTGTTCCATTGGTCTATGTGCCTGTTGTTGTACCAGTACCAGGCTGTTTTGACTACTGTAGCTATATAATAGGTTCTGAAATCAGGTAGGGTGAGGCCTCCCACTTTCTTCTTCTTTTTCAGTAATGTTTTGCTTATCTGGGGGTTCTTTCCTTTCCATATGAAATTAGTGATTTGTTTCTCTATTCCCTTAAAGTATGACATTGGTATTTGGATTGGAAGTGCGTTGTATGTATAAATGGCTTTTGGTAGAATAGACATTTTTACTATGTTAAGTCTTCCTATCCATGAGCAGGGTATGTTTTTCCATTTAAGTGTGTCCTTTTGAATTTCTTGTAGCAGAGTTTTATAGTTTTCTTTGTATAGGTCTTTTACATCCTTGGTAAGATTTATTCCTAAGTATTTTATCTTCTTGGGGGCTACTGTGAATGGTATTGATTTGGTTATTTCCTCTTCGGTGTTCTTTTTGTTGATGTAGAGGAATCCAAGTGATTTTTGTATGTTTATTTTATATCCTGAGACTCTTCCAAACTCTTCTTTTAGTTTCAGTAGTTTTCTGGAGGATTTCTTAGGGTTTTCCATGTATACGATCATGTCATCTGCAAATAGTGATAGCTTTACTTCCTCCTTACCAATCTGGATACCCTTTATTTCTTTGTCTAGCCTAATTGCCCTGGCTAGGACTTCAAGTACGATGTTGAATAAGAGCGGTGATAAAGGGCATCCTTGTCTGGTTCCCGTTCTCAAGGGAAATGCTTTCAGGTTCTCTCCATTTAGAGTGATATTGGCTGTTGGCTTTGCATATATGCCCTTTATTATGTTGAGGAATTTTCCTTCAATTCCTATTTTGGTGAGAGTTTTTATCATAAATGGGTGTTGGACTTTGTCAAATGCCTTTTCTGCATCAATTGATAAGATCATGTGGTTTTTGTCTTTTGTTTTATTTATGTGATGGATTACATTAATGGTTTTTCTGATATTAAACCAGCCTTGCATACCTGGTATAAATCCCACTTGATCAGGGTGAATTATTTTTTTGATGTGTTGTTGGATTCTATTGGCTAGAATTTTGTTGAGGATTTTTGCATCTATGTTCATGAGGGATATAGGTCTATAATTTTCTTTTTTTGTAATGTCTTTACCTGGTTTTGGTAGCAGGGAGATGGTAGCTTCATTGAATGAGTTGGGTAGTATTCCGTCTTTTTCTATACTTTGAAATACCTTCAATAGTAATGGTGTTAAGTCTTCTCTGAAGGTTTGGTAGAACTCTGCAGTGAAGCCATCTGGGCCAGGACTTTTTTTTGTTGGGAGTTTTTTGATTACCGTTTCAATCTCTTTTTTTCTTATGGGTCTATTTAGTTGTTCTACTTCTGAATGTGTTAGTTTAGGTAAGTAGTATTGTTCCAAGAATTTATGCATTTCTTCTAGGTTTTCAAATTTGTTAGAGTACAATTTTATGTAGTAATCTGATATGATTCTTTGGATTTCATTTGGTTCTGTTGTGATGTGGTCCTTCTCGTTTCTTATTCGGGTTATTTGTTTCCTTTCCTGTTTTTCTTTAGTCAGTCTAGCCAATGGTTTATCAATTTTGTTAATTTTTTCAAAGAACCAGCTTTTGGCTTTGTTAATTCTTTCAATTGTTTTTCTGTTCTCTAATTCATTTAGTTCAGCTCTAATTTTTATTATTTGTTTTCTTCGGGTGCCTGATGGATTCTTTTGTTGCTCACTTTCTATTTGTTCAAGTTGTAGGGACAGTTCTCTGATTTTGGCTCTTTCTTCTTTTTGTATGTGTGCATTTATCGCTATAAATTGGCCTCTGAGCACTGCTTTTGCTGTGTCCCAGAGGTTTTGATAGGAAGTATTTTCATTCTCGTTGCTTTCTAAGAATTTCCTTATTCCCTCCTTGATGTCTTCTATAACCCAGTCTTTTTTCAGGAGGGTATTGTTCATTTTCCAAGTATTTGATTTCTTTTCCCTAGTTTTTCTGTTATTGATTTCTAGCTTCATTGCCTTGTGGTCTGAGAAGATGCTTTGTAATATTTCGATGTTTTGGATTCTGGAAAGATTTGTTTTATGCCCTAATATGTGGTCTATTCTAGAGAATGTTCCATGTGCGCTAGAAAAAAAAGTATATTTTGCAGCAGTTGGGTGGAGAGTTCTGTATAAGTCAATGAGGTCAAGTTGGTTGATTGTTGTAAGTAGGTCTTCCGTGTCTCTATTGAGCTTCTTACTGGATGTCCTGTCCTTCTCCGAAAGTGGTGTGTTGAAGTCTCCTACTATATATGTGGAGGTGTCTATCTCACTTTTCAATTCTGTTAAAATTTGATTTATGTATCTTGCAGCCCTGTCATTAGGTGCGTAAATATTTAATATGGTTATGTCTTCCTGATCAATTGTCCCTTTTATCATTATGTAGTGTCCTTCTTTATCCTTTGTGGTGGATTTAAGTCTAAAGTCTATTTTGTCAGAAATTAATATTGCTACTCCTCTTCTTTTTTGCTTATTGTTTGCTTGATATATTTTTTTCCATCCTTTGAGTTTTAGTTTGTTTGTGTCTCTAAGTCTAAGGTGTGTCTCTTGTAGGCAGCATATAGATGGATCGTGTTTTTTTATCCAGTCCGTGACTCTCTGTCTCTTTATTGGTGCATTTAGTCCATTTACATTCAGCGTAATTATAGATAAATAAGTTTTTAGTGCTGTCATTTTGATGCCTTTTCATGTGTGTTGTTGGCCATTTCATTTTTCCACATGCTTTTTTGTGCTGAGACGTTTTTCTTAGTAGCTTGTGAGATCCTCATTTTCATAATGTTTAACTTTGTGTTTATTGAGTCGTTACGTTTTTCTTGGCTTTTTTCTTGGGTTGTGGAATTGATATTCCTTTTTGTGGTTACCTTTTTATTTACCCCTATTTTTCTAAGTAAAAACCTAACTTGTATCCTTCTATTTCGCCTTGTATCACTCTCCATCTGGCACTTCAATGCCTCCTATATTTAGTCCCTCTTTTTGATTATTTTGATCGTTTATCTATTGATTTCCATGATTTCCTGTTGTGTGTATTATTTTGTTTATTTATGTATTTTTTAGAATTAGTCTTAATTTGTTTGTTTTTGTGCTTTCCCTGTTTGAGTTGTGTTGATATCAGGACGTTCTGTTTTGTGACCTTGTATTGTGCTGGTACCTGATATTATTGGTCATCCTGCCAAACAATCTCCTTTAGCATTTCTTGCAGTCTTGGTTTAGTTTTTGCAAATTCTCTAAACTTGTGTTTATCTGTAAATATCTTAATTTCTCCTTCATATTTCAGAGAGAGTTTTGCTGGATATATGATCCTTGGTTGGCAGTTTTTCTCTTTTAGTGCTCTGTATATGTCGTCCCATTCCCTTCTTGCCTGCATGGTTTCTGCTGAGTAGTCTGAACTTATTCTTATTGATTCTCCCTTGAAGGAAACCTTTCTTTTCTCCCTGGCTGCTTTTAAAATTTTCTGTTTGTCTTTGGTTTTGGCAAGTTTGATGATAATATGTGTTGATGTTTTTCTTTTTGGATCAATCTTAAATGGGGTTCGATGAGCATCTTGGATAGATATCCTTTCTTCTTTCATGATGTCAGGGAAGTTTTGTGTCAGGAGTTCTTCAGCTATTTTCTCTGTGTTTTCTGTCCCCCCTCCCTGTTCTGGGACTCCAATCACTCGCAAGTTATCCTTCTTGATAGAGTCCCACATGATTCTTAGGGTTTCTTCATTTTTTTTAATTCTTTTATCTGATTTTTTTTCAGCTATGTTGGTGTTGTTTCCCTGGTCCTCCAGAAGTCCCAGTCTACATTCTAATTGCTCGAGTCTGCTCCTCTGACTTTCTATTGTGTTGTCAAATTCTGTAATTTTATTGTTAATCTTTTGGATTTCTACATGCTGTCTCTCTATGGATTCTTGCAACTTGTTAATTTTTCCACTATGTTCTTGAATAATCTTTTTGAGTTCTTCACCAGTTTTATCAGTGTGTTCCTTGGCTTTTTCTGCATTTATCCTAATTTCATTTGTGATATCTTTAAGCATTCTGTAAATTAGTTTTTTATATTCTGTATCTGATAATTCCAGGATTGTATCTTCATTTGGGAAAGATTTTGATTCTTTTGTTTGGGGGGTTGGAGAAGCTGTCATGGTCTGTTTCTTTATGTGGTTTGATATGGACTGCTGTCTCCGAGCCATCACTGGGAAACTAGATTTTCCAAGTAGTCAGCTAAAAAAAAATGCAGTCAGATCCCTATCTGAATTCTCTCTCTGGCTCCGGGTATTTGGATGTTAATGGGGTCGCCTGGGGAGGGTGGGGGAGGGATCTGAGAGCTAGGAGTGTAGCACCATAGAATATAGAGCTGAACACCACGTTCACGCTCCGCCCCCATTCGCCAAAATCCGGGCTGGATGGATCCCTGGCTAGGACACTGCTTTCCTTGCTCGGAAACCAGTCACTTCCTCCTGGGGACTTCCTCCGGTGCGGGGCACCGCTCGTGGGCACTGGGTGGGCATTTCCCGCACGAACGGGTGGGCCTGCCCCCAGGGACTATTCAGGCGATTATAATTAGGTCCCGCGGTCACGCCCCGCCTGTGCGCGCGCCCAAATCCCAGCGGGATGACTTCCGGGTTGAGACGCTGCTTTCCCCGTTCCGGAACCAGTCACTTCCTCCCGGGGACTTCTCCTTCCGGAGCGCCACACCTCTCGCGCGAACTGGGTTGGCGTCACCTGCACGGCCAGGTGGGCCCGCCCCCTGGGTCAGTTCAGGGCAATAAAAATGGACTCCGCGCTCACGCCCCGCTCGTGCGCGGGCCCAAGCCCTGGCAGGATGGCACCCCGTCTGGGACAGTACTTTCTGCACTTCGGGACCAATCACTTCCTCCCGGGGACTTCTCCTTCCAGTGTGCCACACCTCTCGCGCAAACTGGGAGGGCGTCTCTCGCACGACCAGGTGGTCCCGCCCCCTGGGTCAATTCAGGGTAATAAAAATGGACCCCGCGCTCACGCCCCGCCCGCGCGCGTGCCCAGATCCCAGCGGAATGGCTCCCTGTCTGGGATGCTGCTTTCCCTGTTTTGAGACCAGACACTTCCGGGGATTTCTCCCTCTGGTGTGCCGTGCCACACGCGCAGACTGGGTGTGCGTCCTCCCGCACGAACGTGTGGGCCCCGCCCTGGGGTCACTTTAGGGAAATATAGTTGACCCCCCCCCCGCTCGAGCCCCGTCGGCTTCTCGCCTAACTCCCGGCGGGACGGCACCCCAGCTGGGACGCTGTTCTCCCCCCTCCCAGATCAGTCACTGCCTCCCGGGTGCTTCTCCCTCCGGCTGCGCCCCTACACAGCCCGCGCCAACCTGCTAGACTTCCTCCCGGGATGGGTTCGGGGGGGAAGGGGTGGGCCCCCTTTCTGTGCCGTCTGCTCCCCGGGCTCTGCCCCAGATCAAGCTCCGAAGGTCACCTGCCTGGTGCACTGGCTCCTAGTTCTGAAAACAGTCACTGTCTGCCCGTATTTGTTCGTTTTCCGTCTCTAAGTCTGTGCTTGTTGTTCAGAGTTCGTAGATTGTTATGTATGTGATCGATTCCCTTGCTTTTCCGAGTCTTTGTTGCAAGAGGGATCCGCGGTAGCGTCCACCTAGTCCGCCATCTTGGCCCCCCACCCTCAAGCTTTTTGTTCCTGAGTAAGACAAATTTGAGGTCTGCTTTATGTAGCCTCCGAAAGTTACTTTGGGGGACTGACTCACAATTGCCCACAATAGTAACCTGCTCATTAATGCTCCCTATACTGACTTCTTTCTTTCTTTTCCTAATTTACCCACTCCCCAAGCAGTGCATCCAGGGATTACCTCTCAGGTAAACTACTTGCATTTAGGTTCTACTTCTGGAGAAGCACAATCTACAATATTATTTTACATTAATTTTTAAGTCATTGAAATTTATTGTCAAACAATTAGTGAAAAATTATAAAAGTTATTTGCTTTTTAATCTACCCAACCAATTTTGTATATTAGAATTACAGGCACAGAATATTTTATAATCTCCTTCTTTGGTTAAGATACAATTATGTGTACATGTGTTTCCCATTATGTGTGAAATATACCAGTCAATGAAAAAAGGCAGTTATAAACTCCAGTAAAAATGAGTGAGTTATATAAGAAAAAACATGTAATTTAGTATAGTACCTGTCCCAGAAGTAATTAGTCCCCAGTGGTGCAAATGGTTAACAGACCTAGCTGCTAACCCAAAGACTGGAGGTTCAAGGCCAACAAGAAGCACCTCATAAGGCCTGGAGATCTACTTTTGAAAACTCAGCCATTGAAAACCCTATAAAATACAATTCTACCCTGACACATGTGGAGACACCGTGAGTTGGAATCAACTGGAGAGCAACTGGTTTACTCATTTTATATTACATATGTTTAATACTGATTCAACCAAAAATTGAAATATAAGTATATGGGAAGGATTGGGAAATGGTGGAACTTTTTATATAAAAACAAATTTTTTTTTTTTTTTCTTTTAGGAAAGCTAAATTCTCTATTACTATATTGAAAGCCAATAAATACCGCCTAAATATTTTTTTGAGTATTGTTTAGAACCATGGAGATATACTAGAAAAAAACAACACAAAGATGTTAAAGTGACTGCTTTGAGAGAGAAAGACTACAGGGTAGAGAATGGACAAACAAAGGTGCTCAGTTTTTATTTTTTTAATCAGTCCCCTGATACTCTTTCATTTCTAACAATGATGTGCATGTATATTTATAAATACATAAAAATACATGTTAAAAATTCCACTTCCAATTTATTTATAACATGCTATGATTTTTTTTATGATTAAGGAAATGTAGTTCCTTCACAAAAAATTAAAACAAGAAAAGAAGGAAAAAACAGAAGGAAACAGAGAAAGAGGAAAAGGTAAAATAAGAATCCGTTGGTTTCCTATAGCTTGACCCCAGCTCCTATCCCCCAGCCCAGTAACTCGGCCTCCCAGGGCGGCTGAATGTGTCTATGAAATTTCTATGACTTTGCCTCGGTCATGTTGTGCTGCTTTTCCCTGCAATGTCTGCTGTCTTTCCCTTCACTATCTTTTTGATTTCTTGACTGCTGCTTCCATGGGTGTTGATTGTGGATCCAAGTAAAATGAAATCTTTGAAAACTTCAATCTTTTCTCCATTTGTCATAATGTGGCTTATTGGTCCAGTTGTAAGGATTTTTGTTTTCTTTATGTTGAGGTATAATCCATACTGAAGATTGTGGTCTTTGATCTTCATCAGCAAGTGCTTCAAGTCCCCTTCCATTTCATCAAGCAAGGTTGTGTCATCTGCATATCACAGGTTGTTAATGAGTCATCCTCCAACCCTGATGCCCCGTTCTTCACATAGTCCATGTTCTCAGATTATTTGCTCAGCATATACTTTTTCTGACTTTAAACCACACAGTATCCCCTTGTTCTGTTCAAGTGACTGCCTCTTGGTCTATGTACAGGTTCCTTATAAGCACAGTTAAGTGTTTTGGAATTCCCATTCTTCAAAATGTTATCCGTAATTTGTTATGGTACATACAGTCGAACGCCTTTGTGTGGTCAATAAAATATGGGTAAACATCGTTCTGGTTTTCTCTGTTTTCAGTCAGGTTCCACCTGATACCAGCAATGATATCCCTGGTTCCATGTCCTCTTCTGAATCCAGCTTAAGCTTTTGCCAGTTCCCTGTTGATGTACTGCTACAACTGTTTTTGAATGATCTTCAGCAAAATGTTATTTGTGTGTGGTATCAATGACATCGTTTGATAATTTCTGCATTCTGTTGGATCACCTTTCTTTGGAATGGACACAAATATAGCTTTCTTCCAGTTGATTGGCCAGGTAACTATCTTCCAAATTTCATTGTATAGATGAGTGAGCACCTTCAGACTGAATCCATTTGTTGAAACATTTCAGTTAATAATCTATCAACTCCTGGAGCCTTGTTTTTCACCAATATCTTCAGCTCAGCTTGGACTTCTTCCTTCAGTGACATCTGTTCTTGATCGTATATTACTTCCTGCAGTGGTTGAATGTTGACTAATACTTTTGGTACAGTGACTGTATTCCTCCCATCTTCTTTTCATGCATCCTGCATTGTTCAATATTTTCCTAGTAGAACACAACAAGTCCTGCAATATTGCAGCTCGAGGCTGAAATTTATTCTTCAGTTCTTTCAGTTTGAGAAATGCCTAGTGTGTTCCTCCATTTTGGTTTTCTAACTTCAGGTCTTTGCACATTTCATCATAATACTTTACTCTGTTTGCTTTAGCTGCCCTCTGACATGCTCTATTCAACTCTTTTACATGATATTTTCTTCCATTTGCTTTAGTTACTCCATGTCTAAGAGTAAGTTTCAGAGTATCTTCTGATATCTATTTTGTTCTTTTCTTTCCTGTATTTTTAATGACCTCTTGCTTTCTTTATGTATGATGTCCTTGATGTCATTCCACAACTCAACTGGTCTTTGGTCATTAGTGTTCAACTAGTCAAATCTATTCTTGAGATATCTCTAAATTCAGGTGGAATATACTCAAGTCCATACTTTGGCTCTCATGGACTTGTTCTAATTTTCTTCAGCTTCAACTTAAACATGCGTGTGAGCAATTGATTGTTCCACAGTCGGCCACTGGCCTTGTTCTGACTGAAAATTTTGATCTTTTCCATTGTTTCTTTCCATAGATGTAGTTGATTTGATTCCTGTGTCTTCCATCTGGCAAGGTCCAAGTGTATAGTTGCCATTAATGTTGTTGAAAAAAGGTATTTGCAAAGAAGAAGTCATTGGTCTTGCAAAATTCTACCATGAGATCTCTGGCGTTGTTTCTATCACCAAGGCCGTATTTTCCAACTATGGATCCTTTTTCTTTGTTTCCAATCTTCATACTCCAATCGCCAGTAATTATCAATTTCAGACTGCAGAAGTTGGTCTATATCTTCAATTTCTCCGTCTTTAGCTTTTGTGGTTGGTGTGTGAATTTGAAATAGTCGTATTAAGTGGTCTTTTTCGGTGTATGGATATTATACTTTTACTGGCAGCATCGTGCTTCAGGATAGATCTTGAAATGTTCTTTTTGACAATGAATGCTATGCCATTCTTCTTCAATTTGTCATTCTTGACATAGTAGACCTTATGATTTTCTGATTCAAAATGACCAATACCAGTCCATTTCAGTTCACTAAAGCCTAGGATATTGCTGTTTATGCATGCTATTTCTGATGACCTTCAATTTTCCTAGATTTATAATTTATACATTGCATGTTCCAATTATTAATGTATATTTGCAGCTATTTCTTCTCATTTTCTGTCATGCCACCTCAGCAAATGAAGATCCAGAAAGCTTGACACTTACGCATGTCATTAAGATGAACTCTGGTTTGAGGAGGCAGCTCTTCCCCAATCATATTTTGAGTGCCTTCCAACATGACAGGCTCATCTTCTGGCACTATATCTGACAGGGTTCTGCTGCTATTCATAAGGTTTTCATGGCTAATTTTTCAGAAGTAGACCCTTAGGCCCTTCTTCCTAGTCTGTCTTAGTCCAGAAGTACTGCTGAAACCTGTTCACCGTGGATGACCCTGCTGGTATTTGAAATACCTGCAGCATAGCTTCCAGCATCACAGCAACACACAAGCCACCACGGTACAACAAGCCAATAAGTGGTGGATTTAGTTGCTTAAATAGTAGAGAAATTATCAATAAATTCTGGGATCATTGACCACTCTGAATATAACTCTTCTGTTTTTTTTCTTCACTTGCAAAGCAGTTCTAGGATGAAGGTGAAAAGTGTTTAATTTTTCTATGTTTTGTTGTAGCATATGCACCTTTACTTATGTTGTGCTTAAATGGAACTTTTTTCTCATGTAATCAGTTAAGCCCAGAATATTTTTTTTGAGCCACCTAATATCTCTCAGAATTTAGTGGCTCTTCCTCCTATAAGACTTATTCCCAATTATTTTCAAATGATTATGTATATGAGAAGACGTTTCATTATAATGAAGAGAGAGTACTGAAATGCTAATGTCTTCTTACACTAATTACTGTGCTTAAGGTTAAAATAAATACATAATACATAATCATAACTGTAATACCTAAGAAATGCTTCAAACATTGCCTACAAAGCAGAAGTATTAGTAATTCCAGCAGATTTACAAGGAGAATCTTTACATTACCAGTCAATGGACAGGAAGGACAATAAGAATTTGTTCCTTCCTTCCTTCCTCCCTCCCATGCTTCACTCATTCTTTTCTCCCTCTCATCCTTCCTTCCTTCCTTCTTTTCTTTCTTCCATGTTCCTGCATTTGGGACTAATATAGGTGTTAGCACCTCTGAAAAGAATTCCTCCAGGAAAGCTGAAATGCATTATAAAGGCCTGTTGATAAGGTGAAAGAAACCTACTTTCCTATCTACATTTTGGTTTCTTAATTTTGAACAGAGGAGTCCCTGGGTAGTGCAAAATATTAACCGTTCCACAACTAGTCAAAAGGTTGACAATTCAAATTCATCCAGAAGTGCCTCAGAAGACAGGCCTGATGATTTGATTCTAAAACTTCTATGGAGAAGTTCTACTCTGCACATGTGGGATCACCATGAGTCAGAATTGACCTGATGTCAACAAACAACAATTTTCAACAGGAAATATTAGATGAGGCTAAAAAACTTGCTTTTTTGAAAAATGATTGCCCTTTTTAATCATTTCTCTATATATTCCTTACTTTTCTTGTGTATTGCAAGCATTTCTTTCTTTCTTTTTTTTTTGTTCCATCATAACATCAAAAGTCCTAATACAAATATATTGTCTGGGGAGTTTTTAAACTTTACTACATGAAAACAAAATAACAAAAATACAACATTTACTCAAATGGATTTTTTTTTGTTAACATTTTCACATTGAAACAAATTAATCCTGGTAATCTAGTACAGGTTTATCCAGATCTTACTTCTCTTCTATAAATTATCTTATTAAGGACTTTTCTTAAGAGAAGAAAGTTGGTTCTATACTTTAGCTATCAATTTTGCATTCTTGGTAACTGTTGCCATTGTAGTGGTGACACAGAAATTTTAGCAGCCTTAATCAACATGGTTCTTGTGGCTGTCAAGTAGATCTATTTTTCATCCGACATTTCAGTAGTAGCCTTTAAAAGATAGATTGGAGCAAGTAGATATTCAAGAGGACACAGATGTGGATTTGGAAAAATGTTTATATTATTTTCTAATTGAAAAGATAATTCCATCTTCAGACAAGAGGTGTTTTAGAAAGATGCTCGCTCTGTCCAACAGTGCTGAGTGATGTGTATGATGATACTTGACTCATGTCCACTGTTGTAAAAGGACGCTGAATCCTTAAAAAAACAATCTGTGAATGCCGTTTTCACAACAGAATAAATCAGCTGTGTAATTACCTGAGGCCAGATACATTTGATAAAATAGTGCAGAACCAAACCTTCTTTTCCTTTCCATGAAGAATGTGTTTATACTGCGTTCCACTTGGACTTGACATGTAAATTATAAGACTGTTGTAACTACTTTGAACTTCATCAAGTGAGGATGATTTTATGTTACTGCATTGTGTGGTTAAATTTTCCAGGGAGCTAATGACAAGCTAGGAGCCCTGGTGGCACAAAGGTTAAGTGCTGTTTGCTTGCTAACCTTAAGTTTGGTGGCTCAAACCCACTCAAAAGCTCCATGGGAGGAAGACTTGATGATATGCTTCTGTAAAGGTTACAGTCAAGAAAACCCTATGAGGTGGTTCTACTCTGCCATATGCAGCCACTATGAGCTGAAATCAACTCGACTGCACCCAACAAGAGCAACAGCAACAAGTTCAACAGCTTCACAACTGAAAATGATTCATTTGCATGAAAGTTTTTTTTTTATATTTATTATTTTTTTTGTTTTGGTAAATATGTGTGTGTGTGCACACACATACACAATAGATATATCATATGTATATACAGTATATAACAAAATATTTCCTTTTCAGCATTTCTACAAGTACAATTCAGCAGCATTAAATACTTTCATCATGTTGTGCAGCCATCACTACCGATTGTTTCCAAAATTTTCATCACCACTAACAGAAGCCCAGCACTCCCTAAGCAATCACTCCTTCCTTCCCTCTCCCTCCCCTCCTTGGTAACCTCTAATAATCTCTGGTCTCTATGCATTTGCCTAGTCTATTATTCTATTCTATTATTTCATATAAGTGAGATCATACAATATTTATCCTTTTGTGACTGACATATTTCACTCAGCATAATGTTTTCAAGGCTCATTCATGACTCAGCACATATCATGACTTCATTTCTCTTTATGGCAGAGTAATACTCAATTGTATGTATGTACCTAATTTTGTTTATCTAGTCATCTGTTGATGGGCATTTAGGTTGTTTCCACCTTTTGGTTAGTGTGAATAGTGCTGTGATAAACATTGATGTACAAGTACCTGTTTGAGTCCCTTCTTTCAAGTCTTTTGGGAATATACCTGGGAGTAGAAATGTTGGGTCTTATGGTAATTCTGTATTTAACTTTTTGAGGAACCTCTAAACTGTTTTCCACAGTGGCTATACCATTTTGCAATCCCACCAACAATGGATGAAGGTTCCAATTTCTCCTTATCCTCACCAACATCTGTTGTTTTCCTTTTTTGTTTTTTTTTAATCACAGCCGTCTTAGTAGCAGTGAAGTGATATCTCACTGTGTTTTTGATTTGCATTTCAGTAATGGCTAATGGGAGTCTCTGGGTGGTATCAACAGTTAAAACACTGGGATGCTAACCAAAAATTTAGAGGTTTGAGTCCATGCAGAGTTGGCTAGGAAAAAAGGCCTAGTGATCAACTTTTGAAAAATCAGCCATTGACAACTCTATGGAGCACAATTCTACTCCAACGCATAGAGGGTCACCACAAGTTGAAGTTAACTCTGAAGCACCCTTTTTTCTTTTTTTTTTTTTAAATGGCTTTTAACATTGAATATCTTTTCATGTGCTCGATGGCCATTGGTATTTCTTTGGTAAATTGTCTATTCAAACCCTTTGCCCATTTTTTAATTGGGTTGTTTATATTTTTGTGTATGAAGATTTTTAATGCCTGACCTTTATTTCACTATTTTTTGCTATTAAAGAAAAAAAAGCCCAAAATATACTCAAGGTAAATGGTAAAGGATGATTACATGAAAAATATTTTTATATAAGCCTGAGTATTAGGTTTAATTACTCATTTAAGAAAATATTATTATGTACTATATTTATAATCATTTACTTAAAACTTTTATCTACATAATATATAACAAGTGATATATATTTATATAAATAAATAAAATATTTTACAATACCTGAATGGGAAGCTTTCATATTTCTTAAAATTTTACATTTACAATTCTAGAATGAATGGTTCTTGTAAGTTGTGTCATTAAACTTCTAATTGTTTTCTTTTTTAGAATCAGTGTTGTATGTTTCTATGAGTAGGTGAAATAAGAATCATAAAGTAACAACCATCCTATTTGTTATAGAGTCCTTTCAACTGTACGGATATTATGTAATTTATAACATAACCATATCTAAGTCGGTAGAATTAGACACTTTGATTATAGAATTAATTGAAAATAAAATATAATTGAATCTAATATAATTCTTCCAATTTTGCATTTTGAAAACCACAAAGCAGCTCTTGACTCTTGCAGTTCAGCACGTTAAGCATCTATTGTAGTTGAATGAGTACATTTTCAATAAAAAACCAATGAATTATGGAGCCTTTTCAATGATGACTTGCAATTAACAATAATTCTTGAAATTTATATTCTTTACAATCAGTATCTCTCTTATAAAAATGTGGTTGTTTGACATCTCCTATAACCTGCTTAATCTTCTATAAATATTTGTAAGTCAGGATTCTCGGTATGAATTTTGAAGCTGCTCAAGAAGAAAAAAAGAGCTCAGAGGAAGAGGAGACACGTAAATGACAAATAAAGGGGAAACATTTAAATAATGAACAGAGAAAAAAGACTCCCTAACTTTCTAATATGATTTGATGTTTTGTGTTTGAAATTATCTGTCTTCCCTAGAGATAGGTGTTTCACTTGGTTTTTTGCTTTGTTTGTAATTTGATTTTGCTATTTTTAATTCAGCAAGCCTTTTAGAAAGAAATGAACTATTTTAAACACACACACAAACTTTAGTGATTTTTTCAAGTTATGTTTCCTAAATAATTAGTCTTTATCATATAAATTTCTGATGCTTACCTCTTCAATGAGCTAATAGCTTCTTTTGATTTAATATTTCAGAAAATGGATGCAATGTTTAACAAGAGTCAAATTTAATTTGCTGAATGTAAATATCATTTTCTAAAAAAAAAAAAAAGTTTTTTTTTTTTTTTTTAAGTACAGGGGAAATATTGTTTTCTCTTTTATGAAGCTCTTTTCTTAACACCCAGTGAGAACTGATCATTCCCTCCTGGGTGCCAATATCCAGTGGAAACACACTTGTTAGTTACTCCATGTGAGGGTCTATATTACAAGTAATTTCTCAAATGCCTATGCTTCCTACTTAGAATGCCTTAAGGGCGTAGACTGTATTTTGTTCATTGTTTTGTACCATACCTCTTTTCTTCTATCTTGATTATTGCAAACTTTCCTAAATGATTTTCTAGCTTCCATCCCTACGTCTACTTCAATCATTGCCAATTTACAGAAGAGTTATCCTTAGAAAGTAAGACAAATTATATCACTGTTGTGCTTAAACTCCTCCCAATGGCCGCTCATTTCTTTTCAGAGTAAAATCTCAAGTCCTTATAACAACTTAAAGGACTCTTCATGGTCTCTCCCCTGGTATTTCTCTGCTCTCATCTTCTATACTCTCGCCTGCCTCACTGTGTCCCAACCTCACTTGCCTTCTGCCTCTTTCTCAAATATGCCAGACACACTCCCAGCTATTCCACCTATTCCTGTGGTTAACTCCTTACTTTAAGAATTTAATCAGATGTCACCTTTTCAGGGAAGCCTCACTGACCACCTTATGGAATCACAGTACACTCCCTCCCCCTGCCTCCTACTCTGCTTTTCCTTTCCCAGTTGCCCTGCTGTATTTTCCCCATAGTACTTTTTGTCCTTTAATTGCTGTATAATTGACTCAAGCTCATTTTTTTACCATCTGTGTCTCCTGTTAGCATCCAAGTTCCACAAATGCAGTGATTTTTTTTCCCCTTTATTGGTTTGTTTTGTCTTCTGACAAATCACCAGCCCCTAGAATAGCGCCAGGTACAAGTTAAAACCATTGCCTTTGAGTCAATTCTGACTCAAGGCAGCCCCACGTATTATAGGGTAGAATTGCACCAGGGGGTTTTCTTGACTGTAATCTTTATTGCAACAGATTGCCAGACCTTTCTTCTCCAGCTCTGCTGAGTGAATTTGAACCATTAATATTTAGATTTGTAGTTGAATGCAAACAATCTGTGCTACCCAGGGACCTAGATACAAGTTGAATTTTCTCACCCACACACTCAGTGAATAAAAGATGCCATGCTGAATGAATGAATTAGCTAAAAGTACTAGAAGTCAAGAACGCCAAGTAAAACTTATATACTTTATGAATATATCAACACTAGTAGGAATTTTGGAGGTCTAAAAAAAAAAAAAATTTTTTTTAATGGCACAGTGGTTAAGAACTTGGGTGCTAACCAAAAGGTCGGCAGTTTGAATCCAGCAGCCGCTCCTTGGAGACCCGATGGGGCAGGCAGTTCTACTCTGTCCTATAGGGTTGCTATGAGTAGGAATCGACTCCTTGGCAACCCATTTGTTTTTGTTTTTTGGCTTAGTATAAATTTTATGTGATAATACTCTTAATATGTGTGTATCTTTTAGAATATCTCTTATTTTTAATTTGTATTTTTACTTCTACAGGCTAAAAATATTCTGTCATACCTGGCATTTCCTCTCAAGGACAGCACAACCTCTCAGAGGAAAAACTCAGGCCCCCAATGTAATACTAGTTTAGCCACATCAGAAAATTGTGGGGAAATAAATAATTCCAATTTCATCATTATGATAACTAATGGCTTCAGGGATGACCCTAAAACACACAATATGGTCCAAATTTCGCCTCCATCTGTGTTTCTGCTGTCAAGGGAAATCGGTCTACATCTTTTCTTATTTATTTCCTGGCCCGCATGACAAGCTGCCCACACTGTGTTCAGCCCCAAACTCCAGTGACCGGTGAAAGATGACGGGCAGAGAATTGAGAAGTAAGTCTAACTCTCCTTCAGAGCTACAGAACTAACAGAGCTGCTCTACCTCCATAAATTGCGCTCTGTATTTGTGAGTGTGTACACAGACACACGTGTCTGATTTCCTCTGTAAATCTGTCAGAATAACTTGAAATGCTGTTTTCATCATGATGCAGAAATGATTTGGAAAACAAGAAGAAAGAACATGGGCACCAGTGATGGATTAATGGGCTTTCATAAAGGTATTCTATCATGAAGAGTCTTTAAGGATCTTTCATGGAGCGAATGATTGCCACAAGAAAATTGTAGACAAAGTCAATCCTTCCACAATTTGTGCTTTATCCTTTGCTCCCGTGTGAAACTTCAGAGGATTTTCGTGCTCCAGTTTTGCAGTTAGCTATGTGGCCCGAGCGATCCTTAAATAAAATCACCAGTATTGTTAGTACCGTCAGCTGTTTGAATCCTCAGCTGTGTATGATGCTGAATGCTGCAGGGTGGTTATGATTCTGGCATCTTAAAATGTTACAATAAGACAAATGGACAAAAACCTACCTGTACGTATTCTTGTTTAATGCAGACTTGGAAGGCAAAGTTAAGGTAAATTTTTAAATCATTTTTACTTTATGCAGTGATATATTCGTGTAGGGTTGGTCATGGCTTGAGTCATAATAACTCCAGCATGTCTAATAATATCCAACATGTCTAGTAATATAAAAGTGTTCATATTGTTCTACTGATACATGTTATGGATTTGATCTGACCTTGAGGGGGAAAAAACAACCATGGTAGAACTAGAAAAATGGAGATAAGGGGTTCTATTCTGAGTAACCATATTTACATAACCAATAGTCTTCATTTCCACATGAAAGCAATGAACACTTTTAGGAAAAATGAACAGTTTTGAAGAGTTCCCATTGTGCAGTACCAGGAATTACATTTAATACAGTGATATACTGTTAAATGATTTTACATAGTTTTTTTCATATGAATTTCCAGGTTAGTTGTCAAGTGGAGAAAATAATACAGGTTTTACATAACCTGCTGAGATACCTCAGTTGCACATTTAATGTAATGTCAAGATTAAGAAATGGGGATAACTTAACTTTATTTTTCACAGGACCCTCTGGAAAAAATCTTCACGAGGAGTTCCTACCTTGTGGGCCTTGGAGATCTGAATGGCCTTGAGGTATTGCAATGGGGCTGAGAATCGCCATCTAACAACATCGTCCAACAAGTCCATGACCTGTTTTGACAGTTACTCTTTTAAAGTATGAGAAACACACATAAAGTGTTTAAATTATTGATTCTAGGCCATACATTTCATCAGTTACAGGGTGCTCTTCAGATATCCACCAAATGATATAAGCATACGTATTTCTGAGACCATTAGCTAAAGGTAAAGTGTCTTTTCAACATCAAGTGTGACCCATAAAGCTCTAGAATTTTGATAACACTAGATTTCACACAAATTTCATCAAAAGTCCCTCTGACCACATCTAGACAGTCACCTGGTTAAATTCAGATTTTCTTTTGGAGCTTAAACTCTGATTTGTTATTAACTACATTGTCATGAAGAAACTGAGATGGCAGAGCTTTGGATGGAGATATGAAGTCTCATGATTCTTATTTTTCACAATGTTCTAAAAAATGTGGAAGCTTATAATTCATGAATTGATTTGGTAGTTGCAAAGGTATACATATTCCTTCATCTAGAGTCTTTGGCTTGGACTTTTTCAAAAGCAGAATATTTTTAGAATCAGTGAGTTTCTATAGATTTGGTGGTAGTATATTCTGATTTCTCTTGGTGAACACAAATCACAAAATATTAATATTGAGACAGGAAATCCAATTACTTTCTCATCCTGAATTAATACTGCTAGCAAACATGAATCATATCTCTGAAACTACATTTTGTAATGTTCTTTCTGCTGAATAAAAAATTAGGAGTAAATCTGGTACTGCTACTCTATAAGAACTGGCAAGAATACTAATATATGGATTTCATTAGATGTGCATTCAGAATTCCTTTTATGTTGCAAACAATTGCTGGAAAACAATGCATTCTATTTTTTGCCAACATAAATGAAAATACATGAAAGTATGATAGTAGACCTATTTAACGTAGTGATACAGCAGGGTTATGGACATAACAAGATTGTGCTTGGGAAATTTTGATTGTTATAAAAATGAATAGAAATTTAGTAGAATAAGAACATTTGTATATTATTTTGAATAATAGAAAAATAATTATTGCAGTGCTAATAGATAATATGACTGAGGGCAGAATTAAACAGCTATGTAGTGGCTTCTTAAATCTTCTGCTGATGTTCATTCAAATACAAATCAAAATCCTTTAATGAAAAATAAAATAGCTAGTTTGGCTATGAGATATGAAGAACAATAGACATTGTTTTCCCTTCTGTTGGGTTTGGTTTGTGATCAAAGATAGCCTTGAAAGAAACAAGCTGAAGTGCAAGGAATCTCCAAACATATTTCAAAGATTATGACTGTCTATCAAAGAACAGAATTGTGCTGTCATATGTTTGTCAAAATAAATTCAGACCTACCATTACTCTCTCTATCTTCCTCAGTGTATTTCAACTGCCTATCAGTGGAAATAATCTTCCTGTTTCCAGATGCTTAATGTTCCTAGTGTGCTTTCCTTTAAAGTTGTTGTCTGGCATAGAATATATTGATAGAAATAGAGTTGTCACTGTTTTCTATTCTATAGAAATGGAAACATTTACAAAAGCTTGCTTTTGTAATTCTTTCTGAGATTCTCTTTGAATTCTCACTGAATCAAAAAATATATATATTTAAAACTTTTGCAATGTGACAATTAAAAAAAATGATATACATACCAGCCAGTTCAGCAGTAAAGAGACTTTTCAATGAGATGCATAAGCAATTTAAACGGACCCCAAAAACTGTAAATGGTATTTTTATTCAATTGCCAATAAGGCAATGTGAATTTATTTTTAAAAATAAATTTAGAATTGACTTTTGTGGAAGAAACAAACTTTTTCTGCATGAATATTAAATTTTGAGTGGCTTTGTACACTACCAGATATGAAATATATGTGAGCATGTGTGTGTGTGTGTGTGTGTGTGTGTGTGTGTGTCTATGTGCATGTATGCATGTCTAAAATTTTAGACCTAGCAAACTCAACAATACACGTTCAATTTCCTTATGGCAACATTTAGCAGTATCACACTGCCTTTGTCTTCTTTAGTACCTTTGATATATTTTTAGCTTCTGAGTAAAAAAGCACTATAGTAGTCTTGAGACTGAGTTGATTAAATTTTCTTTTTCTCTGATAAATTCTCTTCTTAATTTTTAATCATTTCAGGTGTTGTCAAAGTTCCCACATTGCTCACAAGAACACAGTGGTTACCCTGAAGATCTTCAGAGAGCACCTCTTGATTATTCAACTGAGTACTGATTAAAACATGTGTATGAGAAACTACCCTAAACAGGTGAGGGCCATCTGAGAAGATTAGAAGTAATAACGTCCAAACTCACACAGGGCAAATAATAGTGTCTGTTACCACCAAACACACTAAAAAACTTCAAGATTCATGGGGCATTAGGTAGAGTCCTCAGAAGTCTTTTGCTCTCATTACTGGGAAATAGTTAACCCGGCTATGCTGTTCCCATGACCTGTCTATTAGTTTGTCATACCATGGTGGCTTGCAAGTTGCTATGATGCTGGAAGCTATGCCAATGGTGTTTCAAATATAGGATCACCCATGGTGTGCAGATTTTAGCAGAATATCCAGACTAAGACAGACAAGGAAGAAAGGCCTGGAAATGTACTTACAAAAATTAGCTGATGAAAACCCTGTGCATCACAACAGAAAACTGTCTGACATAATTCTGGAAGATAAGCTCCCTAGGTTGGAAGGCACTCAAGATACACAGTGGCCACAACAATGAACTTAAGCATAGTGATGATCATGAAGATGGTGCAGGACCAGGCAACATTCCATTCTGTTGCACCTGAGGTCGCCATGAGTCAGAGCTGACTCGATGGCAACTAACAATGACAACGAATGCTGTTCTGTCTCACTTTAAAAATCTGACAATGTAATAGTCTGGGCTAAATAAAGAATCCCTGGTAGTGCAATGGTATAAAGCACTTGGCTTCTAACCAACGGGTTGGTGGTTAGAACACTCCAGCTGCTCTGCAGAAGAAAGACATGGCAGTTGGCTTCCATAAAGGTTAAAAAAAAAAAAAAGCTGCTGTGCCATATGGCACACGCCATATGGGCAGCTCAGCTCTGTCCTATAAGGTCACTATGAGTTGGAATTGACTCCATAGCAATAGGTATTGGTAACAAAAAAAAAAAAAAAGAAGAATTTAGATGTCAATAAGTTACAATCATTTAAAGGAATATTTTTATATCTAAATTAGACCTGATTTCAGTTGTGGGAAAGGTCCTATTTCTATTTTTCAGGCAACCTGTTATCAATCAAGAAGTGCTTATTGAGCACCCACGCTATGCATAGGAGTTTGTACAGGCAGTTTGAGTGCACACTAAAGATGAGACAGACTCATTGCCTTCAGTTCTAACAATTTAATTGGAAGCCCTTTATTATGTGTATAATGATTATTTTAGATTCCTCTCTCTACATACATTTCTTTGATTTACAAATACCAGAGGAATAGCATGATATTTCAACTCATTTCTTCCTTGTATAACTTGATCACTGAGACATCATATTTGGAGAATGTCTCCAGTTTTGGAGATGACAGGAGAAAATGTTCTTCTACCAAAAACCAACCAACCAACAACCAACCAAATAAATGAACCAGCCAAATTTGCTATCAAATGGGAGGAGATCATATATTTTTGGAGTTGGGGAAGTTGGCTACACTTTCCAAAATCATTCTTTTTTATTCTTCATGGGTCCAAATATTTTCTTATATCCAAAACCAAAAACCCCATTGCCATCGAGTCAATTCCAACTCATAGCAACCCTATAGGACAGAGTAGAACTGCCCCATAGGGTTTTCAAGGAGCAGGTGGTGTTTTGGAGCTGCCAACCTTTTGGTTATCAGCTGAACTTTTAATCACTGTGCCACCATGGGTAGTTCCTTAATATCTATCCATCAATAATTTTCATAAAATATTGATTTTCTATCATTTGAGAGATTTGATTTATACAATTTGCTTTCTGATTTTAAAAGGAAACTGAGAAGTACTATACACATTTTTTAAATGAAAACCATGATTTGTATCTAAATTAAAACCTAAATATGCAAAAGTAATCAGGTTCAGAATAAGAAAGAAACTAAGCAGAGAAATCCCTCTTTTCTTCAACTTACCATGCTCACTCTTCCATGATAAGTGATCAGTTAACTTATAAATATTTCTGTCTTCTATGGAGATCTATTATGAAATCTAATTCTTTATCGTATTAAACAGACATTTAACCCATAATGTGACATCTGACTAACTTCTTATCTTCACTGAAAAATGGTTCTTTCTGTGGTTAAAATTACTTATATTTTAAGAACAAGAGATCTTTCACAAGATATTAGTTCTAAATGCCTTTTATTGATGAAGGAATCTTAAAGTAATAAGTCTTTGAAAGTGAGTGACAGAGACTCTGGTAAGTGGCAAACTACTTAAAAATGGAAGGTCATAAATAATAATAGCTCTTATGGCTAGAGTGCTTTGGTATTTATTATCTCATTTAATCTTCACAACAGATCTATTATGTTAAACCTAATCTGTAGAAGAACAAAGTGATATGCAGAAAATGAAGTAAAGTTATTTACTTCATTTATTGTTGGCATCACATTTTATTCCACAAAGGGTGTAGGGTGACAAGTAAAATGATTCACTTAAACCTCACAAAAAAAAGTAGGTGGCAAAGCTGGAATTTCAACTCATGTCTGATTCCAGGTTTGAGGATCTCACAGTATGTTCAAACACTTGCTTTAAAAATATAGTTTACCAAGGGTGAGGCCAAGATGGCGGAATAGCCAGATGCTTCCAGTGATCCCTCTTAAAACAAAGACCCCCAAAAAACAAGTGAAACAGTTATATTTATGACAAGCTAGGAGATGTGAACATCAAAGGCAAAGTTAGAAAACAGATTGAGTGGAAGGGGGGAGTGAGAGAAGGTACAGAAGTAGAGAGGAGTTGCTGGACCTGAATCGCTGGGATCCCTCAGGCACCATTCCCGGGAGCGGCTGCAGCAGGTCTGTAGTGGTGTTTGGCTGCAGTTTCCTCAGGGAGAAGCAGCCAACCACACAGCCTACTCACACCTCCGGAACCAGAAAAGAACAGTGCTCTTGGCAAGAGTTAAGTCCTTGTGTTTATTTTACCATGCCTCCTGTCCCCAAGCTGGCTTCAGAGGCTGTTGATTTCCCTTGGCCTGAGGTAGGTCCTGTTGAGTGCCTGGAGCCATTCTCCCGACCTTGGAGAAGGAATAAATTCACAATTGGGGGAAAAGATAATTTGCCAGCTCCACTAACTTGGGGAGCTCAGGACAGAAGCAGCTTCTGTCCAAGCATAAACAATCAGTGGATTTTGAATACCTTTCCCCCCTGCATGGACCTGTGTGGGCCTATTTCAGGAGAATAGGTGCTTGTTGGCAGACTACAACTGTTTCAGCTGTGCAGCAAAGCGGTGGGTATTTGATGTTTAACAATACTTTGCCTATTAAACAGGGCCCTCAACTACCCACATTAGGGGCCTAAGGACTGGAGGCTCCACTCAGGTCACCCAGCCACCTGTGACGGGGTCCAAGGATAACTGGTATATCCCTGTCCTTACAACCAAAGCATTGGGTGTCAGTGGTCCAACTCCAGAACCCACCCACCTGTACACTCTAAGGAACAGGGACACACTTTCCTCAGAGACACATGGAGGACAATTCTCAGCCTCCTGCCTTGTTCAGAGTGTGACCCCCTTATGCAATCAGATATTGGTACCTACACCAATCATCTCTGCCCCTCTAAGACTGTTGGACAGAGCCTAAACTACACACTTGATGACCAGCTACCAGGACAAAAAAAAAAATTCATACAGGAAAAGTGAATGGACTCCTAAACTGATATACATGATAACAGCTCTAGCCATCTGTGGACAGGACGTCAAAGCTCCAAAGGCAAAAATAATCAAGCTAGCTCACTCAAGCAACCCATTTGGGCATATCAAAACAAAACAAAGTAAGAAGCTAGAATACAGTAAAGAGCAAACATAAACTAATACCATAACTTATAGATGGCTCAGAGAAAGCAGTCAATATAAAATCACATAAAGAAACAGACCCTGATCACTTCAACAAGCTCTCAAAACAAAGAATCAAGGGATCTTCTAGATGAAGGTGCTTTCCTGGAATTACTGGATGCAGAATTCAAAAGATTAATACACAGAACTTCAAGACAGCAGGAAGCAATATGCAGAACAAGCCAAGGAACACACAGATAAACCAGTTGAAGAAATTAAAAAGGACATAATGAAAAATTTAATAAGCTTCAAGAATCCATAGAGAGACAGCAATCAGAAATTCAGAAGATTAACAATAAAATTACAGAACTAGACACCTCAATAGAAAGTCAGAGGAGTAGAATTCAGCAAGTGGAAGGCAGAATTGGTGAGATTGAAGACAAAGCACTTGGCACCAATATATTTGAAGAAAAATCAGATAAAAGAATTAAAAAAAAATGAAGGAAATTTAAGAATCATGTGGGACTCTATCAAGAGAAATAACCTATCGGTGATTGGAGTACCAGAACAGGGACAGACAACAGAAAATACAAAGAGAATTGCTGAAGATTTGTTGGCAGAAAACTTCCCTGATATTGTGGAAGATGAGAAGATATCTACTCAAGATACTCATCAAACTTCACATAAGGTATATTTTAAAAGAAAGTCACCAAGACATGTTATAATCAAACTTGCCAAAACAAAAGATAAAGAGGGAATTTTAAGAGCAGCTAGGGATAAACAAAAAGTCACCTACAAAGGAGAGTCAATAAGAATTAGCTCAGAATACTTGGCAGAAACCATGCAGGCAAGAAGGTAATGGGATGACTTATGTAAAAATTGAAGGAAAAAAATTGCCAGCCAAGAATTGTATATCCAGCAAAACTGTTTCTCAAATATGAAGGTGAAATTAGGACATTTCCAGGTAAACAGAAGTTTAGGGAATTTATAAAAACTGAACCAAAACTACAAGAAATACTGAAGGGAGTTTTTTGGTTAGAAAATCAATAATATCAGACATCAACCCAAGACTAGAACACTGGACAGAGGAATCTGATGTCAACACAGAAAGGAAAATCACAAAAATAAATCAAGAGAAAAAAACACTCAAAACAGGGAAACAGTGATGTTATTATATAAAAGAAGACAACATTAAAACAATAAAGAGGGAATAAAAAGCATAGTCATAGATCTTTCAGAGGAACACAAGGCGATATAAAGAAAAAAAGTTAGGGTTAAGCTTGGAAAAATAGGGGTAAATATTAAGGTAACCACAAAAGAGACTAACTACACTACTCATCAAAATAAAATATGAGAGAAAAAAAGAGGTTCAGCAGAAACAAAATAACTTCAACGAATAAGAGGAAAAGAAAATATATGAAGATAATCTACTCGGCACAAAAAATTAAGTGGGAAAAAGAAACTGTCAACAACACACAGAAAAAGACATCAAAATGACAGCACTAAACTCATACCTATCCATAATTACGCTGAATGTAAATGGACTAAATGCACCAATAAAGAGACAGAGAATGGTAGAATGGACAAAAAAAGTGATCCATCTATATGCCACCTACAAGAGGCACACCTTAGACTTAGAGACACAAACAAACTAAAACTCAAAGGATGGAAAGAAATGTGTCAAGCAAACAACAATCAAAAAAGACAGGAACAGCAATACTAATATCTGACAAAATAGACTTTAATGTTAAATCCATCACAAAGGATAAGGAAGAACACTATATAATGATTAAAGCGACAATTTACCATGAGGATATAAACATATTAAATATTTATACACCCAATGACAGGGCTGCAAGATACATAAAACAAACTCTAACAGCATTGAAAAGTGAGATAGACAGCTCCACAATTATAGTAGGAGACTTCAACACACCACTTTCGGAGAAGGACAGGACATCCAGAAAAAAGCACAATAAAGACACGGAAGATCTAAATGCCACAATCAATCAACTTGACCTCACAGACATATACAGAACACTCCACCCAACAGCAGCCAAGTATACTTTCTTTTCTAGTATAGATGGAACATTCTCTAGAATAGACCACATATTAGCTCATAACGCAAGCCTTAGCAGAATCCAAAACATTGAAATATTATAAAGTATCTTCTCTGACCGTAAGGCCATAAAAGTGGAAATCGATAACAGAAAAAGCAGGGAAAGAAACCAAACACTTGGAAACTAAACCATGCCCTGCTCATAAAGACTGGGTTATAGAAGATGTTAAGGGTGTAATAAAGAAATTCATAGAATCCAATGAGAATGAAAACACTTCCTATCAGAACCTTTGGGACACAGTGAAAGCAGTGCTCAGAGGTCAATTTATATCAAGAAATGCACACATTCAAAAAGAAGAAAGGGCCTAAATCAAAGAATTATCCCTACAACTTGAACAAATAGAGAGCAACAAGAGAAACCTTCAGGCACCAGAAGAAAGCAAATAATAAAAATTAGAGAAGAATTAAATGAAATAGAAAACAGAAAAACAACTGAAAGAATTAATAAGACCAAAATGTGGTTCTTTGAAAAAATCAACAAAATTGATAACCGTTGGCCAAACTGACAAAAGAAAAGCAGAAGAGGAATCAACCTGAATAAGAAATGAGATGGGTGATATTACAACAGACCCAACTGAAATTAAAAGAATCATATCAGATAATTACAAAAAAATGTACTCTAACAAATTTGAAAACCTAGAAGAAATGGATGAATTCCTAGAAGCACACTACCTACCTAAACTAACACAAACAGAGGTAGAACAACTAAATAGACCCATAACAAAAGATGAAATTGAAAACTCCCCCCCAAAAAAAAAAAAAAAAATGCCCTGGCCCTGATGGCTTCACTGGAGAGCTCTACCAAACTTTCAAAGAAGAGTTAACACCACTAATAGTAAAGGTATTTCAGAGCATAGAAAAGGACAGAATACTCCCAAACTCGTTCTATAAAGCCAGCATATCCCTGATACCAAAACCAGGTAAAGACACCACAAAAAAAGAAAATTAGAGACCTGTATCCCTCATGAACTTAGATGCAAAAATTCTCAACAAAATTTTAGCCATACAACTAACAACATATCAAGAAAATAATTCCCCATGATCAAGTGGGATTCATACCAGCTATGCAGGGGTGGTTCGACATTAGAAAAACAATTAATGTAATCTATCATATTTTTTTATCATATATAAACAAACAAAAAGAGAAGAACCACATGATTTTGTTAATTGATGCAGAAAAAGCATTTGACAAAGTTCAACACTTCAAGTCTCAGCAAAATAGGAATAGAAGCAAAATTCCTGAGCATGATAAACAGCATTTATACAAAGGCATTAGGCAACATCATCCTAAATGGAGAGAGTCTGAAAACATTCCCCTTGGGATCAGGAACCAGGCAAGGATGCCCTTTATCACTGCTCTTATTCAACGCTGTGCTGGAAGTCCTAGCCTAGCAATTATGCTAGATAAAGAAATAAAGGGCATCCAGATTGGCAAGGAAGAAGTAAAAGCACCTCTATTTGCAGATTATATGATCTTACACACAGAAAACCCTAAGGAATCCTCCAGAAGACTACTGAAACTAATAGAAGAATTCAGCAGAGTATCGGGATACAAGATAAACATACAAAAATCAGTTGGATTCCTCTACAGCAGCAAAAAGAATATCGAAGAGGAAATTGCCAAATCAATACCATTTACAATAGCCTCCAAAAAGATAAAATACTTAGTAATAAATCTTACCAGAGATGTAAAAGAAATAAATCTTACCAGAGATGTAAAAGATGTACGAAGAAAACTACAAGACACTACTGCAAGAAACCAAAATAGACCTATATAAGTGGAAAAACATACACTGCTCATGGACAGGAAGACTTAACATCGTAAAAATGTCTATTTTACCAAAAGCGATCTATAGATACAATGCAATTGCGATCCAAATTCCAACAGCATTTTTTAATGAGATTGAGAAACAAATCATCAACCTCATATGGAAGGGAAAGAGGCCCCGGATAAGTAAAGCATTACTGAAAAAGAAGAACAAAGTGGGAGGACTCACTCTACCTAATTTTAGAACCTATTATACCACCACAGTAGTCAAAGCAGCCTGGTACTAGTACAATAACAGATACATAGACCTATGGAACAGAATTGAGAATCCAGACATAAATCCATTGACTTAAGAGCATTTGATATTTGACAACGGCCTAAAGTCAGTTAAATGGGGAAAAGAAAGTCTTTTTAACAAATGGTGTTGGCATAACTGGATATCCATCCACAAAAAAAATTTTTAAAAAGACCCATACCGCAAACCATACACAAAAAGTAACTCAAAATGAATCAAAGACCTAAATATAAATCTAAAATGATAAAAATCATGGAAGAAAAAATAAAGATAAAGCTAGGAGCCCTAATACATGGCATAAACAGTACACAAAATATTACTAACAATATAGAAGAGAAACTAGATAACTGGGAGCTCCTAAAAATCAAACATCTAAGCTCATCCAAAGACTTTACCAAAAGAGTGAAAAGATTACCTACAGACTGGGAAAAAAATTTTAGCTATGACATTTCCAATCAGTGCTTGATCTCTAAAATCTACATGATACTGTAAAAACTCAACTACAAAAAGACAAATAACCTGATTAAAAAGATGGGCAAAAGATCTGAACAGACACTTCACTAAAGAAGACATTCAGGTAGCTAACATAGATATGAAGAAATGCTCACGATCATTAGCCCTTAGAGAAATGCAAATCAAAAGTACAGTGAGATTCTATCTCACTCCATCAAGGCTGGCATTAATCCGAAAAACACAAAGTAATAAAGGTTGGAGAAGTTTTGGAGAGTCTGGAATGCTTATACACTGCTGGTGGGAATGTAAAATGGTACAACCAATTTGGAAATCGGCTGGGTTCTTCCTTAAAAAGCTATAAATAGACCTGCCACACGATCCATCAATCCTACTCCTTGGAATATATCCTAAAGAAATAATAGCCTTTACGTGAGCAGATATATACACACCCATGTTCATTGCAGCACTGCTTACAATAGCAAAAAGATGGAAGCAACCAAGGTGCCCATCAATGGATGAGTGGATAAATAAATCATGGTATGCTCACACAGTGGAATACCATACATCTATAAAGAACAATAATGAAACCGTGAATCATTTCATAACATGGTGGAATCTGGAAGGCATTATGCTGAGTGAAATTGGTCATTTGCAAAAGGACAAATATTTTATGAGACCATTGTTACAAGAACTCGAGAAATAGTTTAAACAGAGAAGAAAATATTCTTAGATGGTTATGAAATGGGGGAGGGAGGAAGGGAGGAATAGGGGTTTCACTAATCAGACAGTAGATAAGAACTGCTTTAGGTGAAGGGAAAGACAACACACAATACAGGCGAGGTCAGCACAACTGGACTAAACCAAAAGCAAAGAAGTTTCCTGAATAAACTGAATGCTTTGAAGGTCAGTGTAGCAGGGGCGGGGGTTTGGGAACCATGGTTTCAGGGGACATCTAAGTCAATTGGCATAATAAAATCTATTAAGAAAACATTCTGCATCCCACTTTGAAGAGTGGCGTCTGGGGTCTTAAACGCTAGCAAGCAGCCATCTAAGATGCATCAATGAGCCTCAACCCACCTGGATCAAAGGAGAATGAAGAACACCAAGGACACAAGGTGATTATGAGCCAAAGAGACAGAAAGGGCCACATAAACCAGAGACTACACTGGCCTGAGACCAGAATAACTAGATGGTGCCCAGCTACAGCCCATGACTACCGTGACAGGGAACAAAACAGAGAATCCCTGAAGGAGCAGGAGAGCAATGGGATGCAGACCCCAAATTCTCATAAAAAGACCAGACTTAATGGTCTGACTGACACTAGAAGGACCCCAGTGGTCATGATCCACAGACCTTCTGTTAGCCCAAGACAGGAATCATTCCCAAAGCCAATTCCTCAGACAGGGATTGGACTGGACAATGTGATAGAAAATGATACTGGTGAAGAATGAACTTCTTAGATCAAGTAGACACACGAGACTATGTTGGCATCTCCTGTCTGGAGGGAGATGAGAGGCCAAAGAGGTTCAGAAGCTGGCTGAATGCATGTGAAAAGAGAGAGTGGAGGGAAGGAGTGTGCTGTCTCATTAGGGGGAGAGCAATTAGGGGTATATAGCAAGGTGTATATAAATTTTTGTATGAGAGACTGACTTGATTTGTAAACTTTCATTTAAAGCACAATAAAAATTAAAAATATATATGTATAGTTTTCCAATGAATCCTGGCAGCTCAGGCTCTGGGACATTTAATTGTGTAAGGAAATTGGTTGTTAGTGGGCACTAGAAGTTGCCTATAGAGCAAAATGTAGTCTAATTTGGCTGATTTGGACCCATGGAAGTGAAGAAAGAATAACTGTGACGTTTATATTCATGGTGGAGTGATCAACATCATTCCACCTAATCTGGGTGGTGAATAAACATCCCTGAAGATTGAGAACATTTTGAGGATTAAAAAAATATATATTATTATTTTTCATACAATGTTGAAATTTATCACATCACCAAGTGTTAGTTTCTTTCTTCCTCACAATGCAACCACTAAGACCACCTCTTTCTTCCATGGTTGTTGGTGTTTTTTGTCATTGAGTCAATTCTGACTCCTAGTGACTCTAAAAGACAGAAGTAGAACTGCCCTGTAGGGTCTTCTAGGCTGTAATCTTCATGGGAACAGATCATCAGTTCTTTTCTCCTTTGGAGCAGCTGGTGGGTTTGAACTGCCAACCTTTCCGTTAACAGCTGAGTGCTTAACCAGAGTGCCACTAGGGCTCCTTGTTTCTTCCATAATATTTGCCAAATCCATTCAATCACTTCAAATATTTATCATTTCCTCTGCTGGAGAGAAGACGGTAGAATCACAAGGGCTAGAAAGAAAACAAACAAAAATTATAATTAGCATTAGCGCCTATTAGATAAATAAAGAATTGGGATAGAAGTAGGGGCTTGCCCCCTAGAGCTTTTTCCCATTTGTCTTCTCCTAACTGTCCCTCAAAAATAACCAGCATCCTGAATTTGTGTTGATCATTTTTTCTTTGCTAATGTATAGTTTTTTTTTTTTTCCACCTCTTTGTTTATTTTCTAGATAGGTAATTTTCTGTATTGAATATCTTGTTGAAAAGACAAATTTTCCAGGGAGAAATATGAAATGGCAATGCATTGAGTGTTTCAGGAAATCATATATTCAAAAACTTATTGTAACATATAAAGGAGATTTTGAAATTTAAAAAAATAGGATTATTTTGACAAAGAAGTCACAGTGTACACTCTTTCTTTTATTTTTAATGTTAATAAGCGAAGCTATTCCCAAAGTAATTGTTAGTATTTCCCTTTGGGGACACCATTTTGGAATTTACAGCTTCATTAAAACGTGACTAAATATTACTATTAGACTTGTAGTAGATTTCAAAAATTTGCTATTATGCCCAAAGTTCTAACAAAGCCAAAATCTTGTCCTCTTCTAAAGGAAGCTGGTTATTCCAGATAAATTAATTTAATGCTAAGTCCACGTGAATCCAGAAAATGGTCTTCAACACACCATTTTTGAAAAAAAAAAAATAATGCAGAGCAATTATTTCCCATACAAATTAAATCATTTAATTAAAAAAAATCATTTAATTAAAACATTCTTGGATATTGAATTCACTTACTCCTAAAGCAAATCCATAAGGTGCTATTTTAAATGGAATTACAATGGTATACTCCATTTTCTTCAGTAGTTAGGACATGGATAGTAATCATAAGAATGGTTCCTCCATAGCCTGTATACTTTATATTTTTATGCTAAGCAATGATATGAGTAGGGCTTTAATCAAAATTAGTTTATTTCTCACCTAATGATAATAACAGTAATTATGCTTGGGAAAGACAAGGTGAAGGTGCCCTCTGGAGAGATTAAATAAAACAAAGACGAAAAGACTTATCCTTGAACTAATGAAGAGTAAGAACTTAAGAGATTTTTTTTTTAAGCCAGGAATATGCAGAGCCATCACACATGTTCTCACTGTGCACATATGTAAACAAAAACAAAAATGTGTTTGTTCTCTGAATTTGAGAGCATAAGGATAAAGAGGATGTAACAATTAGCTGTCACATATTTGCTCCTTCTGTATTGCAATATCAAATATCCTTGGGAATGTCTGTTTAACACACCTCCCTCTCAGAAACTCAGAATGGTCATCAATATATTGAAGGCTGTGGTCAGAGGAGCCCTGGGGGTACAGTGGTTAAGAGCTTGGCTGCTAACCAAAAGGTTGGCATTTCAAATCTACCAGCTGCTCCTTGAAAACTGTATTGGGCAGTTCTACTTTGTCCTATAGGATTGGTATGAGTTGGAATTAACTTCATAACAATGGGTTTGGTTTTTGGTTTATGTATTATAATTATACAGAGTTACATTGAGGAGTTCCTGAGGATGATGAGGTCATGGGCTAATCATTGTTTCAATATCATTGCTAAAATAACTTGTCCTCTTACCGTTTTGTGTAGAGTTCTCTCTGTGGAAAAAGAAGAAGATAGCATGAGAATACATAATGGCATAGTGCCGTGAAACTAGAAATTCTGTTTGATGGTTTCAACAAATTTTAAATTAAGCTTTCAGGGAGAGGAAACGAACTAAGTGTTTCAGATAATTCATTACAAATTTCAAATGATATTTAACAAAACGTGTCTAGGATGGAATTCTAAATTTATTTTTTTCTTTTTTAGTTTCAGCCAATCACTAAATCTTTATTGATTATTTCCCACATCCTGATGTAAATCATATATTACTGGGCTTAAAACAATTGAGCAGCAAAACTACAGCAAAAGCAGTAATGCATGGTATAAGGAAGATACTTGAAATAACCAGAAAGGAATGGACTTTTGAGTAATGACAGAAACGTCTGTGAGGTAATAAAACAATTAGAAGATCATTCATCCACCATGGTCTTCTAAACCCATCATCTGAGTCAGGAAGAGGTCTGTAGTATGGATGAAAGCATGGCTCCATTATTATTTGAAGGAAGAAGCAGCACAGGACTTTCCTTATTAAGAACATTCCTTCTTCCTTAATACAGGATTTTCTCTTGGTTCCCAGGGCATCACAGTCTCTTGGTTTTCTTCTTGCGCTTTGGACATTCCTATTCAATTATTCCTGATTTTCTCCTCTTTTCCCAGACTTGTCAATGATGGAGTACCTCAGGCCTCAGTCCTGGTTCTCCTCCTTTCTTCAAGTTACACCCATACCCTTGGTGATCTCATGCAATTCCTCATCTTTAAATACAATGTATTTGTTGATGGCTCTCTCAACTTTTTTTTTTTTTTTCCCCTGCCTCTCAGCTTTCTCTTTTTATTCACCAATTTTCCTTCTTTTACTACTCCTGAGCCAATCCCGAGCTTCTCATTTTTCTTCTGCAATATGTAGTAGCTTTCTAATGGGCATTCTTGATTCAGCCCACTCCCACACCCCAAACCTCCACTGCCCCACGCTCCATACTCAGAAGCCATAGTGATCTGTTGAATACATATGTCAGATAATGCCACTTCTTGGTTCACAATGTTACAGTGGCTCCCCATTTCACTCAGTGTAGAAGTTAAAATTGTCATAATGGCCTACAAAGGCTAGCCACCATTACCTTTCTGACTGTAGCTCCTACTCCTTTTCCCCACTCTCATTCCAACATGTTAGCCTCCACACACTAATAAGACTATATCTTAGGGCTGTTCCTCCAGCTCTCACCCTACAATTTTCTTCTCTCAGATACCTTTTTGAGTCTGGGCTAAATCATCTCCTTCAAGTTTTTCTCAGTTTTCATTATCAGGAAAACCTACCTTTTATACCTTATTTAATATTACAATCACCCTCACCAGGTCATTTATCCTGCTCTCCCTGTATGTTTTATTTTTTTCATAGCACACCTCATCTTCTTATATGCAATATAATTTACCTCCTTATGATATATATCGTGTTTATCTCTCACCTTGAGAATGTAAGCCAACCAAGAGCAGTTAGTTATCTTTGTTACAAGAGCCTAGAATAGTGCCTTGCACATGATTTAAAAAAAAAAAAAATAGTTTGCCATTTTGTTGATTCCAACTCATGGCAACCCTATGTGTGTCAGAGTAGAACTGTGCTCCACAGAGTTTTCAGTGGCAGATTTTTTGGAATTTTTAAGGAATTTTTAAGATTTTTAAGGCCTGTCTTGTCAGGTGCCTTTAGGTGACTTGAACCTCCAATCATTTGGTTAGCAGCCGTAAATATTTATTGACTGAATGGAATTGGAAGAGTGGTAAGGAGATGTGGAGTATCATTATATTTATAAAACCTTTCCTGCTTCAGCAAAGAAAACAAAGGAAATTTGGAGAGGATTCTCATAGAGGAGAAGTATTGCAACTTCAGCATTTATGCAATTCCAGGTAGAAACAAAAATAGCTACACAAATTTTTACACAGTTGATAAAGACCATGTAATTAAGTGAAATGTTAGATTTTTGAAGAATAAATTTCAAGTAATTGTGGATATTGAGAGTCTGCATCTCAGCCATAGTACCTATGTGGGACACAGAAGTGGAAATCTGCAGAGCCCAGAATGAGATAAAAACAAAGAAAAACAGATAGGAAGTAACCATTATGATGAAATAGAACAGTATCTGTCTAGAAATGTCCCTAGTTAATCTCTGATATGGGATTTACTCATGGTCTATTTGAGAGGCAGTGTATCTAATGCTTAAGAGCATAACACTAGACCAGTCTGCCTGGCCTAGCTATTTACAAGCTCTGTGACCTTGGCCAGTCATTTCACATTTCACCTCTCAGTGCTTTGGTTTCCTCATCTCTAAATATACAGAGTAATAGTATGTCAACATCTTAGAGTGGTTAATAGGACTGGATTAGTTCAAATGTGTCAAACACTAAAAATTGTCAAAAACTAGACCAAGTGCTATAGAATCAATTCCGACTCATGAAAATCCCATGTGTTCAGAGTAGAATTATTCTCCATAGAGTTTCCAATGACTAGTTTTTTCTAAGTAGATCACAAGTTCTTTCTTCCAAGGTGCCTCTGAGTGGATTTGACCCTGCAACCTTTTGGCTAGCCCCCAAGTGCTTACCATTTATGCCACCCAGTAACTCCCATAGTGATGGCCATATAAACATATAAACATTGATTAAAATCTTTAGTAGCGGTAACAGTTACCCATTGCAGTGATGTGTAAGGTAATGGCATCCAAAAGCACATTTCTGGAGGGGCCTCTGCCCAGAGTTCCAGATTGACATTAATCGGTGACAATCAAAAGTGATTTTCAAGCATCCCAGTGAGAGTCATTACTAAGGAAACACTGTGGACAACTAAACTTGGGAACCACTGTGCAATATTTCAACTCACTGTAGATTTATTTCATCACATTCTGTTTTGTCTTTACTAAAAAAATCCAAATAATTCTGTTTAATGCAAGAATTCCCTACAATTCTTTGTGAAAACTTCGGTTTCAAAAGCTCTAGCAGTGCAATGGTAAAGAGCTCAGCTGCTAACCAAACGGTCAGCAGTTCAAATCCACCAGCTGCTCCTGGAAACCCTATGGGGCAGTTCTACTCTGTCCTATAGGGTTTCATTGAATGGGAATCAACTTGACGGCACCTAATAACAATATTAATATTCTATGCTTATGCTTATATGGGGAACTGACACAATTGTATTTGTAATTATTGGCACATCAAACATTGCCTTTATTAAATCTAATTCATGATATTTTGTGATGAAGCCTTGCCAGCTGAAAACCTTCTGATTTTACCTGTATTGGTATCTCATCCTAATAGAAATTCTCGAGCCATCATATCTTTCTTTTCAATATTCATTATAAAAATTAATGTAAATAAATATAGATTTAGGAATATAAATAAAATAAATTCAATTAATTATCAATGAAAAGTAGGATTACAAGAATAAAATATTTTCTAATTAAATTGAGTCATGGAGCAAAAGCCTTGTTTTTTTAGCTGCCATCAAGTTGGCTCTGACTCCTGGTGACCCAACGTACAATGGAATGAAATGCTGCCTGATCCTGCACCATCCCCATTATTGGTTGCAGATCTGAGCCTTGTGACCCATAAAATTTTCATTAACTTTCAGAAGTAAATTACCAGGCCATTCTCCCTAAAATCTGTCTTAGTCTGGAAGTTCTGCTAAAACCTGTACAGCATCACAGCAACACGGAAGCCTCCACAGACAGAAGGGAGATGGTTGCGCTTGAGGTGCATTGGCCAGGAACCTAACCTGGGTCATCCACATGGAAGGGGATAGTTCTAATACTGAACTACCAATGCCTCAGGTATGCCCAAATGACTAATTTTTATTCTCAGGTGCTAATTCAAATTAATGTAGTCTGTTCTGATTGAATATGAACAAAAAGTAAATAATGTATCATTAGCAAAATTCAGAACATATACCATTTAAAAGCATATTGAAATTCTGAGATGTAAAAAAAATGTTTGTTAAGTGTTCAGGAGGAACCAATACTCTTACATGGCAGCTTTTCATCATATTTACAATAAAAGTTATACTGAAAAGAAAAAAAAAAATCTGTCAAGTCTATTCTGACTCATAGCTACCCTGTAGGACAGAGCAGAAATGCACTATAGGGTTTCCAAGCCCATAATATTCACAGAAGCAAATTGCCACATCTTTCTCCCATGGAGCAGCTGATGGATTGGAACCACTAACATTTTGGTTAGCAGCAAGCTCTTAACCACTGTGCTGCCAGGGCTCCTGTAATAAAAGTTATAAATTTGTTGCTGTCAAGTTGATGCCGACTCATAGAGACCCTATAAGACAGAGTAGAACTGCCCCAGAGGGTTTCCAAGAAGTGTCTGGTGGATTCGAACTGCCCACCTTTTGGTTAGCAACCTAGCTCTTAACCACTGCTCCACATGGGCTCCAATAAAAGTTAGAGTCCTGCATAATTTGGCTTCCTAGTGCTTCTTGAATCACACCTCCTATTACTTCCTCTTCTCTTACACTGCTTCTATCACACCAGCCTCTGTGCTGTTTCTTGAACACACCAAACCTGCTCCCACTCTCAAGGCCTTGGTACACGTTATTTTCTGTATCTACAATGCTCACCTCTTCCCAATGCCCCCATAGATCACTGCCTCACCATTTCATGTCTCAGTGAGGTCTTCTCAGACCTTCTCTAATTAAAATAGACCTTGCCCTTCAGATTGTTCTGTACCACTTTATTTTTCTATACTGCTCTCATAATAATCTCTCATAATACATATTTTAGCTGTTTTTGTTTTTTTCTGACTATAAGCCATTAAAAGCCAAATATTCTTGCCAGTTTTGCTTAGTGCTATAGACTTTCAGACTAGAACAATGCCTGGCATATAGGAAGCATTGAATACTTGGTTAATCAATTAACGAAGAAATGTAAGTAAACCCTATCAAGATACATTTCTACAATTTCTTTTTCATATTTTTAGCTAGTAACCAGACATTTCCCCCTATTTGTCCAATAGAAAATTCTGGCTGGAATCTTTATCTCTGTGAGTAATGCCGTGCAAGTGCCCATGCCAGGAACCAGAGAGCCACATTGCATCTTTCCCTCTCTGTTCCCTTTTCTCTAACCATTCGCGGAAAATGACAATCCATCATCCCAAATACTTCTCTTACTAGGCCCACTGCCACTGCCTTAGTTCAGTCCTGATCGTGTTTTATTCAGACATTTTCAACAGTTTTTTTAATGCTCTCTCTGCCCATTTCTCCCTATGCCACCCTCATCCCTCTTTAATATATCTAACAAATGCATCGGATTGATGTATCAGACCATGTTACTTCCTTGATCAAAATTCCCCCACTATTTTCCATAAAAAGAAGGAATAAAAATAAACTTTTTTACATAATGTAGAGGGCCCCAGACTCATTTCCAGCTCTGTGCGTTTGCATATATTGTTCCTTTTCTGCATAGCATGACTTTGTTTCCCGTTTGGCCTAATGCTACCTCCTTACTCACCACAGCTCTCCTGTGAAGCCAGCCTAGAATCGGCCAGTGACAGACTTTCTCCTCTTCTGTCTTATATCCCTATTCAGGCACTCTCCATGCTATTTTAATTATTATTTTATATTCCTCCATCAGTGTGTGAGGTCCTCAAAGGCAAAGGTTATATTTTATTCTTATTTTTTTTAAGTATTTTTTAATTTCTAGCACATTCTTCAACGTTGACACATAATCGAGTTATAAGAATCAATCGTATGAATGACATTTTAGAGCAAATGGGACTAATTTCTTTCATGCCATGTTTAATGGGCTTAAGTTTATTCTATTGTTACAAGCTCCCTATTTCATTTTTTTATTATTCTGTGTAAACTGTAGGTCCATTACTGCTCCTTAGGCAATATTCATATATCTATGAAGAGTCTTGTTTTCTCCAAAGGTAATCTTTTGAAAATAAAAAGTACCTTAGAATACATTTTGCAACAAAACAACTTGATTTTTATTTCAATTTTTTTTCCAAATGAGAAAAGAGCACGAGAGGTGGATTGATTAGTTGATTACTGTTCATAATCAAATACCTTAATTTTCTTTGTATAGTTGACTTTATCACATCAATATTATAATAAATATTTTTGATATAAGTTTCAGTAAATTACATTACATAGTTAAGGTTTTTACATGCATGCTTCTCTTTTTTTTTTTTTTTCCTAAAACTATAGCTACATGAGTCACAGGGCACTGATTCTGTCCTCTGAAGTCCCCGCCATGATTTCAGGGAAATGCAGTACTTTGCTTGTTGACTCTGCTGGGAGACCACAGGGAGCAAGAGTTGCACAAAGAAGAAGATCAAGCAAGAGGCAGATGATTCTTTCTGATATCTTGAGAACATGGTCTCTACATTATTTTTAATTCTGTTTTCTTTATCAGCTTCCAGAGAATGTTCCATTTAGATTCGTATCTTGTAGCGGACATGAAAATGTGCTGCTCAGCAATCCTGCTGTGACAAGCATAATGAACTTTGGGCCCCAGCTGCTGCTGCTCTGGATCTGCCATTGCATTGAGGATAAAGCTCTGTTTCCCATAGGCTGCCTCCATCCAATGACTACACATACACACACAAGGTACTAATAACTCAAGCTTATTGAGGTGAGACGAAGGACTCCTCCAAGGGATGGCTTTGGCTTGAGGTCTCCTTTTGTGCCTGTCAAACCTTTCCTGCAGCTGTACTGGAGTCTGAGACTGTTCTTACCCAATTCTCCTTCTTTCCCTTTCCTATTTCACAGGCATTAGACCTGCACTGTGGCCTGAAGATTTCCTCTGCCTTTTCCTGTTCAGTTCCCTATAAATGTTTCCAGACTTAATCCTGTCTTGGCATTTGTTTCTCAGTGGACTCAAATTAATGCATATCTCACGTAGAGTTGACTCTTTTTACCCTCCCAGTAAAAGTAAAGAGAAAATATGGTAAGAATTGTGAGACAATAAATTTCTGTTGCTTTAAACCATGTAGTTTGTGGTAATTTGTTATGACAGTGCTAGGAATTATACTTGGCAACCTTGTAAGCATTTGAATCTACTTGGAAGAATCATGGAAGTCTTCACAGAGCAGGTGAAATTTGAGCAGAGACCAGAAGGCTGGGTAGGAAGGTGTTCTTATATGTATGTAACATAGTTGTTTTTATAATAAGAAAATCTGTATGGTATTTTGTCAAAGTGATTCATCACTTTGAGATTATTATCAATTCTTTCATTCATCCATTCATTTTTCTTCTTGAAAGACTACTTCATATAGGAAATCTTTGAGAGACAAGGGATCACAGATAAAAATCCTACCCTTTTCTTCATTTCTCTTTCCTCTCTGGTCTCATTATAGCTCTCCCCTTATTCTTATGTTATGATTCAGCACTATGGAACTATCTTCCTGAACACGTTATGTTCTCTTCTTTCTGCACACCTGTGTCCAAGTTGCTCCCCTTCTTAGAATGATTCTTTCTACCCTTGGCCTCTCATCTAATTGTGTCATCTTTCTCAGCCTTTGTCTACTTAACAAACACCTTCCTATCCAGATTTTAGGTCTCAGCTCAAATTCTACCTGCTTTGTGAGGACTTCCATGATTCTTCCAAGTAGAATCAAATGCCCATAGAATTGCCAAGTGTATTAGTTTCCTAGTGCTGCCTTAACAAATTACCACAAACTACATGACTTAAAGCAACAGAAATTTATTGTCTTACAGTTCTGCAGCCTAGAAGTCCTAATTTAAGATGTTGGTTGGGCCATACTTCATCTGAATACTCTAGGGGAAGATCCTTTGTTATTTCTTGTAGTTTCTGGAAACCCTTGTCATTCCTTGGCCTGTGGCAGTGTAACTGCAATTTCTGCCTTGTCTTCACATTGGTGTCTTTTCTCTGGGTCTGTCTGTCTCTGTGTCTCTCTTCTCCTTCTCTTATGAGGGCACTGGTCATATTGCTTTAGGGTCTACCCTACTCCAGTATAACCTCATGTTAACCAATTGCATCTGCAAAGTTTCTATTTCCAAATAAGGTCACATTCACAGGTACAGGAGGTTAGGACTTAAATGTATCTTTTGGGGGGAAACGACCCATAACACCAAGGATCTAGTATTTAAAGGAACGGCAAAGTAAAAAGTAATCATTAAAATCTGAAGAAAACATAAGCTGCGATATGGTTGTTATCAATAATATTTTACATCATGCCTCTTTTGCTTGTTATTGTTCTTTAGTTCTTTTAATAAAACATATTCTTGGAACTGTAGATTATCTGTCCCCTATGCTTCCAGTGACCTTTGTATACACTATCATCATAAAAATATCCTCAGAATAGTGTGTGGTTTGAACACTTCATCGTGTCGCCGTGAGAATCTAAGTTCTCTGATCACAGGATCCACGCATTTCATCTTTGAAACCCCAGTGCCATGATACCAAAAAAAAAAAAATCCAACCCAGTTGCCATTGAGTCTATTCCAACACATAACAACCCTAGAGGACAGAGTAGAACTGCCCCATAGGGTTTCAAAGGAGCAACTGGTAGATTAGAACTGCTGACCTTTTAGTTAGCAGCCAAATGCTTAACCACTGCTCCACCAGGGCTCCAAAATAGGTGCTAGATAAATATCTGTTTAGATGTGAAGAAGATCCCAGTTAAAGGGGGAGACATACACAATATAAATTGCTTGTTCACAACAGCAAGCAAGAATATCTGTCAAAAAAAACAAACCAAACCCTTTGTTGTTGAGTCGATTCTGATTCATAGTGACCCTATACGACAGGTTCCATGAATACTTGCTTTGCAAATGGAAGTGGAATTCTACAGTTTTTCACATTATTATCCATTTATGTTTTTGTATTAAAAAAGCCCTACCTCAAAAATTCTTATAAGGCATAACCACTCGCTCCATTAAAACTTTAATCATCAAGATTTCAAGAAACATTTATGTGCCAGATACTCTTTCAAATTCTGAAGCATGTTATATCAAATTTTTGCAGTGAAGAGAAACATCAATATTACAATTAAAAATTATAATATTTTGTTTTTACCCTACTAGAAAAAAATAGTTTTTTTTAGTTATTTTATGTCAATTTATTTGTTAGACACTAAAATTAAATATAATTTATCTGTATATTACATATACAGATAAATTATATACACATGCAATTAAATACATAATTTGTAAGACTCTTACAGTGTATGTAACATAGTCATTTTTATAATTCACCCTTCTGTTAGAAGGAATGGTTGAATATTTAAATAGCTGTTTCCTGACCCTCTTCAAAACATAATGACTGTTTATTACTCTAGTACGTGTTGTGCAGAATTATAAAGATAGAACAGCTCAAAAAGGACTCAGGAGAGCTGCAGCATATGTTGCTCTTTCCATATTCAGGCCCTAGTTTGCCTATTAAAGCAAATAAAATGGCTGTGATTATCTGGAAGCAACATCCAGGAAAGATCTCTAGGGCACAACGCACGAGGTATGCGCCACCAAAATGGCTGTCCAGTTGTTAGGGAAGAGGCTCTCGGCAAAGCACAGTGGGAACTTTGCCTCCCATCACTCTGAGATGCCAAATTCAGACCCCGACTGGCATTCCTAATGGTGTTTAGGCCTGTGACAAATCTGATTTATTTGGGCGTTCTTCCTCTGCTTCCATAAAGGAACTGCTGATGTGGTGACATATTAGTCATCGCGCCTCTAGTGCAGTTGCTTCTGCTGGTAGCGGAACCTCTGTGCAGCAAGACTATAAATTTCTTTCAGAACCAATGTCATGTTTCTCTTCGGTGTGAAGGCTCTGTTAGGTCCTCTGTCGAGCACATCTCCCGACATCCATTTTCTCAAAGTCAAAAGATGTCTGGCTAGACAACAATTTAGTTAATTAAGGTGAACGCTTCAGGAAACACTGGCTGAGTGAGGGAGGAGGGGCTTGGGCAGTGTGAGGAAACAGTGGGGCTTGCAATTTTATAATTTAAGTAAAATTAGAATTGAAATGTATCATTAAGTATTATTGCCTCTAATAACATCTAAGGCAGTGTTCTGTTCTTTTCCCTCGTAAAATCTAATTACTGTACAACCGAAACTGCCTTCTCTGTTATAACACTTTTCTTATCAAATAGGTTTTATTTGTGGAGGTGTTTCTTTCACGACCTGAGTCTAGAAGTTGCCTTTAGACCACAGGGAGTTAAACTGCCAATGAGTAGAGTTTTTTTTTTTCCCCCGAGTCTCATCATTCGTTTTTCCTCGTGCCATTAACTGTACTATATCCCCCCACTGCATTCCCACTGTGTCTTGCTAGTGTCGGCTCCATATAGTTCTCTCCTTGTTTTTTTCTTTTTCTTTTAGGGCTAATAGAAATTTTATTCATATTGTTTCTCTCTATTTGGTAATATTTTAAACCAAAAAAATTAAAGAAAAATAGCACTAACACAAACAAACAATTTATTTGCATATTCTTTATAGCTGGCAGCGTCTAATACACATAATTATGGTCCCTATTAATATGTTGTACAATAGTATGTTTTTCTGATGTTTTCCTTTTTCCTCATAAAATATTTTCCTCATACTCAACTACTATTTGCTTTTCTTTTAATGGGACTTTGTTTTAATGAAAATACATTTATAATTGAACAAATGGTCCCAATGTGAAAAGTTCTACGTTTTGTTTACAATGGAAGACTTTTTTAGGCTCACTGGAGATCATGTTTTCTTTGTCTTGGCAATATGGAATTGAAAGATATGAAAAATATTGACATTCAAGGAAATTATTCTGTGCTGCCATTCAGTTCCCTTTTAGCTAATAACTATCAATATTATTTTGTTCATACAGTTAAATAAAACTACTTTAAATATTCTAATTTCATCTGAAATTTAAAGGACTAAATAAAATGATGTCATTCCAAATTAGGGTGCTGTCTTTAGATGCCTTTGAGTGGCTTTGGACTCATAGCGACTCTATGTACAACAGAGCCCAATACTGCCCAGTCCTCTACCATCCTCACAATCCTTGCTCTGTTTGAGCCCATTGTTGCATGCGCTGTGTCTATCCATCTTATTGAAGGCCATTCTCTTTTTCGATGACCCTCTGCTTTACCAAGCATGATGTATTTCTCCGGGGGCTAGTCCCTTCTGATAATATATTCAAAGTATGTAAGACGTAGTATCATACGTAGTATCATTCTAAAAGAGCACTTTGGCTGTTCTTCTTCCAAGACAGGTTTTTTCCTTCTTCTGGCAGTCTACGGTATATTCAATATTCTTTGCCAACACCATAATTCAAAGTCATCAATTCTTATTTGGTCTTCCTTATTCATTGCCCAGCTTTGGCATGCATATTTTGGGTACTTCATCCTAATAATATATTAGTAATGTATTCGTGTGCATGAATAGCATTGCCAGATACTTAGGGTGCTTGCCTTAAACAAACCATTGCTGTCAAGTTGATTCAGACTCATAGTGACCCTATAGGACAGAGTGCAACTGCCCCAAAGAGTTTCCAAGGAGCCCGGTGGGATTTGAACTGCTGACCTTTTGGTTAGCAGCCATAGCTCTTAACCACTACTCCACCAGGTTTTCCTGGGGTGCTTGGCTTATAAGTACTAAATATATTTTAGCATATTAAAACCAAAAACCAAATGCCTGGCCTTCTAGTAGGTTCCTACTCATGGTGATCCCATATGTTACAGAGTAGAACTGTCCCATTGGCTTTTCCTGAATGTAATCTTTATGGAAGCAGATCTCTAGGCCTTTCTTCCCTGGCGCCAGTGGGTAGATTTGAACTGCCAATTTTGGGGTTAGTAGTTGAGTGCGAACCATTCGTACCACCCAGGGACCTTTTGGTGCATTCGAGATTTTTTAAATTATTTTATTAATATAGATGTCTCGTGCCTTTGTTAACAATTATTAATAATGCGATTCTTTCAGTGAAGAGTTTATGTCTCTGGGGCCTACATGGGTACAACTATGAGTTATCCAAATAGGAATGGAGATGCTTCTCTCAGGTACCTTGATTGTAATTATATACTTAGTAATGCTGATTCCCATGCTTTGTCTTAAGTTATCCTTACCTGAATATATTATTTGATACAAATTTTGTAAAAAAAACAAAAGAGGTTACTTGAAAACAATCAAACCCATGTTATGAAACAAATAATGTACAGTTTAAGAATACATAGAATGAGATTTTCCTGTTTCTCAGCATCCTCTTTAATATTTAGTTTTTGTCTGATATTTTAACTTTTTTTTTTTTTTTTTTTTTAGCCATTTTAATAGGTATATAGTTGCATCTGATTGTGGTTTAAATTTATATTTCCCTAATGACTAATGAAGGACCTCTGGTGGCACAACAGTTAAGAGCTCAGCTGCTCACAGAAAGGATCTGGCTGGCAATCTTCTTCTATAAAGATCACAGCCTAGAAAACCCTATGGGGCAGTGCTACTCTGTCACGTGAGTCAATGAGTCAAAATCGGCTTAACAGCACCTGACGACAACTAATGATGCTGAATCCCTTTTCATATTATTTGTCATCCCTGTATCTTTTTGGTGAAATATCTATTTAAATCTTTTACCCACTTATAAACTGAGCTATTAATTTTCTTATTGTGAAGTTTCCAGTGTTCTTTATGTATTCTGGACATAATCCTTTAGTAGATATGCAATTTGCAAATATTTTCTCCCAGACTCTTGGTCATCATTTCATTTTGTCTCTCTTTTTTAGTATAATTTATTTTAGTTGTTGTCTTTGACAATATGCACAGCAGAATCTACATCAATTTAAGAATGCCTACATGTACAATTCAATGGCATTGGTTACATTCTTCAAGTTGTGCAACGATTCTCACCTTCTTTTTCTAAGTTGTTCCTCTTCCATTAACATAAACTCATTGCCTTCTAAGTTTCCTACCTAATCTTTCGAGTTGCTGTTGTCAAGTCGATCCCACATAAATAGATCTTAAAAGTGTTCATTTGTCAAGGCACACATTTCTTACTAGTTAAGCTAAACTATTGTTTGGTTTCAAGAAGGCTTCAGGGGATATATTTGGTTTAAGGCTTAAAGATTACCTCAGGGCAATAGTTTCAGGGGTTTGTCTAGGCTCCACGGCTCCTGAAAGCCTGGCTTTCATGCTAATTTGAAAATATATTCTGTTCTGCATTGTCTCCCTTTTGGTCAGGATCCTCCTATAGAAACTTTGATCAAAATATTCGTTAATGGTAGTCGAGCACAATCCAGTTACTCTGGTCTCATGGCAAAGGGGAAGAATAGTTTCATTCTTTTAAGATGGCTGTATAGCAAATGATTTTAATTTGATAAAGTTTAATTTATTAATTTTCCTCTTCTATGAGTCATACTTCTGGTGTTGTATATAAAAATGCATCACCTAGCCCACATCACCTAGCCCATGTTTAGTAAATAAATTATAAATATTGGGAGCCAGATTTCTCATTGTTAAAGATAGAAGTTACAAATAACAAGAGATGAAAGGCTTTGTGGTGCTGAATTAGAATGGAAAGTTTAAGTGTGAATTCACGTGTGTATTAACATATATGCTGATAGGTAATAAACAGAAGTAAATGTAGATATATGTGTGTACACTGTTTAGTACATTGTTGTTGCTTGGTGCCACAGTCACATAGATTTTCTCCTTTTTTTGCATATTTTATACTTTTATGTTTTATATTTAGGTCTGTGATCTGTATTGAGTTAATTCAAATGTCCACATGTTCCAGCACCATTCATTTAAGAGATTATCCTTTCTCTACTGAATTCATTTTACTACTTTATCAAAATTAATTTACTGTATTTGCATGGAGCAATATCTGAACTCCCTACAATTCTTCATTGATAAATCTGTCTATCCTTATAGTGAGTTTTGAAATTATGTAGTAAGTTTTCCATCTTTATCCTTTTTCAGAATTTTTTGGCTACTTTAGTTACTTTGCTTTTCCGTATAAGTATTAGGATAGCCTTGCCCATGTCTTCAAATAAGTTGGCTGGGGTTTTGATTGGAATTCTGTTGAATCTATACATCAAACTGGGGAGAATTGTCATTTTGATAATATTGAGATCTTTGATTTCTTTCATCAGTGCTTTGTACTTTCCAGCATATAAACTGTATCTCATTTATTGCTGGTGAAAATAAAAAGTGGTAAAGCAACTTTGGAAAACAGTTCAGCAGTTTTTTTTTTTTTTTTTTTTAATACAGTTTAACATATATTTGTCAAAAAAAAAAAAAAACTAGGAATCCTACTTGTAACTATTTATGCAATAAATTAAAAACTTATGTTCGCACAAATGCCTATGTGGTAATGTTTAGAGCATCTCTTTTCATAATTGACAAAACCTGAATGTCTTACAACCTTTGAGTGGTTAAACAAACTGGTATACATCCACATAATGAAATACTATTCAGTAATGCAAAGGAATGAGATGATTCACACAATAAGGTAGAATTGCTAAGTGAGAGAAACAAGACCCCCAAATGCTACATATTGCACTATCCCGTTTATTTGACACTCTGAAAAGATAAAAATTTGGGTATGGAAAATAGGTCACTAGTGGCAAGAGGATAGGGTAGGAAGAGGAACTGATGACATATGGTGAGGACAAGGGAATTTTTAAGGTGAAGTTGTTCTGTAAAGTACTCAGGTGTTGGAAACACAACTATATGGTTTTTCCAAAACCCATACCACAGTGTTAACTTTACTATATGCAAAATAAAGAAAACAAAAAAGTTAGAGGTCTCAGGATGTAATTATTCAAACAATGAATTTAACTCTATTGCAAATGTATGACATCATGTTACTGAAAAAGATGGGATAAAAGAAGGCTGACTTAAATAATTTTGGAGGACAGTGTTTTGACTGAATACCATAAGGCTACAGACAAAAAGAACTGTACATAATAAACACTATATTCTAGTTGGTAAATTTGATTCTCACAGGAAAGTGAGTTAGCATTTCGGAGACAATTTTATATGTACACTAGGTTTAAACATAGTAAATAAATTGTAAATAATGGAAGCCAGATTTCTCACTGTCAGAGACAGAAGTTACAAATAACAAGAGATGAAAGGCTTTGTGGTACTGAATTAGAATTGGAAGTTTACGTGTGAACTCACGTTTGTATTAAATATACATGCGCCTAGGTAATATACAAAAAATATAGATATATGTGTATACATGGTTTAGTATGTCGTTTTTGCTTGGTGCCATCAATTTGATTCCAACTCATAGAGACCCTACAGGACAAAGTAGAACTGTCCTCACAGGGTTTTCTTAGCTGTAATCCTACCAGAGAAGATTGCCAGGTCTTTTCTCCCACAGAGTGACTAGTGGGTTCAAACTGTCAACCTTAAGTTTAGCAGCCAAGTGCTTAACCATTGTACCTTCTGAATTTCAGAATCCAAAAAGAAGATGCCAGGGTTCCCTGTAGAAACAGGTGATTCTGTGACGCAGAAAAGGAAAATACGATATAAGCCTGGAGCATTTTGTAGTGCTAGAAAGTAAAGAAGTCAAAAAATAATAATAAAAGATGGCAGCATGGCAATAGGGCACAGAAGCCAACCTGAAAGAGCTTGCAACAGCCAAAGCTGGAACAGTTTGAGCAACAAAACACATAATGTTAGTAATGGATTATAACCCAGGAATGGCATCAATATCCTTGAACCTATACTGATATAAATAAGTAATTAAAAAATTAATAAGGTAGAAGGGACAAATCTTCCTTACAGAAGAATTCTATATAATAAATACAGAAGAAGCGAGGCAAATAAAAATCACAGGTGCATGTTAAACTTAAAAGATAAAAAAGGAAGAACTGAACATATGCATAGCCATGAAGTATCTCCCTCCTCCCAATATTTGTTAGTTGCTGTGGTGGTTTTAACGTGTGTCCACACATTCTTTGATACTCCTTCCAGAATATAGAGTTTAATTCCTCTCCCCTTAAGTGTGGGCTGGACTTAATGACTTCCTTCTAACAAATAGGTTATGAAAAGAAAAAAAAAAAAAAGGTAACTTTAGAGTGGAGAAATCTGGCAGATATCACCTTAACCAAGTGACCAAGGTCAAATAACCAGTAATAAGTAATGTAGATATCATGCAGTTCCTGATATGATGTAATGAGAAGGGCCTGCCACACATGGTATTCTTCTCCCAAACTTATAACATCAATATAACCATGAGAAATATCACACAAATCTACACTGAAAGACATGCTATAAAATGCCTGAGAAGTACTCTTCAAAAATGTCTAGGTCATGAAAAACAAAGAAAGACTGAGAAACTGTAAAAGATTAAAGGAGATTAAGGAGCAATGATAACTAAACGCATTATGGTCTTTTGATTTGGGTCTCGGAACAGCAAATGAACAAAAATGTAAAAACTGATAAAATCTTGAAAAAAATCTGTAGTTTAATTCATGTGCATACCAGTATTAGGGTGCCCTGTTTTCTCAGTAGTTAAAGCTATAGGCTGCTAACTGAAAGTTCGGTGGTTAGAACCCACCAGCTGCTCCATGGGAGAAAGAGGTGGCAGTCTGATTCTGTAAAGATTACAGCCTTGGAAACGCTATAGGGCAGTTCTGTTCTGTCCTATAATGTTGCTATGAGTTGGGATCAACTCAAAGGCAGTGGGTTTGGGTTCTGATACTAATTTCTCATGTACCAAGCCATGGTCTTTTCTATCACCTCATAGGCATGCAAAAGCTAGACAATGAATAAGGAAGAGAGAAGAAGAATCAAAGCATTTCAGCTGTGGTGGTGAAGAATATTGAATATACCGTGGACTGCCAGAAGAAACCAACAAATTCGTCTTGGAGGAAGTACACTCAGAATGATCCTTAGAAGCAAGATTGGTGAGACTTCATATTGCTTTACTTTGGATGAGTCATCAGGAAAGACCAATCGCTAGAAAAGGGTATTACATTTCATAAAGTAGAGGGTCACCGAAAACTAGCAATCCGTCCATGAGATGGATTGACATGGTGCCTCAAACAATAGCTTCAAACACAGCAACGATTTTGAGGAAGGCCAGGACTGGGCAATGTTTTCATCTGTTACACATAAGGTCTCCATGAGCCAGTGCAGACTTTTTAGCAACTAACAAAAACAACATGGCTGTATAAGGGGAAGCCGGGTGAAGTATATATGAGAACTTTCTACGCCCTCTTTACAGCTGTTGGAAAATTATTTAAAATCGAAAAGTTTAAAAAATATCTGTGGAATTATTTTCTGCATATTCAGAATAGTTAGTCTGCCACTAGGGAATGGCTAGGGAAGCATGTTCCCCAGATTTGGTTAGGGACCTCTGATTTTACTGCTTTACCAGTTTTGCACAATCTGCTCAGCTCTTTCTGTGTCTCATCTCCTACGGTCCATTTGTGACTCCTCTCAGGTTTATCACTTCTCTGTGTTAGAAATATATATTTTTTAAATTGAAAATAATTACTTCATTCATTTTCACCAAACTTCTGTAGAGTAGATGTTGTATTTAACACTCAGAATTCAGACATAAAAGGTGATGTGATGCCTAGAAATAGTTCTGAAACACGTGTATGTGTGTTTCACTTGAGAACTGTGTTTGCAAAGACATAGAGGCCTGAGAGGACATAGTGCATTTTCCAGGCTTGTGGTAGTTTGAAGAGAAGGAAGTGTAGGTGCGTAGTTCAGTGGGTGGAACGTGTGGCTGGAAAAATGAGCAGGGGTCAGATACTAAAGAAGCTGCTAGGTCATATTCTGCAACAATGATCTTACAATTTGGGAGACAAGTATGGATTTCAAGTAATGGGATAATACAATCAGATGCATATGCTAGACAAAATCTTTCTGCAACGGGAAGAATAATTTGGAAGAAGATGATTTTGATTGGCTAAAATGTGTGACTTGGACTAAATCATTAAATGCGGAGTTGAAAGCAATCTAGGTAAACCTTCTTTAACCTGATTTTTATATGGCAAAGTCCAGTCTGAATGTAAATGCTGAAAAAAATGATCATTTTTCTATCAACAGCTTTTAAATTTTGTATGTCAATAGTGCATTAGTGCAATTGAAACGTGAACAAACTGAAAATATAATTGCCAGACATGAGATCTAGGCTTACATTTCTACATTTCTCAAAGTTTATAAAAATATATGAGTACACCAAAAAAAAAAAGAAATAACAAAGATCAAGAAGTGGACTTAACAAAAAAGAAATAAATATGATCAATAAGATATGAAAACATGTTCTACCTTACTTGCCATTAAAGAAATTCAAATTTACAAAGTAATATACAATTTTCAGTGATAAAGGATATTTAAAATAATGGTGAGAGTATGTTAAAATGAGTACTCTTATATAGCCAGTGGAAGTGCAAATTGTTAGACTTAATACATGTGAAACTACATTTAATGTATTATAGCACTTAGCACAGTGATTGGTATATTGTAAGTGCACAATAGGCAATATCTATAATGAATGTTGTAATTATATATCTGTATTAAAATTATACATGTCATATAATGATAGCAATAGCAATAAAGCATTTCTGGATAGAAACTTGGCAAAACATATCAAAAGCCTTAATATGTATACTCTTCGATCAATCAATTCCAGCCCTGGAAATGTATTCCCTTTCTGTATTTAAAAGCTCCAGCTTGCTGATGAGAAAGAAAATAAATGCGAGGATACGAAAGAAATAAAAGTGCAGGATGATAGAGGCTGACTGGAGAATGTTGGGGTGAGGGGAAAGGCCTTTCTTCTGAGGTAATATTTGGTCAGAAACCCGAATGAGAAGCAGGAGTCAGCCAGATGAAGATCTGTGAGCAGAGACCCTGAGTCGGACAGACCCAGAGCAAGGGGCCTAAGGGGAGCCAAACTATTGTGCATTATCACATCTGATGTGGAGAGGCCAAGAAAACTAAACAGATCTGTCACTATGCCCCCAGCGCACACATACCCGCTGATGGAAGGGGCCCTCTTGCTCTCTGTTGCAGGATGAAACTCTTCTGAAGTTTGCAAAGGGAATGAACGGAACAATGAACTTTACTGAAAGGCATCAAGAGGATGTGATTTTTTTTAATAGGATTTTAAGGAATCAGTAGGAGTTTCCCAAGTGAGGATGGAAGAAGAAGCTATTCTAGATAGAAGAAATCATTAATGTATAATTCTGGAAACTGCAAGAATTAGTGTGTTTTAGGAGTGAAGAAAAGAGAAAAATGACAGGAAGAGGCATATGTAATGGAAGTAAATAGAAATTTGGGGTTGCTAAGTATCTGTAAGACCAGGTTATGAAGAACTTTATATAAACTTAATATAAAAGGGGCAGGGATATTTTACAATTATATTTCAGTCATAATGTTTTTAAGATCATTTTATAATTAACTTAAGAACATAGGTTGCAAACATAGCATTATTATATATTGCTTTAGGAAGTTCTTTAGTGAAGTTTTTTTATCAAAAAAAAGAGCAATAGATCATACTTCAAATAAAAGAAGGAAATCCCAACTAATGGGGTTGGACTTCCTTTTAGGTATTTTTTCATGTAATCCTGAAATCTTGCTTTCCCCAAAATGTGCACACTGATTGATAAATATTATTATTCCATTTTTCTAAATGGAAATTATATTACAATGATCCTATTTTCTGCTTTTACTATTAGCCCTTAAAATAGTCATAATTAATACACCTCATAAAATACGCTATGAGGTCTCGAATCTCTTTTTTTTTAATGTTATTTTTTGCTTAAAATTATAAACTAATATAATAATAATAGTAGTAGCAAGCATTTATATAGCGTTTTTATGTGGTATCACCATTCTTGTGGAAACCTGGGTGGTGTAGTGGTTAAGAGCTATGGCTGCTAACCAAGAGGTCGGCAGTTCAAATTGCCAGCAGCTCCTTGGAAACTCTATGGAGCAGTTCTACTCTGTCCTATGGGGTGGCTATGAGTTGGAATCAACTCAATGGCAGTGTTTTTTTTTGGTTATCACCATTCTAGGGTCCCTCGTGGCCTGGCGGTTAAGTGCTTGGCTGCTAACCAAAGGGTTGGCAGTTGGAATCCACCAGCTGCTCCTTGGAAACCCCATAGAGCAGTTCTACTCTGTCCTATAGGGTGACAATGAGTCTGAAGCAACTGGAAGGCAACTTTTTTTTAATCTCCATTCTAAGTGCCTTACATCTATTTACTAGTTTTACTCCAACAAAAAGCCTGTGAAGTAGCAACCATCCTTATCATCACTTTGCAGATGAAGAAACTGAAACAAAAAGAAACTCTCCCTCAGGGTCATATAGCAGGTAGGTGAAGGAGCCAGGGTTAACCCTAGGGTGAGTATCTGTCTCTCTCTCTCTGTCTCTTTATCTATCCATCCATCTTTTTATTTCACTGTTCAAGTTCACTTTTTGTATTTTTTATTGTTGCACAAACATAGATAACACACTTGCCAATTTAATATTTTTCAAGTATATGGTTAAGTGAGATCAATTATATCAATCATGTTTTGCAAACCTCAGATATTTTTATATTTATTTAATAAGAGAAATATTGCTGTTTTACATAATTTAATATATATTAAAATGAAAAATTATAGGAAAAGAAAGTATTTGCTAGTGCATTTCCTATAACATCTGTCCTGAGCTAAGTCTAACTCTCATTTGGAATAAAGACCTAAAATATTATTAAATGTAAACAAAGAGAAATTTTCAAAATTTTTTTGTTCTTTTTTCCTATAAATTGACGTGGTAATTCTTTGTAATAGAATGGAGGAAAAGAGTCATAAAACAAAAATGTTCCTTTGAATTAATTAGCTACCAATCCTTATAAATGGTTGAAAAAGCAGCGTGTAAGAAAAAACATATCAATCAGCAGCACCTAGAAGTACATGACAAAGGAATCCCAGACCCCCACCTCTCTAGGTTCTGGAAAGACATTCCTTTGGAGAAGCAGTCATCCCTCCCTTCTGCATTTTGTACATTTTTACTTGAGTTTTTCTTTTCAGTATGCTTTGTTATCTCCAAATCATTCAACTAACCAAGTATTTATAAAGCATTTGTTGATAGTTTATAGACTGTATCAGATCCAAAGAAATAAAAATATGGCTTTTACCAATACCAGCTTGTAATTAAGTTAAAAATGGTATGGATTGTTTAAATATACATACACTCAACTATCATGAACAAGGAGCCCTGGTGGTGCAGTGGTTAAGAGCTAAGGCTGCTAACCCAAGTTAGGCAGTTTTCATATACCAGTTGCTCCTTGGAGATCATATGTGGGCAGTTCTACTCTGTCCTTTAAGGTAGCTATGAGTCTGAACCAACAATGACATCATGAACAAGTCAGTTTGTGAAAAATACTGAACGATTGCAGGTGTTCTATTCTACAGCCATTCTAAATTTGATGAAATCGCTCCTTACTGTGTGGTCCAAAAAGTCTTCATTAAAATGAGAGACATGGAGAGAAAGACAGAGATCATATCAAGAGAGAGATTTGTACTTCAACCTTCATATAGTTAACTCAGATACGATTGTTTCCCAGTTCTCAAGAATCCTTAGGTAGGAGTACTTCCATTCTACTGCTCCTCTTATCTTGCTTCTGAACATGCTCTCTCTTTTCTGCATTGATCAAGCTGTAAAACTCAAACCCTCCCTCAGTTGGCACGTACAAAGCGCACGCTGACACAAAGCATATTAATTTAGTATACTTTACTGAGTATTTTATTTATGTAGGAGGTTATGGAACAAACATCCACCACCAGGAAATCCACACTATTTTTTCATCTCACCAAGTCCCCAGCCTCATACCACCTCACTGTCTTCTCTCTGTTGTCCATTTTCTCCCAGTCTATCTTCAACACTCTGTTTGTACAGTTTGTACTCCAACCCTCATACAGATCTCCTCTCACTCTTGTTTAGAGCTTTTCAGTTTTCCCTAGCTGATCCTAGAAAACAACTCTACAATCTTCTTTACATATCCTAACCCTAAACAGAAGGCCTGGTGGATTCGAACTGCCAAACTTTTGGTTAGCAGCGGTAGCTCTTAACCACTGCCCCACCAGGGTTTCCTCATTTAACATAGAGGACATTTTTTCTCTATTATATTAGAATTTTACCATTGGTAAGAATGATTGAAAAATTTCCTAGACAAGCATAATAGAATTCGGAAAGACATGGAGGTGTGGTGATCCATTTGAGCGGAAGTGAAGTTATGATGCTACTAAGTTGATCATATGGAAGATGGTAAATGTCAGCTCAATTAAGTTAAGCATTATACCTTAGCAGAAATCTATTAAGTGTTTTTGAGTAGATTATCAATATATATGGATACATGGGAAAGAGTCTAGATCCAAGAAGTCCAGTCAAAAAGTAATTGTAATTATTCTGACCTAAGTGATAATACCAGAAGACATTCTGGTAACATCAGGAATGAACAGATTAAAGAAATATCATAAAGAAATGGTCAATATTTTCTATTATGTTGAGCCCATAAAACACTGGGTGCTCCTGGAGTCTAATACACAAGCAAAAGTAAAACAAACAAAACCAGAACTTGTAACAAAAGGAGCTAATGATATCACATGATAAAGAGAATGCCCCTTGTTATGGATTGAATTGTGTCCCCCCTAAAATATGTGTTGTAAATTGTAGCCCCTATACCTGTGGTTATAATCTCATTTGGGAATGGGTTGTCTTTGTTACTTTAACGTGACAGGACTAGTGTAGGGTTTATCTTGAGTCAATCTCTTTTAAAATATAAAAAGAGATTAAACAAGCAAGAGAGAAGCAAGCAAAGATGGGAGAATAGAGATGCCAAGCCATATGAAGATTGTCCAAGAGCAGATGCTCAAAAGAGGCAAGGACCTATCTATAGAGGTGACAGTGAAAGAAAGCCTTCCCTAGGAGTTGGAACCCTGAATTTAGGCTTCTAGCCTCTAAACTGTGAGAAACTAAATTTCAGTTTGTTAAAGACACCCATTTGTGTTATTTCTGTGATAGCAAAAAAAAAACAGCACTGGATAATTAAGATGGAATTTGGTACTGGAACAGTAGGGTGCTATTCTAACAGATACCTAAAATGTCAGAGTGGTTTTGGAATTGGGTAATGGGTAGAGGCTGGAAGAGTTTTAATGTGCCTGGTGGTGCAGTGGTTAAGAGCTTAGCTGCTAACCAAAAGATCAGCAGTTCAAATCCACCAGCCACTCCTTGTTTCCAAGGGGCAGGTTTACTCTGTCTTGTAAAGTCGCTATGAGTCGGAATTGACTCAGTGGCAGTGAGTTTTTGCGGCAGCTCAGAGATCAGCAGAACTTTGGGGAAAAAAAGCACAATAAGCAGAGCTGCCTTGTTCTCAAAGGGCGGGACCACGGCCTCCTAGGTGTCAAAGAGCTGGATCTTTGCCAACTTGGTTCTGGAGCACGGGGCTGCCATTAAGGTGTGCCAGGGGTATAGGGCTGCCACCCAGTCCTGATGGGGCAAGGCTGCCATGGGCAAAGAACACAAGACTGAGGACTGTCAGGGCTGGGGGAGGGTCACTAGTCAGATGGTCTAGGCGAATGGAACAGACAAAACCAAGGGAGCAGAGTTTCCATCCCAATGTGCCTGGAAGGTGGAGCTGAAGCCCAGGGCAAGGGGGTCTCCACCCAGAATTCAGAGAATATGGCTAACACAGAATCTGGAGGGTGAGGCCATTGTCTAGATGGTCTCGGAGAATTACTTTCAACCCTTGAGAGCTAAAGTAAATTGTTCTGCTGGATTTTGGACTTGCTTGGAGCCTGTTATCCCTTCTCCCATTTGTAATGGAAGTGTCTACCTTGTGCCTGTTCCACCATTGTACTCTGGAAACAGATAACTGGTATTTTAGATCTCACAGGTTCACCAAAGGAAAGGAATTTTGTCCCAGGATGGAATACACCTAAATTCTTGCCCATATTTGATTTGGATGATTCAAAAGATGAGATTTTGAACTTGGAGTTGATTAAGACTTCTGGGATGATGTGATGAGGTGAATGTGTTATGCATGTGGCAAGGGCATGAAATTTTGAGGGCCAAAGATGGAATGTTAGAGATTGAATTGTATCTCCCAAAAATACGTGTTGTAAATCCCAGCCCCTATGCCTGTGGTTATAACCTCATTTGGGAATGGACTGTCTTTGTTATACTTGTGAGACAGGATTAGTGTAGTGTGTATTTTGGGTCAATCTCTTTTTAGATATAAAAAGAGATTAAACAAGCAAGAAAGAAGCAAGCGGAAATGGTGGAAGAGAAATGCCGAGCAACAGAAAGATCACCCAGTAACCAAAGCTCAAAAGAGGCAAGGACCTTCCTTCAGAGCCAAAAGAGAAAGAAAGCCTTCCCGTAGAATTAGCACCCTGAATTTGGACTTCTAGCCTTCTAAACTATGAGAAAATAAATTTCTGTTTGTTAAAGCCACCCATTTGTTGTGGTATTTCTGTTATAGCAGCACTAGAACTAAAATACCGCTCATATCTACTATCTTAGTAAAGCAAAAGATGGGCAGAATATCTAACTCCAAAACCATTTGAGAGGTTCTGGTAGTACTGCCCTGAAATTAATGTCTAAATATGATGGAAATCCTATTTGATCTTACTTACATAAGTCCAGTCTCATCAAGTGAACATATTAGTGTTCATAACCCACTAGTATATAATTTATGCTGCTAAAAATTAACATATTTTTTAATTAAAAATTTTAAATTAATTTTAAAAAAATTTTGGCTGCCCCAAGAGAGACTTGTTCTAATCTTCCACCCCTCAGTCCCTGCCCTTTGCTGTTTAGCCACCTGATGTTTTGTTGCTCTCTGAAAATCTGATTTAAGAAAGTATGTGCAGGAAGCAGGACTAAGATGGCTGACTAGGTAGAAGCTTCCACTGATCCCTCTTGCAACAAAGACTCGAAAAAACAAGTGAATCGATTACATACATGACAATCTACAAACCCTGACCACCACAGAACTAAGGAGTTGACCTGAGTGACAGGAGAGTGAAAAGCCGCGTGCTAAAGCAGCAACTGCTTCCAGAGCCGGCATCCCACGCCACAGCCTTAAGCCCTTGTGGTTCCCTAGTGCCAGAGTAGTGGGGCTGATCGCAGCTTACTGAGATGGGGCAAGCACAGGACCCAGCCCTAACCCCATGAGATAACCTTGGTGGAGACCCAGCCAGCACACACAGGCTGCACACAGTCGTGGCTGACAGGAGAACAAGAAACCACCGGGAAGCAGTGACTGGTTTCGGAGCCTGGAGCCAGCGTCGCAGTCAGAAAACGTTGGCACTGGGACTTGGACTAAGTGCAGATGAGCTTATCACGGCTTCCTGAGACAGCACAAGCACGGGACACAGCCCTAAACTTCAGGGGCAATCTTGACCCAGCCAGCACAAACAGGCTACACATCCCTCTGGAATCTCAGATAAAACAGTCCTCACCAAACAAGATAAGTAACTTTGTCTATATTGCCGTGCTACTCTCTCCTATCTATCTGATCCCTCCCCTCCCTGCCCCAGCCGGCTTCATTAACAGTGGAATTTCCTGGGCCAGGGAGTGAAGTGCTCTGTGTTTTTTTTGTTTTGTTTTGTTTTGTTTTGTTAACCCATTCTCCTGGCCTGAGAGAAGCAGCAACTAATAATCAGGGGGAAAAGTCCTTCCCTGACTTCCCTAAACTGGAATAATAATACCAACTCCAGCCAAGCATAAGAGACCCACAGTCTTCGGCTTTCATCCCTACAGGCAACCAGGTGGCTATTATAATGCAAAGGGAATTCTGATAGAGATCTGACTGTAATTGTTTTAGCTGAGCAGTGGAAAGGCAAGTTTTGGAGATTTCATACCTCTCTACCTATTAAACAGAGCCCTCACTGATCCACAGCAGGGAACTGAGAGCTGAAGCTCCACCCCCACCACCTAGCCACCTGCTAAAGGGGTCTGAGGATAGTGACCACTAACAGTCTTTAGAGGCACAAGCATTGGGTGCCTAAGGTACAGCTACAGAGCCCACCACCAGATTGCTCTAGGAATAGAGACACTCCTACTTCACTGGCACATGGGGGAAGGCTATCAGCATCCTGCCCTCCTCAGAGTGTGACCCCCTGCTGCTACTAGAATCTGGTGCATACAACCATCACCACTACTCCTCTAAGTTAATAGGTGACAGCCTATACCACACACTAGGTGACCCACTATCAGGACAACTAAGCTAATTCTATTCAAGAATAGTGAATGGACTCATAGGCTTATATATCTGGTAAGAGCTCAAACCACCTGGTAATAGGACATAAGTGATTCAAAGGCTGCAACAATCAAGATAGCGCAATCTAGTAACCCATCTGGGTGTATTGAAACAAAACGAAACAAGAAGATAAGACTCAGTGAGTAAATATAAAATAAATCATTACAATATCTTATAGATGACTCAGAGACAGCAGTTGATACCAAATCACATAAAGAAGCAGACTACGATTGCTTCTATAAACCCCAAATCAAACAATCAAAATCTTTTCCAAATGAAGATACATTCTTGGAATTGCCAGATGCAGAATATAAAAAACTAATATACAGAATGCTTCAAGACATCAGGGATGACCTCAGAAATGAAATAAGGCAATCTACAGAAAAAGCCAAGGAACACACAGATAAAGCAGTTGAAGAAATCAAAAAGATTTCAAGAACATAGTGAAAAAAATTAATAGGCTGCAAGAATCCATACAGAGGCAGCATTCAGAAATCCAGAAGATTAACATTAAAAGTACAGAATTAGACAACTCAATAGGAAGTCAGAGGTGCAGAATCAAGGAATTGTAATGCAGAGATGGGAGTTGGAGCATAAGGCAATTGACACAAATGTAGTTGAATAATCAGATAAAAGAATTCAAAAAAATGAAGAAACTCTAAGATCATGTGGGACTCTATCGAGAAGAATAACTTGCATGTGTTTGGAGTTCCAGGACAGGGAGGATTAACAGAAAATACAGAGAGAATAGTTGAAGATTTGTTGGCAGAAAACTTCCCTGGCATTGTGAAAGATGAAAGGATATCTATCCAAGATGCTCATCAAACCCCATACAAGATAGATCCCAAAAGAAAATCACCAAGACATGTTATCATCTAACTTGCCAAAACCAAAGATTAAGAGAAAATTTTAAAAGCAGCCAGGGATAAATGAAAAGTCACCTACAAAGGAGAATCAATAAGAATAAGTTCAGACGACTTGGCGGAAACCATGTAGGCAAGAAGGCAGTGGGATGACATATATAGCGCACTGAAGGAGAAAAACTGCCAGCCAAGAATCATATATCCAGCAAAACTCTCTCTCAAATATGAAGGTGAAATTAAGACATTTACAGATAAACACAAGCTTAGAGAAATGAAAGCTACAAGAATTACTAAAGGAAATTCTTTGGTTAGAAAATCAATAATATCAGATACCAACACAACACAAAGTCACAGAACAGAACATCCTTATATCACCTCAGATAGGGAAATCATAAAAACAAAATAAGATTAATTTAAAACAAAATGCTCAAAACGGAATCACTGATGTCATTGTGTAAAAGACTACAATAATCAAAAAGAGGGACTAAATACAGGAGGCATAGATCTTCCATATGAAAAGGAAAACAAGGTGATATAGGATGTTACAAGTTAGGTTTTTACTCAGAAAAATAGGGGTAAATGTTAAGGTAAACACAAAGAGGTCTAACAATTCCATACTTCAACATAAAAACCAAGATAAACATAAGGACTTAGCAAAAAATTAATTCAACTACTATGAAAATGAGGAACACACAATTTACAAAGAAAAACTTCTCAGCACAAAAAGGTAAGTGGAAAAATGAAATTGTCAACAACACACACAAAAAGGCATCAAAATGACAGCACTAAACTCTCAAAAAAAAAAACTCATACTTATCTATAATTACGCTGAATGTAAATGGACTAAAAGTGCCAATAAAGAGAAAGAGAGTCATAGACTGGATAAAAAAACACGATCCATCTATATGCTGCCTACAAGAGACACACCTTAGACTTAGAGACACAAACAAACTAAGACTCAAAGGTTGGAAAAAATATATCATGCAAACAACTATCAAAAAAAAAAAAAAAAACAGGAGTGGCAATATTAATTTCTGACAAAATAGACTTTAAAGTTAAATCCACCACAAAGGATAAAGAAGGACACTACGTAATGATAAAAGGAACAATTGGACAGGAAGATATAACCATACAAAATATTTACGCACCCAACGACAGGGCTGCAAGATACATAAAACAAACTTCAACAGAACCGAAAAGTGAGATAGACACCTCCACAATTATAGTAGGAGACTTCAACACACCACTTTTGGTGAACGATAGAACATCCAGTAAGAAGCTCAATAGAGACACAGAAGATCTAACTGCTACAGTCAACCATCTTGACCTCATAGACTTATACAGAACACTCCACCCGACACCTGCAAAGTACATTTTTTTTTCTAGTGTACATGGAAAATTCTCTAGAATAGATCACATATTAGGTCATAAAACAAATCTTTGCAGAATCCAAAACAATGAAATATTACAAAGCATCTTCTCAGGCCATAAGGCCATAAAAGTAGAAATCAATAACAGAAAAATTAGGGAAAAGAAATCAAGTACTTGGAAGCTGAACAATACCCTGCTCAAAAAAGACTGGGTTATAGAAGACATTAAGGAGGGAATAAAGAAATTCATAGAATGCAATGAGAATGAAAATACTTCCTATCAAAACCTCTGGGACACAGCGAAAACAGTGCTCAGAAGTCAATTTATTTCAATAAATGCACACATACATAAAGAAGAAAGAGCCGAAATCAGAGAACTGTCCCTACAACTTGAACAAATAGAAAGTGAGCATAGAAAGAATCTATCAGGCACCAGAAGAAAACAAGTAATAAAAATTAGAGCAGAATTAAATGAATTAGAGAACTGAAAAACAATTGAAAGAATTCACAAAGCCAAAAGCTGGTTCTTTGAAAAAATTAACAAAATTGATAAACCATTGGCCAGACTGACTAAAGAAATGCAAGAAAGGGAACACAACCTGAATAAGAAATGAGATAGGCCATATCACAACAGACCCAATTGAAATTAAAAGAATTATATCAGATTACTATGGAAAATTGTACTCTAACAAATTTGAAAACCTAGAAGAAATGGATGAATTCCTAGAAACACGCTGCCTACCTAAACTAACACAAACAGAAGTAGAACAACTAAATAGACCCGTAACAAAAAAAGAGATTGAAAAGGTAATCAAAAACTCCCAAGACCCCAGACACCTCTCTCCAAGGTGGGATGCAGAATGTTTTCTTAATAGATTTTATTATGCCAATTGACTTAGATGTCCCCTGAAACCATGGTCCCCAAACCCCTGCCCCGCTATACTGGCCTTCGAAACATTCAGTTTATTGCGGAAACTTCTTTGCTTTTCGTTTAGACCAGTTGTGCTGGCCTTGCATGTATTGTGTGTTGTCTTTCTTGTCACCTAATGCAGCCTTTACTTTCAATTGGATTGTTCAAAAGCAGCAAAAGTAATTTATGAAGGTTTGCTTTCTACCACCTGGGTATAGGATACCTTCCATGCATGTCTTTTTGTTTTTATTTTTTTTCTTGTACTGGGGTCTCAGCTTTAGAAAAAATTGCCCATTCAAAGAATAACATATAGTTAACTTATTTGTATTTTTTTGTTATTCAGAATACAATGAGTGAACCTAAATATCTATCATTAAACCCAAACCCAAACCTGTTAAAAAAAAAAAAATATATGTGCATCTTGCTTACATCACTGTAAAGGATTACCACTTCTCTTCCTATTCGTGTGTTAAATGAGGAGAAAGAAGAAAGAATTTTTTTCTTTTCAACAGGGTAAAGCCTTAAGCAGGAAATTAAGCAATATTTCTAGTTTTGGTGTAAAAGCCATGGTAATGGGCAGGGGTCAAGAATCTTTCTTAATTACCATCTGAAGATATTTCTATTTTAAACTATGAGCCTTCAAATAAACTCTACATGTTCTTTAGGTAGTCTAAAGGATCTGAAATTAGTTGAGGGCCTCAAAATCCTACTGCATTTTTTCATGTTGAATTCATTTTATTCTTTCAGAAAATATTTACCAAATTTTTGTCAAGGCAATATTCTGGATGAATAAGAAATTTCTATTGGTTTTGAAGAAGTGAGTAGTCAGTGGATTCTTTCCTCTTATTTGCCTAAATATTATCCGCATTCTATCCTTGGTCCTCTTAATTCTTGTACTCTTGCTTCCTTTTCCTTCTCTTCCTCACTGTATTCACAGAAAACCATCAAACTTTTCCTTTTAAATATTAGTGAACAGCCTGTCCTGAGTTTCCACAACCAGCACTGATAGAAACATGTTAGTGTCTATTAAAAAGACCTGGGCTGGGACTTGTGGCTGAGAGCTTTGCAGAAAACACTAAATCTGCCTTCTTTCATTGTAGGTTAAGTAAATGTGAAAGAAGCCTTGGAAAGCTTAAGTGCTTTTTGATGGTGCTTTCTTCAGAAGATGGAGAGAGGAAAAGGTACCAATGATGTAGCTTCTTATGCAAGATGCACTCAAGATAAGGTCTCTTTATTATTATTCAGCAAGTCTTCCCAATTTTGAAGACATTATCTGGAAGATTTATGGTCCATGGAAATTGAAATTTAGTCAATCTTCAACGAATGACCTAAGGGGATGAGAAATATGTATCAAGAAGAAATAAAATAAGAATCAGTACTGGGTTTTTTGTTTTTTTAAAAATAAAGATAGAAATACTTATGACAATACTTGAAGAAAAATAATTATATCAGGGATAATATGTGAAACATTATTATAACCTATAACAATCAGATTAGTTTATGGCAAAGATATTTTGCCTGATTACGTGTAGCTCATAAAAGTATCTTCCCAATCTAAAGGGAGAAGACATAAGATGCATATTTGTAGACATTTATCGAGTGAAAGCAACAAATGGTTTAATGATCAGTTATGGGATTTTTCTTTTTCTTTTCAAAACTTCTGGATAGATTTGTATGTTGATGAAAATCTTTCCTTGAAGTCACATTTCACCATAATGAGATTGTATATATAATTAGTACCAATGGTATAACCATCAATCTGTAATTGAACAGTCTATCTATGCCAAGTACTGGTGTAAACTAGTAAAATCTATACCCTTCCAGAAAGCTATAACAAAACTTATTAGTGATTTCTACTTTCCCCATTGTCCCTACAAAGTGACAACTTTGATTGGGGTTCCTCTTCCACTTCCTCCCCCAAAGCAGTGCTCAACCTGGCCTCTCTGGACTTAATCTTTATTATAAAAAGCACTTCTTCCCTTTGCATGAAATCTGGGTGGCTCACTTTAACTTTACTTCCCTTTAAACACCTTGTATCTCCTACAGACTGTCCATTGTGCTTTTTTTTATTTTTATATTTGAAGATATATAATACAGAAAAGGGAGAGGTGTTATGGAGGAAAGCTGTAATTCTATATGTTGTTGTTGCTGTTAGTTGCCTTTGCAACACATGGTGACCCCATGTGTCCAGAGAAGAACTCCATAGGGTTAAGGCTGTGACCTTTCAGAAGCAGATTGCCAGGCCTGTCTTCTGAGGCACATTTGAGTGGTTTCAAACCACTAATCTTTTGGCTAGTAGTCAAGTCCTTAACAGTTTGTTCTACCGAGGGGCTCTTTTAGCTCTCCTGCTTTTTGATTTATTTTATTTTGTAACATTTTCTCATTCCCATTGTACATCTTGAGTGTTGGTCAAATGGAAATAGAAGCTTGCACACCATCAAACTGGGAAACGTGTATTTATGTGGCTGGGTTGTGTTTTATCAAAGTTTTTGTTGGGCAGTATATTGTGGCTGCAACACACTGTGCTAATCTAATAATTGCAATTTTAAAACATGTTGTTTTCAAAAGGTTTACTATAGGGAGACTGAGCAGGGCTTCTTTTCTTTGACATATTGAAAACTGCAGAACTGTAGGGTTTTTTTTTTTTTTTTTTCCTAAGTAGGGAGTCCTAATTATGGTTTCAGTTTTTAATTTCAGTGTCTAATTTAAGAATCTGAGATTGGTAGCAATGAAAAATAAACTCCATATTCCTTGCTGGTTGCTCAATATGCCAATAGCAAACAAGAAGTATTGAAGAATGAACAGGGGAATTCATGATTTCATCTCTCCTAGCTATACCTTTACTACTAAAGCATTTTAAAAATTCTAAGCATAGATTTTTACCCTCATTTTAACTTTAAAATTGCAAGCTGTACTGACAGCTGAGTCATTAATCTCTTCCAGTCAAAGTAAAGAAGAAAGCAGGAAATATGAGTGCTTCATACTGCTGAATGTTTTGTTTAGATCTTGAACATGGGGCATGTGTCTTATTCCACTGCACTACAACATAGCAAACATACTACCTCCGCCTCAAAACAACTGTCTTGTCATTACAATTGATCACGCAATTCTTTTGGTATGTTTGTTCAAGACATCTGTTTCTATACTTAATGAATCCTAATCTTACCCTGTTTCCTGCTGTGGGCAACTCTTGGGTAGCAGAACCATGCTTCAGAAATGTCAGGACTGCGAAAACCACCAGTGGCAGCTGCTCTATTTCTCTCAGAGAAGTGGGCACTCAAGTGATTGTAGTGGTAGAATCTTTGGTGCTGTTGTTGTGGAGGATGATCACATGCATTGATTTTGATAAGGAAGTACATTTTGTAAGTATAGAGTACTTTTTGACCTGTGCTGTTTGCCCTAAAATGGACCTTTCAGATACAAAGGGCAAGGTTATTTTTGTTTGTGTTTTTTAATCTGCATTTTATAAATGAGGAAGCAAAAGCACAAATATTATTCATGGTATATACAAACAAGTCATTTACCAGACCCCCAAATTACCTTTTAAATATCAATTGTAACACTCACAAACTACTTAATAACAGATTTTCAGAGGATTAGAAATGAGAGAAGAAAATTTTACATCAGAAATATACAGAAATGGCAGCCGAGATTCAAGGAGCCACTTGTGGTAGCCGTTGAAGCGGCTATAATCAGATCTCCAGGATTCTTACTGTGTCCAGCAACCTTAACCTCTTGAAAGTGACCAGGAATATAACAATATTACAAATGAATAGCAAAAAGAATAGAAATTGGTGTTCTTTTCTTTTAACTCTAAAAATATAAAGAAGCATAAGAAAACCTTTAAAAATATATTTGAAGGTAAGATTTTAACTACATTTCTTTTCATTACATACTGGATGGCTAATATAATAATAGGCTAGAATGCCTCAATGAAAAAAATGATAAAATAAATTTTCATAAGCATATACATTTGGGTCCTTAAAACTACAAGTTATTAAGTAGTATCTGAATTGAATACATTAAATTTTTTTAAGTTGACACATTGTGTTTATAATAGTGAATGATATCCAATATACAAAATGTTTCTCAGCTAAAGGAGGCTTATATAAAACACATTTCTCATGAAACTTATATTTTCTTTAATGCAAATAATTAACATTTATTAAAATCCCACCATTAGCTTGGCTTTGTTTCTCATACATTCTTTCATTTAATTCTCACATCTATTTCCTGAAGTCAGCGTTCTTTTGTTCGTTTTCTCAACAGATACAGATGCTGAGATATAGAAGAGTAAAGAATCCAAGGATGCAATCCATCATTAAGACATAACCATAATAAACATCTATGCACCCAATGACAGAGCTCCAAAATACATAAAACAAACTTTAACAGCACTGAAAAGAGAAATGGGCAGTTCCACAATAATAGTAGGAAACTTCAACACACCACTCTCATTAAAGGCCAGAACATCTAAAAAGAAACCCCACAAAGATACAGAAGAGCTAAAGGGCACGATCAGCCAACTTGACCTCATAGACATATATGGGACACTCCACCCAATAGCTAAAAGTGCACATTCTTTTCCAATGCACATGGAATGTTCTCCAGAGTAGACCACATCTTAGGCCACGGAAAAATGCTCAACAAAATTCAAAACGTTCAGATAATACAAAGTGCCTTCTCCTACCACAACCTCATCAAGGTCAAAATTAACAACAAAAAGTGCAAGAGAAAAAAATCAAGTACACAGAAGCTGAATAACATCCTGCTTAAAAACCACTGGGTAATACAAGAAATCAGAGATGGCATCAAAAAATTCCTAGAATCAAACGAGAATGAAAACACATTATACCAAAACCTTCGAGACACAGCAAAGGCAGTCCTCAGAGGTCAATCTATAGCAATAGATGCAGACATCAAAAAAGGAGAAAGGGACAAAATCAAAGCATTAGTTACACAACTTGAACAAATAGAAAGAGAAGAGCAAAAAAAAAAAAAAGCCCATAATCACCAGAAGAAAGGAAATAATAAAGATCAGAGCAGAAATAAATGAAATAGAAAAACAATAGAAAGAGTCAACAAAAGCAAAAGTGGGTTCTTCGAAAGGATCAACAAAACCCACAAACCACTGGCCAAATTGACAAAAGAAAAACAAGAGAGAATTCAAATAACCCAAATCAGAAATGAAATGGGGCACATTACAACAGACTCAAGTGAAATAAAAGGATCATAAGAGAGTATTATGAAAAACTATACTCCAACAGATTTGAAAACCTAGAGGAAATGGACAAATTTCTAAAAACATACTACCTGCCCAAACTAACATAAAATGATGTTGAAAATCTGAACAGACCCATAACAAGAGAAGGGATTGAAAAGGTAAAAAAAAAAAAAAAAAAAAATCCCAGCCAAAAAAAAGCCCTGGCCCAGATGGCTTCACTGGAGGATTCTAACAAACATTCAGAGAAGAACTTACACCAAAACTACTTAAACTGTTTCAGAACATAGAAAAGGAAGCCATAAGTTTGAATTCATTCTATGAAGCCAGCATAACCCCGATACCAAAATCAGGCAAAGACACCACAGAAAAACAACGAATGTAGATGCAATCTATAAGAAATATGAATATAGATGCAAAAATTCTCTACAAAATTCTAGCCAATAGAATTCAGCATCATCAAAAAAGAACACACCACGACCAAGTAAGATTCAAACCAGGTATGTAACAATGGTTCAACGTTAGAAAATCAACCAATGCAACCAACCACATAAATAAAAGAAAAGAAATGAATCACATGATCATCTCAATTGACACAGAAAAGGCTTTTGACAAAGTCCAACACCTATTCCTGATAAAAACTCTCAATAAAATAGGTATAGAAGGAAAAATTCTCAACATAATAAAGGGCATCAATCATGGATTGAATTATGTCCCCCCGAAAATCTGTCTATCGAGTTGGTTAGGCCATGATTCCCAGTATTGTGTGGTTGTCCTCCATTTTGTGATTGTAATTTTATGTTAAGAGGATTAGGGTTGTATTATAACACCATCCTTACCCAGGTCACCTCCCTGATCCAATGTAAAGGGAGTTCCCCTGGGTTGTGCCCTGTACCACCTTTCATTTCTTAAGAGATAAAAGGAAAAGGAAGCAAGCAAAGAGTTGGGGACATCATACCACCAAAAAAGAAGGACCGGGAGCAGAGTACGCCCTTTAGACCCAGAGTTCCTGCACAGAGAAGCTTCTAGTTCAGGGGAAGACTGATGAGAAAGACCTTCCTCCAGAGCTGACAGAGAGAGAGAGCCTTCCCCTGGAGATGACACCCTGAATTTGGACTTTCAGCCTACTTTACTGTGAGAAAATAAATTTTCTTTGTTATAGTCATCCACTTGTGGTATCTCTGCTATATCAGCACTAGACAACTAACACGTCATCTATACAAAAGCAACAGCCAACATCATTCTTAATGGAGAGGTGCTGAAAATATTCCCCTTGAGAACAGACACAAGAAAAGGATGCTCTTTATCACCGCTCTTATTTAACATTGTGCTGAAAGTTATAGCTAGAGCAATAAGGCTAGAAAAAGAAATAAAGGACATCCAAATTGGTAAAACCCAAAACCAAAGCCACTGCCGTCGAGTCGACTCATAGCGACCCTATAGGACACAGTAGAACTGCCCCATAATTTTCCAAGGAGCACCTGGTGGATTTGAACTGCTGACCTCTTGGTTATCAGCTGTAGCACTTAAGCACTACGCCACCAGGGTTTCCCCAAATTGGTAAGGAAGGAGCTAAACTGTCCCTCTTTGTGGATGAAATGATACCATACATAGAAAACCCAAAAGACTCTATGAGAAAACGTATAGAATAGAAAGATTCAGCAGAGTGGCAGGATACAAGATAAACATACAAAAATCAGTTGGATTCCTATACACCAATAAAGAGAACAATGAAAAGGAAATCAGGAAAACAATACCATTTACAATACCCCTCAAAAAAAAAAAAAAAAAACTTAGGAATAAATCTAACCAGGGATGTAAAAGACCTATACAAAGAAAACTACAAAACACTACTGCAAGAAATCAAAAGAGATCTACATAAATGGAAAAATATACCATGCTCATGGGTAAGTAGACTCAACTTTGTGAAAATGACAATTCTACCCAAAGTGATTTACAAATACAATGCAATCCTGGTCCAAATACCAACAACATTCTTTAAAGAAATGGAAAAACTAATCATTAACTTTTTATGAAAAGGGAAGAAGCCCCAGAAAAATAAAGCATTATTGAAGAAGAATAAAATAGGAGGACTCACACTACCTGACCTCAGAACCTACTATACAGCCACAGTAGTCAAAACAGCCTGGTACCGGTACAATGACAGATACCTTGACCAATGGAACAGAATTGAGAACCCAAATGTAAATCCACCCACCTATGGTCACCTGGGAAACCCTGGTGGCATAGTGGTTAAGTATTACGGCTGCTAACCAAAAGGTCAGCAGTTCAAATCTGCCAGGCGCTCCTTGGAAAATCTAGGGGCAGTTCTACTCTGCCCTACAGGGTTGCTATGAGTCCGAATTGACTCGATGGCAGCAGGTTTTTTTTTTTTTTTTACGGTCACCTGATCTTTGACAAGAGCCCAAAGTCCATCAAATGGGGAAAAGAGTCTTTTTAACAAATGGTGCTGCACAGCTGGATGTCTATCTGCAAAGAAATTAAACAGAACCCACATTTTGCACCATACAAAAAAGCTAACTCAAAATGGATCAAAGACCTAAATATAAAGCAAAAAAATATGAAGTTCATAGAAGAAAAAATAGGATCAATGCTAGAGACCCTAATACATGGCATTAACAGGATACAAACCACAACACATGAACTCCAGAGGATAAGCCAGATAACTGGGATCTTCTAAAAATTAAATACTTATGAATGGGTGAATGGGTATGCTCATCAAAGGACTTCACCAAAAGAGTAAAAAGAGGACCTACAGTCTGGGAAAAAAAATTTTGGCTATTACAAGTCAGACAAAGGTCTAATCTCTAAAATCTATAAAAAAAATCCAGCACCTCTACAACGAAAAGACAAATAATCCAATTAAAAAATGGGCAAAGGAAATGAACAGACACTTCACCAAGGAAGATACTCACATGGCCAACAGACACATGAGGAAATGCTTGGGATCACTAATCATTAGAGAAATGCAAATTAAAATCATGATGAGATACCATCTCAACCTGGCGTTACTGGCAAGAATAATAAAAAAAAACAGGAAATAAATATTGGTGAGGCTGCGGGGAGATTGGAACTCTTACGCACTGCTGGTGGGAATATAAAATGATAAGACCATTTCGGAAAATGATATGGTGCTTCCTTAGGAAGTTAGAAATAGAAATACTATATGATCCAGCAATCCCATTCCTAGGAATATATCCTAGAGAAATAAGAATAGTCACACAAATAGACATGTGCACACCCTATTCAATGCAGCATTGTTCACAATAGCAAAAGATGAAAACAACGTAGATGCCCATGAACAGATGAATGGGTAACCAAACTATGGTACACACACACAATGAAGTATTATACAATGGTAAAGAACAGTGATAAATCTGTGAAGCATCTCATAACATGGATGAATCTGGAGTGCATTACGCTGGGTGAAATAAGTCAATCACAAAAGGACAAATATTATATGAGACTACTACTGTAAAAATGCCTGAAAAGGTTTACACACAAAAAGAAACAGTATTTGATGTTTATGAGTGAGGAGGGGGTGGGAATGGAAAAACACTAAATAGGCAAAAAACCAAAACCAAACCCACTGCCATTGAGTCGATTCCAACTAATAAGCAATAGATAAGTGGTAATTTTGGTGAAGGGTAAGACAGTACATAATACTGGCAAAGCCAGCAAAATTCGTGCAATGCAAGGTCACGGAAATGCCATAGAAACATCCAAACTCCCTGAGGGACCAAATTGCTGGGCTGAGGGCTGTGGGAACCATGACCTTGGGGAACATCTAGCTCAATTGGCATAACATATTTTATAAAGAAATTGTTCTACATTCTACTTTGGTGTGTAGCATCTGGGGTCTTAAAAGGCTGTGAGTGGCCATCTAAGACACTCCACTGGTCTCACCCCTTCAGGAGCAAGGAAGAATGAATAAAACTAAAAAATAAAAATAAAAGAATCCAGATAAAATGCTAGTAACTGGAAAAACATAGCTTGCTTTCAGGAACTTAAGGCTTCAGGAGCTAAAGTGTTTTCTTTATTCTGTTTACTAAAGTTTTTAAAACTTATGTATTTTAAAGAAATAAATTTTTATGATCAAGATATTGAAGAATGACCATCTTAAAACAAGAATTTTGACACTTCTTTTGAAATGTGGTTTTTGAATTTTAAAAAAAATACTAAAAGTAGAAAATAAAATGCTGAAAGCTGAATTATCAGGGAAATCAAACACCAAAGATTTCAGCAACACACATCATACACACAAAAATATGAAGAATTGGAAATAATGAGTGAAAGCAACAACAGAAATCAAGACCAAATCCGGGGAATCTATTTGAATAATAGGCACTCTGGAAGGCAACAAGAAAGCCATAGAGGAAACAACGATATACAAACCATATATAGAGTGTTCACGTGGCCTAAGGAAGAGTTGAGTTTTCAAATCCCACAGGTCCACCTGTCAAGTGTGATTAATTAAAAAAGATACACACCCAGACCTACCCTGCTAAATCTTTCTCAACTATGAGTGTAAACTGAAAAAAAAAAAAACAGATAAACTTCTTGAGAAAAAACAAGAAATTTTGTGTCACACATCTCATCCACAAAAGTGAAAGCTAAAAGGCAGCACAATTTCTTGAACTAAAAATTATTTACTTCCCCAAATTAAAAAAAAAAGGGATGAAAGAGGGAGGAAGGAAGGAAGGAAGGAGGGAAGGAGGGAGGGAAGGAGGGAGGGAGGAAAGAAAGGTAGGAGAAGTAAAAAAGAAAGCTAGCTACATACACACACATGCTCGGATGTACACACACAAGCACTCAGTTGTCTAATATTCTTTAAGACAATTGTAAGGGGTATGTTGTTGTTGTTAGGTGCCGTCGAGTCAGTTCCAACTCATAACGACCCTATGCACAACAGAACGAAACACTGCCCGGTCCTGAGCCATCCTCACAATTGTTGTTTTCCTTGAGCTCATTGTTGCAGCCACTGTGTCAATCCACCTCGTTGAGGGTCTCCCTCTTTTCCACTGACCCTGTGCTCTGTCAAGCATGATGTCCTTCTTCAGGGACGGATCCCTCCTGACAGCATGTCCAAAGTATGTAAGACACAGTCTCGCCATCCTTGCCTCTAAGGAGCATTCTGCCTGTACATCTTCCAAGACAGATTTGTTCGTTCTTTTGGCAGTCCATGGTATATTCAATATTCTTCACCAACACCACATTTCAAAGGAGTCAACTCTTTTTCGGTCTTCCTTATTCATTGTCCAGCTTTCACATGCATATGATGCAATTGAAAATACCATGGCTTGGGTCAGGCGCACCTTAGGCTTCAGGGTGACATCTTTGCTCTTCCACACTTTGAAGAGGTCCTTTGCAGCAGATTTACCCAATGCAACGCGTCTCTTGATTTCTTGACTGCTGCTTCCATGGCTGTTGATTGTGGAACCAAGTAAAATGAAATCCTTGACAACTTCAATCTTTTCTCCATTTATCATAGTGTTGTTCATTGGTCCGGTTGTGAGGATTTTTGTTTTCTTTATGTTGAGGTGCAATCCATACTGAAGGCTGTGGTCTTTGATCTTCATCAGTAACTGCTTCAAGTCCTCTTCACTTTCAGCAAGCAAGGTTGTGTCATCTGCATAATGCAGGGTTGTTAATGAGCTTTCCTCCAATCCTGATGCCCCATTCTTCATATAGTCCAGCTTCTCATATTATTTGCTCATCGCACAGATTAAATCTCATAGCGACCCTATAGGACAGAGTAGAACTGCCCCACAGAGTTTCCAAGGAGTGCCTGGCGGATTTGAACTGCCGACCCTTTGGTTAGCAGCCATAGCGCTTAACCACTACGCCACCAAGGTTTCTAATAGATTAAATAGGTATGGTGAAAGAATACAACCCTGACACACACCTTTCCTAACTTTAACCAATCAGTATCCCCTTGTTCTGTCCGAACAACCACCTCTTGATCTATGTAAAGGTTCCTCATGAGCACAATTAAGTGTTCTGGAATTCTCATTCTTCGCAACGTTATCCATAGTTTGTTACGATCCACACAGTCGAATGCCTTTGCATAGTTTATAAAACACAGGTAAACATCCTTCTGGTATTCTCTGCTTTCAGCCAGAATCCATCTGACATCAGCAATGATAGCCCTGGTTCCACATCCTCTGCTGAAACTGGCCTGAACTTCCGGCAGTTCCTTGTCGATATACTGCTGCAGCCATTTTTGAGTGATCTTCACCAAAATTTTGCTTGCGTGTGATATTAATGATATTGTTCTGTAATTTCCACATTCAGTTGGATCACCTTTCTTGGGAATATTAGGCATAAATATGGATCTCTTCCAGTCAGTTGGCCAGGAAGCTGTCTTCCATATTTCTTAGCATAGACGAGTGAGCACATCCAGCGATGCATCTGTTTGTTGAAACATCTCAATTGACATTCCATCAATCCCTGGAGCCTTGTTTTTCACCAATGCCTTCAGAGCAGCTTGGACTTCTTCCTTCAGTACCATCGGTTCTTGATCCTATGCCACCTCTTGAAATGTTTGAACATCGACTAATTCTTTTGGGTATAATGACTCTGTGTATTCCTTGCATCTTCTTTTGATGCTTCCTGTGTCGTTTAATATTTTCCCCATGGAATCCTTCACTATCGCAACTTGAGGCTTGAATTTTTTCTTCAGTTCTTTCAGCTTCAGAAATGCCGAACATGTTCTTCCCTTTTGGTTTTCCATCTCCAGCTCTTTGCACATATCATTATAATACTTAACTTTGTCTTCTCGAGATGCCCTTTGAAATTTTCTGTTCAGTTCTTTTACTTCATCAATTCTTCCTTTTGCTTTAGCTGCTTGTCATTCTAGAGCAAGTTTCAGAGTCTCCTCTGACATCCATCTTGGTCTTTTCTTTCTTTCCTGTCTTTTCAATGACCTCTTGCTCTCTTCATGGATGATGGCCTTGATGTCATTCCACAACTCTTCTGGTCTTCAGTCACTAGTGTTCAATGTGTCAAATCTATTCTTGAGATGGTCTCTAAATTCAGGTGGGGTATACTCAAGGTCATATTTTGGCTCTCGTGGAATTGCTCTGATTTCCTTCAGTTTCAGCTTGAACTTACATATGAGCAATTGATGGTCTGTTCCAAAGTCAGTCCCTGGCCTTGTTCTGACTGATGATATTGAGCTTTTCCATCGTCTCTTTCCACAGATGTAGTCAATTTGATTTCTGTGCATTCCATCTGGCGAGGTCCATGTGTATTATCGCCATTTATGTTGGTGAAAGAAGGTGTTTGCAATGAAGAAGTCGTTGGTCTTGCAAAATTCTATCATTCGATCTCCAGTATTGTTTGTATCACCAAGACCATATTTTCCAACTACTGATCCTTCTTCTTTGTTTCCAACTTTTGCATTCTAATCACCAGTAATTATCAATGCATCTTGATCGCATGTTCGATCAATTTCAGACTGCAGCTGCTGATAAAAACCATTTATTTCTTCACCTTTGGCTCTAGTGGTTGGCGTGTAAATTTGGATAATTTTTGTTTTAACTCGTCTTCCTTGTAGGCGTATGGATATTATCCTATCAGTTACAGCATTGTACTTCAGGATAGATCTTGAAATGTTCTTTTTGATGATGAATGCAACACCATTCCTCTTCAAGTTGTCATTCCCAGCGTAGTAGACTATATGATTGTCCAATTCAAAATGGCCAATACCAGTCCATTTCAGCTCACTAATGCCTAGGATATTGATGCTTATGTGCTCCATTTCATTTTTGATGATTTCCAATTTTCCTAGAATCATACTTTCTATATTCCAGGTTCCGATTATTAATGGATGTTTGCAGCTGTTTCTTCTCATTTTGAGTTTTGCCACATCAGTAAATGAATGTCTGGAAAGCTTTACTCCATCCACGTCATTAAGGCCACTCTATTTGGAAGAGGTAGCTCTTCCCTAGTCATCTTTTAAGTGCCTTTCAGCCTCGGGGGCGCATCTTCCATCACTATATCAGACAATGTTCCACTGGTATTCATAAGGTTTTCACTGGCTAATGCTTTCCAGAAGTAGACTGCCAAGTCCTTCTTCCTAGTCTGTCTTAGTCTGGAAGCTCAGCTGAAACCTGCCCTCCATGGGTGACCCTGCTGCTATCTGAATACTGGTGGCTTAGCTTCCAGCATCATAGCAACACATAAGCCCCCACAGGACAAGAAACTGACAGACACTTGGGGGGTAGAATTCATAGTGAATCCAAATTGATGATGATAATATGTGATAAATACTGTCTTTATAAGAAATATTCTTTTAGAAAAAAATAACTTGGACTTAAAATTCAAAAGTTTGTTTAAAACTTAAGAGATTACAAGTATAGAAAAATGAAGTGTGGGACTAATTGTGTCCTGAAGATTTTATGTAAGTGGAAAAACAAGAGCTTAATTTTTATCTGGTTTTGTTATATTCATAAACAGACACATGTTTAAATGTAGTCATTACAATGATGAATACAAACACTGAGACGAAAATGCACATGTATGTAGATAGAAGTTTTAAAGCACTAACTTAAGGACAGAAAGAAAAAAACAAATTATTCAGTCCAGTAAATAATAAAAGAGAGAAAGAAAGTAGGTAAAAGAGTACAGTTATGCACCACATAATATCCAACTGGGCACTTTCTGACTGCATATGTGTCTGTGGTCTCTGTGATGTGGTGAATTACTTATTATGACCTTTCTCACCATGGTCTTATAACTCCCATCAGATGATTGCAAAGGGCTGTTGTGCAAATAAGATAATTGTGGCCCACCAATGGGATTGGTCAGTTTTGCCTTAGTAGAAAGTCAATTCCACAGCAGATAGAAGAGCCTGCTACCACCAAGAAAGGAGAGACCTGGCAGCAGCAGATGTCATGGTGAGCTTCCTAGCCCACAGAGAAAGCAAGCAGAGCATCTTTGAGTAGACTGAGGGCCAAGGAGAGGCATGCCCGCAAGCATGGCTGGGAAGAAGCTATCCTGATGGAAGAACTGTATCCTGAATGTTTCCGAGCCTGAATTGTAACTGTTACTTCCCTAAAAAAAAAACATAATTGTGAATATACTCTGTGTGGCCATTGCTATGAATTATCCAATCCAGTATAGAGTGCTGTGAGAGGGACAGTTGATATCAGAATTGGTGAAGATGGCAGAAAGAGAAGGCATGTTTGACCTCCTCTTCATGGGAATCAGCCTTGGGCTGTTGATCTTGGTTCTCCTTTCCACTTATGGGGTTGGGGGAGGTCAGACACTGCCCTTATGCCATTTTTACAGTCCCATAAAGGGTTCGGAAAACCAGATCAGCAAATGAGACTTAGTGGATTTATGCATGTTGCACTTGACAATCACGATGATCCTCAAAAACGAAGAAAAAATTCTCCAAGCTGTTAAAGAATTGGCTCCACTGAAAGCAAAAAGGCTAATGAAAATGTGAGAGGGAACTATATCGGATATGGAGAAATTGCTGTTGATAAGGACTGAGGACCAAACACAAAAGTGAATCCCTCTCAGCATGTTGATGATCACTGCTAAGGTATGAAGCTTGTTCAAGATGCTTAAAGAAAAAGCAGAACCAAACTACAATACCGAGTTTAGTGTGAGCTCTGGGTAGTTTGAGGGCTTCAAACAATGTTTTCCTCTGGGTAATGTGAAAGAGAATGGTGAGTCTGCAAATGCTGATGCAAAAGCAGCTGAATAATCTGTTGAAACCTTAGATAATCTAGTTAGAGTGGGAGGTTATTTGTCCCCCAAAATTTTTAAAATGGACAAAGTCTTTTTCTGGAAGCAAATGCCTGCAAGTATCTTCATCCATAATACCATTTTCACACAACGACCAAATCACATAACATTACTATTTCATAGAACATATGGTGGACATTAAGCAATACATGACTGTATAAAAAAAAAAGTACATAAAAAAAGTCAAATAGAATAGGAATAAGCTAAAACGTATTTTTACGATAAATGTAAACAAGCTAAAATTCCCTACAGAACCTCCAATTGAATTATTTAACACTTCGAATTCTATCCTAATTTCTGAGAAACAACAGTTGAATGTAACAAAGGACAATGTAAGATAAAGATATGCCCAAAGACATATCAGAATGTAAATGTAAAGTGAAATACTCTGATGCTAAGATGAAGGAGGCTTGTTTTTTGCCAATGCCTTCAGTGAAGCTTGGGCTTCTTCCTTCAGTGGCATAGGTTTTTGATCATTTCCTATCTCCTGCAATGCTTGAATACCAATCAATCATTTTTGGTGTAGTGACTCTGTGTATTCCTTCCACCTTCTTTTGATACTTCCTTAGTTGTCCAATATTTTGCCCACAGAAGTCTTCAGTATTACAGCTTGAGGCTTGAATTTTTCTTGTTTTCTTTCAGCTTGAGAAATGCCAAGTGTGTTCTTCCCTTTCTGTTTTCTAACTCTAAGTTTTTGTACAATTCATTATAATACTTTGTCTTCTCATGCTGCCTTTGAAGTATTCTGCTCAGCTCTTTTATGTGATCATTTTTCCCTGGCTTTACCTACTCTACATTCAAGTGTAAGTTTCAGAGTCTCTTCTGACATCTTTTTGGTCTTTTCTTTCTTTTTTACTGCCCTTAGCATTCTTCATATATGACCCTTTCTTCATTGGTGACCCCGCTGTTTGAAATACCAGTGGCATATTGTCTAGCATCACAGCAAGAAGCAAGCCACTGCAATAGGACAAATTGACAGAAGGGTGTTAGAAGGGGGAAAGAACAGGCACTAATCTATCTGTTCAGTCCATCTGAAGGCCTGCCTCCTATCAGTCTCACTTATGAGTTTTAAATATATGTTATGAGTAGTGCCTTAATTCCAATGTCATGTTTAATAAAAGCACAAACAGAAGACAGAGCACTCTCCACCCCTCATCTGGTACAAATCATGCAACATGTAATGTACTAACTGTAAAATAATACGTAATTATAAAATCATGGAAATAAGAATAACACAGAAGTCCCTAGATGCTGTACTGATTACAGGATAATTTTTAGCATATTTCTAAGCATAAGGATTCAGTGGGGCTTTCCCCCACTATAATGACATTCATTTCAGTGCTAAACTGAAAACCCATTGCCATTGAATCAATTCTGACTCATAGAGACCATATAGGACAGAGTAGAACCACCCCATAGTTTTTCCAAGGCTGGAAATCTTTACATAAGCAGGCTGCCACATCTTTCTGCAGAGGAGCAGCTGATGGGTTCAAACTGCCAACCTTTTGGTTATCAAATTAGTAACTGAAATTCTCTCTACTCTATTACAGGTGCAAGAGTTAAGTGCTTGCAAAGAAAATAGGACTGAAATAATATTTATATAAAGATGTTACTTCTCCCTGAATATCTAGTTCTATTTGAAGGGGTGGAGGGGATTTATGACATTCCTGTTGAATTTCTCTTTGGTGTTGAGTCAGTACCCTCTGACACTGGACTCCGTAGAAGAGATATTTTTTTGATGCTTCTTCTTTCCATTAGATGTGTAAATCACTGATTCTGCATTCTGTTCTATTAAGCTGGGTGACTCACCACTCTTATTCACTTGCCCTCAAGCCTTCTCTCTCTTTTCTCCATTAGGTATTAACTGGAACCTGCTTTCTAATTCTGAGCAATGAAAGTACATAGTTAATCTTCTTAGCAGCTAAATGCAAAATGACAAAGTGTGTAGTAACATCCTTTTAGCACTCCATTTATTCCAATGTAATTTCTGAAGTAAGAAAAATTCCACAGTTCATTTAATTAATGGATAACTAGAAGTACGATAGATTGAGTGAGAGAAAAAACAGTAACACTTGTCCCACAAAGAAAGAATCCAAAGTTGATATCAAACTATTTTTTAAGTGGGAAAATAGAAGAATCTTAATAAATTCTATTGTCCAGGGAATATCTGTAAGGATTGAGAGCTGCCCTCCACTGTTGCCAACCCTGTCCTATTAAATATTTTATAAAACTAAGAGTGAGAAGCGATTATTCCAGAGTTCTTTCCTTCTCGAATATTTTTATTTTTCTCCTCTATTTAATAGTCTCTGAGAATAAGATTTCATTTCACTTTATTCACAATGTGATTATAATCCCCAAGAGAAAAACATTTTTGGTAAAAGTGGTAAAGGGTTAACAGATACGTAACATTTTATTGATAAATAAAGGCACTATTTCCTGAACACATACATCAAACTGTTATTTTCTTAAAGCTCCAAACACTATAGAACTGTTCATATAATTTACAAAATGTATAGAGTCAAATTAAATCATCCTTTGAAAAGATGTTTAGGATCTCAGCCAAATTTGAATTACTTAGAAGTTTAATATCTAGGAACTTATAGGGACTCATCATATATAAGTACTCACCACCAATGGTTCTCCATTTTGGACCTATTTTGCATGAATTTGTATTTATAAAAGAATATGATATGAAAGAGAATATTTTAAATTTTATAGTTTTGTTTGGGGCCTTTGAGTTCGTTCCGACTAACAGAATTTTCAGAGATTATGTGACGAAAACCTTGTGCATCTGTCAGGTTGCCATACTATAGGGACTTACATGTTGCTGGGATGCTGTAAGCCATACCAACAATATTCAAATACCAGCAGGGTCATCCATCGTGGACAGGTTTCAGCTGAGCTTCCAGACTAAGACAGACTAGAAAGAAGGACCCGGCAGTCTACTTCTAAAAAGACTTACCAGTGAAAAGGTTATGAATGGCAGCAAAACATTGTCTGATATAGTGACAGAAGATGAGCCCCTCAGATTGGAGGGCACTCAAAAGCCGACTGGGGAAGAGCTGCCTTCTCAAAGTAGAGTTGACTTTGATGATGTAGATGGAGTGAAGATTTCAGGACCTTCATTTGCTGATGTGGCATGACTCAAATCCATGAGCCTTTCCCTGGAAACCTTATGGGGCAGTTCTACTCTGTCCTATAGGGTTACTATGAGTGGGAATCAACTTGATGGCAATGAGTTTTTGGGTTTTTTTTTTTTTCAGTCTTCTAGACTGTGAGAGAATAAATTTCTGTTTGTTGTTCTGGTAATTCTGTTAAAGCAACACTAGATAACTAAGACAAGTTGTAAGAAACCAACCTGGATGTAGAACAGTTCCTCATTTTGTAATTCATTTCTCTCTGCAGAACGTTATTGCCCCTTCACCTCATATGTATATCGTCATATACTGTGTGTGCCTATTATTGTTAACCCTGACTTCTTTCTTTTAGTTTATATAATATAATTGTGAAAGAAAAGTTTACTCATTTTCTTCCTGCATCCAATTATATCATTTTGTCTATTTGCAGTGGAGAGCACTGTTATAGATGATGAATTTGAGAGATAATTTGCTTGGGTTAATATACTGTCAGCCAATTAGTTTTGAAATCTAGTTGAAAAAACATGTTGGACTCAAAGTCAAAAAAATTCTTCAGCACATGGGGTGCCCTTTCTAATAATTTGGTTAATTTTGTGAATCCCTGATTATTAATCAAATAAACATATCACTCTGGCTTATTAGAAATCCTTTAAATGCATGGAAAATGTGAAATTGTTCTCTTATTTGTAAAAAAACAACTTGAGATCATAAAGGCTTGAGTTTCCCTGTGTCCTTAACACTTGGCTAGTAAAATTAGATGATTCAATATAAGTGGATATGCTGCGTCACTAGGTTTTAAGTTAACAAGAATAGAAAGAAGAGGTAATGAAAAAAGTGAATCAAATACACCTCCCCAGAAGAAAGGTCTGTGTAAAGGAGCCTTGGCAGTGAACCAAAAGGAATCTACGAGGGCTCATTGGGTCAAGGCTTTCCTAAGTGGGTAGTTCATGTTCATTCATGTATTCATTCATTCAACAACTACTTATTGAATGTCTACTTTGTGATTGGCAACATGCCCTCATGCCCTCTACTCTTCCACAATCCCAAGACTTTGAAGTCATTTATCTTGTGTAATTTTCACACAGACAAATTCTTTCTGACAATATCATTGCATTTGCTTCACTCAAGTTCAACATGTTGGGGTTTTGTTTTTAGTAGTCGTAGGAGGTATATTAGAAATAAAGAAAAATAAAAATCTGCATATTTGTAATTTCATCAGGAAAAAGCAGCATCATCGGTAGGAAAATCAGTAATTAATGGAAAACCCAGTTTCTAAACAAACAAAAAATACCCCAAGATATAAAGAATTTATTAAAAATTACAGTCAATCATCGAAGATTTTGGTTACAGATGCACATACCTATATAGTAACAAGGTTTAAACTGGTGAATGTCAGTTAATTATGTAATAACTACATGCGTTCTTAGTGTATCAATTTTGTATTGAATTCCAGTAGTAATTCTAGTAATTTTCATCCATACTACCTCCTAGACTTAGACCAAGAGTCAGTTATTCAAACAGAACAAGGGGATACTGCATGGTTTAAAATCAGGAAAGGTGTGTGTCAGTGTTGTATTCTTTCACTACACTTATTCAGTCTGTATGCTGAGCAAATAATCCCAGAAACTGAAATATATGAAGAAGAACATGGAATCAGGATTGAAGGAAGACTCATTAACAATCTGCATTATGCAGATGACACAACCTTGCTTTCTGAAAGTTAAGAAGGCTTGAGGCACGTACTGATGGAGATCAAAGACCACAGCCTTCAGTATGAACTACAATTCAACATAAAGAAAATAGAAATTCTCACAACTGGACCAATAAGCAAAATCATGATAAATGGAGAAAAGTTTGAAGTTGTCAAGGATTTCATTTTACTTGTATCCACAATCAAGGTCCATGGAAGCAGCAGTCAAGAAATAAAACAACACATTGCACTGGGAAAATATGGTGGAAAAGATCTCTTTAAGGTATCAAAAATCAAAGATGTTGCTCTAAGGACTAAGGTGCCTGATCCAAGATATGGTGTTTTCAATTGCCTCATATGTATGTGAAAACTAGACAATGTATAAGAAAGACTGAAGAAGAATTAATGCCTTTGAGTTATGATGTTGGTAAAGAATATTAAATATACCATGGACTGTCAGAAGAACAAACAGATCCATCTTAGAGGAAGTTACAGCCAGAATGCTTGTTAGAAGCAAAGATAGCATGACTTCATCTCACATACTTTGGACATGTTATCAGGAGGGACTAGTCCCTGGAGAAGGGCATCATGCTTGGTAGAGCAGAGGATCAGCAAAAAAAAGGAGGACCCTCAGGGACATGATGGATTGATGCAGTGGATGCAACAATGGGCTCAAGCTAACAAAGATTGTGAGGATGGCCCAGGACCGTGCAGTGTTTCATACTTTTGTATACAGGGTGGCTATGAGTAGGAACCTACTCGAAGGCACTTAACAACAACGAAAACAGTAGACTTGGAAGGAATTACAGCTCACAAGCTAAAGTTCTCAACAAAAATAATCCAGTAGTTTTACCATGCTGTTTTTATGCTATGTGTTCTGTATGTGTAAATAAATATGTATGTATGTGTGTGTATATATATGTATGTATGTATGTATATGTGTGTGTATATATATATACTCTCTTTTTTCGTTTTCACAAATATATTTGCTTAAAGAAAAGCTAAAGAAGCTATTGAAGTAAAAATAATAATGACAACAAAAAAATAAAGGCATGTTAATTTGAAGAAAACTAATAATAGTACATTTCTAAAAAGCCTTTAAAAAAAAGTTTTAAAAAACAAAATGTCACTTTGATGACTAAGATGCTCCTGACCCAAGCCATGGTATTTTCAATCCTTCATATGCATGAGAAAGCAGGATAACGAAAAAGGAAGACAGTAGAAGAATTGATGCATTCAAATTGTGGTATTGGCAATTTTTTTTTTTAATTTTTGTGCTTTAGGTGAAATTTTACAGCTCATGTAAATTTCTTATACAAAAATTTATAAATATATTGTTATGTGACCCTAGTTGCAATCAATCCTATAATGTGACAGTACACTCCTCTTTTCCACCCCGGGTCCCTGTGTCCTTTCAACCAGCCCCTATCTCTTTCTGCCTTCTCATCCTCTCACCAGACAGGAGCTGCCCACTTAATCTCATGTATCTACTGGGACTGAGAAGCACATTCTTTAAGAGTATTATTTTATGTTTTATAGTCCAGTCTAATTTTGTCCCCCCACATGTCTGTCAGTTTTTCATACTGTGGGGGCTTGCATGTTGCAGCTGAACTTCCAGACCAAGACAGACTAGGAAGAAGGACCTGGCAGTCTACTTCTGAAAAACATCATCCAGTGAAAGCCTTATGAATAGCAGTGGAACATTGTCTGATATACTGCTGGAAGATGAGCCCCCCAGGTTGGAAGGCACTCAAAAGATGACTGGGGAAGAACTGCCTCCTCAAAGTAGAGTCAACCTTAATGACTCATTTACGACTCAAAATGAGAAGAAAGAGCTGCAAACATCCATTAATAATCAGAACCTGGAATACATGAAGTATGAATCTAGGAAAATTGGAAATTGTCAGAAATGAAATGGAATGCATAAACATTGATATCCTAGGCATTAGTGAGCTGATTTGGACTGGTACTGGCCATTTTGAATCAGACAATCACATAGTCTACTATGCTGGGGATGACAATTTGAAGAGGAATGGTGTTGCATTCATCTTCAAGAAGAATATTTCAAGATGTATCCTGAAGTACAATGCTGTCACTGATAGGATAATATGCATACACCTACAAGGAAGACCAGTTAATATGACTATTATTCAAATTTACACACCAACCACCAGGGCCAAAGATGAAGAAATAGAAGATTTTTATCAGCTTCTGCAGTCTTAAATTGATGGAACAAGCAACCAAGATGCATTGATAATGACTGGCGATTGGAATGTGAAAATTAGAAACAAAGAAGAAGGATCAGTAGTTGGAAAATATGGCCATGGTGAGAGAAACAATACTGGAGATCAAATGACAGAATTTTGCAAGAGCAACGACTTCTTCATTACAAATACCTTCTTTCACCAACATAAATGATGACTATACACATGGACCTCGCCAGATGGAACACACAGAAATCAAATTGACTACATCTGTGGAAAGAGACTATGGAAAAGCTCAATATCATCAGTCAGAACAAGGCCAGGGACTGACTTTGGAACAGACCATCAATTGCTCATATGTAAGTTCAAGCTGAAACTGAAGGAAATCAGAGCAATTTCATGAGAGCCAAAATATGACCTTGAGTATATCCCACCTGAATTTAGAGACCATCTTGAGAAGAGATTTGACACATTGAACACTAGTGACTGAAGACCAGATGAGTTGTGGAATGGCATCAAGGACATCATCCATGAAGAAAGCAAGAGGTCATTGAAAAGACAGGAAAGAAAGAAAGGACCAAGATGGATGTCAGAGGAGACTCTGAAACTTGCTCTTGAGCATCGAGCAGCTAAAGCAAAAGGAAAAAATGTTGAAGTAAAAGAACTGAAGAATTTAAAGGCCGTCTCGAGAAGACAAAGTAAAGTATTATAACAACATGTGCAAAGAGCTGGAGATGGAAAACCAAAAGGGAAGAGCACACTTGGTGTCTCTCAAGCTGAAAGAACTGAGGAAAAAAATTCAAGCCTCGAGTTTCAATTGTGAAGGATTCCATAGGGAAAATATTAAATGACACAGGAAGCATCAAAAGAAGGTGGAAGGAATACACAAAGTAATCATACCAAAAAGAATTAGTCGATGTTCAACCATTTCAGGGGTGACATATGATCAGGTACCGATGGTACTGAAGGAAGAAGTTCAAGCTTCTCTGTACGCACTGGTGAAAAACAAGTCTCCAGGGATTGATGGACTATCAGTTGAGATGTTTCAACAAACAGATGCAGTATAGGCTACTATGCTGGGAATGACAACTAGAAAAGGAATGGTGTTGCATTCATTGTCAAAAGAACGTTTCAAGATGTATCCTGAAGTACAATGCTGTCAGTGATAGGATAATATCCATAGGCCTACAAGGAAGACCAGTTAATACGCTGGAGGTGCTCACTCGTCTATGCCAAGAAAAATGGAAGATAGCTTCTTGGCCAACTGACTGGAAGAGATCCATATTTATGCCTATTCCCAACTAAATGTGGAAATTATGGAACAATATCATTAATACCACACGCAAACAAAATTTTGCTGAAGATCATTCAGAAATAGCTACAGCAGTATATCGACAAGGAACTACCAGAAATTCAGGCTGGTTTCAGAAGAGGAGGTGGAACCAGGGCTATCATTGCTGATGTCAGATGAATGTTGGCTGAAAGCAGAGAATACCAGAAGGATGTTTACCTGTGTTTTATTGACTATGCAAAGGCATTCAACTGTGTGGATCATAACAAATTATGAATAACATTGCAAAGAATGGGAATTCCAGAACACTTAATTGTGCTCATGAGGAACCTGTACATAGATCAAGAGGCGGTTGTTTGGACAGAACAAGGGGATACTGATTGGTTTAAAGTCAGGGAAGTTGTGCGTCAGGATTGTATTCTTTCACCATACCTATTTAATCTGTATGCTGAGCAGATAATCCGAAAAGCTGGACTATATGAAGAAGAACAGGGCATCAGGATTGGAGGAAGACTCATTAACAACCTGCGTTATGCAGATGACACAACCTTGCTTGCTGAAAGTGAAGAGGACTTGAAGATCAAAGACCACAGCCTTCAATATGGTTTGCACCTCAACATAAAGAGAACAAAAATCTTCACAACTGGACCAATGAGCAGCATCATGATAAACGGAGAAAAGATTGAAGTTGTCAAGGATTTCGTTTTACTTGGATCCACAATCAACAGCTATGGAAGTAGCAGTCAAGAAATGAAGAGATGCATTGCATTGGGTAAATCTGCTGCAAAGGACCTCCTTAAAGTGTTGAAAAGCAAAGATGTCACCTTGAAGACTAAGGCACGCCTGACCCAAGACATGTTATTTTCAATCGCGTCATATGCGTGTGAAAGCTGGACAATGAATAAGGAAGACCGAAGAAGAATTGACACCTTTGAATTGTGGTTTTGGCAAAGAATGTTGAATATACCAGGGACTGCCAAAAGAACGAACAAATCTGTCTTAGAAGAAGTACAGCCAGAATGCTCCTTAGAGGCAAGGATAGCAAGAATGTGTCTTACATACTTTGGACTTGTTGTCAGGAGGGATCCGTCCCTGGAGAATTACATCATGCTTGACAGAGTACAGGGTCAGTGGAAAAGAGGAAGACCCTCAATGAGGTGGATTGACACAGTGGCTGCAACATTGAGCTCAATCATAGCAATAATTGTAAGGATGGCTCAGGACAGGGCAGTGTTTCATTCTGTTGTGCATGGGGTCACTATGAGTCGGAACTGACTCGACGGCACTTAACAACAACAACGTGAGTTTAGTGCTGTCATTTTGATGTATTTGTGTGTGTGTGTGTGTGTTATTGACAGTTTCTTTGTTCCACTTAATTTTCTGTGGTAAATTATTTTTCTTTATGTATTTTCTTTTCACCTTTTTCATTGTCGTTGATTTTGTATTTCCTCAGTCTTTATGTTTTTCTTATTTTTTATTTTGATGTGTAGGATTGTTATTTTCCTTTGTGGATACCTTAATATTTACCCTTATTTTTCTAAGTTTAAACCAATCTTTTATTTCTTGATATCGCCTTGACTTCCTCTCCATGTGAAAGTTCCATGACTATGTTTAGTCCCTCTTTTTTGTTTTAATTTTGTTATCTTTTACATATATGTGTATGTGTACATATATGTAAAAGTATATAGATATGCTTAACCCAAGAAATAAGTTGATTAAACATCAATTACTGGGAAAAAATAGTTCTAAGTATCTTGAAATTATTTTAGCAGCATGTCTGCTATACACAACAGTTATTCAGTTGTACATCATTTTCTTAAAATGAAAAAAGTGAAAAGACAAAGTATTATCAAACACTTGTACCACAAAAGGGTGTGAACTAGCTATATCACTACTAAAATATTATGTTATAATGAAATGCATTTAAAAGTTATCATTTATAATCCTGGTTTATAACTGAAAACAGTAAATCAGAAATATAATAATAAAACAATGGGATTATCGAACACTTGCAATGTGCTAGGGACTAAGGTTTATATTTTAAACAAACTATTTGATTTGATCTTTATAAAATCTCTATGAGGTTATCTATTATTAGTCCAATTCTATGAGAACCACCACCTGCCTGTCAGTTTTACCTTACTGTGGTGGCTTGCATGTTTGTATCATGCTGTAAATTATGCCGCCAGCAAGATTAACCATTATGGGCATGTTTTAACAGAGCTTCCAGACTAAGACAGACTAGAAACAAGGGTCTGGCTATCTAATTCTGGAAATTAGCCTATGAAAACCCTGTGGATCACAACAGAATATTTTATGATACAACGCTGGAAGATGAGCCCCCTAAGATGGAAGGCACTCAAAATATCCATTGACCACAACACTGGGCTAGAGCACATGAATGATCATGAAGATAGCGCAGTACCAGGCAGTGTTTTGTTCAGTGGTACGTGGGTCACCATGAATCTGAGCTGACTCAGTGGCAACTAACAACAGCAACATAGATAAGGAAACTGAGGTTTTGGGGATACAGTAGTGCCCCTCAGTAGTTTATAGATACAGTCAAGATAAAAATCTAGATGTGTCTGATGTTATAGTTGTCTTTCTTTCTTGACTTTAATCACTATGCTTCTATCCATACCCCATTTATTTTACACACCCAAATCTGAAAGTGCTAGCGTCACTTATGTGCAGTAGGACCATCCTAACAGTAATAATTATCAATTATTGTAAAATGATAAAAAGCGCTATTAGTTGGAGGGTTCTTTCAAAGGTCGATAGAAGTAAAAATAGAGATGAAATACAGAGCTACATTTATTGCCTGATCTAGAAAGAGAAAGCTATGTTGGTCAGGCAAATTTTACTGGAGCAGAAGTCTCTTTCGATCATATGTAGCATATTTTGAGAAGTGTGGAGTTCAGGGATTGGTTAATTTTCAGGGGACCAGTTGGCTGAAAACTTGGAGGCATGTTTAATGGCTTGCCCCATCCCTGAAAAAAGGAACTGTCACTTATAAGTTGCCTTGCAAGTTGTCAATCCATTGAATGGTTTTTAAACCCATTTTGTTGACTACTTGTTACTATGGCTATAAAATACCACTTGTTACCTAGGAGTATAGAAATTTTTTGATAATCTCATTTCCAGTAATTTTGAACTATATCCTAATTCAGTTAATTTTTTGGCTCATTTTTGTGAAAGAAAGAAAACCACCCTTCCTTCTGTACCACCTAAAATAAGATTTAAAAAAATTTAAATCACAATGAGAATAATAATCTCATCCATTATTATTTTGTTGGTTGCTAATTATCTCTTCAAATTCAGCTTTAATTATATGCTATTGTAGACACACTATAGAAAAATTGAATCTTATTTTCTTAAAATTTGAATAAAGAATGTATTTTGGTAGACTACTTGGAAAGTTCCTAAATGTGGAATACTGATATTTAATAATATTTAAATAATACCTTACTGATACAAGTGTGTCTTCTTTTTAATTACATCCAAAGAAAATTATTTCAGTAGCATTAAAATAATATTCTCAAAAATAAAATAATTCTAACTGAAGAAATTTTTTTCTGCAGAAGTCTTAGACTATGTCTTCATTGTTTTTACTGGAAATAAAAGTTATTTTATCATTATCCTTTTACAAGTCTTTCATGCATATACTTTTGAGATTATCTCTAACAATAGCACTATCATGAAAAATGAAAGGATAAACATGAATATTCATATGTACATATTTTATAGTTTAAGATGAGGCCTCTGGAGTCAGACTGTCTGTATTCAAATCCAGACTACACTTAGTGTATTAGCATATGCTAATATATATTGGAATCCCTGGGTGTACAAAAGGGTAACTCATTCCACCACTAACTGAAAGGTTCAAGGTTCTGGTCTACTTATAATCCATAAACCCACTGTCTTTGAGTTGATTCTCACTCATAGTGATCCTATAGGACAGAGTAGAACTGCAGCATAGGGCTTCCAAGGAGCAACTGGTGAATTTGAACTACTGGCCTTTTGGTTAAGCAATCAGTTGCTTAACCACTGCACCACCAGGGCTCCATACCACCTATAAGAGACTGAAAAGAAAGGCCTGGAAATTTACTTCCAAAACATCAGCCGTTGAAAGCCCTACAGAGCACAGTTCTACTATGACACATGTGAAGTTGTCACGAGTTGGAACCAACTCTGATGCACCAGTTGCATCAGAGTTAGTAATATATACATCATAATACTAACATTATTAATATATGTTAACACTTATGATGATATTGATATTGATCATTTGAAACTGTTATATTTGTATATAATATAACCTAGTAATGCTAATATTTTACATTAGTGTATGTTAATAATGCTGATATATATTAAATACACTAATATGTATATGTTAGACACTTCACATATATAACAGTTAATTACTATATATTACTTAATGCAGTAATACATATATATATATAAAAACATATATAACAGTCATATATTAGCTAACACACATATGTAACATTCAAAGTGATAACACTAATATTATTATGAGAGTACTGAATAAAGTTTAAGATTTCTTTGCAGTTTTATTTTCTTTAAATATATCTCACTGAGAATATGTAGTCAAAACACTTTGTGCTGGAGTCATTTAAAACAGTTCTTTTCTCTGTAAGGATCTGTAGCCAATTTAATGTATATTTTCTTGTTTCAGTTTGTTTTTCAGTTTCAGAGATTGCTTTTTTCTTTCTGATCTCATTTCATTTTTTAAATGTGTAAAACATTTTTTTATGTTTGCAAAGTCAAATTTGTATTACTGAATGTATCTAGAAAAGTTACATATCATTGTTGTCCTCCCACTCTGTCCCATCCTACCCCACCAGTAACTATTTTTATTTTTTCCACCACGTGTCTGTCAGTTTGTCGTTCTGTGGTGGCTTGCACCTTGCTGTGATACATGAAACTGTATTACAAATACCAGCAGGGTCACCCTTGGTGGACAGGTTTCATCTGAGCTTTCAGACTAGGAAGAAGGGCCTGGCAGTTTACTTCTGAAAAACTTAGCCACTGAAAATCTTATGAATAGCAGCAGAATATTGTATAATATAGTACCAGAAGATGAGCCCCTCAGGTTGGAAGGCACTTAAAAGATGACTGGGGAAGAGCTGCCTCCTCAAAGTAGAGCCAACTTTGATGACATAGATAGAGTAAAGCTTTCAGGACCTTCATTTGCTGATGTGGCACAACTCAAAATGAGAAGAAACTGCTGTAAACATCCATTAATAATCAGAACATAGAATATACAAAGTATGAATCTAGGAAAACTGGAAGTTGTCAAAAATGAAATGGAACACATAAACATCAATATCCTAGGCATTACCAAGCAGAAATGGACTGATATTGGCCATTGTTAATCAGACAACCATATGGTCTACTACGCTGGGAATGACAAATTGAAGAGGAATAGTGACGTGTTTATCATCAAAAAGAACACATCAAGATCCATTCTGAAGTACAATGCTGTCAGTGATAGGACAGTATCAATACACCTAAAAGGAAAACCAGTTAACACGATTATTATTCAAATTTGTGCACCAAACACTAAGGTCAAAGGTGAAGAAATTGAAGATTTTTACTAATTTCTGCAGTCTGAAATTGATAAAACTTACAGTCAAGACACATTGATAATTGGTGATTGGAATGTGAAAATTGGAAACAACGAAGACGGATTGGTAGTTGGAAAATATGGCCTTGGCGATAGACATGACCCCAGAGATCACAAGATAGAATCTTGCAAGACAAATGAATTCTTCATTGCAAATACCTTTTCTCAACAATGTAAACAGCAACTATGCAGGTGGACCTGAGCAGATGGAATACACAGGAATCAAATTGACTATATCCGTGGAAAGAGACCATGAAAAAGCTCAAAATCATCAATCAGAACAAGGCCAGAGGTGACTTCAGACTATACCACCAATTGCTCATATGCAAGATCAAGGTGAAGTCAAAGAAAATTAGAACAAATCCGCAAAAGCCAAAGTACAACCTTGAGTATATCCCACCTAAATTTAGAGACCATCTGAAGAATAGATTAGATGCATTGAACACTAATGACCTAAGAGCAGAAGAATTGTGGAATGACATCAAGGATATCACACATGACCAAACCAAGAGGTCATTAAAAAGACAGGAAAGAAAGAAAAGACCAAAATGGATGTCAGAAGAGACTCTGAAGCTTGCTTTTGAATATAGAGTAGCTAAAAGAAAAGGAAGAAATGATCAGGTAAAAGAACTGAACAAAAGATGTGAGAGGGCAGCCCAAGTAGACAAAGTAAAGTATTATAATGAAATGTGCAAAGACCTGGTCTTAGAACACCAAGAGCAAAGAACGTGCCCTGCATTTCTCAAACCGAAAGAAATTAAGAAAAAAATTCAAATCTCAAGTTGCAATATTGAAGGATTCTATGGGCCAAATAGGAGCTCTGGTGGTGCAGTGAATAAGAGCTACTGCAAGCTATGGCTGCTAACCAAGAGGTTGGCACTTTGAATCCACTAGCCACTCCTTGGAAACTCTATGGGGCAGTTTTACTCTGTCCTATAAGGCCACTATGAGTCAGAATCAACTCGACGGCAAGTGGGGGCAGCGAGGACGATATGGGCGAAATATTGTACAACATATGAAACACCAAAAGAAGATGCAAGGAATAAATAGAGTCACTGTGCCCAAAAGAATTGGTCGACATTCAACCACTTCAAGAAGGAGCATATGACAAAGAACTGATAGGACTGAAGGAAGAGGTCCAAGCTTCACTGAAGGCATTGGCAAAAACAAGCCTCCAGGAAATGAAGGAATCTGTGGGGTGTAAGTCAGAGTTAGATCCTTTAACGATACTTTTTCAATCTGTATGCTGAGCAAATAATCCGAGAAGCTGAACTATATGAAGAAGAACAAGGCATCAGGATTGGAGGAAGACTTATTAAAAACCTGTGTCTTGCTTGCTGAAAGTGAAGAGGACTTGAAGTACTTACTGATGAAGATCAAGGGCCACAGCCTTCAGTACGGATTGCACTTCAACATAAAGAAAAGAAAAATCCTCACAACTGGACCAATAAGCAACATCATGGTAAATGGAGAAAAGATTTAAGTTGTCAAAGATTTCATTTTACTTGTATCCACAATCAATACCCATGGAAGCTGCAGTTGAGAAATCAGAAGATGCATTGCATTGGACAAATTTGCTGCAAAAGACCTCTTTAAAGAGTTAAAAAGCAAAGATGTTATCTTGAAGACAAGGTGCGCCTTAGCCAATGTTGTTTTCAATTGCCTCATATGCATGTGAAAGCTGGATGATGAATAAAGAAGACTGAATAGGAATTGCTGCCTTTGAATTGTGGTGTTGGCAAAGAATATTGAGTATACCATAGACTGCCAATAGAAGGAATAAATTTGTCTTGGAAGAAGTACAGCCAGAATGCTCCTCAGAAGCAAGGATGGTAAGTCTACGTCTCACATACTTTGTACAGGAGGAATCAGTCCCTGGAGAAGGGCATCATGCTTGGTAAAGTAGAGGGTCAGTGAAAAAGAGGAAGACACTCTACAAGATGGTTTGACACAGTGGCTGCAACAATGGGCTAGAGAATAGCAATGGTTGTGAGGGTGACACAGGTTCGGGCAGTGTTTCATTGTTCTGTATGTACATAGGGTTGCTATGAGTCAGAACTGACTCAATGGCACCTAAGAACAACAACAACATTGGAAATACACACATATATTATTTTCTGTATTTTTGACATATTTATGACACTGTTTTCTCATGCAAGCATGGTAGAACTTTCCATGTATTCAGATTACATGCTATAATTAGTTTGATTCTTCTAGGTCTTCTCTTACTATCTTTATTTTCAAATTATAATGTTTACATATTTGATTTCCATTAAAATTGGAATGATTTCTCTTTTATTTTTTCTAGGAATAATGTTAAAGCTAATAATGAAGAAAAACAACACTCTGTGTAAGATATATGGCTAAAATTTGATACCTGAACAATGCAAGACTGAGATTTTAATAAGTGGTGATCCAAATAATATGCTTCTTTTAACCATCACAGTGCTGAATCATGTTTAGCTCATTCAAGTTGAATCAACTATTAACCTTTTCAGTTGTCATTGTTCAGCCATAGTAAATACAGTTAAATTATTTTTTTCTTTATGTACATATATATATAATTTTTATTGAACATTAGATGAAGCTTTACAGAACAAGCTAGTTTCTCATCAAACAGTACAAACATTGTTGTGTGACATTGGTTAACAACACCACGACATATCAAAACTCTCCCTTCTTAACCCTGGGTTCCCTATTACCAGCTTTCCTGTTTGCTTCTGCCTTCCAGTCCCTTCCCCAGGGCTGGTGCACCCCCTTAGTCTTGTTTTGTTCCATGGGCCTGTTCAATCTTTGGCTGAGGGTTGAACCTCAGGAGTGGCATCATTACTGAGCTGAAAAGATGTCTGGGGTCTATACTCTCAGGGTTTCCCCAATCTCTGTCAGTCCAGCAAGTCTGGGCTTTCTTTTTGAGTTAGAATTTTGTTCTACATTTTTCTCCAGCTCTGTCCAGGACTATCTATTGTGATCCCTGGTAGCCAGGCACCATCTAGTTGTTCTGCACTTAGTCTGGCTGAGGCCGTGGTAGATGCGGTCCATTAGTCCTTTGGACTAACGTTTCCCTTGTGTCTTTAGTTTTCTTCATCCTTCCTTGCTCCTGAAGGGGTGAGACCAGTGGAGTATCCTAGATGGTCGTTCACATGCATTTAAGAGCCCAGAAGCTACTCACCAAAGTAGAATGTGGAACACTTTCTTTATAAACTCTATTACGCCATTTGAGCTAGATGTCCCCTGAGACCATGGTTCCCACAGCCTCTGACTCAGCAATTTGGTCCCTCAGGGAGTTTGGAAGAGTCTGTGGAGCTACTGTGGCCTTCCCTTTTATAAGTTGTGCTGGCACCCCCAGTATTGAGTACTGTTGTACCTTTCACCAAAGTTACTGCTTATCTTTTGTCTATTAAGTGTTTTTCCACCCCTCTTAACCATCAAATATTGCTTCTTTTTTTATGTAAACCTTTTCAGGAGTTTTTACAGTAGTGGTCTCATACAATATTTATCCTTTTGTGATTGACATATTTCACCCAGCATAATGTACTCCAGATGCATTCATTTTACGAGATGCTTCACAGATCCACTGTTGCTCTTTACTGAGGAGTTTATAGCTGTCATTTTGTAGTGCTTTTTTGTGGTGTTAAGGTTTTCTTTGCCCTGATGTGTCTGTGAGTTTGTCATACCTTGGGGGCTTGTGTGTTGCTGTGATGCTGGAAGCTATGCCACCAGTATTCAGATACCAGGAGGGTCACCCATGGAGGACAGGTTTCAGCTGAGCTTCCAGACTAAGACAGACTAGGAAGAAGGGCCTGACAGTCTACTTTGGAAAAGCATTAGCCAGTGAAAACCTTATGAATAGCAGTGGAACATTGTCTGATATAGTGCTGAAAGATGAGCCCCCCAGGCTGGAAGGAACTCAAAAGATGACTGGGGAAAAGCTGCCTCCCCAAAATAGAGTCCACCTTAATGACGTGGGTAGAGTAGAGCTTTCAGGACCTTCATTTGCTGATGTGGCAAAACTCAAAATGAGAAGAAACAGCTGCAAACATCCATTAAGAATTGGAAGTATGAATCTAGGAAAACTGGAAATCATCAAAAATGAAATGGAACACATAAATGTCGATATCCTAGGCATTAGTGAGCTGAAATGGACTGGTATTGGCCATTTTGAAGCGGACAATCATATAGTCTACTCTGCTGGGAACGACAACTTGAAGAGGAATCATGTTGGATTCATCGTCAAAAAGAACATTTCAAGATCTATCCTAAAGTACAGTGCTGTCAGTGGTAGGATAATATCCACACACCTACAAGGAAGACCAGTTAATATGACTATTATTCAAATTTACACACCAACCACCAGGGCCAAAGATGAAGAAATAGAAGATTTTTATCAGCTTCTGCAGTCTTAAATTGATGGAACAAGCAACCAAGATGCATTGATAATGACTGGCGATTGGAATGTGAAAATTAGAAACAAAGAAGAAGGATCAGTAGTTGGAAAATATGGCCTTGGTGAGAGAAACAATACTGGAGATCAAATGACAGAATTTTGCAAGAGCAACGACTTCTTCATTACAAATACCTTCTTTCACCAACATAAATGATGACTATACACATGGACCTCGCCAGATGGAACACACAGAAATCAAATTGACTACATCTGTGGAAAGAGACGATGGAAAAGCTCAATATCATCAGTCAGAACAAGGCCAGGGGCCCACTGTGGTACAGACCATCAATTGCTCATATGCAAATTCAAGCGGAAACTGAAGAAAATCAGATCAAGTCCATGGGAGCCAAAATAAGACCTTGAGTATATCCCACCTGAATTTAGAGACCATCTCAGGAAGAGATTTGACACATTGAACACTAGTGTCTGAAGACCAGACTAGTTGTGGAATGACATCAAGGACATCATCCATGAAGAAAGTAAGAGGCCACTGAAAAGACAGGAAAGAAAGAAAAGACCAAGATGGATGTCAGAGGAGACTCTGAAACATGCTCTAGAATGACAAGCAGCTAAAACAAAAGGAAGACTTGATGAAGTAAAAGAACTGAACAGAAGATTTCAAAGAGCGTCTAGAGAGGGCAAAGTATTATAACGACATGTGCAAAGAGCTGGACGTAGAAAACCAAAAGGGAAGAACACACTCGGCATTTCTCAAGCTGAAAGAACTGAAGAAAAAAATTCAAGCCTCGAGTTTCAATAGTGAAGGATTCCATGGGGAAAATATTAAATGACACAGGAAGCATCAAAAGAAGGTGGAAGGAATACACAAAGTCATTATACCAAAAAGAATTAGTTGATGTTCAAACATTTCAAGAGGTGGCATATGATCAGGAACCGATGATACTGAAGTAAGAAGTCCAAGCTGCTCTGAAGGCATTGGCGAAAAAAAGGCTCCAGGGATTGAGGGAATATCAACTGAGATGTTTCAACAAACAGATGCATCGCTGGATGTGCTCACTCGTCTATGCTAAGAAATATGGAAGACAGCTTCCTGGCCAACTGACTGGAAGAGATCCATATTTATGCCTATTCCCAAGAAAGGTGATCCAACTAAATGTGGAAATTATAGAAAAATATCATTAATATCACACGCAAGCAAAATTTTGTTGAAGATCCTTCAAAAACAGCTGCAGCAGTATATCGACAGGGAACTGCCAGAAATTCAGGCCGGTTTCAGAAGAGGAGGTGGAACCAGGGATATCACTGCTGATGTCAGATGGATCCTGGCTGAAAGCAGAGAATACCAGAAGGATATTTACCTGTGTTTTATTGACCATGCAAAGGCATTTGACTGTGTGGATCATAACAAACTAAGCATAACACTGCGAAGAGTGGGAATTCCAGAACGTTTAATTGTGCTCATGAGGAACCTTTACATAGATCAAGAGGCAGTTGTTTGGAGACAACAAGGGGATACTGATTGGTTTAAAGTCAGGAAAGGTGTGTGTAAGGGTTGTATTCTTTCACCATACCTATTCAATCTGTATGCTGAGCAAATAATACAAGAAGCTGGACTATATGAAGAATGGGGGGGCAGGATTGGAGGAAGGCTCATTAACAACCTGCATTATGCAGATGACACAACCTTGCTTGCTCAAAGTGAAGAGGACTTGAAGCACTTACTAGTGAAGATCAAAGAACAGGTCCTTCAGTATGGATTGCACTCAACATAAAAACAAAAATCCTCACAACTGGACCAATGACCAAAATCATGACAAACGGAGAAAAGATTGAAGTTGTCAAAGATTTCATTTTACTTGGATCCACAATCAACAGCCATGGAAGCAGCAGTCAAGAAATCAAAAGATGCATTGCATTGGGTAAATTTGCTGCAAAGGACCTCTTTAAAGCGTTGAAGAACAAAGATGTCACCTTGAAGACTAAGGTGCACCTGACTCAAGCCATGGTATTTTCAATCGCATCATATGCATGTGAAAGCTGGAAAATGAATAAGGAAGGCCGAAGAAGAATTGACACCTTTGAATCGTGGTGTTGGCAAAGAATGTTGAATATACCATGGACTGCCAAAAGAATGAACAAATCTGTCTTGGAAGATGTACAGGCAGAATGCTCCTTAGAAGCAAGGATGGCAAGACTGTGAATTGTAACCTATAGAAAAACATGAAAAAAGCAACAACATTTTTGTTTGTTTTTTAATGGAAAGGGACAATTTACAAAAACAGCAAGTGTTTGATTCTGCTTGCACTCTTAAAATTTAGGTACTATTTGAGCTCAAACCCAGTGCCCTCAAGTCAATTCATGCTTTCTCTAATTTAAGACCTATTTTAAAGAAGAATTCTTTATTTCCATAGCTCCAATAACTTAATTCATTGACCAATTCTGAATTATTTCAAAATATTACCACAAACCACTGAAAGAAAAGAAAAGTATCTCCTTCAAAACAAAAGAAAAAAATGGTGGCATATATGTGTGATTCAATAAAAAAGTTATACACAGTGGCAAAACCAAAAATTCCTTAGGGGATAAAAAGGAGTAATTATTGTCTTGGCCTACCCACTTATGTTAAAACAGCGTTTCTCAAAACTGAGGTCTTGTTAAAATGTGGATACTGCTCCAGTAGTTTGGAGTGAAGCCCAAACTTCTGCATTTGTAACAAGGCCCCAAATGATGCCATATTGTTGCCTATAGAACACATTTGTAATAATAAGATAGACCATATCTATAAACCACGAGAACTAGAGGTTCAAATGTCCTTCTTGCCGTAGACTGAGAACTTTAATTGATTGAAATTGATTTCTGTCAAATTTTTCCCAAATTTCTTGGAAATAGAGACAAAATTCAAAGTCCAAGTTTGTAAATAAAATTCACAATAACCATCAAGTCACTGAGTTTTAAAGTCAGGTTTAGCTGTAAGCTAGCATAGTTTCCAGGATGAACATGAAAACCACTGTTTTCAGAATTCAACTTCTGTTCCTAGCTAGTGACTTGAAAGATCACATGTGGGGTACAGGCAAGATCACCTAGGGATTGTCTTCACTACAAATAAACCACTTAATAAATTCAATAGTCCAGGGACACTCAAAAGACAATACTGACTCAGAGCCCATCGGTAATTCTTGGGCCACTGCCAATTACTCTGTAGAACCTGCTGCAGAGGCATATTTGCACTGGCTTTGCTTTTAAACCTATTTTATTTACACCATAAATTGAAATTACTAGGAAGTAATAAGTTTTATCTTTTTAATTTCCTTTTTCTTAAGTTCCCGTCATGATTTTGCTCTCTAAAAGCTTTTCCTTTTGTTTGATTAATTAAGCAAATTTATACACCCATTTACAAGGCATTTCCCCAAGTGTTACTGGAAAAACTGAGCATACATTTTGTACTCCCCGTAAAGAAGGCTTGAATTATAAAGGATCCATCTAAATGAAACATAAAATTCCCCCCTTACAATTAATATGCACACAAAGCAAACTACATCTAGCAGGTTAGCACGGTATTAAAGTGCTTCCACCGGACCCATCATTTTCCCAGCACCAATCTCTGGCTGACTCTGCTGTTAGGCAATTAAACAAAATTCCTATTAGGTTTAATTTCATTAAAGAAACTAAGTATTTTCATTTTATCTCTAATTTGATGACAAATTGTGTAAGGAAATGTAAATTAAGGGAAATTTGGTTTGTTGCAGTTAAATTTTATGAACAAAGGAAAATCACAGATGCTGCTCGTTATTAGAGCAACTTCCTTTGCCTGTTAAACCAAATAAAAACCAAAATCACTGCTGTCAAGTTGTTCTGACTCATAGTGACTCTATAGGACAGAATAGAACTACCTCATAGGATTGCCAAGGCTGTAATCTTTATGGCAGTAGATTGCCACATCTTTTTCCCATGACCTTTTGGTTAGCAGTTGAGTGCTTTAACCACTGTGCCCCCAAGGGATGCTCCCAATTCAAGTAAAGAAGGTGTTTGACATTGAATGTTTCAATATTTTTTGGCAATACATAGGTAGGATAAAAATAATTGATAAAGCAGTGGGATAATTAATGGTTAAAATTGAATTCTTTATGCTGTCAAAATAAGAGAAAGACTAATCCAAACCATTTACAAAAAGAAATTTAAGACATTGTCATATGGGCTGGCCAAAAATTCCATACAGATTCATCCACTGATTCCTTTCCTTGTGGGTACAATTTTAAAATGCATAAGATCCCTCACTGCTCCACAAAGGTTCAAAGCTAGTACTGCCAGGAGGAACTTGTGACTTGGCCTTCTCTTGAGTACATGGTTGTGTCTGAAAGATCTGACGTAAAACTTAGCTTTTAAGGTTTGTTTATTCTGCTTTCATTGACAAAACTAATGGAAAGGGCCATGGGTGTTGTGTTTGAACCGCAGAAAAGTATGAACTGAGGAACAAGAAAAGAAACAATGTGTGAACTGATTCTCTTGGAATGTTCTACCACATATACTGGAAATGGCTGACTTAAGATCTTTATAGAAAAATGGCTGTCACTTCCAAAACTGCAGCATGAAATCATCTGTGTATTTGTAAATGGAAGTAGGTAAGAAGTTCTGAATAGAAGTAATTTAGGGAAATGGATCTGGCACAATCTCTGGGCAGCCCTGGCCTGGGTATTCTTTCTACCCCGAAGAGTCTCCACTCTCATCCCCTTACCACACTGTCTCATGATTTCCACTTCAAACAGTTGCACTCTCTCTTTCCCAATAAGAGGTCCACTTGAAAGAATAAACATCCTCTTTTCAAAGTACAGATACACTTTGGAATGAATACAACATAAATGGTCTTTCATTTATTGGTGTGATTTTGTTCAGTCAGGTGACCCCACTTCAATCATCAGAGGAGGGTTACATCCATTACATGAGAGTATAGCTTAACAGGGAATAGCGCTGTTGTTTTTACGAAATCAAGCGCTCTGGTGCAAATATTAGAGACATACATAGCTTTGAGGAACGCAGAGCTGGGAGATTTTCAAGAACAATTTTTTTTTTCTATTTCAAAATTGTATCTAAACTTATCCTAGATACAGGGAGGAGAGAGAGTATGCTCTCCTTTCCCCTTTTTCCTTTCCATTTCTCTCCCACCTTCCTCCTCTTCTCTCTCTACACTCTTCCTTCCCTTAATAGCCTTCTATTTCCTCTCCTTCATTCTGTTCTCTTCCTGATTTCCCTCCTCTTCTTCTTCTCTCTCTGTGCCATCTTCTGTGTCTACCACCTCCTCACTGGTACCTGAGACCAAACCATAAGGAACAAAGTCCTAGCTATTTATGAGTTCAATAAACTTCAGCAGCTTATGCTAAACATCTAACAACTATGCAAAACAGTTCTATAGGGAATGTTTCTAAGTGCAAAGAGCCAACTTACTTTTGTACCTGTAGATTTTATGCTTTTCAAAGCACAGAGGCACCACCAGTGACATTCTTTGCAGTATTTAATTATGTTTATCCCAAGAGGAGGATCCAGGTTTTGGTGGGATCTGAAGTACACAGATTATTTGATGTGCTCCCCTGCCTTAAGGGAAAGGAATACACATGCATAGCTATGCAGAAAGTTTATATCTATTTTATTTTAAATAATTTTTATTGTGCTTTAAGTGAAAGTTTACAAATCAAATCAGTCTCTCACATATAAACTTATATACAGCTTACTCCATACTCCCATTTACTCTCCCCCTAATGAGTCAGCCCATTCTCTCCTTCCAGTCTCTCCTTTCATGACTGTTTTGCCAGTTTCTAACGCTCTCTACCCCCCCATCTCCCCTCTAGACAGGAGACGCCAACACAGTCTCAAGTGTCCACCTGATACAAGTAGCTCACTCCTCATCAGGATCTCTCTCCAACCCACTGTCCAGTCCAATCCATATCTGATGAGTTGTCTTCTGGGATGGTTCCTGTCCTGGGCCAACAGAAGGTTTGGGGACCATGACTGCTGGGATTCTTCTAGTCTCAGTCAGACCATTAAGTCTGGTCTTTTTATGAGAATTTGGAGTCTGCATCCCACTGTTCTCTTGCTCCCTCAGGGGTTCATTGTTGCGCTCCCTGTCAGGGCAGTCATCGGTTGTGGCCAGGCACCATCTAGTTCTTCTGGTCTCAGGATGATGTAAGTCTCTAGTTCATGTGGCCCTTTCTGTCTCTTGGGCTCATAATTATCTCGTGACCTTGGTGTTCTTCATTCTCCTTTGATCCAGGTGGGTTGAGACAAATTGATGCATCTTAGATGGCCACTTGTTAGCATTTAAGACCCCAGATGCCAAACTTCAAAGTGGGATGCAGAATGTTTTCTTAATAGAATTTATTTTGCCAATTGACTTACATGTCCCCTGAGGTCATAGTCCCCAAACCCCCACCCTTGCTCCACTGACCTTCGAAGCATTCAGTTTATGCAGGAAACTTCTTTGCTTTTGGTCCAGTCCAGTTGAGCTGACCTACCCTGTATTGAGTGTTGTTCTTCCTTTCACCTAAAGTAGTTCTTATCTACTATCTAATCACTAAATAACCCTTTCCCACCTTCCCTCCCTCCCCCCTCTCATAACCACAAAAGAATGTGTTCTCAGTTTAAACTATTTCTCAAGATCTTATAATAGTGGTCTTATACAATATTTGTCCTTTTGCATCTGACTAATTTCATTCAGCATAATGCCTTCCAGGTTCCTCCATGTTATGAAATGTTTCACAGATTCATCACTGTTCTTTATCGATGCATAACATTCCATTGTGTGAATATACCACAATTTATTTAACCATTCATCCCTTGATGGACACCTGGGTTGCTTTCATCTTTTTGCTATTGTAAACAGAGCTGCAATAAACATGGGTGTGCATATATCTGTTCGTGTAAAGGCTCTTATTTCTCTAGGGTATATTCTGAGGAGTGGGATTTCTGGGTTGTATGGTAGTTCTATTTCTAACTTTTTAAGAAAAGGCCAGATAGATTTCCAAAGTGATTGTACCATTTTACATTCCCACCAGCAGTGTATAAGAGTTCCAATCTCTCCACAGCCTCTCCAACTTTTATTATTTTGTGTTTCTTTGATTAATGCCAGCCTCTTAAAAAAGAAAAAAAAATTTTTTTTTTTTTTGTTGGAGTGAGATGGAATCTCATTGTAGTTTTAATTTGCACTTCTCTAATGGTTAATGAGCGAGAGCATTTTCTCATGTATCTGTTAGCTGCCTGAATATCTTCTTTAGTGAAGTGTGTGTTCATATCCTTTGCCCAATTTTTAATTGGGTTGTTTGTCTTTTTGTGGTTGAGTTTTGACAGAATCATATAGATTTTAGAGATCAGGCGCTGGTTGGAGGTGTCATAGCTGAAAATTCTTTCCCAATCTGTAGGTGGTCGTTTTACTCTTTTGGTGAAGTCTTTAGATGAGCATAGGTGTTTGATTTTAAGGAGCTCCCAGTTATCTGGTTTCTCTTCATCATTTTTGGTTATGTTTTGTATTCTGTTTATGCCTTGTATTAGGGCTCCTAACATTGTCCCTATTTTTTCTTCCATGATCTTGATCGTTTTAGTCTTTATGTTTAGGTCTTTGATCCACTTGGAGTTAGTTTTTGTGCATGGTGTGAGGTATGGGTCCTGTTTCATTTTTTGCAAATGGATATCCAGTTATGCCAGCACCATTTGTTAAAAAGACTATCTTTTCCCCAATTAACCAACACTGGGCCTTTTTATATCTATGTTAAATTAAACAGCACAATGAACTATAGACTCAGATCCTTTAATCTTTCAAGATTTTTAAGGAAATTTATCAGATATGATAGCAACTTGGCTTTTCCTTTCCACCTGGACCACTCTACAAATCTCAGTGATTCTCAGAAGTCCAGGCAAGTGAAGGATTCTGAGGCTTAATTTTCTTTTTCTTTATGGTAATCCTACGTCTACTTATGTTACTAACATTCTTTTTAGAATGAACCTTTTTTTCTTTTAGTATAATACAATAATAGGCCATTTAAAAAACATAGATTATTTGGGCAATTTATTTATTTTTAAGAATTCCAGAGCTTATATGGAACTATGGTGGCACAGTAGTTAAGAGCTCAGGCTGCTAACCAAAAGGTCAGCAGTTGAAATCCACCAGCTGCTCCTTGGAAGCCCTACGGGGTGGTTTTACTTGTCCTATAGGGTCACTATGAGTTGGAATCAACTCAAAGGCAACCAGTTTGGTTTTCTTTTTAGAGCTTATATAACACTTGTACTCTTTACTGCTATATAGCTTTTTAGAAAAAAAAATTTCATATTTGGTATGAAATAATAAAAATATCTGAAGGTTTAGTGCCATTACCATATAATTTTAATTATTTTGAAGAATTATAGTACTTGTCCCTCTTATATTCATTAGATGGTTTGCTATACATATGTATTCTAATCGCAGTTATCCCTGTACACTGTATAAGGCAAACGTGATATGGTGCTTATCAATAATTAAACACGTGTCCAATTCAACATTGTTCTTTTCTTTTTCTTCTTGTACGTAGTTTGAAATTTTAAGGGATGCACAGACTCTTCATTTTCTTCAAAATCTTGCCCCCAAACTCAAAAACTAGATTAGCAATTTGAAAAATAAGGCCACTAATAACATATATCACATTTATTATATTACTGGCAAGTTTTTCACACTTCATTGCTGAGCCAAGAATTCTGACATCTTGTGAAAAGATAGCAGAATTGCCTACACTGGTGAGATTTGTAAATTGGACCCCCAGTGTGAAGGTAACATGATGAGAAAACTACATTAACCAACCCAGAGTTAAAAACAAGATTAACACTTCAGCTTACATGTGTGTGAAAGGTTGCTAACACAAGCTGAAGATTCAGAATTTAAGACAAGTTTAGAATACTCAGTTATACAGTTAATAGCAATGTCTGAAAATGATAAGCACAACCTATCTTGTATGTACAGGGAAAATATTAAACTACACAGGAAGCATCAAAAGAAGGTGGAAGGAATACACAGAGTCATTGAACCAGAAAGAATTGGTTGATGTTCAACCATTTCAGGAGGTAGCATATGATGAAGAACCAGTGATGTTGAAGGAAGTCCAAGCTACATTAAAAGGAACAACAAAAAACAAGGCTCCAAAAATTGATGGAATACCAATTAAGATGTTTCAACAAACAGATGAAACATTGGAACCTCTCACTCATATATGCCAAAAAATTTGGAAGACAGCTACCAGGCCAGCCAACTAGAAGAGACTCCTAATTGTCCCCATTCCAAAGAAAGGTGATACAATAGAATTTGGAAATTATCAAACAGTATCATTAATATCACACAAAAGTATGATTTTGCTGAAGATCATTCAAAAGTGGCTGCAGCAATATATCAACAGGGAACAGCCAGAAATTGAAGCCAGTTCAGAAGTGGGCATAGAACAAGGGATATCATTGTTGATGTTAGATGAATCTTGGCTGAAAGCAGAGAATTCCAAAAAGATGCTTACTGGGGTTTTATTGATATGAAAAGGCATTCGACTGTGTGGATCATACCAAATTATGGGTAACATTGCGAAGAATGGGAATTCCAGAACACTTAATTGTGCCTATGAGGAACATGTACATAGATCAAGAGGTGGTCGTTCAAACAAAACAAGGGAATACGCCACGGTTTAAAGTCAAGAAAGGTGTGCGTCAGGGTTGTATGCTTTTACCATACTTATTCATTCTGTATGCTGAGCAAATAACCTGACAACCTGGACTACATGAAGAAGAATGGGGCGTCAGGATTGGAGGAAGATTCATTAACAACCTGCAATAGGCAGATGACACAATCTTGCTTGCAAAAGTGAAGAGGACTTGAAGCACTTACTGATGAAGATCAAAGACTACACCCTTCAGTATGGATTACACCTCAACATAAAGAAAACAAAAATACTCACAACTAGACCAATAGGCAACATCATGATAAATGGAGAAAAGATTGAAGTTGCAAAGGATTTCATTTTACTCGAATCCATAATCAACACCCTTGAAAATGGCAGATTAGATATATCGAATGACTCATTGCATTGGGCAGACTGCTGCAAAAGATCTCTTTAAGGTGTTAAAAAGCAAAGTTGTCACTTTAAGGACTAAAGTGTGCCTGACCCAAGCCATGATGTTTTTAATCACCTCTTATGCATGTGAATGCTGGGCAATGAATGAAGAAGACTGAAGAAGAATTGATGTCTTTGAATTATGGTGTTGCTGAAGAATATTGAATGTACCATAGACTGCCAGAAGAATGAACAAAACTGTCCTGGAAGAAGTACACCCAGAATGTTCATTAGAAGCAAAGATGACGAGACTTCATCTCACGTACTTTGGATGTGTTATCAGGAGAGACCAGTCCCTGGAGAAGGACATCATGCTTGGTAAAGTAGAGAGTCAGCGAAAAAGAGGAAGACCCTCAAGATTAACACAGTGGCTGCACCAATGGGCTCAAACATAGCAATGATTGGGTGGATGGCACAGTACCAGGCAAATTTCATTCTGTTATAAACAGGGTCACTATGAGTCATAACCAACTTGATGTCACCTAACAACAACGTCTTGTACCTAAATTTATGACATCTTTGTTCGTTTATATTTCTAAATAAAACAGAATTTAAACCTTTCTTCTCCACCACCTATCTGTCAGTTTCTCATACTGTGGTAGCTTATATGTTGCTATGATGCTGTAAGCTAGGTCACTAGTATTTCAAATACCAGGTGGGTCATCCATGGTGTATGGGTTTCAATAGAGCTTCCAGACTAAGAGTAGGAAGAAAGGTCTGGCAATCTTGTCTGAAAATAAGGCTTTTCTTTACTTCAACATAAAATTACATATCTTCAATTCTATCTCCTTTACAAACTACCTATACATTTTTTTCTCTTTCAGTGAATATATATATTAGAAGAACTATCTCTACTTCCTGTCACCAGTTCTTAACCCAGTTCACATTGTCCCAGTGACTTTGGTTCATGCCCTGCTAAGTTTCTGAAACCACTCGGTGAACAATGACCACTACTGCCAAGCAAAATGGTCTTTGTTCAGTCCCTAGACTGTTTGACTTCCATATAGCAAACAACATCTCAACTTTAGCCTAGTTATAAACTGAACTCATATTTGTGTATTCAGAAACCTCAGGCCCACCCCTCTGCATTTCTAAACTTGAATGGGTAAGATTACCATTCTGCAGACTCTTCAACTATAAATCTTAGAATTATTTCCACTTCTCCACTACTTTTAAATAGTTATATACTGTCATGTAACAAATTACTGGCTTAAAAGATTACACATTCATTATTTCACATATCATCACCTCTTCTTAGGAGCTCACAATGCTGTGATTGAGTTGTCAGCTAGAGCTGCTGTCCGATTTGAGGTTCAGCTAGGAAGCAAAAAACCAAACCCACTACTGTCCAGTCTATTCCAACTCATAGCAACCTTATAGGACAGAGAAGAGCAACCCCACAAGGTTTCCAAGGAGTGCCCGGTAGATTCAAGCTGCCAACCTTTTGGCACTACACCACCAGGGTTTCCTCAGCTGGGAAAGGATCCATTCAAAGCTCACTTAGGTTGTGGGCAGAACTCAATTCCCTGAGGCTATAAGATTAAGGGCTAGACTATTTTGTAACTTTGACTAATTAATAGCATCTGAGGAGAAAGTCAATCTGAATTAATAAAAACATTGTTATTATTATTTAACTAATGTTTGTTGAGCATTTTTATGTGTCAAAGACTGCTCTAACATTTGCACATTTTAATTCATTTAATCATTACAGAAATCCTGTGACGTAGGTAGTAGTAATAACTCTGTTATAGATGAAAAACTGATAAGGAAATAAATTAAACGAATTGCCCAAGTTCACATAGCTAGTAAATAACAGAGCCAGGATTCATGAACAAGTCGTTTGACTCAGAAATCTACATCCATAACCACCTCACCATAATGGATTTCTTAAATAAATTATGAATTCTTTCATATATGGAAAATGAAAGTACAGCTTGTAAGAAAGTTACCAGTGTTTAGGTTTCAATTGAAACTTGAATTTGTAAGCAAACATTCTATTTTTTTTTCTTCTTATGCTATTAAGCTTTGCATTATCAAAAAAATCAGGCCTGTCTTCAGTGGAAATAAGTGCTGCCCCTGTCCTTCACTCATTTTAATATAGCAATCTTGGGGGAAACGGTTAAGTCAAGAATAGACTTGTACTTATGATAAAAGAAAGGAGGTGAAGAAAAACGTGAAAGGTGTAAGCTTATGTCCCCCAACTCCTCAGTTTGTTGTACTTTGGTAACTTCCGTTTTGCTGTGATGCTGGAAGCTATGCCTCTGGTATTTCAAATACGAGCAGGATCAACCATGATGGACAGATGACAGCACAGCTTCCACACTAAGACAGACTATGAAGAAGGACCTGGCATTCCTGAGAAAAAGTTAATTAGCCAGTGAAAATCTTAAGAACAGTAGCAGAACATCGTCCAATATAGTGCCAGAAGATGATACCCTCATGTCGGAAGGCACTCAGGACATGGCTGGGGAAGAACTACCTCCTCAAAGTAGAGACAACCCTAATGACATAGAAGGAGTCAAGCTTTCAAGACCTTCATTTGCCAATGTGGTACAACTCAAAATGAGTAGAAACAGCTGTTAATATCCGTTAGTAATTGGAACGTGGAATATACGAAGTATGATACTAGGAAAATTCAAAGTCGTCAAAAATGAAATGGAATGCAATGAGATAGACATGCTAGGACTGAAATTGGCCATTTTGAATGGGCAATCATGTAGTATACTACGCTGAAAATGACAAATTGAAGAGGAATGACGTCTCATCAATCTACAGAAAGAACGTTTCAAGATCTACCCTGAAATACAATGCTGTCAGTGATAGGAAAATATCTAGACACCTACAAGGAAGATCAGTTAATATGACTATTATTCAAATTTACACACCAACCACTAATGCCGAAGATGAAGAGATTGAAGATTTTTAACCACTTCTTCAGCTTGGAATTGATCATATATGTACTCAAGATGCATTGATAATTACCGGAGATTGAAATGGAAAGTTGGAAACAAAGGGTCTGTAGTTGGAAAATATGGCCTTGGTGATAGATGCCAGAGGTCGAGTGATAGAATTTTGCAAGACCAGAGATGATTTCATTGCAAATATCTTTTTTCAACACCATGAACTGTGACTATACAGGTGGATCTCAGTGGATGGCATACAAAGTCATCACATTGACTGTGCCTTTGGAAAGAGACAATGGGGAAACTCAATATTACTAGTCAGAACAAGGCCAGGGGCCAAATGCGGAACAAACCATTAATTGTTCATATTCAGGTTCAAACTAAAGCTGAAGAAAACTAAAACAAGTCCACGAGAGCCAAAATACGACCTTGAGTATATCCCACCTGAATTTAGAATCAATCTCAAGAATAAATTCAACACATTAAGCTCTTGTGATGGAGACCAGTCAAGTTGTACAATGACATCAAAGACAGCATACATGAAGAAAGCAAAAGGTCATTAAAAAGACAGGAAATAAAAGACCAAATGGATGTCAGAAGAGACTCTGAAACTTGCTCTTAAACTTAGAGTAGCTAAAGCAAATGAAAGAAATGATCACATGAAAGAGCTGAATAGATAACAGAGGGAAGCTCAGATAGACAAATTAAAGTATTATAATGAAATTTCAAGATCCAGACTTAGAAAACCAAGAGGGAAGAACACGGTCTTAGTCATCTAGTGCTGCCATAACAGAAATACCACAAGTGGATGGCTTTAACTAAGAGAAATTTATTTTCTCCCAGTCTAGTATATTACTAGTCTAAATTCAGGGTGTAGGCTTCAGGGGAAGGCTTTCTCTCTCTGTTGTCTCTGGAGGAAGGCCCTTGTCCTCAGTCTTCCCCTGGTCAAAGAGCTTCTCAAGCATAGGGACACCAGGTCCAGAGGAAGCACTCTGCTCCTGGTGTTGCTTTCTTGGTGGTATGAGGTCCCCAACTCTCTGCTTGCTTCCCTTTCCTTTTATCTCTTCAGATAAAAGGTAGTACAAGCCACACCCAGGGAAACTCCCTTTACATTGGATCAGGGAGGTGATCTGAGTATTTCTGTTATGGCAGCACTAGATGACTAAGATTGTGTTCTTCCCTCTTGGTTTTTTAAGTTATAAAGGTGGTGTTATAATCCCACCCTTATGCTCTCAACATAAAATTACAATCACAAAATGGAGGACAACCACACAATACTGGGAATCGTGGCCTAATCAAGTTGATACGTTTTGGGGGGGACATAATTCAGTCTATGGCAAACACGCTCAGCATTTCTCAAACTGAAATAAATGAAAAAATTCAAGTCTCCAGTTGCAATATTGAAGGATTCTATGGACAAAATGGACAACAAGATATTGAACAAGCCATGAAGCATTTAAAAGAATATGGAAGGAATACACAGAGTCATTGCACCAAAAAGAAATGAGTGGCATTCCATCATTTCAGAAGGTAGCATATGACCAAGAACTCGTGGTACTGAAGGAAGAAATCCAAGCTGCACGAAAGCTCTGGTAAAAGACAAGGCTCCACGAATTGACAGAATACCAACTGAGATGTTTCAACAAATGGATGCAACACTGGAAGCACTATCTCGTCTGTGCCAAAAAATTTGGAAGAGAGCTACCTGGTCAACTCACTGGAAGAGATCCTTATTTGTACCCATTCCAGAGAAAGGTGATCAAACGGAATGTGAAAACTTTCAAATGATATCATTAATATCATATGAAAGTAAAATTTTCCTAATGATAATTCAAAAATGGTTCTAGCAGTACGTGGACAGAAAATCAAGCCAGATTCAGAAGAGGATACGGAATGAGAGCTATCATTGCTAATGTCAGATAGAACTTGGCTGAAAGCAGAAAATACCAGAAAGATGTTTGCCTGTTTCATTGGCTATGCAAAGGCATTCTACTGTGTAGATCATAACAAATTATGGATAACATAGTGAAGAACGGGAATTCCAGAACACTTAATTGTGCTAAGGTGGAACCTGTACGAACTGCCAAGAGGCAGTTTTTTGAAAAGGATAAGGGGATATGATTTGTTCTAAAACCAGGAAAGATGTGTGTCAATGTTGCATCCTTTCACCACACTTATTTATTTTGTATGCTGAGGAAATAATCCGATAATGTGGGCTATATGAAGAAGAATGCAGCATCAGAATTGGAGGAAAACTCATTAACAGCCTGCAATATACGTATGATACAACCTTGCTTGCTGAAAGTGAATAGGACTTGAACTTACTGATGAAGATCAAAGACTACAGCCTTCAGTATAGATTACAACTCAACATAAGGAAAACAAAAGTCCTCACAACTGGATCAATAAGCCACATCATGATAAATGGAAAAAATATTGAAATTGTCTAGGATTTTATTTTACTTGGATCCACAATCAACACCCAGGGAAGCAGTAGTCAAGAAATCAAATGGCTTATTGCACCGGGCAAATCTTCTGCCAAAGAACTCCTTCAAATGTCAAAAACCAAGAATGTCACTTTGAGGACTAAGGTGCTGATGACCCAAGCTATGGTATTTTCAGTCGCCTCATATACATTCTCAAGCCGGGCAATTAATAAGGAAGATTGAAGAAGAATTGATGCTTCTGAATTATAGTATTGGCTAAGAATGTTGAATATACTATTGTGATTGTTAAGATTGTTTGCCAACTTGGCTGTGCCATGATTCTTAGTGGTTTGGCAGTTTTGATGTGTTTTGGTAGTCATATAATGCTGTGATCACCACTGTGATGAGATTTGATACAATGTGATCACCTCCATAATAGGATCTGCTGGGAGTAGCCAATCAGTTGAAAAGGAGTTTTCTTGGGGTTGTTGCCTGTATCCAATATAGGTGTACTTTCTGCCAAGGCTTGTAGATTTTTGCTCTCACTGGATCTTGCAGGTGGCTCCTATTCTTGGGACTTGAGCTAGCAGCTTACCTGCCACCTTGTCTGCCAATCCTGGGATTTGTTGGTCTTCACAACCTGTGAGCCAGACAGAGCCATGATGTTTAGCTTGCCGACCTTGGGTTTGCCAGCCTGAGTGGAGAAGCCTCCAGCTTGACCTACAGACCTGGGATGTTTCAGGCTCTACAGCCTCGTGAGCCATTTCCTTTATATAAATCTCTCTACTTATATTACACACTTTACTGGTTTTGCTTCTCTAGAGACAACCAGGGACTACCAGAAGAACAAAAAAATCTGCTCTGGGAGAAGTGCAGCTACAGTTCTCCTTAGAAGCTAGGATGGTAAGACTTTGCCTTATGTACTTTGGACATGTTATCAGGAGGGACCAGTCCCTGGAGAAGGATATCATGCTTGGTAAAGGAGAGGGTGAGCAAAAAAGAGGAACACTCTCAATGAGATGAACTGAAAATTGTGGGCTCAAACATAGCAAGGATTGTGAGCATGATGCAGGACTGGGCAGTGTTTTATATTGTTGTACATAGGGTTGCTATGAGTTGGAACCAAACTGATGGCAGCTAACAAGAAAGCTGATGTCATGAATATTCTGTTTATTGATATGCAGTTGGATATACCTCCTTGGCTTCCTAATGAAACAATTTACTAAAGTTAGAGGACAAGATGTAGTTAATTAAATTATCCTCCTAGTCTTGTGTCCAGTTATAGGCACGGTGACTTTGAAAAAGGATGGCCAGACACTGGAAATACTCTTTTTTGAGACCAAGAGCTAGATACTTGGGGAGATAGGCTCTTGTTAACACTCCATTTTATCATTGTAGGTATGGGGAGGAGGTTTGTAATAACTAAACCCCTTCAAGTGGATGGATATTGTATGTACTAACTTGGACTGTCAACCTTAAGTGAATATGTTTTAGGCTCTACAGCAGCTAACCATGCAGTGTACACACAGTTCTAAGTTCTGGTTACCTCATTTGTAAAATTAATTGATTCATTTTTTGTAATGTTAATTAAAAAAATTGAAAATTATGTAATTGTAATATAACTAAATTAAAACATTTTACATAATTAATATAAAAAGAAAACTGAGTCAAGATCCTAGCATAGAGTAAGAGCTTAACACATGCTATTTATTAATATTAGCTCTTGTAATGCTGTTTTGAGAATTAAAGTATTTATCTTTATATAAATTCTATATAAACCCACAAAACCCAGTGTTACATGTAGCTATATATACATTTGACTTCCATATAGCAAAAATCATCTGAACCTTAAGATAATTGTAAGCTGAATTGTGCTTGGTATAGAGTAGGTGCTTGATAAAGGGCATTTGTTACAATAATTATGATAGGCAGTATTAGTCATTATCATAATTATAATATTATAGCAAACATTCATTAAGTGCTTGCTTTATGGCCAAGCTATGCATAATACAAGTAAGGAGATATTTCCTAGTTTGGAAAATATAGATTCTATGTGGATTACAACATATATTACTGGAAAGTTTGGAATTATCTCTTGAAGATTGAGAAGCAACCAGGATATGGCTTACTGAGTCTCTGCAGATACATGGAGCAAAAGCAGGGCCTCCACAACGGGCCAATCTTTTCCTCAGGAAGCAGCTTCATATCTTTTTAAATGAAAGCATACTAGAATATGTAAAATATATAATCAAATAATATGAGAGGTCTTATAATTGCGTGCAGTAGGAGAACAATGAAAATTTCAAGAGTCAAATTTGTACTCCAAATGCTTTAGACCTTGGTGGTTATTTGGTAACAACTGGTAGGGGTTTTAGAGTCCCTGGTTGGTGCAATGATAGGCAGTCAGCTGATAACCAAAAGGTTGGTGATACATTGCCCACCCACAGGCACCTTGGAAGAAAGGTCTGGCAATCTACTGAAAAATCAGCCATTGAAAACCCTATGGAGCACAGTTCTATTCTGACACACATGGGGTCACCATGAGTTGAAATTGACTAGACAACAATGAGTTTGGTTTAGTTTGGTTTTTGGACCCACATTAAATATCAATGGTAATAATTTTGGATACTATGATTTTATTTAATAACAGGAATATATGGAAGACGATAGTCATTACCAATGGCATTATGTCCTTTTTACTGGAGATTACTCAAAGAAATACTCATTTCAATCTCCAATGATCTGCATTTTAGAACATGAAAGAAATGGTTTCAGTCTGAAAAACTTTATTTGGTCCAGCTGATATTTCAATGTCTGAAATGGCTGATCATAGGTAGTATTGTCGCTTGACATAGCTAACCAGACAAGATGTTTACAAAGCCAAGAAAATTACCAAACACTCAGCAAGTTGATTGGTGTTATTCTCATATGCGTAGTTTCAGAGACTGATTGTTAGTTTCTTCTTGTATGTCCAGGAAGGGAACGTAAGTGTATTCTCTGGCTTAGTCTCAGGCTTAATGATTGTCTGGCTCCCACTTAACCAAAGAAAGTTTCACCAAAGCATAAAGGACAATTGAGTGATTTCCTATTATTCCCTCGATGGAGGATAAAATGAGCTAAGGGTAGGTAGAAAGGAGGATAAAGAGAAGTAAGGGCGTGGATAAACCAAATTGGACCGCCTTTTGGTATTTCAGAGTTGACTGAATATCAATCTGATAAACACTTTTGGCTCCATAAATCCTCTTAGTAGTTGAAGCATTTTATCGCAGCTTATTAGACTGTGATAAAACATATAGTTCAGTAGATGTCCTCATATATCCTGGAAATTACCAGCACCCATTTATGTGGAACCTGTACTACTACTTTTAATTAACTGAAATCATCTGCTTGGAATTATGCTCTCAATTTAGCTCACATTTCAATCTCCATAAATTCTTTCTCAGTGCTTTAGTCTGTGGAATGCAAATGGGTCCTGTGCCAACCCCCAGGAAAGTCTAATGGCAGCAGGCAGTGGCACATTGTGAAGCATTCAGCAATCGTCCAACACTGGGAGAATGCTATATTAAGCTAGCTTTGTTACGTTGATTTAACTGGAAAAACAATTTTTCACTTATGCTGGATTTACCATCTACTCTTGCCAGAATAGTATTAGTATTTGAATCAAAGATAGTTGGCTTGACCAAAGGAAATTGTTTTCTCCATACAGTATATAAAATAAATACTTGATATTTATGATATTTACTTTTAGTAAAATTATAGGTGAAATTGATACTATTCTACTTAAAATATTTTTTATTTTTTCCCCAGTATGGTACTCAGTGAATTCATACTGTCATTAATGTATCTATTTTAGACTATACCCACACTGTTTTAAAATTTCGTTTTCTTTTTAGGCCCTTCTTTTACTTTTTTTTTTTTTTTGCAAAATTGAAATGAAATATTATTGTTAAGTGTCAACGACCTTCAAGATACATCTATATGAAGGAACATCTATTGATATGCATATTATACACATGCAAAAGATAATTATCAACTGCGTTATAACTTTAAAAAATATGTAATATATGTATTCGGCTTTCAGAGGAGTTGACTAGATGAAGTGAAAGAGAATGTTAGAAGTGTTCAAAAATATTTATGAGGTCACTGTGAGTTGGAATTAACTCCATAGCAACTGTTTTAAGGTATACAAGTAATGGCAAGTTCATCACTTGATTGTTTCCCCACCAAGTCCCCTGTCTACCAGTTCTGCAGCGAAATAGTTCATGTGAGGTTTTGTTGGTTTTAATTTTGCAGACAGACTGAAAAAGTCTGACTTTGATGAGGCTTTTATCTGACTTGTCTCTGCATGAATGATGCTCGTTTCCTTTGTGACCGTCACCATTCCAAGGATAGTTCTCTGCAAACCACAGGTGCTTAATAAATATTGTTGGCTAACTATGCAATTAAGTTGGTAGTACATATTCTTATTTCTTGTGCTTCTTGGCAAACACACTAAAAGAAAACAGTGAGCTAATTTGCATCACATGGGTGAGCACAGAGAGTGTTTAATTCAGCCTAATGTTCTTTCCAAATGGTTCAATATTTCCTTGAATTGAATCTCTTCCTATGATCAGGCAGAGTGAGTAAGATACTCTCTGGGAATAAAATGTTCATCCACGTGATGAAAATTAACTCCTTCAGAGCACCAGGGAGTTAATGGCAAATTATTTCTTCTATATTATCAAAATGAATCAAATTGCCAATTAATCATTTCCCAGGGTATGCCAAACTAAAAGCTACGTTAAAAAAAAAAAATGTCTTGGGAAGATAATCTGTGCCTTCTTTTTAGCTTGCCATCTTGCTGGGTCTTATGAATCTTTTTCCCTCCCTTCTGCTCTTTGCTTCATCTTCCTCTAACTTACCTTTTAGATGTATGTATGGAATTAAGGATGTGAATATCTCTTGGGTAGACAAACTAGTGGCCTGTCACACCAGTTAGCTACCTATTCAATAGCATTCCCACTGCCATGCTGGCAGAGCCCTGATTTTGTTCCAGTGTCTAACTCTTTCCCAAGTGAATTAAATATCTTGATGGCTAGGAGCCAATGATGGTTGTCTTTCCTTTTTTCAGTGATTGGCTTAGGTGGCCCAGTATGGTCTATCAGATATGAGGAGAAGTCTATTGGAGGTAGTTGTTGGAAAGATTTTACTCACTGATGAAGAAGGATACAAGAAAGGACCACCTCTCATCTACCACAAGGTGTCTTGGCCTCCAGCTGCTGTAGCCATCTTGTCACTAAGGGAAGAAACAAATTAAGATCAAACTAAGACTGAGGGCCATAGAGCAAATTATGAAAAGAACTGTATCCTTGAAAACATTATTGGGCCCACTGAAGATTCCAGCACCTACCTTAAACCTCAGTTCTAAGAGGAGTATTTGAACAATGAAGAAACCTCTAACATATTTTTAGAAACAAAATGACTCTTGCTTAAACCAGTTGAGACAAAGTTGTAGGCTAATTTCAGATAAATGAAACACTCTGAACTTATACTGACCAGAGTACACAGATATGGGTTTAGGTAGAATCTGGAAAGACTCCAAAATGACCTGTTCTTGTCAAAACAAGATCCCTAGACTCAAATTGGTAGGTGGTCTAAATTCATTTAGAAGTAAAGGCGTTTCTTAGTATTCCACATAGATCATGTGAGATACATAGCATGCTGAAAAGATCATAGTGAAAAAAATATATACTACCTCTATTTATTAATACTTGTTTAAATATTCCTGTGTAAAGTCAAAACCCTGGTGGCGTGGTGGTTAAGTGCTATGGCTGCTAACCAAAGGGTCAGCAGTTCGAATCCACCAGGCACTCCTTGGAAACTCTATGGGGCAGTTCTACTCTGTCCTATAGGGTCGCTCTGAGTCGGAATCGACTCGACGGCACTGGGTTTGGTTTTTGGTTTGGAAGTCAAATTACTCTTTAAAAACTAAGCGAAATTCTACATTTATTTCTAGTGTTTTGTGATAATTAATAAAGCACCTCAAGATCGCCTTTTCCCAGGGGAAAATTTTAATTGCAAAGCAGAGACAATATTTTGATGAGTCTTTATCATAAGAAGAATACCCACTGTGTGCAGAGAATCTTCTTTGGAATAGAGACCCAAAGAATAAATGGACAATAGCTTTGCTGGAACTAGATTAAAAAAAAATAATAAGTAAAAACAAGACGGCATTGTTTAGACTAAATGTGCATATGCCTGGTTATAAAAGTACCAGGAGTAAAAAAAGAGAGTCAAAGCTAGAGAGACAAGTGTAAAAGAAAATAACTGTGTAAATAGATTTTTCTATTTTATAAAATTGGTGAACACATTTTACATTTCAACTGTACTTGAAGAAATAATGTTTATTCTGAATTGCTACCCAGAGATCACAAATCCATTTTTAGATAAGTAGTCCTACAACTAAATGTTTTTTGTTGCTGTTGTTGTTCCCCCCCTCCCCACCCCAGTGCCGTCGAGTCAATTCCGACTCATAGCGACCTTATAGGACAGAATAGAACTGCCCCATTAGGTGCTGTCAAGTCAGTTCTGACTCATAGCAACCCTGTGTACTACAGAAGGAAACACTGCCCAGTCCTGTGTCATGATCACTATCTTTGTTATGCTTGAGCCCATTGTTACAGCCACCGTGTCAATCCATCTCATTGAGGTCTTCCTCTTTTTCACTGACCCTCTACTTTACCAAGCATGATGTCCTCCAGGGACTGATCCATCCCTGATAACATGTCCAAAGTATGTAAGATGTAGTCTCCATCCTTGGCAACTAAATATTGGGAAAGAACATTATCACAATGACATTTCAAATGAAAGAAAAGCATATTTCATATTCCTAAAAATAGTGAAACATATTCATCTGAACATCTGGTCATTTCAGATGAAAAAATAAAAAATGTTTGCAGTGAATTGAATAGTCTTACATTAAAAGTCAAAGACAAATTGAGACTGAGAACAAAAGAAACACTTGTGTGCTTTACAAAGTTAGTCACTTAGGTAACTAATTAGTACTAGATGACACACAAGTTTTTAGTTTGCAGTGGTGCCAAGTGAGCTACCCAAAAGGGCACTCAATGACTATAATCTTGTTAACCTTGACTACAAAACAGAATGGCATTCACATCTTACTTTGTCTATCTGTTAAAAAAAAGAAAAGAATAAGTTGTAGTCTTTCCTTAAAACAATATCATCTTTCATTTTTCCTGGCTTTTGTAAAATACTATTATAGTTAAAAGATAATTTGCATAATGCTTTTGAAGGGCTTAATAGCTGTAATAATTCTAATCTACTATGGAATGTTTATAATACATAAAGAGATGAACCTTTTTTTATTGGGAAGGAGGATTATTAAGGCACACTATCTAATCAAGATATAATGATAATAAATGTGTAGGTGACTCTTATGAGTTCATTTTTTCTGTACAGAAGTTTTAGATTTTCCTGTAGTGAATTGGCCAATGACTTCCTTTGGAAAAAAGACTTCCTTAGAAAATGAGGTCCTTTCTAATGGTTTATCTTAAAATTGGTTTGTTCTTCTCAGTGTGATACCTGTTCTAGTCTTAGGGATTTTAACTCAAATCATTTGAAAGGATCTTTGTAGAGAATATTACTTTCACCTTTCATCCTGCTTTTAATCTTTCAGGTTCTTTCCTCATACTCAAGTTCTAGATAACTAATAGTAACAAAAAGCAAAATGGAGATTGCTTTGGTATGTTTTGAACACAGATATGCTATCTATACAATGCTGCTCCTCTAAATATGTCAAATGTTAATTTGATATTAATTATAATAATCAACTTATTTTATGGAAGAAAACTAGCTCATATTTCAATAAATTATTTATTAGACTTTTCTAAATATCTTCCCCATAAATTCAGCTGCTTTGGAAACAAAGTCTTGGGTTTGCATCTGGAGCTACCTGCTTATTTATGATGTGACTTTTTTGAATTACTGCTCTTGACTGTTGCTTCTTTATGTATAGATTGAACATAGTAAGAATAGGCCCCGAGATTATTGTGAAAGTTAAATGAGGTGATATATGTGAGAATGACCAGCACATTATATACACCTATATAAATAAAAGGAATATACAGTGTGCAGTAAATTGTCAATAATATTTCTTTTAAAATGATGCATTATTCCTAAATTTTTGATGAATCAACTTTGTTTACGCATCCAGAATGTGTTATTTCTATTTCAAGCATCAGTAAGAATGATAATACCATCATTTTCTGAGTGCATCAGAACTTCTTGGAAGAATTAATTAATAAATAATTACATATGTGTATATTTAAATAGTTTTAAATAAAAGAATGGTTCAAAAAAGTTTTTAAAAATATTGTCAACATCTTCAGCTGGTTATACAATTCATAGCTCCACCCATACACCCATAAAAAGATTTCAAATTTTTGAGCAAATGTTTTTTGCAGTTGATATGTAGGTAAATACCAAGGCTGAATTCTATGTTGTAGATGTGAAATGTGGGTTTTATCATTTACCAATATGTGAAAGTGTGCAGAGTCTAACTCCAGAGAATATTGAAAGCATAGGTATTGCATGAAACATACTATTGTAGCCTTAATCACTCTAACAAAAGATTCAAAGGAAGTATTTCTGATTCATAAGTCTGAGAAGAAATATGTTTCCTTTCCAATGCCATAAAAAGTCTATACTTAAATATAATGATTTTAATGAACTTTTGGAGTCCCTGGGTGGCGGAAACAGCAAAACACTTGACTGCTAGCCAAAATGTTGATGGTTAGAATCCACCCAGAGACACCTTGGAAGACAGGCTTGGTGATATGCTTCTGAAAGGTCATAGCCTTGAAAACCCTAAGGAGCAGTTCAACTCTGCACACATGGGGTCACCAGGAGTTGGAATCTATTTGATGGCAGCTAACAATAGCAAGAGATGTACTTTTACAATTATTTTATCGTTCTTTCCCTTTACTTATTTCAATATATTGCCACATATTTTAGTTAAAGTCTAGTTAAGACTTTAGATGCATTGACATAAGAAGTTCCAAGTCTAGTTGTTATAGGCCTGACAGCTTATTGTTATTTCTCCTGGTCATTTTCATTTTGTAGCATTGAGATAAATGTTGTCATAAAAGGATGCTCCATGTAGCACATCACCCATTTCAATGAACATATTATATGTTTGTTTGGAATGAAGGCCTCCTTGGTTTCCTGTCCTCTGCCGTGATGCTTCTGAGAAGCGGCATCAGTACTTCAATTGAGATTAGGCTTTGCTTCACTTCAAAGAGAATTGAAGTGACTTCTAACAATATGATTTGTAAGGTCTCACGGGAAAGAAAGGACTATACACATAAGAAATATGTATATAAGAAACATAACTTCAGGAGACAGACTACTTTCATTATTATGTATAGAATAAGACAAGCAGAGTAATATATACAACTTATACATTCATTTCATGATCATTGACAAATTATTTACCCACATGTGTGTATATGAATGACTTGAAAGTTATCTCAGAGACTTGCATATCTTGTTCATTACTTTTTCCATTGTCTCAAACAGTGGCTGAAACAGAATAGTACTTTATTAACATTTTTTGAACAAATGAATAAATAAACTATCACAGCATTATCCAGGGATATCATTTTAGGCATAAAATGGTGCATATGGATTGAAATTACCTGCATGAATGTATCTATTTCTCAAATGAATCTGGTAGTTGTCTAGACACATAAAAAACATACAAAGTGTAAAAATTCTTTTACTTCCTGTATAAGGGTCAATTATATGCTTCCCCCCCAGATTGCAAGTTGTCTGCATTCTCCAAAACAGATGCTCTCAACATTTATTCTGCATGAAAAATACCTGAAAATATATTTATTCATATTCCCTACTTTTAATTATAAATTATTATTAAAAAAAAATCTGTTTACCCAAACCCAGACTAAGGAACAGAACATTACATTGAACCTGTGTGCTCATCCCCATGCATCACCCTGTGTTCCCACCAGAAGTGACTGCTATCCTGAGCTTGGCATTAATCATCCCACTGCTTTTCTTTATTCTGACTCCTAACTACCCTATAGGACAGAGTAGAACTGTCCCATAGGGTTTCCAAGGAGCAGCTGGCAGATTAGAACTGCTGACCTTTTGCTTAGCAGCCAAGCTCATAACCAGATTAATTTTTTATATATAAGTATATGTGTGTGTGTGGGTGTGTGTGTGTGTGTGTGTGTCTGTATATATGTATGGGAGATTGTTTAAATATGTATTTCTGGGACCTACCTCCATATACTCTGATTCTGTAGATGTGGGATAGGGTTTGGGAAACTGAATTTCCCAGGTGATTCTGATGGAGATGAATCTGGGTCATATGTGGACAAATACCAAATGAATCCCCATAGATGGACAGAAAGAGATAATGAATGTGGATCATTACAGGGACATTAATCTTCTATTTTAACACAGACTGCTTGTTTTGGAGACTGTGTTGTGCCTGGGGTCCTAAAATCTTGCAACCACCAATACAAGACATGAGAATTGGTCTCCATTTGCCTGGAACAATGGAGAAAGATGGAGATTCCCAGAAATAGGAGGAGGATATGGAATGTGGGGCTAAGTGACTCCAGGAACAACTGCCTCCTTTGTCACTAGAAGAACTGGTTGGTGCCTCGCTACCATTACTGAACATTTTGATCAAAGATTCTATAGAAGAATTTTGATCAAAAGAGAGGAAATGGAAAGCAGAATTGCAAATTCTCATGGTCTCCAGACTTTCTGGAACCAAGAGACCATATGAATCCATAAAATTATTGCCCTAAGATAATCTTTAAAACTTAAACCAAAAATATGCCCTAAAATCTTAAAACCAAAAATAATTAACTATTAAAAAATGCCCATCTTGATCATTATGCTCTTTTAAGAGCTATCTATATGGGATCAAAGTGACAGGAGCAACTCAAAAGATTAGAGAGAAACCCAAGGAGGCAGTAAGTTTGTTAAGGGGGGGGAATAACTCAGAAATGGAGAGTGAGAACAGTTGCATGACACACAAAATGTAATCAATATCACTGAATTCTATGTGTTGAAATGGTTGAATTGGTGTAGGTTTTGCTGTGCATATTCCCAACAACAACAACAAAATAACACTAAGGGAAAAAAAAAAAAAATTACAGGCTATGTACCAGACTGTCACATGTACAGTTGCCATTTATGTTGTTCAAAAAAGGTATTTGCAACCATTGGTTCTTGATCATACACTACCTCCTGAAATGGCTGAATGTTGACCAGTTATTTTTTCTTTCGGAGGGGGCCAAGATGGCTGACTAGGTAGATGCTACCTCGGATCCCTCTTGCAACAAAGACTTGGAAAAACAAGTGAATCGATCACATACATGACAATCTACGAACCCTGAACAACAAACACAGATTTAAAGAGTTGACCTGAATGACAGACACAGAGAACGAACAACTACGGGGAACCAGAGACTGTTTTTGGAGCCTGGAGCCAGCGTCCCAGTCAGGCGGCTTCATTAACATTGGAATTTCCTGAGCTAGAGGGAGAGCAGCTCCGCGGCTTTTCTTTTCCCTTTTTTTTTTGGTCTTTTTCTAACCCATTCTTCCCGCCTGAGAGAAGCAACCACAAAAAACCCAGGGACCAAAAATCCTTCCCTAATTGGACTAAAAACACAGAACCAGCTCCAGCCAAGCATATGTGATCCATATCTTGGGCTTTCATCCCTACAGGGAACAAGATGGCTATTATAATGCAAAGGCATTTCAGATAGGGATCTGACGGCATTTGTTTTAGCAGATTTACTGGAAAAACAAGTTTCCCAGGTCTGATATCTCTGTGTATTCAACAGAGCCCTAACTGACCCACAATAAGGAACTGAGGGCTGAAGCTCCCCCCAGACCACATAACCTCCTGCCTTAGGGGTCTAAGGAGGGTGACACCTACCAATCTGTAGAGGTACTTGCATTGGGGGCCTAAGGTACAGCTGCAGAGCCCTCCCACCAAGGTGCTTTAGGAATAGAGACACACCTAGCTCACTGACACTTGGGGGAAGCCTGTCAGCACCCTGCCCCCCCGGAGTGTGAACCCCAGCTGCTAATAGAATCTGGTGCACACAACTATCACCACTACTTCTCAAGGTGGATAGGTGTTAGGGTGCAGCACACACCTGATGACCCAAAATCAGATTCTACTCAAGAGTAGTGAATGGACTCTTATGCTTATATATCTGGTAACAGCCCAAACCAGCTGGTAATAGGACATAACTGACTCAAGGGCTACAACAATCAAGACAGCATAATCTAGCAGCCCAACCACGTATATTGAAAGAAAACAAAACAAGATAAGACTCAGTGAGCAAATATAGAATAAATCACTACAATATCTTAGTGATGGCTCGGAGACAGCAGTCAATATCAAACCACATAAAGAAGCAGGCCATGACAGCTTCTCCAACCCCCCAAACAAAAGAATCAAAATCTTTCCCAAATGAAGATACAATCCTGGAATTATCAGATACAGAATATAAAAAACGAATTTACAGAATGCTTCAAGACATCAGGGATCAACTCAGAAATGAAATAAGGCAAACTGCAGAAAAAGCCAAGGAACACACTGATAAAACTGTTGAAGAACTCAAACAGATTATTCAAGAACATAGAGGAAAAATTAATAAGTTGCAAGAATCCAAAGAGAGACAGCATTCAGAAATCCAAAAGATTAACAATAAAATTACAGAATTAGACAACGCAATAGGAAGTCAGAGGAGCAGACTCGAGCAATTGGAATGCAGAGTGGGAAATCTGGAGGACCAGGGAATGAACACCAACATAGCTGAAAAAAAAATCAGATAAAAGAATTAAAAAAAATGAAGAAACCCTAAGAATCATGTGGGACCCTATCAAGAAGGATAACTTGTGTGTGATTGGAGTCCCAGAACAGGGAGGGAGGACAGAAAACACAGAGAGAATAGTTGAAGATCTGCTGACAGAAAACTTCCCTGACATCATGAAAGACAAAAGGATATCTATCCAAGATGCTCATCGAAGCCCATTTAAGACTGATCCAAAAAGAAAACACCAAGACATATTATCATCAAACTTGCCAAAACCAAAGATAAAGAGAAAATTTTAAAAGCAGCCAGGGATAAAAGAAAGGTCTCCTACAAGGGAGAATCAATAAGAATAAGTTCAGACTACTCAGCAGAAACCATGTAGGCAAGAAGGCAATAGGATGACATATACAGAGCACTAAAGGAGAAAAACTGCCAGCCAAGGATCATATATCCAGCAAAACTCTCTCAGAAATACGAAGGAGAAATTAAGACATTTACAGATAAACAAAGCTTAGAGAATTCGCAAAAACCAAACCAAAGCTACAAGAAATACTAAAGGAAATTGGTGAGAAAACCAATAATATCAGATACCTGCACAACACAAGGTCACAGAACAGAACATCCTGATATCAACTCAAATCGGGAAATCACAAAAACAGATTAAGATCAATTTAAAAAAAAATGCTCAAAACAGGGAATCATTGAAGTCAATATGTAAAAGATCGCAATAATCAAAAAGAGGGACTAAATACAGGTGGCATAGAACTGCCATATGGAGAGGGATACAAGGCAATATAGGAGAATACAAGTTAGGTTTTTACTTAGAAAAATAGGGGTAAATATTAAGGTAACCTCAAAGAGGTATAACAACTCCATAACTCAAAATAAAAACCAAGAAAAACGTAACGACTCAGCAAACATAAAGTCAAATACTATGAAAATGAGGATCACGCAATTTACAAAGAAAAAAAATCTCAGCACAAAAAAGTAAGTGGAAAAATGAAATTGTCAGCAACACACATAAAAAGGCACCAAAATGACAACACTAAACACTCACTTATCAATAATTACGCTGAATGTAAACGGACTAAATACACCAATAAAGAGACAGAGTCTCAGACTGGATAAAGAAACACGATCCGTCTATACGCTGCCTACAAGAGACACACCTTAGACTTACAGACACAAACAAACTAAAACTCAAAGGATGGAAAAAAATATATCAAGCAAACAATAAGCAAAAAAGAAGAGGAGTAGCAATATTAATTTCTGACAAAATAGACTTTAAAGTTAAATCTACCACAAAGGATAAAGAAGGACACTACATAATGATAAAAGGGACAATTGACCAGGAAGATATAACCATATTAAATATTTATGCACCCAATGACAGGGCTGCAAGATACAGAAATCAAATTTTAACAGAACTGAAAAGTGAGATAGACACCTCCACAATTATAGTAGGAGACTTCAACACACCACTTTTGGAGAAGGACAGGACGTCCAGTAAGAAGCTCAATAGAGACACGGAAGACCTAATTACTACAATCAACCGACCTGACCTCATTGACTTATACAGAACTCTCCACCCAACTGCTGCAGAGTATATTTTTTTTTCTAGCACACATGGAACATTCTCTAGAATAGACTACATATTAGGTCATAAAACAAACCTTTGTAGAATCCAAAATATCGAAATATTACAAAGCATCTTCTCAGACCACAAGGTCATAAAAGTGGAAATCAGTAACAGAAAAACTAGGGAAAAGAAATCAAATACTTGGAAACTGAACAATACCCTGCTCAAAAAAGACAGGGTTATAGAAGACATTAAGGAGGGAATAAGGAAATTCATAGAATGCAACGAGAATGAAAATATTTCCTATTAAAACCTCTGGGACACAGCAAAAGCAGTGTTCAGAGGCCAATTGATATTGATAAATGCACACATACAAAAAGAAGAAAGAGCCAAAATCAGAGAACTGTCCCTACAACTTGAACAAATAGAAACTGAGCAACAAAAGAATCAATCAGGCACCAGAAGAAAACAAATAATAAAAATTAGAGCTCAACTAAATAAATTAGAAAACAGAAACACAATTGAAAGAATTAACAAAGCCAAAAGTTGTTTCTTCGAAAAAATTAACGAGATTGATATACCATTGGCCAGACTGACTAAAGAAATACAGGAAAGGAAACATATAACCCGAATAAGAAACAAGAAGGGCCACATCACAACAGACCCAAGTGAAAATAAAAGAATCATATCAGATTATTTTGAAAAATTGTACTCTCACAAATTTGCAAACCTAGAAGAAATGGATGATTTCCTAGAAAAACACTACCTACCTAAACTAACACAATCAGAAGTAGAACAACTAAATAGACCCATAACAAAAAAAGAGATTGAAACGGTAATAAAAAAACTCCCAACAAAAGGAAGCCCTGGCCCGGATGGCTTCACTGCAGAGTTCTACCGAACTTTCAGAGAAGAGTTAACACCACTACTACTAAAGGTATTTCAAAGCATAGAAAATGACGGAATACTGCCTAACTCATTCTATGAAGCCACCATATCCCTGACACCAAAACCAGGCAAAGACATCATACAAAAAAAAAGAAAATTACAGACCTATATCCCTCATGAACATAGATGCAAAAATCCTCAACAAAATTCTAGCCAATAGAATTCAACAACATATCAAAAAAATAATCCACCACGGCCAAGTGGGATATTTTTTATGCAAGGCTGGTTTAATATTAGAAAAACCATTAATGTAATCCACCATATAAATAAAACAAAAGACAAAAACCACATGATCTTATCAATAGATGCAGAAAAGGCATTTGACAAAGTCCAACACCCATTTATGATAAAAACTCTCACCAAAATAGGAATTGAAGGAAAATTCCTCAACATAATAAAAGGCATCTATACAAAGCCAACAGCCAACATCACTCTAAATGGAGAGAGCTTGAAAGCATTTCCGTTGAGAACGGGAACCAGACAAGGATGCCCTTTATCACCGCTCTTATTCAACATTGTGCTAGAAGTCCTAGCCAGAGCAATTAGGCTAGACAAAGGAATAAAGAGCATCCGGATCGGCAAAGAGGAAGTAAAATTATCTCTATTTGCAGATGACATGATCTTATACACAGAAAACCCTAAGGAATCCTCTAGAAAACTACTGAAACTAATAGAAGAGTTTGGCAGTCTCAGGTTATAAGATAGACATACAAAAATCACTTGGATTCCTCTACATCAACAAAAAGAACATCAAAGAGGAAATAACCAAATCAATACCATTCGCAGTAGCCCCCAAGAAGATAAAATACTTAGGAATAAATCTTACCAAAGATGTAAAAGACCTATACAAAGAAAACTACAAAGCACTACTACAAGAAATTAAAAAGGACATACTTAAGTAGAAAAACATACCTTGCTCATGGATTGGAAGACTTAACATACTAAAAATGTCTATTCTACCAAAAGCCATCTATACATACAATGCACTTCCGATCCAAATTCCAATGACACTTTTTAATGTGATAGAGAAACAAATCACCAACTTCATATGGAAGGGAAAGAAGCCTCGGATAAGCAAAGCATTACTGAAAAAGAAGAAGAAAGTGGGAGGCCTCAATCTACCTGATTTCAGAAGCTATTATACAGCCACAGTAGTCAAAACAGCCTGGTACTGGTACAACAACAGGTACATAGACCAATGGAACAGAATTGAGAACCCAGATATAAATCCATCCATATATGAGCAACTGATATTTGACAAAGGCCCAGTGTCAGTTAATTGGGGAAAAGATAGTCTTTTTAAAAAATGGTGCTGGCATAACTGGATATCCATTTGCAAAAAAATGAAACAGGACCCATACCTCACACCATGCACAAAAACTAACTCCAAGTGGATCAAAGACCTAAACATAAAGACTAAAACGATCAAGATCATGGAAGAAAAAATAGGGACAACCTTAGGAGCCCTAATACAAGACATAAACAGAATACAAAACATTACCAAAAATGACGAAGAGAAACCGGATAACTGGGAGCTCCTAAAAATCAAACACCTATGCTCATCTAAAGACTTCACCAAAAGAGTAAAAAGACCACCTACAGACTGGGAAAGAATTTTCAGCTATGACATCTCCGACCAGCGCCTGATCTCTAAAATCTATACGATTCTGTCAAAACTCAACCACAAAAAGACAAACAACCCAATCAAGAAGTGGGCAAAGGATATGAACACACACTTCACTAAAGAAGATATTCAGGCAGCTAACACATACATGAGAAAATGCTCTCGATCATTAGCCATTAGAGAAATGCAAATCAAAACTACGATGAGATTCCATCTCACTCCAACAAGGCTGGCATTAATCCAAAAAACACAAAATAATAAATGTTGGAGAGGCTGCAGAGAGATTGGAACTCTTATACACTGCTGGTGGGAATGTAAAATGGTACAACCACTTTGGAAATCTATCTGGTGTTATCTTAAACAGTTAGAAATAGAACTACCATACAACCCAGAAATCCCACTCCTCGGAATATACCCTAGAGAAATAAGAGCCTTCACACAAACAGATATATGCAGACCCATGTTTATTGCAGCTCTGTTTACAATAGCAAAAAGCTGGAAGCAACCAAGGTGTCCATCAACGGATGAATGGGTAAATAAATTGTGGTATATTCACACAAGGGAATACTACGCATCGATAAAGAACAGTGACGAATCTGTGAAACATTTCATAATATGGAGGAACCTGGAAGGCATTATGCTGAGCGAAATGAGTCAGAGGCAAAAGGACAAATATTGTATAAGACCACTATTATAAGATCTTGAGAAATAGTATAAACTGAGAACACATACTTTTGTGGTTACGAGAGGGGGGAGGGAGGGAGGGTGGGAGAGGGTTTTTTACTGATTAATTTTTAGATAAGAACTACTTTAGGTGAAGGGAAGGACAATACTCAATACATGGAAGGTCAGCTCAACTGGACTGGACCAAAAGCAAAGAAGTTTCTGGGATAAACTGAATACTTCAAAGGTCAGCGTAGCAAGGGCAGGGCTTTGGGGACCATGGTTTAAGGGGACTTCTAAGTCAATTGGCAAAATAATTCTATTATGAAAACATTCTGCATCCCACTTTGAAATGTGTCTTCTGGGGTCTTAAATGCTGACAAGCGGCCATCTAAGATGCATCAATTGGTCTCAACCCAACTGGATGAAAGGAGAATGAAGAACACCAAGGTCACACGATAACTAAGAACCCAAGAGACAGAAAGGGCCACATGAACCAGAGACCTACATCATCCTGAGACCAGAAGAACTAGTTGGTGCCCGGCCACAACCGATGACTGCCCTGGCAGGGAGCACAACAGAGAACCCCTGAGGGAGCAGGAGATCAGTGGGATGCAGACCCCAAATTCTCATAAAAAGACCAGACTTAATGGTCTGACTGAGACTAGAGGAATCCCGGCGGTCATGGTCCCCAAACCTTCTGTTGGCACAGGACGGGAACCATTCCCGAAGACAACTCATCAGACATGAAAGGGACTGGACAGTGGGTAGGAGAGAGATGCTGATGAAGAGTGAGCTATTTATATCAGGTGGACACTTGAGACTGTGTTGGCATCTCCTGTCTGGAGGGGGGATGTGAGGATAGAGAGAATGGGAAGATGGCAAAATTGTCACAGAAGGAGAGACTGGAAGGGCTGACTCATTGGGGGAGAGCAAGTGGGAGTACGGAGTAAGGTGTATATAAACTTATATGTGACAGTCTGACTTGATCTGTAAACGTTCACTTGAAGCTCAATAAAAGTTAATATAAAAAAAAAAGGTATCTGCAATGAAGAAGTCCTTGGTCTTGCAAAATTCTGTCATGAGATCTCCAGCATCGTTTGTATCACCAAGACCATATTTTCCAACTATTGTTCCTTCTTTCTTTCCAACTTTTGTATTCCAATCACCAGTAATTATCAATGCATCTTGATTGCATGTTTGATCAATTTCAGACTGCCAAAGTTGGTAAAATCTTCAATTTCGTCAATTTTGATCTTAGTGGTTGGTGCATAAATTTGAATAAACTGTTGTATAAACTGATCTTCTTTGCAGGGGTATAGATATTATTCTACCACTGACAGTGTTGTTCTTCAGGATAGATCTTGAATTTTTTTTTTTTAACCATGAATGCAACACTATTCCTGTTCAATTTGTCAATCCTGGCATAGTAGGCCATATGATTGTCCGTTTCAAAACGGAGAATAGCAGTCCATTTCAGCTCACTAATGCCTAGGATATTGATGTTTATGCGTTCCATTTCATTTTTGACGATTTCCAATTTTCCTAGATTCATACTTCCTACGTTCCATGTTCCAATTATTAAAGGATGTTTGAAGCCATTTCTTCTCATTTTGAGTCGTGCAAAATCAGCAAATGAAGGTCCTGAAAGCTTGACTCCATCCACATTGTTAAAGTCGACTCTACTTGAGGAGGTGGTTCTTCCCCAATCATATTTTGAGTGTCTTCCAACCTGAGGGGCTCATTTTCTGTCACTACATGAGACAGAGTTCCTCTGCAATTCACTAGGTTTTCACTTGCTAATTTTTTTCAGAGGAAGACTGCTGGATCCTTCTTCCTTGCCAGATGGAATACACAGGAAACAAGTTGACTATATCTGTGGAAAGAGATGATGGAAAAGTTCAATATCATCAGTCAGAACAAGGCCAGGAACCAACTGGTGAAGAGAGCATCAACTGCTCATATGCAAGTTCAAGCTGAAGTCGAAGGTGAAGAAAATTAAAACAAGTCTCTGAGAGCCAAAATATGACCTGGAATATACCCCACCTGAATTTAGAGACCAACTCAAGAATAAATTCAATGCATTGAACATTAATTTACATCATGTACATTATACATGAAGAAACCAACCCAAAAACCCAGTGCCAAGGGGTTATTAAAAAGGCAAGAAAGAAAGAAAAGACTGATATGCATGTCAGAAGAAACTCTGAAACTGGCTCTGAACGTCAAGCAGCTAAAGTGAGTGCAAGAAATGGTGAAGCAAAGGAGCTGAACAGAAGATTTGAAAGGGTGGCTTGAGAAAACAAAGTAAAGTATTATAAGGAAATGTACAAAGACCTGGAGGTAGAAAACCAAAATGGAAGAACATGCTCAGCATTTTTCAAGCTGAAAGAACTGAAGAAAAAATTCAAGTCTTGAGTTGCATTAGGGAAGGATTCTACCTGGAAAACATTGAACAACACAGGAAGCATCAAAAAAAGATACCAAAAATAACTGGTCAGTGTTCAGTCACTTCAGGAGGTAGCATATGATCAAGAACAAATGGAACTAAGGGAAAAAGTCCAAGCTGCACTGAAGGCATTGGTAAAAAACAAGGCTCCAGGGATCGATGAAATACCAACTGAGATATTTCAACAAATGGATGCAGTGCTGGAAGTGCTCACTAGTCTATGTTAAGAAATTTGGAAGACAGCTACCTGGCCAATGGAGAGGAAGAGGTCCAAATTCGTACCCGTTCCAAAAAAGTGATCCAACAGAATGTGGAATCTGTCAAACAATATCACTAATATCACATGCTAGTAAAATTTTGCTGAAGATCATCCAAAAGTGACTGCAGTGGTATATTGACAAGGAAGTACCAGAAGTTCAAGCCAGATTCAGAAGAGGACATAGAACCAGAGATATCCTTGCTGATGTCAGATGGGTCCTGGCTGAAAGCAGAGAATACCAGGAAGATGTTTACCTGTGTTTTATTGACTATGCAAAGGCATTCAACTAGGTGGATCATAAAAAATTATGCGTTACTTTGGCAAGAATGTGAATTTCAGAAAAATTAATTGTAAACATGAGGAAGGTGTACATAGACCAAGAAGAGGCAGTCATTCGAACAGAACAAGGAGATACGGAGTGGTTTAAAGTCAGAAAAATCGTGCATCGGGGTTGAATCCTTTCACCACACTTATTCAATCTGTATGCTGAGTAAATAATCCAAGAAGCTGTACTATATGAAGAGGAATGGGGTATCAGGATTGGAGGAAGACTCAGTAACAGCCTTCTATATGCAAATGGCACAACCTTGCTTGCTGAAAGTGAGAGGACTTGAAGCTACTTACTGAAGAAAATCAAAGAACACAGCCTTCAGTATGGATTACACCTCAACATAAAGAAAACAAAAATCCTCACAACTGGGCCAATAAGCAACATCATGATAAACGGGAAAAAGATTGAAGTCATCAAGGGTTTCATTTTACTTGGATCCGGAATCAATGCCCATGGAAGCAGCAGTCAAGAAATTAAAGGTGGTATTGCATTGTGCAAATCTTCTGCAAGATAACTCTTTAAGGTGTTGAAAAGCAAAGATGTCTTGAAGACTAAGGTGCACCTGACCCAAGGTATGGTACCTTCAATCTCTTCATATGCATGTGAAAACTGGACAATGAATAAGGAAGATCAAAGAAGAACTGATGCCTTTGAATTATGGTGTTCTCAAAAAATGCTATATATACCATGGATTACCAGAAGAAAGAACAGGTCTGTCTTGGAAAAAGCACAGCCAGGATAATCTTTAGAAACAAGGATGGCAAGACTTTGTCTGTCATACTTTGAACATGTTATCAGGAGAGACCAGTCCCTGGAAAAGAACATTGTGCTTGGTAAAGTAGAGGTCAGTGAAAAAGAGGAAGACCCTCAACAAGATAGACACAGTGGCTGCAACAATGGGCTCAAGGATAAGATTGATTGTGAGAATGGCACAGGTCCGGGCAGTGCTTTCTTCCATTGTACACAGGGTAGCTATGATACAGAACCAACCACAATCGGATTCCTGGATTCAAGTCCAGGTTATGATGTATATTGGTAATGTAATACTTGGGCAAATTTTTTAAACTCCAATTTCTCAATTTCTTCTTTGGTAAATGAATATAATAATGGGATATACTTCATCTGTATGTTATAGGATACATATACATACATGAAGTGTTTAAAACAGTGAGTAGTATATGGTAACCACTAAATGATGATAGTTATTATCACTACTTTCTCTGATGCCAATTTGCTAGATGCTTTTTTAGTACTTTATTTTCGCAGACTTTCCTGACTTTTTTTCTCTTATGTTTCTCTTGTACTAATGTGAGTGGCATGATTTTTATTTTATATAGTTCTTTTGTCTAATGACTAATAAATCTGTATTTACATATTTTGTTTCTAAGGCCAATAAGAATGTTAGTGTAAGGGGGCAGGCCAAGAACCATTCCAGAACTGGAGCTTAGTTTGCCCTTTGGACCATGTGGACTCTAAACCCTCAATGACTTTAACACCTGTTTGGCGTCTTATATATAAAATCTGTTTTCTCCTGTGCTTCTCCCATGCATGGGCCATGCTTTGTACCAAGAAGGAAATGTAGGAGAAGTTTTAATAATACAGTGAATACATTAAAATCTCTTTGTTAGAATCCTTGGAAGAATGTACAATATGTGATTGGAAATTAAGCCTCTACTTGTCCAGTAAACTAAAATCCTCACCTTATTCTTATATTCATAAACATTTATTAAACACCCTCTGCTAGACACTGCACTAGGTGCTAGGTATCTAATAATGAAGAGGACAGATTATGTTGCTACCCTTATAGAGTTTACGATCCATTGCAGCAGGAAAGGATTTGGAAAACAAACAAATAAAGAAGAAAGTTCCAGTTAGTTGCAGACTTCTTTGGAATTAGTGAGTTTCTTATGGCACCATTTGTTTCGCTAATCGATCTGACCAAGGAATCTTGTGCATTTTTCTGATTTATAGGATTTTCCAATTATGGTACCAAAAAAACCCAAAAACCAAACCCATAGCCGTCGAGTCGATTCCGACTCATTAGCGACCTTATAGGACAGAGTAGAACTGCCTCATAGGGTTTCCAAAGAGCACCTAGTGGATTCAAAAAGTTAGCTAACTTTTGGTTAGCAGCCATAGCTCTTAACCACTATACCACCAGGGTTACAATGGAGTAAAAAAGATAGTACTACCAAAAATCAGCTGTATCACTCAGTCTCAGTAACTGCAAAATCAATTAGGTTTAAACTCAAAACAGCCAATCAAATTATTTTGTCCAGTTCCATATGCAAAAGTCTTCTAGAATGCTGAAGAGTGGGGACTTAAATTCAATGTCCTGTGCTGTGCACCTTCAATTCAAGGTTTACTAGTATTTGGACATTTCCCAAACAATGCTAAATTTAAACACAGTATTGATGAATTAGTTCCGCTGGTGAATTATATTACTTTTTCTAGTTCAGAATGTTTTACTAAATAGTGGTCCCAATCTTTTAACTTACCTATTATGCCTACTTCTATCAGTCTTTTCAAAGCAATTTTCAGCATTTATATAGCATGTCAGCAGATTTTAGAATAATTTTTATCATTTTGTTGGTTTCTTTTTAAAGCTAGGCTATATATTCTCTATGAAATTTTATAATTTTTATAAAATTATAAGATGATTTTCTGAGCACACAAAATTCTGAGTTCATGATAGCAATATATTAATCTCTGAAGAGAGAAAATTATTACAAATTTAATAAATTGCAGTTCTGCTTATATTTCTAGTTGACAGTCTTTAAAGTAACAGCTTAGCCATTAGTTAATAATTGCAATTGATAAGTGAAGTAATTCCTCATAAATAGACTTTGCATACTTTAGTATATATCATTATAAAACTTGGTCTTCTCGAGAGGCCCTTTGAAATCTTCTGTTCGGTTCTTTTATTTCATCAATTCTTCTTTTTGCTTTAACTGCTGGACGCTCAAGAGCAAGTTTCAGAGTCTCCTCTGACATCCATCTTGGTCTTTTCTTTATTTCCTGTCTTTTCAGTGACCTCTTGCTTTCTTCATGGACGATGTCCTTGATGTCATTCCACAATTTGTCTGGTCTGAGGTCACTAGTGTTCAGTGCGTCAAATCTATTCTTCAGATGGTCTCTAAATTCAGGTGGGATATACTCAAGGTCATATTTTGGCTCTTGTGGACTTGCTCTGATTTTCTTCAGTTTCAGCTTGAACTTGCATATAAGCAATTGATGGTCTGTTCCCACAGTTGGCCCCTGGCCTTGTTCTGACTGATGATATTGAGATTTCCCATCGTCTCTTTCCACAGGTGTAGTCAATTTGATTTCTGTGTGTTCCATCTGGCGCGGTCCATGTGTATAGTCGCCATTTATGTTGGTGAAAAAAGGTATTTGCAATGTAGAAGTCACTGGTCTTGCAAAATTCTATCGTTCCATCTCCGGCATTGTTTCTGTCACCAAGGCCATATTTTCCAACTATTGGTCCTTCTTCTTTGTTTCCAACTTTTGCATTCCAATCACCAGTAATTATCAATGCATCTCAAGTGCATGTTTGATCAATTTCAGACTGCAGCAGCTGATAAAAATCTTCTATTTCCTCGTCTTTGGCCCAGCAGTTGGTGCGTAAATTTGAATAATAGTCATATTAACTGGTCTTCCTTGTAGGTGTATGGATATTATCCTATCACTGACAGCGTTGTACTTCAGGACAGATCTTGAAACATTCTTTTTGACGATGAATGAAATACCAATTCTCTTCAAGTTGTCATTCCCAGCATAGTAGAGTATATGATTGTCCGATTCAGAAAGGCCAATACCAGTCCATTTCAGCTCACTAGTGCCTAGGATATCGATGTTTATGCGTTCCATTTCATTTTTGATGATTTCCAATTTTCCTAGATTCATACTTCATACATTCTAGGTTTTGATTATTAATGGATGTTTGCAGCTATTTCTTCTCATTTTGAGTTGTGCCACATTAGCAAATGAAGGTCCCAAAAGCTTTACTCCATCCACATCATTAAGGTCAACTCTACTTTGAGGAGGCAGCTCTTCCCCAGTCATCTTTTGAGTGCCTTCCAACCTGGGAGGCTCATCTTCCAGCACTATATCAGACAATGTTCCACTGCTATTCATAAGGTTTTCACTGGATGATGTTTTTCAGCAGTAGACTGCTGGGTTCTTCTTCCTAGTCTGTCTTAGTCTGGAAGTTCAGCTGAAACCTGTCCTCCATGGGTGACCCTGCTGGTATCTGAATACCAGTGGCATAGCTTCCAGCATCACAGCAACACACAAGCCCCCACAATACAACAAACTGACAGACACGTGGGGGAGAAGACAAAGTAAAGTATTATAATGATATGTGCAAAGAGCTGGAGATGGAAAACCAAAAGGGAAGAACATGCTCGGCGTTTCTCAAGCTGAAAGAACTGAAGAAAAAATCCAAGCCTTAAGTTGCAATAGTGAGGGATTCCATGGGGAATATATTAAATGACGCAGGAAGCATCAAAAGAAGATGGAAGGAGTACACAGAGTCATTATACCAAAAAGAATTAGTCAATATTCAACCATTTCAAGAGGTGGCATATGATCAAGATCCAATGGTACTGAAGGAAGAAGTCCAAGCTGCTCTGAAGGCACTGGCAAAAAACAAGGCTCCGGGAATTGATGGAATATCAATTGAGATGTTTCAACAAAAAGATGCAGTGCTGGAGGTGCTCACTCATCTATGCCAAGAAATATGGAAGTCAGCTTCCTGGCCAACTGACTGGAAGAGATCCATATTTATGCGTTTTCCCAAGAAAGGTGATCTAACTGAATGTGGAAATTAGAGAACAATATCATTAATATAACAAGCAACCAAAATTTTGCTGAAGGTCATTCAAAAACGGCTGCAGCAGTACATGGACAGGGAACTGCCAGAAATTCAGACTGGATTAAGAAGAGGACGTGGAACCAGAGATATCATTGCTGATGTCAGATGGATCCTGGCTGAAAGCAGAGAATACCAGAAGGATGTTCTCCTGTGTTTTATTGACTATGCAAAGGCATTCGACTGTGTGGATCATAACAAACTATGGATAACACTGTGAAGAATGGGAATTCCAGAACACTTAATTGTGCTCATGAGGAACCTTTACATAGATCAAGAGGCAGTTGTTTGGAGACAACAAGGGGATACTGATTGGCTTAAAGTCAGGAAAGGTGTGTGTCAGAGTCATATTCTTTCACCATACCTATTTAATCTGTATGCTGAACAAATAATACAAGAAGCTGGACTATATGAAGAAGAATGGGGCATCAGGATTGGAGGAAGACTCGTTAACAACCTGCATTATGCAGATGACACAACCTTGCTTGCTGAAAGTGAAAAGGACTTGAAGCACTTACTAATGAAGGTCAAAGAGCCCAGCCTTCATTATGGATTACACCTCAACACAAAGAAAACACAAATCCTCACAACTGGACCAATGACCAACATCATGATAAATGGAGAAAAGATTGAAGTTGTCAAGGATTTCATTTTACTTGGATCCACAATCAACAGCCATGGAAGCAGCTATCAAGAAATCAAAAGACGCATTGCATTGGGTAAATCTTCTGCAAAGGACCTCTTCAAAGTGTTGAAGAGCAAAGACGTCACCCTGAAGACTTAGGTGCACCTGACCCAAGCCATGGTACTTTCAATCACATCATACTCATGTGAAAGCTGGAGAATGAATAAGGAAGACCAAAGAAGAGTTGATGCCTTTGAATTGTGGAGTTGGTGAAGAATATTGAGTATACCATGGACTGACAAAAGAATGAACAAATCTGTCTTGGAAGAAGTGCGGCCAGAATGCTCCTTAGAGGCAATGGTGGCCAGACTGTGTCTTACATACTTTGGACATGTTGTCAGGAGGGATCAGTGCCTGGAGAAGGACATCATGCTTGGCAGAGTACAGGGTCAGCGGAAAAGAGGAAGACCCTCAAGGAGGTGGATTGACACAGTGGCTGCAACAATGAGCTCAAGCATGACAATGATTGTAAGGATGGCTCAGGACTGGGCAGTGTTTCGTTCTGTTGTGCTTAGGGTTGCTATGAGTCAGAACCGGCTCGACGGCATCTAACAACAACAACAACAACATATTTTAGTGTATAAAAAAATTTTAACTTAAGTGAATAATGTGTTCATAACATGTCAGAAATTATACTATTCTTATCATTCATTATGATTAAAAATTTCAAAAGATAAAATTTTTAACCTTTAAGTTTAGATTTTATTTTTCAATTATAAGTACCTTAAAAAAAATTTTTTTTTTTTTTAAGGTCTTTCCTAAGAGTTTATGTATCAGGGAAAAGTTAAAATTCTTTACATTCTTAAGAACATTCTTGCCACATATTGACCAGTTCCTTAATCCCTGGAGGAAGTGGCTAAATTAGTTCTATGTTGACATGACAAAGAAGGCAAAACGGGTAAAATCCCTATTTATATATTTTCATGTTAAAAATAGTTATTGAGTTGAATTCAAAGATATTTACCTTTATTATTTCAACATATATGTCAGATTATGATTTCAACACATATGTCAGATTATGGCAAACTCAATATGCCTATGAATATATCATGATGTTTTTAAGTAATTATATTTAGAAAAAATATCTTTTCTGTTATTTTTCTTGGTCAATTTATACATACATATATTGACTAATTGACTAATATATGTGTCCCTTATAGTTAAAAAAAGGATCCCTGGTGGCACAGTGGTTAAAGAGCTCAGGTGCTAACCAAAAGGTCTGTGGCTCAAACTCCCAGCCACTCTATGGGAGAAGATGTGGCAGCCTACTTCTGTAAAGATTTACAGCCTTGGAAACTCTATGGGGCTCTTCTACTCTGTCCGATAGAGTCAGAATTGACTAGACAGCAGTGAGTTTGGGTAGGTTTTTTGGTATGGTAAAAATAGAAAATAAAGATAAAAATATTTATCTTCTGACCCATCTACTAAATTATCCAGAAATGGGATTTTGGTACACATACTTCAAAGAAAAAAAATTTATGGTGGAATATTTTACATATATGCAGAAAGATAAAAAGCAAAAATTATAGCCACATTAGTGTTATATTTTTTAAATAATCTAATACAACATATAATTGAAACTTTTGTTTGTACCCTTCACTATCTCTAGGAGGCGACTGGGTGGTGCAGTTAAGCATTTGACTACCAGCTGAAATGTTGGGGGTTGGAACAAGGATTTTGAACCAGTTCATTCCATTTTTTGTTTTTGTTTTGTATTTCTACCCCAGGTATACTGAATCAGACTCTACAGTTTCTTATATGTAACAAATTTTGAGAACTGCTGCTCTACTGGTAGTTCTCCGAATTGGTTCCTAACCAGCATCATTAGCATCACCTGGGAACTTGTTTGAAATGCAGATTCTCAGCAGGTGTTCAAACCAGTTTGAAGCCCTGGTTGGAACCCACCCACAAGTGTCTCAAAAAAACAAGTCTAGCAATACGCTTCCAAAAGGTCACGGCCTGGAAAACCCTCCAGAGCAGTTCTACTCTGCACAGATGGGGTCACCATGAGTCAAAATTGACTTGATGGCAACTAACAACAACTATCTCTAGTCTTTCCTTTCCTTCCCAAAATTAATCATAATACTAAAGATGGTGTGTATCCTTTCCATCCGTGTTTATTAAATAGGTTATTATTGTTAGCTGCTATCAAGTTGCCCCTGACTCATGATGAACCCTATGAACAACAGAACAAATGATGACTGATTTTGCACCATCCCCATGATAGGTTGCAGACCAGGCCATTGTGATCCACAGGGTTTTTATTGACTAGTTTTTGGAAATAGATCAACAAGTCTTTCTTCATGGTCTGTCTCAGCCTGGAAGCTTAGAAAACTTTTCAGCGTCCCAGCAACATGCAATCCACCACTGACAGACGGATGTTAGCTGAGCATGGGACGCTTGGGCTGGAACTTGAACCAGGATCTCTCTCAGGGAAGGCGGGAATTCTACCAATGCCCCTGTGATGGTTAATATTATGTGTTGACTTGGTTAGGTTATGATCCTCAGTGGTTTAGCAGATACTGGACTGATTGTTCTGCCATGTTATAAGATTATGTAATCACCCTCCGTGATGTGATCCGATGTGACCAGCCAATCAGTTGAAAGAGGAGTTTCCTTGGGGCGATGGTCTGCCTCCAGTATAGAGAAGGGTGTTCTGGCAAAGCTTGTTTTCTCTCCAGGCTTCACATTTCTCATTTCCTGACCTCCAGTTCCTAGGGCAAAAGCAAGTGGAAATCTCTGGCCTGCCTCTTGACCTGCAGATTCTGGATTCACCAGCCCCTGCAACTCCATGAGCCAGCTAAGATCCCCAGCCTGCTGCATGGCCTACATATTTGGGACTTGCCAGCCCCCCTAACTGCATAAACCATTTCCTTGAAGTAAAGCTCAAGGTAGATAAACCATTTCCTTGAAGTAAAACTCAAGGTAGATAGATACTGATAAACGATGCATTTTTGTTTCATATTTTTAAACTTTATGTGTTTTCATATTGTGGGTATCATTACACAATTTGCCTTTTCTCTTTCATTGTTTTGTTTTTGAGTTTCATTTCTTTTAGTATATGTACTGTTTAAAACATTTAACTGTAATTGTATTCCATTGTATAAAACCCCACCATTTATTTAACTGTTCTCCTAGAATAACTAAGAATTTTTCTCTTTTTTAAAAATTGTTGTTATTGTGTGTATGTGTCTAACAAATAGTGCTGCAGATCCTCTTCTATACTTGAATGGTATACTTGTGAAAAATTTTCTCTTTTATGTGTTTGGTATATACCTAAAAGGGCAATTGCTGGCAATTTATTTGATTATGCAAAATTATGTCTCACAATTTTATATATTTGCACATCCATATTCAGATTATAAAACTGTTTCTTAACATTTATTACTTTCAGAATGTTAAGCTATTTCTGATTTTTTCTAGAATTTTTATTTTCTTTTATTAATTCTTCAATTGATTTGTCTTTCAGTTTTAACATTATAGACTATCTTTCTCAGTATTAGTGTTCTTTAATTTTTGTTTATTTTCATTTAGTCACCCATTCTGATTTTTTTTTTTTGATTGGTAAGTTCTCTTTTTCTGACTTTTTTGTTGTGTCTCTTTCTTCTGTCTCTCCCTCTGTTTTCATCCTTCCTCTCCTCTTCCCCTTCTTTCATTCTCTTATTTCCTTTAGATTCATCTCTGTTCTGCAGCTGCCTCCATCTCCACCTTCCAGAATCTTTAGTCAAGGATCAGTTTCTATTTTTCTGTTTGGAGATGTATCAGAGAATTAAGTTACTTGGTGGAGAGATTGGCTCAATTCTTCTCTTGAATTTATTGTCTCTGTCCTCCTGCCTTCTTTGACTGGCAGCTTCGTTTAAGCTGAAACCGCAGGCAGCTGTTAGAAGATGTTTCTCTCTTTTTTCCTTCCAGACTCCTTTTATAAGTGGGAGAACTTCACCTCAGATCCTCGTTTCAAGCACTAAAACACTTCCTAGCATGCAGCAGCACTTTTATTCCCTTTATCTCAGCGTGAACCAGGATCCAGTAAACCCACAGCTTCGGGCTTGCTCGCTGCTTGATACAGATATTTATATTTTGGTACTTGAAAATATTCATCTTCTTTCCTTTTATCTTTTCTGCAATTTATTTGGCTTATTTTGGCAAGTAATTTAAGATTTATCTAGTTGACTAAAAATCTGTAGTACGCGTATGCTTGAAATCCACTGAAATGGCTACTTTGCCCACCCAGCTGAGTCACTTGTATGCTTCATTTCTCCTTAAGACTTGTGAGGGGTTCCCGATCTGCCCCTCTTCTAGCACAGGGAATAGTCACATAAACCCATCCCCATAGCAACTACAGCTGCACAGGGCAACCACTGCTCTGCTGATTTCCAAACAGCACGTGAGACCACTGGAGCCTGTAAACCCTTCCTTTCACCAGTTGGGTTCCCTGCTGATGTTATTTGGGATAACTTCTAGTTGACAGGACTGCTATCTTTTGTGTAATTTAAGATAACAATCCACCTAAAAATACGATTCTTTTAGGCAAACACCTTGTTTCTAGGAGTCCCCATCCCCAAGTCACACTTTCTAAAGTATTTTACTTACGCCACATAAAGTTATAGTTCTTTTTTAAAAAATAATATTTCATTGTGTTTAAGGTGAAAGTTCACACAGCAAATTGGTTCCCTTTAACATTTTTTATACAAATTGTTCCATGTCATTGGTTACAGTTTTTACAGTGTGTCAGCCTTCTCGTTATTTCCATTGTTTATTCTGTTTCCATTGATCTAGCTTCCCTTCCTCCTCCTTGTCTTCTCATCTTTGCTTTTGGGTATATGTTGACCATTTGGTCTCATATAGTTAATTGTTTAAGGGAACACATTACTTATAGGTCACATTGTTTATTTTATAGCTCAATCCATTGTTTGGCTGAAAGGTGACTTGCAGAAATAGCTTCAATTCCAAGTTCCAAGGGTATCTTATGGTGATAGTCTCTGGGGTTCCTCTAGTCTCTATTGGTGCAGTAGGTCTGGGCTTTTTTAGGTATTTGAGTTTTGTTCTACACTTTTCTCCCATTCTATTTGGGACCTTCTTTTACCTCTCTGGTCAGAACAGTTGGTAGTGGTAGCCAGGCACGATCTAGTTCTTCTGATCTCAGGTTAGAAGAGGTTGTGGTTAGTATGGGCTATTAGTCCCATGGACTAGTTTCTTCTTTGAGTATTTATCTTCTTTTTGAGCTCAGTTATACTTTTTTAAATTTATATTTTTACAATTTACCTATAATTGTTAAACACCTGGAATTTAAGATGTAGGATGGGGGAAAAAATCATACCTTTACAATGTTATCCTAACCATCTTCTCATTCTTTTGATACCTGCTTTTCAATTTATATGTCATACATACTTGTTTTAATATAGCTACAGTTATATCATTCTTTTAGTGACTATATAATTGACCCTTATAAGGATATTGCATACTTTATTTAAATAATTCAGTATAGATCAATATCTGCTAATTTCCATATTTTTGCTACTATAAAAACACTGCAATGATGACCTTTCGATATACATCTTTTATGAACTTGTTCAATTATTCTCTTAAGATAAAATCCCTAGAAGTAGAATTTGTGGATTAAAGATGCATATGTTTGAGGTAGAAAAATAAAATTTAGAAAAAGTGTTTTTTAAATTAATCTTCCAAGATGAAAAATAAAATTTAGAATAACTCATTTCCATATAACTGGATTATTATTTGGAATGCAATCTCAGAGAAAATGAAATTGATGATTTCACAATCAGATGATCAGTTAACAAGTACCATGAAAACCAAACCTGTGGCAGTCAAATGGATCCTGATTAATTCAGCATTCTATTTATGTACTATAAGACAGCAATTCTCAATCTTTTTCTTTTCCCAAGACTTCATATTCTTAAAGATTATTGACTATTCCAAAGTTCAATTCTCTATGTTGGTGATGTCTAACAATATTGATCATATTAGAAATTAAAATAGCAAAGCTTTAAGTTATTTATACATTAGATCATTTAAAAATAACAATAATAATCCCATTGCATATAAATATAAATAAAATTTTTACCAAAAATGGTATATTCCAAAACAAAAATAAATTAGCAAGAAGAGTAGTATTGCTTTACAACTATTCAAATTTCTTTAATGTCTAACCTAAAGAAGGCATCTGTATTCTCATAGCCACTTCTACATTCAATCTATTATGAAACTTTGTTTTGATTGAAGTATAGGAAGAAATCTGGCCTCTCACAGATGGAAAGCTAGAAAAAGGGATATGTTTATACTCTTTTAATGTAATCATGGATAACTTTCTTTAATGCTACACCAAACTCAACAAATGGAAGTTTCTTAAATGTTAGCTGCAATGTAAAATCTGAAACCATATAATAGAAATAATTTGTCATACTCTGGTACAGTAAACTTCACTGGTTTTTCTTTGAAGGAATTTTGTAATATCATATATTGGTCATTTTGAAAAGATTGTTTCACTGAGTTATATAGACATTCCATATATTGACACATTCCGTTATATAAAAAAAATAATCACACTTGTTAATACCAAGCAATCTTATCAGAAAGGTCTTTAGAATTGAGAAATTTTTATCCTCACAGTGGTGGATACAAGTATTCCAAAATTATAATTTTTACTCAAAACTCAAACTTTATCATTGTCAAAAAGTACTGTTTACTGTTTTCTATAAAGTGGCAGGCTTACTTTGTTCATTTTCAAGAATATATCTCCCAAATATCCAAGTCTGAATAACCGTTTTTTTCAATTCTTTCAAATAAAATTGGCTATTCCCTGAATACAGTGACTCATTCAGACAATTGCACAAGTATTTTTCCTTGAAACAGCAATTGTACTTCAATTTGCAGACGAAGTGCTTTACATGTACTTCCCATTTCATTCTACAGACTCTTAAAACAACAGTAATGCACAGGCTAGATTTAATAAAGTTAATAATTTAATAAACTGAAGAATTTTTACTGCTTCATCAACAATATCCAAAGTGAAAATAACTTGTTTTTTTAAAATTTTTTTCTTGTGAGCATATGGCAGTGGAGAATAAAATGACTTAGATTGATACAGCTTGGTGCCACTCTCTTGGTTTATGCTGAGGAACCAACGGCTTACCCGCCATCATGTTTTACCAGCAGTGCAAAGGTCAATATAGTGAAAAAGGCAAATAATATCTTGGCGCTATTAAGCACATCATTTTGACTTCGCAGACCATTTGAAAGTATCTTGGAAATCCATGAGAGTCTGCGAACCACACTTTGAGAACCACAGGTATAGAACAACAACAAAAAAAAGATCCATTGAAAATGGCATAACTAGGAGAAATAACAAAAGCTTTTGTGTATAAGTCTCAAAGCAACCATTCTTCTCAGAGCTAAATCTACATTTACCTTTTTGGGTAAATGCTTTTCTTACCGAAGGTTTTATTATTCTTCAGAAATGTTCAGGTTGCATTCAATGTCGGATCATTCATAAAAGTCTCAACAAGGCAGACTGGCAGTGCTTGCAACAATGGGCTCAGACATAGCAATGATTGTGAGAATGGTGCAGGATCAGGCAGTGTTTCATTTTGCTATACTGTACATAGGATATTATGAGTCAGAAATGATTGACAGCACATAACAACAGTAAAAGTCTACCACTTTTGATCCAAATTCATGTTTAGCTAAGCTCCAAGTGTGCACACTCTTTTGTCTACCTTGACTGAAGATGACATTTCCGTCTCTGGAGTAAAGACAGCCTATATCTCAGCTAATGGGAAATATAATTCTGCCTTGATATGTGACAACTAGGTAATTTGTTTTTTGAAAGTTACACTCAACTAACACTTAATATATAGCACGAATTATGTAAGTCAAATTTCCCCAGTGTTTGTCTAATAATTAAGCAGTTTCTAAAAACTTTATGTTTTGAGTTAAAATTTTAATATAGCTTCTAAAATGTCTAATTTAGGATAAGCAACTAGGAGCATTGGACTCAGTTTACTACATAATTGGTGAAGGAAGTTATGAGCAAAGCAGTGGTGTGAGAAGGAAGCAGTGATCTCACAAGGAAGCAAAGATGAAGTTGTAAGAGACAGATAATTCACCTATACTGGAGCAAAATAACTAGCGAAAATTAGATGCATGGGACCTCCCCAGACACTCTCCCAAAAGAAATAAACAATCAGTTCATAGATAATTAAAAAAAAAAATCCAGAGTTCAAAAATACTGTCCCTCTCTGTAGCTTTCCTCCACTGTTTTGCTATCATTTCCAGTGAGCTCCAGCTCCCTTCTACTTTAGCAATTGTGACAGAGAACTTTGTTTGCAATCAGCAGAAACTGATCCCATCTTACTTAACGTTAAAAAATAATAATAAATTCATTGGCAAGTGGTTTAAAAAAAATAGTAAACATTAAATCTATTACGATGATTGCAAAGATGTATATACACTTGTTCTGTCAGGATTTAGGTAATTGAAGATTTCATTTCTAATACATAACACAGATTAGATACAATTTTATAAATAGGTGTCTGATCTGCATCCATTATGGTAACCTATTCTTGCTGCATTCTACAGTGTTATGTCTTTTCAAATAACTGCTGGAATACAAATTTTAAAAACGACTGAGGACACAAACAAGCTCATAAGTGAACAAGTTGCCATTTCATCTATTGACAGTACTTGGTGATTCTGGGATTATAAAACATTCTGCTATTTATAAGTTAGTCATTACCTGCAAACTATAAATAAAGATATAAAATTCAGTTCAATAAGCACTAATTGACTATGCTTCTCACCCAAGATACAGTAGCAGAAACTGAGGGCATATAGCTCCTGGTACAAAAGAGCTCTGAATTCAGTTAGTGAAAGGGATGTTTTTCAGATCAAACTTTAATGCTGAGTAGTCTGTGATAAATGTTTTAATATAGATTTAAGGATGTCCTATGTAAGTTAGAAGAAAGAATTATCTTTGACTGAAAAGAGCATCTACCATCTTTGTATACCAGCTACCCCTTAAATAAAGACTCCATTTCGACTGCTAAGAATGGTTAAGAAAATATTCCAAGCACAAGACAAACTTAAGCACAGTCACCAAAACCTGGTGATAGGGGTCATATTCTGAAAATATGCAGTACTTTCGGGAGAGCAGGAAATGTAATATGTAAAGGCAATGGGGGAGATGGAGAAAGAATAAACAATAAGGAGTAGGGAGCACATTCGAGTGAATTCTGGAAATTGCCTTCATTTCTCCATTTGTGTCCTTCCGCTTGAATTCACAATTGCACTTAAGTTACTTTCTCCCTGCAGATCAAAATGGATTCTGAAGAGAGAAAATTTGATTCATCCATTCACACAATTTTTTTACTGGAAAAGAGTGTAGTAGCTAAAAGGGAAAAAAGGGCTTACTTTTTTTTTTAAGTTCATTAAACAATCATTGATTATTTAATATGAGCCAAGCCAGGTATTGATCTGAGTAATAAGGGTACAGTTGATTATGTACCTCGAAGCAAATAGAAATGGTTCTAGCATTTTCTGCACGCCATTGCCTCAGTCTAGAAAAAAAAAAAAAATTTTTTTTTTTTTTTTCTAGACCTTGGGGTAATTCATCTGAGGGGAATTTGGGTCTGCAAAACAAACACCTAAAGAGCACTGAGAAGGTTCATTCCATCTTATTTTTGAAAGCTGATAGGAGGGGCCTAGTGAGAAATGACTCCAGATCTGCCTCTTAGAGGTTATCTGGCCTGACCCAGGTATGCTCTTCAGGTAAAAGCATGTCAACAGCATAAGACACATATCTTGTCCAGAGAGGTAGCTGCTCTTAAAGAGGGACAGGATGGGGCAGAGGCACACTTGTTCAGTTTCTTCTCCCAAATTGGGAGTGTCATCATACTGCATGTCCCCATGGGGAACATGATGAAGGGGAAATAGAGCTCCCCCAAAGATCCATTAAATGAGATGAGAATGAGGGCAAACTATAACAGTGATAAATGGAATTACCTGGGATTAAAGGTACCCTGAAAAGTGGACATCAAAAAATAGGTTTTTAACAACTTTATACTTCTGCCCAATGCCACCCTTCACTGACTTATTCTAAAATAGGTTTGCTTACCACTTTTGGTTTGTGACTTGTTCATCTCTGGTGTATGCCAATGGCTTACTTTTTTCTTATTAATCACATTCACACCATTTTCCCTCTGCCTGTAAGGTTATGGCTATTCATAAAAATCATTCCTAAGGACTGCAATATATTTATTTCATTAGTTTAAAAAATAGTATTATTAAAGCAAAAATTTCACAAAAAATGAATCATAATTATGATGATTCTAGAGTTATTTAATATTTTGTTCTATTGGCATCCAAGCATAGAAAGATTTTTTTTAATTACCATCAAGTTAGTTCTCACTCGTAGTGACACTATAGTTAATAAGTAGAAAGATTTTATTTATTTACATTTTATTGTAATATTAATATATTATAGTACTTTGATATATTTGTCCTTATTTAATTGGAAGTGGACATGATGAGGGAGCCAAATTGAGAAAGGGGAAGAGAATGAGTGTGTACGTGAAATAAATATAAATATCTAACATTATAGTTGAGGACAGCAAAATAGAATTATTAAAGGACAAACATTAGCAAGTATCTCTTTCAATTTTTTTTTTTTTAGATGCAGAAACTGTGACCCAGAAAAAACAGTAACACTAGATCCAGAACAACCTGACCACAGTCCTGGGCTTTCTCCATTTGACCACACAAATTCCTGCCTGTCTTCCCCAAGCCCTTTCTAATGTTTTTTAGCTGCAGTGTATTAGGCGACTTTCCTTAGAATGCCTTTAAATTAAGATATTTGAATATCTTATTGGAATATAAATAATGCTTTAGGATTATTTTATAAAATTATATATCTGTAATCTCAGTGAGGACGTTGATAGTTCTTCAGTAGAATCCCTGCCTTTCATTCAGGTGACCCAAGTTCAATTCCTGGCCCCTGCACCTCGTGCAAGCCACCACCCATCTATCACTGGAGGCTTGTGCATTGCTATGATGCTGAAGAGGTCTCAGTGGAGCTTCCAGACTAAGATAGACTAGGAAGAAAGGCCTGGTGATCTACCTCTAACAAACAACAAATGAAAACCCTGTGACTCACCATTGTCCAATCCGTAATCAATCATAAGGATGGCACCGACTTGGCCAGAGCGGCACTTTGTTCATTTGTGCCTGAGGTTTTCATGAGTTGGGGGCTGAATAGACAATCTTTGAAAAGTAACGTTTGGATGGAGTAGGCCACAAGTAGATGTCTATGGTGAGAGAGTAGTAGAGAGATCTAAGATAAGGATAATTCTGAAAGAGTGTCGGTTTTGTTCAGAAATGAAAGGTCTGAGAATCATCGAGCCATAACTGGTCAGGGAGGGTACATGGAGATATTGAAAAAAAAAAATTCTATTCTTCAATTTCATTATAAAACCAGGCCTACTCAGATTTAGATTTGACACTTAACGTTTAGAGTCTCAATCATAAAGCCCCATACTGTAATTTACCATGTAAATCTAGCCTTTCCAACTAGTTTGGCAATTGCACCTGGATGGAGTAGAAACTGGTTTTTTACATCTGTAGCTAATGTGAAGCCCTAACTGATGAAGGAAAAAGACTATCACAGCCTTCGGTATGGATTACAACTGAACATAAAGAAAATGAATATCTTTACAACTGGATCAATAAACAACATCATAATAAATGACAAAGAAGTTGAAGTTGTCAAGGATTTCATTTTACTTGGATCCACAGCAATCAAGAAATCAAACAATGTATTGCATTGGACAAATCTGCTGAAAGAGACCTCTCTAAAGTGTTAAAAAGCAAAGATGTCACCTTGAGTACTAAGATGCCTGACCCACCCTATGGTATTTTCAATTACCTCATACGCATGAGAAAGCTGGACAATAAATAAGGAAGACTAAAGAAGAATCGATGCCTCGAATTCTGGTGTTGGAGAAGAATATTGAACATACCATGGACTGCCAGAAGAATAAACAAATCTGTCTTGGAAGTACAGCCAGAACGCTCCTTAGAAATGAAGAACTGACTAGTACTGTGCTACTCTAATTTTTGAACTTTTTTGCTACAAGATAGTAGTAGTTTTCGAGTGTACATATGTGTATATGTTAGTTCACCTCCAGTGTTTTTCATACCTTAAGTGATTAAAAAAAAAAAAAAGCACAACCTTCCCTATGAGCCCTCTGGCTCATTTTATCTCAGTGCCTGTTTTTCCTATGCAAGCGTCAATTTCCGTTTAACCACCCAAGAAACTAGCTGATTTAATTAGGCTTCTATGGTCTGTGCAAGCTTGTGCAACCATAATGGAATCTAAACATTAATAGGGTGAGCAGGATAAAATCTGTAATAGAGGATCCCTTCATTATAGAATATCTTCCATTCAGCATTTATATTAAGGCATAGTTAAATAGTTGTCTTCTTAAAGCCCTTACTTATATCAAAGCTAGATCTCCAGAACACATCGTTTTCCCTAGGAGAGAGAGTGAGAGTCTCTGCAGTATTCACTTTTTAATGTAACTATTAAAAATGCAGCGCAGGAATTGAAAATGTGCCTAAATCGTTTAGTAACCTCTTTTGACATTTTCATTACATCCTCTATTACTGGAATCAAAATGGAAATGAGATTATTTCAGAGGTTTCAAGAAGTGCCTCCATGGACGCCTGTGTGTTGTGACATACAGGGTAAGATTTCATATTGTTTAATGTGTAGCATTAATAAAACCATATGGAACAAAGGCAAACTGTGAATTGTTCTGCCCTGAGGACCTCTCTCCTAAATATGTTCAGGCATAGACCTCTCACCAGCGGCGGTGGAAGCTGATTTCCCTTTGCTGGGGATGTTGTGGAAATCCTGGTGGCACAGTGGTTGAGTGCTACGGCTGTAACCAAGAGGTCGGCAGTTCGAATCTGCCAGGTGCTCCTTGGAAACTCTATGGGGCAGTTCTACTCTGTCGTACAGGGCCGCTATGCGTAGGAATTGACTAGATGGAAGAGGGTTTGATTCTTTTTTTTTTTTTTTTTGCTTGTTTGGGGATGTTGTGGAGACACAAAAGAAATGGATGGTTACTATAAATATCTTTTAAGTCCCTTTTAATTATAATGTTCTATGACTTATTAATGGTTACACAGCTAACAGGCAGGATTTTAGAAGGATTTTCCTCTCCAGCCTGTCCTTCTGAGGTAGCTTCACAGAATGAATATAGAACAAGGAGCCCCTAAAATATTCTGCCTTTCCTACGTCCAGCCAAATAATATTTTTTCCCTTGAAAATTGCTGTGGTCATGAGCTCGTAGCATTAGTTGGCCAACAGCCAAATAATGGCCATTTACAGAGCTCTTATTATGTAGCAGAAACCCTCGTGGTGTAGTGGTTAAGAGCTATGGCTACTAATGAAAAGGATGGCGGTTTGAATCCACCAGGCGCTCCTTGGAAACTCTATGGGGCAGTTCTACTCTGTCTTATAGGGCCGCTATGAGTCTGAATCAACTCAATGGCAATGTTTTTTTTTTTTTTCATGTAGCAGACATAGTCTTACTTGCATTATCTCATTTAAATCTCGTAATAACCTATAATTTTAATACTGTGGCTATCCCTTTTGACAAAAGCAAAAACCTTACCTTAGTCCTATTTCTTGCTATTGGCAGGGGATAGTGTAGAAATGGGTGGGTTGTTGAGAGTAGAAGGTAAAGCACTGTTTCCTATGGCGTCAATATGGGTAAGAATCAGTCTGACCTTTTGCCTTGTGTGTGAGAGCCCAGTACCAGTGCCGTTGAAGAGCATGAGGCAGTTATTCCATATTTGGTTTGTAAGACATTCAATCATTCATATTTTTATTCATACTTTCACCAATATTTATTCAATGCCTTTCAAGTGCCAGGCATTGTGCTTGTTGATTTGCATAATGTAAAGGATAAGGCAGACATAGGTTGTGCCAGATAGAGCTAAGTGTGAAAAATAAGCAAAAGGCTGAGATCTATTCTAGACCAATGGCATGGGATTGGGATGCTAGGAGGAGGGAGTTGCTTTAGCTAGCCTCATCAAAAACTGTATCATAATTATTATAAGTGCATTTACTCGTCAGGAACTTTTCAAGGGTTATTTTCCAAATAATTGATGTCAGAAACACAGTCTTTGATATTGTGGGGAAAGTCTAATTCTCTTACTATGTGGCTCTCAAGGCCTTGCCCAAATCATCTCGCTAAGGCTCTTCCCGTTCCCAGACATCACAATTGCTTGGGGAGTGGCTGAGAGGATACCTTTTGCCCAGTGGGCTACTTCTCTTCTCCATATGTCAGTTTTGTAATGAAGCTGTCAGCTCAGGTGATTTATTTTTGTATCATGTGGTCCTTTAAGAATTTCTTTCTTGGATAATTGAATGTCACTCATCCAGGGAAGCTCCTACTTCCTGCATTAGGATGTCAAGGGATGCATGGCAATCTCGGGCCGGATGGCCACATACGGAATGCACCATATATTACATGAGTGGCTCTGAATGACTGATTCTCTTGCAGGGAGGAGTAGAGCAGCCTACCAGCTGGGGGTCCCAGAGGATTGGTGAATGTGAGGAAAACGCATGACATTTTACCTTACTAGCTGAAAATGGAAAATTATAAAGATAAATGTTGAAACATTGAAACATGACAGAAGAGCTGCTTTTACACTATCCTTGCTGCTTTGACATGTCTTGGGCCTCAGTGAATTGCAAAAAGGAGGACTTTGAAAAGGGGGAAAAAAAAAAGACCCCGTACTTATTCCAGTGCACTGATTATTAACCTGTTTTCTTTGCCATCTTTTGGCATCTCCAGATGTTTGAAGCATTATCCAGAAACTAATTTTAGGTGATACATGCAGATCAATATGTTATTCTAAAGAAAAGACCTGGGAGGAGAGTGAATAAGCAGTGATAATCTCTAGGCAATAGGATTATGACAATTTTTAATGTTCTTCTATTGGTTCATCTGTAGTTTCTATCTTTAAAAAATATGCATGAGTTGCTTTTGTAGCATGAACAAAATTAATTTAAAATTTTAAAGATTTAATATCTGTCAGCCAATAAATTTAGAAGACAGTATGTTCTCAAAATAAAATACATAACAAGAGTTCACAAAACCTCCAATGTTGGGAACGATATTAGGATATGTGATATTGAGTAATATTAATTAGACACATTTTCATTTGTCTTCATACCACAGGTTGGAAAAATCCAATGTTATATTGAAAAGTAGCATAAACTGATTTTATAACACCCTTCAGTTCTAAGTAATCAACTATTTCTTGTTATGGTATTTCTTTTTGTGAAATACCTCAGTTTGTTAATGTATTCACTTTTTTTTTTCTTTTTCATGGGATAAATTTGGTATGCAAGTTTTAGGGTGTCTATTCATTAACATCCTCCTGCTGTTCACATTTTATAAATGCAGCAACCCATCACCCCCCTACCAGCAGACATTTAATTCCTTCCCAGAATCCATCTGCTTTTCATGGGTTTCAGAAGCCAAATTCCCTTACAAAATCAACTTTCACAAAGCCTTAATCCCATGGGTCAATTAAATTGCAGATATAGTTAGTTATTTCCCAGCATCAGGCCTTCCAAAAATGTGTTTTTGCTGTGATTGTTACTCATGTCATTGGGGGCTGGGTGGTCAGGAAACCCAGTGCTCCTAGTAAAACTTGCCGTTCAAATTTGAAGATGAACTCTCTGCAATTTTGGCTTCATTTGTCTGTCTGTTGCGCTGTTTTTCTTTCTTTTTCTGTACATATGCTTAAAGACAAATAAAGCAAACACTATCTTCTTGGCCTATTTATAAGTTATTTGGATCAGTATCTGCTGGCTTTAGTCAAGTAAACTCAATCCAAGGAAACTTCAAAGGAGGAATATTTATAGACATTACAAGAAATGGAGTATTTTAATGTTTTCAGTTTTGAGAATCTGGAACCCTGAGGTAATATAAACCTATATCCAGCTGATCTTCAAAGGCATTTTAAGCTTTTAAAATCATCTGTGTTATGTAACATATGCATATATAGGCACATTTTCAATTCCTGCGCTGTGTTTTTAATATACCCAACTGCCTCATTGACATTTCTTCTTGGATATTGACAAGGACTCTAAATTAATGTGCCCAAAGCTACACTCTGCTATCTTCAACCATAATCTGCCTCTACTACAGTCTTGCCATCTCAACTAACAGTACCATTATCCTTCTGGTATTTAGGCTAATACTTTTGATGCCATCCTAATATTCTCTTTTACTTCTATATCCCATGCCCAATCACCAAAAAGTTCTGTCTTCTAGACTCAAAATAATCTGGCTATTTCTTATTATCGGCAATATTTTTACCACAATTAAAGGAATTTTAATCTCTCACTATTATTGCAAAAGTATCATACTTGATTCTCTACTCCTTCCTCTGCTTCTCTCTAGTCTGTTGCCTATTCTCAACACAGTAGCCAGAGTTATCCTCTTAAAGTAAGGCACTGCATGTCACAGCTCTGCTAAAATCTCTACTGGCTCCCCATTTACCTCAGAAAAAAAGCAAAATTTCTATGTAATCTACAAGGCCACTGACTCTCAAATCTCATCTCCTATTATCTTCCTTTGCCCAGATTCTATATTAGCCACCTTGATATTTTATAAAAACCTAGGGTCTTAGCCTCTTCTCTATACGTAGACTACATTTCTTCCAATATTTACATTGTTTTCCATCCTGTTTCTTGCCTCCTTCATGCCTGTGTTCAAAGAAGAGAAGCACGATGCAAGACTCCTGGCCAACATGGCACCATAGACAGAGGCACTTCACCATCCCTCCACAGCAAAGACCTGAAAAACTAAGTAAAACAGAGACAAACATCATTTCTGGAACCCGAAGCATCAAATGAAGAGATAAAGAACTCAGCCAAACAGAATGGAATAAGAAACTGACAGAGGACTGAGAGCGAAGAGAGATACTTTCCAAGGTTCCTTATCAGCTAATGCAGCATGGATTCACCATCATGGACTACTGTTGGAGATTGCCTGACAGGAAGCACTAGAAATCAGCTTCACAGAGCTCCCAGCAGGAGACAGAGCATCCAGTAAGCAGAGATACACACTTTCCCACTGCCCATCCTCTCCCTGCTGCTGTACCTCCACGCTTCCTGGCTGGGTGCAATGGCTTGGCTGACCAGAAAGTACAGCGTCCATGCCACTTGGATTCGCCCCATTCACATCACAGATCAGAGGATAGGGAACACAGGAAAGCAGTTTCATGAAGTTCCTAGCAGGAGACAGAACACCCGGTAATGAGAGATATATGCTTTCCTAACACACATCCTTCTTTCCCTCCCCCTTCAGCCTCCACTGCTTCCTGCCAGTTGCAGTCTCTCAGCCAGGAGGCAAGTGCTTCTGCCCCGGGCAGCTTGGATTCGCCACATCCACGCTGGCTGGGTCCCTGAGCTGGTGTTTGTTCTTTCCGTTTCTTTTCATTTTTCTACGCCTCTCACCACCTCCCGCTCCTTGCTCTCAAACACCTGGCTCTGTGTGCCATTTTTGCTTCTTCTTGAAAGTCTATGAAGCCCCCTCAACTGGAGATTCACTCCTCCAGCCCGCAACACCACACTGGTGGGATCCCTGGGGCTTTTTTTTTTTTTCTTGTTTTGTTTTGTTCTGTTTTGTTTGTTGATTTTCCTTCTCTTTGTGCGCTTGGGAGCCCCTTCCAGCCAGGCTGCACTGCACAGCCTAAAAGCCACTCCCCCAGGTAGGTGGGATCCCTGCTGGCATTTCTTTTCTTTTTTCCTTCTCTCTTTTTCATTTTCTGTCTTCATTCCTGAGTTCTCACCTGTCTATACTTATCTTCTTTCCTGTCTCCTGAATACTAGGTGCTGTGTGACATCTATACCCCCTTTAGCCAGGCTATGTTGTGCAACCTGGGAGACCTCCCTGGTATTAGCAGCCACTCTGGTGGGACCCCAGGAGGCCTTTCTTTTCTTCTTCTTTTTTCTTTTCCAAATTTTTATCTAGAATCAGATGAGAATGAAAACACATCATACCAAAACCTTTAGGACACAGCAAAGGCAGTCCTCATAGGTCAATTTATAGCAATAGATGCACATATCATAAAAGAAGAAAGGTACAATATCAAAACATTAGCTACACAACTTGAACAAATAGAAAAATAACAGCAAAAGAAGCCATAGCCACGAGAAGAAAGGAGATAATAAAGATCAGAGCAGAAATAAATGAAATAGAGAATAGAAAAACAATAGAAAGGATGAACAAAACCAAAAGCTGGTTCTTTGAAAAGATCAACAAAATCGACAAAACACTGGCCAAACTGACAACAGAAAAACAGGAGAGGATGCAAATAACCCAAGCAGGAAATGAAATGGGGGACATTACAACAGATCCAACTGAAATAAAAACAATCATAAAGAGAATTATGAAAAACTATACTCCAACAAATTTGAAAACCTAGACAAAATGAACAAATTTCCAGAAACACACTACCTACCCAAACTAATACAAAATGGTGTTGAAAATCTGAACAGACCAATAACAAGAGAAGAGATTGAAAAGGTAATTAAAAAAAAAAAAAAAAAAAAACTCCCAACAAAAAAGCCCTGGCACAGATGGTTTTACTGGAGAATTCTATCAAACATTCAGAGAAAAGCTTATACCAGTACTACTCAAACTACTTCAGAACATAGAAAAGGAAACAATACTTCTGAATTCATTCTAAGAAGCCAGCATAACCCTGATACCAAAACCAAGCAAAGACACCACAAGAAAGAAAATTACAGACCAATATCTCTCATGAATATAGATGCAAAAATTCTCAACAAAACTCTAGCCAATAGAATTCAGCATTATGTCAAAAAAAGAATACACCACGGCCAAGTAGGATTCATACCAGGCATGCAAGTGTGATTCAACATTAGAAAATAAATCAATGTAATCCACCACATAAATAAAAAGAAAGAATTACATGATCATCTCAATCGATGAAGAAAAGGCATTCAACAAAGCCCAACATCCATTCCTGATAAAAACTCTCAATGAAATTGGTATAGAAGGAAAATTTCTCAACATAATACAGGGCGTATATGCAAAAACAATGGCCAACATCATTCTTAATGGAGAGAGGCTGAAACACTCCCCTTGAGAACAGGAACAAGAGAAGGATGTCCTTTATCACCACTCCTATTTAACATTGTGCTGGAAGTCCTAGCTAGAGCAATAAGGCAAGAAACAGAAATAAAGGGCATCTGAATTGGTAATGAAGAAGTTAAACTCTCCCTATTTGTGGATAATATGATACTATACACAGAAAACCCAAAAGACTCCATGAGAAAACTACTGGAACTAATAGAAAGATTTAGCAGAGTTGGAGGATACAAGATAAACATACAAATATCAGTTGGATTCCTATACACCGATAAAGATAACAATGAAGAGGAAATCAGGAAAACAACACCGTCTATAACAGCCCCTTAAAAAAAAAAAAAAAAAAACTTGGGAATAAATCTAACCAGGGATATAAAAGACCTATACAAAGAACATTACAAAACACTACTGCAAGACACCAAAACAGGACTACGTAAATGGAAAAACATACCATGCTCGAGGATAGATAGCTCAACATTGTGAAAATGACAATTCTACCCACAGTGATTTACAAATACAATGCAATACTGATCCAAATACCAACAACATTCTTCAAAAAGATAGAAAAACTTATCATTAACTTTTTATGGAAAGGGAAGAAGCCCCAGATAAGTAAAGCACTATTGAAGAAGAAGAATAAAGTAGGAGGACTTGCACAACCTGACCTCAGAACCTACCATACAGCTATGGTAGTCAAAAGAGCCTGGTACTGGTACAATGACATATACATTGGCCAATGGAACAAAATTGAGAACCCAGATGTAAATCCATCCACCTATGGTCACCTGATCTTCAACAAGGGCCCAAAGTCCATCAAACTGGCTAAAGGCAGCCTTTTTAACAAATGGTGCTGACAGAACTGGATGTCCATCTGAGAAAAAATGAAACAGGACCCATACCTTACACCATATACAAAAACTAACTCCAAATGGATCAAATACCTAAATATATAGCCAAATATATGAAGTTCATAGAACAAAAAATAGGATCAACACTAGAGGCCATAATACAAGGCATTAACAGGATACAAACCACAACCAACAACACACAAGCTCCAGAGGATAAGCTAGATAACTGGGATCTTCTAAAAATTAAACACCTATGCTCATCAAAGCACTTACAGACTGGGAAAAATATTTTGGCTATTACAAATCAGATAAAGGTCTAATCTCTAAAATCTGCAAGAGAATCCAACACCTCTACAATAAAAAGACAAATAATCCAATTAAAAATGGGCAAAGAAAATGAACAGACACTTCACCAAAGAAGACATTCAAGTGGCCAACAGACACATGAGGAAATGCTGGTGATCTCTAGCCATTAGAGAAATACAAATCAAAAACGATGAGATACCATCTGACCCCAGCATTACTGGCACGAATCAATAAGACAGAAAATAACAAATGTTGGGAGGCTGGGGGAGATCGGAACTCTTATGCACTGCTGGTGGGAATGCAAAATGGTACAACCATTTTGGAATATGATATGGCGCTTCCTTAGAAAGCTAGAAATAGAAATACCATATGATCCAGCAATCCCACTTTTAGGAATACATCCTAGACAAATAAGAGTCGTCACACAGATAGACATATGCACACCCATGTTCACTGCAGCATTGTTCACAATAGCAAAAAGATGGAAAAAACCTAGATGCCCATCAACAAATGAATGGATAAACAAATTGTGGTACATACACAGGATGGAGTATTACACAGCGATAAAAAACGATGAATCTGTGAAGCATTTCATAACATGGATGAATTTGGAGGGCATTACGCTGAGTGAAATAAGGCAATCACAAAAGGACAAATACTGAATGAGACCAAAACTGTGAATACTTATAAAAAGTTTACATACAAAAAGAAACAATTTTTGATGGTTCTGAGGGAGGGAAGGGGTGGGAATGGAAAAACACTTAATAGACAATAGGTAACTGGTAACTTTGGTGAAGGGTAAGACAGTACACAATACAGGGGAAGCCAGTACAACCTGCACAAAGCAAGGTCATGGTAGCTCCATAGACACATCCAAACTCCTTCAAGGGACTGAATTGCTGGGCTGAGGGCTGTGGGGACCATGATCTCGGGGAATATCTAGCTCAACTGTTCTACATTCTACTTTGGTGAATAGCTTCTGGGGTCTTAAAAGCCTGTGAGCAGCCAGCCAGGATACTCCACTGGTCTTACCCCTTAGGGAGCAAGGAAAAATGAAGAAAATTAAAGATACAAGGGAAAGGTTAGTCCAAAAGACTAAGGGACCATATCTACCAAGACCTCCACCAGGCTTAGTCCAGTACAATGAGATGGTGCCATGGTACCACCACTGACTGCTCTGACAGGGATCACAATAGAGGGTCCCGGAGAGAGCTAGAGCAAAATGTAGAACAAAATTCTAACTCATAAAAAAAGACCCGACTTGCTGGACTGACAGAGACTTGAGCAACCCTGAGAGTATGGCTCCTGGACATCCTTTCAGCTCATAATGCCTAAAAGCATGGACCCAAGAGTCAGACTACCTATGTTCGAAGGATGGCTCTGTTACTTTCCACCTTTGCGTATCTTGGGCAAGTTGTTAAACTTTCTTTCCGTTTTCTTATCTATAAGACAGGGTTAATAATAGTACCTACTTCATAGAGTTCACATGAGGCTTAAAAGAGTTAATATTTGAAAAGCACGTGAAACAGTGCCTGGCAAATATTGTTATGCAAATGTTTTGTGTAAACAATATAAAAAATGACACCTTCTTAATGAAGCCTTTCTTGACCAACTGTTTAAAATTTCAAACTACTTCTACAGTATTTTTATGCAAATAACATGCACCTTCTATGATTTTTTTTCCAACCACACCCTCCTCCACTGCCAGATTTTTTTGTAAGCACGCTATGGTAATTGTTTACAACAAAATGTAAAAAAATTGGCATAGCAGAGCTTATGAAAATAACTCTGGGGGGAGGACATGGTTGGTTAACAAATGTTGAAGGTGTGGGTTATTTGTGTAAAAATACGATAATCCCAGCATTCCCCATCTCCCTTCCTGTTTCCCTCGCTTTTATTACTTATGTCTAGTAATATATTTATTTATTGTCTTTATTGCGTACCACCCTCAGTAGATTATGCTCCATGAAAGCATTTACTTTTCGTTGTTAATTCACTAAATCAGTATCTGGAATATAGTAGGTGCTCAATAGCTTTTTATTGAAAAAATACAGAATTAGCAACTGGATGCTACATTTAAATGAACCTTGAAAATTAATTAAATCCCTTGGATGCATGAAACTTGCTTTTATCCACTTTACACTTTGGAATCTGAGAGTCCCTTAACATACACCGTGGAGTGATTTGAAAAATAGTTCCTTACATCATTTCAGTTTTTAGCCTGTAAGAACCGTGTCACTGGGTTTCTCTCTAGAGTGACATTTTTAGTGATGTCACCTTAACTATCAAATTCTGCTAGAGATAAATTGCCAATATAACTGGAGGCAAAGAAGTCAGATTAATGCTGTTTGGCTGCATTGTAAATGTCATTGTTTTTATTTCAAAAGGCCAGGAAATAACATTTAAAGTATTTGTAGTACCACTATCCAATATCAATGCATTAAACAAAAAGGCAGAACTTACTCTATTTTTACCATTTTAAAAATACTGACTTTATGGAGAAAAAGCATCTCATCACACAGTAGGCATCTGTGCAAAATATTGAGTGAAAGAACATTCCTTAACTACATCTTGTGACTTTATGAATGTCCATTTACTTTTGCCCACAGAAGAAAGGAGAATCAAAATGATTCTTAAACATCTTAAGGATAGGGATGATAAATATACTTACAGGCATACTTTGTTTTATTGCACTTTGGTTCATTGTGCTTTGCAGGTACTGAGTTTTCTTCAAGTTGAAAGCTTGTTGTGACCCTGCATCAAGCAAGTCTACCTGTGCCATTTTTCCAACAGCATGTGCTCACTTCATGTCTTTGTGTCACATTTTGGTAATTCTCACAGTATTTCAAGTTTTTCATTATTTTTATATCTGTTACGGTGATCTGTGGTCAGCTGTCTTTGACGTTACCATTGTAACTATTTTGGGGCACCATGACCCATACCCATAAAAGAGAGGAAACTTAGTCAATAAATGCTGTGTGTGTTCTGACTGCTCCATGGACCAGCCATTCTCCCACCTATCTCTCTCCCTCTCATTGAGACTCCTATTCCCTGAGACATGAAAATATTGAAATTAACTCAGTTAATAACCCTACAATGGCCTATAAGTTTTCAAGTGAAAGGAAGAGGTGCACATATATCACTTTAAATCAAAAGCTAGAAATGATTAAGCTTAGTGAATGATAAGAAAGTGAAATAGCCTTATTGATATGAAGAAAGTTTTAGTGGTCTGGATAGAAGATCAAACCAGTCATAACATTCCCTTAAGCCAAAGTCTAATCTAGAGCAAGGTCCTAAAACCAAAAAAAACCAAGCCCAGTGCTGTCGAGTCGATTCTGACTCATAGCGACCCTATAGGACAGAGTAGAACTGCCCCATAGAGTTTCCAAGGAGTGCCTGGCGGATTCGAACTGCCATCCCTTTGGTTGGCAGCCGTAACACTTAACCACTATGCCACCAGGGTTTCTAGAGTCAGGCCCTAACTCTCATCAATTCTGAAGGCTGAGGGAGGTGAGGAAGCTGAGGTTGGTTCATGAGGTTTAAGAAGTCATCTCCATAACATAAAAAGTGCAAAAAGTGTTGATGTAGAAGCTACAGCAAGTTATTCAGAAGATCTAGTTAAGATAACTGATGAAGACAGCTGCACTAAACAACAGATTTCGGTGTAGACAAAACAGCCTTGTATTGGAAGAAGATGCCACCTAGGACCTTCATGGCTAGAGAGGAGAAGAGAATGGCTGGCTTCAAAGCTTCAAAGGACAGGCCAACCCTTGTTAGGGGCTAACGCAGCTGGTGACTTTAAGTTGAAGCCAATGCTCATTTACCATTCCGAAAACCCTAGAGCCCTTAAGAATTATGCTAAATCTACTCTGCCTGTGCTATATAAATGGAGCAACAAAGTCTGGATGACAGCATATCTGGTAACAATATAGTTTACTGAGCATTTTAAACCCACTGTTGCGAACTACTGCTCAGAAAAAAAAATTTCCTTTCAAAATATTACTGCTCATTGACAATGCACGTGGTCACTCAGGAACTTTGGTGGAGTGTACAAGAAAATTAATGTGTTTTCAAGCCTGCTAACATAGCATCCTTGCAGCCCATGACTTACGGAGAAATTTTGACTTTCAAATCTCATTATTTAAGAAATACATTTTCCAAGGCTATAGTTGCCATAGGTAGTGATTCCTCTGATGGATATGGGAAAATTGAAAACTTTCTGAAAAGGATTCACCATTCTAGATGCCATTAAAAACATTTGTGATTCACGGGAGGGGGTCAAAATATCAACATAAACAGAAATTTGGAAGAAGTTGATTTCAACCCTCATGGATGACTTAGAGAGGTTCAAAAAAGATTTCAGTGGAGGAAGTAACTGCAGATGTGGTGGAAATAGCAAGAGAACTAGAATTAGAAGTGGAGCCCAGGCTTGTGACTGAATTGCTGCAATCACATGATAAAACTTCAGTGGATGAGGAGTTGCTTCTTATGGACGAGAAAAGAAATTGTCTTCTTGAGAAGGAATCTACTTCTGGTGAAGATGCTGCCAACATTGTTGAAATGACAACAAAGGATTTATAATATTACATAAGCTTAGTTGATAAAGCAGTGGCAGGGTTTGAGACGTTCGACTCCAATTTTGAAAGAATTTCTACTGTGGGTAAAATGCATCAAACAGCATCGCATGTTACGGAGAAAACTTTCGTGAAAGGAAGAGTCAACTGATGTGGCATACTTCACTGTTCCCTATTTTCAGAAATTGCCACAGCCACAGCAACTTTCAGTAACAACCACCCTGATCAGTAAGCAGCCATCAACACGGAGGCAAAACCCTCCACCAGCAAAAAGATTAGGACTCGTTGAAGGTTCAGATAATGGTTACCATTTGTTTAGCAATAAATTATTTTTTAATGAAGGTGTGTATATTTTTTAGGCATAAGGCTGTTGCACACTTAGTAAAAAATGGTATAGTATAAACATAATTTTTATATGCACTGGGAAACAAAAAAAAATCATGTGACTCACTTTATTGCGATATTTGCTTTATTGAGATGCCCTGGAACTTAACTCACAATGTCTCTGTGTGTGTGTGTCTGTGTGTGTCTGTGTGTATGTAATCTCTTTCCTTCTCCTGTCTCCCTGAATGATGATTAGTATTAACTGATTATTAATCACATTGGAATTTTTATTTACCAGTCATTAAAAATTAATTTACAGCATTCATTTTCTTTCTACCAAAAGCTCATATATACATATATATAGTAAATATATATATGTTACTTTATTATAAACAATTGAAAAACTGATTTTTTCTAAATTTAATTTTCAATATTTTTTGGATATTGTTGGTCAAGTTGTAATGAGATACTTTGAATCATTCAAGAAAGCATACTAGGACTTGGCAGCATCATTTCCTGAGAACTCATTCACATGTTTCATAGGCTGTTGCTGTTGTTAGATGCCATCGAGTCAGTTCTGACTCCTAGCAACCTTATGTACAACAGAATGAAACAATGCCAGGTCCTGCACCAACCTCATGACCACTGTCATGCTTAAACCTATTTTGCAGCCAATGTGTCAGTCCATCTCCTTGGGGGCCTTCCTCTTTTTTGCTGACCCTCTACTTTACCAAGCACAATGTCCTTCTTCAGGGGCTGCTCGCTCCTGAGAACATGTCCAAAGTATCTGAGAAGAAGTCTCACCATCCTTGCTTCATAGGAGCATTCTGGCTGTACTTTTTCCGAGACAGATTTGTTCATTCTTCTGGAAGCCCGTGGTATATTCAATATTCTTCGCAAACACCATAATTCAAAGGCATCAGTTCCTCTTTGGTTTTCCTTATTCATTGTCCATCTTTTGCACGTACATGCAGGGATTGAAAACACCATGGCTTGGATCAAGTGCACCTTTGTCCTTAAAGTGATATCTTTTTTTTTTTTTTTTTTAACATTTTAAAGAGATCTTTTGCAGCAGAGTTCTCAAGGCAATTCATCCTTTGATTTCTTGACTGCTGCTTCTGTGGGCTTTGATTGTGAATCCAAATAAAGTGAAATTCTTGACAACTTCAGTGTTTTCTCCATTTTATTATGATGTCGCTTATTGGCCCAATTGTGAGGATTTTTGTTTTCTTTATGTTGCATTGTAATCCATACTTTTATTCTTTATCACTAAGCGCTTCAAGTCCTCTTCACTTTCAGCAAACAAGGTTGTGTCATCTGCATATTTCAGGTTGTTAATGAGTCTTCCTCCAACCCTGATGCCCTATTTTCTTCACATAGTTCAGCTTCTCAGATAATTTGCTCAGCATACAGATTGATGCACACCTGTCCTGACTTTAAACCATGCAGTATTCCCTTGTTCTGTTCAAATGACTGCCTCTTGATCTATGTACAGGTTTCTAAGGAGCACAGTTAAGCGTTCTGGAATTCTCATTCTTTGAAATGTTATCTATAACTTGTTATGATCCACAGAGTCAAATGCCTTTGCGTAGTCAATAAAACACAGGTAAACATCCTCTGGTATTCTCTGCTTTCAGGAAGGTTCCAGGCAGTTCCCTGTTGATGTACTTCTACAAGTGTTTTTGAATGATCTTCAGCAAAAATTTACTTGTGTGTGATATTAATGATATTGTTTGATAACTTCCACATTTGTTCGGATCACCTTTCTTTGGAATAGATATACATATGGATTTCTTGCAGTTGGTTGACCAGATAGCTGTCTTCCAAATTTCTTAGCATAGACAAGTAAGCACTTCCAGCTCTGCATCCATTTGTTGAAACATCTCAATTGGTGTTTTGTTTTGTCAATCCCTGGAGGCTTGTTTTTTGCCAGTGTCTTTAGTGCAGCTTGAACTTCTTCCTTCAGTACCATTGGTTCTTGATCATATGCTGCCTCCTGAAATGAATGAACATCGAGCAATTCTTTTTTGGTACAGTGACTCTGTATTCCTTCCATCTTCTTTTGATGCTTCCTGTGTCAGTCAGTATTTTGCCCATAGAATCCGTTCCGTATTACAACTCAAGGCTTGAATTATTCAATTCTTTCCATTTGAGGAATGCCGAGTGTGTTCTTCTCTTTCTTCTAACTCCAGATCTTTGCACATTTCTTTATTATACTTTACTTTGTCCTCTTGAGCAGCTCTTTGGAATCTTCTGTTCAGCTCTATGTCTCATAGGCTATTTCATGAAAATTATATTTCAAGTTTATTTTAGAGGACACATTTACCTGTGAAGTAATTAGGGATATGTGTATACTTGGACCATTGGTACAACTAAGGAATAATGTAAATCTCAACAAATAAAAGCATTGTTATCATTTTTATTTTAAAAAATAGATTTATTATTAAGTTGATACTAGTGGGTTTTTTAGTTATGCATGCTTATTTTTTAAATTCTGGGTAAAAAATTACATTTAAAACTTTAAATCTTAGGTGTTCAATTATTTGTATTTCAACTGACCTTGCTATTTTAACAGAAACCCTGGTGGCATTGTGGTTAAGTGCTATGGCTGCTAACCAAAAGGTTGGAGTTTGAATCCACCAGGCTTTCCTTGGAAATTCTGTGGGGCAGTTTTCCTCTGTCCTACAGCGTCATTATGAGTTGGAATCGACTCCACAGCAATGAGTTTTTGGTTACTATTTTAATATACCCATTCATTGTATCATTAAACACAGAAGAAAGTTTGCTTATTTACAGTAGTTATACAACTAAATTGAATTTCACAATTGACCAAGATCATCAATATTTTTAGATGTAAAAGTAAACGTAAATATAATGTGGAAGACAGTTTATTTTATAGACATTTTAACTTAGGGACTGACTGATGAAAGAAATTGCAAAATTGCCCTAAAGACTTTCAATCATCAGTTATCATTTATTTTGGTCTAGGCACTGAAAAAATAATCATGTGTCTCATATAACTTCTTCTATAAAAATGTGTTGCCCATTTAAAAAAAAAAAAACAACCTAGTTATTACGTTTTAAGACAAGGTTTTTTTGGTAATCTTAGGGACAGGTACAGCAACTGGGATATTTATCATCCTATTGTCCTCCTGTAGTCCTAAAGACACAATATTACCTGAAAAGGATACTTAATATTAAAATGCACAATTACAGTTTAAACCAGCAAAGCAGAATACTCTATGTGCTGCTAGTAATTTTATACAGTAAAGAATTTAAATGTACTTGTGTCTTTATCTAATATTTGATTTTTTGTGTCTTTATCTAATATTCGATTTTTATTTAGAAATCTAAACAAAAAAAAGAAGACATAAATTTTGATAAGTAGAGGAAAGTGAAAATCATCAATACATGTATTTATTCCAATAATTTGCTGCTTATTTAAAGTTGCTTATTGTGGACATTATGGGTTGAATTTTGTCCTCCAAAATTATGTGATGGAAACTGTGATGATTAAGGTTGTGTGTCAACTTCACTGGGCTATGATTCTCAGTCATTTGGCAGTTATGATGCAGTTTGGCATCTATGTAGTGATGTAACATAATGATATAAACACCATCATAATGATATCTGATATAATGCAATCACCTCCATGATGAGATATCTTATGAGTAGCCAATCAGTTGAAAGGGAATTTCCTTGGGGGGTGTGGCCTGCATACAATATGGATGGACTTTCTGACAAAGCTTGCTGGCTTTTGCTTGCCCTGAATACTGCAGCTGACTCTTGTTCATCAGACCTCCAAATCTTGGCACCTGAACTACAGCTTACCTGTCACCTTACCTGTCAGTCCTGGGGTTCTTTGGCCTCCACATTCTGTGAGTCAGAGACCTGCCAACTGACCTGTTAATCTTGGGTTCACCAGCCCCTGTCGCTACATGAGTCAGGAAAATCCTCCAACTGGACCCATGGACTTGGGACTTTCCAGCCTCTACAAATACCATGAGCTATTTCCTTAATATAAATCTCTCTATATCTAAATATTTATACACTTCACTGGTTTTGCTTCTCTAGAGAACCCAGCCTAATGTAGAATCCTAACCCCTATACCAGTGGAAGTAATCCTGTCTGAAAATAAGGTTTTCTTTATTATGTTAAGGAGGCCATATCAGTGCAGGGTATGTTCTAAACCTAATCACTTTTGACTTATAAGGAGCATCATTGACACAAAGGCAAGAATGCTCAGAAAGGGGGAAGACAGATGTCATGTGAAGATCTACAAGGAACCAAAGGATGCTGGGGTTACAGAAGTTGAGACAGGGATCTTCCCCTGAATCAAAAGAGAAAGAGAGTCTTCCTCTGGAGCCAATACCCTGAATTAGGACTCCTAGCTCCTAAGTTATGAGAAAATAAATTTCTGTTATTTAAAGCCACCCACTTTTGGTATTTCTATTACAGAAACTAAGAGTTTCTGTTACTAAGAAACTAAGACAGTAATAGAGGGCCCCCAACATTTTCATGTGCTTAATCTCCAGAAATACCATCAGTGCTCATCGTGAAGATCCAAGAAAGATGCCCTCATAGTTTTAGCAGTAAGAAAGGGAGAATAATTATTGTGAAATATGCCCACAGATTTCTCCATAACAAACACCTATTCTCCAGAGGAACAGATTTTATCAGAGCCATACCCTAGCTGGGGGAAGACCAACTCTTCCACTCCAGCCCCTCCCTAGCCTTCCTCTACCGCCTAAAGGGGTGAAAGAAGTTATACCACTAGAGAAACAATTGTGAGATCACAGACCAGAGACACAAGACCACTAAAAGAATGAGGTATAACTTTTTTATGATCGAATGCTTCTTATCTCCTATGCTTTATTACCACACTCACAAGGCTCCAGGATAACAACAATGGGTTACAGCTGAAAGTTCTGCAAGACATAAACTCTCCATGAGGAGGGGTATTTAGAGAAACCAAAGTCAAGAGGGAAGGCATAAACAAGAAAATCAGAGGAATATAAAGCTTCTGGCACTTACAGTTAGAGCAAATATTAAGCACAGCCCAGCTTATAGCCAGATTAACATAAATCATCACACTAAAGGCTTATTTATCTCATTCCTTATTAGTAGGTCCAGCTTTCAACAAAATAATTACAATGCATGTCAAAAATAAAATGAAACTGTTTGAAAAGACAAAGCAATCATTAGAATCATATTTAAACATGACACAGATCATGGAATTAAAAGACAGGATTTAAAATAACTATGATTTACATGTTAAGAGCTCTAATGAAAAAAGTGAACAACATGCAAAAACAGATAAGTAATATAAGCAGAGTGATGGAAACTCTAAGAACAAAAAATAATTAAATTATCACTATACTAAAAATGAAGAATGCCTTTGATGAGCTCATCAGGAAAGTGGACACAGTCAGTGAAAGAATCAGTGAAATATTTAAAATGAAATGCATAAAGAAAAAGAGTGAGATATAAGAGGAAAACATTTAAGAAATGTGGGACAATTTCTAAAAGTATAACATGCATGTAATTGGAAATTCAGAAGGAAAAGAAAGGAAAATAAAGTACAGAAGAAATATCTGAAATAATTAAGGCTGAGAATTTTCTAAAAGTAATGACAGACATCAAATGACAGATCTAAGAAACTCAGAATAAATAAATAAAAACAAAAACAAACAAACAACAACAAAACTACACTTAGCCATATAATATTTAAATTGGGGAGAGAAAAAAGAAAATTCTGAAAGAAGCCAGATGGAAAAATGAACCTGTACAGGAACTATAGAGGCTTTCTAATAAGAAACCATGCTAGCAAGACAAGATTGGAATGAATGTGCATACTGTTGAAAGAAAAAAAAAACCCTCCAACCTAGAAGTCTGTGTCCAGTGAAACTGTCTACTAAAAGTGAATGATAAATAAAGACTTTTCAACAAACAAAAATGAGGGCAAACAAAAATCTGTTCTATAAGAAATATTAACAGAAGTTATTCAGGGAGAAGGAAATTATATAGACCAGAAACTCAGATATACTTAAAGAATGGAAGAATTTTAGAGAAGGAATAACTGAAGATAAAATAAAATCTTTTATTCTATTTTTTCTTAGTGAATCTAAAGGCAACGATTTAATTAAAGTAATAATGGTAACAATACATTGGTGATAATGCCACATGAATAAATGAAATGAATGACAGCAAATGAAATGAATGCCATAAGAGATAGGAGGGAAAAATTGAGAATACACTATAGGTATTATAAGGCACCTGCAGGATATATGAAGTCAAAAATCCAAAAACCAAATCTGCTGCTGTGAAGTTGGTTTCAACTCATAGCAACCCTAAAGGACAGAGTAAAGCTTCCCCATACAGTTTCCAAGGAGCACCTGGTGGATTCAAACTGCTGACCTATTGGTTAGCAGTCATAGCTCTTAACCACTATGCCATCAGGGTTTCCCATATATGAAGTAGTAGAGTGTTATTTGAAGGTGGACTTGGTTAGTTAAATATATGTGTTGGAAATTCTAGGGCGACTACTAAAAAATAAGTAAATAAAAAGAAGTATAGTCGATATGCTAAAAGAGGAGAGAAAATGGAATCATATAAAATGCTTAAATAAAACCAGAGAAGGCAGAAAAAGAGAGGGAAAGGAAGCAAAAACCAATGCGACAAATAAAAAACAGTTATAAACGTGGTAGATGTTAATCCAATGAGCTCAATAATCATTTTAAATGTGAGTGGTCTAAATAAGTAAAAAAAAATACACCAACTAAAAAACAGAGATTTTCAGACTGGATAAAAAAGAAGATCTAATCCTATGTTGTCTGTGAGAAAGTGACTTTCTGTATAAAGTTTCAGTAGGCTAAAGGTACATGATGGAGAAAGATACATCATGATTAGATGAATGAAGAGAAAGCTGAAATAGCTGTAATGATATCACACAAAGCAGACTGCAGAACAAGTAAAATTATTAGATATAAGAGGGGCATTATGTAATGATAAAGAGGTCAAGTCTCCAAGAAGACATAAGAATCTTAAATGTGTATGCACTTAACAATAGAGCCTGAAAATATTTGAGGCAAAAACTAATAGAACTGCAAGAATAAATAGACAAATCCACTAGTATAGTTGGTGTCTTGATTATCTAGTGCCACTATAACAGAAATACCACATGCTGATGGCTTTAACAAAGAGAAGTTTATTCTCTCACAGTTCAGTAGGCTAGAAGTTTGACTTTAGGGTGCCACCTCCACGGAAGGCTTTCTGTCTCTGCTGGCTCTGGTGGGAGGCTTTTGTCATCAATCTTCCCCTGGCCTAGGAGCTTCTCTGAGCAGGAACCCCAGGTCCAAAGGACATGCTCTGTTCCTGGCACTACTTTCTTGGTGGTATGAGGTTCCCATGTTTCTCTGCTTGCTTCTCTTTTTTATATCTCAAAAGAGATTGGCTTAAGACACTGTCTAATCTTGTAGATCTTATCAATATAACTGCCACTAATCCATCTCATTATATCATAGTGATGGGATTGAACACATAGGGAAATCACATCAGATGACAAAATGGTAGACAATCATACAATACTGGGAATCATGACCTAGCCAAGCTGACGTATATTATGGGGGGCATACAATTCAGTCAATGACAGTTGGGAATTTCAATGCTCTTCCTTCAGTTACTGATAGATCAAACAAGCAGAATATCAACAGTAAGTATATAGTTGACCTGGTTAGTACTAATAATCCATTTGCTCTAACTGACATTTATGGACTGCTCCATCCCAAAACAGCAGAATACACACACTTTTCAATAGCACAGGGAACATTCACCTATATAGACCATTTGTTATGCCATAAAACACACCCCAATAAATGTAAAAGGATTAAAATTACACAGATCCTACAATGGAGTAAATTAGAAGCAGATAATAGAAAGAAACATGGGAAATTCATAAATATGTGGAAATTAAACATTACACTTCTAAATAATACATAAAACAAAGATAGAGTATTGACAGAAATTAAACATTTTCAACTGAATGAAAATAAAAACATAACATAGCAAAATCTGTAGACAGAAACAAAGCAAAAACAAACAAAAAAACAGCCATTGGAGGGAAACACATATCATTAAATGTGTGTATTAGGAAAAAAATAATTTAAATCAATAACCTAAGCTTCCAACTTAAGAAGCTAGAAAAAGAATAATTTAATTCCCTTCCCTCCCAAAAAACTAAAACCGAACCCATTGCTGTCGAGTCCATTTTGATTCATAGTGGCCGTATAGGACACAGTAGAATTGCCCCATAGGGTTTCCAAGGAGTTCATGGTGAAATCAAACTGCCGACCTTTTGGTTAACAGCTGTAGTGCTTAACCGCTACACCACCAGGGTTTTCCAAAGGAAAAAAAAAAAAAAACTAATATTAGATCTTTGGAAATATTAATAAAATTGATAAACCTCTAGCCAGGGTAAACAAGAAAAAGAGAAATCAAACAAATTATCAATATCAGAAATTAAAGAAGGGTTGTCACTGCTGAGACTATGTACATGAGAAGGATAATAATTCTATGCTCACAAAAAATTGAAAAGATTGTGTATTCTGCTGTTTTGGCATGGAGTAGTCCATTGATGAAATGACAGAATTCCTTTGAAAGACACAAACTACTTAAACTCCTGTAAGATGAAATTGATAATATGAATAGGTTTGTATCTATTAAAGAAATTGAATTAACAATTAAGGACCTTTCAAACAGAAATCACCAGGCCTAGCCGTTTCACTGTTGAATTGTTCAAAGCGTTTAAGAAAAATATGATACAAATTCTCCACATTCTGTTCCAGAAACACTTTCAGTAATACCTCCTAATTCATTCTATGAAGCCTGCATTACCCCAATACCAAAACAAGACAAGGTCGTTACAAAAAAAGGGAAACCACTAACCAATATCTCTCATGATTATAAATCCAAAAATCCTCAACAAAATATTAGCAAATAAATCCAACAATGTGTAAGGAATTATATATCAGCTCAGATTTATTCCAGGTGTGTGAAACTGGTTCAAAATTCAAAAATTATATATATATTATATACATATAATTTATATATATATTAATTTCATATATATATAATATATATAGTTATATCAATGTTTCCAGAAAAAGCATTTGACAAAATCCAACAATCATTTATAAAAATTCTCAGCAAACTAGGAATACAGGGGAGAATTCCTCTATTTGATAAAGAACAACTACAATATAGCTACAGCTAACATCACTCAATGGTGAGAAATCAGTTGCTTTCTCTCTAAAATTAAAAAAAAAAGCAAGGCCAGGATGTCCTCTCTCATCTCTCCTTTTCAACGTGGTATTTTTTTTTTTATGGGAAAACCTAGCTAGTGAAATAAGACAAGAAAAGAAATAAAATACAGCTTGGAAATGAAGAAATAAAAGTTTCTTTGCAGATGAAATGACTATTGAGAAAATTACAAAAGAATCGATTAAAAAAAAACATAGGGACTAATAAGTATAGGAAAGCTGGAGGATATAAGGTTAATATAAAACTGTTCATTGTTTTTCCCATATACCAGCAATGAACACTTAGAATTTGTAACTAAAAATAAAAACAATACCACTTACTATGTCGTTGTTATTAGTTACTGTTGAGGTGATTCCCACACATGGCAACCCCATGTTTGCAGAGTAGAACTGCTCCCTAGGGTTTTCAAGGTTGTGACTTTTCAGAGGCAGATCTCCATGCCTGTATTCCAAGAAGTCTCTGCGTGCTGCAAACAGTTAAGTACTCAGGTCTTAACTGAAAGGTTGGCAGCTTGGACCACTTACTACAGCACCAAAAAAAAATGAAATACTTATGTATAAATCTATCAAAGTATGTATAGAAATTACATGAGAAAAACTACAAAACTCTGATAAGAGAAATTAAAGAGAGTCTAAATAAGTGGTGAGGTATTGTATATTCACTAATTGGAACATTAATTGCTGTCAAATAATCAGTTCTTCCCAACGTGATCTATAGATCCAATGCAATCCCAATAAAAATTCAAGCTATTTTGTAGGTACTGAGAAAATGACTCAAAGTTTATAATGGAAAGACAAAAACCTGGTCTAGCCAACACAATTCTGAAGAGGATCAAAGTTGAATGACTCGCACATGTATTAATTATTATTCTTACTAAAAAAGAATTACTATTTTAAGACTTTCTATAAAGCTATAGCATTCCAGACAGCATGGTATTGGTGAAAAAATAGGCAGATAGATCTACGGCTGAATACAAAACTCAGAAAGAGATTAACACAGAAAAAAGACAGTCTTATTTACAAATGGTGCTGGTTAAACTAAATATCCATCTGCAAAAAAATAAAACAGGGCTCATATCTCACGCCAAACACAAAAACTAATTCAAAATGGATCAAAGACCTAAATATAAAACCGTAAACTATTCAGATCATAGAAGAAAAAATGAGGTCAGTGCTAGAGGCCCTTATACACGGCATTAACAGGATACAACCTTAACTAACAATACATAAACACCAGAAGATAAGCTAGACAACTGGGATTTTCTAAAAATTAAACACTTATGCTCAAAAGAGTAAAAATAGAACCTACAGAGTAGGAAAAAAATTTTGACTATGACAAATCCGACAAAGTTCTAATATCTAAAATCTACAGGAAAATCCAAAACCTCCACAACAACAAAAATAATCCAATTAAAAAACGGGCAAAGGATATGAACAGAAACTTCACCAAAGAGGGCATTCAAGCAGCTAACAGATACATGAGGAAATGCTAGTGATCACTAGCCATTAGAGAAATGCAAATTAAAACCACAATGAGAAATAATCTCAACCTGGCATTATTGGCACGAATCAAAAAAAACAAAAACAAAAACAAAATAACAGGTAGTGGAGAGGCTGCAGGGAGGCTGGAATTCTTATGCACTGCTGGTGGGAATGCAAAATGGTACAACCGTTTTGGAAAACGATATGGTGCTTCCTTAAAAAGCTAGAAATAGAAATACCATACAATCCAAGAATCCCACTTCTAGGAATATATCCTAGACAAATAAGAGCCATCACACAAATAGACATATGCACACCCATGTTCACTGCAGCATTGTTCACAACAGCAAAATAATGGAAACAACCTAGATGCTCATCAACAGGAGAATGGATAAACAAGCTGTGGTACATACACACAATGGAGCTCTGGGCAATGATAAAGAATGATGAATCTTTGAAGCATCTCACAACATGGATTAATCTGCAGGACATCGTGCTGAGTGAAATAAGTCAATCATAAAAGGACAAATACAAAACTATTACTATGAAAACTCAGAAAAAAGTTTACACACAAAAGAAACAATCTTTGATGGTTACAAGGGAGGGGAGGGATGGGAGGGAAAAACACTAACTAGACAATAGTGGTGACTTTGGTGAAGGGCAAGACAGTACACAACACTGAGGAAGCCAGCACAACTTGTCCAAGGCAAGGTCATGGCAGCCCCATTACAAAGAAAAAAAACAGTTGCCATCGAGTTGATTTTGGCTCATAGCAACACTATAGACACATCCAAACTCCCTGAGGGACCAAATTACTGAGCTGAGGACTGCGGGAACCATGGTCTTGGGGAACATCCAGCTCAAATGGCATAACATAGTTGATAAAGAAAATATTATACATTCTACTTTGTTGAGCAGAGTCTGGGGTCAAAAAAGCTTGTGAGAGGCCATCTAAGATACTCCTCTGGTCTCATCCCATCTGGAGCAAGCAAGAATGAAGAAAACCAAAGAAACTAGGGAAAGACTACTCCAAAGGATTAATGGACCGCAAATACCACAGCCTCCATCAGACTGAGCCAAGCATGACAAGATGGTGGCCGGCTATCACCCCTGACTGCCCTGACAAGGATCACAATAGAGGGTCCTAGACAGAGCTGGAGAAAAATGTAGGACAAAATTCTAACTCACACACACACACAAAAAAGACCAGAATTACTGGTCTGACAGAGATTGGAGAAACCCTCAGAGCATGGCCCATGGACAACCTTTTAGCTCAGTAAGGAAGTCACTCCTAAGGTTCACCCTTTAGGCAAAGATTAGACAGACCCATAAAACAAAACGAGACTAAATGGGCATAGGAGTCCAGGGGCAAAGATGAGAAGGCAGGAGGGGACAGGAAAGCTGGTAATGGGGAACCCAAGGTCTAGAAGGGGAAAGTGTTGACATGTTGTGGGGTTGGCAACCAATGTCACAAAACAATACGTGTATTAAGTGTTTAATGAGAAACTAGCTTGCTCTGTAACCTTCATCTAAAATACAATAAAAAAAAAAAAGAGAGATTAACAAAAAGGAGCAAAGGCAATTAAACAGAGAAAGGGTAGTCTATTCAACAAATCAGGCAGGAATAATAGGATGTCTATATGCAAAAATAAAATAAAATAAACCTAATCACAAATCTTACATTTTTCACACACAAAAAAAATAACTAAAACTAGATCATAGTCTTAAATATACTATACAAAACTTCTGGAAGAAAACATCAGAGGAAATCTATGTGATCTTTGGTCTGGTGGTGAGTTTTTAGATATAGTACCAAAAGCACAACCCATGAAAAAATGTTGATAAGTTGGACTATATTACAATATTAAAATTATACATAGTGAAAGACAGTAAAGAGAATGAATAGACAAATCACAGACAGAGAGGTGGAGCCAAGATGGCAGAATAGACAGACACTTCCGTCGAGCCCTCTTTACAACAAAGACCCCAAAAAACAACTGAAAGGAGTATATTTGTGACAAGCTGGGAGCCCTGAGAATCAAAGGCAAGCTTAGACAACGAACTGAGGGGCAGGGGGAAGAAGGGGCCATTCAGAAGTGGAGAAGAGTTACCAGACCTGAATCGTGGGGAGCCCTCAGGCACCATTCACGGAGTGGCTGCGGTGGCGGTGGGCTGGTCCTAGCATTTGGCTGCAGTTTCCTCAGGGAGAAGCAGCCAGCCGCACAGCCTACTCACACCTCCGGAACCCGAGGAGAACCGCGCTCTAGGCAAAAGCTATGTACTTCTGTATATTTTGCCCTGCCCATCACACCCCCAAGCCGGGTTCAGCGGCTGAATCCCTGGGCCTGAGATAGGACCTGGTGAAAACCTAGAGTCATCCTGCCGGCCTTGGGGAAGGAAAAAATTTGCAACTGGGGGGAAAAGATAATTCGCTAGCTCCATTAATCGGGGGAGCTTAAGACAGAAGCAGCTCATGTCCAGGCATAAACCATCTGTGGGCCTTGAGCACATTTCCCTTCTGCATGGACCTTCGTGGGCCTATTTTGGGAGAATAGGCCCTTGTTGGCAAACACCAACCATTTCAGCTATGCAGTCAGAGGTGGGTGTTTGATGCTTGACATTGCTTTTGCTATTACACGAGGTCCTCATCTACCCACATCAGGGACCTAAGGACTGGTAGCTCCACTCAGGCCACGCAGCCACCCATGACAGGGGTCCAAAGATAACTGGTACCTCCCAGCCCTTACAACCAAAAACTTTGGGTGTCCATGGTCCCTCTGCAGAACCCACACACCAGCACGCTGTAGGGAACAGAGATGCGTTTTCCTCAGAGACACTTGGGGGTTGGTTCTCAGCCCCTTGCCTTGGTCACAGCGTAAGCCCCTCATGCAATCAGATACTGGCATATACACCAATCACCCCTGTCCCTCTAAGACTGTACGACAGACCCTATATCACACCCTTGATATCAGCTACCTGTAAACCTAAGCTGAATTAATACAAGAAAACTGAATGGACTCCTAGACTGATATACCTGACAACAGCTCTAGGCAGCTACGGACAGGACACCAGAGCTCCAAAGGTAAAAATAATCAAGCTAGCTCACTCAAGCAACCCATAGGAGTATACCAAAACAAAACAAAGTAAACAGCTACGACACAGTAATCAAGCATAAACTAAATACAATAACTTATAGATGGCTCAGAGACAACAGTCAATATCAAGCAACATAAAGAAACAGAACATGATCACCTCAATAGGCTCTCAGAACAAAGAATCCAGGGATCTTCTAAATGAAAGTGCATTCCTGGAATTACCAGAGCCAGAATACAAAAGCTTAATATACAGAACCCTTCAAGACATTGGGAAGGAAATGAGGCAATACACAGAAAAAGCCAAGGAACACACAGAAAGCACATGAAGAAATTAGAAAGATTATTCAGGAACATGATGAAAAGTTTAATAAGCTGGAAAAATCCATAGACAGGCAGCAATCAGAAATTCAGAAGATTAACAATAAAATTACAGAATTAGATAACTCAGTAGAAAGTCAGAGGAGCAGAACTGAGCAAGTAGAAGCTAGAATTTCTGAACTCAAATATAAATCACTTGGCACTAATGTATTTGAAGAAAAATCAGATAAAAGAATTTTAAAAAATGAAGAAACCTTAAGAATCATGTGGGACTCTATCAAGAGAAATAACCTACGAGCAATTGGAGTACCAGAACAGGAGAGATAACAGAAAATAGAGAGAAAATTGTTGAAGATTTGTTGGCAGAAAACTTCCCTGATATCTTGAAAGATGAGAAGATATCTATCCAAGATGCTCATCGAACACCACATAAGGTAGATCTTAAAAGAAAGTCACCAAGACGTATTATAATCAAGCTTGCCAAAACCAAAGATAAAGAGAGAATTATAAGAGCAGTGAGGGATAAGCGAAAAGTCACCTACAAAGGAGAGCCAATAAGAATAAGCTCAGACTACTCGGCAGAAAACATGCAAGCAAGAAGGCAATGGGATGACCTATATAAAAAATTGAAGGAAAAAATTTGCCTGCCAAGAATCATATATCCATCAAAATTGTCTCTTAAATGTGAAGGTGAAATTAAGACGTTTCCAGATAAACACAAGTTGAGAGAATTCTTAAAAACCAAACCAAAACTACAAGAAATACTAAAGGGAGATCTTTGGTTAGAAAATTAATAATATCAGGTATCAACCCAAGACTAGAACACTGGGCAGAGCAACCAGAAGTCAATTCAGACAGGGAAATCCAAAAAAAAAAAGAAAAATTATTAAAAAAGAAAAAAAAAAAGGCCAAAACAGGGTGACAGTGATGTTATTACATAAAAGAAGAAAACATTAAAATAATAAAGAGGGACTAAAAAAAAGTTTTTTTTTTTTTTTTTAAGAAGTGTAATCATACACCTTCCATATGGAGAGGACGATACGGCGATGCAAAGAAATAAAAGTTAGTTAAAAATTTAGAAAAATAAGGGTAAATAATAAGGTAATCGCAAAGAAGACAAACTATCCTACTCATCAAAATAAAATACAAGGGAAAAATAGAGACTCAGCAGAAACAAAATCAACAACAACAAATATGAGGAAAGGACAATATATAAAGAAAATCTACTCAGCACATAAAATCAAGTGGGAAAAAGAAACTGTCGACACACAAAAAAAGACTTCAAAATGATAGCACTAAATTCATACCTATCCATAATTACCTGGAATGTAAATGGACTAAATGCACCAATAAAGAGACAGAAAGTGGCAGAATGGATTAAAAAGCAAGATCTGTCTATATGCTGCATACAAGGGACACATCTTAGACTTAGAGACACAAACAAACTAAAACTCAAAGGATGGAAAAAAATATATCAAGCAAACAATAATCAAAAAAGAGCAGGAGTGGCAATATTAATTTCTGACAAAATAGACTTTAGAGTTAAATCCATCAGAAAGGATAAGGAAGGACACTATATAATAATTAAAGAGTCAATACACCAAGAAGATATAACCATGTTAAATATTCATGCACTAATGACAGGGCTGCAAGATACAGAAACCAAACTCTATCAGCATTGAAAAGTGAGATAGACAGCTCCACAATAATAGTAGGAGACTTCAACACACCACTTTCGGTGAAGGACAGAACATCCAGAAAGAAGCTCAATAAAGACACGAAAGATCTAAATGCCACAATCAACCAACTTGACCTCATAGATATATACGGAACACTCCACCCAACAGCAACTAAGTATACTTTCTTTTCTAGTGCACACGGAACATTCTCTAGAATAGACCACATATTAGGTCATAAACCGAGCTTTAGCAGAATCCAAAACATTGAAATATTACAAAGCATCTTCTCTGACCATAAGGCCATAAAAGTGGAAATCAATAACAGAAAAAGCAGGGAAAAGAAATCAAACACTTGGAAACTGAACAATACTGCTCAAAAAGACTGGGTTATAGAAGACATTAAGGATGGAATAAAGAAATTCAGAGAGTCCAGTGAGAATGAAAACACTTCCTATCAGAACCTTCGGGACAAAGCAAAAGCAGTGCTCAGAGGTCAACTTATATCAATAAAGGCACACATCCAAAAAGAAGAAAGGGCCAAAATCAAAGAATTATCCCTATGAACTGAACAAATAGAAAGAGAGCAACAAAAGAAACCCACAGACACCAGAAGAAAACAAATAATAAAAATTAGACCTGAGCTAAATGAAATAAAAAATGGAAAAACAATTCAAAGAATTAACAAGACCAAAAGCTGGTTTTTTGAAAAACTCAACAAAATTGATAAACCGCTGGCCGAACTGACAAAAGAAAAACAAGAGAGGAAGCAAGTAACCCAAATAAGAAACGAGATGGATGATATTACAACAGACCCAACTGAAATTAAAAGAATCATATCAGATTACTATGAAAAACTATACTCAAACAAAATTGAAAGCCTAGAAGAAATGTATGAATTTCTAGAAACACGCCACCTACCTAAACGAACACAAAGAGAGGTAGAACAACTAAATAGACCCATAACAAAAGAAGAGATTGAAAAGTTAATCAAAAAACTCCCAACAAAAAAAAAAGCCCTGGTCTGAATGGCTTCACTGCAGAATTCTACCAAACTTTCAGAGAAGAGTCAATATCACTACTACTAAAGGTGTTTCAGAACATAGAAAAGGATGGAATACTACCAAACTCATTCTCTGAAGCCACCATATCCCTGATACCAAAACCAGATAAAGACACCACAAGAAAAGAAAATTATAGACCTATATGAGCAGTTGATATTTGACAAAGGCCCCAAAACAGTTAAGTGGGGAAAAGACAGCCTTTTTAACAAATGGTGCTGGCATAACTGGATATCCATCTGCAAAAAATGAAACAAGACCCATACCTCACACCATGCACAAAAACTAACTCAAAATGGAGCAAAGACCTAAACATGAAAACTAAAACAATAAAGATCATGAAAGAAAAAATAGGGATAACGTTAGGAGCCCTAATACATAGCATAAACAGTATACAAAACATTATAAAGAATGTAGAAGAAAAACTAGATAACCGGGAGCTCCTAAAAATCCAACACCTATGCTCATCCAAAGGCTTCACCGAAAGAGTAAAAAGACTACCTACAGACTGGGAAAAAGTTTTTAGCTATGACATTTCTGATCAGCTCCTGATCTCTAAAATCTACATGATACTGCAAAAACTCAACTTCAAAAAGATAAATAACCCAATTAAAAAATGAGCAAAAGATATGAATAGACACTTCACTAAAGAAGACATTCAGGTAGCTAACAGATAAATGAGGAAATGTACATGATCATTAGCCATTAGAGAAATGGAAATCAAAGCTACAATGAGATTTCATCTCACTCCAACAAGGCTGGCATTAATCCAAAAAACAGAAAGTAATAAATGTTGAGAGGTTGTGGGGAGATTGGAACTCTTATACACTGCTGGTGGGAATGTCAAATGGTACAACCACTTTGGAAATCGATTTGGTGTTTCCTTAAAAAGCTAGAAATAGAACTACCATAGGATCCAGCAATCCCACTCCTTGGAATATATCCTAGACAAATAAAAGCCTTTACATGCACACCCATGTTTATTGCAGTATTGTTTACAATAGCAAAAAGATGGAAGCAACCAAGGTGCCCATCAACAGATGAATGGATAAATAAATTATGGTATATTCACACAATGGAATACTAGGCATTGATAAAGAACAGTGAGGAATCTGTGAAACATTTCCTAACATGGAGGAACCTGGAAGGCATTATGCTGAGTGAAATCCGTCAGTTGCAATAGGACAAATATTGTATAAGACCACTATTACAAGAACTTAAGAAATAGTTTAAACTGAGAAGAAAACATTCTTTTGCGGTTACAAGAAGGGGGAGGGAGGTAGGGTGGGAGAGAGGCATTCAGTAAGTAGATAGTAGATAACTACTTTAGGTGAAGGGAAAGACAGCACACAATACAGGGGAGGTCAGCACAACTGGACTAAACCAAAAGCAAAAAAGTTTCCTGAATAAACTGAATACTTCAAAGGCCAGAGTAGCAGGGGCAGGGGTCTGGGGACCGTGGCTTCAGGGGACATCTAAGTCAATTGGCATAATAAAATCTATTAACAAAATATTCTGCAATCCACTTTGAAGAGTGGCATCTGGGGTCTTAAACGCTAGCCAAGCAGCCATCTAAGATGCATCAATGAGCCTCAACCCACCTGGATCAAATGAGAATGAAGAACACCAAGGACACAAGGTGATTACGAGCCCAAGAGACAGAAAGGGCCACATGAACCAGAGACTACATCAGCCTGAGACCAGAAGAACTAGATGGTGCCCGGCTTCAACCGATGACTGCCCTGACAGGGGACACAAAAGAGAACCCCTGAGGGAGCAGGAGAGCAGTGGGATGGAGACTCCAAATTCTCATAAGACCAGACTTAATGGTCTTACTGAGACTAGAAGAACCCCGGTGGTCATGGCCCCCAGACCTTCTGTTGGCCCAGGACAGGGACTGTTCCCGAAGCCAACTCTTCAGACATGGATTGGACTGGACAGTGGGTTGGAGAGGGTTGCTGGTGAGGAGTGAGCTTCCTGGATCAGGTGGACACTTGAGACTATGTTGGCATTTCCTGCCTGGAGGGGAGATGAGAGGGTGGAGGGGGTTAGAAGCTGGCGAAATGGACATGAGAAGAGAGAGTTGAGGGTGGGAGCTGGCTGTCTCATTAGGGAGAGAGTAATTGGGAGTGTATAGCAAGGTGTATATGGGTTTTTGTGTGAGAGACTGACTTGATTTGTAATCTTTCACTTAAAGCACAATAAAAATTATAAAAAAAATAAAAATCACAGAAAGAATGTATTTGTGAAAAGTACATATCTGATAAAGGACTTGTAACCAAATTAAACAATGAGCTCTAAAACTCAACAAAAAGAAAACTAACAAAATGATTTTAAAATGCTCTAAAGATATGGAATTTTTTTATGTGCTACCTCACCAAAAATAATATACGACTGATGAATAACCACATAAAAGGATACTCAACATTGTCTGTTGCAAAATCTGTTGCTGTCAAGTCGATTCTGACTCATGATGGTCCCATGTGTGTCGGAGCACAAGCGCGCCCCATAGGGTTTGCAAGAGCTGTGAACTTTTGGAACTAGATCAGCTGGCCTTTCTTCCACAACGCTGCTGGGTAGATTTGAACTGACAACTTGCAGTCAGTAGCTGAGAGCAAATGGTTTGCACCACTCAGGGATCTAATTGCAAATTAAAACAACAATGTGATACTATCGCACATCTACTAAAAAAGAATGGCTAAAATCCAAAAATATGACATATCAATTCCTGACAAGAATACAGAACAGTAAGAACTCACAATGATTGCTTTTGGAAATGAAAAATGATACAGCCACTTTGGAGAACAATTGAGCAGTTTGTTGCAAAGCTAAAACTGGTCTTTTTCAGCTCCTAGTAGTTGCCGGCAATCCTTGGAGTTCCTGGGATTGTAGACATATCTTCCCTGTGTGTCTGTCTTCATATGGCACCTTAAACACGTGCATGACTGTGTGTCTATTTTGTTCTTTTATAACTCTAAAGGGATTAGGTTTAGGACTGGTCTGATCTCATTGACATAACAAAAGAAAATCCGTTTTTCCAAAGGGGCCATATTTACAGTCAAATGGTTTGGGTTTTGACACATATTTGGGTTGGGACACAATTCATTCCCTTATATACTTGACCAAAGAGTCAGAAGTGGGACCTTTATGTTCCTCTTACTTCTTAGGAGTAAACATAAAAACCTGGTGATCTCGTTTTATAATTCAGTGTATTCACTGGCAGTAGATATCATCATAGCAAACAATTACAACAGCACTGCAAGCCTGACCCAGTTGTTAATGCATTAGGAGTAAAAGGTTCCAACAAAGAACCTTATGATATTAAAAGCTAACGATGTGGTTGTCATTGTTGCATTGTTGTCTCCGATTTCATCTGTACTTGCTTCTCAAATCTGTTTCCATGTTTCCTACCTAAAACCTCAGGTGCACCTCATTTCTGGACCAATCCTATCTGATGTAGAATGTATGTCAATGATTTAGCCCTCAAAACAAAAAAAAAAAAAAAAAAAAATTTTTTTTTCCAAGATTCAGAAAGAAGTCTACATCCTCGACTTAATGCCTTCAAGTTTTAACTTTGGGCTCTTGGATTTAGTACACAGCTAATACTCTCCACAAAACTTTTTATGTTGCCTTAGCTTATGTGACTGGGTTTCTAGCTTAGTTTCTGTTCTCACAGTTTAAATTACCCTTCTCAGTACCAATTATGCCATTCTAGGAAAGGAGTCTTGCTTTCAAACTCAGTTCACAACTTAAAACAAAAACATAGCCTCCCAGTCAATTTCGACTCCTAGCAACCCTATAGGACAGAGTAGAACTGCTCCAAAGGGTTTACAAGGAGCGCCTGGTGACCTTTTGTTTAGCAGATGAACACTTACCCTTTGCACCCTTCTTTTCTTATCAATTACTAAAGTTTTTCCAAGAAACTGGAAAGCTAAACCAAGGATGGAGAATGAATCCTAACATCACACACCCATTATCAGGTTTAGATTCTATTTCCCTTATCTGGTACCATCTCAATTTCAAAATGCAATAGCTGTTACTAAAGTTTATATATTTTCATAATTACTGTATCTCAGCTTTTTTTTTTAAACTGCAATTCAAGTTAAGATAATTATTCAAGACATTTTTCCCCACTTGCCTCTTTGTTCGAATAGATCATATACAATGAATTTCAGTATTGACTTATAAAATAATAAGGCTTTGAACATGACATGCTGGTACTACCAATAATTAAGTAGAATTGAGTTAAACACAATGTTTTATTACTTATATATTTTTTAATGTTTTAATTCAAGAAGACCAATAACATAAATTTCCAATAGGATAGCACATAACATTTCACATATGTCAGCACTATTGGGGTTCTTTCAGAGTAGAAAATAATAAGAAAGGAAGCAAGGAGGAAGTGGTGGTGAAAAATAATTGTGAGAATGTCCATTGTATTTTAGGAACCAATGTTAGAATCTCTTCTCTGCACTATTTTGATGAAATATTTTCATCTCTAATTTAGAGGAATAGATACTTCTCACATACCAGCTCTATTATTTCAAAATTTCTTTTCTTAGAGCTAGCTAAAGATCTTTCCTCAGCTTAAATATGAAACATTTGGGGGCGGGGGGAGTCAAAGTCAAATTTCATTTTGTTTTTTTTTTCAAGGTTCTAGATTTGCTAACAATCCAGTACTATTCTGGTAATAAAACTTTTTTAGCAGCCTTTTCTTTTTTTTAAAAGCATGAGACAACCCCAGAATGATATATTTAATTCTTAGCTCAGAGAAGACCAAACTACTTTAGTAGGTAACATTTAAAATAATTTATTAAAATCTTGACTTATGAGGTGGTTGCTTTTAGGCCCTGGGCCAGTGAGGCCATATTATAAACAGGAGGCCTCTTTGAATGCTTTCAGACACAGATCACATCACCATATATTTGGTGTCTGTGTGTAATTCCAGGAAAGGCACTTCTATCTTCAAATGCTGGGGAGTTGACAATATGATATGTTACTATTCTTTGGAAACTTGCTTGATTCTTCATTTTTTTGAGCTGTGATCACGAGCTGATGTTTGTTATTTGCATAGGCAAAAATATGCCAGTAAACCAACAATACTATCAATGTCAATGCCAAAAAAGCAGCTATTGAAATATCTACATGAATAATATATTTAATGGAGAAAAAATATATAAAATTGCTTATATTGTATGATCTCAAATATAATAAAAACATACAGAAAAATAACAAAAATAAACATCCCAATTTCATGAACTGGATAGTAGAATTATGGATGGCACGTTTTTCTTCTTTATACTTTAAAAAAATTTTTTTTTGCTTACCTCTTTATAAGAAATGATATTATTTTTGTAATCACAAGTGAATTAATTACAAGAAGACATTGTTAAACCCCATAATGCGACTGGCATTCTACTCAGGGCTGAGCAAAAAGCAGCCTCTCTCTCTGGGGCCCATCCATCCATCTATCCATTTACACATACACTGCTTCATGTTAACTTTTATATCTACCTTGGTTGGTTAAACAGGGAGTATCCCCAAATTTACCACAGAGAATACAGAAGTCAGATAAGTGAAAAGACTTGCCCAAGTTGCCACAATGAAAAAATGGTGGAGTAGAAACAAATTCAATTTTTAGACTCTTATTCAGATGCTTGCCACTGTACTACAATGCTCTGTTTCTATTCTTTAATCTTATTAACATAAATAGCCCAAGGTCTAAGGACCACATTTTTAGAATTGGTGCTTTAAGAGCATTCTTCATGCAGTCTTTTCTGGGTATGATTAATTGCCCCTTTTTCCACATTCATACAGAACCTTACCTGGACCTTCCCTTTGGTTCTTAGTCTAGTGGGCAATAGCTTTATATGAATACATTGCCTACATTTTCATTTATTAATCAAATACATATTGGACATTTAATATTCTTACTTACTCTTCTAGGAGGTGGGTAAACAATGGTAAATAAGACAGGAAAGGCCACTTCTCTTGCTTTATGTACCAAAAAGTAAGTTAATTTAAGACAGCAAAACTTGCTAAAAAAGGTGATATAAAAAGAGAAAATTGTGGAAATAAGGTACTTTATTTGGATAGTGAGGAAATGTAAATAGATAATATTTGGACTGAGAACCCCGTAATAAGAGGAGCCAGGCACATAATGAGCAAGGGGAAAGAAAAAAAAGAAAAAGGAAAGAAAACGCCAAGACCATGAGACAGGAAAGAGCTTGGCCAGTTGAATGAAGAAGAAGGAAGTTTATGTTTCTGGGATGGAGTGAGCATGAAGCAAGAAATATGTAAGATTATATAATGAAACTTGTAAGGGTTTTTGAAAGTCCTTGGAATATTTTATGCAGGGAAATAGCATGAGCTGAACTATGTTCTACAACAATTGCTTTGTGGAGACTGGGTTGAAGATGTTCAGGTAGACTCAGAGAAACCCATTAAGAAGTTGCGACAGAAGTCTTAAAAAGAGGTGATAATAGATTGTATTGGTGTTATGAAAATAGAGAAAGTGAAATTATTGGGTTCAAAACATATACTAAATGACTTGTTTATGGTTGCTCCCTTTGCCAGGAGACCAAAAGAACTGGATGGTGCCCAGCTACCATTACGGAACAGGATTCCATGGGAGACAGTGGTGGTCCAGTGGTAGAATTCTTTCCTTCCATGTGGCAGACTGAAATTTGATTGCCAGCCAACACACCTCAAGCACAGCCTCCCCTTGTCTGTCATCGGAGGCCAGTGCATTGATGTGATGATGAACAGATTTCAGTGGAGCTTGCAGACTAAGACAGACTAGGAAGAAAGGTCTGGTAACCTACTTCTGAAAATCAACCAATGAAAACCTACAGATCACAATGGTCTGATCCCATTCTGCATGTTGTTGCCATGAGTCAGAGGCAACTCAAAGAACAGCTAACAACAACAATAGGATTCCAGGTTACGTTGGTGATGCTGGTGCTGCCAGTTCTATGGTGTGGACTCACATTTTGAGTATCAAAGTATTAGAAGATAGTAGATAAAAGAGAAATTTAAGTCACTTGCTATTAAGTTAGCAATCCTGAAGAGCAAAAAGGAAAGAATGGTATTCCAGCTGTGAACCATTGCAAAACCTTGAACAATGAGTGAGGGCTTTGGATTGCTTGATAAAATGTTGAAAATAGCTATGGGAACTTCAGAAATAGGATAAGCCAATTTAAGCAACCATTGGTGATGCCATTGGCAGCCATCGGGAGGATGTGGGAAAATAGTGCTTAGCAGGGAGGGAGCTTCCATATGGATGAGACTGTTTTTTTGCTCCTTGAAGATGTTTTCTGATACGACTTCTGAATATTCTCAAGTATTCACTTTGAGTTACTGACATTTTACTTATCCTCTTCTGACGGAATGTGGAAATAAATGCACTTGTGATAGACAGGAAATCTGCCAAAATGACTTTGGTTAGATGAATAGGTCACATTTTTCAATGTTTGAAAAAATAAGGGCAAAACAATAAATTTGAGACCATAAATTAGTGGAAATCCTTGAGTCTCTGAGCTACTTCCTATAGGTACTTCTAAAGTTAAAATGAAATTTGATATTTATATTTTGATGCCTTTGAAAGCCTGAGAATTTTATTGTGCTTTCTTAATGTGACCTTGGAGAAAAATCAACAATATGCAAATTCATTAATGAATTATTCTTTAATAGATTCTTAAGATTTCTGACTTCCAAGGAATTATTTTAAAAACTTGCTTTCAAACCTAGTATTAGTATAGGATGGCAGTTTGCATTACCTAAGAGAAAAGCAACACAGTACGAGCAGAGTTATACCATTAGCCAAAGTGAATATGCAATTTGTCATGCATATTTTTCAATTCATTAGGAAATAGCTAAATACTATTTTTCAAAAATAAATGGAAACAAAGGAATTTTTCTATTTCCTATGAAATTTATAGCAATGGATGTATTATAATAATGCATTTAGAGTTTTGCTTTATATTTTGTTCCACCAAGTTCCACTGATAAGTTAATTCAAATGAATTAAGTTTGCTTTTTTAAACCTTTAACTATGGATTTTGTATTGTGGACCTGGGCAAATGTTTAAAAAGGTTTTCTCTCTCTCCTAGGAGAGGGTCTCTGGTATTAGTATATAACCAAAATAATGAATATGCTGTGACAAAAGGCTATTCTGAATTAGCACTCTCATCACCAAATTTAATAATCTAGTAGCACTCAAGGAAGATTTAATAACTGGCTAACTGAACCAAATAATCAAACCAAACAGAAGTTACTTAGCTTTATAAATGACCCCCCTGACTCACACGTAGGCATTTCCAGAGTCTGTGGTTGTTGAATTTTCTTTTAGCTTCTCATATCTCTCATAGGATCACCCTTGTGGGCAAGGCCAAGCATTTATATATGAGGACTGGCAGCTGGGAATAGAGTGAAGCTCCGTGGGCCGGCAAAGAGAAAATGTTAAGAAAAGCTCAGTCGAATTTGTGTATTTATTCTCCAAAGCCCTGAAACAGCTCCACTTTAAATATCAAACAACTATCCTTACTTATTATTTTCCACATGCTGGAAAGTTGAAAATAGTGCTTCATATCAGGAGGCAGAGGTTCATGTCACCCTGTCAAATAGTTGTTGCCTTCAGCTATAAAAGTGCTTGCAGTCTTGGGAGTGCCATGCCCAAGTTTAATTGACTTCAAAGGACATCCATTCGATGAAAATAAACCCTGTTTGGGAGAGATTGGCCCAAGGCAAATCAATAAGGTCATTTTTGGGGCTCTAAGTTTGAGAGGGAGTTTTCTCTTGTTCATTCTCTCTCATGCACGTATTTTTCTAGTGAAAAGTCTGAGCAAACATTATTACTTTCTTTACACCTGAGTGGTGGGCGGACAGAAGGAACTTATTTCTTCGATCTTAAAATGATAGTCAAATTAAATTGGATCATTTAAGTATATTGTTGGCTTACTTTAAATGAGATCCACTTAAAACTAAATAGAAACTTCTTTAAAAGGATTGATCTGAGAGATGCTTTCGTTATGATAAAAAGAGCAATGTTTATTCTTAACAAGTTTGTAGAAACTCGTTGAAAAATACAGATTTGATTTTTTCCCCTCATATTAGGCTATTTCAAAAAAAAAAAAACTCATATTGATATGATATTTTAAACTTTCTTTGTGACAAAATATATTATGCTTGATTTCTGGCTCTGATGGACCTTTAAGTATTTCACATAGTTTTATAGAAATGAGTGGATATATTTGGAAGGAACCCCTGTGTGGTGCGAACAGTTGATGCCCTTGCTAACCAAAAGGTCGCAAGCTCAAGGCCACCCAGAGGCATCTCAAAAGAAAGACCTGTCTATCTACATCCAAAAAATCAGCCATTGAAAGTACTGTGGAGCAAAGCTCTGCTCTGTCACGTACAAGGTTGCCATGAGTGGGAATTGACTTCAGGGCATCTGGTTGATTTTTTTTTTTATTTGGATGACAAAAGAGTGTAAATTCTTAAGTAAAAGATATTTCGATATGAAGTGATATTAAAAGCACAAAGTTTAAGTTATTAGAGACTCATTAGGAACCAGTGAGTACTGATGATGTGTAAATATAGCCTACATTCATGTGTAGACAGAAGATTTTGATCAACACACACTATTGGAACAAGAAGCCTTATCATGTGCTCATCTTATATATTTTTGAGACACGTAAGGGACAAAAACTTTCAAGTCATTTCCAAATGTCCTTGGAGTGCCACAAAGACAAAATATTCTTCTAAGATAATGAGGCTTCTTTAACAGCTATTTTACAATGAAATTTTCCTCACAATGAAAATGGTGCTTTCTGCTTCAGATGTAGGATTTTGCCCTTGAAGCATAGACCTCAGTTATTAAGTAATCACAAACTTGGCAGCGAGGACACCAATCTATTGTTTTACTGAGCTTTCTCCCTGTGTTCTTGTCATATGTAAACAAGTGAATCATTGGTGAGAACATTATATTAAACACGTGAAAATTGGTGTGGTCCCTGGTGACTCACAAGTCTCATAGTTTTGTGGATAATCTGCTGGATTTAAGAGGCAATAGTCATCCTATGTGACTAGATATCAGAAAGTTTCTTTTAGCAGTCACATCAAGTTTTGTTCTCTAAAAATAACAAAAAATTCTGGTGATTGCTAAATTTCAAAGTTACATTTAAAATTATATCATGTCAAACACAAAGACCCAATTCTATCCCTCCTCATAGAATTCCCATCATCACTTTCTTAATTAAAAGAAAGTCATGGTCTTTGTTCCATCCATTTGGTTACCACACACAAACGGACCTGTCCACGGCATGAAACTGCTACACTCGGTGCAACGAGTCTCCCATGTCTCCTACGTGAGGCAGTGCTTGCAGGTGTGCAGGCTATTCACTTTCCATACCAATAAATATCAGGCCTGTGTACATGGCAGAGAGAGTGGAGTGTATTTGTTTGTTTGCTTTTTAATTATTATCAGAGGTGAGGACTAAGCTCCTGGACAAAAAGAACTGACAGTAAACTTTTTTTTTTTTTTAATTTCATGAGACTTAAAACCCATTGCAGTCAAGTCAATTCTGGCTCATAGCCACCCTATAGGACAGAGTAGAACTACCCCATAGGATTTCATGAGACTTAGGCATCTTTAATTTTAGCTATCTAAAAGAAGGAATAAAACTGCTAAAAATTTGGTGAAGCCATATGCTAAATAAAGTGGCTTTAAGAGAAAGTAAATAGTGAAAAGATGCCTAAGTCATGAATCATCAAACTTTTGGCAGTTTTATCCCATCTTTCAGGTATCTACAAATTTTTATTAATTTCAGAGATTAAATGATTACTTTTCATTCTGAGGAAACAAAATAAAACTGGAGAAGGAGTTTGGACCAATGAGACTTCTAGTCATTATTATAAATATACCTTTGCTTATTGAATTTCGAGCAGAATATATTTCATGAAATGCAACAAAGCACCTGCTAGTTGCTCCATCCCTGGTAACACTGGCATTTGAAAAAGACAGGTAATCAAAGGCGGTCAGGCTCAGAGATTCCTTTCCACATCATTTTCTCTATATATGCCTCAGACAGGAAACCCTGCTGGTGTAGTGGTTAAGTGCTACGGATGCTAACCAAAGGGTCGGCAGTTCAAACCTGCCAGGCGCTCCTTGGAAACTCTATGGGGCAGTTCTACTCTGTCCTATAGGGTCGCTATGAGTTGGAATCGACTCGATAGCACTGGGTTTATTCCTCAAACATTCACTCTTTAAAGTATGTTTTCTTCCTTACCCATTTCACCTCTACTTTCTTAGCTTCTTTTTTTTTTAACCAAGTCCCCAAGAGCTTTGAATTGTGTTGATCAACCCCAGGATATAACAAAAACCATTTCACTTTACCATACCGTCTATTTGTCAAAGAATGGGCATGTTGTTGTTTTGATCCCATTGGCCCATCTCTGCTTCACTGATATCTGAACCTATTTTGCTGTTACAGAATAGTTCCTGCACAGAGTAAGGTTTTCATGTGCCATAAAACGCAGCTTACCAGAAAGTATCATTGATTTACTTGTGGCAATACAGGATTCCTTGATTAAGAGTTTGACAAATTCCCATTGAAGCTACATAATAAATCAATCTATTACTGGAAAAGCCTGAGAGGGGGGGTAAGTGAAGATGCTATACATTAATACCTGGGGGAGAGTTACTAACCTCTGTTCTCCGGTGATCAATCACCTCGGCTGGGTTGCACTGACAATGTCTGGAGGTCATCTGGCTAATGAGACAGCCCTGGGAAAGTCCTTCCCAGGATTACATTGTATCAGTCAATCATTAACACCCTTATTAAATACCAAGATCCATTTGCTACTTTTAGGAGAAAATTCTGTGAACTATATCCAGAGCAGATTAAGAATAATAAATGGATTACATAAAAACAATTAAGAAAAGTATGCAGTTACTCCTCGAGTGCTTTCATTAGGAAGAATTATAACATGTTGGCTTGAGGGTTTGTTTTGTTTTGCTTTGTTTTGTTTCAGAGTCTTGCTTGAAGGCACATTTTTATTGTGTCATAGGATAGAAAAATAACAATTGAGAAGCTACGTTATTTTTTTAAACAGATCAATGGTGGCGATATGAACATTTTAGTGAGATTACATACATTAAATATGTTTCCCAAATGTTGATATCCAGAACCTGGCTGTTTGGAAGTTATGATCACAAGACTGTGTGTACTTCAAAAACACAAAAATAAACTAAAAACAAAAATATTAATCTGGCAAAGTTTTATCCTTTCTTTCAGGTATCTAAAATCTTCCGTTAACTTCAGATATTAATTAAAGTGATTTCTTTTCATTCTGAAGAACAAAATAAAACCAGAGAAGGAGTTGAGACCAATATACTTTCAGGCTTTTGTTTTTAATCTGATAAATAAGCAGATTATTTGAATTAATTTCTTTGATATGAAAAACAGATATCATTCATCTTTATGTATTTAACAAATATCAAGTAGACTATCAAAAAAATTTTAACAGTTTGTTTTTCCTATGATAATTTCAAATGAATCAAAACTCTTACAAAGCTTATATTCAGTACTGGTCTTTGTAAATGCAAAAAAGAAAAAAAAAGCATCTTGATGTTTTTACCCAATATCATTTACCTATCTATGATACTGAACTCGAAGTGCATATGTCACATAAACATATATTTTTATATAAGTGATTTGGGGCTATGAGGAAGTTTGTGTTATCATAGCCTTTCCACCCATTGCCATCGAGTCAATTCTGACTCATAACGATCCTATAGGACAGAGTAGAACTGCCCCATAGAGTTTCCAAGGACTGCCTGGTGGATTCAAACTGCCAACTTTTTGATTAGCAGCTGTAGCTCTTAACCACTACACCACCAGGGTCTTCAGTAGTTTTTAATATGAGATTTTTGTCATCGTTGTCTGATAATTTTCTTTTTTCTCAAAATACTTGGAGGCGGAGCCAAGATGGCGGACTAGGCAGACGCTACCTCGGATCCCTCTTACAACAAAGACACGGAAAAACAAGTGAATCGATCACATACATAACAATCTACGAACCCTGAACAACAAACACAGATTTAGAGACAGAGAACGAACTAATATGGGGAAGCAGCGATTGTTTTCAGAGCCTGGAACCAGCTTACCAGTCAGGTACGGCACAAGCACAGAGAACTGCTCCACCCCCCTGAACTAACCCCGGGAGGGGAACCAGCCGGTTCTGCGCACGGCGTGGGACGCAGCCAGTAGGAGAAGTCCCCGTGAGGCAGTGACTGGTCTTGGAGCAGGAAGAGCAGTGTCCCAGCCGGGGAACAGTCCCGCCGGGATTTGGACTGGACGCAGGTACGGCATAAACACAGAGAGCTGCTCCACTCCCCTGAACTAACCCCGGGAAGGGGCCCAGCCGGGTCACGCGGGCAGCGTGGGACTCAGCCGGTAGGAGAAGTCCCCGGGAGGCAGCGACTGGTATTGGAGCGGGGAGAAGAGCGTCCCAGCGGGGACACTCAGTCACGGCACAAGCACGGGGAGCTGCTCCACCCACCTGAACTAACCCCGGGAGGCGGCCCAACTAGTTTGTGGGGGCGGCACGGCCAAGCGGCTGGAGGGACGAGAAGTCCCAGGGAGGCAGCGACTAATTTTGGAGTCAAGAGTGCACCGTCCCAGTAGGGGAGCCTTGACGCTGGGCGTGGGGCTGGAAGCGGAGGATCTGACCGTGACTCCAGCGGGCCAGACCCCCCGGGGGCAATCTCCACACAGCCAGCACACATAGGCGACCCGCCCCGAGGGAATCTCAGATATAATAGTCATTCCAAGCAAGGCAGCAACTCTGGCTATATTCTGAGGTGCTACTCTCCTATCTCTCTGTTCCCTCCCCCACCCTCCCCAGGCGGCTTCATTAACATCCGAATAGCCTGAGCCAGAGGGAGAACTCTGATAGGGATCTGACTGCATTTTTTTTTTAGCGGATTTTCTGGAAAAACTAGTTTCCCAGTGATGGCTCGGAGACAACAATCCATATCAAACCACTTAAAGAAGCAGACCATGGCAGCTTCTCCAACCCCCCAAACAAAAGAATCAAAATCTTTCCCAAATGAAGATACAATCCTGGAATTATCAGTTACAGAATATAAAAAACTAATTTACAGAATGCTTAAAGATATCACAAATGAAATTAGGATAACTGCAGAAAAAGCCAAGGAACACACCGATAAAACTGTTGAAGAACTCAAAAAAATTATTCAAGAACATAGTGGAAAATTTAATAAGTTGCAAGAATCCATAGAGAGACAACATGTAGAAATCCAAAAGATTAACAATAAAATTACAGAATTAGACAATGCAATAGGAAGTCAGAGGAGCAGACTTGAGCAATTAGAATGCAGACTGGGACATCTGGAGGTCCAGAGAATCAACACCAACATAGCTGAAAAAAAATGAGATAAAAGAATTTAAAAAAATGAAGAAACCCTAAGAATTATGTGGGACTCTATCAAGAAGGATAACCTGCGGGTGATTGAAGTCCCAGAACAGGAAGGGGAGACAGAAAACACAGAGAAAATAGTTGAAGAAGTCCTGACAGAAAACTTCCCTGACATCATGAAAGACGAAAGGATATCTATCCAAGATGCTCATCGAACCCCATTTAAGATTGATCCAAAAAGAAAAACACCAAGACATATTGCCATCAAACTCACCAAAACCAAAGATAAACAGAAAATTTTAAAAGCAGCCAGGGAGAAAACAAAGGTTTCTTTCAAGGGAGAATCAATAAGAATAAGTTCAGACTACTCAGCAGAAACCATGCAGGCAAGAAGGGAATGGGACGACATATACAGAACACTGAAGGAGAAAAACTGCCAGCCAAGGATCATATATCCAGCAAAACTCTCTCTGAAATATGAAGGCGAAATTAAGATATTTACAGACAAACACAAGTTTAGAGAATTTGCAAAAACCAAACCAAAGCTACAAGAAATACTAAAGGATATTGTTTGGTCAGAGAACCAATAATATCAGATATCAGCACAACACAGGGTCACAAAGCAGAACGTCCTGATATCAACTCAAATAGGGAAATCACAAAAACAAACAAATTAAGATTAATTAAAAAAAAAAAAATACACATAACAGGGAATCATGGAAGTCAATAGGTAAAAGATCACAATAATCAAAAAGAGGGACTAAATACAGGAGGCATTGAACTGCCATATGGAGAGTGATACAAGGTGATATAGAACAATACAAGTTAGGTTTTTACTTAGAAAAATAGGGGTAAATAATAAGGTAACCACAAAAAGGTATAACAACTCTATAACTCAAGATAAAAGCCAAGAAAAACATAACGACGCAACTAACATAAAGTCAAGCACTATGAAAATGAGGATCTCACAATTTACTAAGAAAAACGCCTCAGCACAAAAAAGCATGTGGAAAAATGAAATTGTCAACAACACACATAAAAAGGCATCAAAATGACAGCACTAAAAACTTATTTATCTATAATTACCCTGAATGTAAATGGACTAAATGCACCAATAAAGAGACAGAGAGTCACAGACTGGATAAAGAAACACGATCCATCTATATGCTGCCTACAAGAGACACACCTTAGACTTAGAGACACAAACAAACTAAAACTCAAAGGATGGAAAAAAGTATATCAAGCAAACAATAAGCAAAAAAGAAGAGGAGTAGCAATATTAATTTCTGACAAAATAGACTTTAGACTTAAATCCACCACAAAGGATAAAGAAGGACACTATATAATGATAAAAGGGACAATTGAACAGGAAGACATAACCATATTAAATATATATGCACCCAATGACAGGGCTGCAAGATACAGAAATCAAATTTTAACAGAATCGAAAAGCGAGATAGATACCTCCACAATTATAGTAGGAGACTTCAACACACCACTTTCGGAGAAGGACAGGACATCCAGTAAGAAGCTCAATAGAGACACGGAAGATCTAACTACAACAATCAACCAACTTGACCTCATTGACTTATACAGAACTCTCCACCCAACTGCTGCAAAATATACTTTTTTTTCTAGCGCACATGGAACATTCTCTAGAATAGACCACATATTAGGTCATAAAAGAAACCTTTGCAGAGTCCAAAACATCGAAATATTACAAAGCATCTTCTCAGACCACAAGGCAATAAAACTAGAGATCAATAACAGAAAAACTAGGGAAAAGAAATCAAATACTTGGAAACTGAACAATACCCTCCTGAAAAAAGACTGCGTTATAGAAGGCATCAAGGAGGGAATAAGGAAATTCATAGAAAGCAACGAGAATGAAAATACTTCCTATCAAAACCTCTGGGACAGAGCAAAAGCAGTGCTCAGAGGCCGATTTATATCGATAAATGCACACATACAGTAAGAAGAAAGAGCCAAAATCAGAGAACTGTCCCTACAACTTGAACAAATAGAAACTGAGCAACAAAAGAACCCATCAGGCACCAGAAGAAAACAAATAATAAAAATTAGAGCTGAACTAAATGAATTAGAGAACAGAAAAACAATTGAAAGAATTAACAAAGCCAAAAGCTGGTTCTTTGAAAAAATTAACAAAATTGATAAACCGTTGGCTAGATTGACTAAAGAAATACAGGAAAGGAAACAAATAACCCGAATAAGAAACGAGAAGGACCACATCACAACAGAACCAAATGAAATTAAAAGAATCATTTCAGATTATTATGAAAAATTGTACTCTAACAAATTTGAAAACCTAGAAGAAATAAATGCATGAATTCCTGGAAAAACACTACCTACCTAAACTAACACATTCAGAAGTAGAACAACTAAATAGACCCATAACAAAAAAAGAGATTGAAACGGTAATCAAAAAACTCCCAACAAAAAAAAGCCCTGGCCCGGACGGCTTCACTGCAGAGTTCTACCAAACTTTCAGAGAAGAGTTAACACCACTACTTCTGAAGGTATTCCAAAGCATAGAAAATGACGGAATACTACCCAGCTCATTCTATGAAGCCACCATCTCCCTGATACCAAAACCAGGTAAAGACATTACAAAAAAAGAAAATTATAGACCTATATCCCTCATGAACATTGATGCAAAAATCCTGAACAAAATTCTAGCCAATAGAATCCAACAACACATCAAAAAAATAATTCACCCTGATCAAGTGGGATTTATACCAGGTATGCAAGGCTGGTTTAATATCAGAAAAACCATTAATGTAATCCATCACATAAATAAAACAAAAGACAAAAACCACATGATCTTATCAATTGATGCAGAAAAGGCATTTGACAAAGTCCAACACCCATTTATGAGAAAAACTCTTACCAAAATAGGAATTGAAGGAAAATTCCTCAACATAATAAAGGGCATCTATGCAAAGCCAACAGCCAATATCACTCTAAATGGAGAGAACCTGAAAGCATTTCCCTTGAGCACGGGAACTAGACACGGATGCCCTTTATCACCGCTCTTATTCAACATCGTGCTGGAAGTCCTAGCCAGGGCAATTAGGCTAGACAAAGAAATAAAAGGTATCCGGATTGGCAAGGAAGAAGTACAGTTATCACTATTTGCAGATGACATGATTATATACACAGAAAACCCTAAGGAATCCTCCAGAAAACTACTGAAACTAATAGAAGAGTTTGGAAGAGTCTCAGGTTATAAAATAAACATACAAAAATCACTTGGATTCCTCTACATCAACAAAAAGAACACCGAAGAGGAAATAACCAAATCAATACCATTCACAGTAGCCCCCAAGAAGATAAGATACTTAGGAATAAATCTTACCAAGGATGTAAAAGACCTATACAAAGAAAACTACAAAGCTCTACTACAAGAAATTCAAAAGGACATACTTAAGTGGAAAAACATACCCTGCTCATGGATAGGAAGACTTAACATAGTAAAAATGTCTATTCTACCAAAAGCCATCTATACATTTAACGCACTTCCGATCCAAATTCCAATGTCATATTTTAAGGGGATAGAGAAACAAATCACCAATTTCATATGGAAGGGAAAGAAACCCCAAATAAGCAAAGCACTACTAAAAAAGAAGAAGAAAGTGGGAGGCCTCACTTTACCTGATTTTAGAACCTATTATACAGCCACAGTAGTCAAAACACCCTGGTACTGGTACAACAACAGGCACATAGACCAATGGAACAGAATTGAGAACCCAGACATAGATCCATCCACGTATGAGCAGCTGATATTTGACAAAGGACCAGTGTCAATTAATTGGGGAAAAGATAGTCTTTTTAACAAATGGTGCTGGCATAACTGGATATCCATTTGCAAAAAAATGAAACAGGACCCATACCTCACACCATGCACAAAAACTAACTCCAAGTGGATCAAAGACCTAAACATAAAGACTAAAACGATAAAGATCATGGAAGAAAAAATTGGGACAACCCTAGGAGCCCTAATACAAGGTATAAACAGAATACAAAACATTGCCAAAAATGATGAAGAGAAACCAGATAACTGGGAGCTCCTAAAAATCAAACACCTATGCTCATCTAAAGACTTCTCCAAAAGAGTAAAAAGACCACCTACAGACTGGGAAAGAATTTTCAGCTATGACATCTCTGACCAGTGCCTCATCTCTAAAATCTACATGATTCTGTCAAAACTCAACCACAAAAAGACAAACAACCCAATCAAGAAGTGGGCAAAGGATATGAACACACATTTCACTGAAGAAGATATTCAGGCAGCCAACAGATACATGAGAAAATGCTCTCGATCATTAGCCATTAGAGAAATGCAAATGAAGACTACGATGAGATTCCATCTCACACCAGCAAGGCTGGCATTAATCCAAAAAACACAAGATAATAAATGTTGGAGAGGCTGCGGAGAGATTGGAACTCTCATACACTGCTGGTGGGAATGTAAAATGGTACAACCACTTTGGAAATCTATCTGGTGTTATCTTAAACAGTTAGAAATAGAACTACCATACAACCCAGAAATCCCACTCCTGGGAATATACCCTAGAGATACAAGAGCCTTCATACAAACAGATATATGCACACCCATGTTTATTGCAGCTCTGTTTACAATAGCAAAAAGTTGGAAGCAACCAAGGTGTCCATCAACGGATGAATGGGTAAATAAATTGTGGTATATTCACACAATGGAATACTACGCATCGATAAAGAACAGTGACGAATCTGTGAAACATTTCATAACATGGAGGAACCTGGAAGGCATTATGCTGAGCGAAATGAGTCAGAGGCAAAAGGACAAATATTGTATAAGACCACTATTATAAAATCTTGAGAAATAGTAAACCTGAGAAGAACACATACTTTTGTGGTTACGAGGGGGGGAGGAAGGGAGGGTGGAAGAGGGTTTTGTATTGATTAATCAGTAGATAAGAACTGCTTTAGGTGAAGGGAAAGACAACACTCAATACATGGAAGGTCAGCTCAATTGGACTGGACCAAAAGCAAAGAAATTTCCGGGATAAAATGAACGCTTCAAAGGTCAGCGGAGCAAGGGCGGGGGTCTGGGGAACATGGTTTGTGGGGACTTCTAAGTCAATTGGCAAAATAATTCTATTATGAAATCATTCTGCATCCCACTTTGAAATGTGGCGTCTGGGGTCTTAAATGCTAACAAGCGGCCATCTAAGATGCATCAATTGGTCTCAACCCACCTGGAGCAAAGGAAAATGAAGAACACCAAGGCCACACGACAACTAAGAGCCCAAGAGACAGAAAGGGCCACATGAACCAGAGACCTACATCATCCTGAGACCAGAAGAACTAGTTGGTGCCCGGCCACAATCGATGACTGCCCTGACAGGGAGCACAGCAGAGGACCCCTGAGGGAGTAGGAGATCAGTGGGATGCAGATCCCAAATTCTCATAAAAAGACCAAACTTAATGGTCTGACTGAGACTGGAGGAATCCCGGTGGCCATGGTCCCCAGACCTTCTGTTGGCACAGGACAGGAGCCATCCCCGAAGACAACTCATCAGACATGAAAGGGACTGGTCAGCGGGTGGGAGAGAGACGCTGATGAAGAGTGAGCTAATTATATCAGGTGGACACTTGAGATTGTGTTGGCAACTCTTGTCTGGAGGGGGGATGGGAGGATAGAGAGAGAGGGAAGCTGGCAAAATTGTCAAGAAAGGAGAGACTGAAAGGGCTGACTCAAGAGGGGGAGAGCAAGTGGGAGTAGGGAGTGAGATGTATGTAAACTTATATGTGACAGACTGATTGGATTTGTAAACGTTCACTTGAAGCTTAATAAAAGTTATAAAAAAAAATACTTGGATTGTACACCAAATTAAGATATTTCTTGTACTTTATTTTATTTGTCTGTTTATAAGTCTAAATCCCCCACCATAATTTGACTTCCTGAAAGACATAGATACTGTCATGTCCATTTTTACAGAACTGATTTGAATATAATCACAATTCATACATGGCAATATTTATTGCATATCAAAGAAATGGCATATAAAGTGTAGCTTAAATTATAGTTTTGACACTTATTATATTTAAAACATTTTGCAGCTATTTCTTTAGAGCTATTTACTTACAACTAATAAGTGTCATGCCTTATCCACAGTTGCATAATTTTGAGAGACACTTAACAGAAATCATTCGAAAACAAGTTTTCTACTTGTAGATAAAAAGTTTATTAACCCAGTTACATTTGTGTGCCTGTTTTAATTTCTGTGCACATTATTTAACCTAAGACTGCCCTACTCATACTATGCATCATATGCTACCTGTAGCAGACTTTATTTCTCCAATGATGGCACTACCAATATTTCCCATCCTTCGTGCTCTTCCACCATCAATGTGACCTTACCACTCCCCCATCAAGCAGTGGACTCAGATGGCATTCCAGTTGCATGGTGTCTGGCCTTCATAATTCACTTGATATCAATCGAATGTGGTAGAAATGCTGTCACATGCCTCCTGAGGCTGGGGCAAAAGCAGCCGTGTAGCTTCTGCCTTACTCTCTTGGAATGCTCACTTTCTGGGTATTCCCTCTTGGAACTCTCATTCTTGACTCAACTGCCATGCCGTGAGACACCTAAGCCACATGGAGGCGTGCGTAGGTGATAGACTTGACAGTCCCATGAATCCAAACTTCATGTTATTCCAGCATGGATGTCAGACATGTGAGTGGAGAAGCTTCCAGATGAACTAGTCCCGAGTTATCTTAAACATTCCCAACTCTTTCAGTCTTTCCAGCTGACGACCTAAACATTGTGGAACAGAGACGAGCCAATCCACTGAGATCTGCCTGAATTTCTTACCCACAAAATCTGTTTTTGTTTTATACCACTAATTTTGGATGGTTTATTACATAGTACTAGAGACTTGGGATAATCTCTCAATAAATAAATAAATAACCGATATTCTCAGATACCCACATCTGTACAATATTATATTTAAAGGACTACTCTACAGTCCTGTGTGAGATTTCTTAATACATTGGAAACAAAGTATTGGAAAAATAATATTGTAGATTACATGCAAAACAATAACTTTAAATGGGAAATAGAGTGACAAATCATTAAGAACATATTAAATAAATTAAATCATAATTCCATACCCATTGCTGTCAAGTTAATTTTGACTCATAGCTACTCTCAGGACAAAATAGAACTTCCCCATGTGGTTTCCAAGGCTGTAAGTCTTTACAGAAGCAGCATGCCACATCTTTTTCCTGCAGAGCAGCTGGTGGGTTCAAACCACCAACCTTTGGGTCAGCAGCTGAGCAATGAACCACTGTGCTGCCAGGGTTCCTTAAAATCATAACTTGATGAACTTATTTCCTAGTATAGGGGCATACCATTGTTATTTATGAAACATAATACTAAGCATATAACCTGAACTATAGTCATTTACCCCCACATGTCTGTCAGTTTGTCATACCTTGGGGGCTTGTGTGTTGCTGTGATGCTGGAAGGTATGCCACTGGTATTCAGATACCAGCAGGGTTACCCATGGAGGACAGGTTTCAGCTGAGCTTCCAGACTAAGATAGACTAGGAAGAAGGACCCGGCAGTCTGCTTCTGAAAAGCATTAGCCAGTGAAAACCTTATGAATAGCAGCGGAACATTGTCTGATATACTGCTGGAATATGAGCCCCCCAGGTTGAAAGACACTCAAAAGATGACTGGGGAAGAGCTGCCTTCTCAAACTAGAGTCAACCTTAATGACGTGGATGGAGTAAAGCTTCTGGGACCTTCATTTGCTGATGTGGCAAAACTCAAAATGAGAAGAAATAGCTGCAAACATCCATTAATAATCGGAACCTGGAATGTATGAAGTATGAATCTAGGAAAACTGGAAATTGTCAGAAATGAAATGGAACACATAAACATTGATATCCTAGACATTAAAAAAAATTAGTGAGGTGAAATGGACTAGTATTGGCCATTTTGAATCGGACAATCATATAGTCTATTATGCTGGGGATGACAACTTGAAGAGGAATGGTGTTGCATTCATCATCAAAAAGAACATTTCAAAATCTATCCTGAAGTACAATGCTGTCACTGATAGGACAATATCCATACGCCTACAAGGAAGACCAGTTAATATGACTCTTATTCAAATTTGCGCACCAAACACTAGGGCCAAAGATGAAGAAATAGAAGATTTTTATCAGCTGCTGCAGTCTGAAATTGATCGAACATGTAATCAAGATGCATTGATAATTACTGGTGATTGGAATGCAAAAGCTGGAAACAAAGAAGAAGGATCAGTAGTTGGAAAATATGGCCTTGGGGTTAGAAACAATGTCAGAGATCAAATGATAGAATTTTGCAAGACCAACGACTTCTTAATTGCAAATACCTTCTTTCACCAACATAAACGACGACTATACACATGGATCTCGCCAGACGGAACACACAGAAATCAAATTGATTACATTTGTGGAAAAAGACGATGGAAAAGCTCAATATCATCAGTCAGAACAAAGCCAGGGGCTGACTGTGGAACAGACCAACAATTGCTCATATACAAGTTCAAGCTGAAACTGAAGAAAATCAGAGCAAGCCCACGAGAGCCAAAATATGACCTTGAGTATATCCCACCTGAATTTAGAGACCATCTCAAGAAGAGATTTGATGCATTGAACACTAGTGACCTCAGACCAGACGAGTTGTGGAATGACATCAAGGACATCATCCATGAAGAAAGCAAGAGGTCACTGAAAAGACAGGAAAGAAAGAAAAGACCAAGATGGATGTCAGATGAGACTCTGAAACTTGCTCTTCAGTGTCGAGCTGCTAAAGCAAAAGGAAGAATTCATAAAGTAAAAGAACTGAACAGAAGATTTCAAAGGGCCTCTGGAGAAGACAAAGTGAAGTATTATAATGATATGTGCAAAGAGCTGGAGATGGAAAACCAAAAGGGAAGAACACGCTCGGCATTTCTCAAGCTGAAAGAACTGAAGAAAAAATTCAAGCCTTGAGTTGCAATAGTGAAGGATTCCATGGGGAAAATATTCAATGACACAGGAAGCATCAAAAGATGATGGAAGGAATACACAGAGTCATTATACCAAAAAGAATTAGTCGATGTTCAAACATTTCAAGAGGTGGCATATGATCAGGAACCAATGGTACTGAAGGAAGAAGTCCAAGCTGCTCTGAAGGCATTGGTGAAAAACAAGGCTCCAGGAATTGATGGAATATGAATTGAGATGTTTCAACAAACAGAATCAGCGCTGGCGGTGCTCACTTGTCTATGCCAAGAAATATGGAAGACAGCTTCCTGGCCAACTGACTAGAAGTGATCCATATTTATGCCTATTCCCAAGAAGGTGATGCAACCGAATGTGGAAATTATAGAACAATATCATTAACGTCACATGCAAGCAAAATTTTGCTGAAGGTCATTTAAAAATGGTTGCAGCAGTATATTGACAGGGAACTGCCAGAAATTCAGGCTGGTTTCAAAAGAGGACTTGGAACCAGGGATATCATTGCTGATTTCAGGAGGATCCTGGCTGAAAGCAGAGAATACCAGAAGGATGTTCACCTGTGTTTTATTGACTATGCAAAGGCATTCAACTGTGTGGATCATAACAAACTATGTATAACACTGCAAAAAATGGGAATTCCACAACACTTAATTGTGCTCATGAGGAACCTTTACATGGATCAAGAGGCAGTTGTTCGGACAGAACAAGGGGATACTAATTGGTTTAAAGTCAGGAAAGGTGTGCGTCAGGGCTGTACTCCTTCACCATACCTATTTAATCTGTATGCTGAGCAAATAATATGAGAAGCTGGACTATATGAAGAAGTACAGGGCATCAGGATTGGAGGAAGACTCATTAACAACCTGCATTATGCAGATGACACAACCTTACTTGCTGAAAGTGAAGGGGACTTGAAGCACTTACTAATGAAGATCAAAGACCACAGCCTTCAGTATGGATTGCACCTCAACATAAAGAAAACAAAAATCCTCACAACTGGACCAAATGAGCACCATCATGATAAATGTAGAAAAGATTGAAGTTGTCAAGGATTTCATTTTACTTGGATCCACAATCAACAGCCATGGAAGCAGCAGTCAAGAAATCAAAAGACGCATTGCATTGGGTAAACCTGCTGCAAAGGACCTCTTAAAGTGTTGAAGAGCAAAGATATCACCCTGAAGACTCAAGTGCGCCTGACCCAAGACATGGTATTTGCAATCCCATCATAAGCATATGAAAGCTGGACAGTGAATAAGGAAGACCGAAGAAGAGTTGATGCCTTTGAATTGTGGTGTTGGCGAAGAATATTGAATATACAATGGACTGCCAAAAGAACGAACAAATCTGTCTTGGAAGAAGTACAACCAGAATGCTCCTTAGATGCAAGGATGGGGAGACTGCATCTTACATACTTTGGACATGTTTTCAGGAGGGATGAATCCCTGGAGAAGGATATCATGCTTGGTAGAGTACAGGGTCAGCGGAAGAGAGAGGAAGACCCTCACGAGATGGATTGACACAGTGGCTGCAACAATGAGCTCAAGCATAACAACGATTGTAAGGGTGGCGCAGGACCGAGCAGTGTTTCATTCTGTTGTTCATGGGGTCACTATGAATCAGAACTGACTGGAGGGCACCTAACAACAACAACATAGTCATTTAAAGCCTTAAACCCTCATATCTAATTTAAATATTGAGTAGGGTATTATTGTATTAAAAATAACAGTTTCATGTTTATTTAAGCATGCTGTCTTCTGATTTTCTATATTTATTATCTAGGTTATCTAAAAAAAAAAATTATATCTACTTATTTACATAGAGTTAGATGCATAATGCACGGCTGAAGTTTTCTCAAAGAAATAAAAACTTCTCTCCCAACTATATTTCAGTTTTCCTTTAATCCAGACCGGACCAATATTTTTTCTATTCTTAAATGTAGAAGTTATAGATTGTGATTTTGATGAGTTAGATCATATAATCATTTTCCTTCCAAAAACATATGAATCTTGGCAGAAAGAAAGCAATAATCATAATGTCTTGAGCTGGGTTCTCTAGAGAGGCAAAACCAGTGAAGCTTCTATATATATGTATGTATATATATATAGATAGTGAGAGAGATTTATATCAAGGAAATGACTCATGCAGTTTTAGACCCTGGAACTTTCCAAGTCTGTGGGTCAGGCTGGAGGTCTCACCTGGCTCATGTAGCTGCTGTGGTTGGTGAATGAAAGATCAGAAGGTCAGACGGCAGACCTCTGGCTCACAGGCTATGGAAGCTAATGAATCCCAAGATTGGCAGGTAAGAGGTCAGGTAAGCTGCTAGCTCAAGTCCTAAGAACCAGAAGTCAGATGGACAAGAGCCAGCTGCAGAACCCAGAGCCAGCAAAAGCCCACAAACATTGACAGAAAGTCCAGCTATATTGGATGGGGGCCACACACCCAAAGAAACTCCCTTTCAACTGATTGGCTCTTCGTAGTAGATCTCATCATGAAGGTGATCACATTACCTCAGATCTCATCATGGAGGTAATTACATCATTACATGACTGCCAAACTACATAATAACTGTCAAGCACTGAGAATTATGGCCCAGGCAAGATGACACACAACCTTAACAATCACATATAGTAAACATTTAAATAGAACCAGGAGTCTCTCCAAGTATTTTGCAATCTTTACAAGACACCTGTAAAACTATGGATATTATAATATGGGACTCTTTATGCCCATGTTTATTGAAGAGGAAACTGATATGTAGTTCACCTCAGTTCACACAAGTTCTAAGTGTTGGAGTAGGGATTTAAAGCCAAGTCATCTGGTTTCTGAGGCTGAGCTCTTAAACCCTATACACTACTGAAACTGTAGAGGAAGAAAAGCAAAGCAAGGCAAGAGTCAGCTGGAATTTAACAGGCGGCCCGGTTAAAATGCATTTAGAAAACATCATAGACTCTCTTGCAACTATTTTAGTGTTTCTGTTACCCTGTACCTTATAGAATTTCAACAGTTGAACTGGTTTGAAGTAAAGAAAAGAAAATCAAAGTCAATGGATATCTTGTTTCTATTAAAGTTATATTTGAAACACACAAATTTCCTTTTGAGGTTATGATTTTACATAAACCCTATTTAATTTAGGGAAAAATAGAAATCATGTTAGAGCAACCCAAAATACAGAAGGCTTCGAGTTCAGCATTCAAATGGGGTGCAGCTCTGCTTTGAAACCATGTACATTTGCTCCCACATCACATCATGACCAGCCTAATATGTAAAACTACAATGCCTGATTTACACACCTGAATTTCTTTCTAACTGGTATCATTCCATATGCACCTCATCTTGTACACAGAGCTTCCATAGTTACTGCTTTGTCAACATGCAAAATCTTCGCAAAAATTCAAAATAATTGCAGCCAATTGATAGGATTCCTCTCTTTTCACTGCCTGTACCAACAGCATTTCTTTATAGTTAATCTTGTTTCTTTAATAGAAGCACAAAATGTTATATTCAGGAAAAGGACCAATTATACTATTCATTAAAAAAAAAAATCTGAATTAGTAGTCAATTCCAAGTTTTAAAAAGTTAATTTAAAAATTACAGATATCTTTCTCTCTACATTTCTCAGTACTTCCCCAAATTTCTTAGTTTTTTTTTTTTTCTTTCTTTCTATTTTCCTCCAATGCCAGTAGCTCCCAATTTACTGAAAACATACAGTCTTTGGAGGAAAGAAAAATCGGTAAGACATGGTAGTCTTGTTGAAAGATACTTTGGTTCCCGGAAGTCAGAATTGACTCTTGAATTTATGAGCCACATCAGCTCTCCAGAAATGGACAGCATGCTTAGTAGTGTATATTTGATTCAGGTTTACTTAAGTAAATGTTTTCCCCACTCCTCTTCCTTTCCTTTTCTACTGAGTGCTGATGAAGAATAAAATCATTCAATTTTAACCCTTGACGACACTTATAAAATCTGGTGTGCTATTCTTGGGGTGGGAACCCTGCTGGCATAGTGGTTAACTGCTATGGCTACTAACCCAAAGGTCTGCAATCCTTGGAAACTCTTTGGGGCAGTTCTACTGTGTCCTATAGGGTCGCTATGAGTTGGGATCGACTTGACTGCAGTGGGTTTATTCTTGGGGCATCACCTGCACAAACTTCAACTAATTATAAGTATCTTAAATATCTTTTTTTCTTCTTGACTTTCCCTGTGTTACTTTTAATATTGTTGTTTTGGTCCCACTTGTGCTAAAATAGAAAAGGCATTCGATTAATGTTTGAGGAAGATGATGACTTTATATTATGGACAATACTAGGGATTCTTATATTTGTTAGCACAGATGCTGCAGAAAGAGATTATGATAACCCTGACATATAAGGTCTGGGAACCAGAAGACTCAACCTGAAAACACACTTAGAGAATGAGATTTATGGTGAGAATAAAGTTAGAACAGGGCAGGAGGAAGAATATTTGGAGAAAACAGTGAGCACTGAAGTTGGAGTTATCTCTGTGGGTTTGAGTATTTCAGTCAGAAAACTTTGTGAATTAAACTCACAGTTGGAAATTAAATAACACTCTCAGTTATTTATACCAAAGAATATACTGTGTCTTTAAAGAAAAAGACACTCAGTACTTATGTGATAAGAATAAGAATAGTTGATTATGCGTCATTCATAGAACTATAAAATGTATCGGTGATAAGTTTTCCAGCAATAATTTGTTAATTTGTTTATTTTTAGCTTATTCCAGAAAGAATTTAGAGAAATCTAACCTCAAGAATTTATGATTAGAATAATAAAAATAAATAATTAAAATACAGTGTACTACAGTATAATAATAAAGCCAAGATAAACACACTGAAAATTAATACCATTTGGTCCTCTCATTTGCTATAAAATGGCAACAAAATTTGGTTCTAAGTTCTGAAAATGTCAAAGCAAGGGAAAAGGTTATTCAATATAATATTCTTTTTTGTTTGTTTTTTGTTCTAGATAAATACCAGTTTTTACTGATAATATGATATGGGTACAAATTCCCCCATGGAGAAAGAGCACTGTGAGGGCATCTAGGATCTCCTTTAGAAACGCTGTTGGTGCAAACAGTTAAGTGCTTGGCTGCTAACCAAAAGGTAGATGGTTCAAACTCACTCAGCTGCTCTGCAGAAGAAAGGCCTGGCGATCTGCTTCCTTAAAGGTTATAGCCAAGAAAACCATTGGGAAGCTCTACTCTGTCACATGGGATCGCTAAGAGTCAAAATTGACCTGACCACACCAAACAACAGATCCACGTTAGTCCAAACTACCATTTTCTCTTACCTGAAGTACTATAATAATGTCTTGAATAGTCGCCCTCCTTCTATTTTTGATCTGAAACAGCCTATTCTCCACAGAGAAGCCAGGAATATTATTTTAAAATACAGTAAAGCCTGTGAAAACTGGAACCTGTGTAAGGTGGAAACCTGTCAGAGAAGGAAAACTCAAATGTTTTCCTTTAAAACAAATGATAGAAAAGTGGTAAGACTGCACCCTGTAAAAAGCAGAAAATTTTCAAGACCTGGAAAAACAAGGCAGTCCCATTGACTTCCAGCTCTCACAGGTTTCACTGTATAGTGTTATCATGCCACTCCTCTATCCCATACACTTCAGCAGCCTACTGGACCTTCAAAGATCTGGCCCCGTACTAGCACTCTAAATCATTTCCTACTACTATCTTTGTTGCTCCCATTATTCCAGCCATACTGGCTTGCTGGGTATTCCTGAATTTCATTTTTCTCTTTCTGTTGACAATTTCATTTTCTCTTTCTGTTGCCTTGAATACCACTTTCTCCAGAAAGCCAAAGACTTTTCCCTAAATTCCTTAAGGTCTGTGCTCAAATATCACTTTATCAGAGAGGATTTTGCTGTCCCACATGTTTTTGTTGTTGTTAGGTGCTCTCGAGTGGGTTCTGACATATAATGACCCTATACAAAACAGAATGAAACACTACCAGGTCCTGCATCATCCTCACAATCTTTGTTATGCTTGAGCCAATTGTTGCAGCCACTGTGTCAATCCATCTTGTTGAGGATCTTCCTGTTTTTCACTGACCCTCTACCAAGCATGATGTTCTCCAGGGAATGATCCCTCCTGATAACATGTTAAAAGTATGTGAGATGAAGTCTCACATTCCTTGCTTTTAAGGGGCATTCTGGCTGTACTTCTTCCAAGACGGATTTGTTTGTTCTTTTGGCAGTTCATGGTATATTCAATATTCTTCACCAACACCATAATTCAAAGTCATCCATCCTTCTTTGGTCTTCCTTATTCATTGTCCCGCTTTCACATGTATATGAGGCAACTGAAAACATCATACATAGCTTGAGTCAGATGCACTTTAATCTTTGCTTTTTAACATTTTAAGGAGGCCTTTTGGAACAGATTTGCCCAATGCAATGAGTCTTGATTTCTTGGCTGCTGCTTCCATGGGCTGCTTCCATGTGGATCCAAGTAAAATGAAATCCTTGACAGCGCCAATCTCTTCTCCATTTATGATGATGTTGTTTATTGGTCCAGTTGTACATATTTGTCTTTTCTTTATGTTGAGGTGTAATCCATACTGAAGGCTGTAGTCTTTGATCTTCATCAGTATGTGTTTCAATTCCTCTTCACTTTCAGCAAGCAAGGTTATGTCATCTGCATATTGTAGGTTGTTAATGAGCCTTCCACAAATCCTGATGCCATGTTCTTCTTCATATATAATCTAGCTTCTCAGATTATTTGTTCAGCATACACAGACTGAATAAGTATGGTGGAAGAATACAACCCTGTTGCATACCTTTCCTGACTTTAAATCACACAGTATCCCCTTGTTCTATCTGCCTTTTGATCTATGTACAGGTTCCTCATGAGCACAATTGAGTGCTCCGGAATTTCCATTCATTTCACAATATTATCCATCACTTATGATCCACACAGTCAAATGCCTTTGCGTAGTCAATAAAACACAGGTAAACATCTTTCTGGTATTCTCTGCTTTCATCCATGATCCTCCTGACATCAGCAATGACATCCCTTTTTCCATGTCCTCTTCTTAATCCAGCTTGAATTTCTGACAGTTCCCTGACAGTGTGCTGCTGCAGCTGCCTTTGAATGATCTTCAGCAAAATTTTACTTCCATGTGATATCAATGATATTGTTCAATAATTTCTGCATTCAATTGAATCAACTTTCTCTGGAATAGGCATAAATATGGGTGTCTTCCTCTTGGTTGGCCAAATTTCTTGGCATAGGTGAGTGAGCATTTCCAGTGCTGCATCTATTTGTTGAAACACCTCAATTCGTATCCCATCAATTCCTGGAGCCTTGTTTTTCATCAATGCCTTCGGTACAGCTTGAACTTCTTCCTTCAGGATCATTGGTGTTTGATCATATGCTGCCTCCTGAAGTGTCTGAACATCGACCAATTCTTTTTGGAACAGTGACTCTATGTATTTCTTCCATCTTCTTTTGAAGCTTCCTGTGTCGTTCAGTATTTTACCATGGAATCCTTCGCTATTGCAACTTAAGACTTGAATGTTTTCTTCAGTACTCTCAATTTCAGAAATTCCAAGTGTTTTCTTCCATTTTGGTTTTCTATCTCAGGTCTTTATACATGTCATTATAATACTTTGTCTTCTCCAACCACCCTTTGAAATCTTCTGTTCAGCAATTTGATTTAATCATTTCTTCTGTTCGCTTTAGCTACTCCAAGTCCAAGGGCAAGTTTCAGAGTCTCTTTGGCAGCCTTTTTGGTCTTTTCTTTCTTTCCTGTCTTCTTAATGACCTCTTGCTTTCTTCATGTGTGATGTCCCTGATGTCATACCACAACTCTCTAGTCTTCAGTCATTAGTGTTCAATGTATCAAATCTATTCTTGAGATGATATCTAAATTTAAGTGGGATATACTCAAGGTCATGACTGGCTCTCATGGACTTGTTCTAATTTTATTCAGCTTCAATTTGAACTTCCGTATGAGCAATTGATGATGTTCTGTTATGAATCTGATTGTATTGAGTTTTTCTTTCATGCCTTTCCGTAGATGTAGCTGCTTTGATTCCCATGTATTCCATCCAGTGAGGTTCATGTGTATAGTCACTGTTTATGTTGTTAAAAAAGGTATTTGCAATCAAGAAGTTGATGGTTTTGCAAAATTCTATCATGAGATCTCCAGCATCATTTCTCTCACCAAGGCCATATTTTCCAACTACTATTCCTTCTTTTTTGCTTCTAACTCTGGTATTTCAATCACCAGTAATTATCAATACATCCTAATTACATGTTCAATCAATTTCAGATTGCATCGTCAAAAGACATAGGTAAGCATCTTCCTGGTATTCTCTGCTTTCCGCCACGATCCTTCTGACATCAGCAATGAAAGCCTGGATTTACAAATCCCAAATCATAAAACATGCCTGTCATGCAAAAGGCTCATACTGCTATCTGAGAGGCTGGTGGTTTGTGTTCAGCCAGACATGCCTCAAAAGAAAGTCCTGGCAATTTGTTTCTGAAACAAATCAGCCATTTAAAAACCTATGGAGTACAGTTCTACTTTGAAACACATGGGGTTGCCAAGAGTCAGAACTGACTCCACAGCAACTAGTTTGACTTTGGTTTCGCCCTCAGCTGCATAGAAGGACAGTAAGCAGGTTTGCCTTTTACTCTGGAGAGAGGCACTATCGTCATCTTCCATGGGTTGTAAGCAAACTTGCCCTTTGTTCCAGAGGTAGTCATTGTATCTTCCAAAGTTCTTGGCTATAAAAACGTTCTTGAAAAGATGGTCCTGTACAAAGGGTAGCCAGTTCCTCCCTTACAAAATATACAGAAATGCAAAAGACCTATTACTAATGGTGTCCTAGCAATGAGCGTAATGCAATTTATTTATTTTAGGCTTGCTAGATGTTTGAGTAGTTTTCAGATTTTTGTACTATAAACAATTCTGCTGAAAACATTCTTATACATGTCTTCTGATTCACATATGCAGGTGTGGGGTTCCTAATCTTAGTGGGAATTGAATCTAAATCCTAATCCACATAACATTGAAAGAGGAATAATTGGGTTATAAATTATTTTCACTAGCAGCGTATAATCATTTGTACTCCTTTATATCCTCCATAGTCCTTTATATTGTCAGACTTCCAATTTTGCCAATCTCATGGGTACAAAATTATATCTTAATTTAGTTTTTATTTTTCATCTCCTAGCACCAATTGGCACAGTGGTTAAGCATTTGGATACAGTTCAAATCCACCAACTCTTTTTGAAAACCCTATGAGGCAGCTCTACTCTGTCCTATAGGGTCACTATGAGTTGACTCAACAGCAAAGGATTTGTTTTTTTGTTTTGTTTTTAGTATCAATTAGGTTGAACATCTTTTTTCTCTGTACGTTTTTGCTTGTGAGAAAATGTTTCTGATCTCTTGGCTCATTTTTCTATTTAGTTCTCTTTTTCTTGTTTTTTAATAAATATTCTTTATATATTATGAATGCTACTTGGTCAGTTTTACATGTGCAGGCATCTTCAGCTTCAAGGGTTAGTCTTTTTAATACCTTTATGATGTCTTTTGGAAAACACAGTTGTATTTTTAAAAATAGTTTATTTTAACGCATTTGAAGTTATTACTAATTCCCTTTATAGCATTGTTTAGTAACAGAATGATCTTTTGAAAATATAGACTTGATCATCTATTTTTATTGAGGCCATAAAAAAATTCCTATTGATGTTGGCTTTTTTCTCTCCCATTTGGGTTCTGAAATCTGAGGATTGGTATCTCTTATTCTAGTAAAAAATCTGTTTATTATTATGTTGATTATATCTCCTCCTCTATCCTTTCTATCCTTTCTTCAGGCACTCAACAAATATTAATTGAACATCTATTTTGTGTCAAACTCAGTTTAAACATTCACTGGCTCTTCACATTCTGTTCTTCAGGGTCCCTTGATCTCTATTTTATAGTTATTATCTCTGTGTAGACTGTATTCAGTTTAATTTCTTCAGATCTTCCAGTTCATTAATTTTCTTTTTAACTCTGCCTAATATACCTCTTACGGTATCCACTGAATCCTCTATTTATTTATTTTAGTTTTGAAAGTTTGATTTGAGTCTTTTTGTTGGACATCATTTTTTTTTTTATTTAAACATTTAGGAATATATATCTTATTCTAAATCTTACAGTTTCAATACATTCAATCCCACTGTTTCGGTGAGTCTAAACTTGTAGTTTATTTTTACTGACTATTGTGTGAATTTTGTGTTCATGTGTTTAGTAATTTTAGTGTGTAAACTCTTTTTCTTTTGTGCATTATCTAGGTGAACTATTTGTCACCTGGATATAAAGTGCCTTCATCTAGGATTTACATGCTTCGTCAGGACAACTTGGAGTATTAAAAATAAAAAAACAATTTAAAATTAAACTTTGGCATTATAGTGGGAGGACAGGGTTGGGGATACCTACCCCAAACCCACATAAGTTCAAAATCTCAGGGCAGAGTGTTTTTTTTTTTTTAATCTTTCCCTCAAGTTCCACCCTAAGCTAAGAATACAGTCGTGTTTTCCACCACATGGCTCTTGTTTTATTATATATGTTCTTTATATTATATATAATATATAAATTTTTTTTTTTTTTTTGGTAGGAGAGGTTGCCTTTAATAATCCAGGCTTTAAACAGGTGACCCAGTTTTGTATCCTATCCCCAATACCTTTTTTCATTTTAAACCTAGACTCTAGAACATCTAAGAGAAGCATATACTCCCATGGTAAGCTTCAGTTCTATTGGTGCCTTAATCTGTGGATCTTCTTCCAAATTCTGACATCGCAAGATTTTCCTCTCCTATAAACTCAGAAATTCATTATTGTTTAAATTGGACTGTACAATTTAAATTGTATAGGGGTTTCTGTAAACGTGTAATAGAAGTCCTTCATTTTTCTCTGTAGCACTGAAACTACCTGACATTGTAATTGTTTATGTTCTATCTCTCTGCCACTATGATGTAAGCTTTATGAGAATATGTTTATATTTACCTGTGTGTGTGTATGTGTGTGTGTGTGATAAGAACTGTTTCTGTTGAATGAAGGCATCTTTCTTTATCATTTCAAGTGTGTCCCAATCTTCCAGTTCTCAATAGCTTACAACAGGTGTGTTCCCCTCTAAAATTTATCCTCCCCATATTTGCCAGAGTGATCTTTTGAAAATACAGATGTTTTCATCTCTTACCATTAATAAAATTCTTTAACAGATCTCAGTTACCCACAGGATAAATTCCAAATTCCTTAGCACAACACAGTATGTCTTTCAAAATTTGACTCATTCTGACCTCTTTAATCTTATTCTTGAACTCTCCTTGCCCCCCAATTTGTACTCCAGTCCCATAGAAATAGTTGTGGTTTTATCATGCAATGTTATCCCTCTGTTCCTTTGGTATCTGATGTTATTCTAGCAATCTTCTTTATCTGCCAAACTTTTCAAATGTTAAGTCCCTTGTGTAATTTCTTTTTCAAACAGCAATTCCAAAGAAGTACTTTTGATCTTGTTGATCTTTTTTCTTTACTCTCTCATCCTAAAAGATATTTAGTATCATTAGATCAGAGCAATCTTGATTGTGTCTTTGCATCTCTCTTAGTGTTTAATATTAATGTTCTCTTTTCAACTCGATTTTTTTCTTTAACTATGGGTTTTATACCTGTCTGCCCTGCCTTGAGACATAGTCTCAGAATATACAGCATACTTTTTTCAAATAATCCTTGATATATGCATGCTTTCAAAGCCTGAATTCTGCCTTCTCTTCTCATTTAAAAGTTTCTACATTGCTTTCTTAAGGATAATGCAATAATATCTGATTCCTGAATTCATTAGAGGGTCTGCCTCCTTAATCTCTCCCAATGCTTGTCATTATGTACTATCCTCCTTGGCTTCTTTGACAGTACAGCCACCTTGTTCTCTGGGATTATACCCCTTGTAATGCAGCCTCTCCATAGGAGAAAGATGTAGCAGTCTGCTTCTGTAAAGATTACAGCCTTGGAAACCCTATGGAGCAAACTACTCTGTCCTGCAGGGCGGCTGTGAGTCAGAATGGACTTGTCAGCAATGGGTTTGGTTTGATTTAGTTTAATATATCCAGGACTAGTTAAAAAATTTGTAGGGCCCAGTGAGAAGTGAAAATACAGGATTCTTTGTTCCAAAAGCAGGAAAACAATGTCATTAAAGGCTTTAAATATAAGACTTTTTCCTTAAAAATACTTTATTACTTATAAAACATAATAAGGGTAATAGTGACACCGTGGGTAACAACATAAAATTTAAAAATTGCAAAAAATAATATTTTGATGTCATGATTTTATATATTAAGTAACGATACTTTACTAATGTGATATCTTGAGTCATCATGAGATTTTTCTGGCTCACTTTTCTTCAAATTCATTTATAGATCATCAAAATTTATACTTATAGCAACTTCATTTCCAATTGATATAATTAAAAACAGTGTCAGTTTCTCTTGGGAAATGCAAGATCTCAAATACTTTTTGGTACTTTTTCATTTTTAGAAGGATCTTTCTGCTGATGCAATTGTTATTGAATATATTAAAAGTATTTTGTACACTGTTACAGTGTCGGAAAAATTTCTGATAAATTATTTCAAAATACAAATTTTAGTACATGTAGACTCATAATTTTAGCAGAGCCGTTTTTCTAAAAAAAAATTTAACGCTTCAAACAAATAAATTTCATTTAATTATGAATTTAGCTTTAAAAGAAATTTACATGATTGCTTTTTAATGTCTCCTCTGATGTACTGATTTGTGGAGGTTGTATAAGAAACTAAAAGTGACTTCGAGATTTGCATATAATTCAAAACACCTGTTTATACATTCTATCCCTGTACCTACAATTACAAGGAAAAATCCATTTTAAAATTGTTGTCCTTGTTAAAAACTCATTCATCTGAAGCTTCATATAAAAACAATGTGCTTTTCCATTGTATGTGGCGAATCATTCAATTTAATTTCCATTTCTAAGCCTGTGGATATTCACTTTGCAATGTTGCATCAGTTTTCAAAATAAGGTTTCTAAACTCTTGAAAGAATTCTAATTCTTCTGGCTTTTATTTTGTAATAATCTTCTGCAAATTTGCTGCCTGAGTGCCGGCAGTTCCTGTCCGGTTGCTCAGGCCAGAGCGTCAATATTTGTGTAGACACCACGGATACAGTCGGAGACTGACGGGTAAGCCCGCCTCCCACCACGTGCTGAGCCCTTCCTGTCGCCAGGGGCAGTTTCTGCTGCTGCTGCTGCTGCGGTTAGTATTGCCATTCTGGGCCCTGGTCCAGCCAGGGAGCCTTGGCCTTGACAGCCTTCACTGGGCTGTCCCATCAATTGTTCAGTGCTCATGAAGCCTGCCATGCCCGCGGGCTCAGAGGCCGCCCTCGCAAGCACTACTGCAATCTCCACTATCTCCGTTGCTCGTGCACGTGCTCCATTTTCCTATTAGACTTTACACAAGTTCAAAGATAAAAATATCAAGAATATCAAGATCGGGACAGGAGAGCATTAAGTGGAACTCAGAACCCTTCTGAGAGGGGGGTCCTGTGTGCCGGCACAGATTGCACATCTGTGAAACCAGCCCTGTCTGCCTCAGCACTGTGTTATCTAATGGATGCTGCTTCTTTGCCACCCATTATACACAAGTACTTTCTAGGATAGAGTACTTTACCCTCGGCTCTTCGCTCTTCAGCAGAAATTAGTCATCAAAACCTCAAAAATTGTTAAAATAAAATTCGAACAATGACCTGTAATTTCTCACTCCACTCTTGTCAGACTCCCACTACCTTCACACACCTTACTGCCTACAGGACCTTTAACTTGGGTAGTTCAAATTCTTTAAGCCATAAAGATTAATCATGTTCTTTAAAAAGTAGCTCTTTTTTTCTAGCTCTCTAAATCCTACAAATAACGACAGTATTTCCAAGCTATCCTGGCTCAAAGCTTAGTATCTTCTTTTGCACCATTACTTCTTTCTGTATTATTTAATAATATGTTTTGGCGTTCATCATGGGAATGCTAGAGGCAGGATAACTGGAAGTGGAGCTTCTTATGTGATTGGCTGGAAGAGCATATTTGACTTTCTCTGGTTGGTCCTGAGCTGGAAGAGAAATAAGGGATATAGGGAAGTCAGCAGTCATACTGACCAAGTCCTATCCATCCTGGGACAATGCTGCATAGGCTTGGCTGGCTTTCTGGCTGGTCATTGAAGACGTAGTAGGTCACAGTTCCATGCCCTATAAGATATAGCCATTGTCCATTTGTATATTCAGTCTCTCAATATGGATGTGTTATCAATAAAATTAGACAACCTACTTAACAAATTTGGACAGTGTCTGGTCCAGTATAACATTTCATAAAAATTTGTCATTTTAGTAATGCAAATAATATCTATTATTATTAGATTCATGTTCTAAACCCTAAGTCGCTTAGAAACAGAAAGTCTAGATAGTTTTTGTTTCTTTCGCCTATGTCATGTAAGGCTTGTATTAAACTGTAAGAAATTGTGGTTTTTGTAGATCAAAAATGTTTGATTATGTACAATATCTAATGGTTTCATCACCTAATATTAATTACAATTATTATTGATATTGCATGATTGCCCATACATCTACCTTAAAATGAATTTAAGGTACCGATAAATATCTTTTTTATTTATCATTCTTTCCCTTATAGACCCTCAACCTGATATTTTATTCAGTGAAGATAGCAAAGCTCTAGAAATAAGATATATAAAATCACAGAGGGAGTGATAATTACATTCATTGATTAACACAGAACAAATACATTAAAAGGGAATGAATCAATAAACACAAGGAAAGGCCATTTACTTCCTTTAATGTTCCTAAGAACCACTCGTCTGCCAGTTCATCATAGTGTGGTGGCAGCTAGTGTCTTGCTGTGATGCTGGAAACTATGCCACTAGCATTTCAAATACCAGAGTCATCCATGGTGGACAGCTTTCAGTGGAGCTTCCAGACTGAGGGAGACTATAAAGAAGAACCTGGAAATCTACTTCTAAAAAAATTGGACAGTGAAAACCTTATGAATAGCAGCAGAACATTGTCTGACATAGTGCTAGAAGATGAGTCCCTTAGGTTGGAAGGCACTCAAAATAAGACTGGGGAAGAGATTCCTCCTCAAAGTAGAGGCAACCTTCACGACATTGATGGAATAAAGCTTTCAGGACATTCATTTGCTGATACTGCATGACTCAAAATGAGAAGAAGCAGCTGCAAACATCCATTAATAAATAATCAGAACATGGAATTTATGAAGTATGAATCTATGAAAACTGAATATTGTCAAAAATGAAATGGAATGCTTGAAGTTCAATATCTTAGGCATTATTTGGCTGAAATGGACTGGTATTGACCATTTTGAATTAGGTAGTATATGGTCAACTATACCAGGAATGACCAATTGAAGAGGAACAATGCCACATTCATCTTTTAACATTTTAAGATATATCCTGAAGTAGACACTGTCAGTGACAGGATGAGGTCCATACACCTACAAGGAAGCAGTTAATACAAGTATTATTCAAATTTATGCACCAACCACTAATGCCAAAAACGAGGAAGTTGAAGATATTTACTATCTTCCGCAGTCTGAACTGGATCAAATATGCAATCAAGATGCATTGATAATTACTGGTGATTGGAATGTGAAAGTTGGAAACAAAGAAGAAAGATCAGTATTTGGAAAATATGGCCTTGGTGACAGAAACGAACTAGAGATAGCATGATAGAATTTTGCAAAACCAATGCCTTGTTCATTGCAAATAACCTTATTTCAACAACATAAATGATGACTATACAAGTGGACTTTGCCTGATGGAATAAACAGAAGTCAAATTGACTATATCTGCATAAAAAGACAATGAAGAAACTCAGTATTATCAATCAGAACAAGGCTAAGGGCCAACTGTAGAACAGAACATCATTGTTCATATGCAAGTTCGAATTGAAGCTGGAGAAAATTAAACAAGTCCATGAGAGCCAAAATATAACCTTTAGTATATTGATTCTGAATTTAGAGACCATTTGAAGAATAGATTTGAGGAACTGAACACTAAAGACTGAGGATCAGAGTGGTTGTGTGATGACATCAAGGACATTATACGTGAAGAAAGTAAGAGGTCATTAAAAAGATGGGAAAGAAGGAAAAGATCAAAATGGATGTCAGAAGAGCCTCTGAAACTTGCTCTTGAATGTAGAGTAGCTAAAGTGAATGGAAGAAATGATGACGTAAAAGCGCTGAACAGCAACACAGGGGAAGTCAGCACAACTGGACTAATATAAAAGCTAAGAAGTGTCCTGAATACAACCAAACACTTCGAGGTAAAGAGTAGCAGGGGTGGGGGTGTGGGGACCATGGTGTCAGGGAACTTCTGGGTCAATTGGCATAACAAAGTGTATTAAGAAAACATTCTGCATCTCACTTTGCTGAGTGACATCTCAGATCTTAAAAGCTAGCAAGCGGCCATCTAAGATCCATCAATTGGTCTCAACCCACATGGAGCAAAGGAGAATGAAGCACCCCAAAGACACAAGGAAAATATTAGCCCAAGAGAAAGAAAGGGCCTCATAAACCAGAGACTACATCAGCCTGAGACCAGAAGAACTAGATGGTGCCTGGCTACCACCAATGACTGCCCTGACAGGGAACACAACAGAGAATTGCTGATGGAGCAGGAGAAAAGTGTGATGCAGATCTCAAATTCTAGCAAAAATATCAGACTTAATGGTCTGACTGAGACTAGAGCAACCCCAGAGGCCATAGCCCCTGGATTCTCTGTTAGTCCAAAACTAAAACTATTCTCAAAGCCAACTCTTTCAGACAAAGATTTGACTAGACTGTAAGACATAAAATTATACTGGTGAGGAGTGTGCTTCTTAGCTTAAATAGACACATGAGACTATGTGGGCAGCCCTTGTCTGGAGGAGAGATGAGTAGGCAGAGATGGACAGGAGCTGGTTGAAGGGACACAGGAAATACAGGGTGGAGAGAAGGAATGTGCTGTCACATTGTAGGGAGAGTAACTAGGGTCACATAACAATGTGTGTATAAGTTTTTGCGTGAGAAACTGACTTGAATTATAAACTTGCCCTTAAACCACAACAACAACAAAAAAAGTGCTGAACAGAAAATTTCCAAGGGTGGCTTGAAAAGACAAAGTAAAGTATTTAAAGTATTATAATGAAATGTGTAAAGATCCAGAGTTATAAAACCAAAAGGAAAGAACACTCTCAACTTGTCTCAAATTTAAAGAACTGCAGGAAAAATTCAATCTCAACTTGCAATGTTGAAGGATTCTATTAACCAAATGGTTTGCAGTTTGAATCCACTGGGCGCTCCTTAGAAACAGTTCTACTCTGTCCTATGGGATCACTATGAGTCAGAACCGACTTGGCAGCAATGAGTTTGATTTTTTTTTTTAAAGGGCAAAATACTAAATGATGCACAACATATCAAAAGAAAATGGAAGAAATACACAAAGTCACCACACCAAAAAGAGTTAGTTGATGTTCAACCATTGCAGGAGGTAACACATGATCAAGAACCGATGGCATTAAAAGACGAAGCCCAAGCTGCGTTGAAAGGAATGACGAAAAACAAGGCTTTAGAAATTGAAGGAATACCAGTCGATGCCTTTCAACAAACAGACTCACTGCTAGAAGCACTCACCCACCTATGCCAAGAAATTAGGAAGACAGCTACCTGGTCAACTGATTGGAAGGGATACATATTTATGCCCACTCAAAAGAAATGTGATCCAACAAAATGCGGAAATTATTGAACAATATCAATAATGTTATAGGCAATTAAATTTTTGTTGAAGATAATTCAAAAATGGTTGCATTAGTATATCTACAGGGAACTGCCAGAAATTCAAGGTGGAGTCAGAGGAGGACATGAAAGAAATATCACTGCTGATGTCAGACGGATCCAGGCTGAAAGCAGAGAATGCCAGAATGATGTTTGCCTATGTTTTATTGACTGTGCACAGGTGGATCTTAACAAATTATGGATGAGATTTTGAACAATGAGAAATCCAGAAACTTTAATTGTGCTTCTGCAGAACTTGTACATAGACCAAGAGTTAGTCATTTGAACAGGACAAGGGGTTAGTGTGTGTTTTAAAATCAGGAAAGGCGTGCTTCAGGGTTGTATTCTTTCATCATACTTATTCAATCCGTATGCTGAGCAAATAATCTGAGAAGCTCACCTATACAAAGAAGAACATGGCAACAGGATTGGAGAAAAAATCATTAACAACTTGTGTTATGCCGATGACACAACCTTGCTTGCTGAAAGTGAAGAGGGCTTGAAGCACTTATTGATGAAAATCAAAGACTACATCCTTCAGTATGGATTACACTTCAACAAAAAAGAAAACAAAAATCCTCACAACGGGGCCAATAAGCAACATCAAGGTAAATGGAGAAAATATTGATGTCAAGGATTTCATTTTATTTGGATCCACAATTAATGCCCATGTAAGCAGCAATCAACAAATCAAACAATGAGTTGCAGTGGGCAAATCTGCTGCAAAAGACCTCTTTGATGTGTTACAAAGCAAATTTGTCACTTTGAGGCCTGACTGAAGTCATGGTATTTTCAATTGCCTCATATGCATGCAAAAGGTGGACAATGAATAAAGACTGAAGAAGAACTGATGCCTTTGAATTACGGTGTTGGCAAAGAATACTGAATATACCATGGGCTGCCAGAAGTACCAACAAATCTGTCTCGGAGGAAGTGCAGCCAGAATGCTCCTTAAAAGTGAAGATGGTGAGGCTTCATCTCATGTACTTTGGACATGTTATCAGAAGGGACCACTCAGTGGAGAAACACACTTTGTTTGGGAAAGTAGAGAGTCAGCAAAAAGAGGAAGATCCTCGATGAGATGAATTGACACAATGGCTGCAACAATGGGCTCAAACACAGCATTGATGGCGAGAATGGTGCAAGACTGTTCAGTGTTTTGTTCTGTTGTGTATAGGGTTGCCATGAGGTGGACCTGACTGAAGGGCACCTGATGACAACGACTAAACCAAACCAAAAAAAATGCAATGTTCCTAAAAATTGGAACATCTTTGAAGGAGTAAAATGTTTGAAATTTGATCACTTGCCTGCTGTGGTATTTTGCAAAGTATATTTTGACTGAAATGCTGTATAAGAGAATTAGTATTTATGTCTTAAGAGGTTAGTTCATTTGCTTTCTGCTAAGCTGAAGACCTGCTTGGAGAACTCTTAACTGCAGGTCTGGGTTGCTTGCTTTCTGAAAGATCCTACGATAAAGTGAGCCCAGTTTTTGTCTACTTAATAATTTGCACACATTCAACAGTATTATTTGCTGATATTGCTTTTAGTTCTATTTTTATAAGAATAGAAATATTGCAAAAAAATACTCTACAATGAGCCTAATATCATTGTTCAGATTGTATATCTAATTGCTCTCTTTATTACCTACTCCACTTTTACTTTCTTTGGTAATTGGATGGGGTGTAGGCCTACATAGTTTATTTTAAAAACCTGTTTTTAGTTAATGGATGATACTACACCATTAACAAACCACGATTTCTGTATACTGTCCGGGTGAGCAAAGACGTGAGCATTGACTTTACTGGCTCTGAAATGAAATAAGCATTCCAGGTAGATGGTCGTTTCCTTTTCCCAGACATCATCATTCACTGTATTACGATGAGGACCACCACGGGGATCAATTCAATCCGTCTTTTTTACACACAGCTAGGATGTAAGGCATACTCAAACTGTCTTGCCACTCATTTTTATAAGAAAATTTTTGCTTTCTAATGGCTGTAAACACATCCATTAACAGTGACTAAACCTGACTTCAAGCAGTGCTTTATTTTAAAACTATTAAAAAAAAAAATTCATTGGTTAAATAAATTTCTAGGTACTCCGTATTTCAGTGTAGGAATTTCTTCTCTACAGTTGTGTCATTTTTTAAAAAATGAGAGCATGCTTTTGCATATGTTAATGTCACTCAGTGTTTTTCAAATTCCATATATAAAGAGAAAAATAAACTCCCCCACACCCAATTCCTGAAGGATGTTTCTTTAAAGACTTTACTGTTTTAAGAGAATGATTTGGCATAAGTACAAAAATCATTGAGCTTTTATTAAAGTGTCTTTTACACTGCAGTATTTTTAATGCAATCAGGACAGAAGCCAACACATATAGACTAATAAATAACGTAATGTCTTACAATGGATAACTGCTGTGGTTGCACATAATCAGAATTACTACTTGCCTAGCAGATGGGTGCTTAGCCAGTTGGATGAAACTTCTATTGGAACAGCTTTTGCAAAAAATGCCTGAATATCAGAGAACATCTTTTCTTTTGTCATTTATTTCCCATGAAATAACTGAAATGACTTGGTTTCTAATTGCAAAGATTCAAATTCATTTAAAACGTACTAATTAAGGGGTAGTTATAATACCTTTTTATCTGTTTCCATTTACTCTTTCTTAATTTTACCATTACAGAAATAATACTGAGTGCGGTGAATATAAAACTAACTGCACAACTTCTCAGGATGATCTTCCAGGCATTTAGCAGCCTTTAGCCATATGGGCTTTGCATGTACAGTTCCAAAATGGCTTTCATCCATACACATTTATGGAGACATTTTTACAAAAATGTAAATGTATTTGGGTGATGTTAAGGGTGAGTATTGGAAACTATGAAACCAAGTTTGCCATAGGCCAGATATCAGCCGTTAGTAAATCACTGTGTTCAGTCTTTCCTTTGGGGGGATAACCTTGTGTTAGTTCTTGTTTATCAGAAGCAGTCCAAAAGACCAAGAAATGGAGCTTTTTATTTTTTGGGTCTTTTTTTTTTTTAAAGCCACTATAAATTTTTTTTTTTTTTTTTAGGGCAAGTACTGTTTACTGTTAGGATTGTGTAGCTGACACCATGGATGGCCCTTCTGATACACAGGAACCCCCCTTTTAGCAGAGCTGTATATTTGTCCCCTAATTCTGAGTGTTTTGCTGTGGCCTTCAAAAGATGGGGTGGGTGCTTGATGTTGCCTTGCCCACTCAGAGAGCAGCAAGTGCCTGAGGGTTTACTTTTCCCCCTTTAACCAAGGACAGATGGCAATGACTCAGTGGTCATGGTATTACTGGGGAGAGACGGAGGAAATTCTTGTTCCCTTGACAGCGAGGGGAGTGCCTGGGTGATGTAAATGATCAGCTGCTAACCGACAGGTTGGCCCTTAAAGTCTACCCAGAAGTACCTTGGAAGAAAGACCTGGTAATCTCCTTCAGAGAAATAAGTCATTGAAAACCATATGGAGCACAGTTTTACTCTGACACACGTAGGGTCACCATAAGTCAGAACTGATTTGATGGCAGTGGTAAAGGAGTCTAAGAGGAGAATGTTCTAGTGCCCACGCATGTGGGGACAGATGGAGTCTGGGACCTCACCTGAAACTGAAGCATTGCTTAGCCCCTTCCCCTTTCCATCCTGCTTCCCTCACTTTCTTTTCTTCAATTTTTTTACTCAAGATTACGTTCTCAGAGAAACAACCTAAAACAAATTGTACCTGTGCGTTTCATATTGTGCTACGTATGGTAGGGATGTGATCAGTTGTTGTGGAGTGAATGAATACTAGCGATGTGAGTAGAGTGGATAAAGGAGAGATCCTTGGTTCTGAGGATTTAGTACATTGATCATTCTATGATTCCTTCCTTTCTCCATTCTTTGAGGGAATGACTTGTTATGGTACATAATCGTAAATTCTCAGAAATTATACAACCTGCTACTTGATACTTAGCAGTGAATTTTAAATGGGTGGGTGGGTGGCAGCATGTGGAAAAATTTTACCATATTGCTCAAATCTTACTTTCTATGTTTCTACAAGTACACAGTCAGTTGTAAGAGCCCTCTGTTTCTGAATGTAATAATTTCAGAAAAATCTCTTGGGACAGGTGGTAGAACAAAAGATAACCTCAGTTGTCAATGGCCAAGCGGAAGAGTGGCAAAAAAAAAGATGGCTTATGAGAGAGCGGCTGAATGATGGTAATTCAGATAATGTAAACAAAAATTATCAAAATCACAAATTTTCGATTTGTAAAGTTTTAATTTCTAATTTGAAGTGAGACACATTCAGACTGAAGCTAATTTGCCTGCCATTATGATGAGCTCAAACAATTTTATAATACATAATTAAGCTCAGCTCCAGATTAGTATCTAAAAACTTATAATAAAACATGCACATAATTATAGTCCCAAGAACTCTGCAAGTTTATGCTATATTCTTATTAGTTTGTGCATGAGAGTTAGAATAAGTGATTTTTTTTTTCTTGGAAGGTATTGTATTTTAAAAGAAAACAACACTTTCAAACAACTACACATGAGATTTTTAACGATTAAGTAGTCTGTCATAATTCTTGGCTCTAGTCAGTAAGATACAATAATTAATGAATAAGTTAGTTGCTTTTAATGTTCCACAGTTTAGTGATATACAACTTGCAGTGTCTTAGAATCTTTTAGAGTTATGCCTAGATGAGCAAGCATCTGATATATTGCTTCTTTGGTAAGAGTATAATAGCCAAAGAACAATTACTAGCTTTGTGAGGATGGCATTTTATCAATGGAACTTCCATTAAGTTAGCCTTCCATCTTGTTAATGTCATGCTCTTTTTTCAAGACCTTGACATCATTATAATGTGTCATTGTAGGGGAAAAAATGTACTTTTTTAAGTGCTGTAGATATAAATGTATATTCTTGTCTCTAGCAAATTAGCATTCAAAGCTTTCTTGCTGCAGTCATTTTAAGGACTACACAGGAAAAATACAGATATAAAAAGTATATTGCTTTGACAGGCAAAAATACCAGTAGCCCAACTGCTTATTAACATTCACTCTTTACATATGTTATCCTCCCAAAAAAGTAGGTTTCAAGAAGCGCTTCTTATGGTATAGTCAGTATTCAGCTTTTCTTGCCCAAATGGGGAAGCATAATCCAAATTAAGCTGAATATTCATAAAGGTAGCATTTTAAGTAGCTCTTCCCTGTATATAAAGAATCATCCTATTGGTTAAAAATGAAATGCTTTTAAAAAAGTGAGACTTTTTACTCTGATGTGATTTGTTATTGTATTTTGTGGGGAGGGTGGATCAAAAGCATAAAATGCAATAAAATTAGCTATTTTTTAATAACTAAAATGCTATCAGAAGTGGTTATGCTATATAATTTCAAAAGAAAACCTTAAAAATTGAAAATTTTGGGCAAATAGCAATTTTTAATTGTTAGGACTACTTGTAACTGATCTGAAAGAATCCTTTTTATTCCAAGGAATTCCCCAGCTGTTTGACCAAATTGAGCAAATCTTTCAACTCTATAGAAGGTATTTTAGGGAATTAGGAAAATTTTAATGCCCTCTCATAAATATGAGTGCAAAATTCTTACCTAGCTAAGCCCCATAACTCTGGTCACAAGGTAACACTTTTGATGTCTTCAAAATGGTTAAAAAATAGTATCTTATCTAAGACAGGGAACAGAGGGGCCCCCAAACCTGCAATTCACATAAACAAATTAAAGTAACAAAATAACGGGAAATGGGCTAGGGCGCAGAAACAAAGCCATTCCCCGGAAAAATAGGGCAAGATATCAGAAAATAGCCTGGAAACTTCCTTAAAGTTATCTTACAGAAGCAGCCAGATAAAACAAGCCCCAGGAACATGCTCAGAACGTCCACCTGTGACCACTGTGTGACCTTCTATCAGGGCACTGTGGGGCTGCAGCTGCAGCTGGGAAATCATACTCTTGGAGCAAGAGACTGCACAGGTGTGACACTCCATAATAAGTCCTGCTATGGATCCCAGAAGCCTCCAGGATAGGAGCCATCTTAGAAAGCTCATGCACTTTAGTTAACATATCCCCCCACACGCCTATGAATAAACATGAATCTTTTCCAGCTCAAAAACTTTTAAAAACCCAGGCAAGTCTTTTGTTCTGTGGAATGGGGGTAAGCATGGCTTAGGCCCTCCTCATCTCCACTTGCAAGCCTCTTCAATATAGCTTTGATCCTGTGGAAAACTCTTTGTGCCTTACCTGCTCATTCCTGACCAGCGAGAGGCAAGAATCTTATTCAATTCTGGCAACATACTCATTTGTAGATAAAAATTACAGAAAAAAAAATTTTTTTTCTGCGCAAACAAAGAAGCTTGCTTTCACCTTCTATTGGGCATATTCCCACCAATCTCTTTCTAGTGCTTTATTTAGTTGTTGCTAAACATATTAAATGTCTCCAATACTCTTAACATTTCTCCTATTTTCCATTATTCTGCAATGTACCTGCCTGAAATATAAACAGTTCAAATCCTGGTATTCCAAGGTAATGGAGGAAGCATTTTTCATGGGGAGGAGAGCTTCAGGCTTCATAGTCAAAATCTAAGATTCATGTTCTATTAGATATAGCTCAGATATCAGCCACTGCTGGGCAAGGAGATAAGAGACAAGGAGGCGATAGATACAAAAGTAGAGGATTTAACTGATAGATTTAATGATTTCCTTGCTAAGGATTCTACCAGGATGCCTCCAGCCTCTACTATCCTTGACTTCTGGGCTTACACAAAGTGAAAGTAGTCATCTAAACTTTATTACCCAGGACCACTCTCAAGCACTGTATATGTGATATTTCAGAAACCAGAGATTGAATAAACAACAATAACAAAACAATTATGATATTTTCCTCATGTTTAAAATCTGTCTTCCAGATTTTGGAGTCCTATGTTTTCCTTAAACAATTGTTTCAAAAAGCCAATGTATTTTAGCACAAATTTGCCTAAGATATATGCACATATAGCTGTTGAGGAATTTTGTTTTAAGCTTTTCTACTCCCTTGAGTTATCGTCCTTCCTCTTTTTCCTTCCTTTTGTGATTACTCTCTTAAAAGAGTAGTTTTTCTTGCTACTTCTACTGACTCATCCATTGGAACTGCTTGCAACCAGGTGTTTAACTTAAAACTGACCATTTAATCACAAAATCAAAAGTCTCTTTCTTAACCTGAACCTTTATAGATCTCTCGGTAGCTATGCACAGCTGAGTATCTTCTTAAAACTATATTATCCCACTGTGGTCCAACAACTGTAACCTACTCTGCTTCGTCTTATGTGCAGCCTGTATTCACTGGCTTTTCCTGTTTCTCCACTACCCCCAATTTTGGGGTTTTCAAGGTCCAAAGTGACAAAATCATTTTAATTCTGCTGGAATCCAGATTTCCAGCGTTCATGAAAGTTGGAGTAACCCATTCAGGCCATTGCCTTTAAATGTCTTTTTGAAACTTAGGTCTTGAAAAAACTGGCTTTTAAAGTTACTTTCGAGTCAAACAAGTAAGACCTTTTGCCTGGGCATTGTGCTCTTTGAAAATTCAGTCAGGTTCAAGGAACAGATTCCAAAGTTCAGACTGGGAGCTATGTTTAGGGTAAATCAATAAATACTTTAATTGCTCTTCAAGACAATACAATATGAAAATTCTTCTTGACCACAAATTTGTTACCAGTTCTGTTCAGATAGTTTTTTCCACGGCAATGCTGATATTAGGTATAAGAACTTTAGAAGTTCTTCTCATCTTTAGAAGACTTTTGACATTCTAGTTGAAACATTACTCCAATTTGCAAATTGCATATTCAGTAAACTGAAATCAATTTCTATTATTGAATTAATATGATTTTTGTTTTATACAAAGGTCGTGCTTCCTTTTCATCTCCACTGGTCCTCTCTTCTTTGTCAGACCCTCAGTCACAACCATCACATCTACCGTGGGTACTACCTAAATCTCAATTGTGATATCTCTTGACTGATTAGGTCTAGAATTTATTTTATCTAGAGTCAGTTTTGATAATTAACTGAACATCCTGATAGGCTTTTCAAACACAACATGTTATAACAATACTCACTTTATTCTTTAAAACAGCTTATTTTTTTAAGGAGATCCAGTCCTCAATTTCCCACATCTCTATCCTCACTGCCAGCTACTCCAAATGGCACTATCTCTTATCCCCAGCCACCCAAGGCCAGGTCAAGGGGCACCAGCCACAAGTAAAGGAATACACATGGCTCCCTGTACTTCAGACCAGCTGGGCCTCTCCCTCATTCTTGGCTAACTAGGGCCAGGTCAGTGACATTGGCTGCAAGTTCCGAAATCCACATGATTTTCTTCACTTCACACCATCCAACTCCCTCTCTGCTGTCTGATCCTTATCATTGAAGCTGGGTCAGAGCACACAAGTTAAAATGTTTAGTCCTCCAGACTGCCAAATAGGCAGATGCCAGCCCCTTCTGGATCTCACTGCCCCCTGGTGGGTTCGATAATTCCTTGGCATGACTCACAGAATTCACAGAGAGTAACTATACTTACTGTTATCTACTTATTTATTATACCCCAGAATGATACAAATAAAGGAACACACAGAGCATAGCACGGGAGGGGTCCAGATACAAGACTTCTATTATCTCCAGAGATGTCCCACCTTCTGGAAAGCACATGCTCTTGCCAATCCAGGAAGTTCCATGTTATGGATTGAATTGTGTCCCCAACAAGTGTAAACCCTAACCTTTATGTCTGTGGTTATAATTACCAACTCAATTCTGGAACACAGGGCTGCTGTTAAGGTGTGTTGGGGGATAGGGCCTTTATCCAAAGCTGAGGAAGCAGGACTGCAATGACCAAGGGGCAGAAGAATGAGGCCTGCCAGGGATGAGGGGGAGGGCCTGCAAGAGATGGACTAGGAGAATGGGATTGCACAAAGCCAAGGTAGTAGAGTTTCTGTCCCAGTGGACCTGAAAGGTGAAGCTGAAGCACAGGGCCTAGGGATCTCTGCCAAGAATCTAGAAAGTATGGCCTTATTCCCAGAGTCTGGAGCATAGGGCCATTGCTCAGACAGTCTGAGAAAAGAGAGGATTATTTTCAAGCTTTGAGAGCTGATATAAATTGTTCAGCTGGATTTTGGACTTTTTTGGTGCCTGTTATCCTTTCTTTCCCTCTAATCTCTCTGGTTTATAATGTAAATGCCTACCTTATGTCTCTTCCACCATTGTATTTTGTACGTTTTCAGAGCTGGCACCTTGAATTCAGACTTCTAACCTCCTAAACTATGAAAACACAAATTGTTGTTTGTTAAAACCACCCGCTTGTGGTATTTCTGTTGTAACAGTGCTAAATAACTAAGATACCACAGAACATTTATGTCTAAAGCCTTTTTTTTTTTTTACTTCATTACACAGTCACAAATGACCGAATCACTGAATTAGCATGATTGAATTATGCCCATTGCTTCCTGCAGTTGGCTAAACTGGTGTGCTCTTTGTGGCCCCCATGCATTCGCAACATATTTAAGTGTAGACTGACTGTTCTAGAAGACAAAAGCTTCTCAGTTGCTGCGTAATTCGAAGAACTATCTTATAGGAATAAAATGTTGCTGTTGTTAGTTGTCTCCAGCCAGTTCTGACTCATAGTGATTCTATGCACAGCAGAACAAAACACTGCCAAGTCCTGTGCCATCCTCACAATCACTGTTACGCTTGAGCCCATTCTTGCAGCCACTGTGTCAATCCATCTCACTGAGGGTCTTCCTCTTTTTCTCTGACCTTTTACTTTACAATGCATGATATCCTTCTCCAGAGATTGGTCCCTCCTGATAACATGTCCAAAATATGTGAGATAAAGTCTTGCCGTCCTTGCTTCCAAGGAGCATTCTGGCTGTACTTCTTCCAAAACAGATTTGTTCATTCTTATGGCAGTCCAGACTATATTCAATATTCTTCACCAACACCATAATTCAAAGACACCAATACTTCTTTGGTCTTTTTTATCCATTGTCCACTTTTGCATGCATATGAGGCCATTGAAAATACCATGGCCTGGGTCAGGCATTCCTTATTCTTCAAAGTAACATCTTTGATTTTTAACGCTTTAAAGAAGTTTTTGAAGCAGATTTGCTCAATGCAATACATCATCTGATTTCTTGACTCCTGCTTCCATGGGCATTGATTGTGGATCCAAGATCCAAAATGAAGCCCTTGACAACTTCAATATTTTCTCCATTTATCATGATGTTGCTTATTGGTCCAGTTGTGGGGATTTTTGTTCTGTTTATGTTAAGGTGCAATCCATACTGAAGGCAGTAGTCTACGGTCTTCATCAGGATGTGCTTCAAGTCCTTTTAACTTTCAGTAAGCAAGGTTATGTCATCTGCATATCTTAGGTTGTTAATGAATCTTCCTCCGAACCTGGTGCCCTGTTCTTCATCTTACAGTCCAGTTTCTTGGATTATTTGCTCAGCATACAGATTGAATAATATGGTGAAAGGATACAACCCCGACACACATTTTTCCTGCCTTTAAACCACTTTAAACCACTCAGTATAACCTTGTTTTATTCAAACCACTGCCTTTTTGTCTGTGTACAGATTCCACATGACACAATTAAGTGTTCTGGGATTCCCAAAATAATTTATTTGTCTCAAACGGATGACATCTGTATTGATTAAGATGGTAGCAGTGGAGATGGAAAGAAGAAACAAACAAAGATTCAAAATATTTGTTGGAGAAGAATTGACAAGACCTAACAATAATTTGGCTATTGGGTATGTAAGAAAATTCCAAAGACTAAACTTAAACTGCACTGTATTTCATTGGAACTCTTCCAACACTCATAACTCTCTGACTGTCCACGACGTCTGCCTTACTCACTTTCCCCATATTTTACGATGTTCTTTATTTCCTGAGCACACTACAAATCATAGACAAGGTCCATGGAAGAAGCAGTTAAGAAATCAAATGACATATTGCATTGGGCACATATGCTACAAAAGACCTCTTTAATGTGTTAAAAAACAAAGATGTCACTTTGAGTACTAAGGTGCCTCTGGCCAAGCTATGATATTGTCAGTGGCCTCGTATGTATTGTATGGGAGAGCATGCATACCCAATATCCAAATGAATATTCAGAGAAGAATTGATGCCTTTGAATGGTGTTAGCGAAGAACATTGAATATACCATGGACTGCCAGAAGAAGGAAAAAATCTGTCTTGGAAGAAGAATAGCCAGAATGCTCCTTAAAAGTGAGGATGGTGAGACTGTCTCAAGTACTTTGAACATATTTTCAGGAAGGACCAGGCCCTGGAGAAGGATATCATGCTTGGTGAAATCAGTGAAAAAGAGGCAGACCCTCAACAAGATGGATTAATAAAGTGGCTTCAAAAATGGGCTCAGGCATAGCAATGATTCTGAGGATAGTGAAGGCCCAGGCAGTGTTTTGTTCCATCATGCAAAGGGTCGCTATGAATAGGAACTGACTGGGTGGCAACTGACAACAGCAACAATAGCACAAATCTATGATTCCCAAGTTTAGTTGATCCCTGTATTAGTAGGAATCCAATCAGGAGACAGAAACCACTGAGTAATTCAAAAAGGGAAATTTTAATATGAGTAATAATTATAATGGGGAAGCAAATGTAACAGCTAGAGAATTCTAAACAGTACCTTGAGGCTGAGGGTGTACACCCAAGGAAGAACAGATTTGGAAGCTAATCCTCATTCCAAGGCTGAGATTCAGATCTCACTGGAGAAGGTATAGTTGCGGTCCACTGGATGGTTGAAAATGTCACCGGATTGCCCGAGGCCTATATTTGTCCACAGCCACTGGGCAAGTAGAAAATACTCTTCAAGGGTGTAGATAGATCTTAGGTAAACATGGCTAAAACTGGCGAGCAGGAAACACACCATCAGCATACAAATGGTCTGAAACTGGTATAGCTGTCAGGGGTACAGGTGGGCAGGAAATAGTGGCCAAGACTGGAAAACAGAAAATAATCCTTCAGGGTAGAGATGGGCTGAGGATGGAGACAAACAGGCATTCGGGCATCAAGAAACTTCTCTCTGGGTGGATAGAGCAAGGTCTGGGGTGTGCAATATCTGTATCAGTGGACCATAGGGAGGTGGCCACTAAACTAGCAGGACTGGACGCCCAAGCTTGCTGAGGGAGTGCACTCTGTGGGGGCACCTCTGGAACAGAACATCAGTGAATATCCATTTCCACACCACTGTACACTGTATAACAGGAGCAAAAAGAAGCAAATAGAAAAAAAAACATAACCAAGAGGGAAATGCTTTCCTCTTCCAGTATCTCTCCAGAGCCCTCTACTGTCAAAGATTAATTTTGTACTCATAACAAAAGAGAAATTCTTATAGGGTCTAGCTCCATTGCCACAGTGCAGGTAATGAAGGGTGGATTTGGAGCTCAGAGACTATACATCAATAATGGGGAAAAGTACACTTTTTTTGACGACTCAGCTTCCATGAGCACTTTTCTATATACATTTGAACTTCTGTATGACAATGAAACAATTCTATTTTTCCACCTAACAAGACATACCTGTCCTTCTTATAGTGAGAGTGTTAACCCCATTTCCCTACATATGAGCATGTATAGTCATTGTTTCAAACTCTGCTTATACTAAATATTCCTCATCTTCCATCACTTAACCTCTGAAAATTCTGTCACCTAAAGTATAAATTGTAAAGTTATCCTCCCAACAACTCACATGTGGAATAAAAATGGGAAGGAGAGAAAAAAAGGTGGTTAGTATATATAAACAAACATATAAAAACAAACACAAGAAATATGTAAATATATTACAGCCCTTATTTCTATAATTGGTTACAGGCTATAATTGGATCTATGACTTTCTTATTCTGCTCCCCATATTACCATTGCCCTCAGTCAGAACCTCAGCTGGCAATAAAGCACTAAATGCACTTCCTTCCCTAGAGAATCACCTGAATTCCAGATATAGTTTTTCTTTCCCCATGGTATATCAACAGCACAGTATCCTATTGGTAATTGAGATTGATTTCTCCAGCTAGTAGAATAACCTACTCCCCACTTTTTTTGGCTTCATTTTTGAGTGGCATAAGTTGCCCAGAATAGTCAGGGGGTAGTCTCATCTTCGAGTTGGTTGGATCTATTACTTTGTGCCCCAGTAGAGCATTCCTCTCTTTGGGATTAAGACCTCTAACCACGGAAATCAAAATTGCTGGGTGGGGAAGCAAAAATTCTGTGAATAGCTTATTGAGAGTAATAGTGAAAGGGGGCTATTTCCCACTACACACCTTTAATCCAAGATACATGCGACATACCATATAATGGTCTGTCATGGATTGAATTATGTGCCCCAAAAAATGTATGTATAGATTTGGCTGGGCCATGATTCCCAGTATTGCATAGTTGTCCCCCATTTTGTGATTGTAATTTTATGTTAAAGAGGATAAGAATGGGATTGTAATACCCTTAGTAAGATCACATCCCTGATCCAATGTAAAGGGAGTTTCCCTGGGGTGTAGCCTGCACCACCTTTTATCTCACAAGAGATAAAAAGAAAAGGGAAGTAAGGAGAGAGTTGGGGACCTCATACTACCAAGAAAGAAGTGCCGGGAACAGAGCACCTTCTTTGGGCCCAGGGTCCCTGCAGAGAAAAGCTCCTAGTCTGGGGGAAGATTGATGAAAGAAATTTGACAGAGAGAGAAAGACTTCCCCTGAATCTGACACCCTGAATTTAGATTTTTGCTCACTTTACTGTAAGAAAATAAACTTTTCTTTGTTAAAGCCATCCAATTGTGGTATTTCTGTTATAGTAGCACTAGATGACTAAGATATGGTCTTTAATCCCAAGAATAAAATACTGAACCTCATCCTTTAAGGATGTTGAAGAAATGGTAACAGTCTTCAGTAGCCCTTCCCACCTTCCATTTAGTGTGATGAGATATGTAATCATACCACTTACTCCCGTGAGTATGGGGCCATGCTGCGCTTTCTTGGTTGTGAAATTAGTTCTGTAATCTGATGTAATACTTTGTGGAATGACATAGCAATGGCTAAGGCATTCCATGAATCTACAAATGGTGTTACTAGCAAAAGTATTACCAGCAGCAAAGAAAAGTTCATATATAGAATACGTTTCTCTTCTAATAACAATAACAGTCCCCCACCTGCCATGACTGAAGAGGTGCAATATAATTACCCTGACACCAGGTAACTGGCGGGTTCTCCTGGGGAGTGGTGCAGTTTCAGAAGTTTAATGTGGTATTTGTCATTGGGAGATGAAGCAGGTACATGAAGTACCCAGATTACCTGACCTACAAGAACCACCACAGAGATCTTCAGGAATGCAGATGCTCCCTTCACTAATGTATATGTAAATGTGAGAGTGAAGGAAACGTCTTCTAAGCCGTGTCTTGGAATGTAGGTAGAGAGTGGGTGTGCAGGTTTCACATAATTCTAATCCAACATCTCTATCTCCCTAAGCCATAGGATTCCCATTCCACACTATGCCAAGGAAGCTCTGGAACAACAATTAAATACAGGGTATCATGTAGTTCAAATTTCAGTCAACTAAACAACAAAGCTGTTAGAGCCAACTCTAGTTTCACAAACTAACATATTAATTCAGAATCTTTGCCAAGTGTACTTATATCACTAAGTCTGATTTAATCTAATATTTTGTTCCCAAGATTTCTGCTGAAATATAATGAGTAGAATTTTTGGTGTGTAAGCTATTTCTTTTTTTTTTTTTTAAATTTTTATTAAGCTTCAAGTGAACATTTACCATTCCGATCAGTCTGTCACATGTAGGTTTACATACATCTTACTCCCTTCTCCCACTTGCTCTCCCCCTATTGAGTCAGCCCTTACAGTCTCTCGTTTCGTGCCAATTTTACCTTCTTCCCTCTCTCTCTATCTTCCCATCCCTCCTCCAGTCAAGAGTTGCCAACACACTCTCCCGTGTCCACCTGATTTAATTAGCTCACTCTTCATCAGTATCTCTCTCCCCCCCACTGACCAGTCCTTTTCATGCCTGATGATTTGTCTTCGGGGATGGTTCCTGTCCTGTGCCATCAGAAGTTCTGGGGAGCATTGTCTCTGGGATTCCTCTAGTCGCAATCATACCATTAGGTGTGGTCTTTTAATGAGAATTTGGGGTCTGCATCCCATTGGTCTCCTGCTCCCTCAGGAGTTGTCTGTTGTGTTCCCTGACAGGGCAGACATCGATTGTGGCCAGGCACCAACTAGTTCTTCTGGTCTCAGGATATTGTAGGTCTCTGGTTCAAGTGGCCCTTTCTGTCTCTTGGGTTCTTAGTTGTCGTGTGACCTTGGTGTTCTTCCTTTGCCTTTGCTCCCGGTGGGTTGAGACCAATTGATGTATTTTAGATGGCTGCTTGTTGGCATTTAGGACCCCAGGTGCCACAATTCAATGTGGGATGCAGAATGTTTTCATAATAGAATTGTTTTGCCCATTGATTTAGAAGTCCTCTCAAACCAAGTTCCCCAGACCCCAGCCCCTACTTCGCTATCCTTTGAAGCTTTCATTTTATCTCGGAAACCTCTTTACTTTTAATCCTGTCCAATTAGGCTGACCTTCCATGTTTTGAGTGTTGTCTTTCCCTTCACCCAAAGCAGTTCCCATCTACAGATTGATCAATAAAAAGCCCTCTCCCTCCCTCCCTCCCTCCCTCCCTCCCCCCTTTGTAACCACAAAAGTATGTGTTCTTTTCCGTTTTTTCTATTTCTCAAGATCTTATAATAGTGGTCTTATACAATATTTGTCCTTTTGCAACTGACTCATTTCGCTCAGCATAATGCCTTCCAGATTCCTCCATGTTATGAAGTGTTTCAGAGATTCGTCACTGTTCTTTATCGATGCTTAGTATTCCATTGTGTGAATATACCACAATTTATTTACCCATTCGTCCGTTGATGGACATCTTGGTTGCTTCCAGCTTTTTGCTATTGTAAACAGAGCTGCAATAAACATGGGTGTGCATATATCTGTTTGTATGAAGGCTCTTGTATCTCTAGGGTATATTCCCAGGAGTGGGATTTCTGGGTTGTATGGTAGTTCTATTTCTAACTGTTTAAGATAACGCCAGATAGATTTCCAAAGTGGTTGTACCATTTTACAACCCCACCAGCAGTGTATGAGAGTTCCAATCTCTCCGCAGCCTCTCCAACATTTATTATTTTGTGTTTTTTGAATTAATGCCAGTCTAGTTGGTGTCAGATGGAATCTCATCGTAGTTTTAATTTGCATTTCTCTAATGGCTAATGATCGTGAGCATTTTCTCATGTATCTGTTGGCTGCCTGAATATCTTCCTTAGTGAAATGTGTGTTCATATCCTTTGCCCACTTCTTGATTGGGTTGTTTGTCTTTTTGTGGTTGAGTTTTGACAGAATCATGTAGATTTTAGAGATCAGGCGCTGGTCTGAGATGTCATAGCTGAATATTCTTTCCCAGTCTGTAGGTGGTCTTTTTACTCTTTTGGTGAAGTCTTTAGATGAGCATAGGTGTTTGATTTTTAGGAGCTCCCAGTTATCTGGTTTCTCTTCATCATTTTTGGCAATGTTTTGTATTCTGTTTATGCCCTGTATTAGGGCTCCTAGGGTAGATCCTATTTTTTCTTCCATGATTTTTATCGTTTTAGTCTTTATGTTTAGGTCTTTGATCCACTTGGAGTTAGTTTTTGTGCATGGTGTGAGGTATGGGTCCTGCTTCATTCTTTTGCAAATGGATATCCGGGTATGCCAGCACCATTTGTTAAAAAGACTATTATTTCCCCAATTGACTGACACTGGTCCTTTGTCAAATATCAGCTGCTCATAAATGGATGGATTTATATCTGGATTCTCAATTCTGTTCCATTGGTCTATGTGCCTGTTGTTGTACCAGTACCAGGCTGTTTTGACTACAGTAGCTATATAATAGGTTCTGAAATCAGGTAGGGTGAGGCCTCCCACTTTCTTCTTCTTTTTCAGTAATGTTTTGCTTATCCGGGGGTTCTTTCCTTTCCATGTGAAATTAGTGATTTGTTTCTCTATTCCCTTAAAGTATGACATTGGTATTTGGATTGGAAGTGCGTTGTATGTATAAATGGCTTTTGGTAGAATAGACATTTTTACTATGTTAAGTCTACCTATCCATGAGCAGGGTATGTTTTTCCATTTAAGTGTGTCCTTTTGAATTTCTTGTAGCAGAGTTTTATAGTTTTCTTTGTATAGGTCTTTTACATCCTTGGTAAGATTTATTCCTAAGTATTTTATCTTCTTGGGGGCTACTGTGAATGGTATTGATTTGGTTATTTCCTCTTCGGTTTTCTTTTTGTTGATGTAGAGGAATCCAAGTGATTTTTGTATGTTTATTTTATATCCTGAGACTCTTCCAAACTCTTCTATTAGTTTCAGTAGTTTTCTGGAGGATTTCTTAGGGTTTTCCATGTATACGATCATGTCATCTGCAAATAGTGATAGCTTTACTTCCTCCTTACCAATCTGGATACCCTTTATTTCTTTGTCTAGCCTAATTGCTCTGGCTAGGACTTCAAGTACGATGTTGAATAAGAGTGGTGATAAAGGGCATCCTTGTCTGGTTCCCGTTCTCAAGGGAAATGCTTTCAGGTTCTCTCCATTTAGAGTGATATTGGCCGTCGGCTTTGCATATATGCCCTTTATTATGTTGAGGAATTTTCCTTCAATTCCTATTTTGGTGAGAGTTTTTATCATAAATGGGTGTTGGACTTTGTCAAATGCCTTTTCTGCATCAATTGATAAGATCATGTGGTTTTTGTCTTTTGTTTTATTTATGTGATGGATTACATTAATGGTTTTTCTGATATTAAACCAGCCTTGCATACCTGGTATAAATCCCACTTGATCAGGGTGAATTATTTTTTTGATGTGTTGTTGGATTCTATTGGCTAGAATTTTATTAAGGATTTTTGCATCTATGTTCATGAGGGATATAGGTCTAAAATTTTCTTTTTTTGTAATGTCTTTACCTGGTTTTGGTATCAGGGAGATGGTAGCTTCATAGAATGAGTTGGGTAGTATTCCGTCTTTTTCTATACTTTGAAATACCTTCAATAGTAATGGTGTTAAGTCTTCCCTGAAGGTTTGGTAGAACTCTGCAGTGAAGCCATCTGGGCCAGGACTTTTTTTTGTTGGGAGTTTTTTGATTACCGTTTCAATCTCTTTTTTTGTTATGGGTCTATTTAGTTGTTCTACTTCTGAATGTGTTAGTTTAGGTAAGTAGTATTGTTCCAAGAATTTATCCATTTCTTCTAGGTTTTCAAATTTGTTAGAGTACAATTTTATGTAGTAATCTGATATGATTCTTTTGATTTCATTTGGTTCTGTTGTGATGTGGTCCTTCTCGTTTCTTATTCGGGTTATTTGTTTCCTTTCCTGTTTTTCTTTAGTCAGTCTAGCCAATGGTTTATCAATTTTGTTAATTTTTTCAAAGAACCAGCTTTTGGCTTTGTTGATTCTTTCAGTTGTTTTTCTGTTCTCTAATTCATTTAGTTCAGCTCTAATTTTTATTATTTGTTTTCTTCGGGTGCCTGATGGATTCTTTTGTTGCTCACTTTCTATTTGCTCAAGTTGTCGGGACAGTTCTCTGATTTTGTCTCTTTCTTCTTTTTGTATGTGTGCATTTATCGATATAAATTGGCCTCTGAGCACTGCTTTTGCTGTGTCCCAGAGGTTTTGATAGGAAGTATTTTCATTCTCGTTGCTTTCTAAGAATTTCCTTATTCCCTCCTTGATGTCTTCTATAACCCAGTCTTTTTTCAGGAGGGTATTGTTCAGTTTCCAAGTATTTGATTTCTTTTCCCTAGTTTTTCTGTTATTGATTTCTAGCTTCATTGCCTTGTGGTCTGAGAAGATGCTTTGTAATATTTCGATGTTTTGGATTCTGGAAAGATTTGTTTTATGCCCTAATATGTGGTCTATTCTAGAGAATGTTCCATGTGCGCTAGAAAAAAAAGTATATTTTGCAGCAGTTGGGTGGAGAGTTCTGTATAAGTCAATGAGGTCAAGTTGGTTGATTGTTGTAAGTAGGTCTTCCGTGTCTCTATTGAGCTTCTTACTGGATGTCCTGTCCTTCTCCGAAAGTGGTGTGTTGAAGTCTCCCACTATATATGTGGAGGTGTCTATCTCACTTTTCAATTCTGTTAAAATTTGATTTCTGTATCTTGCAGCCCTGTCATTAGGTGCGTAAATATTTAATATGGTTATGTCTTCCTGATCAATTGTCCCTTTTATCATTATATAGTGTCCTTCTTTATCCTTTGTGGCGGATTTAAGTCTAAAGTCTATTTTGTCAGAAATTAATATTGCTACTCCTCTTCTTTTTTGCTTATTGTTTGCTTGATATATTTCTTTCCATCCTTTGAGTTTTAGTTTGTTTGTGTCTCTAAGTCTAAGGTGTGTCTCTTGTAGGCAGCATATAGATGGATCTTGTTTTTTTACCAGTCCGTGACTCTCTGTCTCTTTATTGGTGCATTTAGTCCATTTACATTCAGCGTAATTATAGATAAGTAAGTTTTTAGTGCTGTCATTTTGATGCCTTTTCATGTGTGTTGTTGGCCATTTCATTTTTCCACATGCTTTTTTGTGCTGAGACGTTTTTCTTAGTAGCTTGTGAGATCCTCATTTTCATAATGTTTAACTTTGTGTTTATTGAGTCGTTACGTTTTTCTTGACTTTTTTCTTGAGTTATGGGATTGATATTCCGTTTTGTGGTTACCTTTTTATTTACCCCTATTTTTCTAAGTAAAAACCTAACTTGTATCCTTCTATTTCGCCTTGTATCACTCTCCATCTGGCAGTTCAATGCCTCCTATATTTAGTCCCTCTTTTTGATTATTTTGATCGTTTAGCTATTGATTTCCATGATTTCCTGTTGTGTGTATTATTTTGTTTATTTATTTATTTTTTAGAATTAGTCTTAATTTGTTTGTTTTTGTGCTTTCCCTGTTTGAGTTGCGTTGATATCAGGACGTTCTGTTTTGTGACCTTGTATTGTGCTGGTACCAGATATTATTGGTCATCCGGCCAAACAATCTCTTTTAGCATTTCTTGCAGTCTTGGTTTAGTTTTTGCAAATTCTCTAAACTTGTGTTTATCTGTAAATATCTTAATTTCTCCTTCATATTTCAGAGAGAGTTTTGCTGGATATATGATCCTTGGTTGGCAGTTTTTCTCGTTTAGTGCTCTGTATATGTCGTCCCATTCCCTTCTTGCCTGCATGGTTTCTGCTGAGTAGTCTGAACTTATTCTTATTGATTCTCCCTTGAAGGAAACCTTTCTTTTCTCCCTGGCTGCTTTTAAAATTTTCTGTTTGTCTTTGGTTTTGGCAAGTTTGATGATGATGTGTCTTGGTGTTTTTCTTTTTGGATCAATCTTAAATGGGGTTCGATGAACATCTTGGATAGATATCCTTTCTTCTTTCATGATGTCAGGGAAGTTTTGTGTCAGGAGTTCTTCAACTATTTTCTCTGTGTTTTCTGTCCCCCCTCCCTGTTCTGGGACTCCAATTACTCGCAAGTTATCCTTCTTGATAGAGTCCCACATGATTCTTAGGGTTTCTTCATTTTTTTTAATTCTTTTATCTGATTTTTTTCCAGCTATCTTGGTGTTGTTTCCCTGGTCCTCCAGAAGTCCCAGTCTACATTCTAATTGCTCGAGTCTGCTCCTCTGACTTTCTATTGCGTTGTCAAATTCTGTAATTTTATTGTTAATCTTTTGGATTTCTACATGCTGTCTCTCTATGGATTCTTGCAACTTGTTAATTTTTCCACTATGTTCTTGAATAATCTTTTTGAGTTCTTCAACAGTTTTATCAGTGTGTTCCTTGGCTTTTTCTGCATTTATCCTAATTTCATTTGTGATATCTTTAAGCATTCTGTAAATTAGTTTTTTATATTCTGTATCTGATAATTCCAGGATTGTATCTTCATTTGGGAAAGATTTTGATTCTTTTGTTTGGGGGGTTGGAGAAGCTGTCATGGTCTGTTTCTTTATGTGGTTTGATATGGACTGCTGTCTCCGAGCCATCACTGGGAAACTAGATTTTCCAAGTAGTCAGCTAAAAAAAAATGCAGTCAGATCCCTATCTGAATTCTCTCTCTGGCTCCGGGTATTCGGATGTTAATGGGGTCGCCTGGGGAGGGTGGGGGAGGGATCTGAGAGCTAGGAGTGTAGCACCACAGAATATAGAGCTGAACAACACGTTCACGCTCCGCCCCCGTTCGCCAAAATCTGGGCTGGACGGGTCCCTGGCTAGGACACTGCTTTCCTTGTTCGGAAACCAGTCAATTCCTCCTGGGGACTTCCTCCGGTGCGTGGCACCGCTCGTGGGCACTGGGTGGGCGTTTCCCGCACGAACGGGTGGGCCCGCCCCCAGGGTCTATTCAGGCGATTATAATTAGGTCCCGTGGTCACGCCCCGCCTGTGCGCGCGCCCAAATCCCAGCGGGATGACTTCTGGGTTAAGACGCTGCTTTCCCTGTTCGGGAACCAGTCACTTCCTCCCCGGGACTTCTCCTTCCAGAGCGCCACACCTCTCGCGCGAACTGGTTTGGGGTCACCTGCACGGCCAGGTGGGCCCGCCCCCTGGGTCAATTCAGGGCAATAAAAATGGACTCCGTGCTCACGCCCCGCTCGTGCGCGCGCCCAAGCCCCGGCAGGACGGCACCGCGTCTGGGACGCTACTTTCTGTGCTTTGGGACCAATCAGTTCCTCCCGGGGACTTCTCCTTCCGGTGTGCCACACCTCTCACGCAAACTGGGAGGGCGTCACTCGCACGACCAGGTGGTCCCGCCCCCTGGGTCAATTCAGGGTAATAAAAATGGACCCCGTGCTCATGCCCCGCCCGCGCGCGCGCACGCCCAGATCGCAGCGGAATGGCTGCCCGTCTGGGATGCTGCTTTCCCTGTTTTGAGACCAGACACTTCCGGGGATTTCTCCCTCTGGTGTGCCGTGCCACACGCGCAGACTGGGTGTGCGTCCTCCCGCACGAACGTGTGGGCCCCGCCCTGGGGTCACTTTAGGGAAATATAGTTGACCCCCCACCCGCTCGCGCCCCGTCGGCTTCTCGCCTAACTCCCAGCGGGACGGCACCCCAGCTGGGACGCTGTTCTCCCCCCTCCCAGATCAGTCACTGCCTCCCGGGTGCTTCTCCCTCCGGCTGCGCCCCTACGCCGCCCGCGCCAACCTGCTAGGCTTCCTCCCGGGATGGGTTCGGGGGGGAAGGGGTGGGCCCCCTTTCTGTGCCGTCTGCCCCCCTGGGCTCTGCCCCCGATCGAGCTCCGAAGGTCACCTGCCTGGTGCGCTGGCTCCTAGTTCTGAAAACAGTCGCTGTCTGCCCGTATTTGTTCGTTTTCCGTCTCTAAGTCTGTGCTTGTTGTTCAGAGTTCGTAGATTGTCATGTATGTGATCGATTCCCTTGTTTTTCCGAGTCTTTGTTGCAAGAGGGATCCGCGGTAGCGTCCACCTAGTCCGCCATCTTGGCCCCCCAGCTATTTCTTTTTGAATTATGGTGTGTACCCGTTTGCCTAGAGCATGCTTACATTTGACCCTAGTTATAGATCGAGCATCAACAGAAGGTGATTTGATAGTTCTTAAGGAGAATGAGCATCTGTTTTCAAGGAATCTACCTGTTGGGATGTTGCCTGTGGTGATGTTCAAGCAACAGAAGGGTAATCTCCTCAGCTGATGGATGGCAATGGCAAAGTACTTCCATAGTACTTTGAAGGCTCAGAGTACTCTGGGATTCAATACTGTCAATTTCATCTGAGTACATCCAAATACCTTAATTTCATCTCTTAGGGTCCTATTCTTTCTCAGTCAATGTTGTACCTTTCCAGTGAGAAACTTGACAATACTGCCAGTTTAACTGTCATTGTAATTCAGCAAACTACACAGTTAAATTTTGTGTTTTATTACTAGCAGCATCAATCTGTCTACAGGAAATTAGATTTGTTTGCTTGTTTGTTTAGGATTGCCACAGAAAATTTCTGCTTCTTAAATCTTAAGCTGACATGAGAGGTAAAGTAGTAGATAGTATAATTTTCTTTCTGTGTTTTTAAATGTATTCAGAAGAATCCTTCACACACCACGCTACTTATGGTCATCATTACTACCACATCAGTCAAGTGTAGCACCATCTTTGATTCCCAATGCACTAGCTTCAATAAACCTTGGTCAACTGTGATGCTCATGTGTGTTATTGATTATTAGAATCCCATTTCCTATTTGTGTGGAGCTCAGCACTGTGCTCATGCTGAAGGTTATGTCCAAATGAATGGCCACATCCCACCTTTCTTGGCCTGTTTCCTAGAAGCACTTTTGTTACCAGTTCTGTATCACTCAGGGTCTATTCAGGACACTGAAACCACAGTCATTTTGAAAGTGTAAAATTTAACTTAAAGGGTTAATAGCCATAATTGGGTGGTAACTATAGAAACATGAAAACATTGCTGCTGAATACACTAGGACTGAAAGAAAGTATCAACAGAAGGAATAAACTTTAAAAGGCAGACCTCTTTCGAAGGAAGGGATTGAGACCTCTTTAGAAAAGGTGAGATTGCACCCCACCGAATGGAAGAGAAACTCGCTGGATTGTCCTAGGGTGGAGCTAGCCCACAGTCAGTGAGCGAGCAGAAAATCCAGGGTATAGCTGAGGTGAGGAAACCCTGGTGGCGTAGTGGTTAAGTGCTATGGCTGCTAACCAAGAGGTCGGCAGTTCAGATTCGCCAGACGCTCCTGGGAAGCTCTATGGGGCAGTTCTACTCTGTCCTATAGGGTCGCTATGAGTCAGAATCGACTCGACAGCAGTGGGTTTTTGGGTTTTAGTTGAGGTGAAGATGGTGGGCTGGTGCATGGGGGAGTTGTGGTATTGGGCATCAATTTGGGACTGGACAGCACAAGGGCTGGGTGAATGAATCAGAGGTCTGCGCTGTGTTGATTACTAGGCTGGGGCCAGTACTGTCAACTTGCTAACACATTGCTCTCTCTGGGTGTATAGTTAGGGCAGAGTGCCACCCTGTGTCCCCTATTTGAGTAGTGTTGTAGGAGGCTCGACAGCACTGGGTTGTTTGTTGGTTTGTAGGAGGAAGATGAAGCAAAAAAACAAAAAAATACCCTCATGAGCCAGAAAGAGAAGCGTCTTCCTTCTGCAGGTTCCCTCTAGCATTTTCTACTGACAAAGCTTAATATTTTGCTTGTTGCAAAGGAAGAAGGCTTACAGGATTTATCTCCGTCATAGTAGAACAGACAAAGAATAGTAGATTTGGAGGTGAATGGCAAAAAATTGATAACTGGTACAACAGTTAGTACAGTGTATCAATTATTTTTTAAATAATATTTTAATGGATTTTTGGTGAAAGTTCAGTTTATACAAGTTAGGGAACAGGTTCCCATTTGACAATTTCCACACAAAGTGTTCAGTGACATTAGTTACATTTATCACAATGTGTCAACACTCTCTTTAATTGTGTTCTGTTTTTTCCCATTTCCAGTAGTCTAGTTTTCTTGCCCCCTTATCTTCTCATCTTTGCTTTGAGTGAGTAATTGTTGACCTTTTGGTCTCATACAGATGTTTTTTAGGTAGAGCACCAATCTTATGGGTAACAACCTTTATTTTGTGTGCCACTCTGTTATTTCAGTAAAAGGAGATCTCAAGGAATAGGCTCCATTCTAGGTTTTCAGAGTATCTCAGGGCGATGGTCTTAGGGAGTCCTCTGTTCTCTACTTTGCCAATTTATCTGGATTTTTTTTTTTTTTTTATGAATTTGAGTTATGCTCTACATTATCTCCCATTCTACCCAGGACCTTCTGTTGTGACCCCAGTCAGAATGGTCAGTGGTGGTAGCTGGACACTATCTAGTACTTCTGGCCTCAGAGTAGATGAGGTTGTGGCTTGTGTAGACTTGTTTCTTCTCTGGACTTTTGGTTACCTTTCTACTCTTGCTCCTGGTGAGTAGAGACCAGTAGTTGTACCTTAGATGGCCTTGTGAAATCTAGTAAGCCCCAGACACTGCTCACTTCACTAGGATGCGGATCATGATATTTGCAAATTATGCCAGTTGACTGAGTTGTCTCAGGAGACTATGGTCTTAAGCTTTCAAACCCAGAAAACCAAATTTGGAAGGTGTTTGGTTATAGCTGAGGAGTATGTGTATTTGTGTCTTCAACGAATATATGTGCCTGAACCCACATATTTGTGTTTACACATACCTAGGTGCAGTGGTTAAAATCTCGGCGGCTAACTAAAAGGTCTTCAGTTTGAAACCACCGACCACTCTTTCAAAACCACATGGGACAGCTCTACTCTGTCCTATAGGGTCACTATGAGTTGGAATCAAGTTGATGGCAACTTTTTTTTTTTTTTAATGGCTACTTCTGTCCTCACCTATGTTTACACCTGTACCTATCCGTATACCAATATACCTATACCCTTCCATATGTACTCAAACACTCATTTTCGTTTTGGTTGTGCTGTGCTCACTACATCCATATTCAGCGCCGCTTTACCTATCACCAAAAATAACAGGTTTCTAACTTTTGTAGTGTACTTTCCCCTTCCCTCTCTCTCTGGTAACCACCAATGAACATTAGTTTCTCTCTGTATACCTATTCTTGTCTTCTTATAAAAGAGAGACCATACAATAAATGTCTTTATATGCTTGACTTATTTCACTTAGCATTACGCCTTCCAGGTCTATTCGTGTTATAATATGTTTCACAGACTCATCATTGGTCTTTACAGTTGCGTAGTATTCCTGTAAATGTACCACAGTTTGTTTAGCCCTTCATCTGTTGATAGGCATTTTTGTTGTTTGCATTTATTTACTATTTTGAATAGAGCAATAACAATCACAGGTGCACATATCTGTTCTTGTAATTATTTTCAGTCTCTAGGCTATATACCCACAAGTGGGATTGCTGAATCATAGGTAGTGCTATTTCTAGTTTTTTGAGAAAGTGTGGCATCATTTTCCACAGTGGTTTACCATTTTACAGTCCCGCTAACAATCGATAACAGTTAAAATCTCCCCAGCCCTTGCCAACATTATTTGTTGCTCTCTTTTTTTGTTTTGTTTTGTTTTTTAAGCCAGGTAGGATGATACCTCATTGTAGTTTTGATTTGCATCTCTCTAATGGCTAATGATCAGGAATATCTTTTCATATATTTGTTGGATGCTTGTATGCCCTTTTTGGTAAAGGTTCTGTTCCTATCCTTTACTCAATTTGTGATTGGGTTGTTTGTCTTTTTGTTGTTGAGTCATTGCAGTTTTCTATAGATTTTAGTAACACTCTTATTGAACATGTCGTTTCTGAGGATTTTTTCCCAACCCGTAGGTTATAGGTTATTTACTGTTAATAAAGTCTTTTGATGAGCACAAGTTTTCGATTTTTATGAGATCCCATTTACCTATTTTGTTTTTTTCTATTCATCCGTTTGTTGTTATGTTTGTTATCTATTGTATTTTTACAAAAGTTTAGGTTCCGTATTTTTCTCCCTATGTTTTCTTCCAGGAATATTATGGTTTTAGATGTAATACTTAGGTTTTTGATCCACTTTAATTTAATTTTTGTGTATAGAATGAGGTATGGGTTCTGTTTTGTTTTTCTGCAGGTGGATATCCAGTTTTGCCAGAACCACTTATTAAAGAGATTGTTCCTGCCCCATTGTTGAAAATCAGTGGTCCACAGAAGGCGGGATTTAATTCTGAGTTCTCAATTCTATTCCATTGGTCTATGTGTCTATTGTTGAGCAATACCAGGCTGTTTTGATTATACTGACTGTATAGTATGTTTTTATGTTGAGGAGTGTGAGGCCTCCTGCTTTGTTCTTTTTCTTCAATATTGCTTTTTCTGTTTGAGTTTTCTTTCCTTTCTATATGAAGTTGGTTATTAGCTTTTCCATTTCAGTAAAGAATGTTGTTTGAATTTGGATAGAGGTTGCATTGTATCTGTAGATCACTTTAAGTAGTATTCACATTTTCACTGTTTTAAGTATTCCAATCCACGAGCACGGGATGTCTTTCCATTTTTGTAGGTCTCTTTTAGTCCCTTGTAGTAGTATCTTATAATTTTCATTGTATAAGTTTTTTTATATCTCTGGTTAGGTTAATTCCTAGGTATTTTATTGATTTGGGGGCTTTTGATTTCTTTTCCAGAGTACTTTTTGTTAGTGTAGAGGAACACAACTTATTGTTTTGTGTTCATCTTGTGGCTGCCATGTGGCTGAATTCTTCTATTAGTTCCAGCAGTTTTCTTATAGAATCTTTAGGGTCTTCTATGTATAGGATCATGTCATCTGCAAATATAGTTTTACTTCTTCCTTTCCAATTTGGATACCTTTTATTTCTCCCGTCTTACTGCTCTGGCTAGAAATTCCAGAATGATGTTGAATAAGAGTCATGATTATGGGTATCCTTGTCTCTTTCGCATTCTCAAAGGAAAGGCTCTCAGCCTTTCCCTATTGAGAATAATGTTGGCTGTTGGTTTTGCATGTATACCCTTTTTGCTTCTATTCCTATTTTGCTGAGAGTTTTTATCAGGAAAGTTTGTTTGAATTTTATCAAATTACTTTCTGCATCAATTGATAATATCATATGGTTCTTTTCCTTTATTTTATGTATGCAGTGTGTTACATTGGTTGATTTTCTAATGTTGAACCATCCTTGTGATCCTGGTATGAATCCCACTTGATCATGGTGTATTATTATTATTATTATTATTATTATTATTATTATTATTATTATTATTGATATGTTGCTGAAGTCTGTTGGCTAGAATTTTGTTAACAATTTTTGCGTCTATGTTTATAAGGGATATTGGTCTGTAATTTTCTTTTTTGTGTAGACTTTGCCTGGCTTAGGTATCAGGGTTATGCTGGCTTCAGTTTGGTAGTGCTCCTTTATCTGCTATATTTTTGAAGAAATCAAGTAGGATTCCTGTCACCTTTTCTCTGAATATTTGGTAGAATTCCCCATTGTAGCCATCTGGTCCTGGACTTTTTTTTTGTCAGTTTTTTGATGACATCTTTGATCTCTTCTTTTGTAGTGGGTCTGTTTAAATTATCTACCTCTCTTTGAGTTAGGTAGGTAGTGTGTTTCTAGGAATGGGTCTATTTTATTTAGGTTTTCAAGTTTGGTAAAGTACAATTTCTCATAGTAATCTGTTAGGATCTTCTTTATCTCCGTTGGATCTGTTGTATGTCACCAATTTTGTTTCTTTATTTTTTACTTGCCACTTCTTTTTTTTTTCTTTTTCTTTTTCAATCTAGCCAGTGGTTTGTTTTATTGATTCTTTCAAAGAACCAACTATGGTTTTGCTGATTTTTTTCTATTGTTTTTCTGTTTTGTTTATTTCTGCCGTGATTTTTATTATTTCCTTTTTCTGGTAGTTTTTTTTTTTTTTTTTTTTGGCTTCTGTTGCTCCTCTTTTTTTATTTGTTCAAGTAGTTGGTTTAACGATTTTGTACCTTTCTTCTTTTTTTAATGTAGGTGTTTATTGATATGAATTTCACAGCTTTTACTATGTCTCAAAGGTTTTGACATGTTCTGCTTTCATTTTTTTTGATTCTAGGAATTTTTTAATTCCATTTTTTATTTCTTCTATGACCTAATAGTTTCTTAGTAGTGTATTATTTAGTTTCCATGTAAAATTTTTTTTCCCTTATTTTTCCTGTTGTTAATTACTAGCTTCATACCATTATGGTCAGAGAAGATGCTTTGTCTGATTTCAGTCTTTTCAAATTTGTCGAGACTTGTTTTGTGTCCTGGCATTTAGTCGATGCTGAAATATGATCCATGCACAGTGGAAAAGAATGTGTAACATTCTGGGTAGAACATTCTATATATTTCCATTAGGTCCAATTGGCTTATGGTTTTATTTAAGTTTTCATTGTCCTTAGTGATCTTCTTTTTAGATGTTGTCCATAATTGAAAGTAGTGTGTTGAAGTACTCTACTATTATTGTGGAGTTGTCCATTTCTCCCTTCATATTAGTTAGTATTTGTTTCATATATTATGGAGCATTGCTATTAGGTGCTTATATGTTTACAATTGTTATGTCTTCTTGCTGGAATGACTCTTTTATTATTATATAATGATGTTCATTATCTCTTATAATACATTTTGGTTAAATAACCTATTTTATCCATTATCAGTATGGCCACCCTTGCTGTATTTTGTTTATTGCTTACATGAAATATTTCTCTCCATTCTTTTATTTTCGGTCTTTTTGTCCTTATGTCTAAAGTGTGTTTCTTGCAGCCAACAAAAGGATGAGTCATGTTTTCTTATCCATCCTCTCACGGTCTGTTTTTTGCATGGGACATTTAGACCACTTACATTTAAGCTATAACTGAAAATGAAGTATCTCCCTTACTCATTTTGCTATTTGTTTTTTGAGTATTTCATATCTTCTTTGTTTTATTTATTCTGATTTTTGTTTTTGTTTATATTTGAATGCTTTCTTGAGATGAGCCTTTTTGCTTTCTTCTTTTCTTCTGAGTATTTTTTCTCAGTGATTTCTTAGTGTTTACTGCATATATTACATTATACAACTTACAATTGGAACAATGTTTAACATATGAACAAGAGTTAACATACAACCGTAACATATTAAATCTATTTCTGATATACTCTTCCCTTCCCCATTTATGTTAGTTTTTCTCCGTTAACAACAATATATAACCTATATTCAATAAGTTTGCTTTGTACTTATGTCTTACAAACTTAAGCTGTATTGTTTGTGGGATTTAATTATTGAATTTACTCCCTAAGGTTATCATATACTTGGCCCTTATGATTGCCCATCTTGTATGTTTGGGAGGTCTCTACCTTCTCTTATTTTTTATTTGCTTATTCTTTTTTTTTACCTTCTCTTATTTTTTATTTGCTTATTTTTTCCTGTGTATAGGTATGAGTATTTATTTAGAGCTCTTGTCTTTCCATTTAGAGTAGTCCCTTGAATAATATTTGTAAAACTGGTCTGGTAGTGGCAAATTTCCAGAACTTCTTTTTGTTTGGGAATGTCTTAATTTCCCCTCATTTTTGAATGACAGTTTTCCTGAGTAAAGAATGCTTCGCTGGCAATTGTTTTTATTCAGTATTTTATGTATGTCATTCCTTTGTCTTCTGGCCTCTAGAGTTTCTGGTGAGAAATCTGCACTGATTCTTGTGAATGACACTTGGTATGTTACATTGTGTTTTTCTCTTGCTTTTTTCAGATTCCTCTACTTGTCTTTGGTTTTCAAGAATTTTATTAGGATATGACATGGAGTTGATCTTCTTGTATTTCTTCTAATTGGGGTTCGTGTAGCTTCCTGTATTTTCAGGCTTGGTTCTCTGTTCAGGTCTGGAAAATTCTCTCTGATTATCTCTTGGAAAATTCTTTCTATGTTTTTATTGTTGTCATGGTGTTCTGGGAATCCAATAATTCTAATGTTATATTTCTTAATTGGATCCCATATTTCCATTTGTGTTTGTTTGCTTTTCTTTGTTTTTTTCTCTTGTTTCTCTTGAGACTTGGTAAGTTCAGTTATTTTGTCTTCTAGTTCATGTATTCTATCTTCTGTCTCCTTGACTCTATTGCTGAGTGTTTCTCTTGTTTTTTCAAATTCAGTTGCTTTATTCTTCAGTTCCAATAGTTCTTTTTGTTGTTGTTGATGTTTTCAATTTCTGTGTTGAATCTCTCATTTTGTTTTTCTATTTGTTTCCCGATCTCTGCTAGTTTGTTTTCTGAGTGATTTTTGCTTTCTTTAAACAGGCAATGGTGGTAAATTTAATTTTTTTTCACTTTTTTTCTATTAGTCTGACTTCCACAGGAGAAATTTCCTCTTCTTTATGTTTTCCTTTTGAATGATCCTTCTTCTCTTGTGATTTTTTTGTATTTTCCTATTTTTTGAACTTGGGCCATTTTGTTATCTTTTTTTTTACTTTAAATTTTGCATCATGGTTTATCTGAGAAATTATCCTAATTGGGTGCCCTAGTGGTACAGTGGTCAAGTGCCCAGCTGCCAACCAAAAGGTGTGGGCCTGCACCCACCAGCCACATCATGGAAGAAAGGTGCAACTGCCTGTCTCTGCAATGACTCACAACCCTGGGAGCCCCACAGAGCAGCTCTACTTTGCCCTACGTGGTCACTATGAGTCAAAATTGACCCAATGACAATGGGCTTGGTATCTTCTCCTCAGAAGCACTATAGGACACTCTTATCCTTAGTGTTTTTGTTTTTGTTTTAGTGGTGATTCAGAAGTTTGGATGCTTGGTCTCTGGAATTCAATATGCATGCATGGGAGGGGGATTAGCTGGTCATGGATGCTGACATAAGTGGTGGGGCTCGACTTTTCTGTGGCAAAGGTACAGGGCTCTCTATGTCTTTCCTTCATGAGCATACCTACGCAGGCTTTCCCATGATGTCCTACTGTGGGCAGGGGGCCCACTCTTTCCCTCTGTGTTTTCTGCATGAAATGTTCCCCTCACCCTGACGCCTTTGCAGTTCCTCCCAGTCCTAGTGCCTATCCATCTCTCAACAGCACTCTCTCACAGCACAATGGCCTCCCTTCCCCCCTCTCAATTGTATAGCCCATGAACTCCCACAGCCAATCTTCTCTGCCTTAAAATATTGGGCTACAGCTTCCTCAGTTTAGCTCCCTTTCTGTGTTCCCTGTTTGGGATGATGACCAATCCTGTCCCAAAATGACTATGATCAGTAAGTGCTCCAGATGTTGGTGATTAGGTTCTCCCAGTTTCTGTGCTGTTCCCACCCCTTCTCTCCCCCGTTTCTGGTCTCATCCTGACTCTCCAACACTATCTTAGTTATCTAGTGCTGCTATAACAGAAATACCACGTACTGATGGCTTTAACAAACAGAAATTTAGTCTCTTGTGTTTGAAGAAGGTAGAGGTCTGAATTCAGGGTGCCAGCTCCAGGGGAAGGCTTTCTCTCTCTATTTGCTCTGGGGCAAGGTCCTTGTCATCAATCTTCTCCTGGCCTAGGAGCTTCTCAGAGCAGGAACTCCAGGTCCAAATGATGCACTCCACTCCTGGCTCTTCTTGTTTGGTAGTAATGAGGTCCCTCTCCTCTCTACTTGCTTTTCTCTTTTATGTCTCAAAAAAGATTAACTGAAGACACAACCTAATCCTGTAGATTGTGTCCTGCCTCACTAACATAACTGCCTCTAATCCTGTTTCATTAAAGTTATAGAAGTTGGGATTTACAACACATGGGATAATTACACCAGATCACAAAATGGAGGACAACCATCCAATACTGGGAATCATGGCCGCCTAGCCAAGTTGACATTCATTTTTGGGGGACACAATTCGATCCATAACAAACACCTCAGCTTCTGTCCAAGGTCCTGAGGTTTCAGCCTGTGCTTGTTTTGTTCATTTTTCTGTGGGTTAGTTGCTGGGGGAGTAAATGGGAGCGTCCACTCACTTTGTCATCTTGCTCCACCCTTATATCGATTATTTTTTAATTAACTATTCTTGGTCTAACTCATAGCCATAGGGTTTCCAATGAGCTTGGGGCAGTTCTACTCTGTCCTATACGGTTGCTATGAGTCAGAATCAACTCAGCGACAACAGGTTTGGTTTATTCTTGGTCAGCTCACTTTTCTTGTTCCTCTGAGCATCTATGCTCAAATTTTATGGCCTTCTGAGTCTCATGATTTCTTCTTCCCTTTCTTCTATTTTCATGCCCAGCAGAACTCCCCTTTTCTTCTAAGTCATTGAGCATACTGAAGCCATACTATAATGAATTTTTCCAAATATGACTTCTCATACACAAAATTATTCTTTCATTATTTTATTTCCATTTAAGAAGGACCTCTTCTCTTTTTAATGCAAATTCCTCAATAAGTCCTTTCCTATTACCCTCTGTAATCTCCTTTAAAATTTTGCTCTGTGAATTTTTCCTTCTCTTTTCCTTATCTCTATCCTCTTTTCAACACCTCATGCTGGATATAGGATCCATTTGACTCCAATTCATTAGGGCCCCAAGAAATGAGGGCATATGATAAAAGGAATATGAAGTTTGAGTCTCAGAAAAGGAAGTCTTGACCTTTGAGAAACAGCTTCAAAATGTTTATGTTTGGATATCTGAGTAGAGCATGAATGAATTCCCCATTAATTGATATATGTGGTAGTCAATCCTGCTGCGTAAGCAAAGAGTAGATCCTAATGACAGCCATTGAAGAAATGATGTACACTGGAAGACAGCATTTTGAAGATATATTGTTACAGAGTATTTGGGCCAGATTGGTGCTACTTATAGCCTCCTTCACAGCCTGTAAACATCCTCAGATACACACTACTCCCTTTATCTTTTTTGCTTATCAAACTTCTGCCAAGCCCAGCCTTTCTTTATTTGCTCGTGCAGAGTCCCTGCAAGTCCCCTGTAGCACAGTTATCTCCACTCCCTCAACCTGTGTGCATTTTCTCCAATACACAACCTGGACTGCAACATGGCTTCTACACACAGCACTCTACTAAAATGTCTTTCTACATTGTGACTCCTAATTGCCAAATTAAAGAAAAATTTTAAATCTTTAACAGGAGGCAATGCTACAATTAACCATGGTGATCAAACTGTCACTGAAACTCTGCATCTTCAACTTCCATGGCATTATTATTTTCTCATGCCTCTCTGACAATTCTTCATCATTCTCAATTTTGGTGTCCCTTGTTTCTCTAGTTTTTCTTTTTTTTTCCCACCTGAAATGTTAGGGCATGTGAAATCTCTCTTTAGTGATCAACTATTACTGTTACTGTTTTATATATATATATATATAAACCCTGGTGGTATAGTGATTAAGTGCTATGGCTGCTAACCAAAAGGTCGACAGTTCTAATCCACCAGGCGCTCCTGGGAAACTATATGTATATATATGTAAAGTACTAACCTATACGCTGATGATTCCCACATCACAGCAGAAACCCGGAACTATTCTTACATCTTGGTTACGTATGACAGAGCACGTGGAGCACTTCTTTACTCTTACCCTGTCAAACCCAAACCCAGTGCCGTCGAGTCGATTCCGACTCATAGTGACCCCACAGGACAGAGTAGAACTGCCCCATAGAGCTTCCAAGGAGCGCCTGGTGGACTGGAACTGCCTACCCTTTGGTTAGCAGCCGTAGCACTTAACCACTACGCCACCAGGGTTTCCTCTTACCCTGCAGATATCTCAAATTTAGTTCATATAAAACTGAATTTATCATGCCTCCACCTCTGATTCTGCTCCATTTCTATATTCTGTACTTGAAATTGTAGTTCTACCATCTATCCAATAACCTCTCAATAGGAATCTTGGAGTAACCTTGATAACTTACTCTTTATCATCTTGTCTTCTATTTAATCTTCAAGTACTTAGTCAATCTTTACTGGTTTTATTCTGTACCTTTTTTTAAAATTTTATCTTTTCAATCTTCTTAACGAAATTCTTATTTAGGTACTTACAATTTGAATTTTATAATAGACCCCTACCTAGTCTCCATGCCCTCGTCAATTAGTCCCTTCATGCTGATACATGCATGAACCATCGAAATACAAATACGACCATATTATCACCTGCTTAAAGGTAAAGACACCCATCAGATACATAGAATATGAGGCATACAAAACTTTGTAACCTACTCCTACATACTTTTTCAACCTTACCTATAGACTTGAAACCAGCTGTCATCAAGTCCATTTGACTCATGGAGACCCCACGTGTGTCAGAGTAGAACTAGGCTCCATAGTATTTTTAATAGCTGAGTTTTTGGAAGTACAGTTCTAGTGCCTTTCTTCTGAGGTGCTTGCCTCTGGGTGTTCTCAAACTTCCAGCATTTTGATTAGCAAGCAAATATGTTGTTTGCACTACCCTGAAACTCCACCTATACATAGTCGGTACCTGCTACTTCCTGCATTGCATTTGACACTAAAAGAAAAAAAAAAAAAAAGAAAGAAAGAAATCCAGGTGTCATCCCCTATACTAAAATTTTCACAACATTATGATGTAATTGCTGTGACTGGACTGAACATGTGAAAGATGTTGAACTGGAAAATATTGTGTCATCTGTATTTTTACAACAATGATAAACATGCTATTCTAGGGTTTGGCTAAGTATATTTTATTCCCTTGAAATGAGCTACTTTTCTTAAGGAACTACATAATGCCTATAATTCTTGAAATTTTAGTGTATTGCTCCATTAGGAAATTTTTGTTTACCCTGGCCAGGTCAGATTATGTGCTATTCTTCTGTACTCTCCTGAAACTTCATGCACAACTCTGTTACTCCACAATAAAAATTAAAATTATGTTTTCCAATTTCTGCATCTATCCACCAGATAGTTAGCTCCCTTTGGAATACATTGACAATGTATTACTTACTTTTTTTCTTCCATAGCTTCTTGCATTATTCCCCAGGTACATGTACAGTAAATATATGTTGAACTAATGATAGAATTTTGTGTCTCAAACACTAAATTCTCAATAAAAAATATTGAATTGCTTCTTGTGTTATTTATTTTGGTATCTTAGGGCTTCAATTTTTTACCTCTCTTTGTCTCTTTGTTTTACCTTAAACTTCTCTTCCAAGATTGTATCTGGAAAGTTAAATGTCATCATGGCTCCCCTGTTAGTGCAGGGTCATATAGGAGTGAAGAAAACCATGGGGTGCTTGTCAGATACATAGTACAGTGGACCCTTATTTTCTGCCAGTGATCATTTCTTGATTTCTAGATTGTATAATCTGGCTTGACATCTTTAGTGGTTGGGAGACACCTCACATTGTTTTCCTGACTTGTAAAGTCACAACTATACATAGAAGGAAAACTCAAGTGGAATTACCTGGAACTATCCATTCAAGACAGTGAATAAAAATATTGCTTCCTGGAAACTTAAAAGTGAAAACCATATATTTGAAAAACAAACAAAACAAAATTAAAAAAAAAACCAGATTTTTCTGTGATCTCTGGGAAAGGAAGAGTGTCTTTTTTTATTAAAGCACAAAACTTAGACACAAATATTGATAAAAATCAATATCATCAATAAAAATAGAAAATACACAGCAAAACTGTGTCCAAGAACAGTGATGTAAACAAAGAAAAAGACAAATCTCTTCCTAAGGTGACATTTTTGCAATAAATAAACTGACTCAAGAATAGAGTCCACATCTATTTAAAAATTTCCTGCTAACAATCAAGATAAAAACATTAATGTAAAATCTGGGTAAAGTTTAGTAAACAACTGTGGCATGGAAGACAAATATCAGTAGCCAATTAACGTGTGAAAAGATATTGAAATTTACTAAGAATCATGGAAATGAAAGTTAAGACTACAATGAGGTAATAGTTCACATTCAAAAGATTGGCAGAGATTTTAAATTCTGGAAATGCAGAACATTTAAAGATTTGTGAATGAAGGGAATTCTGATACACTGCTGGTAGCAGGGTAAACTGGTACAACCACTATGAAGAGGACTTTAGCAAAAAGGATACATCCCAAATAGAAAATTTTTCATCAAAAAGGAAAATAAGCTTGATGGCATACGCAGTATGATACCAGTTATGTAAAGTTTAAAATCATGTAGTAAAATGCTCCATATTACTTATAAACAAACACAATAAAACTTTTAAAACATATTTGGGGATGATAAATACCATATTCAAAACAGAAAATAAGTCTGTGGAGGGTGAGGAATGAGAATAAAAAGAGTATATAGATAGCTTTGCCTTCACCTATATTGTTTTATTAAAAATAAAAACAAAATAACAGGAAGCAAATTCTCTTAGTTACTTAATACTGCACTCTTTCTTTGCTTGTAGATGAACCCTCACATGTCTTCTGTCTTCCATTTGTGTGTGTCTCTGTGTCCATTCTGGTCTTTTCCTAACTCAGAAATGATTACCGGGTTTTTGGGAGAATCCACCCTCTACTGGTAAGTCCTCATTAACATAAAAAAAAAGATTCCAAACAGGAATTCAACACTTATTTTGGGGAGGAAAAAAAATCAATTCATAACACAAATGATACAAATATTAATAAAAATAAACAATATTCTTTTTTTTTAGTTTATACTTGTTTTACCTTTTCAAGTTATTTTTACTGCCATTTTACAACATAAAGGGAAGCCTGGTGGTGCAGTGGTTAAGCCATTGGCTGCTAACCAAAAGATCAGTAGTTCCAATCCAACAGCTGCTCCATGGGGCAAAGATGTGACAGTCTGCTTCCATAAAGATTTGCAGCCATAGAAACCCTATGGGGCAGTTCCACTCCCTCCTACAGGGTTGCTAAGAATTGATTCGATGGCAATTTTTTTTTTTTTGGTTATAATATAGGGTTTCTTTCTTTATCAGAACGGGTAAAAAGAGATAAAATAATTTTAAACGACTGTAAATTTTGCTTACTCTCATAGATTAATAACCTGTTTAGGAAACATACAATTGAATAAGCAAATACCACAATGAGCTACCTGTGCACTGTTGAGAAAGTTTTGAAAGCACACACATGTCAAATGAACATGAGCCAGTCTAAAGAAAAAGATAAAGGAGAAACCTGTGAGTGAGAGCTATCAAAGCAAAGAAGAGAATGATAAGTCATTCAAGCATAGGATTAAAAATTGGAGAAACTGAAAAAAGTATAGAATGGCTGGAATGAAGAGTGTGAAGAGTAGTAACATGAAATGAAGTTGGAAAGAGGAACAAAGGCCAGTTCATGGAGGGCCTTGCAAGTCACCTTAAAAGATTTTAAACTTAACCCTAAAAGTCATTCATAAAGATTTTTAGTCAGATTAATGGATTAATAATACTGTGTTGTAGAAAAATCACTTGGCTTCAGTATAGTCAATGGAGACAGGGTAGAAGGCAAGAATGGGCAGAAATATCTTTTAGGAGATTGTCTTGGTTATCTAGTGCTGCTATAACAGAAATACCACAAATGGATGGCTTTAACAAAGATAAATTTATTCTCTCACAGTTTAGAAGGCTAGAAGTCGAAATTCAGGGTGCCAGCTCCAGGGGAAGGCTTTCTCTCTGTGTCATCTCTGGGGGAAGGTCCTTGCCATCAATCTTCGCCTGGTCTAGGAGCTTTTCAGCACAGGGACCCATTAAACAGGACGAGTTCCACTCTTGACACTTCTTGCTTCATGGTATGAGGTCCTTATCTCTCTGCTCCGCTTGCTTTTCTCTCCTTTTATCTCTTGTAAGATAAAAGGTGATGGAGGCCACACCCCAAGGAAACTATGGTGTTGCATCCCACTCTAATCCTCTTTAACATGACCTAATCTTGCCTTGTTAACTACAGGTAGAGATTAGGATTTGCAACACATAGACAAATTACATCAAATCACAAAATGGTGGACAACCACACAATACTAGGAACCAGGTCCTGGCCAGCTGACCCACATTTTGGGGGGACACAATTCAATCCATGACATAGAGTATTACAATAATTCAGCATGAACTGAGGGTAGTCTTCATAACTTCCACTTTCCATATGCACTTTTCTTTTCCTAAATTCCTTCTACCAAACATGTAGACATTTATCTTTAAACATCATCTTATATGAAGGGCATTCCCTAAGCTCTCTAGCTCATTTAATGGACAGAAAAGCACTGTAAGGAAGGTATCATAACCCTTTTAAAAGTTACATGCATATAAAAGTAGCATTCATGTTTTCAAAGTCAGCATTCTTTCACATGAACATTTATTGGGAACGTAGACATATACATAGATAAATTAAAATACAATATGGTGAGGAACCCTGACAACAGCTGAACAAAATATTACAGAATCATTGCAGACAGTAACTTATTCCACAGCATATTAAATTATCATAAACTCCAAAGACATGGAGTTTTATTAATTCGCTTAGGCATTTTTCACTACTACATATTGTTTATGTGGAACCCAGTATTTGAAAGACTGCTAATTATAAAATATTTATTGTTTTGTCTATGCTACTTAAGTGAAAAATAATACATATGTAATCCACTTTTGTAAATCTCTAAGGACAAAATTTTGCTGTACACTCTTCATTTCTTAATTTGTCAAAGAGTATATGCTAATTATGTGATAAACTGATAAAGAATTCAGATTTTAAATATAGCAGAATTCTGTTACTGTCTTTCATCTATATTTTTCTCTTCACTTTTGTTGTTTATTATAAAAATGATGCATGTTCATTTGATGCCAATTTTAACCATACAAAACTATAGAATGTATCAAATGAAAGAACTTCCCCCATACCCTTCCCACAATCCCATTCCCTGTAGGTAACCACTGTTAACTGGCGTGCATCTTTTCAAACAATCTCTTTGTCAAATACATGAAATTCCATCACGTAACTATTATATTTGCAAAAAGTTTAAATATGATAAGACAAAGTATTGGACAGAAAGAACAATACCATTTCTTACACACTGCCTGTGGGAAAATTAGTAAGATTTATCTAGTAAAGCATATACATATCCTATAACTTAGCAGATCCACTCTTTAGCATCTACACTGGAGAACCTCCAGTTCTTGGGACTTGACCTAGCAGCTTACCTGCCAATCTTGGGATTCATTAGCCTCCACATTCTGTGAGCAAGCGGCCTGCCTGCTTACCTGCCAATGTAGGGATTTGTTGGCTTCCGTAGCCTGTGAGTCAGAGGCCTGTTGTCTGTCCTGCTGATCTTGGACTTGCCAGCTCCTGGAGCTACATAAGAAGGAAAAGCCTCTAGGCTGACCCAAGAACCTGGGACTTTCCAGCCTCTACAACCATATGAGCTGTTTCCCTGACATAACGCTCTCTCTCTTTGTCTCTCTCTCTCTCTAAATATATATACATACATTTCACTGGTTTTTCTTCTCTAGAGAACCCAGCCTAAGACATTTGGTACAGGGTGTGATTCTAGAGAAACAAAATTGTAAGGATGAGTCTTCTAAATTAGTTCTCAAGTCTGGTTAGTTTTAAAGATGTTGACGCCTCTGCTTCCAGTAATAAAGAGGGCACTGCTAATCCATGGCATATGGTAGCAATAGAAATATGCAAAGTGTCACCACCAACAGATCAGGTATTGGTGAGAGGTAAGGCTCTGGGTGATGGCACGTTTGATACCTTTCTACAATTTTGTCTTAATGGCAAGTATAAGGAAGCTGGTTGGTTGATCCTACTTTTGTTGGACAAAGTGATGAAAGAAAGAGATGAGCTCAGGGCTTCAGAGTCAAAGCTCGAGTATCACATAAATTACCTCCAAATTTCCACTTGTGCCTTGAAAGAAAGCCTTATTTCTTGTGGTCACAGAGCTGGTATTGTCGAAAACCAAGCCCAGAGTCTTATTGTAAGAGTGGTTGTAGTACAATGCCAACTGAATTTCCAACTTGAATGATGTCTGAAGTTAAACTTAGGGCATTGATTGGGAAGAGATGGGATCCTGAAACTTGGGATGGGGACATACGGACAGAACTTCAAGAATTGCACCAGGTTGTTCACTTTGCTTGGAAGGAGAAACACCCAGTTGCACAATCATATACTGATTCAGGGGCTGTGGCCATGTTGTGCCTGGATGGTCAGGGACTTGGAAGGAACATGATTGGAAAACTGGAGACAGTGAGGTATGAGGAAGAGGTACGTGGATGGACTCTGAATGGACCAAAGAAACAAAGATATTTGTGTATCATGTGGATACTCACCAAAGTGTTACATCAGCAGAGGAAGATTTTAGCAATCAAGTGGATAGGATGATGTGTTCTGTGGAAATCAGTCATCCTCTTCCCCCAGCCACTCCTGTCATTGCCCAATGGGCTCCTGAAAAATGGGGCTATGGTGGCAGGGATAGAGGTTATGCATGGGCCCAGCAGCATGGGCTTCTACTCACACAGGCTGATTCAGCTACAGCCACTGCTGAATGCCCAATCTGCCAGCAGCAGAGAGTAACCCTGAGTCCCTGATATGGCACCATTTCTCAAGGTGATCAGCCAGTAACCTGGTGGCAGTCCAGTAACATTAGATCACTTCCATCATAGAAAGACTACCATTTTGTTCTTACTGGAATAGACACTTACTTTCGATATGGATTTGCCTTCCTTGCACACAATTCTCCTGCCAAAACCACCATTCGTGGCCTTACAGAATGCCTTATCCACTGTCATGGTGTCACACACAATATTGCCTTGAATCAGGGAACTCATTTCACAGTAAATGAAGTGCAGCAATGGACCTACGCTCATGAAATTCACTGGTCTTACCATGTTCCTCATCATCATGAAACAGCTGGCTTGATGGAAACAATGGAATGGCCTACTAAAGACACAATTATGGTGCCAGCTAGGTGGTAATACCTTGTGGGGCTGGGGCAATGTTCTCCATGAGGCTGTATATGTTCAAAACCAGCATTTAAAATATAGTACTGTTTCTCCCATAACCAGGATACATGGGCCCAGGAATCAAGGGGTGAAAATGGGAGTGACACCACTCGCTGTTACCCCTAGTGACCCACTGGCAAAATTTAAAACATGAAATATTCATAAATACATTAAAATCAGGAAATATTTATAAATACATGAATATCAAGAAAAAGTTTATTTGTAGGGTACTATAAAAAAATTTTTTTTTAATAATTGTTTTGTGTTCTGCTGGTGTTTTATAAATCTATACATGTACAAAAATTTACAGATTTTCATACTACTAAGCTCTCAGTTTTACTGTACAATTAAAAAAATAAAATTTTAGGTCACAAAATATTTTCATGGGTTAATTTCATTGACCCTTTTCATTTCTTCTCTTGATTTCTCAACTATACTTGCCTTTATTGACCAAGTTCTTCCATTTTTACACTTTCAATTCATTTGCCTTCCAACATCACAGTCTTCTGATTTTCCTCCTATCTCTCATGAAAATATACTTTGTAGATTCAGGTTTCAATTTCCCAAAGTTAAATGTCAGAGTTTTTCAGAATTCATTCTTAGTTTCATTTTCCTTGAACTAAATTTTTTCATATTCCCCCATGCCTTTGAATACCCATTAAAAATATTAAGACTTTTCAATTATTTGTATTTGTAGCCCATACTGATCTTCCATGTCATGTCACTGATGTATATTTCTATTCAACTACTGGGTTGTTTCACAGGCTTTTTATACTTAAAATATCCAAAATGAACTCATAAACTTCCTCAATCCCGTCTTTAAAAGCCTTGTTCTTTCTATTCTATCCTTTTCTGTATCTGTACTTACTCCTTTCTATCTGTTGTGCAAGTCAGAACTAAGGATTCATCCTTGAAATCTTTTCCCTTGCTACTGAATATTTCTTATAAGTAGTTTCTGAGCTCCCCTACTGATCTACACGAACGTCGTCATCTCTCACCAAGACTACTGCAGTAGCATCCTAACTATGTTTCCTGTTTTCACACTTGCCTGCTTCCAGTCTCTTGTCCAAACTCTAGTCATGGTAGTAATTTCAAAATGTTCTCTGTTTAAAACTTTACTAGCTACATATTTCTATTAGGATCAAGACAAGCTCTTTAAAGCCTTACCTTATTTGGTCTGTGCCCTTCTCTTTAGATTCATCTCATGCCACTTTTCTGTTCTCTCTTGCTTTTTTAGCCAAATTTTTCTGCACCCCATACATCAATTTGCCTTCATACGTACCTTAACGTAAGAGTCTTCCTTTTCCCAGAAGGCTCTTCTCTAGTCTCTTTTACCTAGTTAATACCTACTTATTTGTAAATCTCAACCAAGATATCCATTTATCAGGGAAACTTTTCCAGACACATCACTTTCTCACCATGCATGTGCACATATATACACACACTGTCAGGAATACCTCCCATTTTCTTCATATAGCTTATATTGCTTTTAAGTTACAAAGTTATTTGTGTAATAAAGTTTATTTTTTAATTGATTAATCATTAATTAATCAAAATAAGGATTAATTTTCTCCTTCTGGATTATAATTTCCAGAAGAGCAAGAGCCATGTTTATTTTTGATCTCCTTTGCAACCCCTGGGTCTAGAATAGTGTGTGATACATAGTAGTAATTCAGTCAACATCACCCAGACATTCTTTCTTTGTGGTAATGAGGCAAATGTTCTGTGTAAGGATAGATTTTCACATTTTTATTTCAATCTCATTTTAGCTGTGTTAGAGACTTCTATCTCCATCTAAACTAATTTCCTCAAAAGGAGATCATAAGTGCAGACAATGAACAGAGCTTCTCTTCCTCCAATCTCTCAATTAGCAAGTCATCCTTTCCAATTTTTTTGTTGCGATCTGCCACATGTTGGGCTTCCTAACCATAGACTCAACCATGGCAAGCCTGTGATTCTAGTTCCCAAGTGTCAAGGATTGAATTGTGTATCCCAAAGATTTGTGTTAATTTGCCTAGGCCATGGTTCCCAGTATTGTGTAGTTTTCCTTCATTTTGTGATGTGTTGTAAATCCTAACCTCTACTCTGTCCTATAGGGTCGCTGTGAGTCGGAATGGACTCGACGGCATTGGTTTTTTTTTTTTTCATGTGTTAATAAGGCAGCATCAGTGTGAGGTGTATCTTGAGTAACAGTCTTACAAGAGGGTGTGACTCAAGTCACCAGCCTTACTTAAGTCAACACCCTTACTTAAGTCACACCATTACTGAAGCCACATCCTTGCTTGGGTGGTACCTTTTATCTTATTTGCTTGCTTCTCTCTCCTTTTATCTCTTGTAAGATAAAAGGCGTAACCTCACTACCACCAAGAAAGAAGAGCCAGGAGTGAAGCACATTCTTTGGACCTGGAGTCCCTGCACTGAGAGCTTCCTAGATCTAGGGGAAGATCAATGCCTAGACACATGGATATCTCTAAGGAATGCTGGGCTCACAGATGTTTAAAAGAGATAAGGACCTTCCTTCAGAGCCAACAAAGAGAGAAAACCTTCCCCTAGAGCTGGCACCCAGAATTTGGTCTTCTAGCCTCCATAACTGTGAGAGAATAAATTTCTATTTGCTAAAGTCATCTACTTGTGGTATTTCTGTTATAGCAACTCTAGAAAACTAAGATACCACTCCTCTGAGTGTTATTAGTTTAGCTTTTCTTTTCTTCATGGTAACTCTCAATTTGAGGGACCCTTCCCTCAATTAGTTTTCATTATTATTATTATTTCATAAAGAGTCCTCTAAGTTTCCAGCATGTACATGTATGCCACCTTCCCAAGTTTCAATCATTATTTACATTTGTTTTTGTTTTCAGATTTCTTTGGGAAGGGAAAGTTAAAACATTACCTCTTATTTCCACCATGAAACAGAAGTTCAAACTTGTGTATATGTGCATTTATGTGAGGATGTGTTTGCTCGTGCACGGGTGTTTGCCGTACGACCTTTTAGTCTCCAGTTTTTTGTTAGAAGTTAAGTGTTAACTTATTGGAGTATGAATAAACCATTCTTTACCTCAGTCACTTTTAACTATTTTTGCTCTTCAACATACTTAATTATCCCAGTACCTTATATATTGCAGATCTTACCATGGTATTGAGTAACAAAGTGAGAAGACGTGTCCTTTGTATCCTTCATCACTTTATGAGAATCCTGAATGTTGGTATGGGTGCTTTCAAAAAACCCAGATATCAGACACATTCTCCTCCCTCCTTCAAAGTCATTTTTTCCAATGCTCTAACCAATCTATGGTCATTCCAAATAGTCCAACACATAAAAATATCTCATTAATCTTCAGAGAACACTGCTGTGATCATATCACTTCCTTGCCCAAAAACCATGTCTCTGAGTCAATGATTCCCTATTGACTAATAGCTAATTCCCAGATTCTTAATATATTGTGTAAGTTTGCCTCTCTCACACCATACTGAACATCCACTTTCCACAAAACACTGCAATTGATTTGCTTTCTCTGGAGATTTCCCCTTACCACTTTTCCTATTTGATTTGCCTTTCAATATTCCTGCTAATGCTCTCATTAGCCTTCATACTTTCTGTGGCCTACCAGCCTACCTAAATCCTTTCTATAATTCCAAACCACCAAAGTCCTTAGTTCTTCTCTCATCGTCTCAATATGAAGTGATTTTCTGTCGTCTGAATGCCTAATGTGCTCACTGTATATTTAGCAATTAATCAATTGCTGCTTCGGGTTGTTTCCTCTCCTAATAGTGCCTTCACTTCCATTTCAATCTATTACTGATATTATGTTTTATACTTATGTCTTGAGTTTCCAAATTGATAGATCACAAGTGCTTTGAAAATAAGAACTGATTATTTTCTTTGTATCCTCAAATGCACCCACCACAGTGGCTTTTATACTGTATGTGCTCATAAATATTTTTATATGATTTGATTATAGTGAAATTGTTCCACAGGCTGTGCGACTGTGTTCTGCACTATAATTGCTGCTTTCCCAAGATGAGCCATGTCATCTTTCGAGCACAGTATGAAAAGCAGTAACTGAATTGAGGCATTTTACAATTATGGCAGAAGGATGAGACAAGCGAAGGATGGAAGAGATAAAAAAAGATCAGTGAGTATAGAAAAAAAAAGAAGAAAGAAAACTTAAACGGACAATTTATCTTGTGTCATCATCATTTGTCAATGAGCAAAAAAGACAATTTTGGCTTGAAGAAACTGTAAAAGGTGACTGAAGAGAGTCAAATTTTATGACCTTAGGGGAAGATATAGAACAAAAGAATATGGAGGCATGGCTTTTGCTTTTACAAGGTTGACCTTGATTTTTAGTCATTAATGGGCCAGTGAGCCATTTGGATCAATTTCTGAATTGAAGTTAGTAGTGAGGTTGTCATCAATTTATCTGTCTGCTACTTGCAAAGTCATTGGGATAGAAACAGCACAAATGAGGAGTAAAACTGACACCCTCTCAAATGTTGAATTAAGTGGTAAAAACTGAAACTTTCTGGAATTAAGAGTTAAAGAAAAATTTTTTTTTTCTGAGTTTTATATGCATATATTCTCACTATTTTTTGACATATAATCCTTTCTACTTCTATCTTATCTCTTTGTTCTAAAGCTCATGAAAGGAGCATTCTACTGCTCAATTCATAAATTATATCAGTCTCTATTACCAAAGGGGTGAGGGAACATTGTATTTTCAAAAAATTCTCCTAATAGGTTGCTGATACAAAAAATAGGGACAAATAGTAAGAATGGCCAGCATATGGTAGACTTACAGAATGATGTATATAGCTAAAAACCACCCTCTTCAATACAAAAAAAAAAAAGATATTCCAATCCATTCCTTGACATTTTCGCTCAGAATATTCTTTTTCATTTACAATAGTTTAATCCTTTTAAACATGATTTTTTTTTCTTTGATTCATTCCAGCTGAATGAATTGAGCTTAGTTTCAAATTGTAGAATGGAGTATTAAATACAGCTGATTAAAAATAGATTGTCTTATTAAAAATAGAATTTAGCAACAAAAATGTAAAGTTGTGATCTTTTGGGATTATTAATATGGTAATATTTTAATGATAAGCAGCATTGAGAAACCTCTTCTAGATAGAATATGGAAGCTAAGCGGTCTTATGTGTTCCTGCCTTGATTGTTTGTACCCTTTTGCCAATGTTCCCAAATCACCTCCCATACACAAACACACACACACATACACACACTACCATCACCTAATTCTCACCACCTGCTTTTTCAGTTTGAACAAGGTATTGGAAAGGGACAGTCTCTTTCTTTAAGGACTTTCAATGGAGATAGGTGCGCTAAGAACTGGTTTTCATCCTCATGCTTGAATACCCTCAGCCTCAGGAGCCAGTGACACATTTCTAATTCGACGACACCAAGAACAAACTGCCCCATGAACACAGACTCTTCCTATCCACGTTCCTGGAGCAGCCCCCTGATTACTGTCCTGATTCTCTATGAGCAGCAGACAGCCTGGGTGAAATGGATTGTGCATACATACAGGCTGAAGACGGCTGCTAGAAATGAATGCAGAGAAGGCTGCAGAGAGATACTAAAGAGTATATAGAACCCATCAGTGATAAGAACCATTATTTTGCCCTAGGGTTTCCAAGGATATCATTATAGAATATGTATAACCCGTAAAGTCTTATTGATCATAGCATTGCTTTCTAATGAGCCCTAATTGTCTCTGATAAAAGTGCAGTCTCTCAAGCAAACTCCCCAGAGAAAGTGGGTGGTATCTTTAAATCAGAAGCCTCCATGGCACTTAATAAAAACATTTATTTCTCTACCTTCTGTTTGTTCAACTGTTGCTACCTATGTCTCATGAACTCCAATGAACAATCTTAATGGTAAATCCCTAGGATTTTCTTTTCCTGACCCTTTTCTCTGTCCCTTTTATTTCCAGTGAACTATTTTTCCTGACAGAAGTCTAGGTTGCTAAGTACTGCACACAGCATTGCCTGCAACTTCTCATTCTCTCCAACATTAAATGATAAAACTGCAGCTTCAAATATAAGCAAAGGAGGGTAGTGATCTTTCCATTATTTCAGAAATTAGATTCGTTTGAACATTTCTGAAGTCTGAAAACAATGTTAGCCCAGATTTGAGACGTGTAGTACCTATCTAAGGAAAAGAAATTTTTTGCCTGTTTCAAATACTATTTAGAGGTTATTAAACTACACCAGTATCCAAACATTTGAATGAGATATTAGATTAAATGAAAACTATTTTGCTATTAAAAATCGTTTTAATTTATTATATTCTGTATAGAAGTTTATACTGGAGTGTCAAGAAGGTATATTGCAAAACCTGATCTTTAGGGTCATACTTATATATCAAGTCCTAGACAAAGCAATCATCTTCAGCAAATTTCAGTCCATTACTGATCTCTTTGAAACTGACCTTCCTCTAGGGAGTACCTGTCAGAAGACATGAGCATTCACTTATTTGATACTCCAGTATAACTCACCTCTACCATTCCCTTCCTGTTAATTACTGCTATGCTATTGTTTACTCTCAATTCTTTGTTATTATCAGAGTAGTTTTTGATCATTTTGAAAGTTTGTATATAGAAATGTAAAAAGAATATTCCAAGTCAATGGATATTTTCTGGAGTGCTACATTTGTAGTAGCTTTGGGGATACAAATATTAAGTAAACATTGTACCTTATCTTGAGATACTCACTGATTCCTGTACATTGTATTCTATGAAATGGACAGAGGTATGCACAGGATTCTGAGAGCAAAGAGATGTCTAACCCAGCCTGAAGGACTAAGGGGCTAAAAAAAAAAAAAAAAAAAAAGTTTTCCTGAGCTCTGTTTTGGATAATGATTCAGAGGCTGTGGATGATGGAATGGATGTTTGTTCTGGGCAGGGAGAATGGAATAAGCAATGATTGGAAAGACAAGAATCGTTATGCACTTTGTCAGGAAGCACGAGTAACTAGAAGAGGTCTTGAAGTGTGATTGTTGCACCAGCAGCACGGCATCTCTTGGGAACTTATTAGAAAGGCAAACTTAAGGCCACATCTCATACCCACTGAGCAGAGCCTAGTGACCTGGGCTTGAACAAGCTCTCCAGGAGACTGTGACACTCACTAAAGTTGGAGAACCACCGAGACAGAAATCAAGCATTATGATAAGATGTGCTCTGAGATGTGGACTGGGGTCAGGTTACATGGAGCATTGTATGCCACACTAAGGACACTGGGCTTTATCTTGCTTGTCACCAAGGTGCCACTGAATGATTTTAAGAATGGGTGTCACATAACTAGATTGAGATTTCAATATACCACTTCAGTGGCATTTCCAAAAAATTAAAATCTTGAGATTAATTTAGTCTGATAATCTCCAAGGGTGTCCATTCCTCTGAGTATGAGTTTTTCATTCACCTGGCTCAGATGAATATCCGACTTGATCCCTATGGTAGAAAGTTATTGCTCAAATCCAATGAAATATTGCTGGCACTGCTTATCTGTTTTATGAGAAAATTTTAAAGAGCAACTGAGTATAACTTGAAACTCTGCCCAAATGTTCATGGATTAACAATTTAACTTAAAGAATGTAACTGCTGGTTTTAAAAATAAAGATTTAGAGTTCATCTGATCTAATGAGGTATACCTGGAAATGCATTGTTTTAAAAAGGTTAAGTATATTCTCACCAAGGTTATTTTGAAAAATAAAATCCCTAAAATGGTTTTCTGCAGCTAGTGTGGTTGTTTTGCTGTTGTTTAAGATATGTTTTTTTAATATTCAAATTTAATCAATATAGATGATTGAAGTTTATCTACAGATAAAAACAGTAAGTCAAAGCACATGGTAAGAGAAAGAAAAAATGATTTTTTCCCTTACAACCAAATTAAAGAGGAAGAAAATTGCTTTTATTATTTCTTTACAGATAAAATAATTTTTTTAATATGAAAGGCTTTATTTACTAAGTCAAATTTTAATCCTTTGTTCATGTTCAATGAAAAATGTCCCTTTCATAAATTTCCCTCACACAGTTTATTTTTAAGAGTATTTACCCTTTTATTACAAATATAAGCTCAGCTTTGACTAATATAAATAATGCTCTCATCTCAATTAATTTATGTTTCAATACCATTAATTACTTAATTAGACTTTCCTTTCACCTAAATTTCTACTGGTGCATTAGAAACCAGGCAGGCTGGAAAATGCAGATGAGTAACAACTGATTTCAGACTAGCTCTGCTAGTTTGTACATAATTTTATTTGCTTTCCCAAAAGTCACTTTCAGATACCTGTTCATTACAAGTAACAAAGTAGCTCCCATGTTGATGCCAGCTCTGAAATTATGTTTAGCCTAGAGTCACAATTGAGGTACCTAATGGAAAACCATTCTTAACTCAGCTTAAACCACTCGTAACTGAATAATTGATGAAGTTACATCTTTATGCATATCCATTTTCTATTTTCGTCTTGGTTACTTAAATATACAACCAGCCAAATAACGATGCTTGTTAAACAATCCCCATAACTAAAGTATGAACTGGTTCCCCTGGATGTTTTAGCTACACTTCTAGTGTTTCCCTGAAAAATTATTATACTTATTTAAACTTGCAATTACTCAAATGTATTTATTATGATTCTCAATAACTTTACAATAAGATATATTTAAAACTTATCTATACAAAATTGCAATAAAATAGTTTTGTTCCCTTTTAAATAGTATAATGATAATAAACCAAAAAACCTGTTGCTGTTTAGTTGATTCCAGCTCTTAGTGACCCTATAGGATAAGAGCAGAACTACCCTATAGGGTTTCCAGCTGGTGGATTTGAACTGCTGACCTCTTGGTTAGCAGCCAAGATCTTAACCACTGAGCTGCCAGGGCCCCACAGATAATAATATCATAAAAATATCAATAGAGTTCTTTATAAGCATTATTTCATTTAACTCTCACAACTGCTCTATGAAATAAATATTATTATGCTATTTTACATCACCTTGAAGACTAAGCTGCGCCTGACCCAAGCCATGGTATTTTCAATCATATCATCAGAATGTGAAAGCTAGACAGTGAATAAGGAAGACAGAAGAAGAATTGAAGCCTTTGAATTGTGGTGTTGGCGAAGAATATTGAATATACCATGGACTGCCAAAAGAACAAACAAATCTGTTTCAGAAGCAGTACAATCAGAATGCTCCTTAGAAGCAAAGGATGGCGAGACTGCATCTTACATACTTTGGACATGTTGTCAGGGAGGATTAGTCCCTGGAGAAGGACATCATGCTTGGCAAAGTACAGGGTCAGCAGAAAAGAGGAAGACCCTCAATGAGTTAGATTGACACAGTGGCTGCAACAATGAGCTCAAGCATAACAACAATTGTGAGGATGGCGCAGGACCGGGCAGTGTTTTGTTCTGTTATGCATAGGGTTGCTATGAGTCGAAACCGACTCGATGGCACCTAACAACAACAACATGCTATTTTACAAACAAAGTGTTTTTGGCTCAGATAATTTAGTCAGCTTGCTCAAAGTCTCCTTGGTAATAGAAGGGTAATTTCCTACTCTAAGCCAGTGCTCACTCCATTCTGTTGCAATTGAATATAGTACAGCATAAAAGTTGTACTTTTCTACTGTAAAATCATATTTTAAAAAACTTCTCTCCATGAAAAGCTTTACACAAAAAAAGGAACAATCTTTGATGGTTACAAGGGAGGGGAGGGGTGGGGATGGAAAAACACTAAATAAATAAAAAAAAATAGACAATAGATAATTGGTAACTTTGCTGAAGGGTAAGGCAGTACACAATACTGAGGAAGCCAGCACAACTTGTCCAAGGCAAGGTCATGGAAGCTCCATAGACACATCCAATCTCCCTGAGGGACCGAATTACTGGGCTGAGGGCTATGGGGACCACAGTCGTGGGGAACACCTAGCTCAATTGACATAACAGTTTGTAAAGAACATGTTTTACATTCTACTCTGATGAGTAGTGTCTGGGGTCTTAAGATACCCTACTGGTCTCACTCTGTTGGGAGCAAAGGAGAGTGAAGAAAACCACAGACACAGCCTCCAACATACTGAGCCCAGCACAACTAGATTGAGCCTGGCTACCACCACTGGATGCTCTGACAGGGATCACAATAAAGGGTCCCAGACAGAGCTGGAGAAAAATGTAAAACAAAATTCTAACTCACAAAAAAAGACCAGACTTGCTGGTCTGACAGAGATTGGAGAAACCCCCAAAGAATGGTCCCTGGACCCCTTTTAATTCAGTACTGGAGTCATTCCTGAGCTTCACCCTTCAGTCAAAGATTAGACAGGCTCATAAAACAAAAAGAGACTGAAGGGTCACACCAGCCCAGGGGCAAGGACAAGAAGGTAGGAGGGGACAGGAAAGCTGGTAATAGGAAACCCAAGGTCAAGACGAGAGAGTGTTGACATGTCGTGGGGTTGGTAACAAAAGTCACAAAACAATATGTGTACTAATTGTTTAATGAGAAGCTACTTTGTCCTGTAAACCTTCACGTATAAATAAATAAATAACTTTCCACCAGATATTTTCAACATATTTGCAACATATGAAGACTCTGGGTGGCATAAATGGTTAAGTACTGAAATAGTAGCCAAAAGGTTGGCAGTTGGAACTCACACAGAGATGGCTCTGAAGACAGGCCTGGTAGTCTGCTTTCAGAGGATCACAGCCTTGAAAACCCTATGTGACTGTTCTACTCTGCATGCATGTGTTCAACATGATTTGGAATCAACTTGACAGGAGCTAACAACAACAATGTGTGCAGCATGCTCGTGAGTTTTTCTACAGAGTTGTCAGCATTGTATTGAATTTTGAGAATGTCATTTATTAGACATATCTACATTTACAAGAGCAACTCTGGGTATGAAAATAATTATTTGGCTTTCGTTTATTAGAAGTATTCATTTATTAGAAGCTGTATTACCTTTGCATTTAATACAATCACTGACATGGAAATACTTTTTAGGACATATTTCTTAATTCTCATGGCATACAACCTCCTACAATTAGGTTAAATAAAAATTTGTATGAGTTATCAGTCCCATTTCTATAACACAAAATACTTTGAAATAGTCCTCCATTAACTATCATTCTATTCATATTTCGCTGTCCCTACTAATCAATACTGCATTATCATTTTTGGGTAGTGGCTATTTACACACTTACACACACACACACACACACACACACACGTATGTACATGTATAATTCATTTACTTACTAAAGCATGCTTGTTTATGTCTACTTAGGAGAAAGAGCAGAAAAAGACTTGAAGTCAGATAACTACGGGATAAATCCCAGACCCTGCCACATACTGGTCATATAATCTATGGCAAGTTGTTTAGCCACACTGAGCACCAGTTTACTCATAAAGTCAAAGCAATAACGCCTACCTATATCATTATGAAAGTTGGAAAAGTATGAAATGAATACAGTGTAAGCTACATTGTAGTACAGCAATGAATGCTATCCATAATAAAGCAGCTAATAATATTTTATTAAGATGTTAATAGACTGTGGATCAACAGAGGAAGGAGAGTCAGGAAGAGCAGGAAGAAATAGAATATGTGGCTAATGGCCTCCATGAACAACTGCCTCTTGTGGCATAAGACCAGAAGTGCTGGATGGTGTCTGACTACCATTACTAAAAGTTTTGATCAAAGACTCTACAGAAGAATTCTGATCAAAAGGGAGAAAACGTAGTACAGAATTTCAAATTCCCATGTAATCCAGATTTTCTGGAGCCATGGAGGCTGGATGAACCCCTGAAACTACTGTCATGAGATAATCTTTAAGCCTTAAACCAAAAATATCCCCTGAAATCTTCTTAAAACCAAACAATACTTTAGCTTAACTAGTAAAAAACATCTGCCTTGAACATTGTTCTCTTTTAAGAACTATCTATATGGTATCAAACTGACAAGAACAACTCGAAAGATTAGATAGGAAACTTAGGGGACAGTGAGTTTGTGTTACTAGGGAAGGGATGATTCAGAAAAAGGAGGGTGAGAGCGGTTACACAAACTGAATCAATGTCACTGAATTGTACATGCAGAAATTTTTGAATTTCTGTGTTTTACTGTGAATATTCTCAACAACAAAAACAAGCAAACAAAAAATAAACTATTCAGAAAAAGAGTTAAACATAGAATTACCATATCACCCAGCAATTTCAGTCCTACATGTTGTTGATGTTAGGTGCCACTGAGTCAGTTCCACCTCATAGTGGCCCTACATACAACAGAATGAAACACTGCCCTGTCCTGCGCCGTCCTCACAATCATGGTTATGCTTGAACACATTGTTCCAGTCACTGTGTCAATCCATCTCATTGAGGGTCTTCCTCTTTTTCACTGACTTACTTTACCAAGCATGGTGTCTTTCTCCAGGGACTGATCCCTCCTGATAACATGTCCAAAGTATGTGAGACATAGTCTCACCATCCTTGCTTCTAAGAAGCATTCTGGTTGTACTTCTCCCAAGACAGATCTGTTCATTCTTTTGGCAGTCCATGACTAATGATATTGTGCTTTTCCATGGTCTCTTTCAACAGATGTAGTCGATTTGATTCCTGTGTAGTCCATTTGGTGAGGTCCAGTCTTACAGCTGTCATTTATGTTGTTGAAAAAAGTATTTGCAGTGAAGAAGTCATTGGTCCTACAAACTAACTATCATTCATTTTGTCCAACTACCAATCCTTCTTGTTTGTTTCCAATTTTGGCATTCCAATCACCAGTAATTATCAATGCATCCTGATTGCATGTTTGATCAATTTCAGACTGCAGAAGTTGGTAAAAATCTTCAATTTCTTTACCTTTCACCTTAGTGGTTGGTGCATAAATTTGAATAATAGTTGTATTAACTGGTCTTCCTTGTAGGCGTATGGATGTCACCCTATCACTTACAGTGTTGTACTTCAGGATAGATCTTGAAATGTTTTTTATTTTCACTCCTATGTACATACCCCAAAAACATGAAGGCAGGAATATAAACAGATATGTGTACATCAATATTCATTGTACCACCATCCACAATAGACAAGAAATATAAACAACACAAGTGTCCAAGTATAAATAACCTTGTGGCATAGTGGGTAAGTGCTACAGCTGCTAACCAAAAGGTCAGCAGTTCAAATCCACCAGGCACTCTTCGGAAAGTCTATGGGGCAGTTCTACTCTGTCCTATAGGGTCACTATGAGTCAGAATCAACTTGACAGCAAAGGGTTTGGTTTTTGTTTTTGGTACATACATACCAGGGAATATTATTCAACCATAAAGAGAAATAAAGTTGTGATACATATTACAACATAGATGGGCCTTAAAATCATTATGCTAAGTAAAATAAGTCAATCACAAAAGGACAAACATTGTATGGTCCTACTTGTATGACATATCTGGAATAGGCAAAAGTATAGAGACCAAAGTTTACCAGGGGTGGGAGGAAAGAGAAGAGGGGGAGTCATTGCTTAATAGACACAGAGTTTCTGTTAAGGGTGAAGGGAAAATTTGAAAATGAATAGTAGTGATGTTTGCACAGCATGAAGAATGAAATTAGTGTCAGTCACTGAATTTTACATATTATTTTGTTATATATTTATATTTGCCACGATCAAAAATTAAGAAGGAAAAAGTATGATAGTAGTGTTTTTTGTTTGTTTGTTTGTTTGTTTTTTAATTACTTCCTAGGATTAATTTGTCTTTTCCACAGGGCAGTCTAATATGACTTTGTGTTGTCCTTGTCACATACCTAGCTTATCAGCTGCTCCTCTTCCAGTCATGGCTGGTGAAAAGTTACGCTAATGTTCCAGTTCTCTAAACAAGCTCATTTGAAAAGTAGATTGCAGCAGGAGGAACAGAGGGATGGGGAGGAGAAAAAGTACAGATTTATACCTGCAGTGCCAACACCTTAGGCGGATCCTAAGGAGGATTTCTACTGAGTCAAGAATGTGCAGTTGGCATGGTAATATGAAAATGCAGCCAGTGAGATTTGCCAGAGACAAAAGGGCTGTAAATCAGCAGGTCAAGGTTTCTCACCGCGACTTCAAAAAAAGATATTGAGAAAGGAAATGTCCATGGTTACTTGCTCTTGCCTAGAGAGGGACTGAAATCTTAGTTGGTATGGCTGGCATAACTAAACAATAAATAAAAATATTGTGTCATTTCACAGACAGTATAGAACAGATTATGTAAATTAAGGTGGTTAAGCTTGAATCACAAATAGCTCCAATAGCAGGCGAGCCCATGTGGATTACTTAGTCTAGTCAAAAATTGTGAACAAGGGTAAAGCCCAGCTTAAGTCTGGGGTGACCCCTGGGGTGACAGAGATGGTAATTAGCATCAAGGTTGGTAGCAACAAAGTTAAAATACAAATAACATTAAAAGTGACAGAACTATGAAGAGAATTTTTCTTTGGGCCAGGGTACTAGTAGGTACTTATAGCTTTGATGCTGTAATAATGGGCTTGCTGGAAACATTCACCTTGTTTCCTGGAGTCCAGTCCTATTATACCTCAGGGCAGAGGACACGTATGAAGTGGTTGACTCTTGCAAAGCAGTTTTCTGACTAATCGCTTCAACTTCACAGGAGGGAAAATGAGTATTTCGCAGTGGATTCCTATACATTTCCTAAAGGATTCTCGTTGCAGGTAGCCATAGGTCTAAAAGGGACCATACAGGACCAACACTTACTTTTTCATTGATATTAGAAGAAGGAAGAAGCAAAACATTTTCATAGAATGTAAAGAAAATAGAAACCATGCATGGAATATAAATTATCTGAGAAAGTATTTTCCACACTTGTTCTTCCTTTTGAACACTCTTCCTAATACCTCATTCTGTATTCCTCTCAGTAACAAAGTAATCATATCTGCTGGCTAACTCAGAACAGGTTACGCAAATAGGGTAACCTTCTCCACTGGGATTACATTTCAACGCACTCTTCCATATTGTGGTGAAATTGGTACCTGGACAATTTCTTATACTTTCAGGATTATAACCAAACTTATTTACTCATAGTTTCCCTGTATCTGGGGAACGAACAAAACGTTTTTCTCTGCCCTCCTACCTGCTTATGTCCTTCAGCACATCTGATGTAGTTGTGATATTTTATATCTAGGCTGCTGTGACAATGGGACAAATCTCTGTTCAGCTTCTGTCCTGCTCCAGTCAGTTTTTTGAATAGCTGCCATAACAACTGGTCATTGTCTTCATTATTAACATAATTTTTTATCACATATCATTTCATTTGACCTATAAAATAAGTGTGGGATGTAGGCAGGGAACATTTCAGAGATTGTAACTAGTTTGGTCAAGATTTCACAGTTGTAAGTCATAGAACTAAAACTATAACTTAGGTTTTTGGCTATTTGTGTCCTATCTCATAGTTTATAACCATTCACAGTTTAGCTAGTTTTAATACAATATACAAAAGAAGTATAGAAAATTATAATTAATTTCAAGGTTCTAACTAGTTTAGGGAGCCCTGGTGGTGTAGTGGACAAGAGTTTGGCTAACAATCAAAAAGGTAGGCAGTTCAAATCCACCAGTTGCTCTTTGGAAACCCTATGGGGAAGTTCTCTCTGTCTGATAGGGTCATTATGAGTCAGAATCCACTTGACGGCAACAGGCATGGGTTTTTTTTTTTTTTAAAGGTCACTCTAAAGCCATGAAAAATTTGATTTGTACAAAATTCAGTACTAATGATTCAGTTAACACAGGCAAAAATAATCATATTTTCATTTGTTTGTAAACACATCATGTTTAATAAATGCGGAGTTGTCAAAAGAAGGTTATACTTCACAGAGTCTTGTAAAATAGGAAAGATAAAAATGAAATGAAAGAAAAGGAAGGAGTGACAGAGGAGAGAAAGGAGGAAAATACTGAAAAGAAAGGAAGAAAATGAATAATGACTGAGTATTTACTACTTGGCACATACTTTCACTTATAGTATCACATATAAAGGTACAGTCACATTAGCAAGGGCTGGTTAAGGCAGAGAGGTTACAGGACATCTCAAGCAAGGAAGTTACAACCGACCTGGAGTAACAGTGGGTATCAGTGCAGCATTTGTGAAGTTTATTAAAGAAATTGCTTCATTGGCTAGAGAATTCATGGTAATTATTAGGAAATAAGTTACATTAATTAGGGTGAGGTTGCACTTGTTCTCAAGTTTCTGACAATGTAGACATAAGAGTTCTCTACCAGATAGATGTATGTTCTTTTGCCAGTTTAGTGCTGTACCCCCTTCTTCTGCCATAAGCACCTTAAGGAGAGGGGATTCACCCCTTGTCTACTCTTGGTGTGATTGGAATGAAGTTGATTTCACTGCTGTTCTCCTTCAGGGATAGAGCATATGTCCCAGCCTGGCCAATGAGAACATTTTATAGCTCAGATTTTTTTGAATAATGATCTCATGTCCTAAGGTACAGAAATGAGACTTACTTCTGAGACTTTTCCTTAAACCGCTGAAAGCAGTGAGTTCTTCTCTCAATGATTGCTAAACTGGTAGAATGTTAGACAGGAATTAATGCTGACATTTTTGTCATTGCATGGTGAAATACTTCCTTAGCAAAAAGTTAAAACAGAAGAAAGAAGAAGAGGTTCAAGGACACAGATTTCCTGATGACGTAATCTGAGCACAGGGATCAAGCCGTACCTTAGTCAGATGCTGGGGACTCTTCCATTATGTGAGCTAATCAATCCTCAACCCTCACTTTGCATACTATTTTTTTTAAGTCAGTTTATGTTTATAACCAAAGAATCTAAAATAACACAAGTTCAGATTTTATATTCTAAGTACAGGATGGGAAGTGTATGCATGTTTTTGAGAGCTGTGAGAATTGATGAAAACATTGTTTCGGTGTTTATTTTCTTGGTATGCAAAATGTATTGAAGGTAGATAAAAAGCTTGATATTATTGAAATGGTTTATACTTGAAATGATGAGGACTTGAACATTTGGAATAAACTTGAAGTGGTAAGGTTAAATCTGAATAATGTTTGGGTATGAATTGACTATAAAGCTAAACAGACAAAAAAATTGCGAATAGTTCTATAAAACAAAATTGGAAGAATGATGCTATTTTGGAAGATAAGAGGTAGTTGAGAAATAGAATCAAATTATTTTGGTAGCTAAGATCCTTGAATTCCTTTAAAATTCATAAATTCTCTTTATAAAACTTATGCTCTGATTTGCCTACAGGGTCATTTATTCCTTGTTGAAGTAGATCCTTTAACAAGTTATTTTAGTAAGCATAATAAATCATCACACTTTATTTATCTGAAAAAAGATTTCTTATTTAGCTCTGGTACTTGAGAAACCTCTGGGTGTGTTCAATTTCTAGCTGATAATTATCTGGTCTTAACAATTTGAATATATTTTCCACTGTTATCTGGCTCATTTTGTTTTTAGAGCCCACAGTTATTCTGAATTTCTCTCACCTATTTGTAGACAATCTGCCTTTTCTTTCTGGCTCCTTTTAAAATCTTCTGCTCTCTCTCTTTAGTTTTGCCCAGCTTTTAATTTAACTTATAGTTAAATTTTGATTTTTTTTTTTAAATCAATAGTTTAACTGGATTTTCTCTAATTAAGTTAACAAAGCTAATTTTTAATTTTCCTATGCAAGTTGTTCACGTTTCACTCTCCTATTATCCAGCTAGCTATTCTACCCACCCTCCATATTAATAGTCTGGTCTTTTTATTATTGTGAGGTATATATATAATTATTTTGACTTATACATCAAATTACTACACCATATTGTTTTTATACTGCACATAATGTTTTAATCCTTCCTATGATTTATTTGTCCCTGGGTGGTACATGGTGTAAATGGTTAAGCGCTCAACTACTAACCAAAAATTTGGCCGTTCAAACCCACCCAGAAGCACCTCAGGAGAAAGGCCTGACAGTCTACTTCTGAACAGTCACAGCTTTGAAAACCCTATGGAGTGCAGTTCTACTCTGCACGCATGGGGTTGCCATGAGTTGGAATCCACTCAACAGCAACTGATTTTACCTGGTTATGGTTCATTCAATACTACAACTTTCTCATTCCTTTACTTCTATTTTATTCATGTTTCAGTTGACTGGAGTTTTTCTTGATACGTTTTTAGGAAAGAAGGGTAGATTTTTCTGTCTTCACTTGTGAATAGCAACTTAACTGCATATAAAATTTTTAACAAGAACCTTCTTTCCTACTTACTCTATGAGGCAGCATTACCCTGATACTAAAGCCAGATAAAACACCACAAGGAAAGAAAGCTGCAGACCAATATTCCTTTTGAATATAGATGCAAAAATCCTCAACAAAATACTAGCAAAATGAATCCAACAACATGTTAAAAGAATTGTACACCATGACCAAGTGGAATTCATTCCAGGAATGCTAGTGTGGTTCAATATAAGAAAATGAATCTGTGTAATACATCACATTAATAGAAGAAAGGAAAAGAACCACATGATCATCTCAAATGATGCAGAATATGCATTTGTTAACACCCAACACCCTTTCATACTAAAAATACTCAGTAAACTAGAAACAGAAGCGAAATTCATCAACATGATAAAGAACATTTATGAAAAATTCATAGCTAACATCATACTCAATGGTGAAAGACTGAGTGTTTCTTCTCTAAGACCAGAAACAAGATAAGGATGCCTGCTGTCACCACTGCTATTTAACATTGTAGTGGAAGTTCTAGAGCAAATAGGCAAGAAAAAGAAATAAAAAGCAACCAAATCAGAAAGGAAGAAGTAAAACTATGTTTAAAGATGACATGATCCTGTATATAGACCATCCCAAAGGATCCATAAGAAAACAATTAGGATGAATAAATGAATTCAGAAATGTTGAACGGTACAAAATCAACACACTAACAGGAATTGTATTCCTATACATCAACAAATATCAATCTGAAAAAGTAAATTAAGAAAGAAATTTCATTCACAACAGCATCTAAAAGAATATAATACCTAGGAATAAATTTAACCAGGAACAAAAAAGACTAGTACGCTGAAAACTATAAAAATTGCTGAAAGGAACTAAAGAAAACCTAAATAAATGGAAAGACATCCCCTGTTTGCAGATTGGAAGACTTACTATTGTTAAATGTCAGTATTAGCCAAAGTGATCTACTGTTTCAATGCAATTCCTACCAAAATTCCAAAAGCCTTTTTTGCATAAATGGAGACGCTGTTCCTTAAATTTGTGTGAAATTTCAAGGAATCCCAAATAGCCAATACAATCTTGAGAAAGAATAACAAAGTAGGAGGATTCACACTTCCCGATTTCAAAACATAAAGATACAGTAGTCCAAACAGTGTGCTACTGGTATAAGGATAGACATATAGAGCAATGGAATACAGTTGAGAGCCCAGAAATGAACCCACACACACATGGTCAATAATTAATTTTTGACAAGGCTTCCAAGTCCATCAGTAGGGAAAGAATTATCTCTTCAATAAATGGTGCTTGGACAATTGAAATTCCACATGCAAAAGACTGAAGTTGGATCTATAACTCACACCATATATAAAAATTATCTAAAAATCTATCAATAACCTAAATTAAACATAAGAATTAAAACCATAAAAATCTTAGAAGAAAACATAGAGGGAAAGCTTCATGATCTTGTTTTTGACCACGGATTTTTAGAAAGCACAAGCAACAACAACAAATTAGACTTCAAAATTAAAAACTTTTGTGCATCGAAGGCTTTATCAAGAAGTGAAGAGACAACATAAAGACTGGGAGAAAATATTTGGTAACCATAAATCTGGCAAGAGTTTAATGTCCAGAATATATGAAATATTTCTACAGCTCAATAACAAAAATACTAACAATCTAATTGAAAAAATGGGCAAAGGACTTGAATAAACATTTCACCAGAGAAGATAATCAAATGATCAATAAGCATGTGAAAATATGTTCAACATTATAAGTCATTAAAACAAACCAAACCCATTGCTGTCAAGTTGATTCTGACTCATAGTGACCCTATAGGATAGAGTAGAACTGCCCCATAGGGTTTTCAAGGCTTTAACCTTTATGGAATCAGACTGCCACATCTTTCTCCCACAGAGCAGCTGGTGGCTTCAACCTACAGACCTTTCAGTTAGCAGCCAAGCACTTAACCACCGTGCCACCAGTGTTCCTTTCATAAATCATTAAAAAAAAAAAATTAGGGAAGTGTAAATCAAAACCATGATAAGCTACCACTTCACATCCACTAAGGTGGCTATTATAAGAAAAAATTGAAAATGACAACTGTTAGCAATGATGTTAAGAAATTGGAATCCCTGTGCAGTGCTGGTGAATTTTTAAAATGGTACAGCTTCTGTGGAAAACAATTTGGTGGTTCCTCAAAAAGTTCAACATACAATTACCATATGATCCAGAAATTTCACCACTAGGCAAATATCCAAAAAGATAGAAAGCAGGGACTCAAACAGATAATTGCACACCAGTGTTTATTGCAATATTACTCAAAATAGCCAAATGGTAGAAACAACTCAAGTTGCAGTATTTTTCAAAATAGCCAAAAGTGGAAACAACCCAAGTGTCCATCGACAGATAAATGGATAAACAAAACGTGACATAGCCATTCAATGGAATAATATTCAGCAATTAGAAAAAAGTGAGGTTCTGGTACATGCTAGGAAATGGATGAAACTTGAAGAATGTAAAGAACTCATGTTGACTAAGTCAGACACAGAAAAACAAATATTGTATGATTCCACTTACGTGAAATATCTAGAAGAGGCAAATACATAGACAGAAAAGGGGCTGGGGAGAGGAGATTGGGAGTTATTGTTGAAAGGGTATTGAGTTTCTGTCTGGAGTGATGAAAACTTCTGCAAATGGATAGTGGCGATTGCTGTACAACATGGTGAATGTAATTAATGTCACTGAATTCTATACTTACCAGTGGTTAAAATGGCAAATTTATTGTTATATATTTTCTTAACCACAAAAATTCTTTTTAAAAAACCTCCTTTCTGAAAAATGTCATTGTTGTTTAATCGCCACAATCTAAGAGCCTGAGGCTGCTATTATAAATTTTTATTTCTGCAAGAATGGACACAGAATTTTTTTTTCTTGTAATTGGGTTGCAAAATGGAGAACTGTCAAGAAAATAAGAAAAGGAACTAGGTAGGGTTTAGATCATGGAGAACTTTCTTTGACATACTAAGTATAGGGGATTTTATCCTTCAGGAGGTGGAGAACTATCATTATTAACACTATTATTTTGGTAGACAAGTTGTTGTTATTAGGTGCCATTGAGTTAACTCATGGTGGTCTCATGTGTTACAGAATGGAATTGCTCCATAGGATTTTATTGGCTGTAATTTTTTTTTTTTTTTTTTTAATTTTTGTAGATCACCAGGCTTTTTCTTCTGTCTAGTCACTGAGTGGGTTTGAATCACCAACATTTTGGTTAGCAGCTCATCACAAAACACTTGTGCCACCCAGAGTCCTTAGTTCACCAGAGTACTGTTTTTATGGGGAAGTATCCTATTTCACATCTTAACTGTATCAAGTAGTTATTGCTATATAGCAAGCCACACCAAAACTTAGTGGCCTAAAACACACACATATTCATTTAACTCATGAGTCTTCAGGTCAGCAACAATTTGGGTTGATCTCAGGAAAATGGTTCCTTTGTTCCAGACTGAATTTAACTAATCTCAGCTATACTCACTCAAGTTACTATGATCAGCTGATATAGCACCCATGGTTGGTTAATTTATTATGGCCTCAGATGGAACAGCAGAGATAACTGGAACGTCTCTCCACGTGGCCTCTGATTATCCAGCAGGCTAGCCAGATCTTGGTCCCATCGCGGGAAGTTTCCAAGAGCAGTAAGAGGGTAAACCTCAGTTTATAAGTACTTCTCAAGTCTCTGAGTGTATCGTTTTTGCCTCTGTTCTCATTGACCAAAGGGAATCACATGGCTAAGCTCGAGTTAGTGTATAAAAGCTTCCATCATATGAAGAATCCTGCGTTCTTCATACGGCGAAGTTGACATGTATAGTCACCATTTATGTTTTTGAAAAAAAGTATTTTCAGTGAATAAATTGTAGGTCTTACAAAATTCTTCCATGTAATCTCCGGTGTCATTATCACCAAGACTGTATTTTCTAAATGCAGATCCTTCTTTTTTGTTTCCAACCTTTGCATTTCAATCACCAGTAATTATCAAATCACCTCAATTGTATATGTGATCAATTTCAGACTGCAGAAGTTGTACTACTTAAAATACATATTTAATTAAAATATTAAAATTTCCTATTATTTGCGTTGTCACTTCTGATGGTTTTGTTGCTCTTGGATATTAAAAAGATTAAATAATTTATTTTTCTTACATAGCCTTAGGTGGGAAAGATCTTATTTAATTTAAAGACACCTATAATTAAAAAAAAAAATAAAACTGCTCTCGAGTCGATTCTGACTCATAGTGACCCTGTAGGACAGGGTAGAACTGCCCCACAGGGATTCCAAGGAGCACCTGGGGGATTCAAACAACCGACCTTTTGGTTAGCAGTTGTAGCTCTTAAACACTATACCACCAGGGTTTTCATAATTTAAATATCTGTGTTAAATTCTACCTATGTTTAAAAATATACTACACCTAAAACTATGAAAGGTTTTTCTTGCCTTTTTTTCTCCCTACCAAGAAGTTTTTTCTCAGTCCTGTCTTAAAATTTGTTTTTTTATCCCTCACTGGGTTCTCTTTCAATGTCTTTTAAAAAATTTGTACAAAATTGAAATTATTCATTTGGTTTATAGCCTCCTGTAAAGAAAATTAGCCTAACGAGTGAGAATTAGTACAAGATGTTTCAGAACACTTGTAATACTATACAGCATGGGGACATGGGCACCAGCTCCTCAGGCACTTGCTTGCTCTCAGGGTAGAGAACTGTTCTCTCTTTATTATCTTTTGCATGGATTACCTCAGGGGCTTTTAATATTCAGTCTTTCTTTTCCCTTGTGCTCCTAATAATTTGCTGCCAATATTGTCAGCACGACCCACAACTGTGGCTGATGATAATGAGAACTGTTCACCTAATATCTCCCTGCCCTGCGCTCTGAATAAACTGTCTAGAGTTAAGGTACACAGCATAAAAAACTTAACAGGAGGCTGTAACTCATAGAATGTTGATGTAAGTAAAAGCCTGGGAAAGAGAGAGGAAAGCAAATCATGATTAACACAGCATGTGTCAGTCAGACCTCAGGGAAAGTAATATCTCTTCACTCTCTGAAAGCTTCGTTGGTTTGGACCAGGTGGCTGCTGGTTAAGGCCCAACATACGGCGTGGGTCCAGACTTCCAAAAGCAGACCTTCTTAATTAGTTATAGCTGACTGATTCAAATGAGCTGAAAGTTAGATCAGGCTTCTTTATATTTTGTTTTTTATATTGGAGACAAAATGGATAAGAATTTTTAAGTGCAATTTCTCAAGGCCCTTGTGAACCCAGAGAGTCTCTTAAATTTGCTCTTGTCAACCTAATTGGAAATTAATTAACTTAATTAGAAACAAGAATTTAAGAAATGTCTGCATTTAAAGATTATGAGATTATTTTATTACATAAGGTGTTGTGAATACATACTGTGACCGGAATAGCAATGCAGCGTGAGGGATCTCAAAGCACATAGAAGACAAATGCCCTGCCCTTAAGGTATTTTGGTCCCTGTCAGATAAATATTCAAGGAACATTTTCAACAGAACAGGTAAAAAAATAAAGACTTGAATCTATGAGCCAATGCTTTTACAATTGTGAAAATAGTGACATGAAATATCAACAAAACATCACAATTTCATATAGCTAAACACATGTAGTGAGCACAGTGGTGGTTCAGCGGTTGAAATTTCATCTTCCATGCTGGAGACGAGGGTCGATTCCTGTCCAATGCACCTTATGTGTAGCCACCAGTTATCTGTCAGTGGAAGTTTCCATGTTGCTATGATGCTGAGCAGATTTTAGCAGCGCTTCCAGGCAATGACAGATGAGGAAGAAAGGCTGGGTGATCTGTTTCTGAAAATCAGCCAGTGAAAACCCTATGATCACTATGGCTTAGTCTGCAACTGATCATGGGGATGGCGCAGGACCAGGCAGAGTTTCATTACATTGCATGCCACGAGTCAGGGATGACACCTCGGCAGCTAACAACAACACACATGTATCTGTCTTTGGGTTAGATTATGTTATATGAATGAGTCACTTTCTAGCTTCCTATTCAACAGTTTCTATTTGTCAGAAAAGGAAACATGAAAATCATGAAGGCAGTATAGAAAAAGCATTTTTTTTTTCACCAATTTGCTCCTAATAAAAAGTATTTAAAATTTAACACAAGAGTTCCCTGCTTATCTGCTTCTTCCCTAGGCTTTCCATTCCCTTTAATAGTATCACTGATAACAAATTATCTTAACCAGGGACCTTAAAATTTTATTTGATTCATCCTTCAGTCTTATGTCCCTTATCAACAGGAAACTGTGTTGTCATACTGGCCAGCTGTGTACCTCCAAACTCCTCGGGCAACCACCTGCTTCTTTCCATTCCCATTGCCTTATTTCTAGTCCTCATCATGTGTCATTGTTATTGCTAGGTGCCCTCCAGTCAGTTCAGACTCATAGCAGCCCCATGTACAACAGAACTAAACACTGCCCAGTCCTGTGCCATCTTCACAATCATTGTTATGCTTGAGCCTATTGTTGCAGCCACTATGCCAATCCATCTTGTTGAGGGTCTGACTTTTTCTCTGACTCTCTACTTTGCAAAGCATGATTTCCTTCTCCAGTGACTGGTCCCTCCTGATAACATGTCCAAAGTATGTGAAATGAAGCCTTACCATCCTTGCTTCTAAGGACCATTCTGGCTGTACTTCTTCCAAGGCAGATTTGTTAGTTCTTCCAGCAGTCCATGGTATATTTAATACTCTTCACCAACACTATAATTCAAAGGCCTCAATTTTCCAGTCTTCCTTATTCATTGTTCACCTTTCACATGCATAAGAGTTGATTGAAAATACCATGGCTTGGGTCAAGGCATACCTTAGTCCTCAAAGTGACATCTTTGCTTTTTAACACTTAAAAAGAGTCTTTTCTAGAAAATTAGCCCAATGCAATACTTCGTTTGAATTCTTGACTGCTGCTTCCCTGGGCATTGATTGTGGATCCAAGTAAAACGAACTCCTTGACAATTTCAATATTTCCTCTGTTTATAATGTTTTTTATTGGCCCAGTCGTGAGGACTTTTTGTTTTCTTTATGTAGAGGTATAATTCATACTGAAGGCTGTGGTCTTTAAACTTCATCAGCACGTGGTTCAAGTCCTCTTTATTTTGAGAAAGCAAGGTAGTGCATTTGCATATTGCAGGTTATTAATGAGTTTTCCACCAATCTTGATTCCATGTACTTCTTCATATAGTCCAACTTCTCAGATTGTTTGCTCAGCATATAGATTGAATGAGCATGGTAAAAGGATACAACCGTGACACACACTTTTCCTGACTTTAAACCGTGCAGTATCTCCCAGTTCTGTTAGAACAATTGCCTCTTGGTCTATGTACAGGTTCCTCATGAGCACAACCGAGTGCTCTGGAATTCCCATTCTTCTTCACAATGCTATCCATAATTTGTTATGATCCACACAGCTGAATGATTTTGCATAGTCAATAAAACACATGTAAATATCTTTCTGTCACTCTCTTCTTTCAGCCAAGCTCCACCTGATATCAACCATGATATCTCCCATCCCATGTCTTCTGAATTTGGCTTGAACTTCTGGCAGTTTCCTGTCAATATACTGCTGTGACCGCTTTTGAACAATCTTCAGCAAAATTTTACTTTCTTGTGATATTAATGATATTGTTTAATAATTTCCACATTCTGTTGGTTCATCTTTCTAGGAATGGGCACAAATATGAATTTCTTCTAGTTGGTTTGCCAGGAAGCTGTCTTCCAAATTTCTTCATATAGACTAGTGAGCACCTCCAACACTGCATCTGTTTGTTGAAACATCTCAATCGGTATTCCATCGATTCTTGAAGCTTTGTTTTTCATAATTCCCTTTAATGCAGCTTGATCACATGCTACCTCCTGAAATTGTCAAACATCAACCAATTATTTTTGGTTTGTGTGTTCTTTCTATCTTCTTATGATGCTTCCTGCATCCTTCAGTATTTTCAAAATAGAATCCTTCAATATTGCAACTGGAGGCTAGAATTTTTCTTCAGTTCTTTTGGTTTTCTAAGTACAGGTCTTTGTACTCTTCATTATAATACTTTACTTTTCTCTTGGAGCTTCCCTTTGAAATCTTCTGTTCAGCTCTTTTACTTCATCATTTCTTCCCTTCACTTTAGCTACTGTATGTTCAAGAGGAAACTTCCAAGTATCTCCTGACATCCATTTTGGTCTTTTCTTTCTTCCCTGTCTTTTTAATGACCTTTTGGTTTCTTCACATATGGTTGTCCTTGATGTCATTCCACAACTTGTCTGGTCTTCGGTCATTAGTGTTCAATGTATCAAATCTATTCCTGAAATGGTCTCTAAATTGAGGTGGGATATACTCAGGGTCATACTTTGGCTCTTGTGGACTTTCTCTAATTTTCTTCAGCTTCTGCTTGAACTTACATATGAGCAATTGATGGTCTGTTGTGTAGTCAGCAGCTGGACCTGTTCTGACTGTTGATATTGTGCTTCTCCATTATGTCTTTCCACAGATGTAGTCAATTTGTTTCCTGTATGTTCCATTTGGTGAGGTTAAGGTGTCTAGTCACCACTTACGTCGTTGAAAAAATATATTTGCAATGAAGAAGTCGTTGGCCTCAAAATTTTATCATGCTATCTCTGTCATCATTTATATCGCCAACCAATAAAAACCAATGGCGTTGAGTTGATTCCAACTCATAGTGACCCTATAGGACAGAGTAGAACTGCCCCATAGAGTTTCCAAGGAGTGCCTGGTGGATTCAAACTGCTGACCCCATGATTAGCAGCCGTAGCACTTAACCACTTTGCCACCAGGGTTTCCTTATATCGCCAAGGCCATATTTTCCAACTGTCGATCTTTCTTCATTTCCAACTTCTGCATTCCAATTACTAGTAATTATCAATGCATTTTGATTGTATGTTTGATCAATTTCAGACTACAGAAGTTGGTAAAAATCTTCAATTTCCTCATCTTTGGCATTAGTGCTTGGTGCATAAATTTGGATAATAGCCATATTAACTGTCCTTTCTTGTAGGCGTATGAAAATTATCACTGACAGTGTTGTACTTCAGGATAGATCTTGAAATATTCTTTTTGACAATAAATGCAATGCCATTCTTCTTCAATTTGTCATTTCTGGCATCGCAGACCATATGATTGTCCAATTCAAAATAGCCAATACCAGTCTGTTTCAGCTCTCTAATGCCTGGAATATTGATCTTTATGAATTTCATTTCATTTTTGACAATTTCCAATTTTCCTAGATTTCATACTTTGTACATTTCATGTTCCTATTATAAATGGATGTTTGCAGTTGTTTCTTCTTATTTTGTGTCGTGACACCTCAGCGAATGAAGGTGCTGATAGCTTGAGCCTATCCACATCATTAAGGTCTACTCTACTTTGAGGAGGTAACTCTTCTTCAGTTGTATTTTGAGTGCCTTCCAACCTGAAGGTCTCATCTTCTGGCTCTATATCAGACAATGTTCTGCTGCTATTGACAAGGCTTTCACTGGCCAGTTTTTTCAGAAGTAGACAGCCAGGTCCTTCTTCCTAATCTGTCTTAGTCTGGATGCTTCACTGAAATCTGTCCACCATGGGTGATCTTGCTAGTATTTGAAATACTGGGGCCTAACTTCCTGCATCATAGCAACATGCAAGCTACTATAGTATGACATACTTAGAGACACATAGGCTTTTTTTCCAGATAATTTATCAAATAGACTACAGTTAACTTGAACAATTGTATTTTCTGTTTTGCAACCTCCCCTTACCTAGAATATTAATTTTCAGAACCATTCCAAACTGATGAACCATTCCATACTGATAATAATCCATTGACGTGATTCATTTTATTAAGAGAAAAAAACAAAGTTTGAAAATAAATAAATAAATAGTTCCTTTTTACCCTTTAAAATTTGACTCTGTAGGAAATATTGTTTTGCTTGAGCTTCTATTTACTTTTGACTAGGGCCTACCTTCTATGAAGTTATATATTAACTTATAGGTGATTGATAAAGAGCAAATCCTTCTAATCTAGTAAAAATTCAAATAAATTCTATCCACCAGAAAAGATAACCCAAAATGTTATGATTACACTGCCTTGTAGTAAAAACTTGTTTGTATCTATCAGTGCATATTTGTTCCAGCATTTTTTTTTCTCCCACTGATTATACATAAGTCTCTTCTACCCTCCTTTGAACCCGTTTTACCTTTAGTCTGTTGGTCTGTTTTGCCTATTAATGAGTTTGCTAGGCAGAACAATGGCCTCCCAAGACATCAGATGCCTATCTCCTATAACGAGCATACATGTTACCTTACACAAAGAACTTTGCAGATGTGTTTAAGGTTATAGCATTTAAGATGGGGTGATTCTCCTGAATTATCCATGTGGTACCAATCTAATCACATGTGTTCTTAAAGGCAGCAAACCTTCCCTAGCTGTGGTCAGAAAGAGAGAGAGAGATCTCACACTGTAAAAAGTGTCAGAGAAATATGGTAGTGTGGAGGAATCAATAGCCCTTTACTTTTTTTGATGTGTAATGGCAGCCACCCCGATGAAGAGAAACCACTATAAGCTAAGGGTAGCCTTCAGTTGACAGCGCCAACCTTAAAGAACTGGATTCTACCAACAACTTAAATGAACAGGCTTCCCTAGAGCCTCCAAAAATGAATGTAGGCTTGTTGATAACTTGATTTTTGCCCAGATAAGATCCGTGTTGAAATTCTGTCATATAGAACTGTGGAATAAGACGTTTGTGTTCTTGTAAGACAGTCAGTTTGTGGTAATTTGTTATGACAGCAATAGAACTCCAATACAATGAGTTTAAAAATCTTTGATTCTCCATATGTTTTTTTTATGAAAGTAACATTTTTAGCTTTTAAAAATGACAATTTTGAAATCTCCTTGAGTGTCTGTGCCAACCCTGAAAATGGCTTAAATGAGCCTATGGAATTCTGAATTGAAAAGTAGTCTATAAATGTAGATTTTAGAACTACTTAGTTTCCTCCTTTTTCTGACTCAGAAATTAATGATTTAATATCCTTCTCTCTGCTGTAGGAAAAGACACTCAGTTTTGAGGGTCTTCCAGAATGGAATCTATGAATGAGAATTGTCTGGTGAGTGAAAGCATAATTCATCAGAACCAGCACAATTATCCTTACTTAATCAAGAAGAAAAGAAATCCCCTCGTTAGATCTCTGATAAGACAATATAGCCATTAAATACCAAAAAGAAAAAAAAAATTATGAGCTGAGAGAAATCTGATAACTTACAGAAGACCCTTTTACAAAATAGATCGAAGAATTCCTTTTTTGAAACAGAGGATGGTGACGATTTTGAGAGATGCTAGAAGTGTCGATATAATCCTAAAAGCCAGTGGTATGATCGTATCTAGAGGCTTCTTCCTCCCCTCTGCGGATATGCATTTCACCATCTACATAAGTAACTGGATACACATTACAAATAGATGAGACTTCTTGACGTCTTCATTTTAATTGGCTGAAGAAAAAAAGAATCTTGAATATTAGCTAATGCTTTAAAAAAAAAACTGTTTACTAATTAACAACGTATAAATTCAATCAGCTTGTGATCCTTGAGATGGAAAGTACCCTTAGGGTGTTTGAAAAATTTCCTCATAAGCACATACTACTTATAATGTATTGTTCACTACACTCTCCCTCGAGTATAAGAGCTACATCTTCACTAGGAATTTCTATTTCTTCTGAAGAATTATCTAGAATAAAAGTAAAATTGTCAATCTTATTTTCTTGCTATCATGGGGAAAATACCTTTCACTGAATGCTTCCATTTTTTTTAATACTGTTTTCCTAGAAGGAGACAGAAAAAACAAAAATATGTGTATGTACACATATTTATTAACCTGCACTGTCTTGTGCCAGAAACAACATTGTCTACATTAAAAAAGGAAATATAGTCTTTTTGCACATAACCAAAAATACTGAACCCATTGCCATTGAGTCAACACCGACTCATACTGACCCTATAGGACAAAGTAGAACTGCCCCTCATGGTTTCCACGAGTGACTGGTGAATTCGAACTGCCAGCCTTTTGATTAGAAGCAGAGCTCTTAACCACATCACCATCAGGGCTCCTTTTGTACATAGGCTATTTATAGGCAACTATATAAGGTTTTTTTAAGGAAGAAATGTATAATAGCATATTTTATGTGCATGTATTTTATTGTATATAATATCTACATCCTAATTTGGCAATTAGGGAAATTTATGAATGATTGGAGCATGACTTAGCTAGCTAGGAAATTCTTATTAATCTAAGCCCTTTAGTTAGCAGGAATTTATCATTATCGAAAAGGAGAAAAAAAAAAAAAGAAAGAGAAAAAAGAGGAAAATGAGTTTATTTTAGCTAACACAATATGGAACTTTTCTTTAAAAAGACCTTAACCTCACATTGTACTTCTTAAAAATGCACCGTAGCTTATTCTAGTGAATTTGGAATTAAAATGTAAGTTACTGCTCTTGGTCAAATACTGAAAATAGAGCAGATTTAAGTTCAATTTTCCCTCACTCTTATAATATGCACATAGAATGCTGATCTCTGTATTCATTTTGCCAAAATAAAACACATTCATATTCTGAAGGAAAAAATAAATAAACTTACACATTTCCACCATTTGAAGTTACCTTCAGAACATTAAAAAAAAAAAATAGGCTTTCAAACACGTATTTCCCCTAACATAGAGGAATCACTCTTTTTGTTTCAGAGATTATTGATGTATTGAAGGCATTAATGAGAGAGATAAAGAGTGAGAGAGTCAGAGAGACTGTCTCTCTTTGACCTTCAGAATTTCCACCTTGGTTTCAAGGACAGCAGGAGTAACTTTTATTGTTTACTGATTAGCTCTAAAGTAACAATAGAGAAACTGAGATTCACATAAACAGGACAGAAAAATTAGTAGTAGAAGAAAATGTGTCTACTCTGTAGGACACAGGACAAAAAGAAGAAATTATAAAAAATAATGATATTGAGACTTGAAAAGAAAAAAATACTCCTGGGAAGCACTGTTTCTGTATCCAAAAGCCTTAAGTGATATGCACCAGAAAGGGTGACTGCATGATATGAAATTCAATTGACGCTAGTAAATGATTAGAACATCATTTCATTTTTAATATCGTAATTGTAAGAAAGCATGGATTCATGTTTTCTTCTGTTTAGTAATTGCTTTGGTCTGAGTTCATTTATAGCATCATTTACCAAACACGCATACAGAGAAAAAAGAATTATTAGTTCTCCAGAAAACTCCTCAATAATTGTATATTGTGCTTTTAATTGAAGGTGTATTTCTCAAGACAAATGAAGATGCCTCCATAGTATTCAGTCATGCACAAATCTATCTAATGATATTTATCTGGTAACAGAATTGATATGTCAGCATTTCGGATATAATTGAAAAGCTTCAGATTGCCATTACCTCTGTGCTAAATAACATGCATTATCCTCGAGATTATAGACAAGCAGACGCCTAATTATTTTGTATCTGGCACACATTATAGAATTCTAATTCAAATAATAGAATTAGAGAAAATGCTTCCTTGTTTTTTATCACCCTTTCCTGACTCTTTTGAAAATCATTCATTGCCCAGAAGGTGAAACATAGACTCATTGGATGTGGAATAAAGTATACCTTAAGTGCTATTTCTGAATGTTTATTTTACATTTCCCAAAAGAGAATTGTATGAATTTATTAAATAAACTTCCCATTGACAAAATTGTTGTAAAATAAAAATATTCTCATCTGTCTGAATTATGAGCAGGCTAAAAGAGAGCCAGAAGGTAAAGTCAGATTTCAGTTCTGCCAATGTCATAATTTCAGGAGAGAAATCTTTAGCTAGCAAAGCCTATCACGAACCAAGACTAAATAACAACTCACATATTTGGAGAATTTACCTTCTCTTTTCATACTTATACAACCCTAAGGAGTAGGGCCATTTTTTCCCTCATTTTGTTAATGGGTAAGCTGAAGTCGAGCCAGGATAAATAACTTGCCCATGATCGTACAATTTGAACATGGAGGGGACAGAATCAGGCCTGTCCTGTTTCACCTTGCCCACTTAACGACCACACTAAATGACTGTCACCCAGTTCAAATATGCTGGCTCTGACACTGCTACTCTGATGGAAAATTGAGGTGATTTAAAATCAAGAGATTAAAATAAGATTTAGGGATAACTTTTGGACTTTGTTTATTTGTTATATTTTAACTATCCACAGAAAGAGCCCTGGTGATATAGTGGTTAAGCTCTTGACTGCTAATGGAAAGGTTGGTGGTTCAAATGCACGAGCTTCTCCAATGGAGAAAGATGTGGCAGTCTGCTTACATAAAGATTTGTAGCCTTGGAAACCATATGCGGCAGTTCTATTCCATTCTATGGGGTCACTATGAATCAGAATCAACTCCAAGGCAGCCAGTAATTATCCATAGAGAATTAATATCTTTCTTTTTAATAAATCAATAGAATTGTTAGTAAGTGCCTTTGTTTCCTAGCGCTGCCATGACAAAACACCACAACAACATGGGTAGCTTTAAAGGACAGAAATTTATGTTCTCAAAGTTCTGGAGGCTACAAGTTTGAATTCAGGACATTGGCAGGACCATGCTCTGTCAGATGTTAAGGAAAAGTCCTTTCTTGTCTCCTCTATTTTCTGCTAGCCCCAAGTGGTTTTTGGTGTTCCTTGCCTTGTAGACAAATCCTCACACTCTGTCATCCCCCTGTGTATAAATCTATCTCCATGTCTGTCCTTCTCTTTTATAAGAAGCTAGAAAGGATTGGAGCCCTAGTGGAGCAGTGGTTATGAACTTGGCTACAAACCAAACAGTGGGCAGTTCAAATCCACCAGCCGCTCCTTGGAAACCCTACGGGGGAGCTCTACTCTACTTATGGAGTTGCTATGAGTCAGAATCAACTCCACACAATTTTTTTTTTTTTAAAGAACAAATACATCTAGGACTTACCCTATTTTGGTATAGCCTCCTTTAATTTAACTTATGACATCTCCAAAGAAAAACCTATTTCCCCAAACACGGTTACATTCACAGGCAAAGGTGTTAGAATTTCAGCATATTTTTGGAAGAGGACACAATTCTACCCATACCTGTAAAGTTTTTCAGGATTCCGTATCTCTTGATAAAGCCTCCATTGAAATAAAAGGAGACAGATACAGTCAGTCCCACATTTTAATATAATCATCAAATTATTGCTTTAATTTCTGAATTAAATTAAACTGAAAATTTTATAACCATAACAATGATCCACTTTGTTTGAATAAACAGTGACTGAGCAGCAACTACATACAAAGTGGTAGGGAGGTCGGTGTTGTGAGATACACAGCATATGCCATCAAAAACGCTCCATCGAGTAAACATCAGCATCTATTGCAGAATGTAGAATATGAGCAATTCTGTGTCAGATACATGAAGTTCAGTGATGGTAGAGGTCATCTCTATTCTTCAGAGAAGAGAGCTTTTATAATGGGTCTTGGATGATGGTTGGATAAACTTTGAACCAAGAAGAGCGAATGAAAGAGTAACAGGGCTTTCCAGAAAAAAAAAAAAAAAAAAGAAAAGAAAATGCCTGAGAAAAAAAACCATGATAGTGGGAATTAATAGAACATATTTAAAAAAATTTTTTTCTTTTTTAATTCTGTAAAATCTGATGTGATTGTCCTGGAGAATTAGTAAATGGAAGTGACAGTGGGACAATGTCCTGGAGGCCTTTGCATGCCCTACTGAAGAATTAGATTTAATCATTGCCTTTGAGAGAGACACAGCAAAGAGCTCAAATATTCCCAGAAGTACAGCTGGAATCAGTCTAAAATTGTTACCAAAAATAATGGGCAGGTTTATTCAATTTTTATATTAGAAGAAAATATGGTGTTCAAAATAAGAGCAAGAAGGTCTCCACCATAAGGTGAGAATATCCACCACCTTGTCAGATATCCATAACAATTCAGACTAGAGTTATGTAGTATAGTTGTTCTCAAGAGAGAGATGCTAGCTATCAAAATAAATACTTCTCTTCATTGGAAAGTTAAATACATCTGTGTTTTCCTTTGAAAATATCCTTTATGGAGATAGTTGTAGGCATCTCCCACAGTAACCCATTTTTTTTCTCATATATTGTTCATTTAGATAAATGAAATGATAAGAGAAAAAGTGAGATTTTTTTTGGTAATTATACTATAGCTTATAATGTCAATATCTATTAACGACTGTACCAGAGTGTACTAAAACTTTTCAGAAGTACCTTGTGCCTCTGCTATGCATTCTTCATATGATGAAAAATGTATCCATTATAATTATGTTTATAATAAGAGGAGAAAATGTTTCTTAAACATTTAGTTAAAAAAAAGATACAACAGTGTGCATTTAGCGTGCTCTACTAAGCTTCATAAAAATATGAAGAAAAACCTTGAAGGACGTTATGGATTGAATTGTGTCCTCCAAAAACATAAGTTAAAGTCCCAGTTCCTGTATTTGTGAATATAACATTGTTTGGAAATAGTCTTTCTTTGAAAATATTATCAGTTAAGTTAAATGATGTTATAACATAGTACCAAAAAAACACAAACCAAACCCATTGACATCAAGTTGATTACAACTCACAGTGACCCTATAGGAGGACGGAGCAGAACTGCCCCATAGAGTTTCCAAGGAGTACCTGGTAGAGTCAAACTGCCAGCCTTTCGTATAGCAACCACAGATAGCACTTAACCACTGCACCACCAAGTTTCCTAATCCCATCCTTTCCGAGTGGTGTCTTATAAAAAGGGAGAACAGACACAAAGACAGCAATACACCGGGGAAAGATGACATGTGAAGGTACATGTACAAGCAGCAAAGGATCACCAAGGCTTGCCAGCAGGAACCAGTAACTAGGAGAGGGGCATGGGACATTTCTTCTCTCAAGCCCTCAGAAGGAATTTATAAGGCCAATACCATGATTTGGACTTCCAAACTCAAGAACTGTGAGACAATAAATATGTTCTTTTAAGCCTCTCACTTTGTCGTATTTTGTTACTACAGCCCTAGAAAACCAAGACAACGTGATAACCAAGGCAGCCAGGAGCTGCCTACCTGCTTGTCCTTTCCATTAGCAAACACAACCTTAGGTGATGGGAATAAGTGTGGCATAATTGGGATCTGCTTAAACCAAGTGAGAGCTGCTCAGTCAGACTAAGCAGAATCTGTCCCTTCCTGTCCATTGTCTTCAAAGCCTTGGGTATGGCTCAAGCCAGTCAAACCCAGTTTACTAGCCAACATGCCAAAGAAAAAAATGCAATTTGTCTTACTGTGCCTGTGCGTCATGATAACCTATGTAGTCCATAATGTTTGTATGTACCTCCTTGTGTGAAACAGTATAAAAGGATCTTCCTCCCTCTGGCCAGGGAGCTTGATTCAAGGTACACACTTCTTTGCTTCTTGCCTGGACACTTGCAATAAATGCTCCCCTCCCTCCTCACCTCGGTGTGTCTTAATTGATGAGAAGCCCCACTAAGCAGGACTTGCTCTGGTAACAAAAGGACCTCTGTTAGCACATTAATATTCTGTTTTTAAATGTTGGGTTTCTGGTTATTTGAATTTTCAATCCTGCCCTTCTAATTTAGAGAAATCAATCAAAATGATTCCAAAAGAGCTTTTAGTGTATTTTCAATAAGATGCTATTCTAGCATTTTCAAGAAATTCATGTAGGCATTCTTTAACTTCCCATCCTTTACTTATCTCAAACTCTCAGGAAAACACACTAATATACAAGTATTATATATTTAATACTTTTTTCTTTTCCCTTTACCAGTAAAGTGAAGTAAGATGTTTGTTCATATTAAACACATAGCAAGACTCTACATCGTTTGTCAGGCAAAGAAAACACAATGGTCTAAATGTAAAACAGAGTTGATTGGGGGAAACTTATGGACCGAGAAGTAGCAGAGCACTTGTTATTCATGGGCTCTCATTAGATCAGTGAAGCTTAGACCAGCTGTGGCTCTTCAGGCTGCACTATGGAAAGAGGTCCTGGTGAGGGAAGTAACTTCCTGTTAAAGAAAAAGATAGACAGGGGACATCACAACAAAGGTATAACAACAAGACTTGTCAAGTAAAAAGCCTTGTTAAAAAGTCCAAGCCTCAGTGTTTCAAGAGCTGATCCAGACTTGCTGAAGGGCTTGCCGATTTATCAAAAGTGGAGGAATGGGACCTCCAGGGTCATGGGGTTTGATTCTTGTCATCCATAAACTGTAGTTTGGGCAAATCTCCTGTTAACATAGCTGAGCAGCTAAATAATTACTATGCATAACTGATTTAACAACTGATAGTTTAATCTAGGGTTCCCTCGGTGGCACAGAGTTAAGCACTTGACTTTTAACAGAAAGGTTGGTGGTTCGAACCCACCCAGAGGCCTGGAGATCTCCTTGTGAAAGGTTACAGCCTTGGAAACCCTATGGAGCAGTTCTGCTCTGCACATGAGGGATCTGCATGAGTCAGAATCGACTTGAGGGCAGCTAACAACAGCAAGAGTTTAAACTAGAAAAAACATAGCTCAACAATGATTTAGCAGTAAGCCAAAAATTGGGATGTGGATATAAGTAGTAAATAGATAGTATTATCCATTACCTCTGGCTTCGGTAAGCTTACTGTTTCCCTGTAGTTGGGAGATGAAACATGCATATGTGAAAACACTTCAGTAATCATGATGCTTCAAAAATCCAAAATGAATTGTGGAAATAATCACTGGTATAAATTTTCTCCTTTAGCAATTTTATGTTGCAGTCATGGAGCATAATAAAATAAACATTCTCTAGTCATGTAAAATTACATAAAATAACTTTTCATGACATTATCAAAGTCAACATGAAATCTGTTGAATGCTGTTTGGAACTATGTTTTTATTTTTTTATCTTCTACTGTGTTTCATATTGAAATTAATATGAGAGTGGTAAATTAACACCTGTGAGAGCAAAAGTATTTCTTTTTCAACACACAATTAGAAGCCCTGGTGCCACAGTGGTTAAGAGCACAGCTGTTAACCAAAAGATGAGCAGTTCAAATCCACCAGTTGCTCCTTGGAAACCCTTTGGGGCAGTTCTACTCTGTCCTATAGGGTTGCCATGAGTTGGAATTGATTTGATGGCAAGCGGTACTGGTTTTGGTTAATCAGAGATTTAACAATTTTATGCAGTAATTGGATTGCCAAATTCTATTTCTATTTTTGTTTTTCAGAATGCAACATTTACCTACCTTATAGAAACTGCTGATATTTAAACTAATAAAGTTTTAGAGGTACATTATTAATATATATTCATCTTGCAGATTTTATCCTTGCTTTTAGGTTCCATCCATTGGCTATTTGGAATAGTAGGTTCCAACATAAAGGGCTACTTCAAATAATCTCAAAACTAACCATAACAAATTAATAGGTTTAATTTTAATAAATTTTATATAATTACCCACCAAGTTACCCATTGCCATCAAGTCAATTCCGACTCACAGTGACCCCATGGGACAGAATAGAACTGCTCCATAGGATTTCCAAGGAGTGCCTGTGGATTCGAACTACTACCTTTTGATTAGCAGCTGTAGCTCTTAACCACTATATTACCAGGGTTTCCATTTTATATCATAGAGCTGTGGTCTTTGAACTTCATTAGTAAGTGCTTCAAGTCCTCTTCACTTTCAGGCTGCTAACCAAATGTTTGGCAGTTCGAATCCGCCAGGCACTCCTTGGAAACTCTATGGGGCAGTTCTACTCTGTCCTATAGGGTCACTATGAGTTGGAATCAACTCGACAGCACTGGGTTTGGTTTTTTTGTTTTACTTTGAACCCGTACAATTATTGAATTTACTTTTTTTTTTTCTTGTCTCTAATTGGGAGTCACTTAGGCACTACAAAGGGTTAGCGAGCTTAAATGACAACCTAAGGGAAAGACTGGAAGTTCAAATCCATCCATAAGTACCTCAAAAGAAAGGCTTGGTGATCTACTTCCAAAATATCAACCATGGAAAACCGTGTGGATCGTAGTTCTTATACTCTGACGCACATGATGTCACCAGATTGGAATCAATTCCACAGCAACTGGTTGGTTCATCCCTGAGTCCAGTACTTTTTCAGATATCCAATTAATTCTTATTAACAAACCTTTTTTATTAAAATACAATCACAGAATGTGGATTGAAACAGTGTCTAGTTTATTATAGGTTCTCAGTGAAAAGTATTTATTGCATTAGTGAATGAAGACAAAAACAATATTACTGTATTTTCTTTTTAGTCAGATAAGTTTCAGTTTTAGGGAAGTAACTCAAAGAAATAATTCAAATTATCTTGTGTAAAGTCTAATTGTGTAATTAAGATAATATTCTGTAATAGGTTCAGAATACTTTTTTATTTTGGACTCTTATCATAAAATAATTTTTATATGTTAGATACTCTTTACTCACGAATAAACCACTTGCCTTCAAAAGAAACTTAGGCAAATCATTTATATGTTCAATAAGAGATTGCATTCTGAGATTAAAGATTAAGAGGTCATCTGCATCATATTAAATTTTCTGAGTCTGAGTAATTTTACCACATATTTGCTCAAATGTATTGGAAGAAATTTTTTGTTAGAGATTATGCATTCATGAGATACTAAGTACCACAGTAAAGAATTCACATTTAAAAACCTCAAAGAAACCAAAATAAAAATACATGTATTATCCATGTAAATAAAGTTAACTAAGAAGTTGTTGTTGTTGTTGTTAGATGCCATTGAGTTGGTTCCAACTCTTAGTGACCCTATGCACAAGAGAATGAAACACTGTCTGGTCCTGCACCATCCTCACAATCATTGCTATGCTTGAGCCCATTGTTGCAGTCACTGTCAGTTCATCTCATCGGGGTCTTCCTCTTTTTCGCTGATCCCATTCTTTACTAAGCATGATGTTCTTCTCCAAGGACTGATCCCTCCTGATAACATGTCCAACATATGTGAGATGTAGTTTTGCCATCCTTGCTTCAAAGGAGCATTCTCATTGTACTTCTTCCAAGACAGATTTGTTTGTTCTTTTGGTAGTCCATGGTATATTCAATATTCTTTGCCAACATCACAATTCAAAGGTGTCAATTCTTCTTCACTCTTGCTTATTCCTTGTCCAGCTTTCACATGCATATGAAGCTACTGAAAACACCATGGCTTGGGTCAGGTACACCTTAGTCTTCAAGGTGAGACATCTTTGCTTTTCAACACTTTCAAGAGGCTTTTGGCAGCAGAATTGCCCAACGCAGAGTCTTTTGATTTCTCGACTGCTGCTTCCATGGGTATTGATTGTGGATCCATGTAAAATGAAATCCTTGACAACCTCAATCTTTTCTCCATTTAAAATGATGTTGCTTATTGGTCCAGTTGTAAGGATTTTTGTTTCCTTTATGTTAAGATGTAATCTATACTGAAGGCTGTAGTCTTTGATCTTTAATATGTGCTTCACTTTCAGCAAGCAAGGTTGTGTCATCTGCTTAACACAAGTTGTTAATGTGTCTTCCTCCAATCATGATGCTGTGTCCTTCTTCGTAGAGTCCAGCTTCTCCGATTATTTGCTCAGCATACAGATTGAATATATACGGTGAAAGAATACAACCCTCTCACATATCTTCCCTGCCTTTAAATCAGTATCTCCTTGTTCTGTTCCATCAGCTGCCTCTTAATCTATGTACAGGTTCTTCATGAGTGCAATTAAGTGCTCTGGAATTTCTATTCTTTGCAATGTTATCCATAATTTGTTATGATCCACACAGTCAAATACTTATTTTGCATAGTCAATAAAACACAGGTATTTTAAGGACCCTTCTGGTATTCTCTGTTTCCAGCCAACATCCATCTGACATCAGCAGTGATATACCTGGTTCCATGTCCTTTTCTGAATCCTGCTTGAATTCCTGGCAGTTCCCTGTCAATATACTGCTGCAGCCACTTTTGAATGATCTTCAGCAAAATTTTGCTTGTGCATGATATTAATATTAATCATATTGTTTGATAATTTCCACATTCAGTTGTATCACCTTCCTTGGGAATAGGCATAAATATGGATCTCTTCTAATCAGTTGGCCAGGTAGCTGTTTTCCAAATTTTTTTACATAGAGATGTGACTACTTCCACCACTGCATCCATTTGTTGAAACATCTCAGTTGGCATCCTGGAGCCTTGTATTTCGCCAATGCCTTCAGTACAGCTTGGACGTCTTTCTTCAGTGCCATATGCAACCTCCTGAAATGATTGAACATTGCCCGGTTCTTTTTGGTATAAAGACTGTGTATTCCTTCCATCTTCTTTTGATGCTTCCTGCTAAATTTAATATTTTCCCCATAGAATCCTTAACTATTGGAACTCGAGGCTTGAATTTTTTCTTCAGTTCTTTCTGCTTGAGAATTGCTGAGCATGTTCTTCACTTTAGGTTTTCTACCTCCAGGTCTTTGCACATGCCATTTTAATGCTAAGAGAATAGAGAAGGAAAAAGAAAATAATGTTTATATAAAAATGACTGAAGCACCCTGAATTCAGGTAAGACCATTGTCAAGTATATAAAAAAAAACTAGTACTATGTTGAAGGTAACAGATAGCAGGAAAGAGTCTATGAATTGATTGACCAGTTACATAATGAATTTAAGTAGACCTGATTCTAGACTCCATCTCTTAGTAACCTATGATCTTTACCAAGCTAGTTTATCTAAGTGTCCTCACCTGTAAAGAGGAAATTATAACCAGTCCTCAGAAGCAGTAAGTCACAAGAAGTACTCAAGGAGAAGGTGGGGCACACAGGAAAGCCTTGGGAAAGTTCAGTTGCTATTACTTTTATTTTACCACGTATCAAACCTTTTTGTCAAAGTTGTTACAAACCCCAAGCCATCTCTGAAGTGCCTCAGTTTCCACTAAAGAAGAAAACCAGCTCCTCCCCATGCACTCATAGCATAACGCACACTATGCTAAAGAAATGCAATACTTTTCTTGGGATCTCAACATGTCAACTTTTGTTATCACACAGATTGAATAGGTATGGTGAAAGAATACAACCCTCTCGCACACCTTTCCTGACTTTGAACCATTATCTCCTTGTTCTATTTGATCAGCTGCCACAGAAATTCAAGAATTGCTATGTATACATCACACATGGCCTATATTCAATCTCAATTACTTTTCAAGATCTCTATATTCATTATTCCAATAACACCCACAATAAAAAAGGACAAACAGATGAACGTTTTGATAGGCTATTTCCTAAAGTACATTTTAAAGTGCTGGAATAATCATGTATCTACAATGTTTTCTTTAACTTCATATTACTAGATTATTTTATTAATGTTATTTTTGCATTTTTTTTTGTTACTTACACTTGACATTGAGTGCATACTGATAAAACACAAATATCTTTCAGGTACTTGAACATTATTTTATTTAATAATCACAAAGTTAAGCATAAGAGGTGATTATTACCCCAAACTACAGATGAGAAAACCGGGGTCTAAGGAGTTCAAATAAATTGTCCTGAATCACACAGCTAGTAATTATGAACCCATCTTTATGCCCTTGTACGGCTTATATCTAGAGAAAATGTGACGTTAAGAGAAGGATGAAATTACATTTTTTCTTTTGTATTTTAATAGGATGATATGACCTTATTTAGATCTTGACTTTTGTTTAAGGAAATAATGCATAGTTCTTGCCTTTGAAATCTAGGTTGTCTTATGTAGTTGCAGCAGCTAGTAGTTTAGATAGTTCAGTTGCCTTTGACACCTTTAACATCACCTGAATATAAGTAAAAACTTTGTCTATTTACTGCTCAATGTGTCATTTCCTACAACTGCTGGGAACTTTCAGCCTGCTGTGAGAGAATCATTTGTAGTTGTTTACAGTCCCACAAAGCCTTTCTGGTTGATGGCAGCTAGTTACAAGGTAGGCAAGACACCAAAAAGGAACAGTGAACTCCGTGTATCAGAATAAATTTGAATTACATTAAAAAAAAACACAAATATTTTACAACGATATTTTTTGTTAAGCGTAGCTGTGTATTAATCAGTAGTCCCATTGACTAATACACAGAAGAATTATTATGCAGAAATAGAGACTTAAGAAAACATCCATTATAACATTGCTTATAGGGTAATAGGCATCAGAGAAGAGGAATGAAGGGTGACTATCAAGAAGAGAAAAAATAAAAAATGCTGACCATCACTTGTGAAATGTCTACAATGTGTTTAGGAGCCTCTAGGCAGCATAAGTTGTTAAGCACTCAACTACTAACTGAAAGGCTGGCAGTTCAAATCCACCTACGTGCACTTTGGAAGAAAGGCCTGGCAGTCTACTCCTGAAAGTGCACAGCCTTGAAAATGCTATGGAATGCAGGTCTACTTTGAAACACACGGGGTTGCCATAGGTTGGAATTGACTTGAGGGAAACTAGTTAGTTATTTGCAACTTCACATATCCTATCTAAATGAATCTTCCAATCATTCTATTATACACTCCATCTAACAGATGAAAAAATTGATACCAATAAAAGTTAAATAACTCAAAGTCATCTACTCAAAATGTGAGAAGAGAAATTTAAACAATGAGAATATATAGATGGAAAAAATGAGAATAATAAAGAGAGAGATAGATTAAGGCTTTTTTGTTTGTTTTGCTTTGCTTTGTTTTCTTCTATTTTCTTTAATATATTTTTTATTTTCTTTAATACTTTTAAGTTTAGCAGTTCTTTTTATTAGGTTCCTTGATTTTCATGTGAAATGTGTATATATTTGTAAATCTCTCAGGAAAAAATACAACTAGGTCCTTTCTGTGTCAACCGCTTTGATTTTAGACTTTGTAAATTAGAATAGGTATTCTGATAAATGAGGACTTACAAATATGAAGAAGCAGACTCCTTATCATCATATTTTTCCCCTTGGCAAAATATAAGCTTATTTCTAAAATACCAGATATTCAAATTAAAAACAAACAAAATCATATATTGAAATGTTTCTTTAGATCTGAGAAGGGCTCTGTTTCTATTTGTGTGCTACACAGGATTTGTTGGCACCATGGACTAACAACATGTTCATAATCCCAGAGGCCCTGTGGGAAAAACTGGCATGTAGCATAGGCTGTGGATAATCATGGCTGACATGTGCTTACAGGTATTTGGCCTCTAAAGGTACCATGTGCAATTGTCAGCTAGCCAAGCCACAGTCAGTATTTGAGGGAAGGAGGAAATCCAAGAGGTGAAGTTTTTACTTCAAGAAACTGTCTGATACTCTGATGTATCTTCATCAGGGTCCAATTTCCCTTTAAATGAATTGGTAAGCATGCCTTCTTGGTTTCACCCTTCCTTTTTTCTTTAATTTATCTAATTTCATTACTATGGAAACTACTGCATAGGTGCTCTTTATCTGCTGCAAAGACCTACACTCTCAAGATTTAGTACCAACTCTTGATGACATGGTGTAAGTTATTTGATTCTTGCTATCATTGATCTGTTTTTCCCCCCAACCCCAATCTGGAAATAGACTGCTAAAAATAGGTAAATGAATGAATGAGTTAGTGAATGAATGAAATAATAGATGAAGCTGTGATAGTTATAGCCCTTGTTTCAGATAGGGGCTAATCATATTAACTACCGCTATTTCTGACATGGCAGGCTGAGAAATTTCATTACATTTCTCACAGATGGATTTCTTCTTTTCTATTTCAGGTTGACTTCACGTCTTTTAATAGCATTCCTTGTCGTTAGCTTTTAGGCATGTGTCATGGATTGAGTTGTGTCCCCCAAAAATATCCATCAACATGGAAAGGTCATGATTCTCAGTATTATATGATTATCTACCATTTTGTCACCTGATGTGATTTCCCTCTGTATCGTAAGTCCTATCATTGTGATGTTAATGAGACTGATTAGTGGCAGTTACATTGATGAGACCTACAAGATTGGATAGTGTCTTAAGCCAATGTTATCTGAGATATAAAAAAGGGAAGTGAGCAGAGAGACAGAGAGACCTCATACCACCAAGAAAGCAGCTCCAGGAGCAGAGCACATCATTTGCACCCAGGGTTCCTGTGCAGAGAAGCTCCTAGTCCAGGGGAAGATTGATGAGAAGGACCTTCCCCCAGAGCCAACAGAGATATAAAGCCTTCCCCTGGAGCTGGTGCCCTGAATTTGGACTTTAGCCTACTAGACTGTGAGAAAATAAATACGTCTTTGTTAAAGCCATCCACTTGTGATATTTCTGTTATAGCAGCACTAGATAACTAAGACAGCATGCTCTATAAACAATGACTGCCAGGTACACTTTTGACTGCATGAAGTATTAATTGTTTTTAAATTTATTCTAGTAATATTACCCATGTGTGCTTCAGTCCTTACTATTAGACACACCAGAAAAGTTTTCTACTACCAATATAACTATTTCTTGTAAAACAATATCTCTTACAATATTGGAAGAGTGCATGAAAAATTCAGAATTATCAAAGGGATACTTATATCAAAGTTAATTATCAAATGAGGACTTTACAAATATGTAGATAACCAAGGGATTTAACTGTCAGAAATATAAATCCATAAAGTGAAACCCATTATATTTATATAATTTAAAAATTTAGCAAAATGTGAAATATGAATTTTGAAAGCCATAGTAGGTGGTGATATAAAAACATTTGCAGATGGAATTTTCAAACATGGAGATATCCATCCCAGGTCAGGAATTGTGGGATCAACATACATTCCCAGGAAGCAAAAGGTCAGAATGTAAAAAAAGTTTCTTCCTGGGAAAAATGTGTTTAACCAAATCCACTGGCACCACTCACGTAGGGAATAAAACTCATATGAGTCGGAATTGACTTGACGGCAATGGGTTTTTTTTTTTCCCTTCCCTAGGCAAATGACCAGCCTTTACATTTCAAAGGACTCCAAATCTGAAGCTAAATTAGTCATTAAATTCTTACCTTTCCATTGTTCTCTATGCATAAGTTCCTCTAACTCAAAAGAGACAGTGGAGTGCTTTGTATCCTTACTTAATGTTGTCCAGCTCGAGCTGTGTTATTCCTCAATGAAACTTTTCTTTAACTCCTAACAGAACATGAGATTTTTTTCTTTGATATTTCTGGTGTCAGAAGCAGGATTTCAAAGGTGCATTATCTTTGATCACCTCCAAGGCATCTGGACATGGGCATGGTACCTACGGAGACACTTTGAGCTCTCCATTTCCACAAATTCTAGACAATCATTTAAGGTAAACAACCTCTGTAATACAAGCTCCACTGCCTTGCATTGATAGCTCTTCAAGTTTTATTGTGGATTTGCTTTGGCTCTTACAAGTAAAAGTTTATTGTTGTTGTTATTAGGTGCCATCGAGTTGGTTCCAACTCATAGCAACCCTATGCACAACAGAACAAAGCTCTATCTGATCCTGCACCATTCTCACAACTATTGCTATGCTTGAGCCCACTGTTGCAGGCACTATATCAATCCATCTTATCGAGGGTTTTCCTCTTTTTCACTGACTTTCTACTTTACCTAGCATGATGTCTTTTTCCATGATGATCCCTCCTGATAACATGTCCAAAGTATGTTGAGATGTAGTCTTTCCATCCTTGCTTCTAAGGAGCATTCTTATACTTCTTTCAAGACAGGTTTGTCCTTTATTTTGGCATTCCATAGTATATTCAATATTCTTCACCAACACCACAATTCAAAGGCGTCAATTCTTCTTCACTGTTCCTTATTCACTGCCCAGCTTTCACATGCATATCAGGCACACCTTAGTCCTCTAGGTGACACATTTGCTTTTCAACACTTTATAGAGGTCTTTTGCAGCAGATTTGCCTAATGCAATATGTCTTTTGATTTCTTGGCTGCTGCTTCCATGGGTGTTGATTTTGGATCCAAGTAAAATGAAATCCTTGACAGCCTCAATCTTTTCTCCCTTTATCATGATGTTGCTTATTGGTCCAGTTGTGAGGATTTTCATTTTCTTTACGTTGAGGTGTAATCCATAATGAAAAGCTTTTTTAAACTGTCATTATAAAATGTGGAAAACCACGTCTAAAGATTTGGTGTGACCTTCTGGGACTCCTGTTCACTAAATGAAAAAGCATTATGCATATTCTTTTCTGTGTGACATAACTTCACTCTAAATGGTTTGAAAAATTAGTGCGCACTTTGGGGTTCTTTGGACCTCTCTAAGTTAACTTTTCTGCTCTGTAAGATAGAAAGTCGGGCTCCCAAATTGAATAGTCATGGTCGGATGTCCATTTTGGTTGTTATATTAAGGCTACTAAGAAACACCAAGACAGTAAAATTACTTACCTGCAAGACTCTGTCTCTAAATTAACTAACTAGAATAAAGAATCACTACATCAAATTTCAGGTCCCCTGCTAGGTGCTACCTCTTTATGCCCTTCTTTGCCATCTTACTTCTCTGATAACACTTTATCTGAACTTCCCTTTTTCCCTTTAAAAAAAAAAAAAGCAAATAAACCCTTGCCTGAAATGCAGGCTGTGATGCCAAAGATTCCCCTCATTTCACTTGTGCCCCATGGACATCATCAGAATTACATAGCATTGTGAAAGATTTTCCTAAGCCCCATGAAGACCCCTACAAATTTCCTGAAGAATTCAAAATCTTTGTTGAAGCCTATCTTCGTGGGCTTTCTGGCTTATATCAGCTTGTTCACTTGATTATAGGCCAAGGGAAAGCCCAATTACAGCTAGAACAGTCTGAATGAAAGGACTTAAAGGACAGCTTAGCCTTAAATATTGATAAAATAGCCACTGAGTTGTTGGAAGACTCTCAAGACATGAGTAAAAGAATTTCTAGAGACTACCTACTAAGGCTTTTCCTGTGATGGCTCTTAATCTGTAAGGAGAAACTATTTATTAATAAAGAAACTTGCCAATTTTTAATTGACACTAGAGTCATCCTGTCTGCTATTAATCCCAACTGTTTAGAAAAGCTCCTGTCCTACAGTACTAAAACCTCAAAAGCAGTGAGAGTCACCAATCAGGAACAAATGTTGATTCATTCCCAACCTGTTCCAATGTCTCTTAATCCTATTGAGGATTTACACCCTTTTTTGCTCAATTCTGATACCCCTGCTAATCTATTGGGAAGAGATTTTTATCCAAATGGAATTGCCATTTACAATGTAATGAAAAGGGGGAAATATTGTAAAGCCTTCCTGATACCCGTAAGTCAACAAAGACAGGCTCTGAATTAGACACTTTTCAGGAAGAAGACATGTGTTATATGCAAGCACTTACCACGCCTCTCCAAAATTCAATTCAGCCTAGCCCTCTTCCTTCTGTCACCCTTCCCCTAGTTTCTGCAACCTTATGGGCCACCATATATCCATAGCTGTAGGTCATGTTTTGTCAGCTAAGCCAATTAAAATTCAAATAGGTTTATCTAAACCTCTACCAAAAATTCCCCAGTATCCACTCAAATGAGAAGCAAAAGGACTAGCACCCATAATACAAGATTTCCTTTCTAAAGGTTTAATTGTTCCTTGTGTCAGCCATTGTAATACTCCTCCTCTTCCAGTTAAAAAAAAAAAAAATAGCAGGGGATGGAGTTTTGGTCAAGATTTGTGTGTAATCAACCGTATTGATATACCTACCTTCCAAGTAGTCCCTAATCCTCATTTATTATTTTCCAATATCCCTTTAGATGCAAGTTATTTTATGGTTGTGGATCTTTGTAGCACCTTTTCAGCATTCCTGTGCATTCTGCAAGTCACTATTTATTTGCTTTTACCTGGGAAAAATCAACAATTACCTGGACTGTAGTGTCCCAAGAATTTACTGAACCCCTCATCTATTTTTCGCAGATGCTGCATGTGGATTTGCAAACTTTACAGTTTACAAACAAAGTCCACATTGCTGCAATGTGTTGATGATTTGCTATTTTGCTCAACGTCCCAGGAGGCCTGCCTCGATGACCAAAACCAAAAACCAAACCCAGTCCCGTCGAGTTGATTCTGACTCATAGTGACCCTATAGGACAGAGTGGAACTGCCCCATAGAGTTTCCAAGAAGCGCCTGGTGGATTTGAACTGCCAACCCTTTAGTTAGCAGCCGTGGCACTTAACTACTATGCCACCAGGGTTTCCACCTTGATGACAGTATAGCTTTATTAAAACATCTGGCTACTGGTGGACAAAGAGTTTCCAAATAATAATTGCAATTAGCTCAGCCTTCTGTTGAATTTTTTGGCCACCTAATATCTGCACAAGCATCTCTGTTGATCCTCAATGGGAAGAAGGTATTCTCGTTGTCCTATACTAAAACAAAAAAACTGCTATGGGAGTTTCTAGGATTCTGTGGATATTGCTGAATCTGGATTTCCAATTTTTCTTTGTGGGTTGAACCTTTACATAAATATTTAAAAACCTTAGAGCTGGATTCATTCAGAATTGCACCAGTGGATTTGGAGTTCAATTTAAAGAGGCTTTAGTGAACATGCCCACTCTCCAGAACCCAGCCTAAGTTTTTCTAATTACCGTGTAGATTTTTCCTTATCTGTAAATGAAGTATCCAGAAACACTTTAGTGTACTAACTCAAAAACATGAAAGACAGCAAAGACCTATAGTTTTTTGTAGCCTACAGGTTGTTTCTATAGCCGAGGCATACCCTCCCTGCCTTAAGGTCATGGCTGCTAGTGCCAACCTAGTGGAAGCCATAGCAGATGTGGTGCTAGGAAAATTTTTAGGTATCTATGTGCTCCATGTTGTGCCTGCCTTACTTAATTCTGCCTTGGCACTACATGTTTCTGACTGTAGGCTCACCTCCTATAAAGTTCTCCTCTTGGCTGCATCTAACATTAGGTTACGTTTTGTGACATGTTTAAATCCAGCTACATTTCTCCCTGCAACTAATGAGGACAACTATCCTACACATAATTGTATAGACTTGACTGAAAACTTTTAACCCCTCAAAAAGACTTAAAATAGACCCGTTTAACTAATCCTGATTTAGTTTGTTTGTGGGTGGTTTCTTTTTAAAATGTAATCCTACTAATCCTCACTATCAAGCTGGATACTCTGTTATGACTTCTACTGATGTCCTTGAAAGTCAGGCTCTCCCTGAAGTCACTTCAGCCCAAGATGTCAAATTAATTTCCCTCAGTAGAGCTTATAAAATTGCTTCAGGAAAAATATGTTGATATTTTCATAGGCAGAAGATTGTTTTAGAATTATAGATGATTTTAACTTGTTATGGAAACAAGATTTTTAACCTCTTCAGGAAATGTCATAAAAAAAAAGATGGAGCTTTAGCAACAAACCTTATAGATGCTCTATTACTCCCCTCTGAAATTGTTATGGTAAAAATACAAGCTCACCAACAAAAAACAGTAGCTTAAACTTACAAAATCGGAGGAAATAATCTCACTGATATGGCAGCCAGACAAGCTGCCTCTCAAGTTCTTTTCACTGTTATGACGAATAAAGAAAGGAACTTCCCAAATTTGTCTAGTGATAACTCCAACCTTCATGAATTAACTTAAAAAAAAGATTAAAACACCTGCAGTGAGTCCAAATAGATGAAATTAAGGCACGGAAAAAGGCAGGCTGTTATCAAGATCCTGCCACTAAATTGTGGAGTAGGCATAATAAGAAAACTGTCTTATCCAATTTTGTGCATGTTTCTATGTTGTAAGCCTTATGTAAAGATTCCCATACAGTATGGGATAAAATGCTTGAGATCTAAAAAAAAAAATTTGGTGGGGAAATATTTTCAAGGCTGCTGAACACATCACAAACCCATTGCCGTATTTGCCCTCATGACAGTTCTGGAAAACACCTTAAAGTCTTACCTGGACAATACCATTTTCATTCTGGCCCTGCACTTAAGTGGCAACTAGATTTTATTCAGCTTTCATATATATAATGATTTGTAGATTATCATATATATATTATTAATGATTTGTAGATTATCACATTGGGTATAACCCTTGCCCTACTGTCCTGCTACCACAGTCCTCGTAGCAAAGAAACTTCTTGAAAACATCATACCCACCTGAGGAGCACCAAAAACTCTTTGCAGTGATCAGGGAACTCATTTCACTGGTCAAGTCATCCAAGAACTGGGTTCAGTTTTTCCCATTTATCAAAGGCGACATTGTCCCTATCATCCTCCATCTTCTGGTCCATTAGAGAGAACTGTTGTGGCTAGGTGTTATCAAGTCAGTTCCAACTCATAACAACGCTATGTACAACAGAACAAAACACTGCCCAGTCCTGCGCCATCCTCACAATCATTGGTGTGTCTGAGCCCATTGTTGCAGTCACGGTGTCTGTCTATCTAGTAGAGGGCTTTCCTCTTTTTTGCTGACCCTCTACTTTTCCAAGGATGACGTCCTTCACCAGGGACTGGTCCCTCCTGATAATATATCCAGAGTACATGAGATGAAGTCTCACCACCCTAGCCTCTGTGGAGCATTCTGGCTGTACTTCTTCCAAGATGAATTTGCTTGTTTTTCTGGAAGCCCATGGTATATTCAATATTCTTCACAAACATCATAATTCAAAGGCATCAAGCCTTCTTCAATCTTCCTTATTCATTGTCCAGCTTTCCCATGCATATGAGACAATTGAAAATGCCATAACTTGGGTCAGGTGCACCTTAGTCCTCAAAGTGACATCTTTTCTTTTGTGGCATATTTGCCCAATGCAATACATCATTTGATTTATTGACTGCTGCTTCCATGGAAGTTAATTGTGGATCCAAGTAAAATGAAATTCTTGAAAGCATGAGTATTTTCTCCATTTATCATGATCTTGCTTATTGGTCTAGTGTGGGGATTTTTGCTTTCTTTATGTTGAGGTGTAATCTATACTGAGGACACTAGTTTTTGATCTTCATCAGTAAGTGCTTGAAGTCCTCTGCTTTCAGCAAACAGGTTGTATCATCTGCATATAGCTGATTGTTAATGAGTCTTCCTCCAATCCTAATGCCACATTCTTATTCATATAGTACAGCTTCTTGGATTATTTCTCAGCATACAGACTGAATAAGAATGGTGAAAGGTACAACCTTGACACACACATTTTCTAATTTGTAGTCACTCAGTATCTACTCTTTCTGTTCAAACGACTGGAATAATAAAGACACAAATAGCAAAACTTTCTGAAACTCTAAATTATCCTGTATTAAAGCTCTTCCCTTAGTTATCTTAAATCTGAGGTACACACCATTTGGATCTCAGAAACTTGCACCCTACGAAATAATTACTGGAGACCTGTTGTATAGGTCGTCTTAGTCATCTAGTGCTGCTATAATAGAAATACCACAAATGGATGTCTTTAACAAAGATAAATTTATTCTCTCAGTCTAGGAAGCTAGAAGTCCAAATTCAGGGTGCCAGCTCCAAGGGAAGGTTTTCTCTCTCTCTCAGCTCTGGGGGAAGTTCCTTGTCATCAATCTTTCCCAGTCAAGGAGCTTCTCAGCACAAGGACACCAGGTCCTAAGATGCGCTATGCTCTTGGTTCTTATTTCTTGGTGTTATGAGGTCTCCCATGTCTCTCTGCTTGCTTCTCTCTTTTATATCTCAAAATAGATTGGCTTAAGACAAAATCTAATCTTGTAGATTGAGTTCTGTCTCATTAACATAACTGCCACTAATCCCATCTCATTAATAGCATAGAAATGGGACTTACAAAACATAGGACAATCACATCAGATGACAAAATGGTGAGCAATCACACAATACTGGGAATTATGGTCTAGCCAAATAGGATATATATTTTTGGGGAACACAATTCAATCCATGACATAGGTCCATATCAACAATTGTGGGACAGATTCATTTCAGTTAACTCTCCAGAAGGGGAGGCTAAGTTATGTTGTTCCATTTTGTTGGGAAATATCTAACCGTACCCTTATGAATAATCCAGTTGCCACCAGGCATGTGGGGTGGCTTCCACTGTCTGAATGTGCATGAGTTATAAACTTACAAGTTACTGATTGGTTCACCACTGATTGGCTATGATGCTTAGGTGTCTATTGGGTAGCACCTAATAGCACCTTCTGGCTATGTGGAACCAATCTTTGGCCCCTGACAGGCTGGATTGGAAGATGCACTCTAAGCCTGAACTAGATGCAAGGACTAAATATGACTGAGCTTTCTTTAAAAAAAAAAAAATTACCAGCTAATATACCCATATTAAAATCTTGATGGTCTCGAGTAGTGTTTCATTGGCTTAATTATTTAACGACAGTATTCTCACCTCAGATAGGACTTGAAGATATTATGGCACATGTAGAAATATTAACCAAACATATACATACTGCCCTAAATGACAGTGCCCATGGCCTTCAAGAGATCAGTACAGAAATAGCAATGATGAGAAAAGTAGCACTCCAAAATAGAATGGCCCCTGACATTCTAACTGTGGCAAAAGGAGGTACCTGTGCCAAAATAATATCTGATTGCTATGTCGGTTATGTCTACACTCCTGACAATAGCATTGTTATGGTTAGGATTGCACACCAACTTGGCTGGGTCATGATTTCCAGTGTTTGTATGTGATCACTTCCATGATTGAATCTGCTCTGAGTAGCTAATCAGTTGAAAGGGAGTTTTTTGGAGTTGTGGCCTGCATCCAAAAATAAGCAGACATCATTCTGGCTTCTTTGCTCACTCTGGATCCTGATCTGCCTCCTGTTCATCTGACCACCGGCTCTTGGGACTTGAGCTATCAGCTTAACTGCAGATCTTGGGATTCATCAATCTTCATAGCCTCAGATTGAGAGTCCTGCTCACTGGCCTACCAATTTTAGGTTCACCAGACCCTCAGGCTAAGTGAATGGTGAGATGCCTCTATCCTGTTACAAGGATTTGGGACGTTTTAGTGTTTACAATCGTGTGAGCCATTTCCTTGATGCAAATCTCTCTCTACATATATTTATATGCTTCACTGGTTTTGCTTCTCTAGAGAACCCAGTCTAAGACAAGCATTAATATTAGACTCTATGTTAATCATATAAAAAAAAATATATATACAACATGTAATATCTTGCTTTAATGACTCTGATCCTTCCTTAGCTGTTATTATGAGTAATTGATTTTCCTCTTGGGGTTCCCAAGAAAAAATTGGTATTTTGGAATCTTTGTTCCTCATTACTTCTATTATTGTAATTATAAAATGCTGTTTTGCTTTGGTTCAATGCAGTCCTTACAGAAGAAAGATTACTCCATTCTGCATGATCAGCATCTCCTAACAGAGGTTTGATCAAAAGTGGGAAATGTGCAGATGGAAATTTCCAAACATGGAGGCAATAATCTCAGTACAGAAATGGTTGGGATCATCATGTGTTCCCAAGAAGCAAAAGGTTAGGATATAAAAATTTTATTCCTAGGAAAAATGTGTCAGGATGTGAACAATTTGTTCCTAGAAAGAATGTGTATAACTGCATCAGTTTGAGCCACTCATGTGGGAAGTTAAACTCATTCCTCCGTAGCCAAATGGCTGACCTTTACATTGCAAAGTACTCCAAAGCTGAAGCAGAATCAATCATTAACCCCCTACCTCTCCTTTGCTCTCTATGCATAAAAACCTCTAACTTGAAAGTGACAGTGGAGTGCTCTGTATTTTCATTTAGCACTACCCACCTCGAGCTGTATTATTCTTCAATAAAACTCATTTTCTTTCACTTCTAACGGAGCAAGAGATTTTCTTCTTTGACACATACATAATATTATCCAATTTTTAAAAAAGGCTTTCTGGAGAAGGTAGCAATTCAAGAACTATTTATTCATTAAAAAGAGCACTTAATCTGGGGGAAGGTTCTTTGAGGTGTGTATACCTGTGTGAAAGAAGACATAAATTTGGGTAAGAAAGCAGTAAGTGGGCACTTAAATATTAGATGATAGTCATTAAAACCATCATCTAATATTTCAAAGAATGAGAATTCCAGTACACTTAGCCGGGCTCATGAGAAATCTGTACATAGATCAAGAGGCAGTCATTCAAACAGAACAAGAGGATACTGTGTGCTTAAAGTCAGGAAAGGTGTGCATCAGAGTTGTATCTTTCCACAGTATTTATTCAATCTGTCTACTGAGCAAATAATCCAAGAAGCTTGACTATATGAAGAAGAATAGGGCATCAGAATTGGTGGAAGACACATTAACAACCTGCCATATGCAGATGACACAACCTTTTCTGCTGAAAGTGAAGAGGACTTGAAGCGCTTACTGATGAAGACTAAAGACCACAGCCTTCAACATGCATTACACCTCAACAAAAAGAAAACAAAAAATCTTCACTACTGGACCAATAAGCAGCATCATGATAACTGGAAAAAAGATTGAACTTGTCAAGGATTTCATTTTACTTGGATCCACAATCAACACCCATGGAAGCAATAGTCAAGAAATCAAATGATGCATTGCATTGGGCAAATTTGCTGCAAAAAGACCTCCTTAAGTGTTAAAAAGCAAAGATGTCACCTTGAAGACTAAGGTGTGCCTGACCCAAGCCATGGTATTTTCAATCACCTCATATGCATGTGAAAGCTGGACAATGAATAAGAAAGACCAAAGAAGAATTGATGCCTTTGAATTATGGTGTTGGCGAAGAATATTGAATATACCATGGACTGCCAGAAGAACTAACAAATCTGCAGTAGAAGTACAGCCAGCAGCTTCTTAGACATAAAGATGACAAGACTTTATCTCACATACTTTGGACATGTTATCAGGAGGGATCAGTCCCTGGAGGACATCATACTTGGTAGAAGGTCAGTGAAAAACAGTAAGACCCTCAATGAGATGGATTGACACAGAGGCTGCAACAATGGGCTCAAGCCCAACAGTGATTGTGAGAATGGTGCAGGACCAGGCAGTGTTTTGTTCTGTTGTACATAGGGTTGCTATGTGAGAGACCCAACTCAACAGAACCTGACAGCAATAACAACAATGATCATTAAAAATTGTAAGGGAAGTTTCCAATCTGCTTTTTAATAAGTGGATGGATGAATAAAAAGCTGATATTTTGCCCATTTAACTGTCTGGAAATTACAGTTTTTGAACAGATTTTCAGCTTCTGTATGTAATTTCTGGGAATTAGTCCCAGAATGATATATGATCAGACCTAGGCTCCTTATCATCACATGTTTTTTGCCTTTGGCTAAATATAAGCTTATTTCTGAAATACAAGGTACACAGACTAAAAACAAACAAAATCATGTACTGACATGTTTCATTAGATCTGAGAAGGGCTCTGTTTCTATTTGTGTGCTACACAGGATTTGTTGGCACCATGGACTAACAACATGTTCATAATCCCAGAGGCCCTGTGGGAAAAACTGGCATGTAGCATAGGCTGTGGATAATCATGGCTGACATGTGCTTACAGATATTTGGCCTCTAAAGGTACACAGTCAGTGTTTGAGGGAAGGAGGAAATCCAAGAGGAAAAGTTGTAACTTCAAGAAACTACCTGATACTTGTAATTTCATCAGAGTCAAATGTCCCTTTAAATGAATTGGTAAGCACGGCTTCTTGGTTTCACCTATCACCCACCCCTTTTTTTTTTTTAATTTATTAAGTTTCATTACTAAGGAAACTATAGCACAGTTGCTCTTTATCTTCTCCTAAGACCTATACTCTCAAGATTTAGTACCAGCTCTTCTTCGATTCTTGCTGTCATTGATCTGTTTTTTTTTCCCCCAAATCTGGAAATAGACTGCTAAACGTAGGTAAATGAATGAATAAATTAGTGAATGAATGAAATAACAGATGAAGGTGTGATATTTATAATCCTTGTTTCAGATAGAGGCCTATTTTGTTAACTATTGCTCTTTCTGACATGGCATGCTGAGAAATTTCATTACATTTCTCGCAGATGGATTTCTTCTTTACAATTTCAGGTTGAAATCATGTCTTTTAATAACATCCATTGTTATTAGCTTTTAGACATTCTACAAGTTTTCTTCTCTATAAAGATAAATGCCAGGTACATTTTTGACTGCATGAAGTATTAATTGCCTTTTAAATTTATTCTAGTAATATTACTCATGTGTGCTTCAGTCCTTACTATTAGATACATCACAAAAGTTTTCTATGAGCAGTATGACTATTTCTTGTAAAACAATATCTCTTACAATATTGGAGAAGAATACATGAAAAATTCAGGAGTTAATCATCAAAGATGTATGACTATAAGTTAGAAAAAAATAGTTCAAGTACTCGTGAAGATCATTTCTCACTCTGCCACGGAAAGACCATCATTATGAACTCTGTAGGCTACATAATATGGGCCGTTTTTATTAGTCTCAGCTGAAGGTTTTATCAGGGTCCTGTTTTTCTAGTTTGCTGAAATGCAATGTAAGATGAGTATATCTGTTGTTTGAAGACCTAAGTACGTCAGTCAATAATTTATCATTATTATCGTAAGCTAATAATGTGGAAAATATCTCCTGTAGAGCTTTACATTATTATCTTTAAAAACAGATGACTTTCTGTGAAAAGCATTTCTCTCATATAGAAGGCACAAAAATTTTGCTGGGATTACGATATTTATTTTTCAAAAAGCTACTATTTGGAAGTGCAACTCTACAAGTTCACTTAGAAGAGAGAAAGAAGTTTTATGTATTTCGTGAAGATATTTAAAAAATTAAATTAACTTATTGGAATTCCTGTTTCTTTAAAAACAACCAGAAAAAAGTATTGTGAAAAAGATAAAATTATACATAGATCTACATTCAGAGACATATAATCTTAACCTTTGTATGTATCAGAATTGTTCAGTGTGCTTGTATGCACTTTTTTTAAATGTAAGGAAACAATATACTGAAGGCTGAATTTTTGTGGTTCTACTAGATGGCATGGAGAAAGCTTGACTAATTGACATCCTACCATGTTACAGTTTGCACAATTTAATAGTCCATTCAGCAAGTGTTATAATTTTTATTTGAACTAGGGATTCAAGTCAAAGCTTGGATTAACATTTTCTTGATGCTACTGGAAAACTCATTTTAGGTTGTGAGGACTTCAGCATAGCGTAGGCTGACATAATTATTCCAAGAGTTTTTCTCCTAACCTGCTCTTGTAAGGTCATGGGACTCAGCCTGAGGATGGGCATGCATGCATCAAATTGTGTGCTTCCACCTGTCTAATTTCCTCAATTACTTAACCAAAGCGAAAGGAATACCCAGAAGAGGTGCATTATAATGAGTTTGCTCCATTAAACTTGAATTTCTGGCATACATCATTTTTGGAAAGAAGGTGGAAGGAAGCAGATCAGTCTAACTTCATCTGACTGGTAATCAATATTAGAGATCCCTGTGTAGAATAAATACCAAGATGCCAAAGTAAAACTGGATTGGTATTAAATTATACACTTCAGTCATCTACCTGGGGAAAGATCTAAAGACCCAGGCTTATCTGCTAGAGGATTGTGACTTGAAAACATTCCAGAATCTATCATTTACAATAGTCAGTAATTTGATAGCCTGATATAAGCAAGTCATAGTATTTGAAAACACTAACGTTTTAAAATGCTTTATGCAAAAGCCTTACCCTAATCATTTGAAAAATTTAGCAAAGAAAACACCAAACATTTTCATAGGTTAAAAAGAAAGGAAGAAAAGTCAAAATTTAAGTTATTGCATTGGAGCGGGGCAGGGGTAGAAGATGTAGGGTTAGATTTTAAGTAAAAGTAATTCTCCATAAAGCAAAACAATACTTCTAAATAAATATATATGCAACTGAAATACCACATCTGGATTGTTTGAGAAGTAATGTCCTACCTCTTTCTTAGAATGTAAGTCGGTTTTATCCTAAGGACGATTCTCATTGTGGAATAACCCAGATTCATGTACCATTCAAGGATTGTGATATTATAAAATAATAGATTAAACTTTCAAAAGCTATGAAACTCATCGTTCCTAAATAATATGGGAGACCTTTTTTTTTAAGTCTAAATTTCAGCTACTTTCATACTTACTGTTTTTTTTTTTTTTTTTTTTAAGCCACTAGACCACTTATTCGTCTTTTTCATCCCCTAAATGAAACAGAGAAAAATTGAAGTGGATCATTTTGCATTCTCTTTTCCTGTAGTGCAGTTAAAGAGCACTGTAATGCTCTTCAGGAGACCAGAAGTTAATAACAGAACACAGTAATTATATTGCATTGTATTTCCAGTGTACTAAATATTCAGATTACAACAAATGTGAAACTGGTATAAAAATGTGGATTTAATGAATGAAGTCCACCTTTGTGATTTATTATCTGTAAAATGCAAAAAAACCCAAACCCAAACGAACAATAATTAAAAACAAAACAAACAAACAAAAAATTTTTTTCTCTTTATGCTGGCCATTTCACATGCAAAATCACAATTTGAAACCTCCCCTAACTTAGATAACCAGTCTGTACATCAGTTGCACAGATCCTCATTTTAAACTGTGTGGGTGCTATGTTCAATCTCCTCACTCTGTGGGGAACCATATCAAACCAGAATTGGGCATCTCAGTTTCATCTCTATAGCACATGCCATTAATGTTCTGCCTAGTTCCCTTTTGGGGGTTGGTGCACCCATCCCTCAGCTGCTGTGAGTATTGGTTGCTAGCTGCACCCTTCCCCTGAGTATTGCCCTCCCCTGTTGGTAATGGCCTGGGAAGTTGTGCTCCCCCTTCACCCCACAGGCAGCGTGCAGTCAATGACTTCCTGACAAGGGAAAAAACAGACTAACCCCTTGCTTGAAAGTGGGACAACTCAGCGGTATCATTCCCATTCCAGGGTTCCCTTAAAATGAGGCTGAAACCAGACAATACCTACACCCACATCTTTGTCTGGACTTTTCCCTGATCTATTCTGTATCCTTCGCTCCCTTATAGGTGACATTCAAGACTGTCCTCAGCATATCACTTGCACAATAACACATTTCTCAGGCTTTGCTTTTAGTGAGCCTGATCTAAGACAACCTGATACCCTTACTAAAAAAAAAAAAATCAGTGTCAGCTGATATTGAAGTTACACTTTTGGTATAAAGTTTCGGAATGTCCAGATGATTATGATTTTTCACGTTCATTTACAATGAGATTTTTTTTTTTAATGAGATCAGAATATTGTCTTATTTTTAGGTCAAGTCTATTTTGAATTTAAAGTTAATGTTGTGGCCAATAGAAAGCAGTAATTAAAATGCATTCATAATACACTTTCATAAAAGTTGCATTGTTATCTGTAAAGGAACAAGGTTTAACCTTTCCCCACTATATGAGTAAGAGAATTTAAGAGTACTAAACACACAATCATCAATTTTTCATAGAACATGTGTAGTTTAGTAGTTAGAATCAACAATGAATATGAACAAAACACAAATTGTTCCATAAATTTGCCAGGTTACAACTAATGTTTTTCTCTCCTTAAGTAATATTGACTGCTGTCCTTATTGAAGAGGAAATAAGTATGTGCTTGGAGGCTTGCAGACAGCCATTCATCACTCTCTCATGCAAAAGCTAGAACCCCTTGCCAGCACACCCAACCCAACGGCAGCTACAGTAGCAGAAAATCAATAGGGTGGATTAGAAAACTCAGAGGCTAATCAGAGCCCAGTCTCAGGCAGTGACGTACTCTAAGAGAAGCATTGCTTTAGGACATAACTCAAACCTCTGAACACCAAAGACTGCAGCTTAATTCAAGCATTTAGGGGGAAAATGAGAGTCTTTAAAATATACATTTTGTTCTCTATTGCCTCCCAGAGAAGCTTCAGTGCTGTACTGTAATGAATAATGATAACATACATTCTTAAAAACTGATGTTAGCTCAGTCATTATCCCCAAATAGAATGAGAGGCCCTGCTGTGTGAAGCAATGAGATGTCATTACTAAGCAGCATTTCTGCTAAAAGGAGAATGCGTATTGTTACTTGTTAAACACACTATTAATATCTGTAAAGGTAAACGACAATTGACTCTTCACTTTCATTGGCAGCACGATCTTGAGCTCTAAGTGAAGATAAACAGCCAAATTGAAATTTATTGTGTGACAAATTTTAAGGCAGTTAAAAATTGACGCTATAATAACAATACATTTAGGCTAAATTATTCAAAAACACAGGGCTCTGAACAATAGCTTATCCAAATATTTTGTCCTGGTATAAGGTTTTTCTCTTGGGAACTCAAAACACTTTGGAATTCATCATTTGCAATCTTTCTCAGTTTTCTCTAGAATAACAGAACATATTCTGAATTCAAGCATTTTTGCCACTGTGGAAATAAATAATTTACACGAGAATTGTGTCATCATTATAGGCTTATAGTATCATATCTACCTTCGCTTCTATTTGTATGTATTTTAAATATCTGTAGGCAATCAACAAGTCTTCAAGAATAGATTTGCATTTTTTTTGGATAAATTTGTTATATCACAACACAGTTCTGAATTGCTTAAAAGAGAGCTCGAGGTTCAGTATTAAGGGTACATTTTGGATTTTAATGAACCTCTGATTTTATCTTAGTTAATAACCTGAATGTAAATACTGCATAAATGTTTGCATTTATTCTGATAGATGAAATGTCAAGGTCAATTTGAATCTAATAATCCTAGCAAAATGAAAGCAGCATCATGAAAAGTGAATCCCTGCTTAGAAACAAAAGCTAATTGAGATTTTTTTAAGGCCCCAGAGAGAGAAGTGTACAGAGAGTAGTCACAGTTGGTTTAAGATTGGCAACTTTGTCGGATGTGACAGCACATTCAGCCCGTCCCACGCAGACACAATCCAGCATCTGGGATGATAATTATTAGACTTCAGAACACTTCTTGGGAATGGTCCATGTATTAGAGTGCTTACAAAAGCAGGCCTTCTGAAAGTACCATAGTTTTATATATTAATAAATGCCTTATCAATATTTATTTATCACTTTACCTCTGAGTTATAGCTATTTTGGCATACAAAAAAAGAATACTGTATTTTAAAAAATGATATTTTTTAAATATAAATATTTTTTTCCTTTTAAAAACAAATCTTGTAATTTTACAATGCCAAAATTTAAAATTCTGAATGCATTGTCTCCATAGGATAATGCTAGTGAATAAACTCTTATAACTAAAATAAATGAAAAGCTGTAAATTTAGCACAAAAATTTGTTCTTAGTATTTTACCATTTAACATTTTTGAGATGTCTTCTTTATTAAGGCTTTTAAGGTTTATAAGGTTTTTAAGTCATTTTTCTCAGACACATGTATTCACGTAGCATCCCAATGCAATATTCATGACAAAAATATGTTTGCTAATTGATTTTTGAGGTGAAAAAGAAAAAGACCAATTTGAAGCTTCAGTGAATAGGTCTCTGGATGGATTCTAGTACACACTGAAAATGGTTGATTCAGATTTCTTTTCTGACAGAGAGTATTTGAGTGGTGATAGAACAGGTGCTGCCACTAGGGGAGTTTGGGCAAGTTACTTCAGTGTCTTTGTCTACTAAATGGCAATAATAGTACTACTGTCTCTTTCAAACAGTTGCTGTAAAAAGTAAATGACATAATGTATATGAGACACTTATATGGCATTATAGGGTCACCATGAGTCAGAATTAATTTAACGGCAACGGGTTTGTTTTTTATTTTCATTGTCTTTAACATCATCATTAATATTGTTAAAGTTGCTGTTACTAATGATGAGAAAATATAACATAAGGGAAGGTCATGGGAATTTGAAGCCAAACATCTAAATCCAAAAACCAAACTCCTTGCCATAGAGTCCATTCCAGCTCATAGTGATTCTACAGGACAGGGTAGAACTGCCCCATAGGGATTCCAAGGCTGTAAAGCTTTGTGGAAGCAGACTGCCACATCTTTCTCCCATGGAGTGGCTGGTGGGTTTGAACTTCTGACTTTTAGGTTAGCAGCCAGGTGCTTAATCACTGTGACATCAGGGTTCCTTCTGAAGCCAAACATACCTAGACCCAAACATTGACTCACCCACATAAAAACCATGTTCTCTTGGGACAAGTACGTTAGCTTTTTGGAGCCTCAGTCCCCAATTTGCACAAAGGAAGTAATCACATTTAATGTGCCAAGTGATTGTGAAAATCATATATATGATATACATTTATATAATATATAAATTACATATTTATATAAATATATAATATATTTATATAAATATACATAATTTCATATTTGTATTATTCATATTTCTCATTTATATTATATATAAAATATATATATAATTTTTATATGTATATATATATAAATAATAGCAAAAGTAGGTTCTGGTGAGAAGGAAAGAGCTCAGAAAATTCTATTTTGAAGTTTTTTTTTGGTTCCTTTAAGTGTAATAATACCATACTTAAAAAATACTCTTACCAGATTCCGTACCTACAACTTTTGTCCTTTGCAGTGAAAGGAATTACATATTTTATTTTCATCCTTTGCATGAATTTTTGCAAAATATATTTTCTTTTCTTGTGTGTGTGTGTGTGGTGCTCCAATGGAATATTTCCTTCATTAAAACAGCCCTAGAGCTGCAAATAACCCTCCAAAGGTTTTACGCTTATGTCATCCCAGTGACCACCAAAAGGCAACGGGGACTTTTACATAGAGCACTTCTCCAAGAAAGCACATGTTGTTTCACAGTTAAAATACAAGCTTTAAGCACTTATTTGTGAATTCAGAGATCTCTGACTTGAAAGATCTGATTTCACACATTAACGTTATATAAAAGGAGATTTAATGCCAGAGAAATTATAACTTGCTTAAAAAATATTAACTAGCTATTTTGATAGCCATTGATAGCATTCTAACATTTGTAAAAAAATATGAACGCACATACGCATTTGTTAAATATAGTTTATATATATTTGTATACATTTTATATATATGTTCGTTGTTGGTTGCCATTGAGTCAATTTTGACTCTTAGTAACGCCAAGTGTGTAGAATACAATTGCTATATAGCTTTTTCAAGGCTGTGATCTTCCAGAAGCAGACTACCAGGCTTATCTCTTGAGGTGCCTCTGTGTGGATTCAAACCACCAATCTTTTTGCTATTAGAGTGCTTAACCATTTTCCAGGGCTTTGAATGGGTTCAAACGGTTCAGTCATGGCTGATGAAGTGAAGCCGGAACAGACCCAAAGTTTTACAATTTGGCAGGTTCAGCACGGTACCCATGAAGGAAAAAATTATGGGTCACAGCCCTGGAATGGGAGACTCGGAAGAAATATAGTGCCCTTCAGGAGCCTGATGCATGAGATTGTATTATTGACAAGACTATAGGGTCGCTATGAGTCAGAGCTGACTGGACAGCTACTTATACCAGAGAAACAGACGTTCAAAACGACACGGTTGGCAACCATCATTGCGTGGGATACTGCCATCTTTGAACGAGGCACCACCATCTTTGAGTGGGGCAGCGCTGCTTCAGACTGTGCTCAAAATTTGAGGGCAAGAGATTTTGTTGTGATGCAATGCGTATGCTGTTCTTGTTCACTGAGAGGGAGATTAAGTTTCTAGCAGGGCTTTTCAGGTATGTTTCCTCGCCATGACTAAACAGGGCAGAACCGGTTGGAATCTTTATCATCTTCGCCTCCCAGGGACTCCAATATATAGAATTGATTAAGCAATACTTCTCATGCTCATGTTAGAATTTGACGCACTGGATACCCATTACTCATTGCCTTGGAGTGGATTCCGACTAATAGCGACCCTATAGTAAAGAATAGAGCTGCCTCATGGGGTTTCCAAGGAGCAACTGGTAGATTCGAACTACCAGCCTTTTGGTTAGCAGCCATAGATAGCTCTTAAGCACTACACCACGATGCATTGGATGGTTACTTTAAAAATGACTTTTTAAGAGTGTCACTCATAATAGAGGTTATTAGTTTTAATTGTGTTTATATGTTAACTTTAAGATTGTTACTATGTAAACAAAGCACTCAGATAATATATAAATAAAATTTTAAATAATTTTAAGATGTATCACTCTAAGCAAAATTAAAGGTTATTAATTCTTAGTCACAAATGATTTACTGTTGATTGGCACATAATCGTTCTTTTACTATTGAGTTCTTACTCTGTTCCAGGCACTGTGTTACGTTCTTTTTGTAAATAATCACACTTAATTTTATCCATGAAACAAACTCTCTTTTCTCTTTTTTTAAATTCTTTCCCAAGCCCCTATTGCACATTTCCAACTAGTGGTAAGCTCGTTCCATCTAACTGTCCATCAGGCATATCAAAATCAGGCCGTCTAAAGCCAGAAACTTTTAGGTCTCAAAGTAATGCAGAAAAGGCAAAGTTAATCGATTTTGTAGAATTTTAAGACATTTTCTTTAAACATTTATATGCACAATATGAAGATATTTTCTCTAATCTTCCAGTTCTCTCGCTCACATCACATATAATCCACATCCCATAGCCTTTAGCAAAGACACAGAGCCATAGCTTCTGATATCCATATTCTTTATGTTGTTTTATGTTCTACAGGTGTTCAGTTATTCCCAATATATTATTGAGAAATCTTTTAGGTACAAGTAATGAAAACCAAACTTAAGTTCAGTAGAGAATTTGCTAGCTTATATAACTTGGAAGGTTACCATGACTCTGGCTTCAGGCACTGCTGGATTCATGAAATCGATGATGTTTAGGCTATGTTTCTCTCATGCTAAAACTCTCTATCCATATGGCTGATGAGAAGGCTGTTGGCAGAACTAGAGTCACCCTAACAGCTTATCAGTGCCAGTGGGAAAATGAAATTGTATTTCAATGGAAGAATGTCTTCAAAAGAGCTCTGGTTGTTCTAATTTTGTCACAAATATTTTTTAAGGAAATGAATGCCTTTCCCTGGATCAATCAATACAGCTAAGGGGTGATAATACTCCAATTGGCCAAGCCTGCATAATAAGCATAAAATTTTAAGTGGGGAGTGGTAGAGTCATCTCAACTTGAAAACAAAGAAGTTGCACAAGATAAATGGTTTTACTATTAGAAGAAAAAAGGGTAGAATGGATGTTAAACAATAGATATAAAACTACTAGATTTCCTGAGACCTAAATTTTTAATACTAATTTACATTCTGGTGTTTTTCACAAATACCAGGAATTAATATAGCAAAAATCATAATAAACATGAATCTTATGTATTAAAAAGGAGAGCTGGTTCCTATCAAGAGATTCATGAAAATGCAGATTGAAGTTGATGTTTTAAAGCACTTAACTATAGAACAAATAATCTATCATGTACACACCTGTTTTTCTGATTATCACCAAAATTTGTCTCCACATTATGGTTTTACCTTTAAAATAATTGACACAGCTTATAAGTTTTTATTACCCTACAGGTCCCTGTTCATCCATTTAACATCTTTACAATTTACTATATATGAACCTGGCTGATATGCAGAATTTCCTACAGTCTGGATTTGGCTGATTTTATATACATAGTACAATTCAACATGTTCCTTTTTCTTTTGTATTTTCATCAAATTAGCAGCTGAATACAGAGGCTTGATCAGACTCAGTTTCACTTTTCGGCAAGGGTATAAGTAGTTGTACATTCTTTCATCAGGGGCAGATAATGTCTGGTTGTCTCCCATTTTTTGTGCATACTCAATGTGTAAATTCATTAATTCATAGGAGCTACCAAATGGTGATATGCTACTCTATCATTTCTTTTTCATTTATTAGTATATTTTTGTAAAAGAAACAGAATGGTGCAAACAGTTAATACACTCAGATGCTGACCAAAATTGGAGTTTCGAGTGCACCCAGATGTGTCACTGAAAACCCTATAGACACAGTTCTACTCAGACATATATATGATTGCCGTGAGCTGGAATCAACTCAGTGGCAACTGGTACTGGTATATTTTATGAAGACATGTTTCTCTTCATATATTATTTGGTTTTCCAGTGGCAGTGTTTTTAAAGAAATAGTATAATTAATGTTTGATTTTTCCTTCTGTTTACCAGTTTTCAAAATAATAAATTAGTTTACTATTATGATTATCAGTATTATGTCCTAGCTTGGCCAGGCTCTAGTCTCTAGTTACTCAATCAAAGAGTAATATAGATGTTGTTGTGAAAGTATTTTGTACGTATGATTAAACTCTATAATAAGAAATACAACCCAAGACGGCACCTTAGTCAGATACACCATGCCATTCCCCTACAGCAAAGACCCGATAAGCCAAGTGAAACAGATACAGATGACAATCCTGGAATCCTGAGCATCAAAAGAATAGATGAGGAACTAGATTGAACACCAGTTGAAAGGAGAAACTGAACAAAAACAGTGAATAAAGAGTTACCAACTGGAGTTGTTCTGCTAATAGGCCCGGTGCAGTGTGAGCCTCTTGAGACAAAGATACTAGTGACCCTGTATGAAGAGCACAGGAAGGCAACTTCATGGAATTCCCAATAGAAGACAGAGAAACTGTGTAGACAAATCAGGAGTGAAGCAAGGTGAGCAGGATCTGAACTGAATCTAAGAAGGGAAAGTACAGGAAGGCAGGCTAGCTCCAGGCATCTTGGAGACTACAGAGCAGGGAGGCAATCGGGAACCAGAGACAGGCTCACTCAATATCATTGGTCCTCAACCATTAGGGTGGGTGGTCCGTATGGACTAGAGTGTCAGCAAGAGGTCCTCCACTAAATCAGACTTTGGGCATCCCCCCTTCTTGCATTTGGATGGGGCCAGGTCCCAATTGCTAGCTGCAGCCCATGAGAAGTGCCCAGCATCCATGCCCAGAGACCAGAAAATCATGTGTTCCCTCCCCTGCTTGCTGGTGACCACCAGCGTGAGTCCCCCACACCCTGGCTGCCCAGCCTGCCTAGAGACCACAGTATGAGTACCTCTCCCCTCAGCCCAACCCAGCCCTCAAACAGTGATGCTCATTTGCCCTGTTCGCCAGCCCCCAGCCACCTTGTACACCTGGAGAGTGGCAGCACACACTCCCTCACCACCAGACAAACAACTAGCAGCAGTGTATGCCTGCCCTGTGCATCACTCTACCCACTTAGTGAACAAGAGTGCACACTTTCTTGCTGCCAGACCAATGACTAGTGTCAGTGTGTCCCTGCCCTTCCTGTCCCCCTCTCATTTGCTGTCCCACACACCCGCCAAGTAGCAGCATGCACTCCTACACCAGATAAATGACCAGTGACAATGAATGCCTGCCCCACCTGTCATCCCCTCCATCACCCCGCCCACCTGGCAAGCATCAGTTTGCACTCCTGCACCACCAGACTGATGACCCAGTAGTGCCACATGCCAGCTCTGCTTGTACCCTGTCACCACCCACCTCACCCAGCAATAGGCAAGTGCTCCCATACCACCAGCCACCAGACCATTGATCAGCATAGCACACCCTCCCTGTTCACCCCGACATATCCAAACAAAACCAAAAAAAAATCTGGACAAAACAAACAAGTATACAATTAATCAATGAATACATAAATAAATAAAATAACAGCTTAATGCCTCAGAGACAACAGATGATAGCAAATCATGTTAAGAAACAGGATAAGATGGTTCAAACAAGTGGGCAAAAAAAAGTTGGGGAAAGAAAGCCTTCCTGAAGAAGAAATAATAATAGAACTAGCTAAGAATGAATTTAAAAGACTTTTATTTAGGAGACTCATAGAGATAGAAAACACAGAAAAAAGCCTAGAAGAATTCAGGAAAAGAATAAAAGAGCAAAATGATAGACACAACAGACAATTAGATACCATACAAAAATAACAACTAGAAATTCAGAAGATTAATAAGAATATCAGAAATAGTTATCACAATGGAAGGACACAGAAGTAGAATTGAATCAATGGAAGAATCAGTGGAAGAAATATAGGACAACACCTTTGACACTAATTTGTTTGAAGAAAATCAGAAGAAAGAATGAAGGAAAATGAAGAAAGCCTAAGAGTTACGTGGGACACCATCAGAGGAATGGTTTATGCATAATAGGAATTCAGGAAGAAAAGAAGAAAAAAAGTACAGAGGGAATTTTTAAAGATATATTGGCAGAAAACTTCCCAAATATTATGAAAGACAAGATTTCCACCCAAGAAACTCAACAAATCCCATATAGGATAGAACCCAGAAGTAATTCACCAAGACATATCATTGTCAAACTTTCCAAACCAAAGACAAAGGAAGAATCCTGAAACAGCTCATGAAAAAAGAAATATCACTTACAAAGGGGCACCAATAAAACTAAGCACTGATTTCTCATCAGAAATCATACAGACAAGAAGACAGTGGGATTACATATATAAAATCGGGAAAGAAAAGAATTACCAACCAAAAATCATATATCCAGCTAAACTGTCTTTAAAAAATAATGGAGAAATTAAGACATTCTCAGATAAACAGAAATTAAGGGAAATTAAAAAAAAAAAAAGGGACCAAAAGTACAAGAAATATTAAAAGGAGTCCTTTGAATAGAGAACCAATGACATGAAACAACAACCTGAGATAAAGACACACGAGTACATCACCTAGATACCAACCCAAAAAAAGATTTCATGAAGGTAAAATAAAGCAGCAAAACTGAGTCCAGTGAACCAGAAGTGTTAATCTGTAAACAATGGCAACTTCAAAACAAAAAAGAGGAATTAAAGGTATAGTTATAGAACTTCCATGTGGAGAGGAAGTCAAGGTGATTCCAAGATATAACAGACTGTTTTAAATTTAAGAGCTAAAGGTAAACTTCAGGGTAACTACAGGGTTGAGATGTCTGAAACCAAGACTAGAGTCTCATCTAGTGAGTGCTGAATTACCATGTAAATTGAATTCCCTTCCTATCAAGATGTCTTCTGTTAAAATTAAGGTACTGATTGGGAAGGAATAGGATTCTAAAATTTGAAATGATGACATATGGGCAGACTCTGATGTTTCTGAGGACTTCAAAAACTCCTGAATTCTGTTGAGTCTTCATTGCTGGTAGAAGCAGCACTCTACCGCTGCCTGAGGAGGTTAGCCCTTCTTTACTTGAAGAATCTTTAATGGCCTCCCCTGAGGTAGTTGCCTTGCAAGGCATTGCTGATTCTCCTCAGGCCTCATTCCAACCACCTTTTGTTGCATCTAGACCTATAACTAGATCCAAGTCCCAGGAGACCCAAAGGGTGAGGTACAAAGTGTGACTGATGAGGATGTGCACTACTCACCAAAAGAACTGCATAATTTTTTTTTTTTAACAGAAATCTTGGGAATATATGTGGGTATGAATTTCAAGAGTGTGGGAAAATGTTGGAAAGGGCATAAGTGGGTTCAGGCCAAATTTATTGGGCCCACAAAGCAGAGATTTTGGATTCAATGTGTTGACTCAAGGAGCTAGAAACAGTTCTAAATGTTTTTGTTTGTTTGGTTTGATTTGGTTTGTTGGCTGAAACATGAACCCAAAAGTGCCCAACGCTAAATGAAGTAGAAGTGGTAAAAAGAACTGCCTTGGTATACTACACTGTAGAGGAAGGTATCCATAGACTTAGGGTGATTGAAATGTTAGAGTGAAGTTATCATGTAAGACCTACTTGCCCGTTCCACAAAGGTCCAGACAACACACTTTTTACCATGAATATGCAAAATAAATTTATGAGGGGAGTCCAGCATCCATGAAGAGCACTGTAGTCATTCTTCTCTGTAGATCATAAATTACAGTGTGAGTAGCTACCATCAAGCTGGAATCCCTAAATGTAACAAAGATAATGGACACCAGGATAGCAGGGTTCAAGAGTCTGTACTAAATTGCCAAAGATGACAAGGTGGATGTGGTTACCATAATGGACAGCAGAATCAAAGTAGTAATCAGAATAATCTGACACTGAGAGACATATGGAGACCCTGGTGGCATAGTGGTTAAGTGCTATGCTGCTAACCAGAAGGTTGGCAGTTTGAATCCAC